>NC_136429.1:109393991-110861491 GCF_052849685.1 Lactuca virosa
ATGGAATTATTTACATTTTGGGTGAAAATACAAGGATAACTTTGCCACAATCGCTTATCCGACTTATATATGACATCCATTCTCCATCGTTTCGTATTTTGTAGTTTTAGAGTTTATAATTAGTTGTATATAATTTAAAATAGTTTTATACATACATCATTTTTAAGATTTTTAAGATTTTTAAGCTACAAAAAGAATTTAATCCGGTCATCACCCCTCATAGCATTGTATACCGCTCGAACCTGGAAACAATATGAATTTTAGTTAATGTTTCTATTCAATTAAATATGATTGGAATCAGAGAAAGAATAGAATGCTCATTCCATTCGAATGAAAAAAGCTTATTGTTTTCTTTGATGGAATAAACAAACCACTCCTAATGAATGTATTTATTTATTTATTTATTTATTTTTTTAATTTTTATTGCTTAGCAAAGAGGTTTTTTTTTTATTTATTTTAGTTTAATGGAATTGAATGTAAAATTGTAACATAATCCACTTTCATTTATATAATTTTTCATGACGAATTAAATTAAAACTTTATTTTTTTAAATAACTAATAAAAATATCTTTTTGTTATAATCCTATTAGGGTTTTAGTGAGTTTTTATTGTGATTAATATTTTATTTTTTTTATAAATTAAAGTTGGTTAATTATAATTAAAATAAATTAAGTATAGATTAGAGTTAAAATCATACTTGCATAGATTCTACAGATTCTAGAAGATTCATTCTATCTCTAGAAAATAGGAATGATTATCGAATATAATGGCATATTGCATTACCTTGTTATAAGTATTTGGAGTTTGGTATGTGTTTCAACCAAAAGACATATACAGAAATAAAAAATTGAACCTGTTCTCTAGAAACGACTTGAATGGGTCCAATATTAACTGAAACATATTTTCCTCCTGATGACACTCTCTGCTTCACATGCTCCTGTTGGATAAGTTTCTTGTGATTATTGTAACTTGAATCAAAATTATATAACCAAATTAGTAGACTCATGGGCAACTTAAATTTATCTCAATAATCAAATTTTGTTTCATCCACTTCTTACATGTTTCTTCAAATATAATTACTTTGACTCTAAGAAATCAAAAAATCAAAATTATAATAAGTTTTTATCTTGTTTACCTGTGGAACTGGATGTTGAATGACCGACTCCACAGCAAGTATCATAGATTGCACAAAATCATTGCCTCCAATACCAATTGCTGTAAACCTTCGGACACTTGGGTAAGTGTCTAACTGTCATGTTAATACATAAAAACCACATACGTTAAATCTTTTAAACGGCATTCAATACACCAAATGGAAAGCGAAAATTGGCCGTTTACTCGATGATTTTCTTGATGCAAACATATTATGGCTTCTTTTCAAATGTTACACTTAGATTTTGACCCATACGAGTTAATATAGACGTTTCTAAACAATTCTCCATCATATTTGGATCGTCATGATGACTTGGGTGACAAAAGAAGTTGAAAAGTATCCACCTTTTCTCATGTTATGAGAACCTACGGAATTTAAAATTATGAGAACACCTAAATGAAAATGTGCATAGGACTTGATAATATGCTATATACAAAAGCAATAGTACATCATCTGAATGAGCCACATTTTCGTGTATGCTTTTTGTTGATGAAATTGTTTTGGTGGTAGAACTGGATGTTATGTTGGATATGTATAGGACAATGTTGGAATAAAAAGCGTTACGCGTTAAACCAAAATAAATATATCTAGTGCAATTTCAGCGAGGAGTGCAATGACAAGGGAGTAGAAGTTTGCATCGGGGAGCAAGTCTTGCTCTTAAACCCAAAGGAGAGTTATAACTTGGGGTCTATGATCCATAACAAAAGGGATGTTGAGGACGACGTTATCTATCACATATCACATAAGTTAGGGGAAAAGTCAACATGCTTATAAGATATATGTAGCTGATGTGGAACTCCAAAAGGGACAAACAGTTTGTGAAAAAACAGTAAGAATCAATACCTTTTGGCTAAGAGTGAGCCACTCACCGCTCGAGCCATCAATTACCGTATCTCCAAAAACCATATTTGTGGTTTGTCCAGCTCTACCTTTGGTCTGCGAACGGTGAGAACGGTCTGAATCAAATCAATAGTTAGTCTTACCATGTACTTAGTAACTCTTACCTAACATCGAATACTATTGCATTTGATAGAATTAACATGTCTTGTTTACTTTCATTTAGGCTATGTTTGATGGATTATCTGAAAAGCTATATGATAGCTAAAAAGTTAGCTATTAACTGATAAAAAATGATGTTTGGTAAAACCAGTAACTTAGCTAGTTTAAATATGTAAAACGACAGAGAAATGTAAGTAAAATATTAAGTTTTTTTTAATAATAATTAATAAAACATATATATATATATATATATATATATATATATATATATATATATATATATATATATATATATATAGGTTCAAATGTTTTAACTAAGTATTGTGTTATTGTATGCATAAATGTGGGCCAATCAAAATTAAATAAAAAATTAAATAATTAAATAAATAAATAATGGTAATTTAGTAATTTGCTTAATAAATTCCAAAAATAATCCCTATAATCATGCTATCTCTCCAGTTTAAATCTCGTTCTCCTCTTTATCTAAAAACCGATTCTGAAAATCCTAAATTGAACAAATTGACACCAGTGACCCTTCATCGTCTTCTTCATAGATCGGGAGAGGGAAGAATCGAGCGATCAAGCATCGAACAGAGGTGGTCTTGGTGGTGGTAATCGATGTTCTCCCTTTCTGCCTTACTGATCATCACGTCTTCTTCCTTACTTCGAATGTCGATTTCTTCCCCCATCGCCTACGGTTCTACTGTGTCGATTTCTGCGTTTTTTTTTCAATAAGAACCTATTTCTGCAAAGTTGGAGATGTTGTGGATTACGCATGCCCGGAGGTGGGTTCTTACGCCCAAGAGAGAATTCTTCCCGCAGATTCAGTTCTCGATAGGTCCAGAATTGACCCCGACGATCCAGATTCCGAATCCGTTGAAACGATCAAAGGCGAAATCGAGATCAATATATGTACATCGACTCATAGTCTCAGCCGCTTTAGTGGCACTGGAAACAACATCATCGAGCCTGAATTCATAAATCATGGCAAGTTCCTTACTTTTCTGGATTTATTATACTAAAAAGACATTGTTAAGTGTTGTTTTCATTTCGACTCAATGAACCTAATGGGTACAATGCAATGTCTTTCATAGTTTCACTCATCATAACGTATGATGTAGTTATTGATATTTTCTCACAAATCTTTAAAAAAACAGGAATTATTAAAACAATCTACCAAACATTTTATCCATTATTTTTAGTATACAGATCCTGATTGTAATTCGTTATGCCATTTCTGAAAACAGGACTACTTCGGTGGACTCAATTCAGACTTCAATGGGTTGACCATAAAATGTCAAAGAACAGAACAAAAGCTCAAGAACCCGTTTTAAAGTTTTAAATTCATATTTCAATGGTTTTTCTTTCATTTTCTCATATATATTTTAAACATTATTTATCGATTTTGTTGTTAAAGAAGGAAGGTGACATACAATATGTTACAAGAGGCCAGCTGTATCCTGCCCAGATGATTTTTTACTTGCATTTGGTATTTCACAATTACATAAATTTGTTGCTGGCTTAATATCTTTCTTGTTATTTCAGATCCTGTTTGGCTTTCTGTACATTGTGAATCTTGGAATAATCTTATTCATTTATGTAGATGATTCAATGGATGATATTGGTGATATTCCAATTCTATTGGAATGGATTGACGAATTCCAATTCTGTTGGAATGGAATGACGAATTCCAATTCTGTTAGAATCACAGAAGTTGATGCTTGAAGAACGGACCACATTATTCTTTTAGAATGTATTAGTCGTTGTTAGATTTTGATGTTTTCTTCCCCGTTTTGATTATTTTTTTAGTTTTATTCTTTAACAATAAATGTAATTCTTAACAATTGTTACCCGTATTCTATAAGAAATAATGTATTTTTTGTTTTTATTCTTCAATTGATTGTTCAAGATTTTGTTATTCTTCAAGAAGTTGTTATTCTTCAAGAAGTTTTTAAAGTCATCATCAAGAAATAGGTTCAAAAATATTTTTATTATTTATGGTTCAAAAATATTTTTATTTTTGAATATACTCATAAACATATTATGTCAGAATGTCCGAATTAAAAGAATTATAATTCGTAAAATCGGATTTTTAAAATTAATAGAATCTATGATCCCTTAAAAAATGCAATTTTCCTTCATTAAATCTATATTAATTGACTAAATTACCCTTGTAATTAATTAAGATGGTTTTTTCAATTATATTTAATTCAATAATATATATTAATCACTTTCTTAAAATAAGTAAATTTGATTGACCCACATTTATGCATTCAATAACACAATAATTACTTTAAACAAAATAACCTAAGCCTATATATATATATATATATATATATATATATATATATATATATATATATATACACACACACACAGTGTTGTAAAACTTGCCGAGTTGGCCGATTACTCCTCCGAGTACTCGCTACTCGGCCCCTTACCGAGGCGAGTTACAAAATCCCGAGTACTCCCCAATCGACCCCTTTACTGAATTGAGCAGTATTGTAAAACATGGTCAACTCGGTGATTTAATATGTATAATATACTTAATGATTTATTATTTAACACACACATGTGATTATTACTACATACATATCTTAAATTTTCAGTAATTATTCACGAAGTGAGACCATTATGTGTTTTTTTAGCTTTTGTGTATTCACATGTATCTAATTTTGTTATATATTTCAATCAACTTATGATTTTGACATATATAATTTCCCTAAGAATATTTCTACATGAATAACGGAATCCGAGTACTCCCCGAGTACTCCCGAGTACTCGCTACTCGGTAGTCGGCCAAATAGGTACCGAGTAACGAGTTCTGCAACCTTATATATATATATATATATATATATATATATATATATATATAAAAGAGAATTTTAAAAACACCCAATATTCTCGTTGAAACGATAGTCTATACATTTTTTTTAAGTTAGCTTATAAATTATTTTTTAGTTTAACCAACATCAAACATAGAAAATCTAAATAAGCTTAAAGAAAAACCTAATAGTGGCATACCAAACAACGATCTTAATCCGCGCGACCGCGCCCCAATTGAGTTCATTTAAAAAGAAGCATTCCAATGGTATGTGATTCTCGGCATGCAAGTACCGATTAAGATTGTAGGTAATTAACAATGAACCATCAGATTAGTTTATCCATTTCTCAAAGGGAAATTGTCAGAAAAGTCTCAATATTTACGAAAAAGTTACACATTAGTCCCAAGATTTTTTTTTGAACGAAAAAAGTCCTGAAAACCGGCAAAATTTTGCATTTTGACCCTTTTTGACTGGTTGAAAGCGGTACCAAATTAATTGGGGACTATTTCGTAAACTAACTCAAAATATTGAAACTTTTCTGTAAACAAAAATATTATGATTTTTCTGCAAACAAAACTCTTATTATTATTATTATTATTATTATTATTATTATTATTATAAATAAGAAGACTAGTTTTTGAACTTGTTATTATTAATATTGTTAATAATACATATAAATGCATTTAACTGAAGAAATAATATTAGTGACATTATTTAAGGGTGAAGTTGGAGGAGATAGTGATGTTGTTAGCATTGAAATCGTGAATGTGTGCTTGTATATTTTTACTTTGTATATGGTCATTTCACATTTGTTATTATTGTTTTCAATTTAGAACATTAATACTTAACAATTTAAAAGAAGTTGCATATTTGTAAAATTGTTTATAAATAATTTAAGATAGAAGGATTTCTTACTTTGTATATAGAATTGTTTAAGGTAGAATGATTACTTTCGAAATCCAACAGATCCACTACAAACATCTACATAGGTAGCCCATATCAAAATCCAAAAGTATTAATTACAATATCTTGTTTAATAAAAAGTAATTACTTTTTATTAAACAAGATATTATAATTAATACTTTATTACTTTTTATTAAACAAGATATTGTAATTAATACTTTTGAATTTTGATATGAGCTACCTATGTAGATGTTTGTTGTGGATTTGGAAAGTAATCCTTCTACCTTAAACAATTTTATACACAAAGTGAGAAATCCTTCTACCTTAAAATATTTATAAACAATTTTACAAAAATACAACTTCTTTTGAATGGTTAAGTATTAATATTCTGAATTGACCATATACAAAGTAAAAATATACAAACAGACATTCATGATTTCAATGCTAAAAGCATCATCATCTCCTCCACCTCCACCCATAAGCAATGTCATTAATATTATTCGTTCATTTAAATACATTTATATGTATTATTAACTATATTAATAATAACAAGTTTTAAAAATAGTTTTCATATTTATATTTTTAATAACAACAACAACAACAACAACAACAATAATAATAATAATAATAATAATAATAATAATAATAATAATAATAATAATAACAATAATAGTTATAATAATAATAAGGGTTTTGTTTGCAGAAAAGTCATAATATTTTTATTTACAGAAAAGTCATAATATTTTTATTTACAGAAAAGTCTCAATATTTTGGGTTAGTTTACGAAATAGTCCCAAATTAATTTGGTATCGGTTTCAACCGGTGGAAAAATGTTCAAATGTAAATTTTTGCCGGTTTTCAAGACTTTTTCATTATAAAAAAAAAAAATCTTAGAAACTAAAACGTAACTTTTCGCTTCTCAAAACTACAACTACCAAATTTATTAAGCTTCTAAAGCATATGTTTCCTTGCAAATTATAAATAACAGGCATATAATTATTCACTTGAATTGATTTAGGTTCATAATCTCACAGCCAAAAACATGTAATTCGAACACGAATTGAAGAATATGATTGATATGTTGAAATGATAAAATTAGGGATAAAGACCTGAAATAATCTCGAGATCAGTTTCTTGAGGCGGTTCCTGAGTATTCTCACTAACCATTGACGACTACGACGATATATTTTCATTATTTAAACAATTAAAACGGCGATCAAGTTCAATTCGTCTTTCTGAGCAGAAATCTTTAATGTTCGTAATGATCTTACACTCACATCTCGAACTCAAAAAGGGTGTTTGATAATTCTGCTGGCGAAAGGAAGTACGATTAACGGATGTTCGCCATAGCCCCTTCAGAACCACACCATGGATTACTGCCCTATGCGCCATTTTCTATCGATTTTTCTAAAAATCTGAATTCTAATGGAAGTTTTTCCAACATGTTATGCTAATTTCCGCGCCAAAGAACGGAGGAGAGACTTTGCAGGAAGTTTGTTTTTGTGTAATCAACAGTTGTGAAATGACAAAATTACCTTTACGTTGCCGGGGTAAAATTGGAAATATGCAGTTGAAGTTATCAGCAGCTATGAACGCGTCTTTTTTTTTTTCCCTCTTCACATAAAACTTTCTTCCCCAAAACCCTTGTCGATCGCCATAGCATCTCTCACCGGTGAAAGCTTCGACTCAGGTGAGAACCTTGACGCCGACCACCGCTCCCATACTTCGCTGGACTTCTCCTCTGCTCAGCAACGTCACCAGATTTCTCCTCTGCTCTGCAATCGCTCACGCCCGTCGTCGCCGCCTGTCACGCCCACCGTCGCCGTCTCCGCCTGTTACGCCCGCTGTCTTTGTCTCCTTCGCTCACCACATCTTCACCATCGTCTCCGACCTCTGCTGCCAACGGTAAGAACAGTTTTCCTAAAAAGATGTTATCTTCTAGGGTTTGTTATAGTTGCTGGTAATCAGATGTTATTGTTGGTGAAATCAGATTAGTTTGCTGAAACAAGAAAATCATATGTACATTTGCTGAAAATCGGATTTGTTTGCTGAAATCAGATGTTCATAGGTGCTGGAAATCAGATTTGTTTGCTGAAAATGTATATACTTTGCTGAAATATGAAAAATGTTGTTCAGTTTGTTGAAATTAGTTGTTATTGTTGCTGGAAATCACATTTTTTTTTTACTGAAACTAGTTATTGTTGCTGGAATAGTATTCACATCCGATGTTTTAGTGCTTTAATTCATATATTTCGTAGTTCATTGGAATACATAGCGAACGGGTTATATCTGTTTTTTTTTTTTTGGTATAATATGTGAAATTTGTGTGATGAATGATTCTCGGACCATTTAGAAAATTGATTTTAGCTGTTGTAAACTTGTACAAATATGGTTTGATCTATTTATCAACCATTATGTTATTAACTTATTATGTTGTATATTATTGTTATTATGTTATATATCATAATTAATAATGTATATTAGTTGCCTTTTCTTTGCTAAAAGAATTGCAACTTTGTTTAGAAGTTTGTTTTAATGATTTTTTTTTAAATATATTATTTGTGTTTGATTCAAACTCTTAGGATACATCAAATGTATGGATCCGATGGCGTAAACGAAGATTCAGAGAGAACTGCCTTTCGAAAAACTGAGAAAAAGTACAAACTATATTATGATAATAACAAATCTTCCAAAAAGTAAGAAATTCATTCATTAATTTGTGTTTTATAGTTGATTTGAAGTTTGAAGTTGTAAAGTAAATGGTTTGTTTAATTTCAGGAAGAAGAAACCGAGGCCTGTAGATTTGTCAGAGGTTATCGATTTTAAGTCTGTTTCAGAGTCCTTTACTAGAAACAATGATGTTCATCTTCCTATTGGAGTTTCAAAGCTTGAATGTCAGTTTGATAGGCCAGTTTTCAGTTTGGATAAATGCCCTGGTATGCAATCATTATTTATTTATCTCTTATGGTTATGTTATGTGGTTAATTTAATTCGTTTATAGTACATATAGTTGATAGTTGATAATGATGTGTGTTTTCAACTACAGGTTTCTATTTCATTCCTGAAGCATTGAGTATTGAGGAACAATGCAGATGGATTAAGGAGAGCTTAGTGAGTTTTCCTCAACCTCCAAACAGAACTAATCACAATGCTGTTCATGGAGCCATACATGATCTGTTCAATGCTGCAAAAGATAAACGAGTGTTAGTTGAAGAGGAAAAGATACTATTACCTGGTGAAGAAGATGCTCATACTCATAAATGGGAATGGGCTACTTGTGATGAACTAAGTGGAAATACAAATACTAGTAAATCAATATCAGCATCTGTCTTGCTAAGGAAACTGAGATGGAGTACTCTTGGTCTCCAATTTGACTGGTCAAAGGTCTGCCTTTTATTCACAACCCCAAATTTATACAGACAATTTACTTGTAGAGACTCTATAGTATACATTGCTAATTTATGGTAAAATTTTGTATGTTTTCTTGTAGAGGAGTTATAATGTTTCACTCCCTCACAACAAGATCCCGGATGCTCTTTCTCAACTTGCTAAGAAAATGGCTTCTCCTGCTATGCCAGTTGGAGAAGAATTTCAACCAGAAGCTGCTATTGTTAATTATTTTGCTTCAGGTACTAATTCTATTTGCTATTTGCAATTTGCATACTAATATCTTTATTCATTTTAATTTTTGAAGATTCTTAATGTCGAAAGTCTTTAGTTAGATCAAGTGGAAATGTCACTAAATAGTAAAAAGTTTCATACTGCTTTCAATTAGGTCACTTTTTTCAGATAAAATCGAGCAAAAAGGTTGGAGTGAAATAGGTTAACTGTGAAACTGTGGTATAATTAAATAGTATATATATATATATATATATATATATATATATATATATATATTAATTTAGTGATTTTATAGGTGATATGTTGGGTGGTCACCTTGATGACATGGAGGCAGATTGGAGCAAACCTATAGTAAGCATGAGGTAGGTATGATTGCATTGTCTATTTTATTTAAATATATAATAGGAGCTGACATGGACAGTTTGATTTATTAATAAAGTTTGGGATGCAAAGCAATTTTTCTTCTTGGAGGGAAGTCCAGAAATGATGAACCGTTAGCTATGTTTCTGCGCAGTGGTGATATTGTTCTTATGGCTGGAGAAGCAAGGGAGCGTTTTCATGGTCACTACATAAACTAAACTATTTTTATTTTCTCTGATGGAATGGCATGAAAAATTACTTTTTTTATCCTCAAAAGATATAAATGGAAAACCTATGTTTTATTATAAATCTGTTTCGGTTTTATTGTGTTCCATTCCATCCCATCCAACCAAACATACCATTTATCTTCTTGAGTGATTAATTTGTGATTTTTTTGCAGGGATACCTCGGATTTTTACCGATACAGAAAACGCAGAGATCGATTGTTTAGAAAAGCACTTCTCAGGTGAAGATGATACTTGTTATTTGGAATACATTAAAACCTCAAGAATTAACATTAATATCAGACAAGTGTACTGAATTATTTCTTAGTATATCTTTCCTGAAATTTGATTCAACACTAATATGGAGGAGATGCCTTAACGGATGTTCCCGTTCTCTCAATTTTCTACCAACACTAAGGGCTCACTTTTTTTAGACTTGATGAACTTTAATGGGTTAAGCACTTAAGCTAAGCTGTACAACAATCGATGATTGTTTCTTCTCGACTCTTGAGTTCGTTTGTACAATACACGGTTGTTTCTTTTTACTTGTCTCTATTGTTCGTTAGTTTGCATGATAATCATAGAAGTCAATGGAAATGAGAACAAAAATCTCATTACATTTGCATTGAGCATGTGTCCCTAGTCTTTGGAGTAAAAAGAAAAACTTGTACACAAGAAAAGTTACTTCCAACAACCCTTTATTTATTTATTTTTTTTTCTAGATGTCCTATTTTGGTTCCTCTAGGCTTTTGAAACAAAATTTTGTTTCTATATAGATCTAGGAAGGTTGTGAAAATCGTTCGGCATTAGCTCGGCGGTCAACCAACATTAAGTGATTAATCGGATTAGGTGTTGATTAATCGGAGATCCTAAATTATTAATAAAATTATTTAAATAGTTAATATATCCAAAAAAATAAGTATTTGAAAATTTTAAATTTTAAAAATATAGAATTTTGAAAATTTTAGTATAATATTTTAAAATATGAAAACTTAAAAATTTGAAAATTTATAATTTTGGTGTGATATTTGAAAATTAAAAAATTTGAATTTGTTAAATATTTTCCGCCTATAATTGCCAAGGACCGCCAAGCCGAGTTTGACCGATTTTGATTAATTTCCACAAAGCACCCTAATTGTTATCGGTTTAAGACCGCCAAACAATTAATCGGCAGACAAGGCCGATTTTTGTAACACTGGTTTTAGGTATGGAGCTACTTGAGATAAACTCGTTAAAAACTCGACTCGAAATTGATTTTAAACAAGCCCAAGCTCGAGCTTGAGCTTAAAGTTATGCTTTTTAGAATTTTTTTATCAGTGTTGTAAAAATCGTGACTAGGCTCCGATTAATCTTTGATTAGTCTCTAGGTGCTACCCAACCCATTAGATGTTATATCTCAACATAAACTATTTGATGAATGATTGGTGTTGTACTAATGATATTAGTGGTATTTACGAACTTTATTATGATATATTGATATTAATTATAAATACTTTTTTAAAATTCAATGTAATAACAATTTATGATCTCCGTTTATTTTACGACTAGCCGATTAATCCTTTAACCGTAGTCTACTGACTAGCTAACTTCGAACATCTTTTACAATCTTGATTTTCATATATTAAAATAAATAAATATTTAATAAACACCGTTTTAGGAAATCATGGTATACTGTATATGGCCCAGACCTATATAATTCTAAACGAGCCAATCTTGAGTTTTATTTCATAAGGCTTGAATGAGCTGAGCTCGAGCCTAAGAAAAAATAAGTCTTATTAGGCTCAGGTTGGCCTTGCTCATTTGCACTGCTACCCCCGGTGTAGGTCCACCCTTGGCTAGAAGGGTTATTTGTTGTAGTGAGTATATACACTCCTAAAGGTTTGATTTCAAGTGTGATGTTTGTGTCCTTTCTAAATCGGTTGATTTAAATTTATGTACTCATGCAACGTAAGATCCTCAAACTATAGAAGGGTTTGAACTTTGAGCTTGTAATCCCCACATTTTACTTTGTCAACTCAACGTCAATTCAATTATTAAAAATAAATCAATAAATGAAAAATAGTTTAAAAGGAATTGAACCTATAACTTCAACGTAAACGACATGTTAATTAACAACCTTTGTTTCCTTATCTAGTTGTAACTTGTATACAGCCTCAGAAAAATAAAACCAACCTAGACAATGTCTTAAAAAAAACATTTATTTAAACTTTTAGAAAAAAAAATCAACTTACAAAATCGTATCAACAAAAGCATCACCAGACAACGCCTTAGTAATCATACTGTCACCTTATGTATACCCAGCTCCATACTCAAAAGGAAATAACCTCTTAGCAAACAATAGGTCAATGTAAGAAGACTATATTTGAGTTCCATCACAAAGTTGAAAGCTTTATTGAATAAGGTATTCAGCCGAAACAACAAAATCCGCACATAATACACAGCCTAAACCAAACACAACTTTCTAACTTAACCAAAAAAAAAAAAGTAACTAATACCTACCCACCAAGATAAACTCATCATCATCAAGAACTTGAACATCTTTCTCTCCAATAAAATTCTCCCTTCCAATCCCTTTGACAATCTCAACAAACTCCACCCTCTTTTCCAAAGGAAGCGGCACATACGGAAGCCGAAAAATGGGCCTGACAACTCCAAGTTGAGCGAGAGCCGTATTCAACCCAATCGGATTCGGCTCACAAAACAACCATTTCATCAAAGGCAACAACTTCAAATTAAGCGATAAATTCTTGCCTTCAAACATAAGCTCCTGCATCAACCCCGGAACCAGATTGCTAGCCACCGATATCACCCCCGTGGCACCGTGGTCCCACCGTGAGTCATGACACTCATCATCGTTCCCACTCCATGTTGTGATGTTGGTTTGGGTGTAGGTTTGGATTCGGTTGTGGCCCATGCATTCTTTGATGCCAGCTAGGTTTGGGTTGGAGGAGAGAGAGTGGATGACGGTTGGGGGGATGTCTTGGCCGGTTCGGGAGGGGACATTGTAGATGATTGTGGGGCCCATTGGGAGCACGCATTTGAAATGGGAGATGAGGCCTTCCAGTGAGGTTTTTCCGTAGTATGGGTTGATGTGAAGGGCTGCGTGCATTCCCACTGCAAACCCTTGTTCGGTTGCGTGGATTGCTTCTCGAGTTGAGTTGCTTCCCGTGTTTCCTATCACCTGTCATCAAGGTCTCATGTTAGGATTTAGGAAGAAGCAAAATACAAAATTTTATTGCTACTGAACTATTATTGAAAAGGACAATAATGAGAGAAGTTGGAACCTTGATTGATGTGCCAAAGCAATTGATGGTGTGACCAATGAGCATAATGTGTTCATCCCAACTCATCAACTGACCTTCACCAGTGGTTCCACCAACAATCACACCATCAGCTCCATTTTCAATCTGCATATTCACCAAGGCATCATACGCCTCCAGATCGAACCTCCCATCAGGTAAGTATGGAGTTTTAATTGCAGTTATCAACCTCAATGACTTTATCTCATCCGTAGAAGTCCTGATAAGATAGTAAAATGATATATCAGAAGTATAACATTAACTGCACGAAACAGAAATTTACTCTCATTGATTCGTCTATGTCATCCAAATACAAAGCAATTCTCATTGTAATATCGAATCATGGTGTTTCCTACTTATAACCATAACAATTATATACAACATATAGTACCATTTTAAGTTACATATAAGGTAGGCGTATTCATTTAGGAATACTTCTCTTTTTTTTCTTTTCTATGTTGTGGTTATTTCATTGTCTGTATGTGGGGGGTGTAAAGAGGAGATAGCATGGATACCGGTTCTTCACTTCAAAACTGCGCATTGGTAGATGAAAATTGGGGATTACAGCTGCTTTTGGGGATGCCCATCGTGCACTCCTGCTTAATGATAACAAACAAAGAAAATAAGTAATGTGGAATACACATGACAAAAGACTATACAAACTCCCAACTCATATGTAAGATTATGCTCTCCTCTATTGTATATTCTGCAACCTGGTACATAGTCACAGGAGAAGTACTTATAAAGTTCAAGGTTTCTATCTACAAGTTCTCTCACTAATCAGTAGACCAACTAAACCTATGGTGGGATAAGTTCTCTCAATTATCACCATCAAATCTAATGCTAAGAATCAATGTGGTAAAGAGGTTGCATATTAGTGAATTGAATTGACCACCATTGTTCTGTGTTAAAAAGCAAAAAGCCAGTAATTTCAGAAAATTCCCAATGGTTCGTTTGCAACGAGAGCAAGAGAACTAGAGCTGCTCGCTTAATTTAGAAAGAGTATAAGAAGATCGATCAATTTCTAGCTGCAAACGAAGATTTGATATCATATCATAACATACACGATGGATAATCTTTCCATAGCACAAATAAAATAACATTTGCATATAAAACAGTTGGAATCACGTTGAGAGATGTAGAGCTTTAGGTGTTCAAAAATCATATTGAGCAGAAAAAACGTTATCGGTTATCCCCGCTGCTCTGCATTGTATTAAAACAGGACATTCAAAAGCAACCACGACAAACAAATTAGGGTTTGTAATGAATACCTATTGCGAGTGTTCGTCGAATTCGAGCGCACAAGCCGGAAAGGAGAGTCATTCCCCCACGAAGTACAGCTCTTGAAAGCAGACATTTGCTGACACGCTACAGACATCTTCGAGTTTACAGAGAATATTTGAAACAAAAGGAAGATTCACTTATCTGCTGCTTTACTCAGATGAAAATAGTGATGATTGGCGTGGAAATTATAAGTGGAGATGTGGTAGTAATGGTGGTGGTTCGGTGGCGTAGGAAGTGGACGGCGAGGTGGTGGAACATTGCAGTGGGGTTTACAATAGATGATGAGTGAAACTGGAACCCTAGAGTTTATAGCCGTGCATTTTGCTATAACGCTAAATTTAATAAAAGTATATTTCAGCAATCACATGTTCAAGAATGACACGTGTAACATTATTAAATAATCAAGTCAATTGTGAGTCATGAGACTTGTTCATATGGTAGATAAAATTTGTCCATCATATTGATTTAATTTGATATTCAAGAACTCATATGAGTTTCAAATTACTTGATATGATTTAACCATCTTCGAGTTCTGATCTTTTTATTGAGAATCTTTTCATATATCGTATTTTTGACATACTAAATCAGATGCCAAACATTATCATAATGTGGTGAACTTCTCATTTTATTTAAATATAGTATTAATTTAGAATTTATACTTTTTTAAACACAGCTACAACACATCCATTATTTTAGTCTTAAATCTATATATTTCTTTTTTAAATCTATTTATTTTTTTTTTCCGGTGAAACTTGAATCATCAACCTTTAGTGACATGTTCAGTCAATTCTTTATATTACTAGGTTATAAAGTATAAATTTAGAATTTATACTTTAATACTAAAAAAATTGTTTGTTGATAAAATCCCCCAATTGATTGAAGGTTCACATCCTACTTGGGATGAAGATGTAGACTGAAGTAGATTTTAGAAAACTATGTGTTAATTAATTAGCTATTCAAAAAGAAAAACCAAAACTGTGATTATTAAATATAATTTCAAATAAAACTGTGATTATTCTTTCATGCACTCAGAACACTAAATGGCCAACCAAGCAAGACTATAACCAAGACTATAACCAAATTTGAACACATTTTTGCTTTTCCACGCTTGATACACTTCTAGAACCAATATAATAGCGATTAAATTAAATCAAAATATTAATAAATTGACTTTTACAAGAGGTAGTATTTGAATATTATATCATAAAATAAAATATTGAATATTATATCATAAAATATTAAATATTATATCACAAAATATTAACTTTAATGATTATAAATCAGATTCATTTTTTTTTCATATTGAATCGGATAATTTGACAATTTTATTAAAGTATTTTAGGACTCAAGTTATATAAAAACATAGTTTGTAACTTGTTTAGAAAGTTTCAAAAGATTTTTTTTTTTAAATTTAATACTAGTAAATAGTTTTCAACGAAAATGAAGGATGTTTGAAAGTTCATCTTGATGTTGTTTGCTGACCACACCGGCGCAGACAATCTGTTTCTCTCTCCTTTTTTTTTTTCTTCTTCTTGTATTTCAACGAGAGAAAACGGTGAACTTATTACACGCCTAAGCTTTTGAAAACTTCTTTGAACTCTCTCTCTCTCTCTCTCTCTCTCTCTCTCTCTCAATCTCAACTTGTTTGTCATCGTTGTGTTAACTGGGATCTTCTCCCGCCTGAGTTTGGTGCCGATGGCTGGTCGTTATGATCCTAATCCCTTTGACGATGGGGAGGAAGTCAACCCTTTCGCTGTAAGTTATCAGTTCTGATTCCATGTTGCTAGTAACGTCTCATCTAAATGTTCGATCATGGTCTTCCCTTTGAACTTTTACTTGATCAGCGCTAATTATGATTCATGATTGAACTTGTTAATTGTTATGCGATGCGTCTCATTTTAATAACTGTACACTTATTGATTATGGAACTGAATTGTGATTGTAGCAACAGATAATCGTTCGGGGTTTAAACAATTTTAATTTTTAAGCAGTTCTTACTAACGGTTCCTCTGCACACATGATTAGCAAAAAGTGACGATGCTTTTCCGAATTACTTGTAGTAAAGTTGATGAGATCATAGAGAATCAAATAATTTCGAGAAATTAAACCCCAAAAGACTGTTCATTTCAACCATGGTCGTGTTTCGATTTTATCACATTTTGTTTTTAAAACATCCACGCATTAAAAAGACAATGATCCTTTATTTGAAAGTCTTTGATTAATGATATATGAATTTGAGTGATTTTAAGTGATTATTTGTTCACATTTTGCAAACTCATGTTAATATTAATTTTTTTTTTAACAAATGTATATGTTTGGCCATTCTAACTTCTTTTTGAATCTACATAATCAGGAAGGAGCAGCAGGAAAAGGCAGAAAAACAAATTATAGTGGGGGTTCATTTTACACTACAGTAAGGCCTTGTTTCCTTCTTTTTTCCCATAAAATGTTGTCTAATGTTTGAAAATATATTTGAGAAAAATACACGAGGGCAAATTTTAAAAAAGTTAAAGACTTAATAGGGGAAAATATTATTTCTGCTACTTTCTCTATCAAGACATTCTTTCTGCATTAACTGAAAGAGAAAT
The DNA here is from genome assembly GCF_052849685.1 of Lactuca virosa. Lineage (NCBI taxonomy): Eukaryota > Viridiplantae > Streptophyta > Magnoliopsida > Asterales > Asteraceae > Lactuca > Lactuca virosa. The sequence continues at coordinate 109,411,248 of NC_136429.1, forward strand.
ATCCATATATATGAATTATATATTATTCCAGATGTTATTTATATAAATTGGATGGGTTTTTTCAGGGTGTTCCTTCTGCTCCAAGTTCTAAGATCTCACTTCTTCCTCATGAGCCAGCAAATTATTATGATCGAAATGCCTCAGTTGACATTCCTCTTGATTCTGCTTCGGTAGGGTTGACTATTTAATCTTATTATTAGTTTATTAATTTACTTTTTACATGAATGTTGTTGACAAATGTTGGTATCAATGGAAATTTATTGAAGGATCTGAAGAAGAGAGAGAGGGATCTTCAAGCTAGGGAAGCTGATCTGAAGAAGAGGGAAGAGGTAAATGTTCTATTGATTTGTATATTTGCAATTTCATTCAAATACAAAGCAATTTTCACTGCTATGGTTGGGAAGATTTTCAAAGTATAATGTCCTAAAAAAACAAATTTGAAAGTAAATTGTTATAATAATGTTTATTTATTAAAAGTACATGGCTATCTATTGCATCTTTATTTACACCAACCTCGTTATTCTTTGATTGAGTTTTTTGCAGATAGTAAGACGAAAAGAGGAGGCAGCTGCTAGAGGTAATTCATCTTCATATTTGTCCCATTTTTTTATATCATATACAAGAGTCCAAATTTTTTTATAAACTAATCCATCTTTCCATTTCAGCTGGTATTGTTCTTGAGGAGAAAAATTGGCCACCATTTTTCCCAATCATTCATCACGATATTGCAAATGAGATACCGATTCATCTACAGAAATTGCAGTATGTTGCATTCATGACATACTTGGGTATGTGTTTATTCCCTTATTAGTTTTGGTTCTCAAATTTCTTTATTATTTGCATAATGGAAGGCTTTTGGTCAACAATTTCGTAAGACATTGTAACTTTCATGGGACCAAAGAAGAATTATTTGTTTTAAATTGGATGACCTCAGAGATTTGCAACATTTCATCGGATATAATCCAAAAGATGAAATGATCTATTTGTCCATTGTCATTTATAACTTACTGATGCTTTTGATTCACAAGATCATTTGATTAAAAAATCAAACAATTTTATAAAGTTTTTCTAATAGTATACAATTGTTATTGCAAACAGGGTTGGTATTTTGTCTTTTTTGGAATATTATAGCCACAACGACTGCATGGATTAAAGGAGAAGGTGTGTGTTTGTTTCCTTTTTCTTTTTAATTTTTATTAGTACCTGTCATTAAATTATTCTAAAATGTTTTTTTTTCCTTGTGCTACAGACGTGGAGATCTGGTTTCTTGCAGTTATCTACTTCATATTAGGGGTTCCACTTGGCTATGTTTTGTGGTACAGGCCACTTTATCGTGTTTTTAGGTAATGCTTTATAGCATCCTACTTTCATTCCTTTTTATTACAATATTGTATTTCAATTCATTTCTTATTAACCCATTGTGCTTTGGAAAATCTGCCCAGTTATAACAATGAAAATTGCTTTGTATTTGGATGACATTGCTATTTTTGGGTAGATTTTAAACGCTACAATTACAAATAAATACAAAAAAACATGTTGCTGTTTTCTTGCATTTTGCTTAACAAAGTATCATCTTCTTATCTTTTTGATTAACATTATTAATCGTGTTTGCAGGAAGGAAAGTGCATTTGGGTTTGGTTGGTTCTTCCTATTTTACTTGGTAAAAGCCTTAACAATTGTAGTTGATTTTTTAATATGGTTTCCAATGAAGCAATTTGGACAAATTATGGGAATGAAAATGCAAAATATAATGAAAAAGAAACATTATCATTTTCTGATTGTTTTTTGTTATTTTTCTGCTTACAGTTACACATAGCTTTTGTAATCTTTGCGGCTGTTGCTCCTCCCGTTGTCTTCAAAGGGAAATCTCTCACGTCAGTTCCTCCCCCTTTTTATTAATATATTCATCACTTTTAGGCTCAGTTACCAAATTTGCCCTTTTCTATTTTCTTTTAACAATTTTGCTTTCCACTGAACAGAGGAATCCTACCAGCAGTTGATCTTGTAGGAGATCAAGCTTTAGTAGGGGTGAGTTTTTGTGCACCTTTTATCAATATAAAGTCTGTTATTTTTGTATTAATTATGATTATTTTTCATAGATCTTCTACTTTCTTGGTTTCGGGCTATTCTGTCTCGAGTCTCTGCTCAGCATTTGGGTTATTCAGGTTTATTCTCTTTCACAAATAAACAACCCTTTTATCCACAACTAGTTTAAGTGTTTGGTTAATTGTTATGTTTAATAAAATTATAATTAAAAATATAAAGTATATTTTTTTAATATTATTTCTAATTATGCAGCAAGTATACATGTATTTCCGAGGGAGCGGCAGAGAAGCAGAGATGAGACGTGGGGGTGCTTGAGGTGCAGTATGAGCACCAATCTGAGCCATGAGTTATTTTGATTCTAAGATTGTTTTTTATGGTGATTATATTTGCTGATTTTAAATTGATGGATTTGAGTTGTAAAAAATATAGAAAGATGGCAGGAGAGGAAGTACTGATAGTTTTTACCTTTGTTTGTAAAGCTGTTATATAATATTTTGATTGATGTATCTGTTTCTAAGAGAAGGAAAATAAACAGCAAAATGACAATAAGACGTGGCCAAATAATCAAATTAACCCAATATAATTACATAATAATATAGTATATAATACAAAGGAAACCCACAAAAAGCCTTCATGCATTTCACAAAACAACATTATTTTGGTACGACACTATCAAGCAAAAAACTTGATCACTGTATTACAAAAGTTATTTATTTGACCATTATATCTTATATTCAGTTCCTACTTTTCTTTATTTGGTCAAATAAGTTACTTGAGTACTTAATGATATCGTGATGAAAATTTATTTTACTAGAACAAATATTTTCTCCCCTTCTGTACTCTAAAAACATATCATACAAAATCCAACGGCGGATATTAAGATATTATGTGATGGATCAAAGGCTAGAAGAGTTCCAGCTGGCATCAACTGCTCTCATGATTTTCTCATGTAGGGAGGCGCCAGCACATGCGATTATACCTCGATCTAGTCCTTGCAAGTACATACCTTTAGAAAAGTCGAGTCGCTGACCTCCGGCGTCGGTGACGACTCCGCCGGCTTCTTCAATGATGACAACTCCGGCGGCATGGTCCCATATCTTCTCCTTATAACCGGCTCTTGCGAACTTCATGAATATCTCTGCGTCTCCACGAGCGATGGCGGCGTATTTCACCATACTGTATACTCGTAATGGTTGGTTCCTGCAGTACGAGGGTGAAAATTAAAAAATTTCATGTGATTTTCCCGATTTATCCCTGAATTTCGGGATAAGGGTAGATTAGTAAATTTGTGAATGTCTCAACTGAACTCGCAATGTGTTTGCAGCAGTCATGGATATCCAAGTAATTTTGCAAATTTACCCTTATTTTCATTGTATAGTTAATATCTGTGACCAATCGATTTGTTGATTCTTGGTATTGAAAAGAGCAAATTGCAGAAAATATCAGAACACTTCATATTTTTACTAATATGATAAATGTATTTTTTTTGTAACCATGATAGCAATCTATCTATTTATTTTTTACAAATAATATATATTTACATATAACAGAATATGAATAACATACTTATATTTCTTTACTTATGATAGCAAAAAAAATATAACAAATTGAGTACATTACCTGGTAGTGAAATGTGAGTACGTTACTATTTTGGGTAAAACAATAAAGTAAAATTGTTCATTATTGGTAAAAATAATATAAGTACATTGAATTCATTGGCAGCGTGAGTAAAGTACGTTGCTATTCCTCGAAATTTGTTGTATTCATATTTCTTTATCAATAATAGCAAAGTAAAATTGTATTCATATTTCTTTATCAATAATAGCAAAGTACTTAAAATTTTACGGATAACCCATAATAACAACATACTTACATTTTTTTTTACCAATAATAGCAATAGCAAAATGTAACAAATAGATTACATTACCCATATTGGTAGTGAAACGTAAGTATGTAATAATACCTTGTTATTATTTGGTAAAAAATAAAGTACTTTGCCTATATTGATATCTAGAATAAAGTAAGTTACCTATATTGGTATTTAAGACATTTCACTCGGATCAAAACTGAAAGACTTGAAAAGAGAAAGAACAAGTACCTAAGCCCAACACTATGAGCCAACCCTTGAGTAAACGAGTGGCTCGAGTTCGCCTTCTCCACAGGCTCACAAAACGTAGCCAAAACGGGATTATCAATACTCGACACCGTGACCGGCCTTGCAGAATTCGGCCACAAAAAACTTTTATCTCCACTCACCAACGGTTGCATCCACGCTTTCTTACTCCCTTTCTTTGCATAAAGCACACACCCTTTCCCATCCCAACTATCCAACCCCGTTTTAGTCAATCTCGAAAGCATCCTCCGATAACCATTTTGGTAATTTAACCACTCCTTATTCAACGGGTAGTTCGGGCACCCAAGAACCCCGAGTACCACCTGCCCGTTTTCAATTAAGGCTAGAGCAATCGCGTACTGGTCTCCGCGTACAAATCCTAGGGTCCCGTCGACCGGGTCAAGTACCCAGAATCGACCAGTGGGCCCGCCTGTGGAGTTGCAGCGGCTAATTGCTTCGAGGACTTGGGTGGTTTTGAGAGGTGTTGGTGGCGGTTGGAGGTTGAAAGTGGCGGCGGTGGATAGGGAGTCGTTGACGGTTGTGACTATGGATGAGAGGAGGCTGGCGGCGTTAGGTTTTGAGAGGGCTTCGATGTCTTCTTCTGCAACGATTGATACGTTTTCCGGTCCGAATGCTTGGGATAATATCCAGCTAACGGTTGCTTGCACGCTCCAATCTGTTAATAAATTTGTGATATGATTCTGACATGACATGACATGACAGAACAGGTTGTACTGTGTTTGCCTTTGTGTTGGACTTAAAGTGAAAGTGATGTCGAACAAAAAGGTCAAAAACACATGTATGACTAACCGGAGTAAGTACAAGTCTTTATCAAGTAATAAAAAACAACACTTTAAACTTCATATCCAAAATAATGTTCTAATTGCTTTTGAGAAAGATACTCTTTTCATGAATTCATCATGTAACTTTACGATCATAGTAACTTTACATGTTGCTAGTCCATAGCTTGAAAGCAAAATCGAAAATGAGTAGGATTGTCACTTATAAGTCCATTATAGGTACTTACTTTGTGTAAAGAAAATCTTTCCACAGATTAATGAATCCCATTGGCACTTGTGAAGTTGCCTTACTTTTAGTTTTTAGGTCAAACGTAGTACTTTTTCGAATCAATGTTGGAGAATTAACCTTGTTACAAACATGATTCTCTTTGTAGTACTTGTTGGAAGTTCACTCATAATCATCAATTTTTCTTTAAAAAAATATATGTACTGTATAATGCATACATGATACATACTAAATAATAATAGTGAGTTTGAAACTTCTATATTTGACCTCCATAAGTGAAAGTATAGCTCTTGCAATTCATTAACCAGTAGACATAGAAATAATGAGTTCTGAAATAAAGAATAGACACAATTGGTCTTGCTACCCGCATAAAATCAGTTTCACTAATCTTCAAGCAATTCCCACACAACCAAGACAATGAATTTGAAAATCAAAAGTGAAATTGAGAATCAAAGATTACCAGCAATCGTGACAGGGGAATTATCGTCTTTGGCTTGAACATCTCCATTTCCATTGAAGATCAAATTTTCTTGAACTTTCTGGCATAACAAACAAGCAACATGAACGGCTTTCACAGCAATTTCTAATTCTTTACTGTATTTCTCATCTGGGTGTGATTCAGTCGACACCCAATTGCCGTTCTTCTCCATTTCGTCAGAAACGTGGGGTTTTCGATCAGATGTATTTAGACAGCAAATGGAGGTTCTGGATTTTGGGTAATTGCGACTATGAAAGGAAACCAAGAATTTTACATGGGGTTTTAGAGAATCGTTGTTCTTGTTGGCAAAGAACAAAGTTTGTGGGATTTTGGTTCCCAATTTTGAAGGAAAAACAGTCATTATAAATAGCTCTCTCACACTCGACTGTATCCAGATTTTTCAAAGTTTCCAGTGATTTTGATGTATTTGGCCGAGAAAGGCACACGGTGTTGTGTTTGCATTTAAGCCCCTTGAGATTGCGGAGATTGTAGAGCAAGCCTCTTTTTAACCCAATGTTTTAATAATTGAATCGTTAAAAGTTAAAAGAGAAAATGACCTTATCGTTTTGTTCACATTTAGACAATTTTTATTTTTTATACATTTTACCATTTAATTTGTTATATGTGTTCACATATTGTCATTGTCACCGACTATAACCTATGACAATGGTAATATGTGAACAAATTAACAAGTTAAATGTTTAAATGTATACAAAAAAAAAGTTGTCTAAATGTGAACAAAACGAAAAGTTAATTACCCTGATAACTCATTTTTCCCATTTTAAATAGTGAGTTTATTTTTTGTATTTGCTTGTATTATTTTTTTCAAACGTTATTTTTTAAAATATCTATTATTTCCTAAATATTAATTAAATATTGATCAATTTTAAACTTTACTTTTTAATTAATAAGTATGTTTTGTTTTGTGAAATATTTTATATAGCCTTTTATATTTTTTTTCTTTTGTTTTTAAGCATATATTATATTTTTAAAGTAAATAGTATCTAACAATAAAATTAAATAAATTAAGTATATAACAATAAGTATGAAGGGTCTTTTAAAAAAATAAAAACAAAATATTACTTAGCAAATAAAAAAACATAAAAAAATCTAAATAATATAAATGTTTTAAAATTATTCCAACTTTTTTATAGTTTTTATTTAAAAGTTTATAAAATTAAAATTTTTTTAATACAACGTTTTAAACTAGTATTTAACGAAAGTATTTTAAAATGTTATAAAAAAATATTAAACTGTCATATAAAATCTGTGAAACACTTTAAAAATGTTGTAAAAGAAAGTTTAGAAATACATGTATGAAAGTTATAAAATTAAAAAAAAAAAAAAGTTAAAAGCTTGTAAGAAAAATTAAAACATTTATAAAATATATGGTTTAAAAGCACATGTATTAAAATTATATAAAAGTATAAAAAAAAAGTTCAAAAAAAATTATAAGCAAAGTTTAAAACATTGTATTAGAAAAACCTATAGGAAAAAAATATCATAAAAGTGTTGTAAGAAATTATAAAAATTTTAAAAAATTTGTAAAAAAATAATTGTTCATATTTAGACAACTTTCTATTTTTATACACATTTGACCATTTAACTTGTTAAATGTGTTCGCATATTACCATTGTCACCTGCTATAATAGGTGACAATAGTAATATGTTAACACATTTAACAAGTTAAATGATCAAATGTGTACACAAAAATTGAAGTTACCTGAACGTGAACAAGACAAAAAGGTAATTACTTTCGCAAATCATTTTCCCAAAGTTAAAACCGAGTTGTACATTAAAATCACAAAAAACATAAAATAATAAAAAATAAAAAATAAAAGTCATGTAGATGACAACATGTGTAGGGGTTGTTTGGTAAATTGTAATGAATCCTGGTTCAAACATTTGAATGGTTCGGATAATTTTAAGTGTTTTGATATGTTCAGAGATTGTTTAGATGTTGTAATAAAGATCCTGTTGATTCAGACGTGATATTGAACAATCCATTAGATGTTACCAACTTTTTATCATAAAGTGACTAAAATTTGTGACAAAACAATTGGGAGTCACATAGTCAGTGAAGTAGCATTTCTCAACATAAATGGTTTTGTGATTTTTATGTGATCTTTTTTTAAATTGTCAAACATTTTGAGTCAAATCGTCTATATATATTTACCATAAAGTTTTAAATAGCTGATCGTCGAACCCCATTAAAACCATGGATTTTTTATTCATTCAATTTTTATTTTTGTTAAATTAATTTTTTTATTAATAATTTAAAACTAGAAAAATAAAATAAAATATAATATTTTTAATTAAAAGTAAACTAGTACAAATGAAAAAAACACGATAATTAAAGTTCCTAAATTCCTAAAATAAAAGTCAAAAACTCTCAACCACATTTTGCTATAATTTGTTGTTTCCTCTCGATCAACGTTTACAGAACACCTCCAGTTAGGGGTGTCAAATCAGACAATCATGTCGCATTTTTGTCTGAAACGACACGACAGTTTTTTATATAATACGAACACGACATGACACGATGTCGTGTTTATTTTCATTAACATGAAAATAAGTCGATTAAAACACGAAAAACACGACATGAAACGACAAACATAAAATAATACAATTATTAGTCTATATAATTCATACTTAATCACATATAAGACGAAAAATACGAAAACTCGACAAACACATGTTAAATCGTGTCAATTTCGTGCCAAATTTTAAACACGAACACGACGCAAAGTCGTGTTTTTTACATTTTACACAAACACGAAACGAACACGAATTCGAATTTCGATTTCGTCCCAATTTCGTTTTGTGTCGTGTATTTTTGTTGTGTCATGTCATAAATTTACATCCCTACCTCCAGTCAAATGATCATGCAGATTGAGAAAATATAGCATATCTTGAGCCTTTATCTCCTTCTCCAATAGTTGAACTTTTCATTCTTTGATTTCTCGTATAAGACACAATTTTTCTTCTTGGTATCATCTTCTTTCTTCTGCCTCTGATTTTGTTTAGAGTGTAGATATCGGCGATTTCGTTAACAAGATCAACTATTTCATTCGTCGATGTCATTTTCTTTCATTTTTGTTGTCTCCGAGGCGATGAGTCAACAACTTGTTGGCCAAATATGGGTGGAAAATGTGCATCTGAAGATGATTTGTAGGCGTTGGATGAAGATGTTTTTGTTCGTTTGATGAAGGAGCCAGATAGTCTTCACCGGCTTTTTACGCGTTACCATTTCGCATGGGTTTCTAGAAATTCTCAAGTTTATTCATGGGGAATAGCTTTATGATTACTAAACCTCTGATATTCTCTTTGTGTCGATTTTAAAACATTGACCTTGGATCTCTCATTAGCTAGATTTTCCAGCTTATTGTTGTAGATGTTGTTGAAATTCTTACAGTTCTTTTGAAGATCTTTCCATTTTGAATTCACTTAGTGCCTTGTACGATCCGAACATCCCACTTGAACATTAAAATGATCTAGAACCCGCTCTCAAAATGTCTCCGACCTTTTTTCATTTCTTTGTGCCTTATCTTAAAACATCAACATACACCTTAGCAAAAGGAACCTCTTTCTTTTCCAACCATTTCTTTGACTTTTGGCGATTTGTATAATTGTGTGTCTTCTTAACAACATGTTTGTGGTCCTCGATTGTTTGTTCAGTTCCAACGGTAGCGAGTTCATCACTAGATTCTTCAAATTCTAAGTTTTGAGTATCACCAAAATGGGAGACCTCGGTAAGAGAACATTGCTATGGGTTTTTTTGGAACCTTTTGAGAAAACTACATGTGTATTGATTGTAGATGATATTATTGTTGGAAATAGGTGTCCAATGTAACATCCATAATTTTCGGGTATGATTCTTTGAGATTTTTATGCTTAAGTGTTGAGAAGTACACCTTACGTTGAGCGTAGGATAGTCCCCTACACTGAGTGTAGGTGTTGGAATGTGGACACTGGTTTAATGACCTACGCTGAGTGTAGGTAAGGCTACGTCGACCATAGTCGTGTTGGACCAAAACCCTAAACCTAGGGTTGTGAGGCCTATTTAAAGGCTCTAACTCCTTGTGATCCTCCCCATAATCATCCTCCACCCTTTTCATCAGCAACCTTGAAACCCTGACCACCTTTTGTGAGATTTGAACTCTTGGAGTGACTTGTGTGCTCTCTTGAAGGAAGAAGGTGTTTTGTGGAACCATTTAGGAGCTCAACTTGTGTAGATCTAGAATTTTCGACCCATCATTTATCTCAAGAAGGTATAAAGTTTCCATCTCGATGCTTGTTCATGTTAGATCTAGTTTGGTCATAGGATTTTATGCATTTTGTCCCCAAAATCTTGGTCCTTGTGAGTATGGACTACTCCAAACCATTGTATGTCACTTTTCTAATGTTTTTGGGGTTGTGAAGTAAAAAAAAATGAGAGCTTGGACACCCTCATTCTCCCATGCTTGGGCTCTTGAGCATTTGAGGACATTATGGACTTAGGGTTTGACTTTGTGCTCTTTTTATTCATGAAAATGGATAAAGCCAGAGACTTTATCCACTAAGACGTCCATTTGATTTAGATTTAAAAGATTGAGGGGTTGACCTTGTGTATTAAGAGCTTAATGGAAAAATTGTCATCAGCGGAGCTAAGCTGAGCATAGTTTTCTATACGCTGAGTGTAGCCTCAGAATTGCCCGCTTTCACCAAAAGCTCTACGCCAAGCGTAGAGCAGTACGCTACGCTGAGCGTAAGTCAACCGAGGGTTCATCGTTGACTTTTTGACTAGTTTGACTTTTAGTCAACTGTGTTGGAACTTAGTCTTGGAAGGGAAAATGGTCTTTTGCCTAAAGGATAATTAATTTTGAACCAAAAACTCTTTTTTAGTTAGTTATTACCTTAATTGCTAATTAGGGTTTTTTATGTGTATGTTAGAGTGAGGAGACTCGATATCATCAGCTCGAGTGCGTGGGTTATCTTGTCTTCAGGTTGAGGTGAGTTTTCTCACCATACTATGTAGGATGATAGTTGTCTTTGTGACTCTTGCATGTATGTTGGGCGGGGCCCATTTTGTATGTTAGACGGGGCTCGTTATGTGAATTGAGCGGGCCCGTTATATATGATGGGTGGGGCCCAATATTTGAGTCGGTTGGGGGACATTATGCTAATTGGGTAGGGCTCGTTATGTTTGTAGGCGGGGCTCGTATGGTTATGTGGTATTTTGGGGAATTCACTAAGCTTTGTGCTTGCAGTTTTATGTTTAGCGTTTCAGGTACTTCTAGTCCCAAAGGGAAGGGCCCAACTTGATCACATTGCATCCCTTGGACTTTTATTTCTGCATTATTGGTTTATGCTTTTGACACTGATGTTGAGAATACATTATACTATGATTGTCTTTTGAAAAAATGATTGAATGGTTTTTAGTGGTTGAAAATGAAATTTTTACTTAGTATTTTTAGGACATTATAAGTTGGTATTAGAGCATTGGTTTGAGGGATTCATACACACTTCATAGTATGTTTGGATTCAAATTGAGGAATAGTAAAATCTTTTAAAAGAAATAGTTTTCAAAAAGGTTTTTATATAAAAAGGGTGTGATGCATGCAATCAACGAGCTCAAGTAAGTGATTTCCAAAATACCCATACATGATTGTTATGTTTTAGTATGTTATCATAGGGACTTCATGCTCGTATAGGGATAAGGATCTTCTTAGGATGCATGATAGTATGCTTGATAGGAGAAATGCCTTTGTATGCCTGTTATGTAATAGGGTTCCTTTGAGTTTGTGTTGATTTTGGAAATTATTTGATGAATGCACTAGGGTGGTACATAGTTAAGACTAGATAGCCCTAGAATGTTTGATTCAACCTTATTGCATGTTCTTGTTTGATGAAGGCCTTATGGTAGAGCCATTTATTCGAACATCTATTTTATTGCGATTATATACGACCTACATTCATTGGATGATTATCAGTGTCGACAAAGACTTTCGTGGAATGTATGGAGAGAGAGAATCCTAGGAGAGCCTAGGAAGTACCTTAGTCTGATCATGTACGCTGTATAGCCATGTGTGAGCGGTTATGGAGAAGTTGCTTAGAAAAATATGGGATGAATCTTGAGGAAAGTAAAGATAAATGTGGAAGGTAGTATTGGGCATGTATTACTGAAAGCATAGAATCTGTACTCGAATAAAGGGAAGTCGTGGGGATTCTAAGGAGATTTTAGAATGAGAGATTCCTTGAGTATGTTTTGAAATTCTGTTGTTTTCTTCTTCATAATGGTGGTGGTGACTCGTGGTTCTGGTTTTGGTTCGGGCTGGAGCGATGGAGCAAGTAATGTTGAGCTTCGTGAGTTTATCACATCAGAGATTTTGCGAGTTATCCTTGATGTGACCCCTGTCATGTTCGAGTCGATCAAGGAGTGGATACTGGAGTTGGTGGATGAGCATTTGGGGGCCTTTCATACAGATCTGGACCTCGGTCAGCTTGGGGCCTGTACTCTCACCTTTCATGAGTTTCGCGCTTGCGGGGATCCCGAGTTCTTCGGAAGAAGAACCCCATTTCCATAAGGCGTTAGATCGCGGACATTGAGAGTACTTATTGGATGAGCTTCTGATCAAAGTTCAAGAGAATGGAGGAGAAGATAGAAGTTTTAACTTCAAAATTTGGCAGCTACAAAGAGAGCAAGATGCTCTAGTTTTTGTGCTCCAAAAAGCACCAAAAAATTCATTTTAGAAGTAGTAACAAATCTCTCACATCCCTCTCATTTATGCCTTAACCCATAAAGACAAAATGTGAGAGAAGACATAAAGTAAAAGCATGTCTCTTACAAACATTGAACAAATAATAAACAAATAAAAGAACATGTCTCTTACAAGCATGTAACAAATAATAAACAAATAAAAGAACATGTCTCTTACAAGCATGGAACAAATAATAAACAAATAAAAGAACATGTCTCTTACAAGCATGGAGTAGCTTATTAAACAATTTAAAAGCAACCCATGCTTTGTCCCATCTTTTATTTTATATATATATATATATATATATATATATATATATATATATATATATATATATATATATATATGGCTATCATTTATATAATTGATTTCTAATATATATGTATAAAACATATAACTAGTCATATATATATATATATATATATATATATATATATAAAACTACCTTTTATATATAAATAAACTCTAACTAGTTTATTAAGATATAAATATAACTTATAAATAATCATACTTTATGATATATTTCATAAGTTGTTATTTCTCCAATAAATGTTATTTCCATAAATAATAAATTCCTAATTAGCAAAATATTATTTCCATGAAATAATAATTTTCCAATTAAATAGAAGTGTTGATATATTTATTAATAATCAAATTATAATAATAAATAAAAAAAATTGATGGTAACTTGCTATAGGGTGTGACCCTAGAAGATCATATGTTATTAGCAATATCATTCTATAACGACACTTGGGCATACTAGATCTTTCAATCTCCACTTTCACAAGACTCATCATAGATTCATATAGATAGTGGTGAACGTCTAGCAACATTTCACTGCCCCCAATAACATATGACAAAGAATGTCATTCATCAACATCTAATTCCCAAAATATCAAAGCCTCAATTGATGTATTAAAGTAAGTTTATCAATTATCCCTTTTGTTATAGACATCCTGTTGAACATGAGCCTTGGATCGCAATCAATCTCATTTTTAGTTCAACTTTGGATAACATGTGTTATATGTCTAACTCTCAACACATAAGAGGAACAAATCCCATTTTGACTACATAAGACTCTTGCATAGTTCACACCATACCTGAAAATGGCTTTTATAACTGCCCAATTAAGGATCGGCGTTTAACCATATCAAAGTACAGTACTCCCTATACTTATGTAACGTCCATAAAATTTAAACTTTTCAAAACAACCCTTTTTCTATAGAAGTGTTTACAAAACCCATTGTTTCCAAAACATTATTTAAAACCAAAATCGTTCTCAACATAGTTTTCAAAACTTTGTCATTATCAGAGTATCCTAGAAATCATAAATCCAAAAACGCGAGGATGTGTACGGTCACGCCTTCACCCTGACAAGATCTGCTGAAGTACCTGAAACCATAAACCAAAACTATAAGCACGAAGCTTAGTGAGTTCCCCCAAAGTACCAACACCCAAACAGATAAAATATACAAATAACAGCATGTATTGGGTCCACAACCAAAATAATGGATTGCCCCTTAAGTCCACAGTATAAGTCTGGCTTGCCTATTAGGCCCACAACTTATATATGGCTTGCTCTCGAGCCCACAACATAAGTTTGGTTTGCCCTTGGGCCCACAACTTATGTTTGGCTTGCTCCCTCGGTCCTAGGACTGGAATACCAATGAGGAGCCCTCAGTACCAGTCTGGCATACCACCTGGTCCTCAACTCATATCTGGAATGCCACTGAGCCCTCAGTATGAGTCTGGTTTTCCCTACCCGACCCTCAAATCATATCTGGAATGCTAATGAATCCTTACTATGAGTCTGACATGCCCTCCCTGGCCCTCAGCTCATATCTGGCATACTCCATGGTTTGTTCACTACATTACAAAGCAGCACAACCTTAACCAGACCTACACAATATGTCGACATATAACATCTAATATCATATACAGATAAACAGACAGTATCACAGGTAGTCCTACAGATCTACCAAACTAGCATATCAAGACCAGCATAACAAAACTAGCATGCATATCTATTCCATACCCGACATATCAACAATATCAGGTTATCAAACCAAAGGGCCGGCCTTGGTGCCTTCGACCCGAAAGTACAATGAGGAAAACTCACCTTGAATACTGAAGTTCACTGCAAGAACCCTTAGTTGCTGCCCCGACGACAGCTCCGATCTATCAAATCAAAGTAACACCCAATTAGCAATTGGGTTTCATTCTAAGGCCCACCATCCATACTTGGGGTAAAATGACCATTTTACCCCTGACCCGACATGAACCAAAACTGAGGCCCAATTCCACTAACCAAAAGGTCCAAAACCAAAAGATTCACAAAGGCCCACTAGTGGCCCAATTTTCTAAATTGGGCCTAACCTCATATGAGTCTTATCCTAAGCCCATAATTTCTTTTATTACAATTCAAGTTACCTCAAGTACCCCCCTTAGGACAACCTGGTCAAAGACAAAAGTCAAAAAAAGCCAAGGTCAACGGTCCGAGTTGACCCAACTCGCCGAGTTGTTCCTTCAACTTGTCGTGTTTTTCCATTTAACTGCAAAGTCGGGAAAAACCGATCCAACTCGCCGAGTTCGCTCAAAACCCAACAGCTTAATACAATAAGCACTTAATCCATAAGGACATGACTCCAATACCTATATCGGACTTCCTTGGGCTGGAAAACCACGTAAAGTTGCCAACTTTACGTTCATTCATGTCTAAATGAAGCTCTTAAGTTTAAAATGGACTTAAGAATTGACTTAATGCATGCATGACACCAAAATCCTCATAAAGCTTGCAACTTTAAGCCAAATGAGGCTACAAAATGGCCAGATCTTAAATAACAACCCATGAAACACTCAAATCCTTGGACAATCCATCAAAGAGTCCAATAATCAAGATAAAACCCAAAAAGAAGAGATCTAATCAATGAAGAAGCAAGGTACAAGCTTTATACCTCAAAGAGACTGCAATAAATGGGGAAGTTCTGGATCTAAAGCCTTTCCACCTAGCTAGACACCTTCACTTCAAGGCTCTTTCGAAAGAGTACCAAAAATCAACACTCAAATCTCTCTACAAGCTCACACACTCAACTATGGAAGATGATACTCAAATTTAGGGTTTCTGGACAGAGGAGGCTGGTAAGGAGGCCAACCAAGGGACTTAAGGCCTTTAAATAGGGCGCAACACCCTAAAAATTAGGGTTTCCTTCCCAGCTGTCAACTCGCCGAGTTGAGGCTCCTCAACGCGAGTTGCTTCATTAAATCCCGCGGCCAAAACATTACTCGACACGCCGAGTTGAGGCTACCCAGCTCGCTGAGTCCGACTGGAAAATCATACAAAAGATAACTCTTATACCTGGAATTCGGGATGTTACAACTTAAGTCCCACTATGTATCTCAGGTGTTAACGATACAAAGATAGTACATTTTAATCAAGTGTCACTCATGACTGCGATCTATGAGTTGATCTTGATGCGGGTCCGTTCAGTACTAGTTCTCTGACAAGTACCTATGAAACTTGGTTACAACCACTTTCTTATTTTCATTTAGTGAGTGTCAACCAATCCAATTCATATTAGTCTTACTTCATAATTGCTCCCACAATTACAATCGACTATGAACTTTTAGAATAATAAGATTATTCATGGATTAAACATGTTAATATAGAACACAAAAATATTAATGTGATGATCATATCCCAGTATATCAAAACATTATATAATAGTTGTTATTACAATGTTCCAATATCCAAATACCAAAATCCAAATCAAAATTCCATTTCTAGAATAATAAAGTCCTATGGATGAAGTGGACCACTCATACTTAGCTTAAAAGGAAAGACTTTATTAATGGGTTTTACTAAATTTAATTTTTGTGAATTTCGCGAATACTGTCATCTCCATATATGACTTTTACTCTAAGTATAGTTAAATATCTTAGAGGATATGATTGGTGTTCTTTCGTGACATAGAGTCTCTTACCTTCATTAAGTATACCTACAAAGTCACAAATATTTCTATGTTATTCTTGAATGGCAAAAATCAACATAGCTTTTCAATGAACTCATTTATCCAATCATATTTGACTTCAACTTCAAAAGTAGTGTATTCTTATTTTGTAGTAGATTGTGTCATTATGTTTTGCTTGGACCTTATTCCAACTTAAAATTACTCTTCATTCCACAATGAAGTCACAATCCAATTATAACTCATAATTATCTATATTTCTTTAGAAATCAAAATCATATGTATCTCTTTACATTAAGATTTTATTCTAAACTAATTATCTCATATACATTCTCTTAACTCTTCTTAAGTACTCTTAGAATGTTCTTATAGTCATCCTATGACTTAACCATGTATGATATGACATAAATGATGGATTTATTTTCCAAGAATGTGCTAGGTCCTTTTAAGACATACTCAAAATGGTGTCATGTGACAATGCCAAGAATCATCCAAATGAATCTTGTATATTGACCTTATTCAAGATATTGTTAATTCATGCAAAAGAGTTTAAAACTTTCAACATTCATATTTATCTATCTCTATAGATTTTACATTCCAAGAATGTATCTTGTCTTTCCTAAGTCTTTCATTTTAGAAATACTTTCCGAGTCAAGGTGAAAACGACTTTGCATAGTCGGAATGTTATGTCAAATGATTAAGTATGTCTCATTCATACAAGACTAGGAATATCACTATCCTTCCACTAGTTCTTAGTAAACATACATGTTCTTTTAATTTTGATATAAAAGCATACCTTGTATCTTTATATTAAAATGACTATTACAACCTTGAGATGTTTGCTTTATATCCACTAGTGGATATTAAGACTTACACATTTGGTTAGGATAACATGGATTAAGAAAACCACCCGACTAAGCTATATAGGTATTTTCTAGTAGATGTCTATTAAGAAAAGCAGTCTTTCTTGAAATCTATCTGCTATATCTCATATTAAGAATATGAAGCTATAGTAAATAATATCCTTATTGATCTAATCATAGCTATTTGTGAAAAGGTTTGATCATAGTCAATTTCATGAGTATGTTAAGGACCATGGTCAATGACACGAGTATGATAAAATCCTTTTATGACAAGCCTTGCTAAATGTGCATGATATCCATGTATATATTCTTTCTAAAGGAATCTCTTACTCTTTCTAGCCTTGCTATAGAGAGGAATGCTAATCAAGCCCATACTTTATTATTATACATGAGTTACATCTCAATGTTCATGACTCTAAGTCATTCATCAAATTCAAGATTTGATATGGCATCATGGTAGTTGATGGATTTGCTAGAAACCTTCAAGAATAACTCATCAATGGGAGTTTCCACATTTCTCAAGTCAAAGATGATTTCTACCATTAATGCGAACAATTTTTGTTTGTGAATAGCTATTATTCAAGTTCAATAATTTCTTGTTGAAACTAGTGCCAACAATTGTTACATCAGGATATGGTTCTTGAGCCACTTTAAGTTCCATATGACTCCCACTTGCTTTGTCACTAGAAGCTTTCTTTCTTTTGACTCAACATTCATAAGAATAAGAGAACTTATTCTTTGTGGGTTTGTATTAATAATC
Source organism: Lactuca virosa (assembly GCF_052849685.1). Lineage (NCBI taxonomy): Eukaryota > Viridiplantae > Streptophyta > Magnoliopsida > Asterales > Asteraceae > Lactuca > Lactuca virosa. The sequence goes on from NC_136429.1 coordinate 109,429,239, forward strand.
TAAATTCCCTTTTAGAATATTATATTATTTATATATATATATATATATATATATATATATATATATATATATATATATGTGTGTGTGTGTGTGTGTGTGTGTAATTTGTTGGTGTTTGTATTCAAGATACAATTAATAGTGCTTAAAGTATAATCCCAAGAGCATAAATGAAGATAATTTCTACTGATTAGAAAGTGAACTTTATCTGATAAGGTCTAATTCTTTCTTTTATGATCACTTTAAAGCTTAAAATGGTGTTGCTGGATTTATTGGTATCTTTTGCTTAATCTTAGACATTCATTAGAAAGGAAGTTATACAACATAGTGTATAGTTCCTTAATAAATATTTTCTCTACAGATTAGTGAAAACATGATTAAGAAACCTTTATATATAAATAATATTCACATATGTCAAATAAACTACATTATTTGCCTTCAAATATCATTTTCTTAAAGTTGGAATATGTGGATTTCATTTATACAATAAAGATAACAATGTTACAGAAAAGTTTGATTTAAAACAAGTTTAAGTCAAATTTGCTTACATATAGTACTTAAATTTAATTTATTAAAATATTCATATTTACTTTAAATTCTATTAAGAGATCTAATTTCATAATAAAAGTTAATCATTTCAGAATATGAGTATTATCGTTATGAAAAACGATCAAGTAAATAATCAAACATTTAAGTAAAATAACTGAGACATAAATATTTAGACATGCTAAATTTAAAACATATATTGTTCCAAAACAAACATTGTTTTATATTACAAGTAATTTATGTTATAAGCATAAATAATGAACTAAACTCCGAGAGTGTAGTTCCAACTTGCTTGTGCTCAGTTGGTTAGTCTTCTGTAAATATCTGCAAACAAGTTATAAATATTAGCTTAACATCTAAGTACCAAGTACTTGAGTGTTATATGAAAAGTATAAGTTCTATCTAGTAGATACCTAAAGTACTAGTCTCTTCCAGACTTTCCTTTTCAGATAAGAGAAGCCATTTCTCTTCTAGTATCTAGTTTCTCCATAAAAGAGACATGATCCATCTATGTGGGCCTCTTAGATTTCTTGGGCTTAAAGATGTTCAGTCTATAAAACATAGGCTTCTTATATCACACAAGGTGACTCCTTTTAGCCTTGCATCATTCCATTGTTTAAACAAGTTTGAAACAAATATCACAATATTTATCGAAATATTGCTTAACCTATTATATCATCAGATATATATATATATATATATATATATATATGTATCTAAATTATCCAAGACTTCCTAGAAGTCAGTAATAACTATTCCAAGTGTGATGTTAGAAGCATCTTGAGCATCACAATGATGCCTTTACTAGGTATCATGTTCAGGCTTATTGCTCAAAGCAAGTTGTTTAGGACTAGGACCTATAAGTGTATACAATTTCATATCTCTCACGAGATTGTCTCTCAAGACATGAACCCATTCATTGAGGTTGTACCTATTGAATGTTCTTGTTTCATTAAAGAAAATGACAATCTATGGTAATGGGAGTGGATTATATATCTACAAAGTTTTAACAAAATTCAGTTAGTATTTTCAATATTTAATCTTCAATAATTAATACCCTTTTAGTTTTCAAAAACATTAATTATCAAAATCTAGGATCCAAGTTGCAAAACAAATAAATGGTTAGGTATCCTTTATCCCATCCATTTGAATTCAACCCGGTAGATATCAATTATCAATTATATCTTACTATATAATTCCTAGATTTATGGGATTGCTAATAACAAATTTGATTAGACATGTTTGATCCCATCTATGTCTCAGAACTCTTTTGCTTAGGTATCCTTTATCACAAAAGATTTCCGATCAAATCATCTAATTTGAAAAACTTGTGTAATCGGCCTATAACTTGATTATAGAAATCGTGAAAACACCCCGACCATTAAAAGATAACACTAAGCGGTTAGGTGACCTTTATCCCACTAGTGCATACAAGGGATGTGCGAGTGTTCTTCAAAAAGATTGCAGAGATTTGAGGTTCGTAAGGATCTTTGATGTTTTTATAATTCTAGTTTAAAAAACATATTATATCATGGTTATTTCATGCATCCAATAAACCATGGTATACTTTAAAAAATCTTATTTTATGAAGAAAAAAAATCATATTTTAACAATGTTTCTTTATAAAACCTGGTTTTATAAAATTAACGCGATCAAAATTTATTAGCTAGTATTAAGTCGATGTTTGAGCACTTTAGAACATTTGTAAACCTTTTAATAAAACTTCATTTTATAAATTAAGGTTTGTAGTTTGAAAAGTTTTCAAATCTCTATTTTAAACTTATACAATTTTAATCCCAAAATTTTACCGGTTATTAGTTTTAACGATAAAACTTGTTATATTTTTAAAACTATTTTTACCATCTTATGTTAAAAGGTAAAATTCATTAAAACTAAACTCCTTTGTGATGTTTATTTATGTTCAAATGTTATTTTGCATTTGAAAAACTAATTTATCAACCATAACATAATAATAGTAACATAAACATAAAACAACACGAGCATGCATAACAATTATAACATATGTGCATAAAATAAGCCATAAACTAGTAATATTTTTGTGAGCCATCACAAAATATTAAGTCCATTCCTAAAGGGACATAAGGGACCTTCATCTTGTGTAATCTTCATGTGCTTCCACTTGCTTCAACATTTTGTAGCAAGTTGATAAAAATATTTTTATAAAGTTTGAGAAACTTTAATAAAATCAAGTTTATAAAATTTTGATCTTCAAAATGATCACCATCTTCATTCTTGTTACATTTTTTATAAAAATAAACTATTTCTAAAACTAATCTATTACTTACAAAAATTAACAAATGAAAACTATCTATTTAATTATCACATACCATATGAATAAATAAATAATTACAATCATTTTAAATAAATCAACACATTCAACAACACAAAGGTTCATGGCTAGGTTATGCACATCATACACATTTATATACTCAAAATTATATAAAACAACTCTTTGTTTTTCTAAGACAACTTTTTTGACTAAAAAAATGCATGTAAACTTTTAGTCAAAAAATAACAATTATAAACATTTTAAAGTTGTCATAGAAAATATGTATGGATTTTTCTTGCAAAGAGTAAACCATCCATGTTTTCCAAAAACAAAGATTTCATCAACTTAACAAATAATCTAACTAATATTGCAAAAATGGCTCTGATACCAATTGTTGGGGTTTTATTCAAAAGTTGTTTCAAAAACATAAACAATGCAACTGAAGACTTAAGATTTGAACAAAAATAAAACTAGTTTTATTCCCACCAAGGATCATTTTGCAAGAGTTATAAAGATTAAAACAACCATGGAAGAGAAAGCATAACAACCTTTGAAGACTTTGATCCTCATGGAACGTTGGAAGTTGATGAAGATGGCATTAAGCTCTAAATTAAGAGCTCTCTAGAAGTATCCACCAAGCAAGAGTAGAAGCATCAAAACATGCTAGTATACACTTGTAATTTGTTATTCATAAGCATTTGAAATATATATCAAATATATGTTCAAAAGTGAAGCAACAAATGGACTTTATCTAACATCAAAAATACAAGAAAATGAAGGAGAAGATATGAGTTTTAACTTCAAAATTTGGCAGCCACAAAGAGAGCAAGATGTTCTTGGTTTTGTGCTCCAAAAAGCACCAAAAATGCATTTTAGAAGTAGTAACAAAGCTCTCACATCCCTCTCATTTATGCCTTAACCCATAAAGAAAAAAGGTGAGAGAAGACATAAAGTAAAAGTATTTCTCTTACAAGCATGGAACAAATAATAAACAAATAAAAGAACATGTCTCTTACAAGCATGGAGTAGCTTATTAAACAATTTAAAAGCAACCCATGCTTTGTCCCATATTTTATTTTATATAACTAGATGTATATATATGTGTGTGTGTGTGTGTGTGTATATATATATATATATATATATATATATATATATATGTATATATGTATATATATATCCAATATATATAAAAGGCTATCATTTATATAATTGATTTCTAATATATATGTATAAAACATATAACTAGGCATATATATATATATATATATATATATATATATATATATATATATATCCTCTTTTATATAAACCTACCTTTTATATATAAATAAACTCTAACTAGTTTATTAAGATATAAATGTAACTTATAAACAATCATACTTTATGATATATTTCATAAGTTGTTATTTCTCCAATAAATATTATTTCCATAAATAATAAATTCCCAATTAGCAAAATATTATTTTCATGAAAGAATAATTTTTCCAATCAAATACAAGTGTTGATATATTTACTAATAATCAAATTATAATAATATATAATCAATTGATGGTAACTTGCTATAAGGTGTAACCCAAAGGATCATATGTTATTAGCAATATCATTCTATAATGACTCTCGGGCATACTAAATCTTTCACCATCTACACAAATCACAAGAGTTTGAGATATTTGATGGATCAGCCGAACCTGAATATGAGGCAGCGTAGATGGTTAGATGTGGTGAAGGATTATGCTTGTGAGATTTTGTACCATCCTAGAAAGGCTAACGCAGTGGCCGATGCCTTGAGTCATAAAGAGACTAGTTCTCCTATCAGAGACCTATGCTTGAGGATGATTATCAATTCACCATTGTAGGATTTAATCAAAAAGGTGAAGATTGAGGGGTTGAAGGAAGAGAACTAGAAGAAAGAAAAGATTAGGGGTCAGATTTCTACATTTGTTAGAGATAGTCGAGGTTTGTTGACTTAATGTGGCAGAGTGCGGGTTCCTATTTCTGATGGAGTGAGGCAGAAGTTGTTGGAAGAAGCACACAAGTCAAAGTTTTCAATCCATCTAGGATCTATAAAGATGTTTAGGGGTTTGAGACTTGGCTATCGGTGGCCCTGTATGAAGAAGGAGATAGCTTGGTATGTGGAGCGGTGCTTGATTTTCCGAAAAATCAAGGCCAAACATCAGAAACCCCATAACAAGATGCAATCGTTGGACATTTCCATGTGAAAATGGGAGGAGATCACTATGGACTTCATCACGAAGTTGTCAAGGACGAAACGTGGGGTTGATGTGATTTAGGTTATTGTCGACAGGTTAGCCAAGAGCGCCCACTTCATCCTGATTCAGGAGAGTTCATCCGCCAAGAAGTTAGCCGAGATCTACATCAAGCAGGTGGTTTCACGGTATGGAGTGTTGGTTTTTGTGGTTTCCGACTGTGATGCCCATTTAACTTCTAGGTTCTGGAGGAAGTTTCATGAGGAGTTGGGTACTTTTGGTTCCAAAGGGAAGGGTCTGGCTTGATCGCACTGCATCCCCTCGAGTTTTATTTCCACATGATTAATTTATGATTTTGACTCTGATATTGAGATTAATCCATATATGGAATTAACGTAGGAACCAGTTCTCTTTCTTTCTGAAATAACTGTTTTAGTACATTATACTCTGATTGTCTTTTGAACAAATTATTGAATGGTTTTTGGTGGTTGAAAAATGAAATTTTTACTTATTATTTTTGGGACGTTACATCCAATGTCATAACTAATTGATATAACTTTGGGAATAATAACAAATAGTTTATTAATTTATTATAGGTTAATAAATTAATTGGAAACTTGTTGAAATTAATTGGAATTAATTAGAACTAATCAGAATTAATTTAAAAGGTACATGGACTAGATGTTAATTGTTTAATAGTTGAGCAATAGGAACATTCTGGAAACCTTAAGAGGGTAGACGGTTTTGGAGAAGCTCTAGGAGGCTTCTGGAATTGCTAATGGTAACAGATAAAGAAATAATTTGAATTGTGATTAAATTTGGGTATTTAATTAATTCAAATCCATTTTATCTGCAAGTTACCTCAGCTATATAAAGACCCATATGGCCTTCATAAATCCGATCCTAGCCCTTTCAATAATGAGAATTCAATTTTCATTGCCCTCTCTCCATTCTCCTTGATTTTCTTGGGTTTTAGAATTTTGCTTGTGAGCCTTTAGAGGCATTCCTACTTTGGGTGCTTGATCCTTCTACAAGCAACCAATACTAAAAGATCTTCAAGGGGATCAAAGTAAATACGATTGTACTTTTAAAGGTTAGTAATCCTATCTCTCTTGGTAGTTTATATTCATAGTTTTGAAAGTAGGTTGCCATAATATTAAAACCTAGATTTAGGATGTATCTACACTTAGGGTTATTATTAAATGCTTTTTTTTGCCTAAATTCATGTATAGATGCATATAAAACTCTTCAGTGGTATCAGAGCCACTAGGTTTTAGTTATGAGCACTACTTGAAAAAACTGAGAAAATCGAAGAAACTTGTTAATCGCAGGACGCGATGTGCCCTTCACTGATTTTTGGGTTTCAGGTTTTAAGCTATAATTTCGAATTTTAGGGTTTATCGTTCAATTTAAATATTGTTTTAATCTGTTAAACCTTAATAATTAAATTAGAAGGATAAAAATGTTTAAGTAACTTGTAATTATAGATAATTGATTTAAAATCAATTAATTAAAAGTTAATTAAAGATAATATGTTTAAATCATGTATTCTTAAATTGTTTAAAATACACCTTACATATAATTATAATAGTTTATAAATAGTATATGTAAAACAAAAAGATTAAATAGATCGCTAGTCGAATCAAGAGTAGGTCTCATTCATGAAACCATGTTATAAGAGAGGTATAAGGAAACGACCTATAAAATGGTCGTTGAATGAGTGTCCTTTTCACTCGCCGCTTCTTTGTGTGGTGGATTCTCCTTAGTCGAAAGGGTTTGATAGGACGATGTCTCGTTAATAGTATAACATATCAAGTACTAAAACAAAATTCTCGTCTTAGTTATTTTAGGAAAATGTAAATAGTATTTAATCCATGAAAAACACACATAAATTTGATGAAGTGTGTGTGGTTAACCGACACATAAATTTGAGATGTAAGAAGAATATGATGTGGCACTTGTGGTTGTGGTTTGTTGGCGAAGCGTGTTTGGTTAACCAGAACGTCAATTTAAGGACCATGACATAATCAAGGGTCACACGTTTTGTAATGCTTGTAAGTTAGGGCTAGATTATTAAAGTATAATAGTAACAATTAGTATAATTAAAATACTCAAATATGATAATTATTTGTTGTACGTGTTACAGGCAATAAGTAGATGTTTTTTTTATAGAAGATTATTTAGGATAAATAATCTTGATGAGAGTTGTAGTAACCGTAAAAGAGAGAGCGTGCATATAAAGAACGCCTAAATCTGACTTCGTATGAAGAAGTTCTGATTTTTCGAAGTTTTAGTATAGCAGTGTGTGAAACAGAAATCAAAATTTAGATCCGGTTTAGTGTTAGCCAAAATAATCTAAATGAGAGTTGAAGATCTCGTAAATACCAATCTGTCAATATAAAGACAATCGAGAACAAATGTCGTGTGAAGAAGCTATGGTTTTTATACAATATAAATTTAAAATAAAGTGAGAATTAGCCGACAGAGTCTAAATGAAAGGGTTAGTACTCGTTGATAGCTACGTATGGATATAAAGAACGTAAAAAAGGAGCTCTTATGTAGGAATGGCAATGGGGCGGGTTCGGGGCGGGGCATGGTTTCCCAAACCCGCCCCGATATCTTTCGGGTATCTTATCGGGTGCCCCATTGGGTTTCGGGTTTTCCCGTCGGGTTTGGGTATCTTATCGGGTTTACAACAATTCATAACTAAATCTTTATTCCGTTTTAGGGTACCCCGATGTATTATAAAAAAATACTTATTCTAGCCTCCCTTTCAAATTAAAAATATGATGAATCACTTTAATATAATACACTGGACATTATATTAAAAATTATTTGATTTAAGTTTAGTGTAATACGTCAAAACATAAAAAAATGATAATTCACATCAGATTGTTAATAACTAAAAAGATTGTCTACAATAAGTATTTTATCTTTGAATGCGTGCAATTAACATCAAAAGGAATCGAACATATTATATATATATATATATATATATATATATATATATATATATATATATATATATATATATATATATATATAATTGGGGCGGGGCGGGGCGGGGCGATGATAACCCACTCCCTGCCCTGAACCCGATAAAAAATCCGATAACGACCCGTTATCCGACCCGAAATAATCGGGTTTCGGGTTTCCCCGTCGGGTTCGGGCTTTTTTGCCATCCCTACTCTTATGAGAAAGATACGATTTTTAGAAAATAATTAAAAATTCATGTGCGCGGCGCGCCTAGCTTCTAGAGGGGGCAACGCAGACCACCCGGATTTCGACACGCGGCAAGCAACCGGAGGAGCAACGTCACCATAGGGTGTGGCGTGCTTATGGATTTGCATGACACGCCTCCCTATTTTTGCTATAAATAGCTGCCAAAACAACCTCAGTTCTCACATCTTCTTTCATACTTCTCTCTCAAACGTTTTTCCACCTTTGAGTCCAACTTTTTCCAGAATTCTGAGCATTTTAGTGGGGCTCTGAGATATCTAGGAGCCTGAAAAAGAGGAGCTTTTGGTTCGGAGTTATGCTCGTGCAATTTTCCGGTTTTTGCTAGAAACTATGTAAGTTAAGCTACACTTGTTATGCTTTAAGTGTAACTTATGTTTAAGTTCATTATCATTATTATGAACCTATGAACAAAAATTATCAGTGATCCCATGTCATAATACCTATTGATCTACTTACGAGAGTGATGTCTAGGCTAGATATAGTGACATGTTTAAAGTGAGATTTCCAAACAGTATACTCTGTATACCAAACGGAACCTACCTTCGATTTGAACGTACCTGATTATTCCTTATTTGATAGATCTTGATGTATTCATTGAGATTGTTGAGGAATCCAGGAAATAGTATAAATAGGAATGAATACTGAAGTATAATAATATTCGTATTTAGGATGTTGGAAGGGTTAAACTGAAGAGATAGCAGATGAGCTAGCTTTCCCGAGGATCTTCCACCTAAGTCGGGTGAGTGCATAGTTACTTTCATGAAGATGGTTCTAATACAAGTATTAGTTAAAGTATTAAATCTATGTTTAAAGTTTATATGTGAATTATATGCTTATTGATTGGAATATATGTTATATGTATATTTGATAATATATGATATGTGAACCAGTATGGTTCTATATGTTTTAATATATATATATATATATATATATATATATATATATATATATATATATATATATATTATTACATGATAATAATAATAGAATTATTATTTCCGAGAAAGTGGATATCTATATATATATATATATATATATATATATATATATATATATATACCTAATACTTTATGTTAAATGTATACACTAGGTTAGAATAGTGTTGCCTAAACTAAGTAGGTATTGGATGTTGATTTTAAGCATGATAATCTTGCCTAGTGAAACGATAAGTCTTACAAAGGATGCTTAGTTTGAGTTAAGTTGAAGGGATGTTAGTTATACCCTAAGACTTAAATGGGATGCGTAGTTCAATTAAGCTTAGACATTAGGGTAGTTTCATGTCGGGATGTGCACGAGCTTGGAACGGAGATTAGAACTCTGTTTCACTGGTCCTACTCGTACCTGGGGTACTATAATGTTCCAGAAGTACTATCATGTACAAAAGCCTTTTTAACACTATTGTGTGTCGGAGATCGGGAGCATACTAGAGTACTATACTAGTATTCCCTGCTTTTTTCTTTTGTTGAGCCTTGGGTGTCAACATTTTATTTCAGGAAGTAATTGAGGGAACTTCGTAGACTGTCAAATAAAGTGTATCAGTAACAGACCAATACTAGGTATGTTTGATGTTATTTTTCCAGATAGGGTGAGTCTGGGGTTAAAATACCTCAGGGTCATACCACTGTTAGGCACAATTATCTAGATAACCATCCATGACTTACTTGTCTTGTGGTATTTTTGAACAGAGGTTCAATAATGAGATTCAATCCATTCCTCTTATTTGATATCTTTATTGATCCTCGTATGCAGCCAGGGAATCCCCTAAGTATATCGTCAACTTTTTATTCATATTGATCCTTTAGGTTAGATCTCGTAAGATTGTTGTATATGATTAATACGCGAGGATCGACGAGATGGGGTAGATTGTGTCATAGATAATATATATATATATATATATATATATATATATATATATATATATATATATGTGTGTGTGTGTGTGTGTGTATGTGTGTGTTAATAATAATAATAGTTGGTTTTACAGGTTTGAGATATATCAATATTAAAACATTATAGGATTGAAAACCCTATGTATCTCACCAGGTTTCCCAACCTGACCCACTCAATTTATATGTATCACAGGTAGCAGTGTTAAGACTGATGAAGACTTGAGTAGGACGTTGAGTGATTAAAGAGAAGACATGCCATAGTAATCAAGGTCGTTACATCTTTACATTGTAAAGTATGTTGTGTATCGAACTTCATAATACTACTACCTCTAATTCATGGGTTATTGATATATGATGTGGTACTCACATATACATTGTATTGCAGAGACTAAATGAACAAAGGAAGCTTAAGCATGGAGAGTTGAATCTAATCATGAGGAATAGATGAACATTGTCTGTCTCGATGGTTGGAGTGTTCGAATTGAAGCTTAGTAGTGGAGTTTTGATTAGTTTAGTTAGTTGTTGTTACTCTTCGGAGATGTCTAGAAATATTATTTCATTTCATGTGTTCTTTAAATAAGATTTCATTTTTCATTTGATAATGAGAAATGTGATATTTTAGTGTTTAAGCTGACCATCTCCTCCAATCTGCTTTGACTCCATTCGCCCTAAGGAATAAGGTAATGACGCATACAATTTCACATACATAGATATCCATGTAACTGTAGTGTACAAAAATTAGGGCTTTAATGTCATCTTTTACAACGATTGATACATTTCGAGTCCGAATATTTGGGATATTATCTAACTTACAGTTGCTTTCACACTCCAATCTTTTCATGAATTTGCAATTAATTGTTAGGATTGACGATTATGCAAGATCAAGCATGACAAAGAGCATGTTTTATTGTGTGTCTGTGTGGTTTGTGTTGGACTAAAAACCAAATCTAACACTTGAATTTGGTAAGTTTCGCATTTAACCCTTATTAATAAAAAAGTTTGCAATTTAGTCCTTAAGATAGTACGCGGGCGTACTAGGTGGTACGCTTAGCGTACTAGCCCGACGTTGATCGCGGATCCCATCCACGTACGTTGGGCGTACGTGGAGTACGCATGGCGTACGTGGGCTTTAATGAAATCCTAATTTTTAGGGTTTGCACCCTATTTAAATTTATGATAGCCTCATTTGGTCATGTTTAGCCAACCTCTACCTTCCTTTGTCCAGAAATCGAAACCCTAGTGTGTTTTGAGCCTTAAAGAGTGTTTGTTGGTGGTTTGTGAATGAGAAGAAGAAGATGACCTTTTGGAGTAGTGTCTTGAGCTTGAAGATCCGGGGATAACTCATCATTTGCAAGCTTTTTGAGGTAAAAAGCTCACATCTTGATGATCCATGATGCTAGATCTAGTTATGATGTTATTTTATGCTTTTTGAGCCCTTGGAGTGATTGATGAGTTTCTTGACTCACTCCATAATTTTTGGTGTTAGATCTAGGCTTCTTTTGGTCCCCTTATTCATACAAATGCAAGCTTTATGGTGTATCTTGGACCATGCATGTGTTAAGACCTTTGTTAAGCTCTTTTTGAGCTCTTGAACCCCATTATTCCATGCATGTGTGTAAAGTTGCCAACTTTACGTGATTAATGGTCTTATAGAATCAGATATGAGAGTTTGGCTTGAGGTCTCAATGGATTAAGTGCTTAATGAAGCGGGGTGGCCAACTGGGGAGTACGATGGGCGTAACAAGCTGGTAAGTTGTGCGTACTAGCCCCCAGGGTGTATGCTAAGCCTACGAGCTGAGTACGCCCCACGTACTCAGCAGGTGGGCTTCAGATTTTGGGTTTCTCAGTTTTGGGCCCATGTTTGGACCTTAGGAGATTAAGGCCTTGTTGGGCCATCAGATTTCTATTTTTGGGCTGATGTCATTATGTTGGGTTCTTTTGGTTGAAGACCCACGAAGGGATTTGGTCCCAATTTCAAAGATTGGGCCATAATTGGGCTTTGGGTGTCCATTTTTGGAGTTGGGCCTTTTTTGAGTTGTTGGTTTGGGCCTTGGCCTTGGGCCAAGTTAGGTAAAGGGTAAAATAGTCTTTTAACCTAGTTTAGACTCTTAGTTATGAGTCGGGATCCAATTATTAATTGGATGTTATTTTATGATGATAGCGCGAAGATTTTCGGACCAACAACCATGGATTTATTTGTGAGACTCAACAACTTGAGGTGAGTTTCCTCACTATGTTTAGCGGTTCGAAGACACCAATGCCGACCCATGGTTTATTATGTTAGGATGCTAGATGTATGTGTGACTCTTGCATGTGTTATGTGATGGAATGCTTACCGGGCAAGGCCCGATGTCGGGCGGGGATCAATGATTGTATTGTATGCTATTGTCTTTGTGATTATCGCATGTGTTTGTATGATTATATGTTTATATGTTTACCGGGTGGGGCCTGATGACTGACATATCTGTATACCGAGCGGGGCCAGAAGCCGGGCGGGGCCCACTATGTGTTTATTATGTATGCTATGTGGTATTTTGGGGAACTCACTAAGCTTTGTGCTTACGGTTTTCCGTTTATGTTTTAGGTACTTCTGGTTCAAAAGGGAAGAGCCCGAGATGATTGCAGAGCACACAACACCTCATTCCGCATTTATTGATTTACTCTGATATCATCATTATATACTTATAAAGGAAGCAATTTTCATTTTACCACATTCATTTGAAACTCCCATTCCTTTTTCCTTTCACCACATTCATTTGTAACTCCCATGACTTTTCAATTTCTTTCTAATAATGATTATAAGTTGGTTAATAAGGTTAAATAAATATCAAACCTAAAGTGTAATCATATATAAACTAAATTTCAATATTAAAAGAATATATTTTCTTATACTTATAAAGTTATGTTCTTAACTTTTAACATATTATACTTAATTTATTAGGTCTAACATATTGTTGTATGTAAACCATTATCATTTTAAAGCTACAACTTTTGAAAAATTTATATAAAATACTTAAATTGTTAATTTAAATATAACCTTACAAGATCAACTTAAATATAAATTTTAGTTCAACTTAAACAACTCAAAGAATATTTTGTAAATAGTTAAAAGTGATAAATTGTAGTGTCTTTCTAATAATAATTATAAGTTGGTTAATAAGGTTAAATAAGTATCAAACCTAAAGTGTTATCATAAATAAACTAAATTTCAATATTAAAATAATATTTTTACTTCTACTTATAAAGCTATGTCTTTAACTTTTAACATATTATATTTAATTTATTAAATTTAATATGTTGTTGTATGTAAACTATTATCAGTTACAAGCTACAACTTTTGAACAGTTTGGACAAAGTACTTAAATTGTTAATTTAAATATAACATTATAGGGTTAACTTCAATATAAATTTCAGTTCAACTTAAAAAACCCAAAGAATATTTTGTAAATAGTTAAAAGTGATAAATTGTAGTGTTAAATACAAAAACTAAATTGTAATATCAATTTAAATAAACATTTCCTAAATATATTTTTATAATCGTTAAAAGTTTTAAAATAATTAGTTTAAAATAACTTACAATAACAATAGTTAAAAATAACTCTATATAAATGATTATATTGTTACCTTTAAAATAAAAAAAATTACTAGATGTTGTAAATAATTACAATGATAGAAATTAAAACGTTAAGCAAATAAATTTTAAAAAATTAATTAACAATAACAACAACTATAAATAACATTAAACAATATATTATATTTAATTTTATTCATGGGTAATCCGCGGGTAGAGGTCATTTAAAAGATTGAGATTATGCTGTTTTAATAGATTTATATATTATCATATAATTCAAAATAATCAATATATTATATCAATTTAGTATACGAATTATTATATCAAATTTTACAACATAATTGTCATATTAAAAAAAACATATATTTGTAAAGATTTCAGCTATATAGATGATTCTACGCAACGCGCGGGCGTTCGCCTAGTATTATGATGTAGTGATACACTTTGATCCATTTTGGTTGTACGACAATGATTTGGATTACCGTTTTATAAATTTTAAAAATGAAATTTTTTTATTTTATTTTTCGGACATTATACCAAAATTCATGTAAATCGGACAAAAAATCAGATGCACATGTATTACTTACCGGATTAAGTCTCCATTAAGGAAAAAAAACACTTTAGATTTCATTTGCAACATAATCTTCAAATTTCTTTTTAGAAAAAAATTATTTTCATGAGTCATCTTATAATTTTAAGATTAAAGAGGTGTAAATTTGCCTAATGCTTCAAAGATCGTAAGCAAAATCGAACATGTGTAGGATTCTCACTTACTAGTCCATTATAGGTCCTTTGTGTAAAGACAATCTTTTCACAAATTAAACAATCCCATTGGCACTACTTGTCAACATTACCTTTATTTGTTTTTCTTTTTACTTTTTAGTTCAAATGATGTAATACTTTGTAGAAGCAATGTTTCAAATCTACTGTTGATCATCAATTTTTCTTAAGAAAAATACATAATTCATACTAGTTGTCACTCTAAAACTTATATGTTTGATCTTTAAAAAGTATAGCTCTAACGATATATTAACCAGAAGACATCAAAATAAAAAGTTCTCAAATAAAAACAATTGTACTTGCTAGCCACATATGATCAGCCTTTTATGATACCTAGACAAAAAAAAATTTCAAACAATTTGTCTATACTTTTTAAAGAAGAAGCTGATAATGAAAACATTTCCGTCCTTGCAAAATATGTTCAAATAATTCCCAAGTTGGATAGCAAAAGCAATTATGCATTCTTGGGAAAGGTAAATGTATATGGTAAGAAGGGTTTAAGTTTGATATTTTGTTGCGATCATATTCAACTTTCTAATTGAGTACATTAGCCATCGTCCTTATCCTGCCATCCTTTCTCATAGACTTTTGTTTTCTTTTGAAATTTTGAGATTATATTTATGATTCTAGCAATTAAAATTTTTATATTGTTATGGTTATTTGAGAATGTTTCATTAGTTATTTGTGTATCTAATTATCTCGTCCCCAAGGAAAAGAAACATATAACAAATAAAAATTTAATTGTTACTAATTAAGTCTCTTAGTTATCAACAGAGAAAAAAACAAACCATAGTAATTCTATCAACTATTTTGTAAGATTTTATCAAAAAAAGTAGTCAAACTCCACAATAGCCATGATTTTGCGGTTGACTTTCTGTGACTTTTTTTGTCGTCCGTGAAAAATGAAAACTGTTTGAAATTAAAAAAAATATAATTAAAAATATTTCTAATAATAACATAATCTTTTTAGGTTGTCATCATTACCCATTTAAGAAATTAAAAGAAATATAATTAAGATTTTTTTATTAATTTGTCATTGTTTGATAAATTAATTAGAAATGATTGTGGAATTAATTAAATTACAAGGTTAATATTAAATAATTAAAAGTTAACTAATTAGAATAGGAAATCTCCAATAAAGTCCTAATATTTTAGGTCAGTTTACGGTTTAATCCCAAATTAATTTTTGTTTACAAAAAAGAACAGAATACTGGCTTAAACTTCGGAATAACCCTTCGTGTCCGGTTTCACAGATTTAGCCAGTATTTCGGCTTTTTTTGTTAATTCGTTAAAATATTGAGACTTTTTTGTTAATTCGGCTAAAACTTCAGAATAACCCTTTTATCAATATATTAAAAAATGGTTTGTTTTTTCAATGAGTGTATTTTTTCTTTTCTTTTATACAACGTTATATATTCAATTGTCACGAAATTTAGAAAAAAAGTATCTATACAATCCAAGCACCTAACAAACTTCATAAATTTGTCTAAAAACCTTTACAGCAAATAAAGTGCTCCATGATTGCAAGATGAAATTCATACAAAATTATTGTATATTTTCTTTTGATTTCAACATTGGTATAAGTATTGGGATAACCACAAAACATACGTAATAATACTAATCAAGTATACTTAAATCTATTGGATAATCTTTGTCGTTAATACTCATTTTCTTCTTCATTCTATTGGTTGTTTAAAACCTTAATCCATCTGCCATCTTTCTCCTTCCGTTTCTTTCTATCTATTGCAGAATTGGGAAGGATGCGATAAGGGATACATACACACACCCCTCATATAGATCGTTGTCTTTCCTTTTTATGTGCGCGCACACGCATAAAAGTTTCTGATTTGGAACGTGTGTGTGCGTGTGTGAAATGAGGGTATTAAAGTTCAAGCGAATATGTGTTTTGTGGTCTAGCCAAGGCAAGACTAGCTGCTACAAAGATGTTACTATTGTTCTTGATAAATTGAGGTACAAGTTTAACATGAGCGTGTTGAAGTGCATGATATTATAGAAAATAAGTATTAACGAGAAAGGTTGTCCCATAGATTTAAGTATACCCGATTAGTATTATTACATATGTTTGGTTGTTATCCCAATACTTAGACTAATCTTGAAATCAAAAGAAAATATAAAATAATTTTGTATGAATTTCATTTTGCAATCATGGAGTACTCTATCTTCCAATAAAGCTTTTCAAACAAGTTTATGAAGTTTTGTTAGTTTTTTTCATTGTATATATACTTTTTCTAAATTTCGTGACTTTAAAATTGAATATATTGATAAAAGGGTTATTCCAAAGTTTTAGCCGAATTAACGAAAAAGTCTCAATATTTTGACGAATTAACGAAAAAAACCGGAATACTGGCTAAATTTGTGAAACCGGCCACAAAGGGTTATTCCGAAGTTTAGCCAGTATTTTGTCCTTTTTTGTAAACAAAATTTAATTTTGGATTAAACCGTAACTAGCCTAAAATTTTAGGACTTTATTGGAGATTTCCCATTAGAATATTTCAGAATTCTTAAAGAATAATGAAATTTTGAAATTGATGCTAATCCCATATGGGATAGGATTTGCTTTTTGGGTTAAGGAATTGTAGCCTATAAATAGGGTGTTAGGGATGAATCCATCATTTCTCATTCCTCTTGAAAATTTTGTTATGTTCCTCTTCTCTTTGAGGAAATCGAATTTTCTTAACCCTATTAGGATTTGTAGAAATTTTGATCTAGCCTCTCTCATAGTTTTTTATGTTCTCTTTGGTGTCTTGAGTGTGATACCATTAGAGAGATTCTACTTTGGATCATCCCATCCAAGCAAGCTGGCAAGGATAAGATTGAAAACCAGAAAGTCTCTAGCTGTAAAATAGATATGTTATTCTATTTTTTCTAGTAGTTGCAGTAATAGATTGAAACCTAGATCTTTATAGGTTGCATGTTCACATATGAATTGTTTAAGTCTTCCGTTGCTATATTCATGTCTATAAGAATGCCCTATAACCCAACAATGGTATCTGAGATATTGGTTCATGATTACTTGCACTGATATTCCAAATTGATTTGAATCTTTTTTGTTTAATTAAGGTTTTTCGAATTTAGGGTTTTAGGGTGCGAAATTTTAATTTTCGTTTTTCATGGCCATTTTATGTATTCCTTGTGCCCTAAGCTAGGGTTAATGACCATGAACCTAAACTAAATCGAATAGAAACTTGGAGGTTCGAAGAGCACGACACGCTTCTAGAGAATTAGGCTCTTTCGAACCCTAACTTGCTCTACAAGTTTCCTAACTTGTCGTGCAAGAAGAAAATCTGAAGTATTTCGATTTTTGGATATCGCCTCTTTATTTTAAATATTATTTAGATAGTGATTTAAATTTTAATATTTAATTGATTTAAATATTGTTTATTATCGTATTATATAAATTTGAATATTGAAGTAATATTAATTATTAACATTGCGTCCTCATATGTTAATTAGACACTAGATGTAAAAAGTATTGTCTACCTAAATAACTTTGTGACATGTTTACAAAATCTCTTTACACATTACAGAGTCAAATATGTATCCTAGCCTTATTTAAATAATATTAGGTAATTATTTTCTAATGATTAATAAAACAAACTAGAATAGAAATTGATCTTGAATGATGTCTATAAGTTTATCCACTAAAATCCACTATTATAAAACCTCTTAACGGATAAGCTGATAGGATGATCAATCTTGTCTAAAAGTTTGAGAATAGTTCTCATAAACGAAAAGAAATATCATGCCTTAGACAAAGCTCTTCCTAAGGTTCCTCCAATCATTATATTCTAAAGAGAAGTTATCAAGTGTATGTTGTATGAAAAACTTCATATTGAAATAAAATGGAATTTCATTAAGCTAAGAGTTGACTGTGGTTATCATAATCTACTAGCTGACATGTACATATAACCAGATCACTCTGATTTTGATATGAAAAACTTTGAAACGTCCATAAGGAAGTTGCATGACATGTTGAGGGCCTTTATGGAAGTAACATGACCAATAATAGAAAACTCCAACTTTTTTATTGCTCTTACATTCGCTATCATGAATGGAAGTGTCGAGAAACAGAAAGTCAGATGCCCATGGGTTAAAAAGCGATTAGTGTTGGTATACCTAATCCGGACCAAACGCCAAGGACAAAATGAAGGTTTATTTTGAGACATGTTCTAATAGTTTTTTATTTTCGTAACAAGAAAATGACCAAGAAAGCATACATGCCCAATATATATGAAGTAAAAGACTAAAACATGGAGAAGATAATTTTATCATGAGCCCTTGCTAATATCCATAGGATAAAAGGACAAATCTCTCTCCTAAATGTTTAGTCTGCAAACAGATATACAAATTCATAATGTCATTGGAATATTACTTCTAATCCTTTGAGTATTATACTAAGGATAAAGTATTGCCATTTGCAAGAAAGTGTAGTGGCTGAAATGAAGTAATAAGACTGAAATATAGAGAAGATAATTTGATCATAAATACCAAGCCCTTGCTGCTATTCATAAGATCAAAAGACAACTCGTTCTCCTTAAATTTTTAGTCTATGGTCTTATAATTCACATTGTCTATATAATTCATGAGATTGTTCTGCTTTATTTAAATGTAGAACGTTCTAACATGTCAAAGGAAAATCATGAAAACTACACATAATGTTGGTTTTATTTAGGGTTTATCATCAAAACCATGAGAACAAAACAAAATCATAGTTATCGCAAAATAGAAGCACACTATCTAACAAAAAAACTAACA
Source organism: Lactuca virosa (assembly GCF_052849685.1). NCBI lineage: Eukaryota > Viridiplantae > Streptophyta > Magnoliopsida > Asterales > Asteraceae > Lactuca > Lactuca virosa. Next base: position 109,448,535 of record NC_136429.1, read on the forward strand.
AAAATAAATCTAGAGTTACTGAAGCTAGAGTTTCAAACAATAACGATGAACATACATAAACCACCACTAACCAAACTTAATAAATAAATAAACAAATTTTACATGATGATTTCTAAAAATATTGTGAAAAGAATATGGAATGAAATTAAATATACATTTCTAATCATTTATGGTAAAAATGCTATAATTGAACATGTTTATAACTGTTAATTTGTTATGATCCAAAAAATATTATTATCATTATGTTTTATGATTCAAAATTATATAATTTTAAAAATGTTATCATTTAAAACTAGTTATGAGACAAACTTAATTTTATTGAAAATGCTATGATCCAACATAATATATAACAAAATGTTATGAACCAAAAATTATCATGAAACAAAGTGTATATTAAAATATTTCATTTGGTTTGAACATGATTTAAAATGTGTATGTCATTAACCCTAAAACATTTAACCCAAACTATATTATACGTTTTCATTTTAATTACTTTTAACTAAATGTTACTTTAGCATATAAACTAGGTTAATAGAGATTGAATAAGTGAGACATACTCTAATACATGCAACTTTGCTTAGCATGATCATATCCTTGCGTAATTAAAGCAACAGATTAAATCACATAAAAAATCACTTTATTATTTAATTGGATAAATATCAAAACATGTTGCACTAAAATCAAATGAAAGTGATTGATTTGGTTCATTTAGGCATGAGTTTACCAAGGTTATACACCTACGCATAAATATCAACCTCACGAATTGGATAAATGCACAGGTAATCCACTTAGCTGCTCTTGTAGACTAACTTTCTTGAATTTAATTCTTAGAAGTAAGAAGTAATCATATATTTCAGAATTTTAAGAAAAATATATAAAAAAAATCAAAGGTTTGTAATTCGGTATTAGGTGTTTGTGAAGATGTGATCTTCAATCAAAGGCAAAGGGAGAAAAAGAACTACGTTTTATATATATATATATATATATATATATATATATATATATATATATATATATATATATAGATGGACAACTATTGTGTAGACGTGTGGACAGTGCTATTATATGATAATTACTAAGATAATAGGTTGTTTAGTAATGTGAATACGCTCAACCTCACACAACTATTGTCATTTTCATACATTCTCACTAATTCTTATTCATTTTTGTTCTTACATATCGTTTTTCACTCATTTTCATTCTTATAAAATATGACTCAATAAACATTATAACAGAATGAGAATAATAAAAAAAAAGTCTATAATAACCTTATAGACGATTTAATTAGTAAGAATGCATGATAATGACAATAGTTATGTAAGATTAAACGTAATCACATTATCAAACAACATATTTTCTTTGTCATTCTCACAGAATAACATTGTCCACACGTCCGCACAATAGATGTCAATCCACATTTGAACCTAGCTGTCTCTCTCTCTCTCTCTCTCTCTCTATATATATATATATATATATATATATATATATATATATATATATATATATATATATATATATATAATAGGAGGATCAATAGAAAAAGATAAACCTAAAAAATCCCTAGAAACCCTAGAAATACATAAAAAATACTTTCCTAGGACAAAAAAATTCTCGCTACTTCCTACACATTAACGAGGAACTTCCGAAGAAAACGTGTTTTTGATATTTCCTTAAAACTTCCTCGGTAATAAATAGGAAATATGGATGAATTTCTCGTCCTCGGAAATTTCTCGGAAATTCCTACGCTTTTCGTAGGAAATAAATATATATTAAACATTCCTAGGTAGTTCCTCGGTAGTTTTTTTTCCTACCATTTTATTATTATAAACAAATTATATCATTTTTTTAATATGCCAAAGAGCTTCACATTTATGTTAGAAGTATTTCGATTAAGTGGTTCCTAGGAAGTTTCTCAGAACTTCCGAGGGATTTCCTAGGAAATTTTCGAACCAATGTCTCCCATTAAACATGTCAAACTTCTACCAATTGTCATAGGAAGTCCCTCAAAAGTCCCTCGGTAGTTCCTACGCTTTTCCTAGGAAATAAATATATATTTAATGTTCATAGGACTCGGTAGTTTTTTTTATACCATTTTATTATTATAAAGAAATTATGTTATTTTTTTAATATGCCAAAGAGCTTCATCTTTACGTTAGAAGTATTTCGCTTAAGTAGTTCCTAGGAAGTTTCTCAGAACTTCCGAGGGATTTCCTATGCAATACAAAATTTGTCACTAATCCCTTTGAAATATGTATGTATTTCCAAGGGATTTCCTAGGACCAAAACTTGTTTTTTGTTTCTTCGGGGTTTAAGCGTTGTTTTTTCGTTCCATATTTTGTACAACTTTGTTATACATGCAATACTTTTAGTTTCTAAAGTTATACGTATATACACATACCCAACCATACATATGTACACATACATATATATTTACAATGGTAAACAAATGTTTTGAGTAATGGGTTCTAATGGTGCAGACACATGTACGTATGTATATATCGTGTATAACTTGATGAAATAAAAGTTATTTATGTATTATGAAGTCGAACAAAATATAGAACGAAAAAAACGTCGTTTGTACATCAAAAAATGAAAAACAGATTATGTTCCTAGGAATTATCTTGGAAATAAGTAAGAAGTACTGAGGGATTTCCTACGCAATACAAAATTTGTCACTAATCAATTGAAAATGCGTAGGCACTTCCAAGGGATTTCCTAGGACCAAAACTTGTTTTTTGTTTTTTCGGGGTTTAAGCGTTCTTTTTTCGTTTCATATTTTGTACAACTTTGTTATACATTCAATACTTTTATTTTCTAAAGTTATACGTATATACATATACCCAACCATACATATGTACACATACATATATATATATATATATATATATATATATATATATATATATATATATATTTAAAATGGTAAACAATTGTTTTGAGTAATGGGTTCTAATGGTGCAGACACATGTACGAATGTATATATCGTGTATAACTTGATGAAATAAAAGTTATTTATGTATTATGAAGTCGAACAAAATATAGAACGAAAAAAACGTCGTTTGTACATCAAAAAATGAAAAACAGATTATGTTCCTAGAAATTCTCTTGGAAATAAGTAAGAAATACCGAGGGATTTCCTACGCAATACAAAATTTGTCACTTAGCAATTGGAAATGCGTAGGTACTTCCAAGGGATTTCCTAGGACCAAAAACCCGTTTTTTATTTTTTCGAGGTTCAAACGTTATTTTTTCGTTTCATATTTTGTAGAACTTTGTTATACATTAAATACTTTTATCTTACCAAGTTATACATATTATTATACACATACATATAGATTTGTAATGGTAAACTAATGGGAGTAATGTGTTGTGACGGTGTACGAACATGTATGTATGTATATATTGTGTATAACTTGTTGAAATAAAAGTAATTCATGTATAACGAAGTTGAACAAAATATATAATGAAAAAAAAACGATGTTTGAACATAAAAATATGAAAAAGCGGATTATGTTCCTAGTAAATCGCTTGAAAATGCATAGGAAATACCGAGGGACTTCCTACACAATACAAAATTCATCACTAATCCCTTGGAAATATGAAGATATTTCCAAGGGATTTCCTAGGACCAAAACTCATTTTTTGGTTTTTCGGGGTTTAAACGTTGTTTTTTCGTTTCATATTTTGTTCAACTTTGTTATATATTAAATACTTTTATCTTACTCAGTTAAATGTGATATATACATATATATAGGCATGCACAAACCGGTTTTTTTTATGAACCGGACCAGTTCAGAAAACCGGTTCGGTTCTGGTCAACTTAGTCAAAACCGGTTCACCCCGAAACCGGTTCGGTTCCAAACCGGTCCAGCTTCAAAATAATCCGAACATATGTAAACCGGTTCGGTTCTATAGAAACCGGTTAAAAAAAACCGGTTCAAAAAACCGGTCCAAAAACAGTTTCAAAAACCGGTTCAAAAACGGTTCGACAAAAAAAAGGTTTTTTTCATTTTTGGGCTAATAACTGAAAAATAGGAATGAGTTTTTTTTTTTAGATTCTATTCCTTTTATTGTGTTTAACAAAAAAAAATGGGATTCACAATAGGTTTTTTGGAATTGGGCGTGGAATGAATTGGGAAGGCTTTTGGTAATACACACATATACACGTCCATATATATGCCAAAAGGTTATTTTTATTTTATTTTCTTTTGTTTCTTGTTTAATAATATACATATTTGATGTATTAACTTTTTTTTTCTGGTTTTAGATTTGATGATTGTGTATATGTACAAAAACATAATGTATGTACAAAATTGTTCAACTTGAATCAACACATTTTTTGGAGCAATTTTCAACCTTTTTTTTCATTTTTTTTTGGTTTTTTATATTGGAAATACATAATACAACTTCAAACATAAAAACACAAAACATCCAAATTGTCAAACTAATACATCTTCAAATATAAAACATTGTTGTCGTCGTAGTCTTCATTCCAAGTCCGTAGTCATTGTATTTATTCGTCATCCGCCATGTCGTTGCGTAATCTTCTCTCATACTCGATCTCTTTTAGGGTGAGTGACACCGACATTCCCATCGCTACTTCTTCCTCATGTTCTCGTGCTTCGACATGCAACGATGTTCCTTCTAGTACTTCAATGTCTTGTATCATTTCCACGCCATCAAGGTAGCATTTCAAGCAAATGCACACTTCCACCGACAAAGGGGTTAGTTTTGTTTTTTCTTGGTGATATTACCCTGCCACTAACAGAAAAAGCCGATTCCGAAGCTACCGTAGAAGCTTGGGAGCTTAGTAGATCACGGGCCATAACGACTAGAATCGGAAATTGGGTTTCCTTTCCTTTCCACCAAGCCAAAATATCAAAATTTTCAAACTCTTGAATACTCATTTGAGACAAGAAATCGGAACCAATGTACCTTCCGAGCTCGCTACTAGGGGTGTTAGACCGACCTCGTTTGAAATTTTCATTCCTCAAAGTATTATAAAGCCTAATTGTTTCGTTATTTTGGTGAGAAGTGGATCCGGATGCCCCCGTATTTTGCATCATGTCATGAATGTTTGTTGAAGCATATTTTGTTAAATAAACTTCAAACAAATTTTGAAAAACTTTGTTAAATTTTGAAACTTCCTTTGATGCATAATCAATGTCATCATCCAATAAACCCAAATCGTAACAAATATTTTCAATTAAAGTCTCAACCCCCCAACATTTAGAGCCGGATTCAAAGCGGCGGAACAAGTAATAATGGGAGACATTTCTTGAAAATATTTTTTTAACTTTGCTTTCATCGGTTTCATCATATTAGCAAACATTGTGCTCCTCATTTCAAACTCATTTATTTTCGCACACATTAAAAAAATTTGGTTTAAAACTAAACAACTTGTAGGATAATAAACCCCCGATAAAAAAGTAGTTGCTTTTTTAAAAACATCAAGCATGTCCGTAACAAGTTTGATAGTATCCCAACTTGATTCCGGATAAGTCGTAACCTTATTACGGTCCGCAAGGTTGTCATGGAACATTTTTAAAGTATCTTTTTGACGTAAGACACATTCAAACATTTTGCAAGTGGAGTTCCATCGGGTATTATTTTCCCAATTCGGACCTAAAAAGAGGGCATTCGCATCGACACAAAATTGCATATAATTATGATATCGAGTGTTACTAGAACTAAAAATATCTTTTAGCATGTCTTTAAAACCATCTTTTATAGTTTCAATGCTAGTTAGTCCATCTTGCACAACCAAATTAATGATATGTGCAACACATCGACTATGAAAAAAAACACCATCGCAAATTGGTTTATATTTTAGTTTTAGTTGTCCAACCGCGACGGTGTTGTTTGAAGCATTATCAAAAGATATCGAAAAAATCTTTCCTTCAAGTTTATAAGTTTTGATCACACAATCTAAAATTTTAAATAAATTTCTACCGGTGTGCGGGTACTCAAACAATTCAAACGTAATCGTATGCTTCATCATTACCCAATTAGTTGGATTAATCCAATGAGCGGTAACACAAAGGTACGCATCCGGTGAACCGTGAGGAACCGTCCAAACATCACAAGTTAAATTCACACCGGTTTCTAAAGATTGAAATCCTAAAATCATTTCATTTTTTGCAAGTTTCCACGTTTCAATACAATCACATCTAATAGAAATACGACTCAGATGATAATATCGTGGTTGGAGAGTATCTTGGATGAGTGAAGTCAATCGTTTGTTGTCGAAGTGGTCAAAAGGCAAGCATTCTTGAATCACGAACTTCGCCATCCTATCCTGAACTTTAGCCATATCGTAACTCCACAATGTTGCATCATTCGCCATTGTTGTTTGATTATGTCCTGGCCCAAATTTCACCGCGGGGCATCTTTTGGTCATATGAGTTTTCAATGTCGAATTCCCATCTTCATTAAAAAAAGCACAATATTTCTTGCATCGCGCTTTTTTTATACCGTTCGACATTACACACAAATCATAGTTGCACCAAATAGTCGGATTTCTATTTCTTTCTTTGATGCTAACAACGGTAAGATAGTTTGATGAATCTCCAACACCAACGGAAGCCGAATCCATTGTTTGAATTAAGAGCGGTTTTTGAACTAAGAGAGGTTTTTTGAAGTTTGGTTAAGGTAAAGTTGAGACCTAAAAATCTAATACATATATATACTATAAGGAATGGTTAATATGGTCAAAAAGGAGCAAAAATCGAGTCTTAAACAGCCTCAAACGGCTATATAGCCGTTAGGAAAAGACAAAAAAACGGTAACACTACAAAAACCGGTTCACTAACGGTAACTTCGAAATCCGGTTCAAAACCGGTTCATCAACCCGGTTCAGAATAAACCGGTTCCAAACCGGTCTCCAGGGTAAAACATGCGAACTGGTAACATCCGATGGTTCGGTTCACTATGGGTTCGATTCTTACATGAACCGGTTCAGGGCTAAACCGGTTTCCGGTTCAGCAACCGGATCGGTTCCTAAACCGGTTTTTTTGCCCACGCCTACATACATACATGCATTTGCACCTTTATAATATATTACTTAAAACATTCATTTTTTATTCTATATTTACACTTGTGTATGTATGTGGGTAATAAATATAATTTAGTAAGCTAAAAGTATTTTGTGTATAACAAAAGTGTAAAAAAAAAAAGGAAAAATTATGTTGCTAGAAAATCCCTCGGAAGTTCCTACGCATTTCCGAGGAATCTATAATTTATTTATTATTTTCCACTTATTTTATAGCTTAGCCCAATTGTTTATGTTAGCCCAATAAAACTTGTTTGCCCTAATTCTTTCATTTCCTAACTGCAGCCAAAATCGATCAACAACCTCCTCTTTTCTTCTTTCTTTTCTTCCAACTTGTAGGTGGTTTACGTGGTGATTTCCGATGGGTATAAGGGTGGTCGAAGGTGTCAATGGTGATTGTCGGCAGTGGAGGTGGGTCGATAGTTTGAGATGGAAGCGGCGATGGTTGTTGGCGGTATAAGGATGGTTGTTTCCGGTTGTAATAGGTAGTGTTTGGTGTTGCGTTTTTTTGAACGACCAAGGAAAGAGGCTGAAATGGGTGGTGGCGAAGGTGGTTCTCGGTGAAGGTTTACGTGTGTGTTTAGGAAGATGATGAACAGGTGGTGGTGTTTGTTGGTTCTCGACGACGATGGTTTCGGATTCTGGTATGATGATATAAGGGTGGAGATATGTGTTTTGTCCGTAGTTCTAGGTGTTTAAAGCGGAAGGGAGGGGTGGTTCTAGGCTGTGATTTCCGGCAATGACAGCGGCCATTTTTGCAAGAATGTATGTGGCTCCGGTGGTGGTGGTTTATGGTAATGCTTTGGTGGTGATTAAGGCGGCAGCAGGTGGGTAAGAAAAGTGATTTTTTTTATTCCCTTTTCGTCTTTTTGATTTCTCCGTTCTTACTTAGTATTTGGGTGTAATTGATAAATTGAATGAGTGATTGCTAAAGCAGATGTTCAGAACCAGTATATCCAAGTTCAAAGCTCCAACATTCCATGTTTTGAGACTTGAGGGAATCTTTTGTTTAGTTTTTTGATATTTTGGAATTTCGATTACTGATTCTAACAGATAGTTAGAATTGGCCCTTGGTTAGTTAATTGTAGTATAAATTATATGAAGGTTCTAATGAGAAATCCTATAATTCTGCAAGTATGATTACATTACTTAACTTTTTATCCAAACTCTTCTTATGCTTTCTTTTTACGTTTTGAAAAAAAAAAACGATTCATTAATCAATTAGTATTATATCTATATATTTACTATAATAGATAAAAATGTTAATATGTATTTTGTTTTTCTATTTTTTTGAGTTCACTGATATGTTTGTTTTAACATTTTTTTAGGTTAGTGAGTTGGACCATAATCATCAAGAAATGACCGAAAGCCAAGCACTAATAGTTGAATTCATAACTCTCCTGGCAATCCAGCGAATGCACATTACACATTAGGTTATTTTAGTAAATATTTGTATGAGTTTTAGATATCTTTATTATGTTTTGTGATTTAGAGTTTAGATGATTATTAAAACTTGTGTCGTAATGTATTTAGATTTATTGTTTTTGTCTATGAATTTTAAATAGAATTTAGTCATTTGTATTAAAAAACTTCTGCATTTTTTGCAATAAAATCGTAAAATTCTTATTTTTTTAAGCTGCACATTTCCTAGGAAATTCCTAGGGACCTCTCTGTCACCAAAACCGACACCAAAAACTGTCAAAAAAGTATGGTCCTAGGAAATTTCTCGAAAAAGTATTCTAGGAAATTTCTCGGAAATGTATATCCTAGGAAATTTCTAGGAAATGTATATCCTAGGAAATTCGTCGGGAAATCATTTCCTAAGAAATTCCTCGGATATATATTTCTTAGGAAACGTCTCGGAAAAATAAAGCCTTGGAAATACCTTGGGACTTCTAACAAAACATATTTCCTCGGAAAACCCTTAGAATTTTCCTCGGAAATCCCTCACAAAAAGTTTCCTAGGAGGGTTTTCCCTACGCACAATTTTTCCTCGGTATTTCCTCGGAAACACCGGTTTCCTAGGAATTTCCGAGGAAATTGTTCCTCGGAAAATGCGTGTTTTTTTAGTAGTGAATTCAGTATTAGGTGTTTATGAAGATGTGATCTTCGGGAGAAAAAGAAGTACCTTTTATATATATATATATATATATATATATATATATATATATATATATATATATATATATATATATATATATATATATATATATATGGATGAACAACTATTGTGTAGACGTGTGGACAATGCTATTATATGAGAATTACTAAGATAATAGGTTGTTTAGTAATGTGAATACGCTCAACCTCACACAACTATTGTCATTTTCATACATTCTCACTAATTCTTATTCATTTTTGTTCTTACATATCGTTTTTCACTCATTTTCATTCTTATAGAATATGACTCAATAAACATTATGACAGAATGAGAATAATAAAAAAAAAGTCTATAATAATCTTATAGACGATTTAATTAGTAAGAATGCATGATAATGACAACAGTTATGTAAGATTAAACGTAATCACATTATCAAACAACAAATTTTCTTTGTCATTCTCACAGAATAGCATTGTCCACACGTCCACACAATAGATGTTAATCCACATTTGAACCTAGCTCTCTCTCTCTCTCTCTCTATATATATATATATATATATATATATATATATATATATATATATATATATATATATATATATATATATATATATAGTAGGAGGATCAATAGAAAAAGATAAACCTAAAAAATCCCTAGAAACCCTAGAAATACATAAAAAATACTTTGAGACATCTAATCTTTTTTTTTTTTTTTAATTTACAAACCTAAAAATCGCTGAAAAAAATAATAATTTTTTTAATAAAAAAAATAATAATTTTTTTTTCTACGAATTGGTATAAAAGCTACGATTTTTAGGTTTGTACAATAAAAAAAGATTATATATCTCAAAGTATTCTTTCTTCTATGTATTTGTATTGATTTTCTAGGTTTTTAGGGTTTCCAAAGTTTATGTATTTTCTATTGATGCTTATATATATATATATATATATATATATATATATATATATATATATATATATATATATATATATATATATATATATATATATACACACACACACACACACACACACACATTAGATGATGTGTATGGTCATGCCTTCGTTTTGCCCCGATCCTCAAAAGTACCTGAAATATTTAAATCAATAATTGTAAGCTAATAATGCTTAGGGAGTCCCCCGAAATACCACATACAACAATACATATACAATGCATGCACAGTAGGCCTACAACACATGGATGGACCGGCTCCTGAGCCTATAGCCCACTGTTGGACCGCTCTCTTGAACCTAAAGCCTATGGTTGGACCGCTCTCCTGGGCCTACAATATATAGCTAGACCGTTCTCCTTAGGCCTATAATAACAACTAGACCGTCCGAGTTTCTTGGACTACAACACAGAGCAGGTATGACTCAACCCAACCACAATATGTCGACATATGGATATAACAATAACAAGAAAACACATATAATCATAACAAATCTACCAGTCTAACAGATCAATACAACATATCAACATCCTAACATACACATAATATATACTACAGTACAAAGTATAGTGAGAAAACTCACCTCACAGACGAACATACAAAACCACGGCTCATGCGAAAGTAAAGACTGGCACTACGAACCATCTATACATCAATTAGAGGCAAATCCCCAGTATACAGCCTAGAACCCTCATGTTTGACCAAAAAGTCAACTAATTCAAAAATTCAACGGTCGAGTCACCACGTCGTGGCTAACACCATGACCACGTCGTGGTGGCTACACGCCAAAACAGTCGCGGTGACACTAACCACTACATCGTGGCAAACAACTCGTCACCTCATGGGACGTGGTTCCAATAGCTTAATGGATTAAGCTCTTAACCCTTAATCTCCAGAGCTCAAAAGCTTAAATTTGATCCTTCCAAAGGTCTTGATGGATAAAGTTTCCAACTTTATCCTTTAAGCCATCCCAATAAGCAAGATCTTTAAACCTACGTTCTTAATGGATGCACCAAAGGAATGAATATCAAAGTAAGTCATGCAAGCCATCTTTCTAACCACCACCATGGTCTAGAAGCCATAAAATGCACTCAAGGGTTCTGGAGTTCGCTCAAAATCTCCAATAAAGTCCTAATATTATAGGTCAGTTTACGGTTTAATCCCAAATTAAATTTTGTTTACAAATGGACAGAATACCGGCTAAAACTTTAGAATAACCCTCCGTGTCCGGTTTCGCAGATTTAGCCGATATTTCGACTTTTTTCGTTAATTCGTCAAAATATTAGGACTTTTTCGTTAATTTGGCTAAAACTTTAGAATAACCCTTTTATCAATATATTAAAAATGGTTTGTTTTTTCAATGAGTGTATTTTTTTCATTTCTTTTATACAACGTTATATATTCAATTGTCACGAAATTTAGAAAAAAGTATATATACAATCCAAACACCTAACAAACTTCATAAATTTGTCTGAAAACCTTTACCCCAGATAAAGTGCTCCATGATTGCAAGATGAAATTCATACAAAATTATTGTATATTTTCTTTTGATTTCAACATTGGTGTAAGTATTGGGATAACCACAAAACATGCGTAATAATACTAATCAAATATACTTAAATCTATTGGATAACCTTTCTCCTTAATACTCATTTTCTTCTTCATTCTATTGGTTGTTTAAAACCTTAATCCATCTGCCCTCTTTCTCCTTCTGTTTCTTTCTATCTATTGCAGAATTGGGAAGGATGCGATAAGGGATACATACACATACCCCTCATATAGATCTTTGTCTTTCCTTTTTATATGCGCGCACACGCATAAAAGTTTCTGATTTGGAACATGTGTGCGTGTGTGTGAAATGAGGGTATCAAACTTCAAGCGAATATGTGTTTTGTGGTCTAGCCAAGGCAAGACTAGCTGCTACAAAGATGTTACTACTGTCCTTGGTAAATTGAGGTACAAGTTTAACATGAGCGTGTTGAAGTGCATGATTCAATAGAAAATGAGTATTAACGAGAAAGGTTGTCTCATAGATTTAAATATACCTGATTAGTATTATTACATATGTTTGGTTGTTATCCCAATACTTAGACAAATCTTGAAATCAAAAGAAAATATACAATAATTTTGTATAAATTTCATTTTTTCAATCATGGAGTACTCTATCTTCCAATAAAGCTTTTCAAACAAGTTTATGAAGTTTTGTTATTTTTTTTTCATTGTATAGATACTTTTTCTAAATTTCGTGACTTTAAAATTGAATATATAACGTTATCTTTAAAAAAAATGAAAAAAATACACTTATTGAAAAACAAACCTTTTTTAATATAATGATAAAAGGGTTATTCCAAAGTTTTAGCCGGATTAACGAAAAAGTCCCAATATTTTGACAAATTAACGAAAAAAGTCGAAATATTGGCTAAATCTGTGAAACCGGCCACAAAGAGTTATTCGGAAGTTTTAGCCGGTATTTTGTCATTTTTGTAAACAAAATTTAATTTGGGATTAAACCGTAAACTAGTCTAAAATTTGAGACTTTATTGGAGATTTTCCTAAAATATTTGACTGAAAATTGTAGTATTAGTTTATGTAAAAACTGCTAAATTAAAATTTAATTAATAAATTAGATAATAAGTTAGCCAAAAGAATTTAAGGGTGACGCCTGAGTAAACCCATGTAAATATGGACTTAATTCTAATGAATTTTATCATTTAAGGTTGAATCATGATTAGAGACTAGAAAATCATATTTGGGTATGTAGAAATTTGAAAGTTAAGGGACCAATCTTGTCAGTTATGGAAATAAAGGCATCACTTTAACTTAAACTTAGTAAACTAACTTTCGGACATAAAATATGAAGATATTAACATGAGCCCTATTTTTTTTTTTTTTTTTTTTTTTTTTTTTTTTTTTTTTGGTATGAGGTTACAACTTTTATTCAAAACAAAAAAATTAATCTAGAAACTACTTCCAATGACTTTTATGTTTTATATTATCTTAGATATTTCACAAGCTTACAGTTATTTTTATCGAACATTACCACAAAAATAAAATAATCAAGTCTAATCAATTATTTCATGAGAATGGATTATTTAATTCAAAATACCTATAAAAGGCTTACAAAATTCATTTATATATAGCTAAATTTTACAGATATTGCCGAATTTCTTGAAAATTAAAATTGCCAGAAGATTTCTCTAATTTTACCCTACGTAAGGATATTGGGAAATGGGCAAACCACCTTCGTCTCAAGAGCTCTGGTTTGTCGAGAGCTTTTTGAAAATATAAGACTAGCCTCCAAACTCTTTCCGAATCAAAATTACTCTTGTTTTAAGTTGGGCTTCTTTTGGCTCTACTTGTCTTTATCTCACTTGTCCATGAAAACATGCGGCTTACTCTTCAATTTCTACAAACTTACAAATCGGTTTTGCCAAACATAGCATTTATAGTGTATAACTTACCAAATATCATTGGACACTCTCTTTGCTTATGATATATTAGTTTGCAATTGCCTGCCCATAACACCCAAGGCTTTCGAGCCTTTCTTCCTAGGACAAAAGCCTTTACCTAAACTTGAGTGGTTGTCTACTAATGTACATGTGGTGGTATTTTGAGTTGTAGTGATACCCTTTTTAGACTTTATGAATAATTAAAACTTTTGCATGCTATCATATACAGGGTTGCTAAACATTGTCGTACTTGTTTAAAACATTCGTTGTCAACTTAATTAATAAAAAAATTTAGCTACAAACTGCAAGGAAATTATCACTTAAACGACCTTTGTGGGATAATAAGTTGTCCAATCTCTCTCACCAACAAGAACTTTATGTCTTTATCCATCTCACTCGAACTTTAAATACTAACCAATGCTTCCTTCATTTTTTCATAGTTTTTAATTTTTTATCAACCAGTTCTAGACTTCTAGTTGCTTCCCAATCTATTCATCCTGCTTCACGATTAGGATATGTTATTGATCTGCAATCTTCTTCAACTTTTGAATCTTTGTCTCAAATCTGTCTTTATCACCATCAATCTGTGGTGAACTGTAAGTTTCAGAAGAGATGGCACATGTTTTCTTAGGAACAATGGAATTTCCATATGAACAAAGTTCATGAACTTTTCTCTTGCGATCATGTCCATCCACAACTTTATAAATCATTTGATTATCATCAACTTCTTCTCCCAACTTATCCGACAATGTTATAGTTGAATCAAGATAAAGTTCATGCAAACTTTTTAAAAAAATATTATCAAATAATTACAAACTGAGCTTACATTTACTTGTTTTTCTTGGTCTTTTAATGTTTTTCCTTGTCTATCCCACAAAAAGTAATTTGGAACAAAACCAAACTTAACCAAGTGAAACTATCAATATCAACTTCTTGATATGCTCGATTTTTGCACTTCTTTTTGCAAGGGCATTTAATTAGATTTCCATCCATGAAACTTGGTTTACTACAAGCAAACTCGATGAATGTTTTCAATCCATTTGTGAAAACAGGAGAAATGTAACCATCTTCATCTAGTCTTTGATACATCCAGCTTCGATCTATAGTGCTCATTTTCTAATACGTATTACAAATACATCAAAAATATAAGAAAATTGGTGTATTGAAGTTAGACATAAGCCAAAAATACCAAGAACAACTTCAGCAGCTACAATAGTTGCATTAAATCACAGATACTTTTGTTGCAGCAATAATTTTCAAACTACACTCTGGGGAATTCACATTGATAAATCTGGACTTCTTTATGTTTGTAATTACTTCCTCTATCATGTTATGCGAACTATTTTGTTACCCATTTGATACAAAATCTAGGAGGATTTAATCGATAACTCTTAACAAAGAATGATATTCAAATAATTAAATCCAGCAAATTAGCATACACATCCATAGGGTATTAACAAGTTTATGCCTTGAACAACAAAAGATGATGTCTTCGAGTAGTGTAAACTGTAAACTAGAGGAAGAACGACCTTAACCTTGATAGAAAACGAAGCTGTTGGGCAGGGAGACGGTGATGAATGGAGACGGTGGGGGCGGTGCAATGCTGACAAAGGGAAACGGTAGAGGCCGACGGTGGTGAAGATCGATGACGGGGGTGACCTAGTGTTCGCTGCACGTAAATGGCGTCGGTGGAGAGAGGTTAGGCGACAGAACCAGAGGAATTTAGAAGTTAGGGCAAAATTGGAGATTTAGAAGTTACAAAGACTTTATGGTTTGATTGATCGTAGCAAATTTTGCTCTACTTTTTTACTTTTTGCTACGGAATCATCATCGCGTAGCAAATTTTGCAACAATTTAGCTTCCCTCCGTTTTTTTGAATTTCCTTAGCGAATGCTTCCCTCCATGTTCCTCACAGATTTCATGCAAACGTCAATTTCTCTTAAAAGCCACTTGCTCATCTAGGAAATGATGATGAAATTCTCTTATTTCCTCCTAATGAGTTTCCACTCCAGTTATGAAGATGTAAATGTTTTCATTTTGTAAGTCAGATCGGTTCGGAAGATCTAAATAGTTACAAGTTTAAACTAACATTTCTGATCATATGTTCCCATCTTATATAAAGTTTTAAACATAGTGATAAGCTTAAACACTTGGATGGAGCTGAATGAAAGAAGCTATTTAGGAACTCAGGTATTGCTAATTTTTTGCCACGCTTTTGCATTAATCATAAAGGGTATTTAACTATAATGTAGAATCTTATGCTAATACTAAGACCTAATAAGGAAACTACACTAAACATAAATATGGAAACTAGAATAATCGCTAATGTTACTGAATATATACACTTGAGACCATTTATTACTTCAAACACATGCTTTTATGAGAGTACATGATATCAAACATAACATAGGAAGAAATAAAAGTCAAACCATCAAATACACAAAGGAGCCATTAACTCTTTGACGTTGGATCATGACTCATGAGAGTATGCAAGCAGTAGTATCTTGCCAATATGTGCACTGGAAAATAAAAGTACAAGGAAAAATCAATCGCTAAAAAAGAAAAGAGCTGAATGCAAGAAATGAATATCATACCCCCTTTTCTCTTTTATTATATCATCCTACTTTTATTTCTTCTTATCACAACATTGTCCTTTCAAATTTGTTCTTATTAAAGCTTTGTACTTTGATAAAATCTACTCAACTAGAGCATTGCACTTTTAGCTTTTTTTTCTTATTTAACGTTGTCTACTGAAAAATCTCCCCAAGTGTTTATGGATGACATTGCTATAACTGAGTAAAAAATTTCAAAGTACAATGCTATAATAAGAAGAAACGAAATAAGAATGCTATAATAAACAAGTAAATGTAAATACATTGCTATTTAATGCATTTAGCCCAATAGAAAAATCACAAGTCACAATAGCATTAAAAATTAAAGGTAGATCACCTTTTCCTCCTTTACCCTTGCAACAAAATCTTCTGTCTTGTAATTGATGCCAACATCAGCTCCAAGCTCCTTACATGCCTTCAATTTTTCGTCACTCCCTAAATGAATAAGTAACATTATCGTATGTTTGCATATAATCATGGAACTAAATCAACGTTTATAGAAAAAGAGGATTAATTTTACCTGCAGTCAAGGGCGTATCTACCATGTCCTTAGGTAGGTCCTAGGACCTACCTAAGTTCTCAATTTCATTTACAATGTATATAGTAGAAAAATTAGGAACTACCTTAGAAAAAATAGAGGACCTACCTTGAGTTTGATTTTTAAAAAAATTTCTTAAAAAACCATTTTAAAAAGAGAAAAATATAAGTTATTAGGGGCAATTTGTTATTTTAAATTATGGGATTGATAATAAAAAGTTAAATACTCTTAATCGGCACTCTCAAAATATTAATAAAAAAATAAGTTGTTCTAATAAAATGAAAGCTCACATGCCAAAGACTCTCACTCTCCGTTCGCCGTTTTATCAATGGACTAATAATCAACTAGTTTTTCGTTAAACCATACGTCTTTTTCAGTTATATTTCAATCGGTGGCACAAGGTACATGAGCCGACGCGACCCGACCCCAAAAGTGTTGTTGATTTTTTTATTGACTTCACTTAATTTAGGAACCACGTGATTTTTTGTTCTAGATTTGCCACTGCCTGCAGTAACAAAAACTTTAATGCCAAGGTATTTAGCCATCTGAATAGCAAATGTACCAATGCCACTTGAACCACCATGTATCTGAAAACCTTATAATATCATGTCTACTCAGAGTGTAGCAGAAAAACAGTTTTTTTTTTTTTTTTTTTTTTTTTTTCAATGCCGATTCTAGGGTTAGATGGCCAAAAATTTGGTGGTTAAATTACAATCAAGGACATCTTAGAAGCAAAAAATAACATTTGAGTTTACCAGAAATGCTTCCCCTGAAGATAGCTTGCTTGTCATGAAGACCGTTGACCAAACAGTGCATGCCACTTCCGGGAAGCTAGCAGCATCTTTCAAAGAAACACCGGAAGGGATCGGAAGAACTTGACCCGAAGGTACAGCTACTTTTTCGGCATATCCTCCACCACTTATCAGTGCACATACCTACACTTTCAAGATTCCCATATTATCAAACATGAAGAAGAAGAAGAAACTTGACAACAACTGATTGGAGTTATAGAAATTTGCAGTTGAGTACGCACGCACCTGGTCCCCAACTTTCCAACGGGATACGTTTTTGCCGACGGCTTCGATGGTTCCGGAACATTCTAGTCCTAAATACTCGCTCACTCCTTTTGGAGGAGTTTCCTTTCCTTGCCGTATTAGCGTATCAGCTCCGTTGAGAGCCGTGGCTTCCACTCTGATCAACACGTCGTCATCTTTGACTTTCGGTTCTTCTACTTCTTGCAGTTTCAGAACTTCTGGACCTCCTGGAGTTGTGATCACTACAGCCTTCATAGTTTCCGGTTATGGGAAGTAAGTTTGGCCAGAAGAGGATTTTTTTGGGATAGCATCGATTATGAGGGGACAATTACAAAAACAATTTGCAAAACGCCATTATTGAGCAACCCACTTTCCGCTAATTAGCCGCCAATAAATTATTTGAGCAAATGATCTCTATGGTACACTGAAATTAGCACTTTAGTCGCCTGTTTTAGTAAAATTAGCAACTTTGGTCCATAACCCACATAAAGTCACTTTTGTCATTTATTTTATATTTTCTTTTACATATTTTATATTTTTATTAATATTAAATATAAATGGCCCATAAAACTCACCATCACTCCTACTCTACTCAAGCCTTTCTACTAGGGGTGTGCGCGGTGCGGTTTGGTGCGGTTTAGAGCCAAAACCGCAAACTGCACCGCATATGTAGTTTGAGTTATTTAGAAACCGCAAACCGCATCGCGAACGTTCAAAACCGCATTATGCGGTGCGGTTTGGTGCAGACGGTTTATGCGGTTTACATGCGGTTTTGCGGTTTGATTAATTATTAACTTTAAATTTAATGATAATACTATCATTGTCATCACTAAGTGGTCATTAAGAAATTTGGTGGTCAAATAATTATGGTCATTAACTACTTATGAATATACATTAGTTAAGAAAACATAGTGACCATAAAATAATGGTCACTGAATCTTAGTTGAAAATGAATTTGAGACAAAAAAATATGGTAACTGCATTAAATTTTGGATGAATTGATATTATATTTTAAAAACTTAAGATAATGTCACTAATTTAGGACATGTCAAAATATTTTCTAATATATATATATATATATATATATATATATATATATATATATATATATATATATATATATATATATATAATCATTAATTGATTTTATCAATGCGGTGCGGTTTAAACCGCAATTTTGTAATCGTAAACCACAAACCGCATCGCATAATGCGGTTTAACAAAAATACAAACCGCAAACCGCACCGCGAGTGTTTTAAACCGCGTTATGCGGTGCGGTGCGGGCGGTTTATACGGTTTGTACGGTTTATTGCACACCCCTACTTTCTACCCCCACTCTGTCTCTTTTCTTCTCCCTGCCCTCATCCATCATTGTCGATGTCCTCTTCTCTTCCTTTTCCCAACACCTTTATGTCTAATAAATAAATGTTGAAATCTAGTTTTCACTTCATCTTCGATCATCTATTAGGTCAAAGGTGAATCAATCTCCATAACTTAACAATGTGATCTCGGAAAATAGAAGATGAAAGAAATAATAAGCATGAAGGGAGGTCGGGTAAGAAAGAGGTAGATATTACGAGAACAAACAAGATTGAAATGAAATCGATTCATTACTTTGATTAAACTCAAAATGAAGTTTATATACAGACAACATAAAGGGGAAAACCAGCTAAAAACTAATAACAACTTACTAACTAACAATTAGTTAAATTACTAAAATACCCCTATCAGTTAGAACTGTAATAAGCGCCCCTCAAGATGGAGATTCAAGAATAAATATTATTTAATCCCACCTTGAACATAAAAGGTATCAATTTTGTAGCAGACAACGGTTTAGTGAACATATCGGCTAACTGATCAGAAGATCTAATTGGAGTCAATTTCATTGTTTGGTCAATAAACTTATCTCTTACGAAGTGGCAGTCAACCTCAATGTGTTTTGTACGTTCATGGAATGTTGGATTTGTAGCAATTCGGAGAAGAAAGAAACAGTTCAGGGTGGGGGTGGGGGGTCCATGGTGGCGACACCAATGACCGATGGCAATGGTGGTGGTGGTAGTGGTTTGGTAGTTTCTCAAAATTTCACTCATCCTTGTTAATTCAAATTTTTAGCCTCCTTTTATTTCTCATTTTCACTCCTCCCTGTTATGTAGTATTTCACTTCATCCCGATTGAACAATTGCATATTGTTCCTTAAATTTTTTAGTTTAATTAAAGAATTTATTAAGTTTCATTCTAACATCCACTTTGATTATATTTGCATGTTCAAAAGTGATGATTGTTTTCTTGTTTCTTACTCATTAAGTTTGGGGAGACATTTCAACTAATGATGGTTGGATGGTTACTAACAAGTTGTTTTCCTATTGTAGGTACCCTATTTCACTTGAATGCCTATGAACTTGGAAATGTACATACACCTTACTTAAAAACCACATTTTGCAAACCAAGAAGAGAGTTTTCATAGTCTTATGTTCAAAATCCTATTATTGCATGCAAGAAGAGTTCAATTGAAGGATTTAAAGTTAAACCAACCATAACCAGAAGGTAATGTGTTTTATGATCATTTAAATATTTAATTTTAGTGTGGTTTGATTATTAATTGACGATCGAAATTGTTTTTACTGTTTGAAATGGCATCCACGTCATGCAGGAGAAAAGAGAAAGATCCTAAAACATATCTACGTAGTAAAGACTCCGATGATGATGTTATTGTCTTTTGTTTTTTCTATTACAAACCAAAGGCCTTCAAGCCTAAGTCAAGTAAGTGTATGTAATGATCCTTTCCTCAACGTATTATATAATGAAAACATGTTAAGGAATACATACTGAGATGTCGAATATGAAGATATATAATGATGATGTTGAAAAACAGGAAGAACATAAACAAGATGAAAGACATTGATACAGAGTTGTATGAGTCCCCTACAACTAAGGTTTGCATTAACTAACTAAGTTGTAACATATAGGTACCAACTTTAGTTTTTTAAGTATGATAATACCATAATAATTGCAATGTGTGGCAAAAAATGACTAAAAGCCATGTCCTCTTAGGGTATGGAAAAAAATGACCAAAAGCAATCTCCTTTTAGGGCATATGCAAACATGCATGAATAATGAACATTCTTTAAAATTAATTATGTGGTTGAATCATAAATATATACGCTAGGAAGTACAACTTTGAATGTGTTATTTGTTGTAATCGGCTACCTAATCATTATTTGAAAAACATAATCATGAAGTAGAAAATGATTCTAAAAGATATCAAATAAGATGTCCTAAGACATAGTACTTTATAAATGCTTGAAATGGTCGATGTAATCTGGCAAGAGAAATGATTAAGGGCAAACTAGAAGAACATTATGCCAATGTATGAGATTATGATTTATGGGCACAAGATTTAGAAGTCTAACCCAGGTAACAGATGTAAAGTATGAGTAATTATAAATTCAGATTACAATAAAGATAGACATGGTTCTTCTACGGAGAAGGACATCGGTTTAGATTAAGTGTGTTTGTAAAGTAGGTATTTTGGGAACTTTGTTTTTTTCTTTCCTTTTTTTGTTATATATGTAAATCTTATATCATATTTTGAAAACAAACATCAAATTGTCTATCAACATATATTTTTAAGTTAGTCAATTTTTGAACGATGAGCTAACAAATGTCAATTTACATGATGGTTGTATGATTAAATGTTTGTTCTAAATATATTATACCTCTTTATAAGCAATCAACACTTCATACCAATAAAAAACCAGTTTTTCTCATTTTACTTAAGGTATATCAAGTTAGACGTAAATATGATGTTTTGCCAATTTTCTATATATTAGTACTTTTGTTAAAAAAACCAACATTGTTTTGATATTAAGTATTTTCAATGTGATAATGACGGTGAATATATAATAATTGTTTTCACAATCATTGTGACTCCAATGACATTTACCTTTCGATTTTCATGCCCTCAACAACTCAACAAAATGGGAAACCATATATATATATATATATATATATATATATATATATATATATATATATATATATATATATATATATATATATATATATAGAGAGAGAGAGAGAGAGAACAATTAATAACATGTTATGTACTCTCCTTAATGAATTCCTTGATGACCTTTCTAGTTCTTCCCCTTTAGCCCAATATTTTATTTGGCCTGACCCATCCACACGGCACATCGAAGTAAGTTGAGCATAATAATCAAAAAACAGAAAAACCTAACCAAAACCGATATAACCAAACCATAATAAATGGACCATTTTAAAACTGATGGTGCGGTTCTTAATTTTTTGTTATCTGATTAACGGCCGAGTTATAGTTTTATAGGTTAACCGAACCGGTAATTTTATATTTAAATATATACAAATTATAGATTATATATAAATGATTATGGTCTAAGACCAATTAAAATTTGGAAAAAAAATCCATTAATCCTAGATATCATGAGACAAAAATCGAAGGTTGATGACATTATTAATATAAGTTTTTCAAAAGCTTACAAACGTTGGTAGCCAATGTTGTATTTTAAAATAACGATCTGTTTTTTAAGATGATCAAACATTAACGTCCAAGACTATTTTTTAAAAGCTTACAAAGATTGGAGACCTGAGACTTTTTTGTATTTTTTTTAATTTTCTATACCAATGTACTTTCACTTTATATATTATTTTTGAACATTTTGATAACCAATATTAAACCATTAACCATAATCAATGTTAACCAAATTCCTAATCCTCCGGTGACTTCGGGATCTCTTTATCGGCGGGATCAAACACCGGTAGACTAGTGTTGATTCCCTGTTTTTTGTTATAATCTTCATCTCTCATTAAGGCTGTTTTACGATCTCTACCTAAGAGTTTACCGAGGATTGTGTCTTGTGTTTCTGATTGTTTATTGGGCCTTTTACTAGACCGATCAGATGAGTAGGAAAGAAAATTGGGAGTAGAAAATTGCTAATAAGAAAAAATCTGCATGGAACGTTGATAAAGTATCTACTCCATTCTTCTTCACGAATTTCCCTCTTGATGTGGACACTAAGAAGTTAAGGACTATTAGTAAAAAATATTGAAAAGTCTCTGATGTTTATATTTCCCGGAAACTATCCAAGTTTGGGAAACGATTTGCCTTTGTAAGGGAGGAGGGAGTCGTTCCCTCCCAACCCACCGAACCCACTGCCACATCAATTTTTGTCTCATCTTTTTCTTCATCTTTCCCAACCCACATAACACGAAAATCCTATCTTTTTGAACCCACTCAACCCACTCAATTGAAAAAAAAAATACAAAACAATTAAGGTACAAGTTTTAAAACACATGGTACAAGAGAAAATAAGAAAGAGAAAGTAGAGAGAGATGATGAAGTGGGTTAGTGAAACCAATCAACCCACTCGTTGAAGCGAGAGTGGTACCGCCGATAACTCTATTGCTAATTAAGATTTTACATTTGATTGTTTTGTATTTTTTTTAATTGAGCGGGTTGAGTGGGTTCAAAAGATAGGTTTTCGTGTGTTGTGGGTTCGAAAAGATGAAGAAAAATAAAAGAGAAAAAGTGATGTGGCAGTGGGTTCAGTGGGTTGGGACGGAATGACTCCCTGAACCCACTGCCACATCACTTTTTCTCTTTTATTTTTCTTCATCTTTCCGAACCCACAACACACGGAAACCCTATCTTTTTGAACCCACTCAACCCGCTCAATTAAAAAAAATACAAAACAATCAAATGTAAAATCTTAATTAGCAATAGAGTTATCGGCGGTACCACTCCCGGTTCAACGAGTGGGTTGATTGGTTTCACTAACCCACTTCATCGTCTCTCTCTACTTTCTCTTTCTTATTTTCTCTTGTACCATGTGTTTTAAAACTTGTACCTTAGTTGTTTTGTATTTTTTTTAATTGAGTGGGTTCAAAAAGATAGGATTTCCGTTTGTTGTGGGTTCGGAAAGATGAAGAAAAATAAAAGAGAAAAATTGATGTAACAGTGGGTTCGGTGGGTTGGGAGGGAACGACTCCCTCCTCCCTAAGGTTTCTTAAAGTTTAGGATCAGAGACAATTAGAAGTGAAGTTATGTGATATTTGGATAGATACACATCATGTCATTGTATCTTTGGCCAAGTTTAGAAGGGAAACTTCTCGTGTGCATGTCACTACGTCCCAGGAGCATTCACATGCTACATTGGGGGAATTGTTTACTCTAAAAAGGGGTCCTTTGCAAATGTAGTGAAAGGTGGAATGATCAATTCAAAGAAACTTGATGTTCCTTTTTGGTTCTTAAGGGGAAAGAGATTATTAATGACTTAGCAGTAAAGTCATCCATTTTCTGTCAGGTCATGAGTGTTAGATTTTGATTCCTAAATTGTTTATCCTATTAAAAGAGGAAGGTTTCCATGATATACAACTTAGGTATTTGGGTGGCGATTGGGTTTATGTTGCTTTTGATTTGGGTGGCGATTGGGTTTATGTTGCTTTTGATTTGAATGAGGTGTGTTCGAAATTTAAGAAATCCACTACCATTCGTGCTTAATTTTCAAACTTTAGACCAGTGGTGATTGGATTTAAAGTTTTGGAGAGGGTCATTTGGATTGAAATATTGGGGTTACCTTGTTGTGATTGGAATGATATTACTTTGAATAAGGTGGCAGGTTTGTGGGGTGACGTGTGCTTCTTGGAAGATGACATTCAGGCCCCTTTGGCGGTTAAAAGGGTTTGTATCAAAACTCTTAAATCCAGTTTGATTCATGATAAAAATAAGTGTGGTTATTTAAGGAATTAGTTACAAATTGGTTGTTAGAGAACTATCTAATTAGGAACCTGACATTGTGTTTAATGAGGAAGCTTTGGATCGCGAACTACCTAATCTTTCGGGTGACTAGGTGTAACACCCTCAAAATTCATAAAAATTTAAAACTTTTTTAAGCATCCAAAAACCATTATTTTTTACAAAAATATTTTCAAAATAGTTTCATATCATAGAATCCCAGAAATCAAAATCATAAAATGTGAGGAGGTGCACAATCAAACCTTCGCCTTCCCGCGATCATCCGAAGTACCTGAAACAAAATCCAAATTGTAAGCCCGAAGCTTAGTGAGCTCCCCCAAAATACCAACGCCATACAAACAGAACAATATCATAACAAAAAAACATGCATATAGAGTCTTCAGTATGACTGGATCGCCCTCACTGGGCCTTCAGTCTATCTGGCCCACTCTCAGAACCTTCAGCATGTCTGGTCGGCCCTCCCGGGCCTTCAGCCTGTCTAGACCGTTCTCCGGGCCTTCGGTCTGACTGATACGCCCCGATGGGTTTGCAGTCTATCCGGACCGCCCTGGGTCTGTTGGCCTAGAGCACGAAGCAGGACCGCCTCAACCCACCCACAATCACACAATCAACACATAAATATCATCATATATACCAGGATACCGACCTAACAGATCACTCACGAAACATCATCCTATATACCAGGATACAGACCTAACAGGTCACTAAGCATATCATCATGCGATAACCAGGATAACAATAAAAAAGGGCCGACATTGGTGCCTTCGACCCTGTTATTATAGTAAGGAAAACTCACCTCGCAATAAAAAAGGGCCGACATTGGTGCCTTCGGCCACTATCAAGCCCTAAATTACCAAAATACCCTCAGAAGTCAAACTTGGTCAACTCTTGGTCAAAGTCAAAGTCAACGGTCAAGGTCAACAGTCCATGTTGACCCAACTCGTCGAGTACAGCTTGTTGAATCGTCGAGTTCCTTCAGAACTCAAAAACCGTAAAAACTCGAGTCAACTCGCCGAGTCCATGTAGTGTAACACCCCGACTCCCCGGTATAAAATTTAAAAGCTTAAAGTTATATTCTTGGACCTACTCGACGATTTGGTTGCCCCCAACTCGTCGTGTAGAAGCGGATCAGGCCGCGTGATTAATGAGGTCTACTCGACGAGTTGGAGGACCCCGACTCGACGAGTAGGAGTTGGAAAATGAAACCCTAATTTTTAGGGTTTGCACCCTATATAAAGGACTTAATCCGCCTCTTGTGGCCTCCCTTACCATTTCATTACCCATAGAAGAAACCCTATCCGTTATTTGTTGTTCCCTTGTGCTTGTGAGACTAAAAGAGTGCTTTTGGTGCATTTTATTGAAGAAGTTTGAAGGTTGAGAAGCATGGAACGGGAAGGAGCTTATAGATCCAACATCTACAACGTTTGGGCATCCATTTGAAGGTAACAAGTTGTTACCTTGGTCATTCTAGCATTAGATCCCCTTTTTCTTGGGTTTAAGGCCATTTTTAGTACATTTGTGGAACATTTCGAGTGTCGGGTAAGATGTGGAGTTGTAACTTCTGATCTGGAATCTCCTAAGTCCCTATAGTCATAAAGTTATAAGATTTAGCAAGCCTTGGACCTTCTCCTTGGGTTAAACCTTTCCCTTAGCTTGGTTTTGGCATTTAGGACCATGCATGTAACGCCCGCAAATTCGGGCTAGTCAATTTAGAGACGATGAGCATCAAAAATGAGTTTTTGATGGAAGATTATTTAGAAGGAGTAATCTTAACCAAGTTGTAGAATATGTCACAAGGGTTCCGTACATATAAAGAACGCCGAAATCTGAGTTATAACGAAGAAGTTATGGCACGTCGAAGTTTCGCGACGGAAACAGCACGACACTGCGCGATCTAAATAGTGAATTTACGATAGAGGACTTTTTAGCCTTAGTAACCTAAACAAAAGTTGTAGTATATGTTAAACCGAGAGCGTGCATAAAAAGAACGCCCAAACCTGACTTCGTATGAGGAAGTTATGATTTTTCTAAGATTTGACATAACAGTGCACGACGCGATGTAAAAAGAACTCACTCAAGCTTATTTGTATCACAGGTGTCGATACGAAGTTACATTACACTGAGAGATTAAAGAGATGTAGATCACTAGTGTAAATGAATGTAAGTTCTGTTTATGCTTATGTTTCTGTATTGACGATGACATCCCAAATGTTTTAAAATGAATAAAAATACATTTCTTCGGAAATGTTTTGATAACGTATTTATCATATTTTACTGGGAACAAATTCCGCAACATTTTTATTAAAAGAGGTACTCTGATTTTTATAAAGCATAAACAAAATCGGTCTTTTCTGGCCGTGAAAATGGGGATGTAACAGTTGGTATCAGAGCATTAGTTTAAGCGAACTAGGAATATGGATTGATTTCTAGACTTAAACTTAGAATGCTAAGCAATGATTGTGAGGAGTGTGTCTAATAAAATTTAGGTAATACACCTGAATAGACACAAGCACTTGCTTATTTAGGGAAAATACCTAACATGCTTTTATCTGCTAAAAGATTTATGATATGCATTATATGATCGAATCTATGGTCTGTTGCCGACCGTATCTGGAAACTTTATGTGTTCAGGTTTCTAAACGTTTAATTACGATATTAGACCTGGCATATAACTTTTTGGAGTGATAGGGAGATTTACACATCGATCGTAGATAAAATATTTCCTATCTTAATTCTCGTCATTACACACCAAACGTCTGATTTGGTGTATAGAAAGAAATGGCAAGAACCCGAAGTGGAAACGCAAATGGAAATAGAAATCAACCGCCTCAACCACCAGTGATTGAGCAAATACCTGTTGTAGTAGGCACTCCTGAGCCAATCACAATGACTGGAGTACAAGCCATGATTCGGGCTATGCTGGCTGAGCAAAGAGAAGAGATGAGGCAGATGTTGCTCGAAAATAGGGATGAACCTACGGTGCCCATTGTGCAACCTGAGTTGATCGCTGAACAATCGGAGGAAGGAAATTATAGCCGCACTGTGAGTCAAGTTGGAACCCAAAGGGTAAGGAGGAATGGCCCGGAGAAGGGAAATGACAAGGATAGGCGGATGAATAAGAATTTCTTGGGTGCAAAACCACCGGGTCTCTCTGGAAGCCCAAAACCAGTGGAGATTATGGACTGGATCTCTGAGATGGAGATGATATTTGAGAGCAGCGACTCCAGCGATAAGCAAAAGACCGTCTTTGCAGTCAGACAACTAAAGACCGGAGTGTTAAGTTGGTGGAAGTTGCTGACAGATACAATGCCACGAGGAGAAGCCATACGAATGTCTTGGGAAGCATTCACGGAGTAGTTAAAAATGCAGTACTGCTCAGAGGTAGATCTGATAGACTTAAACAATGAGTTTCAAAACTTGAAGAAAGGGAAGATGAGTGTTGATGAGTATGCCAACGCATTCACTGAGAGGAAACTATTTCCCTACTTGGTGCCTACTGAACTCTCCAAGATAGATAGGTTCGCTAACGTACTGCCTGCAGACTTTGGCCCAACGGTCAAAATGGCAACTACTTTGAAAACAGCCCTTAGAGCAGCTAAGAATATAGAGACCCAGATAAGAGAAAAGGGTCTAGAAAAAGATAAGGAAGGAGAAAAGAGGAAGTTTGAAGGATCTTCAAGGCCCAACAAGGAGAGTAAATTCTCGAAGTTTGGAGGAGGAGGAAGAGGCGAAGCAAGATGGTGTGATAAGTGCGAGAAGAAACACTTAGGAAAATGTGGTGAAGAGGTGATATGTTTCAAGTGTGGAAAGTCTGGCCATTACGCCAACGAGTGCATATTCAACAAGAAGGTATGTTTCGGATGTAACAAAGAAGGGCATATTTCTAGAGACTGCCCAAAGAAAAACGATGCAGCAAGGCCAAATGCACCGCCAAAGCCAAGGGCATTTCATATGATCCTCGACGAAGCAGATAACAACGCGAGGAATCAAGGATGAGGACTTCATATCTGAAGATCGAGTTATGCAGTAGCCATAGTATCGTATGATGTAGCCTATTAAAGGCATAGTCTAGGGTGAACTTGAACACCTATGTAATCGTTTCAAGGAATAATATAAAACCTTCGTTTTTCTATCTGATGTGTTAAGTTGTTATGTGATTTTCTTGTATGGGGACTTGGAAAACTGCGAGACAATACTTGGGACGAGTATGAGTAGGTGTGAATGGTAGTAGAGGCCTATACTACCGGAAGCACAGGACTCACACTTGGATCAGGGAAAGTCACAAGGTTACCAAGAAGCTAGTAGTTGATTATGTTTTGTTCATGTATGTCACTACCATTGTTTCGGTAATGACTAAGAAGATGATTGTTATCTGACCCTAGTGATCATATCAAATTGAGTCCGACTACGATGAGTATGTTACTGTTGGATATAGTGTCTAAGTCCATAACTATATTTGGTATGTACTTGACCCGACCCGGCATGGTCCATTTGGGTTGCACTTCACCCGAACAATTTACGGATAATCTTTTGAGAATAGTATAAGTTATGATTTATTAATATATTATAAGTTCTAATATATTAATATAAAATCATATTATTTAATTAGTGTTGATCTATAATTAATTTAGAGATCAAAAGTATGACTAATTAAATATGGGCTCTTGTATTTATATAGTGTGAGCTAATGCTTATTTGGAATGGGCTAGGCTTGCATGGAAAGTCCATGGATACTCCATGGAGCTTTAACCCATGGATCTCATGGAAATGAAAAGACATGGGTATTAGGGTTTACATGGATGTAACCCTAATCCACCACACTATATATATTAGGCTTTGGTTCTTGAAATTGGACTAGTTGATGTGTGTAAACTAAGAGGGCCGATTTCAAGAAGTTTGTGACTATTCTCTCAAGTTTCCAAGTTTGTGGTGATTTGTGACTTCCATTTGAGGCATCCACATTATTGGTGCTAGGCTCTCAAACTCCAAGCAATCAACTACTACTACAAGGTAAGTAATTCTACTAGTTTTATTTGATTCAAGTACCCCATGTCATGCTAGTTAGGATAAGAACCTTGGAAAAATAATTATTTGCATGTATCTTAGTCAAACATAGATCCAAGGTTTCTAGGGTTGCATGTACACCATAGGAGTGTTAAAATGCTCAAAACCCATCAGTGGTATCAGAGCCTGGTTCGTTTATTTGATACTTGATGCAAAAAAAAAAAAAAAAAAAAAAAAAAAAAAAAAAAAACTTGAAAATCGAAGTTTTGTTCAAAAGCTCGTATCAAAATTTCAAGTTTTGTATATGTTCTTACGATTCTTGAAATTTTTGATATGAACATTCAAAAACATATGAGTTTAGAAGATCATAGAAATTATGTGCTAATAATTGATTAGATTAATTCTTGATCTTTATATGTTTTAATGGAGTCCATAACTAGTTCTTAAGTTATGGATAACCAAAAGTCACATTTATAAATAACCATTAAAAGAACACATAGGTTACAAAAAATGAAGAGTCTTCATTTTTAATAACCATTAACTCATAAGTTATGGGAAATGAAAAGTTTTGAAAGTTTACAAAACTTGCCCTCAAGTTTTGGAACATGTAAAGTCATATTAAAAACTTTAATTCCAACCCCTAGAATTTTAAAAGTTAAAATTCAACCCTTATACTTTATAATATTATAAGTTTAATAATATTTATATATGTATAAGATCAAGTCGTCTTACCGCTAGTACGCCTCATTCACGAAGCCAGTCTATAAGGGGGGTATAAGGTTGTTGCCTATAAAATGGCAACTTAATGGGTGTCCACTCTCACCCACCGCTTCCTTGATCGGTGGAGGGTCGTTAGCCGAACGGGTAGGACAAGGACTTATAAATTCTCATTAAAAGTATAATGATAATACTAAAGTAACTAAACTTTATTGAATTCCCAATCTTAGTTATTTTAGGAAAATATGAATAAGGTGCTAATCCATGAAATTACACTTTACACTTTGTTTAAGTCGTTAGTGGAGCGTGTGTGGTTAACCGGCACACTAACTTGAACTTAACAAGGTAGGTAAAGGGTGACTTAATGTTTATCATAGTATCGATGGAGCGTGTGTGGTTAACCGGCACATCGATTGAGGGGTAATACATTAAGGGTACCAAGTAATTTGTATGGTTACTTCACACCTTGTTTTGTGATCCTCGGCATCCCAGTCACAAAACTTGAAGGGCACACTCGAGATTGAAACATGCCATTGAAGAAAGTTCAATGAATCTCAAAGAATCTAGGAGTTTCTAAACCAATTAAAACCTAATTAAATATTTCGTTTTTCATGGTGGAAATTGGTGAATCGTCATTCACCTACCTTCAAATATCTTATAGCTTAGATTACGGCATCCCTCTTCTAAGTTATAAAATATTGTGTTGGGTCCTAGCCTTAATATTACATTTGGGTGTTTTGTTAAGGACTATCTCTATATCTAATCTAATCTATTCCCTCTTCTTTTCAGATGTCTTCCAATAACAATGCTTCTGGCTCAAACCCTACTAGCTCCTTCTCTCTCATGAATCTTTGTGGGAGAGTCATCTTTGATGGGTCCAACTTTACAGATTGGATCAGAAACATCAGGATGGTCACTCGGTATGAGAACAAAGAATATGTTCTCGACAAGGAGCTGAAGGTACCCGAGCCAACTGCTACTCCTGAAGAGCTTGCTGAATATGAGGTACATGAAAGAGATGCTACAAAAGTGGCATGCATCATGATGGTCACCATGACAGCCGAGCTCCAAAAGTCCTATGAGGACTATTATCCTTTTGAGATGCACCAGGACTTGATGGACCGCTACCATCAAAGTGCTCGTCAAGAGCGATATGAAATAATCTCCTCCATGATAACAACCCGAATGAAGGATGGTGAACCCATCACGGGCCACATGTAGAAAATGCAAAGGTATGTGGACCGTTTACTGAAGCTGAATGTGAACTTCCCTGAGGAGTTAGCAATAGACATCATTTTGCACTCCTTTCCATCGTGTTATGATCAATTCTGCATGACATATCACATGAACAAGGAAGAAGTCACCCTCAGCAAACTTCAAGGACTCTTGAAGACCGCCGAAAGTGGTCCAAAGGTTAAGTCGGTTGTTACTACTCCTACTCCTACTCCAACTCCGGCCAATGTCTTGGCAATCGGGCATGGCAAAGGGAAGAAGAGAAAGAACCCTTCTAAGGGTACCAAGGGTAAGACCCTTGAAGGCTCCTCTTCAAGCAAAACCAAGAAAGGTTTTGTCACTCCTTCTGCTAACCCTAATGAGGTTGAATGCTTCTATTGCCATGAAAAGTCGCACTGGAAGCGAAACTGCCCAAAGTACCAGCAAGATTTGAAGGATGGGAAAGTAAAACCCAACCATGCAGGTATATACACTATATTGTCTAATAACTCACCTCATTCTAAGTCTTGGGTCCTTGATACAGGTTGTGGTATTCACATATGTTGTGATTTGCAGGGACTAAAAAGAAGTGAGAATGTGGAGCAGGGAAAGATAAACTTGATCATGGGAAACAGGAAAGCTTCACCTGTCACCAAGATAGGAGTTTATTCCTTAGTGCTAAATAGTGGGTTTACATTAGATTTGAATAAATGTTATTATTCGCCAGAAATGGCAAGAAATGTTATTTCCTTTCATGCATTGTATAAACAAGGTTTTACCTTTTATTTTGATAATAATAATGGCAGTATTGATGCTTTCTTTAATAATGTTCTTTATTTTAAATCATTACCTTGTGATGGCGTGTATGAAACTGTATCTGTTGTAGATAGTCTAAGAAATAATGTATTGTGTATTAACTCTTCCACTAGCTTAGATAAAGCATCCTTATGGCATTGTCGTCTTGGACATGTAAGCAAGAAACGCATAGGCCAACTCCAAAAGGATGGAGTCTTGGAGTCATTTGACCCTAAAGTCAGATGATAGTTGTGAATCTTGTTTGCTTGGTAAAATGACAAAGTCACCTTTTACTGGAACTTGTGCTAGGGGTGAAGGTTTGTTGGACCTCATACACACGGATGTGTGTGGACCCTTCAGAACCGCCACAAGAGATGCTAATCGGTTCTATGTGACTTTTACTGATGATTTTAGTAGATATGGATATGTCTACCTAATCAAGCATAAGTCAGAAACCTTTGAGAAATTCAAAGAGTTTAAGCAAGAAGTGGAGAATCAGTTGGGCAGGAACATTAAGATGCTTCGATCCGATCGTGGTGGTGAGTATCTTAGTACTAGGTTCCTTGACTATCTTAAGGAATGTGGGATTGTGTCATAATTGACACCTCCTAGGACACCACAGTTGAATGGTGTAGCTGAGAGGCGCAATCGGACCTTGTTAGACATGGTTCGTTCCATGATGAGTCGAGCTTCGCTACCAATCTCATTTTGGGGGTATGCCTTAGAGACTGCCGCCCATATCCTTAATATAGTCCCTACAAAGAAGGTTGCCAAAACACCTCACGAGGTGTGGACTGGAAAAGTTCCCAATCTAGACCACATCAAGATTTGGGGTTGCGAGGCTTTCGTGAGACACGAGACTCACGATAAGCTCGAACCCCGAAGTGAAAGGTGTATTTTCATCGGCTACCCACAGAAATCCTTTGGTTACATCTTCTACAGACCCAGTGATAATGTGGTCTTTGTAGCAAGAAGAGGATTCTTTCGAGAGAGAGAATTCATGAGCCAAGGAGACAGTGGGAGGCAAATTGACCTTGAGGAAATTCAAGAGTCAAGTGGTGAAGGAACCTCAAACCCTAGCCCTCAACCTGAGGAGGAAACTCCTGTTGAGCCGACTGAAGAATCTATACCTCTGAGGCGTTCCACCAGAGTTAGGAATGCACCTGAGCATTATTATGGTTTTCATATTACTGCAGAAGGTGAGACACTTATCAGTAATAGCACACTGGTAAATCTGAATGAGCCTAACAGCTACACGGAAGCCATGGCAGGCCCTGAGGCTGCTAAATGGAAAGAGGCTATGGATAGCGAGATACAGTCCTTGTATGACAATCAAGTTTGGAACTTGGTTGACAATGTACCTGATCGTAAGATAGTTGGGTGCAAATGGATCTTCAAGAAGAAGACCGACATGGATGGTAATGTACACACTTATAAGGCACGACTGGTTGCAAAGGGTTATTCTCAAACTCCGGGAGTTGATTATGATGAGACCTTTTCACCAGTGGCCAAGATTAAGTCTATTAGGGTTCTGTTAGCCATTGCTGCATTTCATGATTATGAAATATGGCAAATGGATGTCAAAATCGCTTTCCTTAATGGAAAGTTCGCTGAAGATGTTTACATGGTTCAGCCAGAGGGTTTTGTCAGTACAGAGTACCCCAGTAGAGTGTGTAAGCTCGAGAAATCCATTTATGGATTAAAACAGGCACCTAGCAGATGGAATCTTTGCTTTGATGAGAAAATCAAAGAATTTGGCTTTTCAAGGAGTGAAGATGAATCTTGTGTCTATATCAAGGCTAGTGGGAGTATAGTCAGCTTTTTGGTACTGTATGTGGATGACATACTACTCATAGGAAATGACATCCCAACCCTGCAGGAAGTAAAGTCCTGGCTTGGGAAGTGTTTCGCTATGAAGGACCTTGGAGAAGCTGCCTATATCCTAGGGATAAGGATTTTGAGAAACAGGAGTAAAAGACTAATTGGACTTAGTCAAAGCACCTATGTGGACAAAGTGTTGAAAAGGTTCAACATGCATAACTCCAAGAAAGGAGAGTTACCCATCCAGAGTAACGCCAGATTGAGTAAGACACAAAGCCCTAGTACTGAGGCTGAGATAGCAGAAATGAGTCGAATACCTTATGCTTCAGCTGTAGGATCGATCATGTATGCTATGACGTGTACTCGACCTGATGTAGCCTTTGCTTTGAGCATGGTTAGCAGGTATCAGGGGAACCCTGGCAAGGCACACTAGACTGCGGTAAAGAATATCCTCAAGTACCTACGGAGGACTAAGGACTGGGTCCTTACCCTCGGTGGCAGTGAGGACTTGAGAGTTGTAGGGTACAGTGATGCTAGCTTTCAGACTGACACGGATAATTTCCGCTCTCAGTCGGGCTGAGTCTTTACTCTAAACGGAGGGGCAATTACTTGGAAAAAGTTCCAAGCAGGAGACAGTGGCTGATTCCACTTGTGAATTAGAGTATATAGCAGCAAGCGAGGCAGCAAAGGAGGCTATATGGCTAAAGAACTTCATCGGAGACCTTGGAGTTGTACCAGCTATAAAGGAGCCAATGGAGATTTTCTGTGACAGCAATAGTGCGGTTGCCTTAGCCAAGGAACCAAGAGATCATGGGAGATCCAGACACATTGACAGAGAATATCACTTCATTAGACATCGAATAGAAGAAGGAATCCTCGTGGCAAAGAGGGTATCATCAGATGAGAACCCAGCAGATCCCCTCACGAAGGGACTGACTCGGGCTAAGCATCTCCAGCATGCTCGGAGCATAGGGCTGAAGGATGATATTAGTTTTAGTAGTTAGATAATCTTGAAATTTGTAAAATGTAATTGACATTTGATGATAAATAAAAGCTGTTATTTATGAGTAAAGTGTTGCTATCTCTTGTCAATCGTTTACTATTATTTCTTTTTGCATGTTTTGACTTCCAGAATAATTATGTTATGGTTTATATCATATTATTCAAACTCTCCACAGTTGGTCATATGTTGGAAGTAGATATGAATCAAGATTGTCATGGGTTGGCTTGTAGAGGTCTAAGATGTTAGACAAAGCGGGGCTACAACACTCATGAGTGCTCATAAGTTCTGAGTATTGGATTCAACCCACGCTCACTTGTATCACTTCATGGAATTTATCTCGAGTGATCGTGAGACGGTAATATCATATAAGTCTTCAAACCTAGAGATATGATTTGTTGCCTATGAGTTGGTTATGCATTGATTGCACGAAAACGCATTGGTAACTCGATGTTATAAACCGTGCTTTTGTGTGTAATTCAACAAGTAGTAGAGCAAACATATGAGTCGAATTTTATCTGTTCCTTCTAGGATTAGAAGCGATATCTGGGCCCCTCGATGATTTTGTTTTGACCTATGTACCGGGCCCGGTCAGAACTAAATTGATGTGTTCAGTTAAGTTCTATGTCAAACAAATCGGAAATCGGGAAACAAATGCTGGACAATAAGCAAGACCATGTTCCATGTATTTGTCCGGCTGATATCTAGAACAGAGGATTATATGATCACTTATCTAAAATGGCGCTTCATAGTTCAACAGAGTTTAAAGAGCTACGATTGCTGATCGGTTACTGAAGTCATACTTGGAACTATAGTTATTAGACTTATCCAAGTGGGAGACTGTTGGATATAGTGTCTAAGTCCATAACTATATTTGGTACGTACTTGACCCGACCCGGCATGGTCCATTTCGGTTGCACTTCACCCGAACAATTTACGGATAATATTTTGAGAATAGTATAAGTTATGATTTATTAATATATTATAAGTTCTAATATATTAATATAAAATCATATTATTTAATTAGTGTTGATCTATAATTAATTTAGAGATCAAAAGTATGACTAATTAAATATGGGCTCTTGTATTTATATAGTGTGAGCTAATGCTTATTTGGAATGGGCTAGGCTTGCATGGAAAGTCCATGGATACTCCATGGAGCTTTAACCCATGGATCTCATGGAAATGAAAAGACATGGGTATTAGGGTTTACATGGATGTAACCCTAATCCACCACACTATATATATTAGGCTTTGGTTCTTGAAATTGGACTAGTTGATGTGTGTAAACTAAGAGGGCCGATTTCAAGAAGTTTGTGACTATTCTCTCAAGTTTCCAAGTTTGTGGTGATTTGTGACTTCCATTTGAGGCATCCACATTATTGGTGCTAGGCTCTCAAACTCCAAGCAATCAACTACTACTACAAGGTAAGTAATTCTACTAGTTTTATTTGATTCAAGTACCCCATGTCATGCTAGTTAGGATAAGAACCTTGGAAAAATAATTATTTACATTTATCTTAGTCAAACATAGATCCAAGGTTTCTAGGGTTGCATGTACACCATAGGAGTGTTAGAATGCTCAAAACCCATCAGTTACGTGGTTTAGAGAACCAAGTTCGATGTAGCATCTGACTTAAACCAGAAGAATGAAATAAAAGCGATCAATAGAAGTATCACGCTCGTTGTTAAAGAAGTTGGTAGCTAGAAATGCTACATGTTAAAATGAGATTATATCACATTAGAACATGAAGGAAGTATATTCCATTCCGCAATTTGACTCTAAGAGACCTGAGTCTAAGCGTTGCAACATACGATGAGAGGTCATTAGAACGTGACCCATCGGTCTATTGTGGAAATCAAACAACTTATCTTAAGTTTGTTAAGAAGAAGGAGTCTCTGATAAAGATCGATATTATGACATGAAGGTCATGATTTAAAATCTAACATGAGATAGATCGAGCACCGCCTACGGTCAAGAAGTCCAAGAGTTAGATACTCATTCAAAGGAACATAAAAGTTACGATTAGTACCTAGGATGAAGAGATAACGTATGGAGTCATTATACAACCCTGTTTCGTTGATGATTCCGGGACGTAATCATCCTAAGGGGAGATAATTGTAACGCCCGCAAATTCGGGCTAGTCAATTTAGAGACGATGAGCATCAAAAATGAGTTTTTGATGGAAGGTTATTTAAAAGGAGTAATCTTAACCAAGTTATAGAATATGTCACAAGGGTTCCGTACATATAAAGAACGCCGAAATCTGAGTTATAACGAAGAAGTTATGGCCCGTCGAAGTTTCGCGACGGAACCGGCACGACACTGCGCGATGTAAATAGTGAATTTACGATAGAGGACTTTTTAGCCTTAGTAACCTAAACAAAAGTTGTAGTATATGTTAAACCGAGAGCGTGCATAAAAAGAATGCCCAAACCTGACTTCGTATAAGGAAGTTATGATTTTTCTAAGATTTGGCATAGCAGTGCACGACCCGAAACTCGAATTTTAGATCGAGAGGTTTTTGGCCAACGCGACCTAAATGAGAATTGAAGATCTCATTAATAGGAACTCAACGACAAAAATCCAGACGAAAACGGAGTCCGTATGAAGAAGTTACGAATTTTACGCGGACATTTAACAATGTAATCTCCTCATACTGTTGAATTTAAGATCGACCGAAAATTAGCCGATGAAGTCAAAAGTAAAGTTGTATATCTTATTTTTACCTACGTGTGGATATAAAGAACGTCGAAAACGGAGATCGTATGCAAAAGTTACGTGGTTTAGAAGTCGGCAGGGTGCTGCTGCAAAAGGGGTGACGTGGCATAATCTTGGCCATTGCTTTCTCCTCAAGGCTTGCCACTAGATGGTGACATGTGACACCAACTTCAGCCATACTTCACCCTATAAATATAACCCCTTCCACCCTCATTTCTTCACACCTCCACCATTCTCTCTCTACTCTCTCTCTCTCTCTCTCTCTCTCTAAACCTCCCAAAACTCCCCTAGCGCTAGAAGAAAGCCCCGGAGCGCTCGACGGCTCCGAGAAGAAGAGCTTTCGGCTTGGAAGTTCTCCCCCTGCAGAGCCCAGCTTCTAGCCAAACCCCCTCGTATCTATTTTAAATATAGTTTTTATTTAAATATAGTAATGTTATTAGGACCTTATAATAAATATTTGGGCTATTATTATGAGTTATATAAGTGTCGTTATAATATCTTTTTAACCACTCGCGGTACGGGGAATCTGGTTTGGAGGGCCACTTGGGTTGCTGGATTTCAGAAGTGCTATATGCCAAAATGATCCTGCCCTCCGGTGTTCCATGTCTGGCCCCTGTCTGTACATAGTGGGTGAAAAGTATTGTGTTAACGCTTATATAATAGTAATAATAGTTAGACTATTAATTAGTCTCGTCGAGCATTAGACTAAACTCTAGTGGTAATGATACTAGGTTATGTCAAAGGATTTGTTTAAAGTAAACGAAGTGTCGTCCGAGTACCGAGTCACCACCTTATCAGGTGAGTGCATAGTCCCTTTCATGAACATGATTTTAATACAAGTATTGATTAAAGTATTAATTATATGTTTATGTGCGAGTTAATTGATGTTGCCTGAAATACATGTTAAACAACATACCTGATTATATATGATGATTTAGGATAAAGAGTAAACCTAAATTAATTATGAGGAATATTGGGCAGTATTTTCTTACGAGTACAAGTGAGTTATACTCAGAGAATAGAACTTTAGTATATGTCATTGATCCGGGAGAATGGATTAGACATAGTCATTGTCCCTAGTCCGAGAGTATGGATTGGACATAGCCAACTGTCATTAATCCGGGAGTATGGATTAAGACATAGTCAGTTGTCCTTAGTCCGGGAGTATGGATTAAGACACAGTCAGTCGTCCTCAGTCCGGGAGTATGGATAGGACATAGTCATTCGTCGTTAATACGGGAGAATGGATTTCACATAGACACTTGTCCCTAATCCGAGAGTATGGAATGGGCACAATTATTGATCCGAGAGCATGAATTAGATCCGAGAGTAAGGGTTAAGTAAGAGGTAAAATTTAAGGTCCGAGAGTATGGATAGTCTCGTTCTAAGGATTAACGTGGTGGGGTAAGAGTTGCTTATATATATATGGTGAAATTGTATATTTTTTTTGAGTTCTAAATTATATATATGATATAACATTGTGGGATTGAAATCCCTATGTACTCACCAGGTTTCCCAACCTGACCCACTCAAGCTTATTTGTATCACAGGTGTCGATACGAAGTTACATTACACTGAGAGATTAAAGAGATGCAGATCACTAGTGTAAATGAATGTAAGTTCTGTTTATGCTTATGTTTCTGTATTGACGATGACATCCCAAATGTTTTAAAATGAAAAAAATACATTTCTTCGGAAATGCTTTGATAACGTATTTATCATGTTTTACTGGGAACAAATTTCGCAACATTTTTATTAAAAGAGGTACTCTGATTTTTATAAAGCATAAACAAAATCGGTCTTTTCTGGCCGTGAAAATGGGGATGTCACAATGCATGTACGTAAAGTTTGTAACTTAACGTGGAAACCATGCCCTAGGAGGTTAGATCTGCAATATGGAGCTTTGGGGTAGCTTAAAATCGTCTGAATGAAAAATGGACTGAAGGGACTCGACGAGTTGCATGGTCAACTCGACGAGTTAAATGAAGATTGGCCGTGGTGGGTTTCTACATAGACTCGACGAGTCAGTGAGACAACTCGACGAGTCAGTTAGGGTCTTCCTGATATTTGGACACACATGGACTCGACGAGTTGTCTGGAAACTCGGCGAGTCAACTAGGGTTTTCATGATTTCTCGAGTTCTAGAAGGACTTGACGATTCAGTGAGCTGCACTCGACGAGTTGGGTCAACACGGACTGACCGTTGACTTTGACTTTGACCAAGGGTTGACCAGTTTGACTTCTGGGGGTATTTTAGTAATTTGGGAACTTATGGAAGTGGATCATTGGTGGATGTAGGTGTTGGAGTTGGAACTGTATTTGGAGGAGTTTGACATTATCATTCCGAGCTACTTGTGAGGTGAGTTGTCCTCACTATACTAACAGGGTCGAAGGCACCAATGCTGGCCCTTTTCGGATTTGTATCTGGGTTTATTGCATGATATGCTTATTGATTTACATCCTGGTAGTTAGGATGGTGATATGCTTAGTGACCTGGTTAGGTCGGTATCCTGGTATATAGGATAATGCTATGTTAGTGACCGGTTAGGTCTGTATCCTAGTTATAGAATGTTGCTATGATTACTGATCTGTTAGATCGGTTTGACTATTATATATGCTAGCGTATGATATTTATGTGCACATGATGGTTTGATTTGGGGGTTGGGTTGAGGCGGTCCTACTTTGTGCTGAAGGCCAACATACCCAGGGCGGACCAGATAGACTACAGGCTCAGGAGGGTATACTAGTCAGGCCGAAGGCCCGGCGAGCGGTCCGGATATGTTGAAGGCCCTGCGAAGCGGTCCAGATGTGCCGAAGGCTCGGAGAGCGGTCCAAATATGCTGAAGGCCCTGCGAGGTGGTCCATTCAGACTGAAGGCTCACTATGCATGATGTTTGTTTATATGATATGATTAGGGATGAGCATATGGACCGAGGAACCGACCGGAACCGGAACCGGAACCGGAACCCGATGGAACCGGTCGGGCCGGGACCGGGATCATATTCTTGTAGATTTTTAGAACCGGGAACTGGTAGGAACCGAAACCGATAGAACCGGCAAAAACCGGTAGAACCGGCAAAAACCGGAACCGTTTGTTGCTATTTATCAAGGATCGGTTCCAACATTGAAGACACGACAAGAACCGGTAGGAACCGGGAACCGGTGGAACAGGAACCGGTAGAACCGGCGGTCCGGTTCGGTTCTTAATTTCGGCCGACTTTGGTTCCCGGTCCGGGTCCGGTTCGGGCCGGTTCCAGCCGGTTCGGTTCCTTTACTCATCCCTAGATATGATTATGATTGTATGGCGTTGGTATTTTGGGGGAACTACTAAACTTCGGGCTTACAGTTGTTGATTTTGTTTCAGGTACTTTTGATGATCGGGGGAAGGCAAAGGCGTGATTGTACACCTCCTTATGTTTTCATGTTTTGATTCTGGGATACTCTGACACTAAACTATTTTGAAAACAAATTTTGTAATAATTATTGGTTTTGAATGTTTTAAAAAGTTTAAATTTGGCATGATTTTTATGGGTGTTACATGTAGTGTCCAGAAGATCGGGAAAACCTTAACCAACCCGTCTAGTTATCTCACCAACTCGTCGAGTTCACTCGGAATCCAGAAAGCGGGAAAACCTTTATCCAATTCATCGAGTTGTCTAAGAAACTCGTCGACTTCCTTCATCCCTTTTCTCATTCAGACGCATTTACGCAAAACCAAGGCTCCAAGCTGTAGATCTAGTCTTCTAAGGTTGAGATATTACGTAAAGTTGCAAGCTTTACGTCCATGCATGGCATTAAGGGGCTAACTTGCTAAAACGAGGCTTAACAAGGGGTTTAAGGCATGGAAGTTGGCCAAACCTGACAAAGCTTGAGTCTTTATGCCTAAGGAGGCCTAAAGGGGTCTAGATCTAAAGTCATGTCCTCATGACAAGACCAAATCCGAGAATGACTCCAAGATGTACCAAAAAGGACCATTTTCTTTCATGATAGGAGATCTAAGCAATGAAAGGTCAAGGTAGCAACTTTATACCTCAAGATGGCTGCTACAAGAATGCAAAAGGCGGATCTACAGCCCCTTCCTTCATTTA
Source organism: Lactuca virosa (assembly GCF_052849685.1). Taxonomy (NCBI): domain Eukaryota; kingdom Viridiplantae; phylum Streptophyta; class Magnoliopsida; order Asterales; family Asteraceae; genus Lactuca; species Lactuca virosa. The sequence goes on from NC_136429.1 coordinate 109,490,418, forward strand.
TGCATTGACCACTCCAAGCTTCTTCAAGAAATGCACCAAACACACACTCTTTAGCCTCACACACTCTCCAAATGGAAGGTTAGCTCGATTAGGGTTTCTTTTTGCACGATAAGGTGGTAAGTGAGGATGGTGAGAGGACTTAAGGTCCTTTAAATCAGGTGCAAACCCTAAAAATTAGGGTTTTCATGCACAACCTCAACTCGTCGAGTAGGTTCCATAATCCACGTGGCCATATGAGTTTCTACACGATGAGTTGGGGACACCCAACTCGTTGAGTAGGCTTTATTAAGTGCATAAAATCCCAAAAATCTCATTCCTGGAAATCGGGATGTTACAACTCTCCCCCACTTGAACTAGGCTTCGCCCTCGAAGCCTGCTGCAGTGAACAAATCCGAATAATGCTCTTGCATCTCAGCCTCTGGCTCCCAAGTCTACTCGGATCGCTTCTGATGCTGCCACTGTACCTTTACCAAAGGTATCTCCTTGCCACGCAAAACCTTTACCTTTCTTTCCAAGATGGACACCGGCCTCTTGATGTAATTCAGGCGCTTATCGACCTGAATATCAACCAATGATGCCATGAAATCCCCGTCCGACACGCACTTCCGCAACTGCGAAAACATGAAAAGTGCTATGAATCTGACTGAGCTTCTCCGGAAGATCCAGTTGATACGCCGCCTTGTCAACCTTGGCAACAACCCGAAATGGCCCAATATATCGGGAACCATCTTCCCTTCTTCCTGAAGCGGTCCACACCCTGAAAACCTGAAGTTCTCGCCAGAAACAGAATCATAGATCATATGTTGTTGCCGATAATTCTTGGCTGGAAAAGAGATTATATATTCTTTCAAGAGAAAGCTCTTTCAATGACCGAATTTTAGGGATAACACGAACAACGGGAGGCAAACTAGGCGATGAACCCTTTTTGTGCTAACAGGATAATGCTCCCTTTAACTCCCGAACCTACATACAGTGACAGCCAACTGACAAACACTAACACTTATACCTGGCCCAATCAGCCTCGGGCTGGAATACCAAACACGTTAGGTCCAACGACTCCCCGACTATCATTATCACAACAACAGTTAGTCAAAATCCCATATTCCTTCTTAGGGTAAAATGACCATTTTACCCCCTGGTCTAATTGGGACCATAATCTAGGCCCAATTCCATCAAATCTTTCCAAGCCCACTAATGGCCCAATTTTCTAAATTGGGCCCAACTCCTCAAATGGGCCCTCCCTTAGCCCAAACATTTCCTTGGCCCAATAACTGACTCCTGATGGCCCACTAAGGCCCAAAAGCTAAGAAGTCCAAAGTTTGACTCAACCCGAGACCCAATTGTCGTGAAGCCCAAAACTGTGAGTACGCAGGGCGTACTCCTCTATACGCTAAGTGTATAGGCTGTATGGCTTGTACGTTGCGCGTACTAGCTTATACGCCCAACGTACTATCCTGTTAAGCCATATTCCTCAAAAGTGCTTAATCCTTCAAGACCTTAAGTCCAAATTACAGATCTGAGTCCATTAACATGTCTTAACTCATAAAGTCGATTACTTGGTGGCTTGCAACCCACCAAATGGACCCAAACTTGGAATATAGCAACTAACTTCGATGGAAATGACTAGAACTCATGCATGGTCACAAAAGGACCTTAAATATCGAAACTTTACTAATATAGGGGCATAATTTAGCACTAAGGGTGGCAACCCTAAGCCTAGAAGCGAAGTTGAATCATAAAAATCCATTCTTGGGACCTAAGGAGGTCCAAAACTCCATTAACATAGATCTAAGCATTCATGAGGCAAGTTGAAAGCTTTTTACCTCCAATGAGTGCCAAATGGTGATGTAAACTCGGATCCTTGAGCTCAAGATACTCAAGTTCTTTTTCATCAACTTCTTCTTCCTTCTTTCAAGCTTCTAAACACCACCAAGAACTTCACAAAGCCAAAAACACAAAAGGATGAAAGATGAGAGGCTATCTAGGGTTTATGAGGTTGAGAGGCTGGTAAGGAGGCTAGGGTTTGAGTCATAATGTTGTATTTATATGGCTTAAACCCTAAGAATTAGGGTTTTGACTCTGCTTGTGTACGTTGCGCGTACTCCTTGGTACGCTGCACGTACGTGCATGAAACCCCCGCATCCAATGCTGCACTACGCCCCGCGTACGCCAAGCTTACGCCCAACATACGTCTTCGGGTAGCCCAATCCTATTGGCCCACTAGCTAAAGTCCACTAAATAATCCATTACTTATTCCATAGCCCAACAAATAAATAATAAGTATTTTAAAATAAATAATACCTCAAGTGACGGATGTTACATGATGTTGATCCAATTCCGAAAACAGCCAATTCAAATTCTCATGGTTCGTCAAAACTTGTGAAAAAATGAGTTCCTGCTAATATCGAAGATATTGTTGATATTATGAAACAAAATGTTGAAATGGGAGGGTTACTTGGTTATGATATGGAAGGTAATAAAGAAAAGATTAGACAAATATTGGCTAGTATTGGTGTTATTCAAGTTGATCAATGAATTGCATGTCTTCGAATATATGTAGCATCGGAACTCGTCTTAAAAGAAGTTGGATGAGGTCAATTTTTGTTAAGTATAGGGTTTCTTTCTTGGGTTTACAAGAAACAAGGATTACTTAGTTGGACTTGTTTAGAGTCTGGAGTATGTGGGGGAATTGTAATTTTGATTTTGCTTAGTAGTACTCGTGGGAGATCGGGAGGTATTTTATCTATATGGGACCCAAGTGTTTTTATTTAAAACATTATTTTTTGCTCTAGTAATGTTGTTATTGTTGGTGGTGTGTGGATTTCATTTAATATGAGTGCTATATGGTGAACTTTTATGTGTTTATAAGAAGGCATGGGTAATTATATTATTTTTGGTGACTTCAATGTGGTTAGAAGTGAAGATGAGAGATTCGGGTCTATCTTTTGTCATGCTTCTGCTGGAGATTTTAATGACTTTATCGATGATATAGGTGTGGTGGATGTTCCGATGACTGGGAAGAAATTTAATAGGTTGACCCTTCAAATGTCAAACTTAGTAAACTGGATCCGTTCTTAGTCTCAAAATTGATTTTTTATAGATTTCAGGCGTTACAGGTGGCTGTGTTGGATACGAAGTGGTCTGACCATTGTCCTATTTTGCTTCTTGATTATAAGGTCGATTATGGTCCTTCTCCTTTCATGTTCTATTATTCTTGGTTGCTTTTGGAAGGTTTCGATGATATGATTCGTGGGTGCGTTAATGAGTTTGTGCCTAATCAAAGTTGGAGCAAGTTTGTTTTGCTTAAAAATAAACTAAAATTTATTAAGAGTAAAGCTCAGGAGTGGCATTCTTGGGCTAAGGAGGTGCGCGATGTGCATAAATTGCATCTGGAGTCCCGGTTACATGATACTGATTGTTCTATTGATGATGGTGCATTTTCTAGCGATTTGCATAATGAAAGGAAACAAATTCTTGGGGAAATTGCTTATCTTGAGAAACATGTTACTGCGGATGTTGCTAAAAAAGCTAAAGTGAAATGGTCAGTTGAAGGGGATGAGAATTCTGGTTTTTTTCATGGTATATTAAAAGAAAAAACGTCAAATGTTAATTCGTGGGGTTTCTGTTAACGGGGATTGGCTGACACATCCGTCGGCGGTTAAAAAAGAATTTTTTTGATTTTTATTCCTTCAAATTTCAAGCATTTAATAATATTCGGATGACGAATAAAAGTAATCGGTTTGCTAGTATTGGTTCTGACAGTGTGAAGTTTTTAGAGAAGTCGTTTTTGCCTGAAGAAATTAAGGAGGCAGTTTGGGATTATGGTGGAAAGCTTGCTCCTGGTCCGGACGGATTCTTGTTCTAGTTTCTTAAACATTACTGGGATATTTTAGGTGGTGATGTGGTTGACTTTGTGCAAGAATTTTTCTATAAACCTATTATCCCAGTAGGATGTAATTCGTCGTTTATTACTCTCATCCCGAAGATTAATAGTCCTTTAGTCGTGAAGGATTATCGGCCTATTAGCCTCATTGGGATGCAGTTTGAAGTTATTGCTAAACTGTTAGCAAAACGGTTGGCTTTAATTCTTCCAGGGGCTATTGGAGTGAAGCAGATGGCTTTTCTTAAGGGCCGACAAATCTTAGACGGGCCGCTTATGATGAGTGAGTTGGTTTCTTGGTGTAAGAAAAAAAAAGAATTTTCTTATTTTTAAAGTTGATTTTAAGAAAGCTTATGATTAGTTGGGATTATTTGGATCAAATTATGGTGTTTGTGGGGTTTGGGGATAGATGGCAGTCGTGGATCAGAGGGTTATTTAAAAATGTGAAATCTTCCGTTCTTGTTAATGGGAATCCCATAGAAGAACTCCAGCTGTTCAAAGGTTTGAGACAGGGTGATCCTATCTCCCCGTTCTTGTTTCTTATTGCTATGGAGGGGTTTCACATTACCATGGAGGATGCAGTTGCTTCAGGTAGATTTCAGGGTGTCAATGTGGGAGATTCTAACTTTGTGTTATCACATCTTTTCTATGCAGATGATGCATTATTTCTGGGTAAATGGGATAAGAGAAACATTAGGAATCTTATTACTATTCTTCAGTGTTTTTATATGGTTTCTAGTTTAAAGATTAATCTCTTTAAATCTACCCTTGTGGGGGTTGGAGTGGATCAGCTTGAGGTTGTTTCTTTAGCTTCTTTTACAAGGCGTGCAATGGCTACTCTTCCTTTTTCTTATCTCGGGATTCCATTTGGTGGCTCTATGACTCATGTTAGTAGTCGGGACACTATCGTTGATCGGTTCCATAAAAGACTTTCAGCTTGGAAAGTCAAGCTTCTTTCCATAGGTGGGCATTTAACTCTTATCAAATTGGTTCTAAGTAGTCTTGGTATTTATTTTTTCTCGATTTTTAGAATACCTTCTACTATTTGTCATGTGGTGGAAGCTTGTAGAGCTTGGTTTTTATGGGGGTATGGAAGAAGATCAAAGGCGTATTCATTGGGCGAAATGGGATGTTGTTTTAAATTCAAGAGATAAAGGTGGTTTAAATGTTCGTAGTTTGGATGCTTTCAACCAGGCGCTCCTTTACAAGCGGAGGTGGCATTTTTTTCGTGAAGCAGGATCGTTATGGGTTAAAGTTATCTAAGGGGTTGGAGAGGGTTAATGGAGGCTCTCTTGGGGGTTCTCGGCCTATAGGAGGGATCAGGGTGTGGAAAAAAATAGTGGGATATATTAATCAATTACATGAACAAAAAATTATAGACGTAAATTCGATGTTTATTGTGGTTGGTGATGGGTTTATTTCGAGATTTTGGGAGGATGCATGGTGTGGGGGCATGCTTCTCAAAACACAGTTCCACAGGTTGTATGTTTTATCTATTTTGAAAGGTGGGCTTGTTCGAGATTTTTGGAGTTCTTCTGGCTAGAATTTCTCTTAGCGTCGTCTAATTAGAGGTGGAATGGAATCTGAGCAATTGAAGAATCTTATTGAGCTTTTGAACCCCATTGTTCTGACCTCTAACCCGGACAGGTAGACTTGGGATTATGATCTAAGTGGTACTTTTTTGGTTAACTCTGCTAGACATCATATTGATTCTTATACTCTTCCTGATAGAGGGGTCGTTACCCGATGGAATAAGCATGTTCCTATTAAAGTTAATACTTTTTTTGTAGAGATTGTTGTTAAACAGAATTCCTGTTAGATCGATTCTGGTGGATAGAGGAGTGGAGTTGGAGTCCATTCTTTGTCCAATTTGTCAGGCTGGCCAGGAAGATGTCTCTCATCTTTTCTTTCAATGTGATGTGGTTCATCAGATTTGGAAAAGGGTGGAACTTTGGTTAGATGTTTCGATTCCAACGTTCATGGGATCTTCTGATATGTTGCAGTGGATTGATACCGCTATGGTGACTACTTGCGGGTGTTCCATCTTGGATACAGTTTGCATGAGTGTTGTGGGTGATCTGGTCTTATAGGAATTTCATTATTTTTAGCCCTAATAAGTTTAAGAAACAATTTTTGTTTCATATTATTGTCGATCTTTCTTTTCGTTGGTTCTCCTATCGAAACTCTAAGGCTAGCCATAGTTGGACATCGTGGATGCGGAATCCGTTGATGCCTTGATTTTGTATTTTTTTCTGCTAGCTCTTAGCTAGCCTTTTCTAAGTTTATATAAAGTTTTGTTGTTGTTCAAAAAAAGTAATCAATGCTAACCATATCCAATGGCTACCAAAATGCATTAACGGATTGTAATGGTTATGACTCGGTTTTGTCCAATAACCGAACCAAACCGCCTGATACACGCCCTATATCGAACCACCCCAATCACGTTGCCACGATAGCACCATTCTCCGCTCCCACCTACTTTGGTGCCACATCTTCATATGTTCATACACATATATGAATATGTTCTTGTACGTAATGTGCGTCTTCATGTATCTGATAGTTATGAGCACTTAACAAGTACACGTCCTTGGTCAAAACTATGAAACCGGCCGTAGACCCACAAAACGAAGATGAGATGATAAAGTTTTGGGTGATATTTTAATTGATAATAAAAATTATAGAAACAAGTGAACTTGGTGATTCGTCATACTCTCTAGGACAATGCTCAAAAAATGAAAACAAGAATAATGAAAAACATGAAAACAAAAATAATGAATAAATAATAATGATATAATATGCAAGATGGCAAGATGCTTTTGCGTGATATGCAAACGAATGTAAAAAACATATATTTGAGGTCGTGTAATCTTTATTTATAGTCATATACATATTTGGATATGTTTTACATACACAAGTTGGGCTATTAAGCTATAGGAAATTATGAAAAAACATTTATATACATGCTATATCACAACTGGTGAACAGGAGTTTTATGTGATTGGCTGAAATTCTTATTGGTGGTGATTTTTTTTTTTTTGTTTTTGTTTACTTTTTCTGTCTTTCTTCTATATATATTTTTTCTTTGTTCGATGGAAAATACGTGTTATCTCCTCATACAAGCCACCAGATGAAAGGATCCCTCTAAGGAACACATGTTATTCACCGCAGTTGTTAACCAATAGAATATTAACACATAACTCCACCGGCTTTTGAATCTATGATACGTGCCTCCTCTAATTCCGAATCTTTAGATTTCTCACCTTAGTCGATCCACCTTCTCTCTTCTATTTCTCCCTGCACCGCTTGCGTCGTCTGAAGACTCGAATTCTTGATTTCACTGGACGCCAACTGGAATCGAGATTGAAATTGTGACGCGGGAATTTTTTGCATGCCTCTCTGTCGATTAGGGAGGAACAACGGTGGGATTTGATTTGGTTAGGGAGGTGAAAAATACTTCAGCGATCGATCAAAAGCTCTCAACATCAGCATCGACCTGATTAACACCGTCGGACGGCTATTTCAATGGAAAAATCGACGCCATGGATTCCGACCATTTGGATAGCAAAACATGGAAGGTAATTTGTGTTTCCCCTTTTCTCTCTTTGATATTTTTTTACGTATGGAATTCGAAAAATAATACCAATTTTGGAATTTTGCATTCGAGATATGAGAATATTGGATTTATTTTTGATTTGGTTAGAAGTTTAAATTGCGAAAGAAAGCCTTTTTGATAAATTTTATTTGCTTTGCTATGAATTAGTTGAAGATTTTGGATGTTTATTTTATCAGATATGTATTGTCTTCCATGTGTTTGATGAAATGCTTATGAGAAAATGAATAAATGTTAGGTCCACCTGGATCGGGCAAAGGTACTCAATCCCCCATCATTAAGGATGAATACTGCCTTTGCCACTTACCAACATGTGACATGTTGAGAGCAGCCAAAACTCCACTCGGGAATAAAGCTAAAGAAACCATGGAAAAGGTCTACGCTTTGCTTTGACTCAGTAATATGAGTCTTCAACAGTTTTTACCCAAATTGATCCCTAGTGGTTGGGATAATTGATGAAGCAATGAAGAAGCCATCATGCCAAAAAGGGTTCATTTTTGATGGTTTTCCTACAACAGTTGCCAGGCCGAGAAGGTATTTACCCATTTACCCTTATCTCCTTCCTTCTACTTACAAATTTTAAAACTTTTTTACTCTCTCATTTGTTGCAGCTTGATGAGATGCTTCAAACACAAGGAACTAATTCACGGAATCGATGATGTAAGGATATATAATAATAAGGCTCTTCTAGGCTGATGAGGGCATTTACGTCTTGTTGGAATTTGGAAATTTTATCAATTTGACATCAGTCATAGTCCAATAGTCCCAGTACAATACAACCTACCTTGTGGGTGTTTTTGTAATATTTGTATTTTTGAAGGTTACTGGAGAGCCATTAATGCAAGTAAGTGTTTCTTTTTTACTTAATACAGAAAGTCTGGAAAATGAGGCTTTCCTGTTTGAGTCCTAAGTTTCTACATTTTCTCAGATATTTTTTAAGCATTATTTGTTTTGACAACACTTTTTTACTTTTTACTCTTTTACCGAAGTGTAGGTTATATATAGACTACTACAGTAAGATGGGTGTAATTGCAGTGCTTCCTGCAGAGAAACCCCCGAAGGAGGTAACTATTGAGGTTCAAAAAGTTTTTTCTTCTTAAAGGATTTCATTGTTATTATTTGAATATTGTATGTAATCCGGATCGGCCAACTTTATTTGCTACAATTTCCTTTTTTTCATCCATGAGGATTGAGGACAGCCAGCTGTTTCAGTTGCTTGCTGACATTGACATACATAGAATAAAACTCTTTGATTATCTCCTTTTCTTTTGCCTAAAACAATTGCAACTTTGAATCTAATTTGCTTGATATTCTAAAATCTTGAATTAAAACAGTATTTATTTGCCATTATTAATTATGGCATATAATGTAAAGTTACTAAAGCTTAGAAGTGACATCAGAGTGAGCCATGTTGATCAACTCCTTTCTTAGTACTTTTCCTGGAGCATTCTTTGGTATCGAATCAATGAAACAGACTTTTCGTAGTTTCTTGTATGGTGATGGTGCAACCTACTCATTCGTGATCCAAAATTATGCATTGATATTTGGGATAATTTCAAAAAATGTTGTATATATTTGACCTCTATGTTCAATAAATTATGTGAATTTTAGTAAATTTGGTATGGAAAAATAGAGCATTGAACCGGCATCCCATAATTTTGACCATTTTTATCTGACCAGATGATCATATAATTGATTGTTAGTTACCCGATGGAAAAATTTGTGAACATCATTTTCCTATGTATCATGGAAAATCAAAATAACCTTAGGAAGCTTGTCAGTGTCATAACTATGTATAAACCGACCACCAGTTTTCTTTGTTCTTGTGTTTTTCGAGTTCCGGACACTTTTGAAAATTTTTCTTCATATTGATTTTATTTTTAATACTTTATTGTGCTTATGACTGCCCATACATGTTTTCAAGTTATCTTCCAGCAAATCCAACAAATTTGATCAGGAGGCAACCAAGAAAACAGGTGTTCACGCCTAGACTGGAATACTATCTACTACAGCTTATTACAACCTCTTTTTAAATATTAACTACATCCTTGGTATGTTTTTGTTATGTAATCATCCTTTGCTTGTGTTTGCTATGTAATCCACATCACTAACGTATTCCACATTTTTGCCATGTGATGAAGGTTTCAAGCTGCAACAAATGTTGGTGATGAAGGTGGATTTGCTTCTCATAGTCAAGAAGACAAGGAGGGTCTTGAGTTGCCTAAAACAGCCATTGGCAACGCCGGATTCTTCACTAGTTATTATCATTTTGTAAATTTATACACATATGTATCCGATAAATACATGAATTGATTGATGCAAATATGAATATGTATAATATGTAAAGATGGGTGGATTTCATAATATTTTCCTTCTTTTTTTTAACAGATCACAAAAAAATCAGATTATATGACAATAAAATTGGATTATATTATCTTTTTATATTTATGTTTATCATAAATAAGTTATATTAAATAATAATTACTGATACATAATGACCAAAAGTTCATTTATATTGTAACTCGTGGGATAATAATAATAGATTTCTTACATTTAAGCCTTTTCATAAGTACATAACTCCTTACATATATGATCAATAGGAATGTTGGTATGAATCATTGAGGTTTACCTTTTAATTGAAAAATTAAAAAGATAACCTCTTAAAAATTTAGATTTGGCATGTTTGGTAACCTTTAATTTTTTACATTAGAATTTATTAAATGGCTCTTAAAATTTCAGACCTGAAGGTGTGTCTGAAAAAAAAAATAAAGACACAAATGCCCTAGCCCTAGTTGTCTTGCTGTTTATTTTTTCTTCTCAAAACCTCGCCTCCTCTAACCTTTCCTCTCATTGACGCACAACAGCGACATCGACTCCAGCTGCGTATTCCCTCCCCGCCATCACAGTCGCCGGTGTCTTCTTCTCCGCCGATAGCTCTGACGCAGCGCCACAACACTCCGGCTCCACCTCAACAACAACGATTTCTGCAACTCCACCTCCGACAGCAACGATTTCTGCAGGCAAACCACTCCATTACTTTCTTCTGAAATCGATGTTGAAATCAGTACAAGTTCTCATTATTTTTCTTCTCAAACAACTTATGAAATCGGTTTTTATAGAAAACTTATTGTGAAATCGGAAATCAAATTGTTGTTGCTAAAATTAAATGCTATTTTTTTCCTGAAATCAAACTTGGTGAAATCTAAAATCAAACTCTTGATATGGTGAAATCTGGAATATGATGTTATAATGTTATGAAAGATGATGTTAAATGTACAATATATGCTTTTTTTGCTATGAAATCTGATGTTAAATGAAATATGTTGACAAAAGTTGCTGAATTGTGCATTTTTTGTTGAAATTGTTGCTGAATTTTGTATTTTTTTTTGTTGAAATTGTTGCTGAATTATGCATTTTTTTGTTGAAATTGTTGCTGAAAATGTGTCTTTGTGTTGCTTAAATTGTGGTTGAAAATGTGCATTTGCAATGCTTAAATTGTTGCTAAAACATGCATTTGTTTGTTGAATTGATCAAAGAAATGGGGAAAAGAATGATAGGATTAGTCGGAAGATTGAAGGTGTCGAGAAAACGTTTCTAGAAGCTTGTTACATGAAGTTACAGTCGATGGACGGGAATATAGTACTTTGAAAGCACTATCTTGGAGGAATGTAGCTGAAAAATTAAAAATTGAACATAACTTTTTCCGACCAAAAACAAATGAAGAACCGCTATGACTACCTAAAGTCAAAGTTTGGTGCTTTTTTGAAGTTAAAAACAAAACTGACAATGTGTACAATCCAACAACCAATACGTTCAATCTTTCCAAAGAAGAATGAGAACTAGAATCGAAGGTATTTTGTTTACTTATAAAAAATATATTATCATGTATAAATAATAAAATATTTTTTCCAAACAATCAAACAAACATGTGGATTCTTTGAGACGCACGCCACTACCGTACCGTGACCTTTGCACACAATTGTTTGAAGGCGCGACCGCAACAGGCATTCATAGTTGGGGGCCAAGTTCTACCCTTCCCCATCCTACTTAAGATTCAATCCACTTGTAACATCCGTAAAATTCGAGCCAATTTAAAACTTTTTAAATCATATAAAATCATTTAGTTATTACAATTTGTTTTCAAAATAGTTTTAACATCAGAGTTCCAAGAAATCATAATCATAAATCGAGGAAGTGTACGGTCACGCCTTCGCCTTCCCGCGGTCATCCGCTGAACCTGAAACAATAAACTGAAACTGTAAGCCCGAAAGCTTAGTGAGTTACCCCCAAAATACCCATACACACAACAATACACATACAATAACAAACAGCATACTATGAGTCCAATCATCCGTCGGGATGGAATACCTCAGGCCCCTCAACCATCAGGTTGGAATGCCAACATACTATGGGTCCAATCAACCATCGGGTTGGAATACCCCACCTGATACGAGTCCAATCATCCTCGGGATGGAATACTCTCGACCCACAACCATCGGGTTGGAATGCCCACACACAATACATATATAACAGATATTATGGGTCCAATCATCCATCAGGATGGAATACCCCAGGCCCACAACCACCGGGTTGGAATGCCCACGTACTATGAGTCCAATCATCCTCGGGATGAAATACTCACGGCCCACAACCATCGGGTTGGAATGCCCACATACTATGAGTCCAATCATCTTCGGGATGGAATACTCACGGCCCACAACCATCGGGTTGGAATTCCCATAACCAATCAAACATGTGCACCTATATCAGATAATCATATAACAGACTATAGAGACAACGTACTAGGGTCCTATCATCCTCGGGATGGAATACCCTCAACTACCAATCAATTATGTACACATATAAGCATACTTGCCCCACAGTGTAAACAATCTTAGGCCAAAGGACTCGATTCCACAACGGTTAGACTCAGACAAGATCTGCGAAGCAGAACCCAATCCTTTAGCCTAAGATCCTTTAAACTATGTAAACTAGCACATACAGATAGTCATACCGACCTAACATATCACTGATCATAACATCACCCTAAACCATAATACAGCTCTAACATAGCATCACAACACATAATCACAAGATAACTAGGATTACAATCCAAAGGGTCGGCCTTGGTGCCTTAGACCCTTGAGTACAGTGAGGATAACTAATCTCGCAATGTCGATTTGAACTGAAGAATCGAACTCCCGAATCGTTGTCTCACCAAAAATCCCGAGCTATCCAAATAATGAATATTAAGTCAATAAATGGGAATATCAATCTTGACCAAGAGTCCTACAACTATTCATAGTCCATTTTGCCTTTCCTCTAATTTGGGCCAAGGCCCAATACCAAATCCATGATCCACAAGCCCACATATACAAGGCCTATTATTGGCCCAATCTTCCAAATTTGGGCGTAACTCCCTATTTGGGCCTTCTTCTAAGATCCAAATTCAAAACTGGCTCAAACACCATTATTCAAAAAGTCCAGCAAGGCCCAAGTCCAATTAGTCCAAAAGCAGCCCAAACCTGAAGCCCAAAACGTCAAAGGCCCAACAGAGGCCGTATGTTGGGCGTACTCCTCTGGTACGCTGGGCGTACTCCGCCTTGTGTTGACCACCATCAGGGTGGTTGACCCAGTACACTGGGCGTACTGGATTTACGCGGGGCATACGCGGGCTGTTCTTAGAACTCTAATAAGTGCTTAATGGCTTAAGCACTTAAGCCCAAATTTCAGATCCATCGACCAAATGTGCCTTAGAACCATAAAGTCTTGAACTTTATCACTTTGGACGTCCAGAAAGTTCTTAATACATGGTCTTAATCCATTAAGACCCTTCTACTACATGCATGGGTCACCTTCAGCCATTGAGACATCATTTTTATCACTTAGGACCCTTTCTAGAGTCTAAAAGGACAACTCATTTCGTCTAAATCATAACATGCACCAACTTGGAGACTTTTGGGACAAGAATGGTTCCATAAAGCTAGAATGGCTAGATCTATATCATACAAGCATAAAGTTTAAAGCTTTTTACCTTCTGGAGCTTCTAGGGCACCAAACAACTTCAGATCTACAAGCTTTTTCTCCTTCTCCAACTCCTTGATGCAACACCTTCCTCTCCAAATACTCAAAATACACTATATAAGCTCACACCCTCAAGGAAAGGATTATGGTTTGGGGAAAACGACTCTAATCAGTGGAGGCTGAGGTAAGGGGGGGTTATGAGCTCATAAGGTTGTTTATATAGCACCCAAACCCTAAATATTAGGGTTTCCTTCTGATATGAGTACGCCCAGCGTACACAAGTGTACGCCCAGCGTACTAGGGCGCGCCTAGTACGCTCAACGTACCCTTATGTACGCGCAACATACTCCTCCTGGTCCCAAAATTGCAACTTAGCCCTTAGGCTTTTCATGGCTTTACCCTTCCATCCCTAGGGACTATAAATGACAAATCTTGGGGTGTTACAACTCTCCCCCACTTAAACTAGGCTTCGTCCTTGAAGCCTGCTGCGGTGAACAATTCAAGATAATGCTCCCGCATCTTGGACTCTGGCTCCCAAGTCTACTCGGATCCTTTTCCGATGCTGCGACTGGTCTCCCTACATGATTTAAGTGCTCTCCGACCTGAACATCACCCAACGATACAACCTCCTACTCATCCAATATGTGCCTTTGCAGATGCCATACGTGAAAAGCGATGTGAATCTAACCGAACCTTTCAGAAAGTCTAATCTATATGCCACCTTGCCAAACCTGACCATAATCCTGATGATCCAATGTGTCGGAAACCCAACTTTCCCTCGTCCTGAAGCGAACCCTTTATGTGCTGACAGGATAATGCATCCTTCAGCTCCTGAAACAACTCACGTGATCAACCAGTTAACAAGTACGGACACTCATACCTGGCCCAATCAGCCTCGGGCTGGAATACCAGGCATGCCTACGACAGATCCAGTCATCCTTAGGATGGAATACCCTCATATCACACACATGTTTGGCCCAGTCAACCCTCGGGTTGGAATACCAAACATATAAGGTCCAATCAACCATAGGGCTCGGTCATCCTCAGGATGGAATACCCTAGATTGGAATACCTCTATGAACATAACTCATGTCTACTCATAACTTGAGATCTAAGGATCTATCCTTGCGTCTCATCCACAATCCTTTAATTCGTCACAACCGAGTATAACTCCCCCGAATCTCAACAGTACATCCTTTCCGAACGCGCTCCTACAAGATACATAACCATCACAATCTCTATGCCCACAGCCTATGACTGGAATACCCTTACATGGTCCTCAGTATAGGTCTGGATTGCTTTTGAGCCCACAGCATGAGTCTAGTATGCCCTCTCTGGCCCTCAACTCATGACTGGATTGCTCCCGATAACCTATCGACACCGCTGTCGTCACTTCAGTTGCCCAACACTCCATCCTGGAGATACTCACCTCCTCCATTTCCCAAGAGGGCCTAATCAATGTCCTTTACAACACCGACATGTGACACAGTACTGAAACCTCACCCTACACCATCCACTTATAGAACAAGTTGCTACTCCTGAGTTTCCAAGCTCTCCTTCATAACCACCGACAGCTCCTGAGAGCATTCTAAAGATGATAACTAGCAAGCGCATAACATACGATTCCATGGGTTATTATCACTAGACATCTTACTCACCACCAGAAAACAGACCTACTGATTGCTCCTTCTCCAACTCCTTGATGCAACACCTTCCTCTCCAAATACTCAAAATACACTCTATAAGCTCACACCCTCAAGGAAAGGATTAGGGTTTGGGGAAAACGACTCTAAACAGTGGAGGCTGAGGTAAGGGAGGGTTATAAGCTCATAAGGTTGTTTATATAGCACCCAAACCCTAAATATTAGGGTATCCTTTTTATATGAGTACGCCCAGCGTACACAAGTGTACGCCCAGCGTACTAGGGCGCGCCTAGTACGCTCAGCGTACCCTTATGTAAGCGCATCGTACTTCTCCTGGTCCCAAAATTGCAAATTAGCCCTTAGGCTTTTCATGGCTTTACCCTTTCATCCCTAGGGACTATAAATGACAAATCTTGGGGTGTTACACCACTATAGTTTGCATGACTTTGATGACATTGATTGCACTCAACAAGAAACTGTAGGTCTCAAGGAGTCCTCCGCTTAAAAAAAACAAAAGACTACAGATACAGCAAAGAGTCAAAATAAAAGTAAAGATAAGGGTAAAGATAAGAGTCAAGATAAGGGTAAAGATGCATCGAATTCAAGATTGCTCGAAATCGGGGAAGATATTGCCATAGTTGCTAAGAAATTTGTGGAAAAGCATGTTTCTTCAAATTTGGGTGCGTGTAAGGAAAAGTTGGAGAAGTTAGGATGGGGAATATTTGATCCAAGATACACTACTACTGTTGCTCTTTTTGGTGAAGGTACGGATAAGAGGCACATGTGGTTAACCATTAATCCAGCTATTTGTGAGAATTGGGTCAAGACCGTTGGAGCACATTATGGAATGTTTCCTTAAGTAGATGTATTGAATGATTTGATGGTTTTTTTTTTGGACAACTAGATGTTTCGAATGACTTCATGTTTTGGATAACTAGATGTTTTGAATTACTTGATCTTTGGTTTGAACTAGATTTTTATATGACATGAATGACTTGATGTTTTGGATTACTTGATCTTTGGTTTGAACTAGATTTTTATATGACATGAATGAGTTGATGTTTTGGATGAATTTTTATATGTTATATGTTGTTAATATAATTGTTACGTATTTTCAAATTAACATATTGCTTATGGATTTGGATATAGAAATTGCATTTTTCATTTTACTATGTTGTTATTGGTTGAATCTAGCATCCAATAGAATTGGAAGGGAAATTGATAACGATTCAGAAATGAGCGGTCATCAATATACACAAGAATTGTTACATGGAACTTCTACACAATGTCATGAGCTAATGTGTCTTTCACGTGAAGCGTATGTACTTTTATGCAATGATTTTAGACGAAACAATTGGTTGCAAAGCAGTAGGCATATAAGCGTTGAAGAAAAGATGGATATGTTCTTGACAACTATAGCACATAATAAACGGTGCAGGATTATCAAACGAAAGTTTCAACACTCCACAGAAACTGTTCATAGATGTTTTCATGAGGTACTAAATGTAATGATCATTTTTGCAAAAGAAGTTATAGTTCCAACGCATTCTAATGCAACTATGAATTCCTCAGAGCGACATCGTAGGCTAAAAGAAATATTTCCTGGAGCACTAGGTGCATTAGATGGAACTCTTGTACATGCAGTCGTGCCTGCTGATCAACAAACTCGCTACAGGGGAAGAGGTAAAGGTGAATGCTTTCAAAATGTTTTAGGAATTTGTGATTTTGATATGATATTCACATTCGTATGGGCCGGTTGGGAGGGCATAACACATGATTCACGAGTTTTGAAAGAACTTGCATTTAACCAGACTTCAGGCTTTCCATTCCCTCCTCCAGGTTTGTAATTCTTTTTAAATTTATTCTGAAATACGATTTTAAATTTCTATATATAATACTTCCTTCACTCATGTGTATAGATAAATATTACCTTTGCGATGTTGTATACACCAACACTAGTGGATTTATGACTCTTTACCGCAACACGAGGTATTGGTTATCCTATTATCGACGATGACGTGCGTTAACTAAGGAAGAAAAATTCAATCATGCACATGCGCAACTCAGAAATTTTATTGAACGCGCTTACGGTGTTTTGAAGGTGTGATTCCTAATCCTAAAGCAAATGGCTCATTTTCCTGTTTCAGTGCAAAGAGATATAGTCGTTGCTTGTTTTGCAGCCCATAATTTCGTAAAGAAATGCAATGTTCATATGATGAGTTATTTATGGGGTTCGAGGGGAACAATAGTCAAGCACAAGGGGGAGAGAATGATGGCCAAAACGTACATATGGAATGAGGTTCACAAGGCAACGAATACATGGATAATTTGCGTGACCAGATTGCGAATCAATTTGGGTCAAATTAAATTTGTAGGATTTTATTTGGATTTTAGTATGATTTTGTGGATTTAAAAAAATATTTATGTTTGATTTGTGTTTAATTTTGATTTATGATAAATATGGATTTTATATTTTTTATACTTATTTAAGAAATTGATTAGGTTATTTTATAAACAAACACTTGAATTCAATAATAATAAAAACAGAAGTGTAAAATGGTCATTTTAATAATTCAACACAACAATTCAGATGTCCCAACCAAACAACATGTTAAAAATTCAGCTCTTAAAATTTCAGACCATCTTAGAAATTCAGATCTTTTAAAAATTTAGATCTTAAAAATTCAGATCCTGCCAAACAGCTCCTTAGTTGAGCTATTTCGCCATACAACAATTTACATTTAAGCTTTGATATTATGATATTAAAGTATTTAAATCTTCATAACTTTTTTAGTTTTCATTGAGTTGAGCTATTCCGCCATACAACAATCTCACACAAGAACATCATGCCGGAGGTAGAGGCCCCACAATGAACTATCCTCTTGTGACGAAGCACTGTTATCTTAATTATTTCTTTTGCTCTTTGAAATATGACAGATGGCAAACGGTAAATTTTAATTAAAATTAATTTCTTTTACCTTCTATAAATACTCATTAATTTAATCTCCAACATTTTTAAACAACAATTCTACATTTATATCTTATTTTCAGCCATAATGGATCCACAAAATTCGCAAAATTACACCAACCAACATTTGGGCATAACAATGTCCGACTTACTAGTTCATAGAAACCACCGTTCGGAAACATTTTCAGTCTCAATACTTCACCACCATCACTATACTACCCACAATTTGATACCATGTCTTCATATGCATAAAGAGGAACCAACATAACGTGTTCCTACAAACACTTGTAAGGTATAAACCTTGTAATACCTTGGTGCCTAAGGAAAAGTAACAAGCAACAAGAAAAAAAGAACAAAGGAATAACAGGGGAGAGTAATAGGAAAGAAAACAACTTTGATATTACTTGCTAAGCAATATTTTTATTTCTTGAAAAACTTCACTTCATATGTTCCTATATATATATACTAGACAAAAAAAGTATCCTACTTAAATTCTTCTAAAACTATGCAGGAGATATAAACTTAAAAGACTAATAAAAAAGGAAACTTTCCTAATGCCAAAAACCGATTAACCTAACAATCATCCCCTTAATCGGTTTAGTCATACCGCTCATTCATAGTAGTGTTTAATCACCTTCTTTTCGAACTGTCTCGATTATCGAAATTTCCCGGACACCCCACCTTTACAACGGTCACATCCAAAGTCATCTATCAACCTTTTGATTGTTCACAACACACGTAACATGTAACATGGCATCCCGTTGGATACATTTATTACCATCTCGACTTTTCACGAATCAACGACCTCTTCCTTGGCCACATCCAAAGCCACCTGATTTGAACTCCAACGCCATAATGTTCACACTGTGTAGGTTGTCCATTCACTTCGTGTCTTGACAACCACACCTTTACCGATCAGTCATATTCCGAGAGATTCTTCCACCGAATGCTCTCGGTTCAACCTTCTCGCATATGTCGTGTGCATCAATAATTAACTTGACTTTGATTCCCCACACCGGATAATTCGTTGGAGTCAAAACCGAAACTTGATACGTCATCGAAACTCCTTTTTTAACCATCAACATCCTATTCTCTCTTTTGACAACCCTGACCTCTTTAATCAAGTTTGTTCTGAGAGCACTCTTTCACCGAACAACAAGACAATGTTCCAACCACCTTTACCGTCTTTCATCACCCACAAAACAAACCGAATCAAAACCACCCGCTTATGTCTTCTCGTTCGTTTATTTCACGCCTCCGGTTAGTCTCTCGTTACCTTAGAACAAGCCCACTAAAAAAATTGAGGCTGCTTGCAATCAAAGCCGAATCACACCCCCTTCAACGTAACCCGATTCCCGCTGCGTCTACCCTGCAGCTAAATGCTACACTTTTCTTGAAACCGACTCTCAAACCGGCCACCCTAGGTCTTCACGAGCCCTAGGCTCTCATACCAAGGATAAGGTATAAACCTTGTAATACCTTAGAACCAGTGGCGGATCCAGCCCGGAAGTCAAGTGGGGTGCACCGTTGACCGTTGACCATATAAATTAATACGAAAAAATTAAAATAACAAGAAGTAGAATAACATTATAACCTTAAATATCATTTTACAATTGAAATCTAGGACATAACTAAAAAATCCATTGATGATATTTTCATTCCTAACCTTGGAAAATTTTTATGTTTCAACTGTGCAAATTACACAATAATTTAAAATTTCATTTGGAATCGATTTGGTTAAACAATAAAAAACCATTAAACAATAAAAATCATTAAACAAAACCATTCAACATAGAACAAAGGCAAAGTCACTAAGTAAGTTCAAAACTATTAAGCAAAACAGTTAAGTAAAAATCTGAACTTTGTACACCCTTTTTAATCGGTTATATATCTTTCCATTGTCCCACATAACTATTAAGCAAAACAAACCAAAGTATCAAACCCATTTAATCCAAATTAACCAAGGTATCAAACCCATTTAATCCAAATTAATCAGCCAATAGTATTAAATTAAGGCAAAATTCAGTTTAAATCTAAATTAAGTTCAAAGTATCAAAGCAAAAATCAGAAATCAGGAATCACTAAAATCAGTTCACACAAAACCACTAAGCAAGATAAACCCATTTCAGTTTAGAAATGGAACACAAAATCACAAAACCTGATTTGAGAGTTTCAAACCAAATTTCTGAAAATTGAACACAAAATCAAAAGAAATCAGTGCAACAAACTTACAAACTTTTCGTCGGCGGTGTTGTGCGGCGTCATACGGTGGTGGGTCGTGTGCGGCGGCAGATGGTGTCGGTCAGCCGGTGGTGAGCAGCTTCAGGCAATGGCCTCACTACGTTAGGCAGCGGTGATGTGTGCCTGGATTGAGCGAAGTTTTGGCGACGGTGGGCGGTGGTTCTAGAGTGCTAATTCCCGACGATTTTCATTTGTTTGTGCTATGGACCATGGTTTCCACTTGTTGGGTACTTGGTAGGCTAGGTCAAAGAACGGAAGAGAAGAATAGACGGGAAGAGAAAAATGGACGAGGGAAAGAAATCTAAATGAGTGGGGACCAATGTTTGCGAAGTGGGTCCATAGTTAAAAATAAAAACGAGATAAATTATTTTTTTTTGCATATTACTAGAGGGAAAAAATTTTAAGTGGGGCCATGCACCCCACTCCTATTGAATTGAATCCGCCACTTCTTAGAACAAGCCCAATAAAAAGATCGAGGTTGCTTGCGATCAAAGCCGAATCACACTCCCTTCAACGTAACCTGATTCCTGCTGCGTCTACCCTGCAGCGTAAAGCTACACTTTTCTTGAAACCGACTCTCAAACCGGCCGCCCTAGATCTTCACGAGCCATAGGCTCTCATACCAAGGATAAGGTATAAACCTTGTAATACCTTGGTGCCCAAGGAAAAGTAAAGTGCAACAAGAAAAAAAAAAGAACAAAGGAATAATAGGAAAGAAAACAACTTTGATATTACTTGTTAACCAATATTTTTATTTCTTTAAAAACTGCGTTTCATACGTTCCTATAGACAAAAAAATATCCTACTTAAATTCTAAAAGTTCTAAAACTATGCCGGAGATAAAAACTTAAAAGACTAATAAAAAAAAGGAAACTTTCCTAATGCCAAAAACCGATTAACAAAACAACACTTCTCTTTTATCCTACTCAAACTTCACAAAAGTAATTTCATGCATCTCAACCGTAATTCGTGCACAAAATGAATCAAGCGAGGTTGATATTTTAAAGGAACCGTCCCTTCGAGCAACTCTAACCTAGGAAGGGAAAAGCTAAAAAAATATGGTGTTTAGTGATTATTATTATTATTATGTAATTTCTATTTTTTTTATTTAAATTAATGAAAATTTTTAACTATTATTAATCTTATTTATTTTTATTTCTATTTAGTAATTAATTCAAATGTATAAAAATCAATAAGTATTATTTGTATTAAAAAATAAAAGAAAATAGGTGGAAGATTAAAAAATACAAGACCTTCTATGAGTCAGATAAAGGATATTGGGTATTATAGAGAAAGATAAAGGATAGATGTCAATTCTTTGAGTCAGAAGAATGACTAACTAATTAAAATGGTAATTATTCTAACAAGATTGCATATTCAGTGTGTGAGTTATACAAGAAAAATACATCGCAAAGATTGGTAAATATACAAAGCCGTTGATAATGCTTTGGATTGGAAGCCTAAACTGCATGCATGCAGTGTTGAACTTCACAAATAAATTAACATTCGTACAGGGACAAAATTATGCACAACACCATAGCGGAGAATTTTGTATTATATTGGTCAAATCAGTTGAAACGGCATCTACAATTATTTTATATTATGAAAATGAAAGAGAAATTGAATGTCTAAGGTATCATCTATATGCTAGTGCCGTAGAATAACATCTTGTCAATTCATTAAAAAAAAAAAAAAACTTTGACTACTAAATAGGCTTGTTGTTGAGCCAAACTCTACATAAAACTTAATCCATGTGCCTTGCTATTCATCCCACATTACCATTGTAAGAAGTTATACTCACAAACCGAAGGAGAGAATGAAGAGCTTCTGTTTTCTTTTAGTTTTGGTTCTCCTCCAAGCAGCAACTTCATTAGAGATATTGAATGCGGAGACTTGCAAACCAAGCGGTGGGATCAGGGGAAAAAAACCACCTCATGGAAAATGCAACCGTGAGAATGACTCGGATTGTTGTGTTGAAGGTAAGTTTTACACCACATACACATGCTCAGCTCCGGTGACAAGTGAGACGAAAGCAACACTTACATTAAACAGTTTCCAAAAAGGAGGTGATGGCGGTGGTCCATCAGAGTGTGACAAAAAGTACCACTCTGATGACACACCCGTTGTGGCATTGTCAACCGGATGGTATAAAGGAGGGGACAGGTGCCACAAGTATATTACCATTAATGGAAACGGGAGGAGTGTGAAGGCAATGGTTGTGGATGAGTGCGATTCTACTATGGGTTGTGATGCCATACATGACTATCAACCACCTTGCCCTAATAATATCGTTGATGCTTCCAAAGCAGTGTGGAAAGCCTTAGGGGTATCCGAAAGTAACTGGGGAGATTTGGATATTACTTGGACAGAATGATATGTGAATCTCTAGCTAGCTTCTTGTAAAATGTCAAAAAGTAATTGTGCTTTTTATTCGTGTGAATATATATGTAATGATGTTTATGTAACTAAATTGGATATTCTATATGAATTGTGGGGTTCAACAAAATTTCCAAGGCTGTATGCATTAAGCTTTTAGTTTAGAACGTCCTTCAACCTATTTTTCTAGTTGAGCAACGTTTTTGTTTTGAAAGATGAAACAGAACCCAAATCGATAAAGTAAAAAAGTTTAACTGATCAAAATTACAACTTGTACGTAATAATAAATTTTTAATAGTTATATCTACTAAAGTAGCATGTTCCATATAAGAAAATGGCAACTTAGTCAAAATATCTAGAAAATAAATATCTAATGAATATGAAAATATGGGATTCTGTCTACTTAAGTTATTCAGAAAATGTTTCTTTATAATTTTTTTTTTCTTTTTGTTAGCTGTAGACGACTTAAATAAAATTAGCAGGTTCAACGAGGAAATGTTTATATTTTTGTATTATCTCTCCTAGACACCAGAAAGGTATCAAAAAGTTTCCAAACGGTTACAATAGGTGTATGTCATCTTCTGAATCATAATCATGAAAAATTTGGATGGTTTGGAATTATGAAACAGTAGCAAAATTTATGAGCCTAAAGCTAACCTAAATTAACTTAACAATAACAAACCGGTTGCTTCATCATATTCTTGTATTATCTCTTCCAAACACCAGTGTGGTGGCCCAATTGATTGCAACATACAACCTGTTCCTCCAGCTCAACACACGTGTCAGATAGGCAGACCGCCATATCAGCCAGCTCACAAACCCCGCCATCGACACTCCCCCAGCATCCTGTTGTTGTACACAACAAGATTATGATCAACTAATTATAAAAAAGAGATCTACATGTCCGTTTCTCAGTTTGTAAATTAAGACCAATAAATAATAAATTACCTTTGACTGGCTTAGGTCAACTAGCGCCTTATAGCGCCCAACAGAAGCCATGCTTCCAAGATGCTTGTAAACAAAAGGTTCTCCAAGATCGATGTCCCTTGCAGAATAAGCCCTCCCTGCATTTTGCTTCCCAATCTTTTTATTAAACAGCTCCACTAGAAACTTCCCTTCTCTTTCAGCAACCTGTTATATTCAAATAAACCATGCTTTTAATTACAACTCAAAAAAAAAAAAAAACATTTTCAAGTGAAAGATGAAGCAAACCTGAGCTAGAGCAGGAAGAACCTGCCTTCCTGTGTGTTCAAGAAAACCAGCACAATCTCCAAGTGCAAATACATCTTCAACAGAAGGAACCCTCAACCATTCATCCACACCAATCCTGCACAATTAATTAAACACATTTCTAAAAATATAGGTGCTTCATTCTTCATATATTAACCACAAAATGCATGGATGAAAACTATATATATGTATATACCTTCCACCAGGAGATTTGGGAAGATGTAGTGATTTTATGAACTGAGAGGGACCCACTCCTGTCGACCATACCAGAAGCCCATAAGGCACAACACTCCCATCACTAAGAATCAGTTTTTGTGGTTGCACCTCTTTCACAACTCCTCGAACAAGTCGAACACCATACTGATACATATATAACATCTTTTTAGTTTGTTTAAGCCATTTAATTTTATATATATGGGTCCCATTTTGATACAGATACTAATATGGTAATTAAAAGGGCAAATGAACCAAAGTTGCTACATGCATAATCTACAAGGAGTAAAAGGGTAAATCAGGAATATGGCTAAAATCTGTTAGAGAGAGAGAGAGAGAGAGTAATAAATAGGGAAGATGATTTCATTTGTGAGGAGTCTAGAAATTTTACAGTGTAATACTTTGTATTGGCTCTTAAGCTTTCGGCTTAGAGAGAGGGAGATTCCCTGGGCAATCTTTTAGATTGTGTTAATCGTGTAATCAATTAGTCAATTTCATCATCTTCTTCTTTTCAATCTTTCTCTGTTTGATCATATTTCATCAAACCCTAATTTCTGTTCTTCATCACATTTCCATGGAAAAGTAGTTGTGAATACTGAATAATGTTGCGTAAATTACCTTTGTTAAGTGTTTCATTGCATATTGCCGTAGCCCAACATCAAACGACGATAGGATTTCATTTGCCTGTTGCAAAAACACAAGTCATATTTAATAATAATAAATAAAAAAATCAAACCAGGTTTACAAATTTACATGTATGAAAAAAGAACAATGAATTATAACCTCAATAAGTGTGACACGAACGTAGTTTTTGACATGAGCATAACGTTGAAAAACATCTCTCACAATAAAATCACTCAATTCACCACTAAACTCTACTCCAGTTGGGCCTCCTCCAATAACAACACAATGCAACATTCGCTCCTTTTCTTCCTCAGATACACCTGAAAATTGAATACTTTCATTTCAGTCTTTGTTACAAATCAACCATCAAGATTCACACAAAATAATTACAAATACTGCATATAAAGAGTAAACTTATTACCAGGATTCTCAGACACCATCAAGTTCAACAGAAGCTTCTTCCTTATTTCTTGAGCATGACTAACTTCACGAAGAAAATGTGCATGCTCCTTCACACCCTTTATTCCAAACGTTAATGGCTCAGCTCCAGAAGCAATTACAAGCTTATCATATGCAACTTTGAATCGATAAGGTTCATAACCTAGTCCATGATTATTATCATCCGTCTCACAATACACCTATTCATGAACACAAACAAAACAAATCATTCATATATATTTGTTAGATTCCCACATCAGCTAAACACAGTCTCAAAGAAAACCAAAGACTCCACATGAATATCCATGCTTACTTCATGTTTTTTTGTATCAATGTCGGTGCATGAAGCGAGGTAAAAGTAGGAGCCCGGATGCTTAGCTAAAGCGGGCTGGACACGGCCCACGGGCTCGGTTACAGAACGGAGTTCAAGAGTCCCAACACAAGTTGATGCAAGTAAAGGTGTGAAAACCATGTGATTTCTAGGTGAAATGCAAACAATATCATATATTGTAGTATCAATTCCTTTAAGGAATCTACAAGCTCCCCAACCAGTTCCAAGAACCACAACTCTAGGTTTGTCCCCTGGTTTAGTTGGTTCAAGACTAGCATAGTGAAAATTCTCAGTTTCTGAAATCCGCATTGCATGACCAAATCTATATCCTTCAATCCCATGAATTCCTCTTCCTTCAAAATTCATATGATCTGCTTTGGTTAGGCTTTGTAGGTATAAAATCCTGCTCACTGTTTTAGCATTTGAAGTTGAGTGTGAAGTGTTGGAAAAAGGAATAATGGAAGAGTTTGTGTTTGTGTTTGTGTTTGTTCCTGATGATCGTCTCCAGTTTCTTGAAATCCTTGCTAGCGCCATTAAGTTTATCTGAAAAATGTAATGGGTTAAGAAAAATAAATTTGTATACAAAGATTATGTTTTGAAAGAAACGACAAGATTTTGTAGAGCATAGATTTGCTCATCAATTGATGGTAGCTCCAATATGATGTATGAAATGATGTTGTTTAGATCTAAAGTTGGACACCCTGGTTTTTGGTAAGAGACAAGAAGGGATCTAGAAACAAGTTTACAGAGGAAAATGCCAAGAATCTCCCATTAACTTGGACTGCTTTATTAAATTGAATAATTTATCATAAGTAAAATAACATTAGTTTTTGGTGCCTGATGAAAGAAAACTAGAGCAGCCAGGGGCAATCTAATATGATCTTAGTTATATTTAAGAAAATCGATCAAATCAAATCTGATGGATTTGGTGTATATTCACCAAGATGATTGTGTATACTATGATCGTAAGTTTCATACAAAATGTTCACATCACCTGAATTTAGAGAAAGAAAATCAGAATCTTCACTTCACAAGCCCTGTAATACACACAAAACAAAATCGTATAATGTTGAGTTCTCGTTCAGGCAATATCACAAACACTTAAAGATCAATACACAATTTGGCGTAAAGCTAGAACACGTGAAAACAAGAAACAGGTTTTAATTAAATGAAACATTCACATTGAGAGACAAAGTCAAAAAGAGGGAACAAATTTGTTATAAGATCGATTTCTTAAACTTTTTTTTTTGTTTTTTTAAAGAATCAAAAGTTTACATCGGGAGAGGAAGATAAAACGCGAACAAATTTTCTAGAAGTTTCCATTTCTTTTTCAATGGATCCAACGTTTACATTGGAAACTAAAGAAGGAAAGAAGTTCGTTACCAAGAACGCAATTCAGTATGTGTCCGATGGTGTTTCTGTGTGTATGAGAGAGAGAAATGATGAAAGAATAGTATCAGTGAGTGGCGAAAGGTTGTTAGGGTGTAGTAGAAATGTAAGAAAATCACATGCCCATGCCCATGCCCTTCATCACTTCATGACATTTGGGAGAAAAATAGCTATTTGATTACGATATGTTAGTTACTTGTTGCCCACGCCGTATGCTTTGTTACTATTGGGCTGTGGCCCACACTAACTTTACTAATTTTAGTATATATTGTTACTACTTTGACTTCTTAAAATATAAAAAACGTAGTGAGAACTTTTTTAATTATTCACAGCTTTTTTTTACATTTATTTAAAAATAACTTAACTGATTTATTGGTTTTTTAAAAGGTAATAAATAAATAAAAAATTGGCAATGTGAACATAACTTTTAAAATGTTTTTTCATTAACTCTTCAAAAAAAGTTTCAATAAATTATTATTTTTCATTAACTTTTTGTGTTGTGAAAAACAAATACACCTTAAAACATGTATAAACTAAGAAAAATATTTTTTTAAAAAAAGAAAACTTATAGACATATTGATTTTTCCCACCACAAAATATAATACAAAAACTTTATTAAAAAACTAATTTTATCATCATCATAACTCAATAAGTCCTTTTGTCTATAAATCTTTTTTAGATTCAAAATAAAATCAAAAACATCCCCTTAATTTGACGAGCAAGCTAGCTTTTTCATTTTTTGTATGGAATCAGAGAGTTTTAACCAATTAAAAATATACAACATTTAAAAATTATTGTAAGAGATATAATGAATTTTTGTATTTTGAGTTTTTTCGTGAAAAAAATCAAATAAAAAGCTCATTTATTGTGGATTTTTTTTACGCTACCACCTTGGCGTCATCTCACTTCTTTATTTTTTTTATTTAGTTTTTTTTAAGATAGTTAAAATACTATAATTTAAAAAATATATTAAATAAATAAAAACAGAAAGTTTTCATTACTTGAAAATAAAAATTACATAATTAAAATTGAAACGAAACTAAAACATAACAAAAACTAAAATACAAGATTGCGCCGAAAAAAAAAGGCCTAGTCGATATTTTTTTCTTAATGTTCGTCTTTACCTAAAACCATTTTGAGTTCTTCTCCCGAATGATGATCGGTTCTTTCCACTAAATATTTCAAAATTTTGATGTGTTGTGTTTTGCCGCGTGTTTTTTTTCTTCACGCGGACGAACAATTTATTCTAGTTTAAGCTTGTCATCGTTGTTTAAGTCTAACCCAACATGAACATCTGATAAAATTGTAGAACTTGTCGATGTGTTTTTGTTCTTTTTGTTGCACCAGCTTCAACTTCTTTCTTCTACATACCTCACCATTTCAGAATAGAGGCTAAAACTTTCCAAACCTTACCATATTTGAACGGTCTCCCCTTGTTTTGCAAAGAGGGTAATTATAGCACCTCATTATGAATGTCTTCATCACTTTGCCTATGTTTCCGTTGAGTTTTTAGGTTGTTGTACAGCACATCCATCTTTACAACTAACATGTGCACCTCCCGAAACTTTGTTGTACAACACGTTCACTGCAAACCATGTCATTCAATCATGAAAGTAACATTCAATTGTTTTAATAACATAAATCAGAGTAATGAATCTATAAGTGTGGAACATATTAAAATCAAAATAGCAGATGCGATGCAATCACGTTGTGTCCTTCTCTTGGTTACCAAAAGAACCTGAAACATTTGTACTTAAAATCATATGCGTAAAGCTTAGTGAGTTACCACATATTACACATAACAATGGGCCCAACCCTAGGGGTATATTTCGACCCATGTGAACGCTATGATCCAAACATAGTTTTACAGTCACTTCTGTTGCTACGATCCAACCGCAATCTTTCCTACTATGGTCCACCCACAGTATTTCATACATGTGTTGTGATCTAACCACAGTCTTTCATGCAAAAGTCACAAAGACAGTCTAGCATAAAATGACACCTAATTTCTTATATAGTATAGTGAGAAGACTCACTTGATCAAAAATTGAAGTGACAGCACAACAAGTCACACAAATCAGCTACGTGCACCACTTAAATCAATAGTGGTCAGGTATCCGTCCATGACTCAAAATCCTAAAGTTTGACCCAAGGTCAAACTTTCTCAAAATTTTGAAAATTCAGCGTGTTGGTCAAAAGACATGTCGTGCCACTTTCTAGGTGCTTCACGCCCACTAAGATAGTCGTGTTTTCAGACAGTCAGACATGCATCTGGAAAAACTCAGAAGTCGCGTTGCGCCCTAGTCGTTTTTCATAAGGGTCTTTCGACTTAATCCATTAATTCATGGCTCAAGTTTCCAAATATGAATCTCACTAGTGTATTAATGGATAAAAAGTTTACAACTTTATCTATTAAGACATCACCATCATGCAAGATCTAAACTTTAACACTCCAAAAATAACATAAAGGACCAAATAGCTTGCATGGCTTAAAGCACATGCACAAAGTACCAACTTTCCAAGTCCAAAAGGTACATAGAGTATTCCTAGGTACTCAAAAGGTGTTGGAGTCATCTAAACTCCAAGGTCATAAACAAAATGGACCAAAAAGTGATAAAATATGATCAATAACAAGATCTAATGAACCAAAGAGCAAGTTAGGAACTTTATACTCACAAAGGTCCATAAATGAGGAAACTTTGCTTGATCCAAACTTAAACCTTCCTTTACTGACACTAGATAACTTTTTGATCTTCAAGCTTCACTCAAAAAACGGAGAAATAAGCTCACAAATCAACCAAATTCTCAAGAATGAGAGAGAGAGAGAGAGAGAGAGAGAGATGGTTAAGGTTTCTGTAAAATTGCTCAAAGGGTCATGGAGGCTAGGAATGATCAAACCCTAGGGGTTAATAGCCTTTAAATACCCCAAACCATTAATAAAACAATTAGCCCACTGGGTCGGAGGCACGTCGCGTCCCCTAAAGAGGCACGTCCAGTTTTTCAGCAAAAACGATTAATGGATTCCAGTTTCGCCTCATCTCTCTACTTTCTTTTGGACTATAAAACACACACACACACACATATATATATATATATATATATATATATATATATATATATATATATATGGCTAGGTTATAATATGGATGGATAACTATTATGCGGACGTGTGGACAATGTTGCTCTATGACAATTACTAAGAGAATAGGTTGTTTAGTAATGTGAATGCGTTCAACCTTACACAACTAGGTTCAAATGTGGATTGACATATATTTTGCGGACGTGTGGACAATGTTATTCTGTGAGAATGACAAAGAATGTTGTTTGATAATATGAATAGATTTAATCTTACATAAATATTGCCATCATCACACATTCTCACTAATTAAACCATCTATAAGTTTATTACAGACTTTTTTTTATTATTCTCATTCTGTCAGAATGTTTATTATGTCGTATTCTGTAAGAATGAAAATGAGTGAAAAACGACGCGTGGGAACAAAAATGAATAAGAATTAGTGAGAATGCATGAAAATGAAAATAGTTGTGAGGTTGAACGCATTCACATTACTAAACAACCTATTCTCTTAGTAATTCTCATAGAATAACACTGTCCACACGTTCGCACAATAGTTGTCCATCCACGTTATAACCTAGCCCTATATATATATATATATATATATATATATATATATATATATATATATATATATATATATATATATATATATATATATATAGGGCTAGGTTATAATGTGGATGGTAAGTATTGTGTGGATGTAGGAATGAATGTGGATCATGAGTTTAAAATACATATTGTAATAGAATACATAATCTGATTGAATACAAATTCTGACAGAATACATACTCAGATTAAATGAACATTTTGAAGAATAACAAATTTTTGAACCATGAGTTGAAGAATAACAACATTCTTAAAGAATAATCATCTATTATTAATATTATTGGAAAATCTAAGGTCCAAAAATAAACAAAAAAACAACTTTTACTGTTACATTCTATAAAAATACAATGCCATTTTTTGAATTTTTGTCACGTTCTATAAGAATACAAGCTTTATAGTAAGTCATTCTTGAAAAAATCTTCATTCTATAAGAATACAATGTCATTCATGAAAGAATCTTCATTCTCATTCTTCTTAGGAGGGAATTTATTTCCTTTGACTGTAGATCTTCAACTAACGAGTAAACAAAGACCTGTATTAAAAAACAGAAATAAGCATGGGAATAAGATTATAGAAATAACAAGAAAACGTGTGGTTTAGAAATTAAGTTTTATGGCTGAATTAAGAAAAACTTGACAACTTCAAACTTCACAATTACTAAAAGCTATGTGGGTTATGACCTTTTTATAAAACAACATCACTTTATTTTCAAGAATTCATGTGGTTCATTCATTGTCTTCTAACACACTTACAAACACCATTATGTATATATACAAACAAACAAATCCACATAAAAACATCATTCTATAGAAATTGCTATGCATAAGAATTAGGTGTACGCATATAAGAATCAACTCAACTGGTACATTTAAGAAAAAATTAAGGACACCAAAACTCAAAATTATGTAAAGATGTGAACGAAGGGAAGAAATCAGAATCATAGAAAAGGAATAACCAAGATTGTTCTGCTATTAGACAATTCAGAAAAGGAAACAAGAAACTTAAACCTGCAATTAGAAATTGATTTGAGTGAGAGATTACCTTTGTGAAAGGAATATATCTTCACATTGAAATTCCGAAAACTGTGAAATTAATCAGAGCAGAGGAGGAGTAGGCGGAAGGAAGGACTCGATCGACGGGCTGGAGATACACGACATTGGCGTAGGGCGGTTTAGGAGGTAGGTGTCGATTTAACGAGCCTTGTCTTCGATGTAAGCGGGAGGCGATTTTATGCCAACGATCTTGACATCTTCGATGATTTTGTGGGTGTGGATGAAATAGGCAGTTGGGTTTTAAATAAAGTAATTTGCCTAAATTAAAGGGTAGATGATTTAATTAGTTATTTATTAAAATTAAATAATACTTGATCCAAATTAATCCCTACATCCACACAATATTTGTTAATCCACATTTGAACCTACCTCTCTCTCTCTCTCTCTCTCTCTATATATATATATATATATATATATATATATATATATATATATATATATATATATATATATATATATATATATATATTCATACCTCAGTTGTAACATCCCGATTTCCATGTATGAGATTTATTCTTTAAAAGGAAAGTTTCCCTTGGAACTCGACGAGTTGGCGGCTGGGTGAGAAACCCTAAATTTTAGGATTTTGTGTAACATCCCAAAATTCAAGACCAAAAATTTCATTTTAGATAAGTTATTATAAAACCAACAGTATAAGAAAACATCCATAATATCATGTCATGTCAAAACCAAAGTAGAAATAATCAAAACATGTTATCATAAAACCATATCAGAGTGTAATCCCAAAGATTTCTTGTGCGGAAAACCATAGTGTGATGCGCTGCGATCGAGCCGGCTCCTTTCCTTTGAAAATGAGTACCTGAAACCAAAATTGTAAACCGTAAGCACGAAGCTTAGTGAGTTCCCCCATCATACCACATACCATACAATCACATACTGTCGGGCATACCGGGGTGCCCGACCTACCCCATGCCAGGCATATCTGGATGTCCGACCTACCCTGCTGAGCATACCGGGGTGCTCAACCTACCCCAGCTAGGCATACCGGGATGCCTAACCTACCCCTGTCAGACATACCGGGGTGTCCGACCTACCCCTTCCGGTTTATCTCAACCGGTTACGGGGACTATTTCACCCCTACTACTACCACATAGAAACATAACATATCAGGCTAGCACATAAACATATCAGGTAGTAGCAAACATAGCAAACATAGACAATTATCACAAAGACAATCATCTACAACAACTCCTACTGGTGGGACGGCATTGTGGCCGTAGACCCACCGCTATTGGAAGGTAACTCACCTCACACTGTTGAAGTCTCGTACACATAATCCCACACTGCTGAATCCCGCAGACTCAACCCCAGCTGCTGGATGACAGATTCCCGAACTGTCAACACCAAAATAACACCCAATTAATAATTGGGTTCCAATACATGACCATAAGTCCATGCTTGGGGGTAAAAGACTACTCTACCCCTAACTTGGCTCGATTCAAGCCCGAGGCCCAATCCAAAGCCCAAAAGTCCAACTATGGCTCAAAGCCCAACACACGGCCCAATTTTCCAAATTGGGCCCAGGCCTATACATAGTCTCATTCTAAGGCCCAACATCATATAATCATTAAGGCCCAAACTATGGCCCATCTATGGCCCAATTTTCCAAATTGGGCCCAAACCCCTTACATGGGCCTTACCCTAGGCCCGTTAAATTATTTTAGCCAATTTGCTTGTTCTTGGATGGCCCATTATTATCCCAATCATCAAAGCCCAATAGAAGGGCCCAACTTAAGGCCCAAGTGAAATTAGGGTTTCACATAAAATGATGATTAGGGTGAAGTTTCCTACTTAACCCATTAAGGACTTAATCCACTAAGGACTTAATCCATTAAGTCCAATATTGCTTAGATTAATTTTTGCCAATGATTATTATTTAATATTTCAAGTTATCAAATAATTCCCGTGTGTCCCGATTAATTCCCCAAATTAGGGTTTCATTGCATTAGGGTTTTCCAAACCCTGATTAGGGTTTCCAACCCATATTAGCCCAATAGGCCCAATAGCTAGGTCCTTAAGTGTAACATTCGGATTTTCAGGGACATTATTGTGTATGTTAATCTTGAGATTTAAGGAGGGACTCGACGAGTTGAGGGACCGACTCGCCGAGTCGAGTCGAGATTTCCGCGTGGATTTAATGAATGGACTCGACGAGTCAGAGGAGGGACTCGCCGAGTAGGTGCTGGGTAGAGAAACCCTAATTTCCCGGGTTTGGGACCTATTTAAAGGCATTTATAGCCTCAATTGCGGCCACCTTCCCCTGAGAAACCCTAGAGAGCAGAGAGAAAGCTTGTAGTGCAAGAGGAGGGCTAATTCATCATTCTTTGGTGTGTTTTAGCAAAGGGAAGGAAGGATTTCAAGCTAGGCTGACTTGTGGGACTCAAATCTTCCATCATTTCGTTCAGAGCTGCTGTGGGAGGTAAGGATTCATGTCTATCTTCATTTGAGTAATAGATTTCATGAATCTAGGGTTTCATCTCTTCACTTTGGTAAGAGATCTAGTGTGTGTGATGTCCCCTGGTGAGAATATTATCAGATTTGGACCTTAAGATGTCCAGAGAGTCCTTATTCTTCAGCTTTATGCAATCCTTTATGAGTTTTGGGGCCTAGGTTATTATATTAAGGGTTATTTTGGCATATAGAGATGATAGTGTGATGCATGGGCCTAAAGTTCGAACCTTTACGTGACTTTTGAGTGCTAGAAGGTTAGATCTACTAGTTGGTGAAGCAGATCTGACCTCAGAAGGTCGTTTGAGTGTTGCCATGGAAGGAACTCGCCGAGTCCATAAGGGGACTCGACGAGTCGAGTCGGGTTGACCCGCGATTCATGACCAGTGGTGACTCGTCGAGTGTAAGGTTTGCTCGGCGAGTCGAGTGAGGTTTAGATAGACCCAGAGGACACGCTTGGACTCGCCGAGTCACCTATGTGCACTCGATGAGTCTGGTCAAAGTTGACCGTTGACTTTCGTTGACTTTTAGGATCCAGTCAATGTTTGGACTTTTGAGCCATTGGAGGGGTAAAATGGTCTTTTACCCTCCTGAGAGAACTTAGAGAGGGAATAGCCTAGCCTTTGAGAGTCGTATTGATTAGAGTAATTATTTTATGTGATTAGGCGGAGGCTAGATCAGTACTTCCGAGTTCGAGATTTACCGAGTTACCCGAGGTGAGTCTTTTCACTATACTTTACCTTGAGTGGTAAGTAGAGTTATGTGACAGAGTATCTTGTATGATATGTATGTGATGTGTTGCACTGCATTATTTCTATGTGATTTATGTTGTGTGTATTCCAGAGTTTACAGAGTTAGGACCGGAAGGTCCACAGAGTTAGGACCAGAGGGTCCACATAGTTAGGGCCAGTGGGCCCACATAGTTATAGCCTCGAGTGGCTAATATGTGTTATATATGGTATTTTGGGGAACTCACTAAGCATTTATGCTTACAGTGTTATGTGTTATGTGTTTCAGGTACTAGTGACGATCGCGGGAAGGCGCCGGCATGATCCGTACACACAGACCGAGGATTTTATTTGTGATCTTGGGATATGTTTTATTTGATGATAATTGTTGAACATGAGATTTGAGAATGTTTAAATGATAATCATGTTGTTTGAAAAATGAAAAATTGTTTGAAAATTTACGTCGTTACAAGTTGGTATCAGAGCCTTGGTTTGAGGGATTCGGACGCACCTTCGGGTGTATCTGAACTCAAACTGAGGATTTGAGGAATTTTTTGCAATAAAACAATTTTTCTAAAAAGAGTAAAAGGTTTTGAGACGAGCAGAACAGAGCAGTGTGTACGGTCAGCCAGCGCCCGAACGGTGATTTCCCAAAATACCCTTACATTATGTGTTATGAGATATTATGTGATATACTATACATGCTAGAGATAGGCTAGGTATTTCATATTTTAGGACTAGAGTGGCCTGATTTGTGATGCCTTAGCCTAGGAGTTGATGTTATATGTGATGTGCCTTCGAGTATGCATATCCAGCAGAATCCTTTTAGAGAGGGATCTGAGTAAAGGAGTAGTCTAGGCGAGATACCTAGATGAGCATTTGAGGAGTCTACTGAGAGAGTAGTCAGATGCCCGCGTGGGGAAAAGTTGCTTGAGTTCGGTGATATCCTTTGAGTATGAAGAGAGCAAGTGGGTAATAACCTAGAGTGATTTTACATGTTAGTAGAGATTATTCGATGCCCGAATGCTTCTTGCTTCGTGCTTTGTGTAACTCTTGATGATGGGAGTCACCTACTAAGTGAATATGACGATATTCAGGAGGTAGATGGCTGGCATCATAAGGAGTTCTTCAGCAGCTGATGGCGGAGAAGTGTGAGAACCTAGGAAGAGCCTAGGAAAGGGTGACCCTAGTCAGATGAGTACGCTGACAGAGTAGAGCATTTCGCAGAGGAGCGAACACACGTGACAGGATTGGTGATCGAGAAGGTTGAGCAGCTACTTAGGAACTCGGGGATGGTCCGTGCAGAAAGTATGGGTAGATGTGGCAGGTAGTATGGGCCCGTACTCGATACAGGGAACATTCCAGAGATTTTAAGTAGCAGATCGAGAGGTGATTTCATGGTTCGAGTACCATGATTTGTAGCAGATCGAGAGGTGATTTCATGGTTCGAGTACCATGATTTGTAGCAGATCGAGAGGTGATTTCATGGTTCGAGTACCATGATTTGTAGCAGATCGCAGGGTGATTTCATGGTTCAAGTACCATGATTTGTAGCAGATCGAGAGGTGATTTCATGGTTCGAGTACCATGATTTGTAGCAGATCGAGAGGTGATGTCATGGTTCGAGTACCATGATCCATAGCAGACTGAGAAGAGAGAACATGGTTCGAGTACCATGATTGTAGCGAATTAAGAAGAGAAAACATGGTTCGGGTACCATGATTCATAGCAGATCGAGAGGTGGCCACATGGTTCGAGTACCATGACCCGTGGCGGTTAGTGTTACTGGCTCTGCCAGTTATTCTGTTGTGATTGGTCAGTCTGAGATCAGATGTGAAAGAGTATGGGGCCAGAGGGCCATGATGAACGAATTTTAGTGGAGCATCCCTTGAAAGGGAAATCGAGTTAGCTCCGAGGAATGGTTGGTGAGATGCTAGTTGGAGTCGCAAGACTCAGGAATGAGTAGGGATGGTGCGTTATGGGAGAATACAGTCTGGGCTGAGCGACCGGCCGATAGTGGAAATGTCATTTTCTATGACCTGAGCGGTGCTATTTCTGTTCCAGTGGGAAGCAGGAGAGGTATTGAGATATTCGACTTCCGAGGTTGGGGGTGAGCCCTGTGGGGTGGCTTTGGTTACGATCTTTCATCGGAGTATCTGGGGCAGTATGTCTGCCGCGAGGTAAGGATATAGCAGGAGCAGGTTGTCAGCGGGAACTGAGACGGTCAAGGACCAGGATACACCCTATTTGAGCATAGTAGGGCATGTGTTAGCTGCAGCAACGGACGGTTAAGAGGAGTATATCGGAGCGGTGGCTCTTAGTGTCTATGATGGGTATCGAGTATGGAAATGAGGTCTCTGCTCTTATGATAATTCACGTGATGGGACGTCAGTTGAGGAGTCGAGGATGAGGAGTATGTTAGTTCATTATTTTCAGACAGAGAGTCAGGGTTACTACTGGACAGTTGAGATGTCCGGTAGTGGGATGGTGCGAGATTCTGAATGACTAAAGGCAGTCATGATGAGAAGTTGCTGAGGATTCCATCTGAGATTCGGGGTATTTGGAGTTGTTTGATCTCCATCAGGGAGATCATCGAGCATAGTGTATCACCTTCCAAGAGTAGGTGCGATGTTATTGGTAAAAACAGTCTGTGGGATAGATTGTTGGTGAACCAATTGGTGATGGTTCGAACCCTGAGTGGGGGAGAACCGGGTACTTTTTGAGGAGATCAGAGGTTTGTTCAAGAGTGGTTAGAGAACTGGATATAGAGACATGCGGTGCGGATTCCCAAGACCAGGGTTATCGGTGGTCGAGGTGAGTTGCAGAGGGAGTTAATGCATGTTGTCCGCGTTCAAGAAAGGATGAGTGTCTGCACGGCAGGTGGCCGTTGGTCAGAGGCCTTGTGGCAGATAAGAATTTTTCGAGGTGGTTGGTTCATAGGGATACTTTGGTAGTTGGGAGATTTTGGTTCGATGAATGGACTATTCTATGCTCTTTGGAAAGGGTAAGAGATGATCAGGCAGCCAATTTCCGGGACGACATGCGTAATCTCGCTTGGTTTTGAGCAATAGAGGAAAGAGTTTCGGAGGGTCATTTTCGTGTTTTGAGCCGTTGGCGATTTCTCCGTGTTTCAGTTTAGGAAATGGAGTATTCCAAAGTATCCGAGTTTAATGTTATAAGTTTTGGATTATTTCGAGACTTGAGTTATGAGATGTCGAGTGGTGTATAAGTGTCTATGGTTCCGGTGGGGGCCCTTCAGCTAATTCACACCAAACGGGATTATCTGAGAATGTGAATAGCAGCGAGAAAAAGAAGTTTTGTCACGGCGGTGGTCATCCGAAGTAGTGATGCATAGCCGGGATGGGTGTGTGTACCTATCTACGCTCGGACGCGGAGCATGAGTGAGTGAACGCAGGATGGCGTCGACTTGAGGATGAGATCGTGGAGTGGTAAGAGAAAGCACGGTAAGACTACAGAGAGATGTAGCATCCATGAGTTAGTGCGAGAGAGTGCGGTGATACTGCGGGAAGCCGCAGTAATTGCCAGTCAGCGAGAAGGTGTTGTGATACTGCGGGGAGCCGTAGTACTCACTATTCAGTGAGAGGTTGCGGTGATGCTACGGGGAGCCGTAGTACTCACTATTCAGTGATAGGTTGCGGTGATGCTACGGGGAGCCGTAGTACTCACTATTCAGTGAGAGGTTCGGTGATGCTACGGGGAGCCGTAGTACTCACTATTCAGTGAGGGGTTGCGGTGATGCTGCGGGGAGCCGTAGCACTCACTATTCAGTGAGGGGTTGAGGTGATGCTGCGGGGAGCTGTAGCACTCACTATTCAGTGAGGGGTTGCGGTGATGCTGCGGGGAGCCGTAGCACTCACTATTCAATGAGGGGTTGCGGTGATGCTGCGGGGAGCCGTATCACTCACTATTCAGTGAGAGGTTGCGGTGATGCTACGGGGAGCCGTAGCACTCACTATTCAGTGAGAGGTTGCGGTGATGCTACGGGGAGCCGTAGTACTCACTATTCAGTGAGGGGTTGTGGTGATGCTACGGGGAGCCATAATACTCACTGTTCAGTGAGAGGTCGTTGTGATACTGCGGGGAGTCGTGGTACCTGCTAGTCAGCAAGAGAATGTTGTGACGGAGTGCTCTCTGATCAGAGCGTGGCGCAGAAGAGTTTTGGGCTTGGGTAGCCCTAATATTTGATTTTGTGGGAGCCTGGTGGTCGAACCAGGGGCGAGACTGGGGACTCCATATTTGTCGGGAGTCGTTATATTCTGAAATTGAGTAATGGTTGTCGCAACCAAAAGGAAGTGGATAAGTGAGGAACGCATGAGTTGCGGGACATGAGTCATGAGTTGAGTGGTTCGTTGGGACGAGTGGTTCCAATTCTGTGCCGGATCAGACTCTTGAGTTGAGTCCGATTCTAGTGGTGTATTGAGTAGACGGAATGAGATTCCAGATTCAGAGATGCACTTCATTTGGAAGGGGGTATTGTTCCATCTGGTGTCTTAGACCGGAGTGGGTCAATTCGTTGGTATGAGAAAACCGCGAAACACATGGAATTAATGAGTAGTAGACGGCAGAGGTCGAGAGCGAGTCGAATTCCGTACTCGCTTGAGGTGAAGCGAACTTCGTGACTCGTGTGTCACACAGAGCCGAGATAGTTGCATTGATAAGGAAGTCAGTGAGGCGTGTTGGTACACGCAATGGGTAACCTTTGGAGGTTCAATTGCTGGGTCGGAAGATGACCTGGCGCTCAGTCTTGAAAGGGATATTGAGAAGGGAGTTGAGGTTTATGCTTGTCAGATGTCGGAGGACGCTTCTGAACAAGCATGGTCATTGTTCGTGTCTGAGGACAGGGTGTTGAGGGTTCGTTGTTCAGAGGGGTTGTGATTGCAGTACAGTGGATGAGTCCCTGGTGTGATGTGATCCTTCCATTCTTTGGTATATGATCTGGATTGTTTATCATGTCTGGGACGAGTGATCGGTAGCCAGTTTTGGGCATGGACTTGTTATATCGGTCCCCACTAGAGAATCAGAGGGGCAGTGAGCTATCGGGGTTTGTTATTCAAGGAGCGAATAACGTGGTGACATCTGGAGAGGGCGGTCTGGCTGTGTGTCAGGCTACTAGAGTTCCAGATTCTGGAGAGTCATAAGGGGTAGCGTAGTGGCAGATGGGTCTGTCCTTTTCCAGGGAGGAGTTCCTGTTTGGATTCAGGTGTCCAGAGAGGAAGATATTTGTGTGGTATGAGACCCTTTCGCTGGTTCTGTTTGGTTATTGGATTAGATCTATATGTTGTGGAGGAGCGATTTCGAGGGCGAAATCTAATTCAAGTGGGGGAGAATTGTAACATCCGGATTTTCAGGGACATTGTTGTGTATGTTAATCTTGAGATTTAAGGAGGGACTCGACGAGTTGAGGGACCGAATCGCCGAGTCGAGTCGAGATTGCCGTGTGGATTTAATGAATGGACTCGACGAGTCAGATGAGGGACTCGCCGAGTAGGTGCTGGGCAGAGAAACCCTAATTTCCCGGGTTTGGGACCTATTTAAAGGCATTTATAGCCTCAATTGCGGCCACCTTCCCCTGAGAAACCCTAGAGAGCAGAGAGAAAGCTTGTAGTGCAAGAGGAGGGCTAATTCATCATTCTTTGGTGTGTTTTAGCAAAGGGAAGGAAGGATTTCAAGCTAGGCTGACTTGTGGGACTCAAATCTTCCATCATTCGTTCAGAGCTGCTGTGGAAGGTAAGGATTCATGTCTATCTTCATTTGAGTAATAGATTTCATGAATCTAGGGTTTCATCTCTTCACTTTGGTAAGAGATCTAGTGTGTGTGATGTCCCCTGGTGGGAATATTATCAGATCTGGACCTTGAGATGTCCAGAGAGTCCTTATTCTTCAGCTTTATGCAATCCTTTATGAGTTTTGGGGCCTAGGTTATTATATTAAGGGTTATTTTGGCATATAGAGATGATAGTGTGATGCATGGGCCTAAAGTTCGAACCTTTACGTGACTTTTGAGTGCTAGAAGGTTAGATCTACTAGTTGGTGAAGCAGATCTGACCTCAGAAGGTCGTTTGAGTGTTGCCATGGAAGGAACTCGCCGAGTCCATAAGGGGACTCGACGAGTCGAGTCGGGTTGACCCGCGATTCATGACCAGTGGTGACTCGTCGAGTGGAAGGTTCGCTCGGCGAGTCGAGTGAGGTTTAGATAGACCCAGAGGACACGCTTGGACTCGCCGAGTCACCTATGTGCACTCGACGAGTCTGGTCAAAGTTGACCGTTTACTTTCGTTGACTTTTAGGGTCCAATCAATGTTTGGACTTTTGAGCCATTGGAGGGGTAAAATGATCTTTTACCCTCCTGAGAGAACTTAGAGAGGGAATAGCCTAGCCTTTGAGAGTCGTATTGATTAGAGTAATTATTTTATGTGATTAGGCGGAGGCTAGATCAGTACTTCCGAGTTCGAGATTTACCGAGTTACCCGAGGTGAGTCTTCTCACTATACTTTACCTTGAGTGGTAAGTAGAGTTATGTGATAGAGTATCTTGTATGCTATGTATGTGATGTGTTGCACTGCATTATTTCTATGTGATTTATGCTGTGTGTATTCCAGAGTTTACAGAGTTAGGACCGGAAGGTCCACAGAGTT
Source organism: Lactuca virosa (assembly GCF_052849685.1). Lineage (NCBI taxonomy): Eukaryota > Viridiplantae > Streptophyta > Magnoliopsida > Asterales > Asteraceae > Lactuca > Lactuca virosa. Next base: position 109,531,975 of record NC_136429.1, read on the forward strand.
AGGACCAGAGGGTCCACAGAGTTAGGGCCAGTGGGCCCACAGAGTTATAGCCTCGAGTGGCTAATATGTGTTATATATGGTATTTTGGGGAACTCACTAAGCATTTATGCTTACAGTGTTATGTGTTATGTGTTTCAGGTACTAGTGACGATCGCGGGAAGGCGCCGACATGATCCGTACACACAGACCGTGGATTTTATTTGTGATCTTGGGATATGTTTTATTTGATGACAATTGTTGAACATGAGATTTGAGAATGTTTAAATGATAATCATGTTGTTTGAAAAATGAAAAATTGTTTGAAAATTTACGTATTTACATTAAGCCCATTAGGGTTTTCATTCGGCCAATCAGTCTCATGTTTGGGCTCTTACGTCCATTAAGCCTCATTGGGCCCATTAGGGTTTGTTAGTCCCTTTGTCCAAACATCCAAACAAGTCACGATCCAACAAGGCACACCGCCACCCGACACGGCGGCCGGTGGCGGCAGCCACCACCCTAAGGTGGTGGTTTTTAGTTTCTTTCCATTATTCAATTTGTAATTTACACTTTACAATGCTGAAACTCAAAATAAACACATACACTAAACAACATAAACACACACACAGCCACCCTATGGTGGTTGGTGGTGGCGCAAGGCGGCAACAGGTGGCGCATGGCGGCAGCAGGTGGCTGCGATGAATTTCCTTCCCGCTCCCGAGGGTTTCCGGTTGCTCACGACCACGCAGCAGTAACGAATCCGTTCAAAGGTTTAGCCACCCACCTGGTGGCTCTCGGCGATGGCGGCCATAGCAACATAACGTCCGGCGGTGGCAGCGGCGCGAAAGGCGGCGACAGCCGCGGTTATCCGCGACATCGAGTCTAGCAGCGAGGCGGCTGGAGAAGAGCACGAGGATGGCGAAGCAGCGGCGACCGGTGGCTTGGGATGCAACATGAGAACGGACCGGAGAGGAGAGAAGATCTGTCGCCGAGAGCCATGGAGGGAGAACCAAGTGACGACGGCAGCGGCTTCCGACTTCGTCGTCGGCGGCGGCGGCGGTTGAGAGGACTCCGGAAAGACGGCGGCAGTCGAACGAGGAGGTGGATACCGGTGGTCCTTGGCGTCGTCGTTGATCGGAAACATGAGTAGGAGGGAGGTGGCGGCTACCGGAAGTGAAGATGGGGAGGGTGACGGCTGGAGAACCCCGACGATGGTGGCTGCAACATAAGGGGCTTAGGGTTAGGGCTTGACGGGTAATGAAGCTATATACCCCGTCCCCCATCAAATATTTCTCATAATGACCATTTCGGCCCCTCCTCCATGAAATCCCTTCAAAAGGAGTCTATAAGTTACCATTTAAAGCCTGCCCTTTCAATTCCTTTACAAATTAAGTCCAGATTTTACTAAAATAGCCCTCCCCCTTGAGAATCTTTGAAAAACTAATCCATGGTTTACCTTTTTAACCCCAGACTCCATAATTCTTTACAATATAAATCCAGAATTTACATTTTATCCCTTGGTTCCATAATTCCTTTCATATTGAGTCCTAATTGTTACCAAGCAGCCCATGTCTTCAATATTACTTACAAATTAAGTCTGGATTTTACACTTTAACCCTCAACTTCTAAATTATGCCAATTAACTCCTCGAAACCAACACCCTGCATATATAATTGTTTATTTTAGGGCTACCATTCGTTCACTAATTTATTTATTTAACTAATAAATAAACGGGTGTTACAACTCTCCCCCACTTAAATTTGATTCCGTCCTCGAAATCATTCCTTACCATCTCTTATGCGCCGAACTACTCAAGTAACATAGTCACCATCCTGGGCACACCCTAGCCTTCCCAGGGTAGCTGTGACCAATCTTCGCAAAGCCCTAAAATCCGCATGTGAACGAATTCCTCGCAACAAGATCACATCTACTCCGTCTGAAATCTGTTGTCTTGAGATGGTCTGATTCCCTGACAGACCACTCATACTTAATTATTATCGTTGAATCCAGTCTGTTTATCCCTCAACTGACTACTTAACTTCTGATAACTCGAGGTTCCCACTATAAACATGATCACAGACCTAATTATCTCTGCAGATCGCTTGTACCTGGCCAGGCTCAGATACTCCTACTGTGTGTGACTTGACGCTCCCCAATCATCTAGTTATTTCGTCCGTACTCGCAACCTGAAGCACTAATGCTAACACTGCCCAACGCTGAGACTGCTCGAACATCGAACTGCCTGAAGTAGTATGCTGCTACATATTTGATTCCCAAAATCTATCGAGACCTCCCTGGTCTCAATTCATCTGTCAGTCGTCTGAAATATCGGGGCTCGGCCCGGCTGCGGAACCAAAGGACTCCCACTTAGTCGCCTCACACGACTTTTGAAAGAAATCCTTCTCTGAAACTAGTTGCCACTAGTTATCATGCCATTGTGGCTCTAACAACCTCCTAATACAACCGATCGGGCCCATGCGTCGAATCCTGACGTCATCCAATCCAAGACTAAAAGTGATTGCTACTTAACCAATGGTAGGCTTATATCACCAACGACCTTAAGCAATCTCTTGCTTCCTTGATCTCATAACTGTAGTGGCGTTCCTACAGTCTTATCACTGGCTCAACCATATCTAATCCGTCTAGGTGATTTCGAAACCCAATCCGTGGATTTCCATATCCTTACTGCTACACCCGAACCGGTGGGTACTACTGTTCCTTCAGCGTCCTAACAACGCGCTCCAACTATCTACCAACCTAGTGAATGCTACGGCTACACCCGCAGACTTACAACACTCTATCACTATCAGGCTGCTAGGGAATGCTACAGCTACACCCACAGACTTACAACACCTACCATGCTAACTGACTGTTAGTGAATGCTACGGCTACCCCCGTAGTCTTACAACACTTTCCATACTAACTGACTGCTAGTGAACGCTACGGCTACCCCCGTAGTCTTACAACACCTTCCATACTATCTGACTATTAGTGAAAGCTACGGCTACCCCCGTAGTCTTACAACACTTTCCAAATCGGGTCGAACACGCACTCGACCTAACACACCACCGAACTTGAGTCCTAACCGGAATTCTAACTTGGTTCCTGAAATCTGCTGTCACGTGACCCCATCGTATCATTACCGCACCCATGCCTGTGATCAAAGCGTCACAGTAAACCACGAAATCATCTACACCCTCTGGCAGGGTGAGAATCGGTGCCTCGCACAACCGCTGTCTGAGAGTCTCGAAGGTTGCCTGCTGCTCAGGCCCCTAGCGAAAGGGCCACCGACTTCTTGGTCAGTTGGGTCAAAGGAACCGCAATCTCGGAGAAGTCCCGTATAAATCTCCAATAATAACCCGCTAGACCTAGGAAACTCCGAATCTCAGATGGAGACCTCGGAATCTCCCACTACATTACGACCTCTATCTTGGCCGGATCGACTAGAATACCTTTCTGGTTGACAAGGTGCCCAAGATATTGCACCTCGCGCAACCAGAACTCACATTTGGAGAACTTTATAAAAAGTCTCTCCCCCACTTAGATCCGACTAAGTCTTCACGACACGTGAGAATTGAAGAATTCCCAATCCTTCTCGCTCTCTAATATCCCACTTATGACAACCTGTGCTTACCAATGCTAACGATCAATTACCAGTCAAACCTTATGATCATCCATCCTCTGAAATCGTGAAAAGTACTTTGGAAATCTGGTCCAGTCTGAAACCTCAATCCATCTCCCGTGCTGTCAATTGAAGGCCTCAATATTCACTCTGGCTGACGAATCCTCGTTCCCACTCCCAATCTTGCAATACCACTGAATTCTAACCGAACACAGCCCATGCGAAAATACAATTCTCTTGAACATCCAATGACTGAACACCCATGCGTCTAACACTCGCAAATGACCTCATTGTCTTCATACTACCAGTCCTTCCCTACAACGGTAGTGCCTTGAACTCCAAAGTTTATCCATAGACAATTGTCGACCATACCTAAACCATGATAGAATCACTGAACGCTGACTTCACTGGAGAACTATAACTCTAGTCCTGACCGAGTATCCTCTAAATAATTCTTCTGCACAGATCCCGACAAAGATCTGGAATGATATCGGTGCACGCGGAACCCACTCTGCAAGATGCGTCCCTCTGTGGGTTCATCAAGGACCTTTCGGCATGCAGGATGACATATATGATCCTTGATAACCCAAACACTAGCAGAAAACCGCCCCGATATCTGACTTATCCAAACTCACTCACAATTATGAAGCGATACGTATACCCAACATCCTCCTAATAGCAGTAGAAGATGACATACCCGAAACATCTGGAGGAATACTGATCACCTTCTGCTGACATGACCAACCCTGCCACACCTGTAGCAGCCTAAACCCTTGGAGCGACAGACTCCCTTGTACACTTTCTTGTACGTGCTGCACTGACTCTGGCCCTGCTGTCCCTTCACCCGATGATCAAAAGTCATGGGTCTCTTCCCGGGACCCTCTACTATACGCACCTGGCACAACCCTCTCTTTCCAGGGTGCTCCAAATCGATCTCGCATCTGCAACTTCTTGGAAATCATATCCTTCAGGGTCTGACACCCTGCCACGCTCACTAGCTCTTGTAACGATGTAAATTTTAAAACAATTTTTCATTTTAAAAAAAACATACTCTCATTCATAAAATATCATAGTAATCCAATATAACACATGTTATCTCAATAAAAAAATCCCAAGATCCTCAAATACATAAATCCTCTCAGTGTGTACGGATCATGTCGGTGCCTTCCCGCGATCCTCGCTAGTACCTGAAACACATAACACAACAACTATAAGCATAAATGATTAGTGAGTTCCCCAAAATACCACATGCAACACATACGCCACTCGAGGCTACAATACGACCCTCCGGTCGATGTGTCTCAGCGGGACCCTCCAGTCTCATAGCTCGTTGGACCCTCTGGTCCGGTCATAGCTCGTCGGACCCTTCGGTCCAGTCTGTGTCGTTGGACCCTTCGGTCCGGTCTATATCGTTGGGCCCTCCGGCCCGGTCTGTTCAACACATAGCATACATACAACACAATGCACATAACTCATATATATACACATAGCATACAAGACCCTCTCGTCTACACATAAATACCACTCTAGGTAATGTATAGTGAGAAGACTCACCTCAATGAAGTCGGATAAACTCTCATGCTCAACGTCCGACTTAGCCTCCTCCTATTATTCAGATAACATCCCCGATCAATATTCACTCATGATCTCATCTCTACAGATTGGGTAGAAGGCCATTCTACCCTTCCCTGAACTCTCCTGAATCAGTCTTGACCAGAACCCTAAAGTCAACGAAAGTCAACTGTCAACTTTGACCCGACTCGTCGAGTGCACTAGTGCGACTCGGCGAGTACATGCATGTCCACTTCGCCCCTGGATCTCACTCGACTCGCTGAGTCAGCCCTTTCCTCAACGGGTTAACACAGGTCGCGAGTCGCGGGGCAACCCGACTCGACTCGTCGAGTCCCTTAGACGAGTTGCCTCCATAACATCTCTCAAAAGACCTTCTAAGGTCAGATCTGCTTCCCTAATTATCAGATCTATCCTTCAAGTGTTCAAATGTCACGTAAAGGTGCAACCTTTACGTGCATGCAACCCACGATAAGTCACAAATGGAGAAATATCTCTAAAAATGGCAACCTAGTCCCCAATCTCTCATTTGCTTGCATAAAGCTGAATGCTTGGGACTTCCTGGACCTAAAAGGGTCCAGATCTGTATTACAAATCGAAAAAGGGGGTTGGAGGCATCCAAAACCCCCAAAAAGGAAGGATTCAAGCCCTAACCCCAAATCAATGAAATTCATACAATAGAGAGTGAGAGAGAGAGAGAGAGAGATCCGATTTTATACCTCAAGGTGAACTCCTTGCTTAGCTAACTCAGAATAGCAATCTTCTTTGATCCTTCTTGCTGGAGCTCCTCTCCCTTCTTGCAAAATCACACCAAAAGCTCAAATGGTCTCCTCTCTCTCACTCTACACGCTCAAGATCAATGGGGGTTCTCTCTCTGGGATGGTAGCCGCCAATGAAGGCCATAAGGGCCTTTAAATAGGGATCAGGCCCTGAGATTTAGGGTTTCATTTAACAGCGCGGACTCGCCGAGTCTACACATCTACTCGTTGAGTCCAGTCATTAATCCAGTCAAGAACTCGCGATCCTACTCGGCGAGTCTGAGCGTCTATTCGCCGAGTCCCTCCATAAAATCCAAGATTAATAACTAAAATAAGATACATGGGAATCCGGATGTTACAATTCTCCCCCACTAGAATCAGACTTCGCCCTCGAAGTCTTGCTCCGCAAACAACTCTGGATGCTGCTCCCGCATCTCCAACTCCGGCTCCCAAGTCAGCTCGAACCCTCTCCGATGTTGCCAATGGACCTGAACCAGGGGCACTTCCTTGTTCCTCAGAACCTTGATCTTCCGATCAAAAATCGCGATCGGTTTCTCAACATAATTCAACCTCGCATCTATCTGAATGTCCTCCAGCGGCACCACCGCTGACTCATTAGCTATACACTTCCTCAACTGAGACACGTGGAAGGTATCATGAATCTGGCTCAACTCCGCAGGTAGCTCCAAACGATACGCTACCCTGCCCACTCTCGCGGTCACTCTGAACGGACCGATGTACCGGGGCCCCAGCTTGCCCCTCTTCCAGAATCGAATCACTCCTTTCCAAGGAGACACCTTCAGGAGTACGGAATCTCCCACCTGGAACTCGAGCTCGGATCGTCGCCAATCCGCATAACTCTTCTGGCGACTCTGAGCTGTCAATAGTCTCTGTCTGACCTACTGTATCTGCTCTGTCGTCTGAAGCACTATCTCAGTGCTACCCATCACGCGCTGCCCTACCTCTCCCCAGCAAATGGGAGTCCGACACCTCCTCCCATACAACAACTCGAAGGGAGGCATACCAATACTCGAATGGTGGCTGTTGTTGTAGGAAAACTCAGCCAACAGCAAGTACGTGTCCCAACTTCCTCCGAAGTCCAACACACATGCTCGAAGCATGTCCTCGAGTGTCTGGATCGTCCGCTCTCTTTGCCCGTCCGTCTGTGGGTGGTAGGCGGTACTGAAATGCAACCTCGTACCCAACTCCTCGTGGAACTTCTTCCAGAACCTGGAAGTGAATCGCACATCTCGATCTTATACAATCGAGATCGGTACTCCATGACGTGATACCACCTCTCTCAAATACAACTCGGCTAGCCTCTCTGCGGAAGAGCTCTCACTGATAGCAAGGAAGTGAGCGCTCTTAGTCAGTCGGTCGACTATCACCCAAATTGCATCGACGCCCCTCACGGTTCTCGGCAATTTGGTGATAAAATCCATAGAAATCTGTTCCCACTTCCACTGGGGAACCTCAAGTGGCTGCAACTTGCCATGCGGACGCTGGTGCTCGGCCTTAACCCTGCGATAGGTCAAGCACCTCTCAACAAACCATGCTACATCCCTCTTCATACAGGGCCACCAATAGTCCCTCTTTAGGTCCAAATACATCTTAGTGGCCCCGGGATGGATCGAGAACCTCGATCGGTGCGCCTCCTCCATCAAAGTGGTGCGCGTCCCGTCTGCATACGGCACCCAAATCCGACCCTGAAAGGTCATCAACCCACGACTATCGGTAACAAACTCAGGTACCTGCCCAATCACCCGCTCTCTCTTGCGGTTCTCCGGTCTCACGGCCTCTGCCTGGGCCTCCCGAATGGTGTCCAACACCGGAGTCATCACTGTCAATCGCATAAAAGTGTCTCGAATCGTGGCACTCTCCGCCCTACGACTCAGCGCATCAGCTACAACATTAGCTTTGCCCGGGTGGTACATGATCTCACAATCGTAATCCTTTACCACATCCAACCATCTCCTCTGGCGCTGTTAGGCGTGTCAAACCCAACAAATAAAGGGTACAAATGACTCCTTAAACACTACTACTATGCACTAAAAATGTAGTACAAGGTAAGTAGGGTCGATCCACAGAGACACGGGATAAGTGTTTATACCTTTTTGCGTAAGGTACAAAAATGGTCACAGAATGGGGGGAATTTATAAGCAATGATTTAAACTATAGAATAAAGCAATAAGTAAATGATTGATTAAGTGAAATAAGTTCAAGATTTGTAAGTACTCCAACTCTATGCAAGACAAATTAGCAATGTGATTCCATGGATGACAAGATATTTGTTTAATGCTATCTAAGTTGGTACTTGAAAGTGTTAACAAGCTCTAACACTTCCCATTCACCACAATAATTAACCAAAACAAGCTCTTTGATTAATCCTAACCTTACCAATCTAATCTAAACAAACTCTTAGAATTAGGTTGAAAGATTGCATTAAACTTTATGTGAATGTTCCCAACAACACTCAATACTCCTCATAAGCTCGGGAGCATAAGAATGTGTGAATAAGATTTACACTAAATTCATTCAATAGAAATCAGTTTAGTGCTTGTTACCTAGTCCAATTTACAAAACAATTACGGATTTTGCAATTAGATAACTTGAATGATCTAACCCTAATTCAAATGGCCAATAAGAATCACAATTAGAATCAAACATTCGATTGAAACAAAATCAAATTCACTAGATAGAAAATTGAAAGAAAACATCAAGTCATATGATTGAAATCACAACTAGAAGTCAAGACATAAAGTTGGAGAATCTAGGGTTCTAGCCACTCATGACTAGAACAAGATCACAAATCTAGAAAATGAAATTAAAGTTCTTACAAAATGAAATCAAATGTTCCCAAGTGTTAATCAACTTCAAAATCCTCAAGAAAATCGCTTTCTCTGCTCCAAAAGTTGACCCCCCAAAGTAAAAAGTCGGTTCCCCCTTTAAGAAAGATGAAAAACTGCTTTAAAACCCACGTTTACGTTTACACGGCCCGCGTAAATTAACATTGTCGTTTACACGGCCCGTGTAAACGCAAAAATATACTGCACATAAATCTACGTTTACACAGCCCGTGTAAACGCAAGGCTTGCATTTACACGGCCGTGTAGATCTCTGTAAAGCCAAAATCTTCATTTCTTTGATATCTTGCTCCTCGGTGCTCCGTAAGTCCTGAAATTTTGTCCGCAACTTTTATTTACCTCCTCCAACAATATCCTACCTCCAAAAGTCCCTGAAATATCACAAAAGTATTTGAATGAAATTGCCTCATGAAAAATCCCGAAAAACATGCAAAATGCATGAGTTTAAGCCTATATGCAATGTACTTTTATGAAATAAAGCTACAAAATGGGTACATGAAATGCACCTAACAGGCGCATATTCAGGTTGGGCTGATCCATCAGATACTTCAAACTCTTGTGGTCCGTGTATATGGTACACCGAACCCCATACAGGTAATGGCGCCAGATCTTGAGGGCGAACACCACTGCCCCCAACTCCATATCGTGGGTGGGATACCTCGTCTCATGAGGCTTCAGCTGCCTCGATGCATACGCTATCACATGCCCTCTCTGCATAAGCACCGCACCCAACCCTGATATTGATGCGTCGCAGTACACCACAGAATCCTCCATTCCCTCTGGAAGGGATAACACCGGGGCTTCGCACAACCTCTGGCGAAGAGTCTCAAACGAGGCCTGCTGCTCAGGACCCCACAAAAAAGTAACGCCCTTCCGGGTCAACCTGGTGAGAGGCACGACGATCTTGGAGAAATCTTTAATAAATCTCCTATAATAGCCGGCCAACCCCAGAAAACTCCTGATCTCTGTGGGGGATCTCGGCACCTCCCAGCTCATCACCGCCTCAATCTTGGCCGGATCGACCAATATCTCATTCTGATTAACGAGATGTCACAAGAACTGGACCTCTCGTAACTAGAAATCACACTTGGAGAATTTGGCGTAAAGCGTCTCCGATCTCAGAACTCCGAGGATCTCCCTCAAATGCTCCTCATGCTGCTCTCTGGATCTCGAATACACCAATATGTCATCGATGAACACGATCACCGATCGATCCAACATCGGCCTACACACCCTGTTCATGAGATCCATGAATGCTGTCGGTGCATTGGTGAGCCCGAAAGGCATCACCACGAACTCGTAATGCCCGTAACGAGTCCTGAATGCCGTCTTCTAGAAATCCTCATCACGCACTCTCATCTGATGATATCCAGACCTCAGATCAATCTTGGAGAACCAAGACGCTCCCTGCAACTGATCAAACAGATCATCAATCCTCGGCAGTGGGTAACGGTTCTTGACCGTTAACTTGTTCAACTCCCGGTAATCAATGCACATCCGGTGTGAACCATCCTTTTTCTTGACAAAAAGGATCGGCGCTCCCCACGGCGAGCTACTCGGTCTGATAAATCCCTTCCCCAACAACTCCTGAAGCTGTGAGGATAACTCCTGCATCTCTGGTGGCGCAAGGCGATAGGGCGCCTTGGCGATAGGCGCCGCTCCCGGAACCAAATCGATGCGAAACTCCACCTGCCTCTAGGGAGGCACACCCGGCAACTCCTCGGGGAAAACATCCGGGAACTCACGCACTATCGGCACATCATCAACAGAACTAGGCCTCTCCGCTGCTACTCGTGTGTCCGTCACGTAGGCCACAAACCCACTACAGCCCTGTTGTAGACTCTGCCTCGCTCTAGCAGCCGAACAGAATGCTGACCCTGAACGGGTACCCTCGCTGTACACCGTAAGAACTCCCCCACTAGGGTCTCGTATGGTCACCAACTGTCGCTCGCAGTCGATATCCGCTCCAAACCTGCTCAACCAGTCCATGCCCACGATGACACAGACATCTCCCATCGCAATCGGGACCAAATCAATCGGAAACTCAACGCCGAAGATCTCGAGTACACATCCTCGGATCACATCAGTAGCATACACCGCTCGCTCGTCGGCTATAGAAACTCATAGAGGTCGACTCAACGCCTCTCGCTGAACACTGATGTGCTGACTAAATGCTAATGACGCGAAATATCGACTCGCACCCGAGTCGAATAACACCAACGCAGGTACAGAACTCACAAGAAAAGTACCGGCCACGACATCGGGCGCTGCGCGGACCTCCTCCGCTGTCAACTAGAAGGCTCTCCCGCGAGCCTTCGGTGCCTCGGCCTTCGCTGGCCGGACCTCGATAGCTCTAGCAGCAAGTGTAGACCCCTGTGCTGATCCCTGTAGTAGCTGAGGGCACTCGGCCTTCCGATGGCCGGTCTGGTTGCAATGAAAGCAAACCGAGAATCCCTTGGGGCAATCCCTCGCGAAATGCCCCTCCTTCCCACACTTGTAACACACCCCAGCTCTGCACACCCCCTCGTGACTCTTGCCGCACTTCCCACAAGTGCGGCCCTTCGGACCCCCAGATCTCAAATCAGCGGGCTTTGCCAGCTTGGCTGCCGGCTGCGCCTGTGCCGGTCGCCTGTCCCTCCTCTGAGACTCGGCCTCCTCCCTGACCTGAGTCTCCAGCTCAATCTCTCTCTTCCGGGAATTTGCCTGAAGCTCGGAAAATGTCCGGTATGACGAGTTCGCCACAAACTCACGGATATCCCTCCTCAGTATGCTCAAGTACCGGCTCATACGTGCCTGCTCAGTCGACACGTGCTCAGGGCAAAACAACGCCCTCTCGTGAAACATCCTCGTAATCACCGTCACAGACTCAGTTCCCTGCTTGAGGTATAAGAACTCCTGGGCTAGACGTTCCCTCTCCACAGGGGGAACATACTCATCTCGAAACATCGTGGTGAACCTCTCCCAGGTCACCGCAGTAAGCTCTGCCGTAGTGAAGTCTGCCGTCACAAACTTCCACCAATCCTTCGCTCCCAAGCGAAGCTGGTTAAACGCAAACCTAACCCTCAGATGCTCTGGACACGAGCAGGTGTAGAAGCATCCCTCGATGTCAGAAATCCACCTCATCGCAGAAATCGGGTCCTGCATCCCATCAAACTCTGGTGGCTTCGTGTTGCTGAACTCTCGGTACAGCAACGAGTCACCTCCCTGGGGCCTGGCAGCAGGGACAACTGCGGTGGCCGCAGCAACAACAGCCTCAGTAAGAGCAGCGTACCGCTCATCAAATGTCTCGATCAGCGTAGTCTTGATAGACCCGAACATCTTTGGTATCTCAGCTCGAATGGCCGCAGCCACCTCCTCGTGAATCAACCTACGAATCTCCTCATCGCTGGTACCACTGGTACCACTGCCTCCTGGGTGGTGGCGCGTCCCAACCATGATGTCTCTCAAATACAACACAAAAGAATCAGAGACTCGTTCGAGTATACTCGCACTCGATACTCAACCCTACTTGTTCTTTAGTACCCTGAGGATTCTTACTTGGACTGCTCACCAATCCGGTGTTTCCAGTAGTACGGACCCTTATACTACCTTCTGTTGGGTTTTGAGCATTCTAACACTTCCTAAGTGTACATGCAACCCTATTAAACCTTGGATCTATGTTTGTCTAAGATACATGCAAAATATTATTTTCCAAGGTTTATAACCTATCTAGCATGGCATGGGGTACTTTTAACCATAAAAGAACTAGATGAATTACATACCTTTTGTTGATTGTTGATTCCTTGGAGTTTGAGAGCCAAGCACCAATAATGTGAATGCCTCAAATGGAAATCACAAATCACCACAAACTTGGAAAATGTATGAGAGAGTATACTAACTCTTGATTTTGGCCACCACACTTACACACACACTAGGGTGTTATTTCATGCAACATGAGCTTGTTTATATAGTGTGCATGGTTAGGGTGAAACCCTAATAACCCATGTCTTTTCCTTTCCAAGGATCCATGGGTCAAAAGCTCCATGGATCATCCATGGACTTCCATATAAGCTTAGCCCATTAACAAATGAGTATTAGCCCACACCATATAAATATAATAGCCCATGATTTAATTAGTCTTCCTTTTAATCACTAAATTAATTCATAATTAATTCAAGATTAAAACTAATTAAATAACATGACTTTATATTAATATATTATAACTTATAATATATTAATAAATCGTAAGTATACAATTCTCATAAAATTATCCATAAACAGTTTGGGTGAAGTGCAACCCAAATGGACCATGTCGGGTCGGGTCAAGTATATACCAAATAAGTTATGGACTTAGACACCTTATCCAACAGTCTCCCATTTGGATAAGTCTAATAACTGTATTTGCGTATGTTACTTCAGGAACCAACCAACAATCGTAGCTCTCGAAAACTCTGTTGAACTATGAAGCGCCATTTTAGATAAGTGATCATATAATCCTCTGTTCTCATGATATCAGCCGGACAAATTCATGGAACAACGTCGTACTTATTGTCCAGCAGTTTGTTTCCCGATTTCCGATTTGTTTGACAAAGAACTAATTTGAACACATCAATTAGGTTCTGACCGGGCCCGGTACATAGGTCAAAACAAAATCATCGAGGGGCGCAGATATCGTTTCTAATCCTCCAAGGACTAGAAGTAACAGATAAACTTCGACTCATATACTTGTTTCTAATACTTGTTGAATTATACACAAAGGCACGTTTTATAACATCAAGTTACTGATGCGTTTACGTGCAATCAATGCACAACCAACTCATAGGTAACAACTCATATCTCTAGGTTTGAAGACTTATATGATATTACCGTCTCACGATCACTCGAGATAAATTCCATGAAGTGATACAAGTGAGCGTGGGTTAATTCCAATACTCATAACTTATGGGTACTCATGAATGTTGTAGCAACCATTGCTATGTCTAAACACGTTTAGCCATCTACAAACTCGATCCATGACAGTCTTAATTCATACCTACTTCCAACATATGAACGACTGTGGAGTGTTTAAATAACTTAGTCATTCGGAAAGAATAACCTAGCTATTCTGGAAGTCAAAACATGCAAAGTGAAACACAATAATAATCGAATCCAGTATGGTCTCAGAACCCTTTTGAATATAAATAAAACCACCTTTTATTTATCACCATATTGATTACACATTATTCATTGTATAATGTTTCAAATAATCAACTTAATACTTGAACAAAAACAATAGTCGTCCCATGCTCCTAGCATGTACACTTTGTTTTTCTAAACAATAGTTATGCCATACTCCAAGTATGCACACTATGTTTGTCTATGATCTTTACTTTGTGAAATAGATCAATTGAACATGATTCCAATGATGCTCATTTCACAATCCCAAATCCTTATTGTAAATGTAAGAATTCCTAATTCCTACCATTTACCAAAAAACTGTTAGATTTTAAACTTATATGCACTGATCCTCTCGTAATGATTATGCACAAGGTCACCAAAACCTTGTCATCAGTCATTACAGAGGATTCCAAAGGAGATCAACTCTATGGAAACGAACTCTCATATTCAAAGTACATTGCTTTGAACATCCTTCTTGCATAAAAGTTTCTAACTTTCTCATAGATTCTTAATATCCAACTCCCAATATGGAAAATTTCCATATTCCTATTTTGATTATCATATCTGAACAAGAGCTACCTCTTTTCAGAATATATCCATATGGTCCTTCCAAAATTTAACACTATACTTCCAACTGTCCCTGAGCAACCAATCTTTGGTGAGCCTTAGATAGTCCTCGACAATTGCTTAATCATTTTAGTCTTATCCAATTCTAGACTTTTCCCTTCTTAATGCTCTGAGCATTTGGAAAATTTAGAAAGGGTGAATACTATAGCACATGTGACCGATCCTATACCCGAAGCATATGGGACACGATTCACGATGTCTCACATAAAGACCTGATACTGGATCAGTCTTTTGCTACAATATTTTTTTATTTTCCATGTTTTCAAAAATCGACTATGAAGAGGGATGTCGTGATCATAATCGAATTTGAGAACGCAATGTATATAGAATTTCCTTATGTTGAACCATTCCAACATAAAATTCATATATATATCCTTGACTAAAGATGATTAAAACTCAATCTAAGCTTTTAGAATTGAAATGAAGTATAATTTCCTCTCCCTTAATTATAGCAAAACAACTTTTTCAACCCCTACAACTTTACGAATTGAAACTTTTGTTTTTCTATAATTAACATTGCTAACTTGCAACACTAAACATAATAATCATGCTCCCACTAACATGATGATTATCAGCATAACACTTATGCTCCCACAAGCTCTGACATATTTCCAGAAATCAGCTGGACTTCTGAAATTTAGATTCGTACACCCTTTCTTAGATAGCTCACATGTGTGTCTAAACAATTTCCAAAACTATGAAAAGGGATGCCGTAATCATAGTCTTAATTGTTTAGACCTTTGCCATTTCTCACAAGTCCAAGTTAGTGTGCCGGTTAACTACACACGCTCCACTAACGACTTTGAGAATGCAAACATCACAATTGCTATCTACTTAAAATCTTCTTAGTGAAAGCATTTCCTCACCATCATTTTCATGAATTGGAGAGAAACCTTATGACACTTAGATTTTATGGTGTATGAGTTCCTATCCATGTGAATTTGTCAAAACCATAATCACAAGACAAGGTTAGTAACAAATTCAGCCTTACATGGATTGAACTTGTTCAATCTTAATTTCTTGTCATCTGGTAGCACAAGGCCCACCAATGCTTCCAAGCTGTTATGCACACAGTTTAGAACTAACAGAACTC
Source organism: Lactuca virosa (assembly GCF_052849685.1). NCBI lineage: Eukaryota > Viridiplantae > Streptophyta > Magnoliopsida > Asterales > Asteraceae > Lactuca > Lactuca virosa. The sequence continues at coordinate 109,547,623 of NC_136429.1, forward strand.
ATATGCATAGACAACTTAATAGGAACAGACACAGAAACAAGAATTATGTCAACTTAATAGGTTTCAAACCTTAAGTTGTGTGCTAGTGATAAAACTCAGGTTTTACTCTTGATTAAATCTTGAAATCCTTTCAGGATCTTTAAGACTCCCACTGTCCACTTGACATATAAGTTTCCCTAGTCAAGAACCATTCCTTGACAAAACAAATATTCAAGGGGTAGTACGGATTCTTATCAAGACTAACACTTCATACAATTGGTCTTAATTGGTCTTTGTCTCATTCAAGACATCACAACTTACCAATTTCAAATGTACAAGAGTAGAAAACATTTTACACTACATTTGATAAGTGTTTTAAACCTTACTTTATGTCACTCAATGTTACAATCTTGGATTATGACTCTAAGAGTTGTTTTGGAATGAAGTATGATCCATCTTCTTGATTTTAACCATTCCAACAATTCATGACCCCTCATCTTAGTCATAATAATGCACTAAGATGTCCTTAGAGTATGAATTTGTGATATGGTTTCATAATCATTAAGATGATCATAAAAACATGTATGATCCATCTTTTTGATTTTAACCATTCCAACAATTCATGACCCCTCATCTTAGTCATAACAATGCACTAAGATGTCCTTAGAGTATGAATTTGTGATATGGTTTCATAATCATTAAGATGATCATAAAAACATGATACTAAAGTACTCTCCCATCTTTTCAGATTTGAGAAACTTTTATCTTTCTGCCAAATTTGATTCTTCTCATCCGTTATGCCATACATTGAAACTTTTCCAATGTTACAGAATTATACTTAACCTTATAAGTATAACCATATTTACTAATCTTTAGTAAATCATGACGAACTGATCTTTGTGGTGGACCTTGACCAACACACACTCAGTGTACCTAATTCCTTAGTCCTTCAATTGACTCACATATGCATGTGATCAATGAATTAGTCTCAATTTTACAAAGATGAAAATTCTCATTCATCATACAATACAACTTGTATGATTCCAAGTTTCTGTCTAACTGAAGCTTGGGTGATGAGAACCTTTCCTCATTTGGTAAATTCAGACACTACCACATATGAGAGAATCAAACTCATATTTCCAGTATTGCTAGAAACATACAAACATCAATTTTCCATAAATGCCATTGTAAGGGGATATAATATAAAATAAACTAAACAAAACTTTTATTTCTTTATTAAAATGCGGAAAAATATTCCTTACAATGCAACTTTAAATGGAAACTATGCTATTACATATTTCTTAGCAATCTATCATAACTTTTAAGTAGTGGCTCAAAAATCCGATCCTCGAACCATGCGATAGAAATCCATCTTCGTGATCAGATTCAACACACTCTTCTTTTAACCTTCCTTTTGCTCGATCCTGCTAAACATCAAGATGCAACCTAGTCACATCATGTAATAAGAATCAACAATTAGGAACTTTAACAAAGTTAGATAGTGGACTTACCTGAAGCCGAGTCAAACATTTTGTCTCTACTTGCTTTCAAATATTTCAGGTATTCAGGGCAGCTTCGCTTCCAATGTCCCTTCTCATGACAATAAAAACATATAGACTCTTTGGGAATGGTACACGAGACAATCACAGACTTAGCCTTTCCCTTTACCTTTTGGTCAACCGGGTTGACTTAGGCCAATCCCCTTCCATTGGGACGAGAAAGCTTTTCTGGACTTCCAATGTTACCATTGTCCATGTCCATGGAAGTTTGAGAAATAGATTTTCCATCAATATTTGCTTGACCATTGCGCCAAATCATTGCTGATTCAGCAGCAACAAGCAAATAAGAAAGATCTATTAGGGTTATATCAGGATCTGTCATATGGTAGTCTTTAATAAACTCACTATATGACTCAGGAAGTGACTGAAGAACCCAGTCAACAACGAACTTCCTTGAAATAACAGCACCCAACATTCTCAACCTGTCTATGTGTGACTTCATTCCTAAGACATGAGTGCACACAGGTCTTCCATCTTTATGTTTCATTTCTAGTAGAGCTTGAGTGATCTTGAACCTTTCAAGTCTTTGGGCTTGTGGGTCAGGGAGAATAAATGGAGGAGGTGGGGGGAGTGAAGCATGATGTTGAGGGACATCATCTTCAAGAGGAAAGCTTGTTTCAAGCGATTTGGGAAGATCATAGTTGTCTGAACCAGACATCTACAATGGGAGAAAATCAAGTTAGTTGATTCAAGTCCTTAATATAACAGCCAATATGAAATATTAAGGCTAGGACCCAACACAATATTTTATAACTTGGAAGAGGGATGCCGTAATCCAAGCTATAAAATATTTGAAGGTAGGTGAATGACGATTCACCAATTTCCACCATGAAAAACGAAATAATTTATTAGGTTTTAATTGGATTTGAAACTCCTAGATCTTTTGAGATTCATTGAACTTTTCAATGGCATGTTTCAATCTCGATTGTGCCCTTCAGGTTTTGTGACTGGGATGCCGAGGATCACAAAACAAGGTGTGAATAACCATGCAAACTCACTTGGTACCCTTAATATTATCACCTAATCGATGTGCCGGTTAACCACACACGCTCCACCGATCTATGATAAACATTAAGTCACCCTTCGTGATCCTTACTAGTCCAAGTTAGTGTGCCGGTTAACCACACACGCTCCACCAACGACTTGGTAAGGTACAAAGTGTGAATTTCATGGGTTAGCACCATATTCACATTTTCCTAAAGTAACTAAGATTGGGAATTTATAAAAGGTTTAGTTACTTTATAATATTCATTATACTTTTAATGAGAATTTAAAGTCATTGTCCTACCCGTTCGGCTAACGACCCTCCACCGATCAAGGAAGCGGTGGGTGAGAATGGACACCCATTAAGTTGCCATTTTATAGGCAACAACCTTATACCCCCCTTATAGACCGGCTTCGTGAATGAGGCCTACTAACGGTAAAACGACTTGATCTTATACATATATATAATAATTAACCATTAATGTTATAAATAGTATAAGGGTTGAATTTTAACTTTTAAAACTCTAAGGGTTTGGAATTAAAGTTTATTAAAGTGTGTGAAACTTTACAAATTCCAAAACTTGAGGGCAAGTTTTGTAACTATCCAAAACTTTTCATTTCATAACTTATGAATTAAAGGTTCATAAAAATGAAGACTCTTCATTTTATGTAACTTATGTGTTTTAAGTGTGTGTTTAAAAGAAGTGACCTTTGGATATCCATAACTTGAGGACAAATTATGGACTCCATTAAAACACATAAATGATCAAGAATTAATCCTAAACAATTCAGCAAATAATTCCTATCATCTTCTAAATTCATAAGAACATGAACATGATCATCAAAGTTTCAAGAATTATATGAACACATACAAAGCATGAAATTTTGATATAAGCTATTGTAAATGGATTAGAACTACCATTACACCAACTAAAACAAGTTTTAAAACACCAAAACAGTTTAGGGTAATGTTTCTAGTCCATTTCCAGCAGCAAAAGTCGAAAATCTGCATTTTGAGGCTCCTACTCGCCGAGTGCACGAACCTACTCGGCGAGTAGGATGAGTTTACACATGAACTCGGCGAGTCCCCCTATGGACTCGGCGAGTTCATCAGTCAGACAACAAAAAATCGACTTTTTATCATTATTTTGCATCAAGTATCAAACAAACAAGCCTAGGCTCTGATACCACTGTTGGGTTTTGAGCATTCTAACACTTCCTAAGTGTACATGCAACCCTATTAAACCTTGGATCTATGTTTGTCTAAGATACATGCAAAATATTATTTTCCAAGGTTTATAACCTATCTAGCATGGCATGGGGTACTTTTAACCATAAAAGAGCTAGATGAATTACATACCTTTTGTTGATTGTTGATTCCTTGGAGTTTGAGAGCCAAGCACCAATAATGTGAATGCCTCAAATGGAAATCACAAATCACCACAAACTTGGAAAATGTATGAGAGAGTATACTAACTCTTGATTTTGGCCACCACACTTACACACACACTAGGGTGTTATTTCATGCAACATGAGCTTGTTTATATAGTGTGCATGGTTAGGGTGAAACCCTAATAACCCATGTCTTTTCCTTTCCAAGGATCCATGGGTTAAAAGCTCCATGGATCATCCATGGACTTCCATATAAGCTTAGCACATTAACAAATGACTATTAGCCCACACCATATAAATATAATAGCCCATGATTTAATTAGTCTTCCTTTTAATCACTAAATTAATTCATAATTAATTCAAGATTAAAACTAATTAAATAACATGACTTTATATTAATATATTATAACTTATAATATATTAATAAATCGTAAGTATACAATTCTCAAAAATTATCCATAAACAGTTTGGGTGAAGTGCAACCCAAATGGACCATGCCGGGTCGGGTCAAGCATATACCAAATAAGTTATGGACTTAGACACCTTATCCAACACCTTCCACAACGCATCGGTATTCACCCCAAGTCCTCCTCCTAGGATCCCAGATCACAAGTACTCCATATCTCACTAAACTCAGGCTACTCTCTGGTAGACCACTCATAAGTTCCTCGCTGCTACCTACTTACTCTCAAAGTATCTCATAGTAGCAGTAACTCCTAGGCTAAGGCATCACAAATCAGGCCCACTCTAGTCCTAACCATGAATACCTAGCCTACTCTAGCATGCATAACATATCACATAATATCTCATAACACATAATGTAAGGGTATTTTGGGAAATCACCGTTCGGGCGTTGGCTGATCGTACACACTGCTCCGTTCCGCTTTTCTCAAAAGTCCTTTACTCTTTTGGAAAAATTGTTTCTTTTATGAAAAATTCTCTCAAATCCTCAGTTTGAGTTCAGATACGCCCGGAGGTGTATCCGAGTCTCTCAAACCAAGGCTCTGATACCAACTTGTAACGATGTAAATTTTAAAACAATTTTTCATTTTAAAAAAAAACATACTCTCATTCATAAAATATCATAGTAATCCAATATAACACATGTTATCTCAATAAACAAATCCCAAGATCCTCAAATACATAAATCCTCTCAGTGTGTACGGATCATGCCGGCGCCTTCCCGCGATCCTCGCTAGTACCTGAAACACATAACACAACAACTATAAGCATAAATGCTTAGTGAGTTCCCCAAAATACCACATGCAACACATACGCCACTCGAGGCTACAATACGACCCTCCGGTCGATGTGTCTCAGCGGGACCCTCCAGTCCCGTAGCTCGTTGGACCCTCTGGTCCGGTCATAGCTCGTCGGATCCTTCGGTCCAGTCTGTGTCGTTGGACCCTTCGGTTCGGTCTATATCATTGGGCCCTCCGGTCCGGTCTGTTCAACACATAGCATACATACAACACAATGCACATAACTCATATATATACACATAGCATACAAGACCCTCTGGTCTACACATAAATACCACTCTAGGTAATGTATAGTGAGAAGACTCACCTCAATGAAGTCGGATAAACTCTCGTGCTCAACGTCCCGACTTAGCCTCCTCCTATTATTCAGATAACATCCCCGATCAATATTCACTCATGATCTCATCTCTACAGATTGGGTAGAAGGCCATTCTACCCTTCCCTGAACTCTCCTGAATCAGTCTTGACCAGAACCCTAAAGTCAACGAAAGTCAACTATCAACTTTGACCCGACTCGTCGAGTGCACTAGTGCGACTCGGCGAGTACATGCATGTCCACTTCGCCCCTGGATCTCACTCGACTCGCTGAGTCAGCCCTTTCCTCAACGGGTTAACACATGTCGCGAGTCGCGGGGCAACCCGACTTGACTCGTCGAGTCCCTTATGGGCTCGACGAGTTGCCTCCATAACATCTCTCAAAAGACCTTCTAAGGTCAGATCTGCTTCCCTAATTATCAGATCTATCCTTCAAGTGTTCAAATGTCACGTAAAGGTGCAACCTTTACGTGCATGAACCCACGATAAGTCACAAATGGAGAAATATCTCTAAAAATGGCAACCTAGTCCCCAATCTCTCATTTGCTTGCATAAAGCTGAATGATTGGGACTTCCTGGACCTAAAAGGGTCCATATCTCTATTACAACTCGAAGAAGGGGGTTGGAGGCATCCAAAACCCCCAAAAAGGAAGGATTCAAGCCCTAACCCCAAATCAATGAAATCCATACAATAGAGAGAGAGATAGATCTGATTTTATACCTCAAGGTGAACTCCTTGCTTAGCTAACTCAGAATAGCAATCTCCTTTGATCCTTCTTGCTGGAGCTCCTCTCCCTTCTTGCAAAATCACACCAAAAGCTCAAATGGTCTCCTCTCTCTCACTCTACACGCTCAAGATCGATGGGGGTTCTCTCTCTGGGATGGTAGCTGCCAATGAAGGCCATAAGGGCCTTTAAATAGGGATCAGGCCCTGAGATTTAGGGTTTCATTTAACAGCGCGGACTCGCCGAGTCCACACATCTACTCGTCGAGTCCAGTCATTAATCCAGTCAAGAACTCGCGATCCTACTCGGCGAGTCTGAGCGTCTACTCGCCGAGTCCCTCCATAAAATCCAAGATTAACAACTAAAATAAGATACCTGGGAATCCGGATGTTACAGCTCTCTTGCCAATGGCTAAGCTGCAACAACTGGAACATCCTCTGTCCCCAAACTGGGTCACAAACTTCTCCCCGAAGCTTCTCAGATTCTCCAAGACTCTCACCGATTCGAGTATGGATCTTGTGCTTTCAGTAGTACGGGCCCAATACTACCTTCCACACCTATCCATACTTTCCTCAGCAATCCTCCCGGATCCTCCAAGTCACTTCCTCAACTGGTACACCCAAGTCTCACTGAGCCTCACTACTAACCCACCAAAACATATCCTAGGCTTTCCTAGGTTCCCGTACCCACCCAGTCCTCAGCTGCTGAAAGATTCCCAGTAATGTCAACTAGCTACCTCATGAATATAGCCACATGCAACAGAGATCAGATAATCCTTCGAGTAATAGACCCATCCCTAGAATGGTTGGACTCAGACAAGAGCTGCGCAATAAGGTCAGATTTATCACTCTGAGATTATCCAGCATGTGCCACATGTGACTTAGCATATTCACTTAATAGCTAGCTCACATTACTAAAAGTCCTACAAAGCACAAAGCAAGCAGCATTCAGAAAATGGAACTCTAACCATCATATTCCAATCAAATCGTTCTATCCTCTAATCAGGAATCTGTACATGCAATTCAAAGACTTATACAATTAGGCAGAACCTAAACATGCTATCCTATCACTAACTGGTATGTACTAGCATGCAAGTCTACAAGCACATACAATAGGCATATAAGGAATCCTCCCTAGATCCTTAGCCCTAATCTAGCATGCAGTTCTCATAATCATATCATATCATATCATATCACAACATGTATGGGTATCTTGGGAAAACTTACTTGAGCTCGGCTGATTGCACGCATCACACACTTTGTTCTTTTTAAAGTTCTATTCTCTTTTCATGTTATTTTCAAACTTCTTTTTATAAAAGGGTTTTACTTTTGAAAATTTTCATACCAAGTCCTTAGTTTGAGTTCAGACACACCCGAGAGTGTGCCCGAATCCCTCAAACCAAGGCTCTGATATCAACTTGTAACATCCCAAAATTCAAGACTAAAAATTTCATTTTTAGATAAGTTATTATAAAACCAACAGTATAAGAAAACATCCATAATATCATGTCATGTCAAAACCAAAGTAGAAATAATCAAAATATGTTATCATAAAACCATATCAGAGTGTAATCCCAAAGATCTCTTGTGCGGAAAACCATAGTGTGATGCGATGCGATCGAGCCGGCTCCTTTCCTTTGAAAACGAGTACCTGAAACCAAAATTGTAAACCGTAAGCACGAAGCTTAGTGAGTTCCCCCATCATACCACATACCATACAATCACATACTGTCAGGCATACCGGGGTACCCGACCTACCCCATCCCAGGCATATCTGGGTGCCCGACCTACCCTGCTGAGCATACTGGGGTGCTCAACCTACCCCTGCTAGGCATACCGGGGTGCCTAACCTACCCCTGTCAGACATATCGGGGTGTCCGACCTACCCCTTCCAGTTTATCTCAACCGGTTACGGGGACTATTTCACCCCTACTACTACCACATAGAAACATAACATATCAGGCTAGCACATAAACATATCAGGTAGTAGCAAACATAGCAAACATAGACAACTATCACAAAGACAATCATCTACAACAACTCCTACTGGTGGGCCGGAATTGTGGCCGTAGACCCACCGCTACTGGAAGGTAACTCACCTCACACTGCCCAAGTCCCGTAGACACAATCCCACACTGCTGAAGTCCCGCAGACTCAACCCCAGCTGCTGGATGACAGATTCCCGAACTGTCAACACCAAAATAACACCCAATTAATAATTGGGTTCCAATACATAACCATAAGTCCATGCTTGGGGGTAAAAGACTACTCTACCCCTAACTTGGCTTGATTCAAGCCCGAGGCCCAATCCAAAGGCCCAAAAGTCCAACTATGGCTCAAAGCCCAACACACGGCCCAATTTTCCAAATTGGGCCCAAGCCTATACATGGTCTCATTCTAAGGCCCAACATCATATAATCATTAAGGCCCAAATTATGGCCCATCTATGGCCCAATTTTCCAAATTGGGCCTAAACCCTTACATGGGCCTTACCCTAGGCCCGTTAAATTATTTTAGCCAATTTGCTTGTTCTTGGATGGCCCATTATTATCCCAATCATCAAAGCCCAATAGAAGGGCCCAACTTAAGGCCCAAGTGAAATTAGGGTTTCACATAAAACGATGATTAGGGTTAAGTTTCCTACTTAACCCATTAAGGACTTAATCCACTAAGGACTTAATCCATTAAGTCCAATATTGCTTAGATTAGTTTTTGCCAATGATTATTATTTAATATTTCAAGTTATCAAATAATTCCCGTGTGTCCCGATTAATTCCCCAAATTAGGGTTTCATTGCATTAGGGTTTCCAACCCATATTAGCCCAATAGGCCCAATAGCTAGGTCCTTAACCCCATTAGGGTTTTCATTCGGCCCATTAGTCTCATGTTTGGGCTCTTACGTCCATTAAGCCTCATTGGGCCCATTAGGGTTTGTTAGTCCCTTTGTCCAAACATCCAAACAAGTCACGATCCAACAAGGCACACCGCCACCCGACACGGCGGCCGGTGGCGGCAGGAGGCGGTAGCCACCACCCTAAGGTGGTGGTTTTTAGTTTCTTTCCATTATTCAATTTGTAATTTACACTTTACAATGCTGAAACTCAAAATAAAAACATACACTAAACAACATAAACACACACACAGCCACTTTATGGTGGCCGGTGGTGGCGCAAGGCGGCAACAGGTGGCGCATGGCGGCAGCAGGTGGCTGTGATGAATTTCCTTCCCGCTCCCGAGGGTTTCCGGTTGCTCACGACCACGCAGCAGTAACGAATCCGTTCAAAGGTTTAGCCACCCACCTGGTGGCTCTCGGCGATGGCGGCCATAGCAACATAACGTCAGGCGGTGGCAGCGGCGCGAAAGGCGGCGACAGCCGCGGTTATCCGCGACATCGAGTCTAGCAGCGAGGCGGCTAGAAAAGGGCACGAGGATGGTGAAGCAGCGGCGACCGGTGGCTTGGGATGCAACATGAGAACGGAGCGGAGAGGAGAGGAGATCCGTCGCCGGGAGTCGTGGAGGGAGAACCAAGCGACGGCGGCAGCAGCTTCCGGCTTCGTCGTCGGCGGCGGCGGCGGTTGAGAGGACTCCGGAAAGACGGCAGCAGTCGAACGAGGAGGTGGATATCGGTGGTCCTTGGTGTCGTCGTTGATCGGAAACATGAGTAGGAGGGAGGTGGCGGCTACCAGAAGTGAAGATGGGGAGGGTGACGGCTGGAGAACCCTGACGATTGCGGCTGCAACATAAGGGGCTTAGGGTTAGGGCTTGACGGGTAATGAAGCTATATACCCCGTCCCCCATCAAATCTTTGCCATAATGACCATTTTGGCCCCTCCTCCATGAAATCCCTTCAAAAGGAGTCTATAAGTTACCATTTAAACCCTGCCCTTTCAATTCCTTTACAAATTAAGTCCAGATTTTACTAAAACAGCCCTCCCCCTTGAGAATCTTTGCAAAACTAATCCATGGTTTACCTTTTTAACCCCAAACTCCATAATTCTTTACAATATAAATCCAGAATTTACATTTTATCCCTTGGTTCCATAATTCCTTTCATATTGAGTCCTAATTGTTACCAAGCAGCCCATGTCTTCAATATTACTTACCAATTAAGTCTGGATTTTACACTTTAACCCTCAACTTCTAAATTATGCCAATTAACTCCTCAAAACCAACACCCTGCATATATAATTGTTTATTTTAGGGCTACCATTCGTTCACTAATTTATTTATTTAACTAATAAATAAACGGGTGTTACATTTTGCACCCTATTTAATCTCCTTAAGTCCATAGGGTTGATCCTTTATCAGCTTCCAAACCCTTTTTGCGGCCCTAGTGAATCCTAATCATCCTTCCCTCTAGTTTTGTGTTTTAGTTTGGTTCTTTTGGGGAAAAGGGAGAAGAAGTTGGAAGAAGGAAGCAAGGATCTAGCAAGCTAAGCTCTCATCTTCAGTTTGGCACTCTTTTGGACCTTTCTAAGTGTTCAAGATCCGATTTTTATCTATCTATGTAGCTAGATCTTGAGTTTTGTCCCTTTTTCTCCTTATTCTTGGATGTTGCAATCGATGGACTTCATAAAGTTTGCAACTTTATGAATCTCTAGGTTAAGGTGACCTTATAGTGGGTTAAATCTGGTCTTTAGCCATGCTTTGATGCCATGCATGGAGTTTATGTCATATTTTCCCTTTTAGACCCATTTTGGGTTCAAGACATGCATTGGACATACATTTCTATAAAGCACAAACCTTTGGGACGTTTTTGAGGCTAGAATCTTTTCTGGAAAAGTTCGGTTCCAAATCTCAATGATTTTGTGTTTAATGGTTAAGCCTTTGAGTTTTCAAGCCTTGTGGAGGGGTTTTTTTAGCATTTGGAGTAGCCCCAAAGGAGAAAGTTGGAAACTTTATCCTTTTAGGCACATTTGGAGTTTAGATCTGAGCCTTAGAGTCCCTAGAATCGAAGAATTAGTTGAATGTGTTAAGCTGGGGAAAACTCAGCGAGTTTTCCAGCCAACTCGGCGAGTTGGCTAGGGTTTTCCCGACATTATGAGTACTGTAGAAACTCGACGAGTTCATAGGTGCACTCGACGAGTTGGGTCAGCATGGACTGTTGACCTTGACCGTTGGCCTTGACTTTGACCAGGGTTGACCAAGTTGGACTTTTGAGGGCATTTTGGGTATTTCGGGATTTTGATGGGATTGGTCATGATGGTTGTAGGCATTGAGTCGGGAGTTGAGATTCGAACTCAGACCTTATCAGTTCTGCACTACTTGTGAGGTGAGTTCTCCTCACTGTACTTACGGGTCGAAAGCACCAAAGTCGGCCCTTTGGATTGTTATCCTGATTATCGTATTGAGTATTGTGGTGATCTGTTAGATCTGAATCTTGGTAGATAGGATGATGCTATGCTTATTGATCTGTATGATTTGTGCTTGTATGTTGATTGATTATATGTTTATGAGTTATGTATGTGTCAACATGTGTATGGTTGGGTTGAGGCGGTCCTGCTTTGTGCTGAAGGCCAACAGACCCAGGGCGGCCCGGATAGACTGAAGGCCTGCGAGGTGGACCAGTCAGGCCGAAGGCCCGGAGAACGGTCCAGACAGGCTGAAGGCCCGGTGTTGCGGTCCAGACATGTTGAAGGTTCTGTATGCGTGTTGTCGTGTGATAGTTATGATTATGTATTGTGGTGGTATTTTGGGGGGAAACTCACTAAGCTTTGGGCTTACAGTTTGGATTATGTTTCAGGTACCTCAGTGGATCGCGGGAAGACGAAGGCGTGATCGTTCACCTCCTCATGTTTTGTTTTTACGATTTCGGAATTTCTCTGATGTGAAACTTATTTTGAAAACAAATTGTAATAAATGATGGTTTTGTGGTTATTTAAAAAGTTTAAAATTTTCAAGAATTTTTCAAATGTTACATCAGGATCCGGAGAGAGAGAGAGAGAGAGAGAGAGAGAGAGAGAGAGTCCATTTGGACGTCATCGCAACACATATGGACCAATTTTAAATGTTGTGGTAGTAAATCGTTCTCACTAGGCAAATATTTATCGGGCGACCCCTTCCAATATATGATAAATGACTTTTTTATCACGTAAAAATGGATTTTATGCCCTTAAAAAGCGAAAAAAATAACATCAGTGACTTTTGAAACCAAAACTCTTATAGTTTTTTTTTGATATTTTCCAAATTTAGTAAGTAAATAATCCACTCACTTTTCTTAATTTATTTAAAGGAGAGTTAAAACTATTATTTTTATAAAACCTGGTTTTTAGTGGCTTATTTGAACTTTTTTGTTCTGGTTTTGACAAAATTAACGGGTTTTTAGTGATTTTTGTTCTTTATGAATTTGTGTAATGTTAGACTAGTTAAATTGGATAAAGCTATGTAGTTAAACGGGTCAAACTAGTTAAATGGGTTAAACAGGTCAAACTGGTTAAGCGGGTTGGTCGTGACAAGTTAGAGAGGTTTAAGAGTGTCGTGTTCAGATTTGATTAAACGTGTCGTGTTCGTGTAAGGCCGAGTGGTATACATACAACGACCAAGCTCGTGGTTGAGCTGGCCACGAACAACGGGCGTGCACACCACCCCGTTGTTTCGTGGTCGGCCGTCCTCGTGGTCTTTCGTGTTGGCTACAACGGATTCAAATGCCCAATTAAAGCGAAGCAACATTTTGACCAATTTGTATAGCCGTTCAACGACTACTTTGTTTAAAAAAAATATTTTAACCAATTTATTTACCTATAAATACAACACTTTTACTCCTTATTTTTTACACCATTCTTTTCTTTCTCTATACACAAACTACACACTACATCTTCACAACCAAAAACCATGGATCCCAACCAAAATACCCCTCCAAACTACAGAAATCGCAAATTCGATAACGCTTTTTCGTTAGATACAACCCCTCGCCAATTCCCGACTATGGAGTCACCTCAAGGCGGTTTTATCAATTTGCTTCAAACCGGTTCCCCTATCCAACAAACACCACTTTTCCAACAACAATATCAACCTTTTTCGTCTTTCCAACAACAACAAATTTCACAACATTACCAACAATTTCAACAATTCCAACAACTACAACAACTCCAACAACAAGCGTCACAACAACAACAACCACCAATTTCACAACCACCAAGCTCACAACCACCACTTTCGCTGGATTTTGTTGCGGAAACGCAACCTTCACCACCACCTCAACCAAAAACGAAAAAAGGAAAAAAAATCGGCCCGACCCACTACCACCCAAGAAAGGGTCCCATGGACAAAAGAAGAAGAAGAAAAGTTAGCGGAGGCATGGGTGGCGGCTTCCCAAGATCCAATTGTAGGAGATAGTCAGCCTTACGGAAGTTTTTGGGAGAAAGTCCGAGCCATTTTCTACGAGTTAATAGAAAGTGAAACTCGAAATGCCGATCAAATTACGTCGAAATGGCAAGATATTCGACTAAAATGCACCGAGTTTGGAGGAATCTACAACAACCTCCTAAACATACGCCAAAGCGGCTCGAACGATTTTGATGTTTTCAAGGCGGCCATGGAGCAATTTGAAAAAACAACTCCAACACGCAAAGCTTTTCCGTATATGAAATCGTGGCTAAAATTGAAAGACGCTCCAAAATGGAAAGAGCAAACGGAAGGAACTTCGCAATCTTCCGGTTCAAAGCGTTCGAGAAACCCCGATGGAACTTCCCAACAATCGAACGGCTGAACACACATCAACATCAACGACGATCCGCTAGATCTTGAAAACGACCAACCTCTTCGTCGGCCCGTTGGAAGAAATAAAGCAAAAAAAGTGGCTTCAACATCTTCGAACTCTAGTGTTATGGATATGTTTGACGATAAATTTGATCGATATGTGCAACTTCAAGAAACGAAGGCCGAGGTGATGACTCGGATAGAGCAAAAAATGATTGAATCACAAACATCATTTCAAGAGGCACAAGCGACGACCCAAACAAAAATCGATATAGAAATCTTGAAAATGAAAGCGGACGACCTCGAGGGCGAAGATTTGGAACTTTTCCTCGCGATGAAAGAGTCGGTTCAAGCCCAACGTAGGCGTATGGGATAGTTTATTTTATTTATGGTTGGAATTTTTAGTTTTTTTTTAATGTTTTTTTATTATTTTTATTTTAAGTAATGTAATTTTTATTTTTATTGTTATTTTTATTTTATTTTTATTTCAATTAATGTAGTTTTTATTTAATGTAATTTGGTCTTTTAATTTAATGGAAAACTAATATTAAAAAAATGATTTTAATGTATTTTTGAATTAAATTTAAATAAAAAAATGAGGTGGAGTGGAGTGTTTAGTGCTAGGTATCCTTTGGTTAGTGGTAGGGAATGTGGTGCTGATATGACACCCACCACATATGTGGTATGTGGTGGGTATAAGGTTGTCCGGTATACGGATCACGAACTCGGTCGTGGTCTACGTGGCCACAGACAATGGTCGTGCACACCGCCCCGGCCGGTCGTGGTTCGTCGTTTTCGTGATGGATCGTGGTGCCTACGACGAGATGCAACGCCCAATCAGGGTTTCTCGATCGATTTCTTCTCTCTCAGCCTTCTTTTGTCCCTCTCCTCTTTCTCTCTCTTCGTTCTCACCGGAGAGTACTCCCGTTGTGGTGGGGTGGTTCGTGGTTGCTCCGGTGGCCGATCGGGAAGCTTTCCATGACCGTTGTCGTGGAGAGTATAACGACACTTAATTAGCCTTTACATTTGAGATGTACCAAAACTTTGTTGCCTACCCTTAGTACGTATTTTTAGGAACTTACCCTCAATCGCTTCTCTTTCATTCGTGCTACCCCTTCTTATTTCAAAATATATCTTTTCCAGATGTAGTAGCCAACCCGGAAGTGAACAAATTGTTCCTAACCTCTTCTTTATTAGGCGACGAATTTACACTTAGTGCTAATTTAGAATGCGACTTAAGGATCAATGCAGACTTAACGCTAAATGCAGTTAGTGCTTCAGCAAAACTTATGGCTCTCTTAATTCAGATAATATCTAACTAGATGATCTTTTTCGACTTGGTCGCCATGTTTGGATCATGATTTCCATGATCCAAATTTCTCGCAATCTAAATTGTAGAACTCGAATTAAGGAAACATTAATTTGACTATAGCTAAAGAATTGGGCTTTTCCCTTGAGGAAATAAACCCGAAATAATCAAAGAACATTGCAAGTCACCACCTCTCCAACTATATAATTGTATTCGACTGAGTTCTAATAGAATACGTCACGAATTGAATTTCGGGGCGAAATTCTTTCAACCGGGGGAGAATGTGACAACCGTCAAAATTCGAGTCGGTTCTAGATTTGAATAAACTTAGTTGCACATATACGCACGACACATACTGGACTTAGTAACTAGAAGCTCAGTTATAACCTACTAGAAACTTGGAAGCAACTAGAAACAATGGATAATGTACTTAGATTTCACATTGATATGTGAATTCTACAACTACTTAACTGTAGAGGTTATCCATATTCGGGTCACTCTTTGACTCGAACACCTTTTCATGAATCATATACACACATCATGCACTTGACCTAGAAGTAGAAATTAGGTCAAAGTCTCATCGAAACTTAACTCAAAGTTGAAGACTAGGACTAGTATACTTGATTCCTCAATTTCGCTTGAATCTCGGAATCACTACATAGAATGCTAATAAACCGATAAAAATAAATTACAAATATTATTATAACTATAAAAGAGTTATAATACCATAAGATAATTTAAAATCTCAAATATTCTATTTATTTTGATATCCAAATTTTTACAAACTCTCAAAAACCCTAAAAACCCTAAAACTTAAACTTTATAAAGTTTAACATCAAGAATTCTATAAAAATAGTTATGAAACTTATAATATTATCTTAAAACAATTAAATTCAGGGAAATATAATCAAGGAAAATAAAAATTTAAGTCATTAACATTCATCCTTAATTTATAAGTCAAAAATCAAGGTTTCATGAATAAAAACTTGATTTTAGTGCACATTTTATATAAAATTTAGATATTTTATAAAATAACTTAAATTTTATAAAACAAAATGAATGAGAAAGGGTTATTATACTCAAAATTTCGGACCCCTCTCTTCCCATATCTCTCTCTCACACTCTCATTCTCCAACACACACACATCTCTCTTCTTTCTCTCTCTAGAAAACTCTCTCTACCTTCTCTCTAATTTTTTTTTCTCCAAACACCACAACCACAGCCACTTAACCACGAAATTATGGAGATTCATAAGGGTTTTTCAAGCCACAAATAAATTTAAGGTAAAGAACATACATCTCTTGAAGATCCACAACAATGATTTAAGCCATGCATGTGCATTTTACTTCAAAAACCGACTTCTACTTCTTCATCTTCTCCAAACTTGTTTTCTTTTTGTTAAAATGGTTTTTAGAACATCATGGATGTGTTTTAACACCATGCATGTATGATAAACAAGGTTGCATGTTCATGATCTTAGTGCAAAAATCGATTTTAAGGATTAAAACATCAAACTCAAGTTAAGAGTTTTTGAGAAACAAAATTTTGTTCATAAATGCATGTATACATTTTGATAAGTTTTAATCTTTTGATATCTGGAAACATGACTAAAATATGAGTTTATCATGATATATTTAAAATACTTCAAAAGATTTACTCAAGGAAATGATGAAAACTCACTTTTCTAACCAATCATCATGCATGCAATCTGCCAGATTTCTTTACCTGACTTTAAACTGTCATATCTCACTCATTTCTTAACCAAAATTCGGGATTCTTTTTCTGAAATATAATATTTTGAGTTTTCTTTCAAACCCATCTGACCTCACTGGAAAATTCAAATATTTCGATTTTTAGCAATTTTTACAAAACTGTTGCTCAATCAGCACCTTTTTGTGAATACTAGTTTTGTATTGCATGTTCAAAGATCTTATTCATCACTAAAAATCAAGGAAAAATTAACTTGAGCACTTAACATCATGTATTAAGAGGTATAAAAATATCTTGATTCAAAAGCCTTTGGAACATGTTGCAAAAATTCTCAAAGTAACATCAATAATTTTTACCAAAATCACAAGAATCAAGTTTTCTCTATAATTGTTTGAGCCTTTAGGCATGTTTTTCGACATAAAAAATAAGAAAACAATTTTTCATTGTTATTAAATTGTTTGAAGTTGCATTCTGGAAATTTTCAGCTCAATATATGTATTTTCTTTATTTTTACATGAAAATAATAATAAAATAGAGTGTTAAAGCATATAAAATACTTAAACTTGTAAATAAATTCTGGAAATATTTATGGATGATCCTTTAAGTTAATAAACATCTCTCATAAAGTTTCATCGATTTTTGTTACTGTTTAGTATGGTTTTTAATTTTCTTTTTATTTAGCTCAAATAAATCATAAAACCACTTTAGGGAATGTGAAAATATTATTTCTTATTTTTCGCAGCTTGTACCTTATATTTAAGACTCCGAAAAATATTTTGGGAATTTTTGAAAATGTATATCTATTTTTCTTGAATTTTTGTGTTTATAATGGACTAAAAACAGGAAAAATAGTTTTACTCATCCAAAATTCATGAAAATTTACCAGAAACTCTTATAATATGTTAGGATGATACATAAAAATTTTGATGATTTTTATCTTCTGTATGCTATTTTTCTTCTATTTTCCCAAGATTTAATACACTTAAATGTACAAAAATCAGAAAAAATGTGTTAAACTTTTTGAAAACACATATTAATATTTTCCCTAGATTATGTACACTGTAAAATAGTTACATAAAAATTACAAGAATTTTTCATGATAATTTACTATTTTTCCATGATTTTATGATTATTCATGGAATTAAATGGTGAAAAATAGTTAGACAAATCAAAAATTCAAGGAAATTTATCTTAAGGTGTTTGACTTCAATTAAAAATGAAATACAAAGTTGGGAAAGTTTAGAACTAAATTGATTTCGTTTTGAATATTTAATCATTGGAACACCTCTAAAATGTTAAATATTAACATTTCAATAATGGAAATCTTCCACTTAAATTGTTATATAACAATTGATTCTTTGAAACTTAATTTCCACAAAAAAATGTTTGTAACTTATCAATATTAAATTTTGACACATTATTGGCATAATTCTATTGTAGTAGTAAGTATACTAGTATTAGATTTCAATTAGGGACTCATTAGTGTGTAACGTCGTTGTAGGAAAAACGATAGTGGTACGAGTGGAGCGTAGATCAAGGCACCATTTGCATCATCTCAATGCATTGTGAGTATTCACGCACTCCCCTATTTTCAGCTTTTACGTTTTGGGGTGGAAAAGCATGTCTCGAAAAACTATTATTTGAATGTTGTATTTAAATTGATTTGTATCAAACATGATTGCTATTTTATTGCTATGTCTCTCTATGTATGTCTATGCAACACGGAACATGAGAACTTATCGTACTAAGGCCCTTCCCTTATCTCTAACCATTAACTCTTTGAGCCAATGGTCATTATGGATAGCGCTATTAGGAATTGACAACTCCTCACTCGCCCTATTGCTGGAGTGCATGATACCATATTCATCTATGGAACGATAAGCATAGATCTTGATAGGGCTTCAGTCATAGGTTTGGTTGAGACTCATTGTTTGCTCATACATATACAAACTCGTTTCTCGTTATAGCAATAAACTTGTTTATTAATTATAGCAATGAACTTTGTTTCTCATTACAACAACGAACTGTTATTACTGAAAACTTATATACATGTTTTAGCAATGAAATTGTTTGTTCCTTGTAGCAACGAAATCGATTGCTCATTTTAGCAATGAAACTTGTTTACTCGTTTGAGTAACGAACTTTATCTTCCATGAGAATATGAATGTTGCATCTTATTTGGGCAACATACATTATCTCTCATGATGACAAAGAACTTTGTTTTTACAAACTTATTTACTCATTTTAACAATATACTTTTATTATTGGAAACTTTTATCAAAACTTTGATTTCAATTCATGGAACCAATATTATTTTGTTTATCTGTGAGTACTCACCAACTATTTTTATAGTTGACGCTCGTTTTACATGCTTTTTCAGGAATCATCGAGTAAGTGGCACTTAGGGACACTTCACTTTTAGGAGCATTCACATGTGTTGTATTTCAATTTACATTGTAATTTCTTTTAAAAGTTGTTCAAACCCATTGTGAATTTGTAATGATTTTTAATACTATGGTTGGTGTTGTCTTTTAACTTTTGCGATGAAACCCTTTGTACTGCCACGCCCTGTGTTTCCGCTTTAGCGGGGTGTGACAGGAAATGGTATCAGAGCCGAAGGTTATAGAGAATACCGGTTTTCCTTTGGAAAACCACAACTATAGCCAAAAAAATTTCTAAACGTTTTTAAAATATAGAACATACTACTGGTATAACTAATTCGAGTACGCATTATTGGACTTTAATTAAGTATAGCCTGGCCAACTATGCTTAATTAAGGAAAGTTAATGTGAGGCTGGAAACGGTTATAGTAGAATTATGTTCAAACCAACTTTCAACTTAAACTTTTGAAAAACAAAATTTTTCGGCGTGCGTACGGGCATTGCATATTATAGGCATTCATCTATATACACTTAGAAACTAAGTGCACTTTTATAACAATGCCTTTATTTAGAAATATTCTTGTCCCTTATCAAGTGCTAGGTTAACCACTTAAGTTATATCACTAGCCACTCTAGGAGCAATGCACTTAGTACTGAGAATGAGTATTCCTTGGTAGCTATTGACTTTAGATGTAAGGTTAGTAGCTAGATATACACTAGTAATAATCATAAGTCGAAACCTATACGAATTATTCCTCAATACCTCTTCATCGTCTTCGTACTAGAGTTACAACTATGAAAAAGCGTTTTGATATCGACACAGATGAGAATTGGAGCATCACGTAAGGAGGTAGATGAGTCGTTTCTAAGTAATCACTTGGATACCATTGGCGGGCATTCCGGATTCGACTCACAAGGAGACACAAAGGTTTAACCTATTGCTACTAATATGTGAGACCTTATTACTACGTTACGACTTAGCTCTAGGTTGTTTCCACCTTGAGCTTAAAACTTAACATAAGATGTCCCTTTGACCTCTATAAAAGGTCGTAAACTACATTGACACCATAAAATGTTTTTCAAACAATTTTTCTTGTCCTTTATCTTTGGGAAAAAGACATCGGTACTCGTCTTATACTCGCCTTGTACTCGCCTTAGTATTTAGGTACGATCAGCTACACTAACATACTTATTCCTTACTTCTTAATCTTCCATCAAATTTTTTTTTTCGCTTCATCGGTTTTATTTATCATTGATAGAATATTTTATAACCACTTCATTTAACTTAGTAGACATTTCCTAACAATGTAAGCCAAATTCTCGCTAAAAATCTTTTGACAACTTGCTTTAATTTAACACTTTTCTTCAAAACTCAATTTAACCAATATTTGTTTTAACCTTGCTATTTCAATTTCATTTCAAATTCATTTCAATGGATTGATGTGCTTTTAAGGGCATATAAACCATTTTAAACATTGCTTACCATTTTGACACGTCTTCGAAAAAACTAGAAACATTTTCTTTTATAATCGTGTTTAAACTCTTTACTATAAAACTTAAACATATGACGTTAAAGTTCATATTATGTGTAAAAGCTTCATCGGATCTTCAAACCACTTTTGTTTTAAGACTTTTGACTACTTCCCCATTTAGGCATCGTACTTTACTTAAATGTGTTTTCTTGAAACCCAACATGGTATTTTTACAACTTTCTAATCCAAATGTGTTTACAAGACATCACTGATGCCTACATTTCAAAACACACCTTATTTGTTTATTTTATTTCAAATTAGTTTTATAATCTGTGTTTATAAAACTTACAACATTGCAAAACTTAGTGTTCACTTTTAAATTTCCAGTGACACCTTCAGCAATGTATAATTACTCTTCTAAATCTATTGAGTCTTTACCTTATATGTTTTAACTATTATTGAACTCCATTCTAAAAAGTCAAATTGTCAGATTTTCAACTACCGTTTGTAGTGCTTCTTCTTTTTCGCAAATGGAGTTTAACTTAATAAGGTAACTCGTGATTATTAGCAAACATTCTAAGACTCTCACATGTCTATTTAATCATCAATATACATCAAATATTAAAGTTTGAAATATATCTCAACCTGGTTTTAATCTACCTATAGGTATTGTTCTTATAATTTTAACAATAACAATCATTGCCGCCGCTACCTTCCTTTTTCTTTCCCCCGCACTTGATTTCTTGCTCTCCTTATGACTTTAGATCTCGCACACCCATAATAGTAACATAATACATTGTCTAACTTTGTTTCTGTCTATTTTGCTTCTCCTGGTATCATGTTTGTACACATAGATACTAGAAGTCTATCCTTTCGTTTTGAGCGATTAATACATGTATAGCCGTGAGGAATAATTTTTATTTAGTCAACTTTGATATATTCAATTACGTCTTTTTATCATATACATCTTGTTTTTATTTTGAAATCTCTATAAACAAGTGATCCTTATTTACATTTGCTCTTTCGTTCTAAATTCAGAAACTTGATATAAAATGCAATTTTCATTGTATTTTTCCTTATAATTAATACACAAGATGAATACTCTTATGCTTATAATTTTTCAATATCCGGAAAATATATGTGAAGGATATGTATCCTTATGTTTCTTCTTTTCTTTAAATACATCAAGAATTTTGAATTTTACGATTATCTATTCTCTAAATGATTGTTTTTGTAGAAACACTAAACTATGAATGCCCTATTTTGAAGATTGACATTTTTACACCTTTCTTAAAATAGTAATTTACTTTGCAATTTTCAGTGAGTTCCTAAACTCTCAAGCTTGTTTTCATAAGTATTTTGACTCCTCGTAAACTTAGATTTGTCCTGACTTAGACAATTAGTCAATTTTTCAAATAGCGTAATATCAATAATTTCAATAAAAAAAAAATTCCCTTAATGACGACTTAAACCTTTAACTTTAATTAATCTTTATATTATTTTACTACTTTGTTGGATCGCCACACATGTATCTTCATTATCTTGGAATTATTACACATTTTGATAATAGTGAGATTAATTATCATTTCTAAACAGACATTTTGATAACAATGAGATTTTTAATCACTTCTAAACACTTAAAATGCTATATACACAATGTGATTTAATTTATCATAAATTTTCATCGCCTCCATTTGCACCAATGACTCTCTAAATATATTTATTCTTCGAATAAGGTTTTATTATTGTAAGAGTAACCGTAGTGGTAATTATAGCCTCGGAGATGCTCAATCATTTCGTAATTTATTTTGTCGACGACACTTAATTAGCCTTTACATTTGAGATGTACCAAAACTTTGTTGCCTACCCTTAGTACGTATTTTTAGGAACTTACCCTCAATCGCTTCTCTTTCATTCGTGCTACCCCTTCTTATTTCAAAATATATCTTTTCCAGATGTAGTAGCCAACCCGGAAGTGAACAAATTGTTCCTAACCTCTTCTTTATTAGGCGACGAATTTACACTTAGTGCTAATTTAGAACGCGACTTAAGGATCAATGCAGACTTAACGCTAAATGCAGTTAGTGCTTCAGCAAAACTTATGGCTCTCTTAATTCAGATAATATCTAACTAGATGATCTTTTTCGACTTGGTCGCCATGTTTGGATCATGATTTCCATGATCCAAATTTCTCGCAATCTAAATTGTAGAACTCGAATTAAGGAAACATTAATTTGACTATAGCTAAAGAATTGGGCTTTTCCCTTGAGGAAATAAACCCGAAATAATCAAAGAACATTGCAAGTCACCACCTCTCCAACTATATAATTGTATTCGACTGAGTTCTAATAGAATACGTCACGAATTGAACTTCGGGGCGAAATTTTTTCAACCGGGGGAGAATGTGACAACCGTCAAAATTCGAGTCGGTTCTAGATTTGAATAAACTTAGTTGCACATATACGCACGACACATACTGGACTTAGTGACTAGAAGCTCAGTTATAACCTACTAGAAACTTGGAAGCAACTAGAAACAATGGATAATGTACTTAGATTTCACATTGATATGTGAATTCTACAACTACTTAACTGTAGAGGTTATCCATATTCGGGTCACTCTTTGACTCGAACACCTTTTCATGAATCATATACACACATCATGCACTTGACCTAGAAGTAGAAATTAGGTCAAAGTCTCATCGAAACTTAACTCAAAGTTGAAGACTAGGACTAGTATACTTGATTCCTCAATTTCGCTTGAATCTCGGAATCACTACATAGAATGCTAATAAACCGATAAAAATAAATTACAAATATTATTATAACTATAAAAGAGTTATAATACCATAAGATAATTTAAAGTCTCAAATATTCTATTTATTTTGATATCCAAATTTTTACAAACTCTCAAAAACCCTAAAAACCCTAAAACTTAAATTTTATAAAGTTTAACATCAAGAATTCTATAAAAATAGTTATGAAACTTATAATATTATCTTAAAACAATTAAATTCAGGGAAATATAATCAAGGAAAATAAAAATTTAAGTCATTAACATTCATCCTTAATTTATAAGTCAAAAATCAAGGTTTCATGAATAAAAACTTGATTTTAGTGCACATTTTATATAAAATTTAGATATTTTATAAAATAACTTAAATTTTATAAAACAAAATGAATGAGAAAGGGTTATTATACTCAAAATTTCGGACCCCTCTCTTCCCATATCTCTCTCACACTCTCATTCTCCAACACACACACATCTCTCTTCTTTCTCTCTCTAGAAAACTCTCTCTACCTTCTCTCTAATTTTTTTTTTTCTCCAAACACCACAACCACAGCCTCTTAACCACGAAATTATGGAGATTCATAAGGGTTTTTCAAGCCACAAATAAATTTAAGGTAAAGAACATACATCTCTTGAAGATCCACAACAATGATTTAAGCCATGCATGTGCATTTTACTTCAAAAACCGACTTCTACTTCTTCATCTTCTCCAAACTTGTTTTCTTTTTGTTAAAATGGTTTTTAGAACATCATGGATGTGTTTTAACACCATGCATGTATGATAAACAAGGTTGCATGTTCATGATCTTAGTGCAAAAATCGATTTTAAGGATTAAAACATCAAACTCAAGTTAAGAGTTTTTGAGAAACAAAATTTTGTTCATAAATGCATGTATACATTTTGATAAGTTTTAATCTTTTGATATCTGGAAACATGACTAAAATATGAGTTTATCATGATATATTTAAAATACTTCAAAAGATTTACTCAAGGAAATGATGAAAACTCACTTTTCTAACCAATCATCATGCATGCAATCTGCCAGATTTCTTTACCTGACTTTAAACTGTCATATCTCACTCATTTCTTAACCAAAATTCGGGATTCATTTTCTGAAATATAATATTTTGAGTTAGCTTTCAAACCCATCTGACCTCACTGGAAAATTCAAATATTTCGATTTTTAGCAATTTTTACAAAACTGTTGCTCAATCAGCACCTTTTTGTGAATACTAGTTTTGTATTGCATGTTCAAAGATCTTATTCATCACTAAAAATCAAGGAAAAATTAACTTGAGCACTTAACATCATGTATTAAGAGGTATAAAAATATCTTGATTCTAAAGCCTTTGGAACATGTTGCAAAAATTCTCAAAGTAGCATCAATAATTTTTACCAAAATCACAAGAATCAAGTTTTCTCTATAATTGTTTGAGCCTTTAGGCATGTTTTTCGACATCAAAAATAAGAAAACAATTTTTCATTGTTATTAAATTGTTTGAAGTTGCATTCTGGAAATTTTCAGCTCAATATATATATTTTCTTTATTTTTACATGAACATAATAATAAAATAGAGTGTTAAAGCATATAAAATACTTAAACTTGTAAATAAATTCTGGAAATATTTGTGGATGATCCTTTAAGTTAATAAACATCTCTCATAAAGTTTCATCGATTTTTGTTACTGTTTAGTATGGTTTTTAATTTTCTTTTTATTTAGCTCTAATAAATCATAAAACCACTTTAGGGAATGTGAAAATATTATTTCTTATTTTTCGCAGCTTGTACCTTATATTTAAGACTCCGAAAAATATTTTGGGAATTTTTGAAAATGTATATCTATTTTTCTTGAATTTTTGTGTTTATAATGGACTAAAAACAGGAAAAATAGTTTTACTCATCCAAAATTCATGAAAATTTACCAGAAACTCTTATAATATGTTAGAATGATACATAAAAATTTTGATGATTTTTATCTTCTGTATGCTATTTTTCTTCTATTTTCCCAAGATTTAATACACTTAAGTGTACAAAAATCAGAAAAATTGTGTTAAACTTTTTGAAAACACATATTAATATTTTTCCTAGATTATGTACACTGTAAAATAGTTACACAAAAATTACAAGAATTTTTCATGATAATTTACTATTTTTCCATGATTTTATGATTATTCATGGAATTAAATGGTGAAAAATAGTTAGACAAATCAAAAATTCAAGAAAATTTATCTTAAGGTGTTTCACTTCAATTAAAAATGAAATACAAAGTTGGGAAAGTTTAGAACTAAATTGATTTCGTTTTGAATATTTAATCATTGGAACACCTCTAAAATGTTAAATATTAACATTTCAATAATGGAAATTTTCCACTTAAATTGTTATATAACAATTGATTCTTTGAAACTTAATTTCCACAGAAAAATGTTTGTAACTTATCAATATTAAATTTTGACACATTATTGGCATAATTCTATTGTAGTAGTAAGTATACTAGTATTAGATTTCAATTAGGGACTCATTAGTGTGTAACGTCGTTGTAGGAAAAACGATAGTGGTACGAGTGGAGCGTAGATCAAGGCACCATTTGCATCATCTCAATGCATTGTGAGTATTCACGCACTCCCATATTTTCAGTTTTTACGTTTTGGGGTGGAAAAGCATGTCTCGAAAAACTATTATTTGAATGTTGTATTTAAATTGATTTGTATCAAACATGATTGCTATTTTATTGCTATGTCTCTCTATATATGTCTATGCAACACGGAACATGAGAACTTATCGTACTAAGGCCCTTCCCTTATCTCTAACCATTAACTCTTTGAGCCAATGGTCATTATGGATAGCGCTATTAGGAATTGACAACTCCTCACTCGCCTTATTGCTGGAGTGCATGATACCATATTCATCTATGGAACGATAAGCATAGATCTTGATAGGGCTTCAGTCATAGGTTTGGTAGAGACTCATTGTTTGCTCATACACATACAAACTCGTTTCTCGTTATAGCAATAAACTTGTTTATTAATTATAGCAATGAACTTTGTTTCTCATTACAACAACGAACTGTTATTACTGAAAACTTATATACATGTTTTAGCAATGAAATTGTTTGCTCCTTGTAGCAACGAAATTGATTGCTCATTTTAGCAATGAAACTTGTTTACTCGTTTGAGTAACGAACTTTATCTTCCATGAGAATATGAATGTTGCATCTTATTTGGGCAACATACATTATCTCTCATGATGACAAAGAACTTTGTTTTTACAAACTTATTTACTCATTTTAACAATATACTTTTATTATTGGAAACTTTTATCAAAACTTTGATTTCAATTCATGGAACCAATATTATTTTGTTTATCTGTGAGTACTCACCAACTATTTTTATAGTTGACGCTCGTTTTACATGCTTTTTCAGGAATCAGCGAGTAAGTGACACTTCACTTTTAGGAGCATTCACATGTGTTGTATTTCAATTTACATTGTAATTTCTTTTAAAAGTTGTTCAAACCCATTGTGAATTTGTAATGATTTTTAATACTATGGTTGGTGTTGTCTTTTAACTTTTGCGATGAAACCCTTTGTACTGTCACGCCCTGTGTTTCCGCTTTAGCGGGGTGTGACAGTATTAGATCGAGAGTTGCAGGTTTGATTCAACAGTAAGTCGATTGATTTCTCATTTATTTCATCATCATCAATTGAATTTGTTATTTGATTTCAACACCTAGTTTGTATCATAATTTTAGTTTCTGCAAAGCTTTGTGTAGGATCTAAGATTTTTGAGGTTTTCGAGCTCAGATTCAGTTCATAAGTAATTTAGTGTATGTATGTATGTATGTATGTATGTATGTATTTGAGTTGTGTATGTATGTATGTATGTATGTGTGTTCTGTGTATATATATGTGATGTGTTCTAATTTTTCAGTAGAGTTTAGAGAGATAAAAAAGAAAACAGGAAGAAGATGAGAGAGAGAGGTAGGTAGGTGTGGGCCCAAATTAATTATTTATTTTCTTTTTCATTAAAATTAAATAGAAAAACATAAAAAATAATATATCAGAAGGGCATTATAGTAATTTCAGTTTTACGAGGGACCAAATTTACGTACAATCATGGCCAAAAGGACCACGAATCCGAAAAGGTCGGGGTTTGGACTAAAACCCCAAAAAAATGCATAAAGACCATTTTTGCAGTTTTGTCTAAAAATTATTAAACAAGGACCGACCGCCTCCCCCCATTCCACCAGTCAAACCACTGTCTCCTTCCATCTCTTTCTTCACGGTGCTCACACCACCGGCGATCCAAAACCATAAACATCCTCGTCGATCTGAACCTAGAAACCCACCGCCTCTCATTTCACAAACTCTCTTTCTGTAAATTCTTGCTAGATTCTATTCTTTCGTCCGATCCAATCTAAACAGAATAACGGATATCCAAAGATGACTCTCCACCTCCCTCGCTTGTAACCCTCCTATTCACCATCTTTGATTCACTAAACAAATAATCAGACAACATATATATGTTAACCAGATCATATATATACAAAAGAGTGCTTATTGGAGAAGAATGGGTGGGGGTGGGATGGATGGGGTGAGGTGAGTGTGGCTTTTTTTTAATTTTTAATTTTATCAATTATAAAAAATAAAAAGAAATCAAAAAGGGTGAGGTGGGTGTGGCTTTTTTTTTAATTTTTAAATTTTAATTTTATTAATTATAAAAAATAAAAAGAAATTAAAAAGGATATAATAGTCTTTTTCATATGTAGACCAACACTGTAATTTCTTCATACCAACATAGACATGATCTATAACATTGCAAAATTTGAACCATGTAATTTGCTCATTTTCTTTATGTGATTTTTGTTGCTGGCTTCGTTTGCTTCTTCAATGCACAAGAACAAACAAACGAAGAAACCCCCAAACACGAATTAATCTCTTATTCATCTTCTGATGATAAGTATGCTTCTTTCTATGTTTACAAATTACAATACATAATACATGTGCATTTTAATTTTATCCTATCGTATATATATACTAGACTCTTGATGTCCAAAACAAGTGGTAAAACAGAAAACCCATGTATACGTATATGCTGCTAACTTAAAACACAAAGAACCCAAAAAAACATAGTAAAATCGAAATGGATCGATTAGGTATCCCAGATCATGACAACCGCAATCACCCCAATACCCAACGTCACAGCCAACAACTTATGATGGGGAGTGTCAACGGACACGACCTTCTGTGCCTTGTAACCCTTTAGCAGATGGTTAATGGATACATATACAAACACCCCACAAGCTATTCCCATGGATACTGCAAATATCCAATCTGCGACCCGACCCTGTGTGGTGGCATCTATTACAATTCCAATTGCAACCCCAATTGGACTTGAAATTCCAAAGGCGAAGGCGTAAGATGCGCATGATAAGAATGGGCGATCTGGTATCATCCTTAGAAGAGCAATTCCCATTGCAATGGCTGCAAAGATCTTGTGAAGAGATATCGTCCACAGAGCTTTCCAAGCATCGGCTTTGGTATCTGCGATCCCTATTGCTATGCCTTCAAACACTGAATGGAAACACAATGCGATTATCAACAAGATGCTGTCTCCTAGTGAAGAAGCCGATGATATTCCAATCTTCACTTCGTCTTTTCCATTCCTATTGTCCCCTATTCATTATAAACAACAACAGTTACTTAAGATATCAATCAATTAAACAAAACAAGGAACAAACTACCTTGACCTTCAACATCAGGAGTTCTCTCTTTTCCATACACATAGGAAATGATGCAATCACCAAGCATAGTAAGCAAATAGCCAGCACAAGCCAACATAAAGGCAAAAGGGTATTCGACTGTTGTTAAATCTTCAAACGTTTCATTGGCATCACTCAGGAAATGCATCAAGGCTGTTCCAAGAAATACGCCGCCGGCGAACTGGGTGCCTAGTACCAAGAATCCTTCATTCCATTTGAAGAAGTAGGGAGAGACTCCTCCGATGAAAGTCCCAAAGAAGACTATTATTAAACACCATATCTTGACCAGAATCAAGGATTTGGATCGGAGGTTGGGTTTTTGGGCGTCATCGTCCTCATCGTCTTCGCCGCCGCCATGAGCAGCGGCGGAGATAACAAGCAAAAGGAAGAGAGAGATGAAGAAAAGGGAACGAGACATGTGAAATTTGAGTGAAAACAGAGGAACGAGACAAGAATTATTAGTTGGTTTGATTGTACTACACCCTGCCTTGGAAACGTAAATATGTAGTACAATCACAATGGCTGGATTTGCTTGGTTTTGAGAGGGTCAATGTTTTAGAAATTTATATCAAGAGGCCCCACACAACCTTATACACTAGATCGATCAGTACAGCAAAAAGAAAAAAATAAATAAATAAATGTTAGAATCTTTACAGATTCCATATAATCGTCTTGACCAAAAAAATACGTGAAAAAAGGAAACCAAATTTATAGAAGGTGGATTAATAGTTATAAAAAAACAAATAAGCCTTTTCTATAAATAATAATCATAACGACGGATATGAGTTATTACTTATCAAACTATATATTGAACCTTTGATTTAAATTTTAAATTTATGACAGATAATATCAAAAGTTTAAAATCTTAGAAAAGATAATCCAAAACCCTTAAAACAAAAATTACATCTTTGGAGTTTTCCAACGCACATAATCCACCACCTCGGTCTACCCATCTTCGGCTGCTGTATCCCTCTTCCCATCTCAGGCCGTCACCTCCCTGAGTCCCTCTTCTCCGCCTTCTAGCTAGGGCTCTCATCTACGTCTCCTAATCTTTATTGTTCTTGAAGTTGAATCTTGAGGTATCTACATGATAAGTAGACATTACTACTCCATTGTTCTTGGTAATCGGAGCAAATGTTTGAGAATACTGGAAGTTGAAACCGGAAAGAGAAAAAAAAAAGACCAGAGGAAATGGTGTCACATTAGAATTTGCAAATTTTTGTTATTGACACCATTAGAATTTGCAAATTTTTGTTATTTAAAAGGCGTTGGTTGACAAGGTTGTAATGCTAAAAAAAAAATTAATATTTATTATATATAAACAAATCAATATAAACAAATTATTTTAATGAGAACTTAAATTTCATTAACTTGAAAGGAAATTAAACACTTGAAATTTAAAATCATAACACACTTGAAATTAAATTAACACACAACCCACTAGAAATTAAAAGACAACGAACTTAAAATGGACGTCATTTGTCGCACCACCTCACAATTTGTCAAAACTCAACATGCCGGAAATGTTTGTTAGTTTTTTCACGGAAAGCCTCGAGAGCATTCACAAACAAAGTTTTTTCATTTTCACCTTGCTCGGCTTCACTCATCACACTTTGAAACACATTGTTAAACTAAATTGAAATTGTGCTTGTATGTCTCCATTTGAAGAAGATTTGACCTTTACTTCAAGGTAGAGTGGCTTTGCGGTTGAATCTTTCGGCGATTCTACTCCAAAAAGTAGTCGTACTAACGTTAATGTTGATTGGGTCTTGTTACATCAACCCATGAACAATCCAATATGATTTCTTCATCAGTTGACCAAACACGACCATTTTTTAGTGATGAGGTTATGAAGAAGATAGAAAATAAGAAAGATAGGAGAACCGAATTAATAAGATTTGAATGTGGTGAAGAATGAAGAAGAATGGTGGCATTTATAGTAGAGGATTGAGGGTTTACAATTTGAAATTTGAAAAAAAAAAACGGTTATATTTTGAAAATGAAAGTTTTTTTTTTGAAAATAAGGTAATTTTTGAAAATGAAAAAATTGATTAAATGGAAAAGGAAAAAAAAAATAAATTAGGGTTAAATGCTTTCTCTCTTATCGGCAGACCATAGCCGAGTGACCTCGCCGAGTTGTGGTCGCTGAAGTCGTGGCGTGATGTGCGCCGAAGCTAACTAGGATACGTCGAGCTCCTTATCGAGCCGCTCCGCCAACGCCTAATAGAGGTGCAAAACTCATAAAAGTAAAATAAAAGTAAAAAAGTAAAGTGAAAGTGAAAGTGAAAGTGAAAGTCACCATTCACCCACTCAATCATTAATTATTTCAAGTATCTAGAAGATTACTCAACTTCATGGTTAATTCATTTGTTGTTTTAATATGTTGTTATTGTCATAAATATAGATTAATTTACTTTTAAGTATTTTTAATTTGTGTTAAAAGGTTTAGTCTAAATAATATTTGATATTAATAAAGGGTGACAATTGATGGCAAGAAACGCTAAAAACATATGTTATGAAATGAAATTGCGACAAAACTGAAATTTGAATTTGTGTTGGTCTCGCGTTCGTGTTAAATTTAAAAACAAAATGATGTGTCGTGTTTGTGTTCAAAATTGACAACGATTTAACATTTGTTTGTTATGTTTTTCATGTTATGTATGATTAATTACCAATTTAAAAACTAATTGTTATTTTATGTTTTTTTTTGTCGTATCACGTTGTGTTTGTCGTTTTTTAATTAGTTCGTTTTCGTGTTAGTTAAAAAAAACACGACATCGTATCGTGTCATGTTCATGTTATATAAAACTTTTTTGTGTCGTGCTTGACAAAAACACAACACGATTGTCTGATTTGCTACTCCTAATGTTAATTCATTTTTTTTCATAAATAATAATTGACTAGTTGTTTATTTTTTTAATATATAAATATTTTTTTTCATATTTATTACATGTTTTAAGTTTTATAATCTAATAAATTGTTTATTTACGTTGATTGTTGAGTATGAGTTTATACTTTATAACAATAATTCTTTAGGCTATTTGGTGTGGGCAACATACTATTACCTGTTATCACATCCAAAGTGTCAACCTCATCATCTTACTCATATTTTTGGTGTTATAACACCCAAAGTGGAAATGGGCAACACCAAATAACACGTGATAACACTTACCATTTTCTATTAATTTATTTATTTTTTGATGTTTTTAATTTCTATTTTTCTAATTTGTTTTATATTTTTAATTTATGTCATAAGATTTTTTAAAAAACATATAAATTAAATAAAACATAATTAAATTAAATACTTAAGTAAACAAACATTTTTAAAATTAAAAACGACATTACAACGGAAAAAAACATTGACGGAAAACATAATAAATTTAAAAATATACAATCGATACACTATTCTTCGCCTAAATATTTCCGCTCGATCTTTGCCTTTATTTTTCGGAGCACCTCGGTGGCATATTCTTCTCGCTAGTTTGAAGAATTGTCAAATCCTTCGCAATGTGATCTTCATTGGCTTCACGACGATGGAACTCCAAATGCTCCGGTTGCAACTCATATCTTTTACGCTCGATTTCGTTGTGATCGTCAAATTTTTGTTTCATTTCCGCTTGCTCTCGACGTCTACTTCCACCTTCCTTCGCATGTCGTTGAGCCCGCCTCGCTTTGTCGCGACCTTTCGGTCGTCGAGGCGGGGAGATCTCTTCGATGCCGTTCAAGTTGTCCGGTATCTCATCCGTGTCGGCATTGAGGTCGATGTTCGTGCATGCGTTCGAAACGTCGACCGAACCCAAGCCGCGAGACCTCTTCGATTGTTGTTCCGTAAATGTGTCCGTTTTATTCCATTTTGAGTCTTCATTGACAATCTCCCAAATCTTTTCGTGCTCGAAAATGTGACCGCTCTCGACATGATATTGGTCCCTCGCCGCTCTATAAACGTCAAAATCGGTCGCACCACTTTGCTTGTGCGAGGAAAGTTTGTTGTGGACGGAATTGAACGTGGTGCACTTCTTGCTTATTTGAGTCCATTTGCTACTCAACATATCGTGATTGCGATAATTTGCATCCTTCTTCAAAATGGTCTGAAATTTCCCGATCACGCCTTCCCAAAAAGCAACTTTTCTCATATCGTTTCCTTGCATTGGATTTTTTGATGTCCCGCACCATGCCACCACCAACGCGTATTCTTCCTCCGCAGTCCACCATGTTGGAGGTTCGTCTTCCCACTTTCCCTTTCCTTCGTGCTCTCCCTTTGTTGCCCGTTTTTTTCTCGGCTCCCCCCTCCCCCCGCTTCGGGTACCGTTTCTTGCATGGGCAGTGGTTGTGTGGTATTTTGTTACATTGTAGCGAATGTGTTGAAAATGTTTCGTCGAAGGGTTGTACGGAATTGTGGTGGGGTGAGGCGGGATTGAAAAATTTGCCTTGAGTATTGAGGATGTTCGCGTACATGTGCAAAATCGAGAGGCGGAGATGTATTTGTGTTTGGAGGAGAAGTGTTGGGGTTTTGATCCATAGTGATGAAATGAGAAATTGTTTGATGGTTTGAAATAAGATGAGAGAAATAATTTGGATTGTAGGTAAAAAATAAAGTTAGATGTGTATATATAGGTGTAAAAATTAGAGTGAATATATATATATATATATATATATATATATATATATATATATATATATATATATATATGTGTGTGTGTGTGTGTGTGACAACCCGAAACTTCTATTTCGTACCATTGGTCAATTCTATCAATGTTAAACTCGTTTATGTTGTCTTTAGTACTGTTTAAGGGTTCGTTTAAGTGTTCTAAGCTTGAGTACAACCAATGTGGAGATTAGGGATGAGTTATCAAGTCGTAAAGTAACAAAATCAGGCCATACACACTCTTAGGAGGAGTGCACGGCCGCACACATGGGTGTACGGCCGTACACCCCCCTCATGGCCGCACACTCACCCCTATATATATGGGTAGACTCCTTTCCTTCATTCCTTTCTCCTCTTGGCTGCACACTACTCCTACTCTCTCAAGTTTCTTCAACTGTGACCTCTCCAAGGCTACAAAAACGTGAGTATTCCATCCTTTAGCTTGCTATACTTGAAGGACTTCTTGATTCAAGCCTTAGTTCATCAAATTCCATTATGTTCTTCACCCTTTGAAGGAGTACGGCCGCACACCCCTTTGTATGGCCGTACACCCCCTTAAAGGCTCTCCAAAGTGAGAGTTTGACCCCTATCTTCAAGTTGGACATGATCTTAGCCTTGATGCACCTTAAAGTCGACATTTTGGGCATGAACATGAGGGGTGTACGGCCGTACACCCCTTTGTACGGCCGCACACATCCCTTAGGGCCACAAACCCACTTGGATGATCATTTAGGGCCTCAAACTTGAATTGCAACTAATCATGGGACCTAGAACACTTCCTGGATGCTAGTTGGAACCTTGGAAACACCTCAAAAGCACATCTCATCATGAGTGTACGGCCGCACACTCATGGGCCGCACACCCATGGCCATACACACCTATAGGGTGGCCGTACACCTCCTTCACTCCATCACATGTGATTTTGTCACTTAGTTCAAGTATTTCCAAATCCATAGAATGGTTTCCCATCATGTCTAGTAGTGAAATACCCGCTATATGTGTTATTACATGTTAAATAGGATCTAATTGTGTTTGAGGCTTCACTGGTCACTCAGCATCTCATACCGATCTTTCGTTCAAACCACCCACTCGAGGTGAGTTCATACCCCTACGCTTTTACGATTTTCAATGTTTTCAGGGGGGAATACAAGCCAAACACAAAGTATTTTATTAAGTTTTAAACTTATTAATACAGTTCAACGATTTCCACGGCTAATAAAATATTTAGATATTTTATCCCTTTTGTACAACGTTGAGTATAAGGGACACTGTTATTTTTAAAAACATAAGTTCATAGTTTTCAGAATGATTTTCACAAAGTATTTCCGTGTCATTTCAAGTAAACTATAATGGTATAGTTTGGGAGAATCCAATGTTCAGATTTTACCAATTCAGATTTCATTTATGAGTGAATATATATAAACTATGACAGATTTAGTTTACGGTATATATTTTCTCAGGAGTATAATATTTAATAATTATTTAAGCATATTTATTACCTTATACCGCATCCAATGGACTCTAATTCAAGAAAGCACTCTAGAATTACACGTAAACTAGATTATACAGGGTTGTGAGGCTCTACTTCAAACTGTACCCTTAGGTGTACTGAATTAAATCATATCCTAGTATAACCAGAGTCTCCTGGAGGGAGAGCGTGAGATTTGTGAATAGATCTATTCGGGATTGACAATCCCACACCTGAACTGCTAGCTACAGTTAGGCAGGCACGCCTGGGGTGACAAATGTCAATGAACTAACACCTGAAGAACGTTGTAAAGGTCTCTAGGTCATATCAAGCATGGTTATACAACTCACAATAAGTATAAACTAATCATTGGTTTACGGGTTTTCACTCTTCAATTAGTTTTGTTTATGTAATAAGACTAATATACATCACTGGGAGTAACCAGGGTTTTCAAAAGGAATAATGCTTAAACAATATAAGTATGGTAGATACTTGTACTTTCCGATTTAGAACGGGCAATTCAATAACTTTCACATAAGGGAAATGTAGAATTTCCCAGGGTAAACATCAGTATTTTATAAACAGATGGTTTATTAACCAACCAACGAATATTCATATTTCCTCCATAACTCCTTGGTTTATGCGTGACTAGTAGGAACCAAGAAGTCATAGAAGAAATGGGTTTAATCATGCTTTCCATAAGAAAATATGGGATTTTCTTGAGGAACACTTTCAACAGATATCAAAAGATTATTTCACTTAAGGTTTATACATTTATTACACCAGATAGTATAAGGTTTTCTGAGAAATATATCGCACTTTTCAAAAGAACCGAGAACCGTCTTTCTAAAAACAAAATGCTTATGAACTCACCAGCTTTATGCTGATACTCTTTCAAAACTTACTTGTATTCTCAGGGCTCTAGTAGACAGGTACACCCCCGAAGCTTTTGAGAAGACTGCTCAGTATCGTACTGCGACTCCTGTTGTCTTCTGTATCTACTTTGATGTTTCAATTTGAAATATTTAAAATACCTATGTAAAACTTATACCTATTAATGCAATGTTTGGCTGTACTTTGATTACTATAGTGCATGTGTTGTGATACTTACATGACGTCCTCCGCCCCCAAACGTTTCCGCCGTTCCGGTTTGGGGGTGTGATGGATTGGTATCAGAGCATTGTTTATAGTGAACTCAGTATATCAATCATAAAATATATACAACTATAAACACATTGGGATAAAAACACTCTGACCAAAAATTATACTTTAAAAATATACCAATATTTTATAAAAGTATAAATATATTCAGAATATGTATATACTAGAACGAGAATCACAAGAAGAACAAAACAAAAGTATTTGGATGTTGGACACTGTGGTTAAACCTGGGCAGTTATGTAATCATGTCTAGGTGTAACATCCCAAAATACGACCCAAAAAATTTTGTTTTAATATTACTAAAAATCACATCATCGAATGTCATACGTACTAAGAACCATAGAATGAGTAACTCAAAAGTCAAGTAACT
Source organism: Lactuca virosa (assembly GCF_052849685.1). Classification (NCBI taxonomy): domain Eukaryota; kingdom Viridiplantae; phylum Streptophyta; class Magnoliopsida; order Asterales; family Asteraceae; genus Lactuca; species Lactuca virosa. Next base: position 109,584,601 of record NC_136429.1, read on the forward strand.
GTGTCAAAACAAATACTGTATCAATCATATCAAAATATCTGAATAAAACTCCTAGGATAAAACTGAAGCTGTGGTGTGTGCGATGCCATCATCCCGAGCTCTTCCCTTTGCTAGCGGAAGTACCTGAAACCAAAACTGAAACTGTAAGCATGAAGCTTAGCGAGCTCCCCCAAACTACCACATACCATATAATAACATATAAAGCAATTACTGGGCCTTGCCCACTGCATCAGACCGAAATCCGAAAAACTGCATCGGACCGAAGTCCGGAACTAACCAGGGCCTTGCCCTCTGCATCGGACCGTAGCCCGGAAACTGCATCGGACCGAAGTCCGGAACTAACCAGGGCCTTGCCCTCTGCATCGGACCGAAGTCCGGAACTGCATCGGACCGAAGTCCGGAACTAACCAGGGCCTTGCCCTCTGCATCGGACCGAAGTCCAGAACTGACTGAACATATCATAGCATAATCATAACTACTAGCATAAATACATATACTTCATACTGCATCAGACCGAAGTCCGGAACACAAAACACACAGACATGCTTGAATCACAAAGACATCAAGCACACTGAACTACTGCATCGGACCGAAGTCCGGAACTACTGCTAACTAAACGGGTCGACATTGTGGCCGTAGACCCATTTCTACTGGAAGGAAACTCACATCGTAATGCTGGCTGCTGAGATGCTAAATCTGAAACTGTCTGACTGCTGCTCCGGAACTCCCCGGCTACAAATCCCACAACACTAAATCAGATATTGATAACTACTCTCAGGGTAAAATGACTATTTTACCCCTGGTCAAAGTCAATATCCTGGTCAAAGTCAACTTCCTGGTCAAAGTCAACTTTCAGTTGACCGGACTCGCCGAGTTGGGCCGCCAACTCGCCGAGTCCCTATCACCCTTTCTAATTCTCTACCCGCTTCTACTCGTTGAGTTTGGCAAAGGCTCGACTATTTCTTCTTCGATACTAACATCTAGTTCATCTTCATCTGACTCGCCGAGTTGTATGAACAACTCGTCGAGTCCTCCTTCATCCTATGAATGAGATCAGTCCTTGACTCGCCGAGTTGTATGAACAACTCGTCGAGTCCCTCCACTACTAGATCTGAGCCTTTACTCACCGAGTCCATTACCTACTCACTGATTCCACCTTAAACTCTCAGATGGGGAAAATTAGGGACTCGCGACTCGACTCGTCGAGTCTGAAGAACGACTCGCCGAGTCCCATGCATGTCATTACTAAACAGTCGATTCTGCTCGAATCCAATGCATTCCATTCATAGATCTGGGCTCCTAGGGCTGGGTTTTCATGTAAAGTTTCTAACTTTACGTGCATGCATGCTAATATGAAGCTCAACTACCCAAAATAAGCTAAAGGAAGAGATCTAAGCTTGGAATGGAAACTTGGCTCAATAAAGGTGGCAACCTTGAGCTTAAGAGGCTCTGGAAAGCTTAGATCTGAAGTCCATTCAACATATTAACTCTTAATTCGACCTTAAAGTCTAGAAAGGGCTCAAAATCAACAAGAGCAAATTTCTCAAGAGATCTAATTGATAATAAGCAAAGATTCGAGCTTGATACCTCAAAGGGGACTGAAATGCAACTAGAAATCCGGATCTACTTGCTCCCCTTGAATACTTCTCTTCTCTCTTCTTCCCCAAATCCCCAAGATGCACTAAAACCTTCACAAGTGAGAAAATGCTCCAAAAATGCTTAAGAACGGCTAGGGTTTCGTATGGGACTCTTTGTGGGTAAGGGAGGCTGGTCTTGGGGCACATAAGATGTTTAAATAGGGTGCAAACCCTTGAAATTAGGGTTTCATCCAGACTGGCAGACTCGTCGAGTCCGGGAATATGGACTCGTCGAGTCGCCAACTTAAATCGCGTGCAAATCTCGCCTCTACTCGACGAGTCGGGCTACTGACTCGTCAAGTACCCCTTAAGAAATGAAAATTACTTATCTTAGACTTCGTCCTCAAAGTCTGCTGCCGCTGAATCTATAAATATCTCTGGGTAATGCTCCCTCATTTCCTCCTCGGCCTCCCACGTCCATTCCGAACCCTTCCGGTGCTGCCACTGCACCTTCACTAGCTGGACTACCTTGTTCCTCAAGGTCTTCGTTTTCCGATCCAAGATCGCAACGGGCCTCTCAATATAATTCAGGCTGCTATCAACCTGAATATCCTCCAAGGGTACAACTGCTGACTCGTCCGCCAAACACTTCCTCAACTGAGAAACATGGAAAGTGTTGTGGATCTGGCTAAGCTCTACTGGAAGATCCAACCGATAAGCAACCCGACCCACCCCAAAACCCTAAATGGACGATGACTTCGCCGAACAGTTTCCTGAAGAGACTGACTCCGAACCCGAAGTTGAGAACCTACGTCAAGTGGCCCCTATACCAAATCCTAACAACCGGCTTGAATTCCAAGTTCCAACGCCTATGTGGGTTGGGAGTTTGAATAGGTGGAGCCACGAGCAAGGCCAACCCCTCCCATACAACGGAAACCGCAACTTCTACAATCTAGACGAAGGAGGTCCTGCAGACAGGGCCCTTCCAATTCTGATTCTCCGAGTGGCTCGCAATGTTGAGCTAGGTGTGGCAACCCTTCAGCGAACTGTGGAACTCGAAGCGGATTCAGGCACCAGCACGGATCACATTCGTCGCCTTGAGGGCGCTCATGGGAGAGCTATGAGGGATAATGAAGCTCTGCAGCGAGAGTTAGTTGCAACCCGAGTTGAAGTCATAGAGCTCCGAACTCGCCAGTCAGTATACGAGAGACGCCTACTTGGTGTGGAGCGTCAGATGGCTGAATTAAGGTTTCATCTGAGGGGTGTCTGTCGCCGATAGGAAATACTCTGCTCATCCTTCCTTTCAGTTTAAAGAATAGCCTTCATATCTATGCTCTAAGTAGCTCTTTCCCCTGTAGACATTTCTGTCTTGCAAGTATTATTTCACTAGTTCTTTATGTTGTCAATTTTCCCTCTGTTGGTATGTTGTAGACCTATTCCTAGGTCAAATTTTCCGAACTCTGTGTAATCTTAATACCAACTATAGTGACAACAATCTTATTTCAGTTAAAGATCATCATTAGCAAAAATATATCTTAGATTGGTAACATGCGAACTAAGTAACTTTATCAAAGTCGTACCACTATTTCATCTTCGAAACATATTCATAGGCTGTACTCTTACCCTAGACGATCACTCCTTTCCCATCAATCTCATTCCAGTATCCATAAAGAGCTTCGATGTTATAATCGGCATGGATGGGTTGAGCTTCAATCATGCTGATAACCTTTGTTTCGAGAAAACGATTCGTCTCAATCTTCCCTCTGGCGAAGCACTCAGTATTTACAGTGATAAACTCAGTTCGAACCTTCGTATTGTTTTGTGCATCAAAGCCCAGAAGTATATGCGGAAGGAATGCCATGCATTCCTAGCTCATGTTGTTGACGAAACGCAAAAAGTTATAGACCTCGAGAGCATTCCCGAAGTCTGCAACTTTCCTGATATCTTTCCCGAAAGTCTTCTAGGGATTCTTCCCGAGCGCCAAGTCGAGTTTCGTATCGATTTAATCCTCGGAGCTACCCCTGTAGCTAAATCTCCATATCATCTAGCGCCGGCGAAAATGCAAGAGTGATCCGACCAGCTCAATGAGCTGATCAGCAAAGGATTCATAAGTCCATTTATGTGAGCTTTATTATGATTTGTTCAAATCTTTTCGAAAGTTGGAAATCGATATCCATCAGTCGAAGGTAACTTATTTTGGATGACCCTCGGTCTCTAACCATCCTAGAAACCTACTTCTATTCTTACTAGGACTACATCATAGGGATGTAGGTCGAATCATTGAGAACCAGATAACAGAATGGAAAATTTTCATGCATATATAAACATTTAGAATACCTCTAGAGGCAATCATTATTTCTCACAAATTCATTTTCTCAACGGGTACCAGATCATGCCTCCGAAGAAACGTAGCTAACCCGCCAGTAAAACATCAATCCTTCAGATGGATTCAGCTACGTTTCAAGCTGCAGTCACAGCAGCCGTAGCAGCTGCCATGACTCTCCTTAATACTAACAACGCAAATGTTAGTGGAAATGTTAATGGCAATCCTGATCGTGGTAATAATCAATTTCAGCAACAAGTGCCTGCTGGTAAGGACACACCGGACTTCAAACCTAATATCCTGAAACGAAAGTTCGAGAACGAGAAAGGGAGTTGTTCAACTCAAGGACCTACTAAAAGGCAATGAACTGGGGCAGTCAACACTCCCGTCAGCCTTGCTATTCAAACACCAACCACATCCTACTTGGGAAACCTCCCACACTGCAGCGAATGCAACTACCGTCATTATGGAGTCTGCCGAGTGTTGCACTGCTTTAGATGCAACAAGAAGGGACACACCGCCCGCTTCTGTAGGACCCCAGTCGAGTTCATCACTTTGACTACCAATGTTGGGACTAGTCCAATATGTCACCTATGTGGTGGAGTAGGACATTTCAAGAAAGACTGTCCAACAGAGAAAAACGACGGGGAAGCAGGAGGAGTTTGACCCTAGAGAATGGGGGAGCATCAAAGAACCCTGCTATATTTTGGTACGCATTCAAAACCCCCAATAATTGTTTATGATTCTGATTCCTCTTTCGTTCAAATTAAATCCCAACATTCATATAAAATTTGAAGCCCTAATGGCTAAACTTTGATGGCTTAGTGTATACGTTAGGGTCAGTTATACATGACTTGTGTACACCAAGTGACTATAGAGAGACCTAGTAAGAATCTTTTCATAAAAAGTCCATAATTTCAAAGTATCAGAAACCTCGTACTAGTAGTACCCGCCAACGACGAATCAAAAACAGGATACACCAGAAACATACACCCTGAGGCACCAATGTTCTAACAAAACGATCCCTCCGAACTAACTTAACGCGTGATTCTACGACGTCATCCCGCTTAGTCCGACTGAGTCTACGTCATACCAAACGCGCACGTCCCTAAGGAGACCCTTTGCCTTAAACCGCTTGAATCCCAAAACTCTCGTCACCCATAATGACAAACTGGATGCGAACTTCGAAAATTCATCTCCCTTCCAAAACCCGAAAGTATTCATGCGAGGAGTATGGCATCCACCCGTAACCATCCTTAAGCATCCTCGGTAGACCATTCTGGGATTACCATCCGAACAACAAGGCAAGTTCAGGCAGGGACTAGGGACAAATACGGTTAACCTATTCGTGAATAATGTACATACGAGGGTGGTATATAATTAAGATTCTACTGACTTAGGATGTGTGCGTCTGCCTTATCTCCTGTTCCTTGTCTGGTTGTGGACCTGAGGCAGAGTCACTCATCCGACCGCCTTGTCAATCTTAATTGTATACGACTTGTGCACACGGGACAATGAGAGATGAACCAGGTATGAATCCTACCGCGAACTTCAAAATGGGCATTCTACCAGTTGGATGAACATGATAGAACAAGCTAAGCCTACCCACCCTTCACAGATCAGAACAGCAGATACATCAGTGAAGATCCACTGAAACACCAAGCGAGAATCCGAAATTCACTGGAGAACGCGAGGGTTTTATGAAACTCAGGTACCCTACCGATCCTAGAGAAGTGTTTATCCGATGAGACACTTGTGATACCCTTCTTCTTTCTCCAAATCCAGGAATTATGTTCCATGTTTGAATTTCGGGACGAAATTCCCTCTAACGGGGGGATGATGTGACAAACCGGAACTTCTATTCTGTACCATTGGTCAATTCTATCAATGTTAAACTCGTTTCTGTTGTCTTTAGCACTGTTTAAGGGTTCGTTTAAGTGTTCTAAGCTTGAGTACAACCAAGGTGGAGATTAGGGATGAGTTATCAAGTCGTAAAGTAACAAAATCGGGCCATACACACTCTTAGGAGGAGTGTACGACCGCACACATGGGTGTACGGCCGTACACCCCCTCATGGCCGCACACTCACCCCTATATATATATATATATATGGGTAGACTCCTTTCCTTCATTCCTTTATCCTATTGGGTACACACTACTCCTACTCTCTTAAGTTTCTTCAACCGTGACCTCTCCAAGGCTACAAAAATGTGAGTATTCCATCCTTTAGCTTGCTATACTTGAAGGACTTCTTGATTCAAGCCTTAGTTCATCAAATTCCATTATGTTCTTCACCCTTTGAAGGAGTACGGCCGCACACCCCTTTGTACGGCCGTACATCCCCTTAAAGGCTCTCCAAAGTGAGAGTTTGACCCCTATCTTCAAGTTGGACATGATCTTAGCCTTCATGCACCTTAAAGTTGACATTTTGGGCATGAACATGAAGGGTGTACAGCCACACACCCCTTTGTACGGCCGCACACACCCCTTAGGGCCGCAAACCCACTTGGATGATCATTTAGGGCCTCAAACTTGAATTGCAACTAAGCATGGGACCTAGAACACTTCCTGGATGCTAGTTGGAACCTTGGAAACACCTCAAAAGCACATCTCATCATGAGTGTACGACCGTACACTCATGGGCCGCACACCCATGGCTGTACACACCTATAGGGTGGCCGTACACCTCCTTCACTCAATCATATGTGATTTTGTCACTTAGTTCAAGTATTTCCAAGTCCCTAGAATGGTTTCCCATCATGTCTAGTAGTGAAATACCCTAATTTGACTCCTATATGTGTTATTACATGTTAAATAGGATCTAATTGTGTTTGAGGCTTCACTAGTCACTCAGCATCTCATACCAATCTTTCGTTCAAACCACCCACTCGAGGTGAGTTCATACCCCTACGCTTTTACGATTTTCAATGTTTTCAGGGGGGGGGGGGAATACAAGCCAAACACAAAGTATTTTATTAAGTTTTAAACTTATTAATACAGTTCAACGATTTTCACGGCTAATAAAATATTTTGATATTTTATCCCTTTTGTACAACGTTGAGTATAAGGGACACTGTTATTTTTGAAAACATAAGTTCATAGTTTTCAGAATGATTTTCACAAAGTATTTCCGTGTCATTTCAAGTAAACTATAATGGGTATAGTTTGGGAGAATCCAATGTTCAGATTTTACCAATTCAGATTTCATTTATGAGTGAATATATATAAACTATGACAGATTTAGTTTACGGTATATATTTTCTCAGGAGTATAATATTTAATAATTATTTAAGCATAATTATTACCTTATACCGCATTCAATTGACTCTAATTCAAGAAAGCACTCTAGAACTACACGTAAACTAGATTATATAGGGTTGTGAGGCTCTACTTCAAACTGTACCCTTAGGTGTACTGAATTAAATTCTATCCAGGTATAACCAGAGTCTCCTGGAGGGAGAGCGTGAGATTTGTGAATAGATCTATTCGGGATTGACAATCCCACACCTGAACTGCTAGCTACAGTTAGGCGGGCACGCGTGGGGTGACAAATGTCATTTAACCAACACCTAAAGAACGTTGTAAAGGTCTCTAGGTCATATCAAGCATGGTTATACGACTCACAATAAGTATAAACTAATCATTGGTTTACGGGTTTTCACTCTTCAATTAGTTTTGTTTATGTAATAAGACTAATATACATCACTGGGAGTAACCAGGGTTTTCAAAAGGAATAATGCTTAAACGATATAAGTATGGTAGATACTTGTACTTTCCGATTTAGAACGGGTAATTCAATAACTTTCACATAAGGGAAATGTAGAATTTCCCAGGGTAAACATCAGTATTTTATAAACAGATGATTTATTAATCAACCAACGAATATTCATATTTCCTCCTTAACTCCTTGGTTTATGCGTGACTAGTAGGAACCAAGAAGTCATAGAAGAAATGGGTTTAATCATGCTTTCCATAAGAAAATATGGGATTTTCTTGAGGAACACCTTCAACAGATATCAAAAGATTATTTCACTTAAGGTTTATACATTTATTACACCAGATAGTATAAGGTTTTCTGAGAAAGATATCACACTTTTCAAAAGAACCGAGAACCATCTTTCTAAAAACAAAATGCTTATGAACTCACCAGCTTTATGCTGATACTCTTTCAAAACTTACTTGTATTCTCAGGGCTCTAGTAGACAGGTACACCCCCAAAGCTTTTGAGAAGACTGCTCAGTACCGTACTGCGACTCCTATTGTCTTCTGTATCTACTTTGATGTTTCAATTTGAAATATTTAAAATACCTATGTAAAACTTATAACTATTAATGCAATGGTTGGCTGTACTTTGATTACTATAATGCATGTGTTGTGATACTTATATGACGTCCTCCGCCCCCGAACGTTTCCGTCGTTCCGGTTTGGGGGTGTGACAATATATATATATATATATATATATATATATATATATATATATATATATATATATATATAAGAAATAATTTGGATTGTAGGTAAAAAATAAAGTTAGATGTGTATATATAGGTGTAAAAATTAGAGTGAATATATATATATATATATATATATATATATATATATATATATATTACGTTTTTGACCGTTTTTTAAACGGCTCAAAATATTACCGTTTGTAAAATTTCGACCGAAAATGCCTGTTTCCAGTCGTTACCACAATAACGCATTGTAATATAACGACGAATAACGGAGAACGAGGGCAGTGTTTCGCCCATTATACCGGCGTTATTTGGCTTCCACGTTGGAATAACGGCTTATGCCGTTGCCCGCTCCCACCCGTCTTAATTCACGATTTATGTTATGATTTTTATAATAAAATGTGAAACTAATAGTTTTTTATTTGCAATTTATGTTTAATCTTTGGCGTTAAATTTGTTATTACAGTGACCTTATTGTTGGATTAGGTGTCTATGCCCATAACTATAATTGGTATGTACTTGATTTGATAGTAGCATGATCCTTTTGGGTTGCCTTCACTTTAGCAACTTGACAGGACGACTTTTGGAGAGAAAAGTTGAATTTATTATTTGGAATAATAAATTGATTTATTAATGTATTATGAAAATAATATATTAATTAGAAATCATGTTATTTAATTAGTATTTAATCAGAAATTAATTTGGAATTAATTTTGGGATTAAAGGAACTGATTAAAGGAACAAGGGATGTTTTTCAAATCATTGATAGTTGTGTAACTGGGCTATTGGAATCCTTAGATAGGAGTGGACGAAAACTATAGGGAGGCCATATAGGTATCGTCCAAGGCTCCTTAATAAGGGTCCATGAGCTGCTTAAGCCTTAAGCAGGAAATTAGGGTTTCCTCCAGATAACCCTAGTAGCCCACAACTATATAAAGAACCCCACCACCTATGATCTTCGGCCAATGCTTGAATTTGTAAACCCCAACTGAATTTCTAAGAGCATCCATCCCCTCTCCTCTCATCCTCTTTCTAGTGGTCTTTGTAAGCCATTAGAGGTGTCACATTTGAGGCACTAAGCTTTCAAGAGTCAAGGATCTACAATGTTTCGTGTTATTGCTACATAACAAGTGAGGTAAACTTCTAAACCCTAATTATATGTAAATTTCGATATATATATATATATATATATATATATATATATATATATATATATACTAGATCTAGGGTTTTGCTTTGGTATTCAATTTGCATGTTCAACTAGTGAAAAACTTAGATCCAAAGCAATTAGGGTTGCATGATCACATAGGTTGTAGTTATGCTAAAAAACCCATCACTTATTTGATACTCTTAACAACTAGATTAGATAACCAAAACTTTTTGATTTTTTGATTTTATCATTTTGGATACATGTGAGTTTTAATCATGGATTCACCGGTTACATCAATCGTTTGTTTGTTTGGTAAAACAAGCAAAAATAATGTTGTAATATGTTTAAAACAAAAAAAAAACCCAAAGGGCTTCTAGCCCAACGATATCAGGTGTTGTCCTCCCTCATTGAGGTTGAGGGTTCAAGTCACGTCGTAAACATAGTTAATATTTGTTTTACCCTATGTAACATTCAGTTCAGGTGAGCAATTTTCAAGTTTAAAATTTCAAAGGATTTAACCCTACTCACGATGTGAGGAATGTATGTCACGCCGTGAAGAGTTTAATGAGTACGTGCATCATTTTTGGGCTCACGATGTGAGAACTGCCTGAGAGGACACCCTAATTTTGGGGGTTTTATTTCCATATTTAAAGGAAGTGGGGGCTAGGGTTAGCCCACCCTAAGCCTCCATCACCTCTTTGCACTCCCCTTTGAAACCCTAGCATCCATATTTGATCTTGAAGCTTATGTGTGGTGATTTTAGCCAAGGAAAAAAGAGGAAGAACATCTAGTCTGTTGTTTTCGCATTCAAGTCTCACCACCAAGCATTTGCACATCTTCTGGACCTTTTGTGAGTTTCAAGTTCATTGCTTTATGAGTCCATAAGCTTAGATCTAAGTTTTTATGCTTAATCCTTCATATTGAAGATGATGTAGTGGTTGAAATCCATAAAGTTGTCAACTTTATTGATCTACAGTGTCCCTTGAGTGGTATAGATGTTAGATCTGGAAGATGGTTGAGTTTTATGGCTTTTTCATGAGATTTGATGTCATTTTTCCCTTTTTGTGCCCTAGCTAGTGTTTGGGACATACATTGGACATGCATGTCCTAAAATCCACGATTTTATGATGTTCCGAAGTAAATAAGACTCTGTGGGGGATTTGGTTGATGGGAAAAAAAGAGATTAAGAGGTTCATTAGGAACTTCTGATCAGAGCGTTCTCATGACGTGAACACAAGGGGTGTCACGACGTGAGGATAGGGTTCCTCGACTATTTTGGACTTATTAGGTCATGACGTGACCACTAGGGGTCACGACGTGACTAGTGGATTGTGGGACTTTTCGAGTGTGGATTGATTTTGCCTTTGACTAGAGTTTGACCTAAGGGTATTTTAGGTATTTTGAATTGTAATTAAGGCTGGTCATTATCTAATAAATAGGTTACCGCTGAGCTGATATTCGGAGTTGTGTCCTGTTCAACGAACTTTTTCAGACTGAGAGGTGAGTTTTCCTCGCTGTACATGTGGGTCGAAGACATCAAGGTCGGACCATTGGATTGATATCCTTATATATATATATATATATATATATATATATATATATATAGTGATTGATGATATATTGAGTATGTGGTAGATCAGTATGATTGTATGATGGCTGTTGATATGCGTTAGGCTGGTAGATCTGTAGGACTACCTGTGATTATATATGTATAATTATCTGTCTGCTGAATATGCTTGTTAACAGTTATATATCAACATGTTATGTTGGGGTTGAGACTACTTTGTGCTGTCAGCCAACAGACCGGGGAAATCCAACCAGGAGTTTGTGGGCCAGGGTGTTCCAACCGGGAGGTTGTGGGCTAGGGTAATCCAACCAGGAGGCTGTGGACCCAGTACGTGACATGTAGGGCAATTCAATCAGAAGGTTGTAATATTCGTAATTTGGTATGTTTCATTTTAGCCCCTTAATGCAAAATCTATATCATTTTGGTCCCTAGCTAGTACGCGGGGCATACTCTATGAGTACGCTTAGCCTACTAGCTCTCTTCTGGATGCATGATTCACCCATGTACATCGAGCGTACATGGAGTACGCATGGCGTACATGGTGTAAGGGCAAACCCTATTTTTTAGGGTTTGCGCCCTATTTAAGCATCTTAAACCACCTTTGGACATTCTATTGATCAACCTCCATCACCCTATGCCCTAATATCGAAACCCTAAGTGTATTTGGTGAGATTTGAGCTTGAAAGTGAGTTTGTTGGTGTTTTGTGGGGAAGAAGAAGAAGAAGAACACTTGGAGGTTGCTTGGGAGTAACTTGAGCTTGTAGATCCAAAGTTATCTTCACATTAGCAAGCCATTTGAGGTAAAAAGCTCTTATCTTGAGAATTCTATGTGCTAGATCCAACTTAGGGTGTTATTTATGCATTTTTGGGTCTTTTGAGTTAAAGTTGAGCTTTTGATCTACTCCAGAAGCCATAGGTGTTAGATCTTAGCTCCATTGAGGTCCCTTGTCCATAAAAATGCAACCTTTATGGGTTATTTTGGTCCATGGAAGTGTTAAGAGTCTTATTATGCTTCTTTTTTAGTTTTAGACCTTATTAAGTCATGCATTGGTTCAAAGTTGTGACATCCCCATTTTCACGGCCAGAAAAGACTGATTTGTTTATGCTTTATTTTGAAAATCAGAGTATCTCTTAAAGAAATATGTTGCGGAATTTGTTCCTAGAAAAACATGATAAATATATTACCAAAGCATTTCCGAAGAAATGTATTTTGTTCATATTAAAACTTTGGGATGTCATCGTCAATACTGAAATATAAGCATAAACAGACCTTACATTTATTTACACTAGTGATCTACATCTCCTTTAAATCTCTCAGTGTAAAGTAGCTTCGTATCGATACCTGTGATATAAATAGATCGAGTGGGTCAGGTTGGGAAACCTGGTGAGTACATAGGATTTTCAACCCACAATAATATAGCTATTATGTTTAAACATCAAACAATCAACCTAATTACCCATCCCCATTATCTTCTTTACTATTAAGGATCTACCCTAAGAATTATCTACCACTCATTCCTAAGGAATTTTCCTAAGGAATAGGCATGAAGTACATCGTCTCCAGGGTTTATACAACAGGCACTAAATCCATAGTTGTCAGGGTTCATCCAACGGGTGCTAAGTCCATAGCTCATTTTTCAATAGTATTATTTTTGGGAATCCACCCGAAATACATATCAATGGGTTTTTAGAGTACAACGGGTGAACACGTCATTCACAACACCTACAGGTTGCGAGCCTGCTAGTGTTCCACGGACCGTCTAGAATAGTCCATGGTTGTCATCCATACTCTGCTAGATGACGGGGCCAACGTTTGGGTAAAAGATTTTCTCACTTTTCACCTCTCACCCTCATCTCATGATCTTTATCGCCTTTCATCTCATCTTCCAACTCATTTTTCATCACACACCAACTATTTTATCTACCCATGTTTTACCCCCAACATATTTGTAGATATAAAATACATATACAGTTTAAATCATTTAAAACGTATATAAAATCGATCATCCAGCATAGACAACAAGTATTCAGATAATATACACACATAGCATGTAATTTTATATAAAATACTTCATATCTATGTGTAAGATGAAAGTAATATGCACTCACTTGTAGCGTGCTTTGATAGAATCTAACTAGAAATAGTCAGCGGCTTGTCGTTGTCAGGCTCGGGAAGGGAAACGGCCTTCAGAAAACGAAAGAGAAAGAAAGTAGAAGGTGTAATGAGAGAAGAGGCTGGACTTGATATTTATATGCTGATTTTGGCTCTCTCACGTTGTGAGAATCAAGACTCACGTCGTGAGCCATGGCAAGAGTCATCCCGTAGTCTTCCCAGGTGTTTTCTAGGCTCGATTAGTGTCCGTTTGACTCCTCACGTCGTGAGAAATCCTTGCTCATGTCGTGAGATTTTGAGTTATCGTTCCGTAGACTTCTAGCTTAGAAATGTGGCGTTTTGACTCCTCACGTCGTGAGAAAATAGGCTCACGTCGTGAGTCTAGTCAGATTAGGGTTTCTGACACTTGTCATGCTCTCAAACAACTACATCTTCGGAAGACCATAAATTTTGCATATGATCTCCGTTTTTGACGTTCTTTATATCCACGCGTAGGTGGAGACGTACTATACAACTTTCATTTAGACCTCTAAGGCTAAAAAGTAGTTTATCATAAAATCACTTTTTTACGATTCTTGGCGTCGTGCCGGTTTTGTCGCGAAACTTCGACAGGTCATAACTTCTTCGTTATAACTCGGATTTCGGCGTTATTTATATGTACGGAAACCTTGTTACATATACTACAACTTAGTTAAGATTATTTATTATAAATAATCCTCTATCAAAAAGTCTTCTTTGACGCTTATCGTCTCTAAATTGACTAGCCCGAATCTGCGGGCGTTACAATTATCTCCCCCTTAGGATGATTACGTCTTGAAATCATCAACAAAACAGGGATTGTATAATGACTCCATGCGTTATCTTTTCATCCTAGGTAATAACGTAAATTCTATGTTCCTTCGAGTGAGTATCTAACTCTTGGACTTGTTGACTGCAGGCTGTGCTAAATCTTGCACCTGCTCTTTATCCTATGTTGGACTTTCAATCGTAACCTTCGAGTTACAAAATAGATCCTTATTGGAGACTCCTAATTCTTCTAAAACATACTTATCTTAAGAGAAGTTCTTTACTTCGATTATCGTAACAGGCCGATGGGTCATGTTCTAATGACCTCTCATCGTATGATGGAACGCTTAGACTCAGGTCTCTTAGAGTCAAATTCTAGAATGGAATATACCTTTCTTCATGTTCTAATGTGATATAATCACATTTTAGCATGTAGCATTTCTAGCTATAGGCTTCTTACTTAAACAATGGTCACAATACTTCTATTGATTGCTTCGATTAAATTTCACTTCAATATTTTAGCTTAAGTCGGATGCTACATCGAACTTGGCTCTCTGAACCACGTAGAATACATATCTTAGTCGGACTCGATATGATATGACCACTACGGCCGGAATAACAATCATCTTCTTATTCATTACCGAAACGATGGTAACGACATACTTGAACAAAACGGAATTAAATACTAGCTTTTTGGTAACCTTGTTACTTTCCCTTATCCAAGTGCGAGTCCTGTGCTTTTGGTAGTATAGGCCTCTACTACCTTTCACACCTACTCATACTCGTCCCAAGTATTGTCTTGTAGTCCCCAAGTTCTTGTTTCCTAAAATCATAAAACAGTTTAACACATACGAATGTGTCCAAATAATCTTAAAAATTTCCCTAGACTCTACTAGGACTTCTTCCATGCATATCTACAACATAACTGTGCTTCAACTCGGTTGGTGATGGAAACGCCAGACGATAAGACAACTTTAAAAACTACACCAACCGTTCTATCATCCCGCCAATCAAATGTGTACATTCGGATGTACCGTACTCCTCTATACGTACTGTTATTTTATTAGACGTATTTCTAAAGGCAAGATACCATTTTTATGATACCTTCCAATAGGTATCATTCATTATCGTAAGCCTTCTCATTTCCTCCATTTACTCAGTTCACTATGAGTCTTCACCATGACGTTATGTTCACAAAAGCAGGCGTTCAGTATATCGGAACGAGAATATAGATAGAGGAAGGTTTTGACGCGTATTCCTCCTTATTACTCCGAAAAGTTACATGTCAGTTCTAATATCGTAATTAAACGTTTAGAATCCTGAGCACATAAAATTTCAAGATCCGGTCGGCAACAGACCATAGATCCAATCAAATAATAGCATATAAGGAATATAATGCTATAACATAAATCATTTAGCACATAAAACCAATTTAGGCATCTAATCCTAAAGTAAGCCAGTGCTTGTGTCAATTCAGGTGTACTACCTAAAATATATTAGACACTCATCTCACAATCATCGCTTAGCTTTCTAAGTTTAAGTCTAGAAATCCTACAAATTCCTAGTTCGCTTAAACTAATGCTCTGATACTAACTGTGACATCCCCATTTTCATGGCCAGAAAAGACCGATTTGTTTATGCTTTATTTTGAAAATCAGAGTATCTCTTAAAGAAATATGTTGCGGAATTTGTTCCCAGAAAAACATGACAAGTATATTATCAAAGCATTTCCGAAGAAATGTATTTTGTTCATATTAAAACTTTGGGATGTCATCGTCAATACTGAAACATAAGCATAAACAGACCTTACATTTATTTACTCTAGTGATCTACATCTCCTTTAAATCTCTTAGTGTAAAGTAGCTTCGTATCGATACCTGTGATATAAATAGATTGAGTGGGTCAGGTTGGGAAACCTAGTGACTACATAGGGTTTTCAACCCACAATAATATAGTTATTATGTTTAAACATCAAACAATCAACCCAATTACCCATCACCATTATCTTCTTTATTCTTAAGGATCTACCCTAAGAATTATCTACCACTCATTCCTAAGGAATTTTCCTAAGGAATAGGCACGAAGTACATCCTCGCCAGGGTTTATACAACAGGCACTAAATCCATAGTTGTCAGGGTTCATCCAATGGGTGCAAAGTCCATAGCTCATTTATCAATAGTATTATTTTCGGGAATCGACCTGAAATACATATCAATGGGTTTTTAGAGTACACCGGGTGAACACGTCGTTCACAACACCTACAAGTTGCGAGCCTGCTAGTGTTCCACGGACCGTCTAGAATAGTCCATGGTTGTCATCCATACTCTGCTAGATGACGGGGCCAACATTTGGGTAAAGGATTTTCTCACTTTTCACCTCTCACCCTCATCTCATGATCTATATCGCCTTTCATCTCATCTTCCAACTCATTTTTCATCACACACCAACTATTTTATCTACCCATGTTTTACACCAACATATTTGTAGATATAAAATACATATACAGTTTAAATCATTTAAAACGTATATAAAATCGATCATCCAGCGTAGACAACAAGTATTCAGATAATATACACACATAGCATGTAATTTTAGATAAAATACTTCATATCTATGTGTAATATGAAAGTAATATGCACTCACTTGTAGCGTGCTTTGATAGTATCTAACTAGAAATAGTCATCGGCTCGTCGTTGTCAGGCTCGGGAAGGGAAACGACCTAGAAAACGAAAGAGAAAGAAAGTAGAAGGTGTAATGAGAGAAGAGGCCGGACTTGCTATTTATAGGATGATTTTGGCTCTCTCACGTCGTGAGAATCAAGACACACATCGTGAGCCATGGCAAGAGTCATCCCGTAGTCTTCCCAGGTGTTTTCTAGGCTCGATTAGTGTCCGTTTGACTCCTCACGTCGTGAGAAAACCTTGCTCATGTCGTGAGATTTTGAGTTATCGTTCCGTAGAATTCTAGCTTCGAAATGTGGTGTTTTGACTCCTCACGTCGTGAGAAAATAGGCTCACGTCGTGAGTCCAGTCAGATTACGGTTTTTGACACGTGTCATGCTCTCAGACAGCTACATCTTCGGAAGACCATAACTTTTGCATATGAGCTCCGTTTTTGACGTTCTTTATATCCACGCGTAGGTGGATACGTACTATACAAATTTCATTTAGATCTCTAAGGCTAAAAAGTAGTTTATCATAAAATCACTTTTTTACGATTCCTGGTGTCGTGCCGGTTTTGTCGCGAAACTTCGGCAGGTCATAACTTCTTCGTTATAACTCAGATTTCGGCGCTCTTTATATGTACGGAAACCTTGTTACATACACTACAACTTAGTTAAGATTATTTATTATAAATAATCCTCTACCAAAAAGTCATTTTTGACGCTTATCGTGTCTAAATGGACTAGCCCGAATCTGCGGGCGTTAAAAAAGTTGCCAACTTTACGTATTAAGTGGCCATTTAGAATCAGATTGGAGAGTTTAGCATGTTGGCTTAACCAACTAACTGCTTAATGGGTTGGGTTGGTAATATGGGGAGTACGTTGGGCGTACCCAGCTGGTACGCTGCCTATACTAGCCCCAGAAGGAGTACGCTAAGTGTACGAGCTGAGTACGCCCCACGTACTCAGCAGGTTGACCTTTGGTTTGACTTCATTGGTTTGGGCCAAATTTTGGGCTTTTAGGGTTTGGGACTTGTTGGGCCATTGGACTTCTGACTTTGGGCCATGGATAGACAATGGACTTTCTTGGGATTAGGTCCATGATAACTTTTGGGCCCAATTTGGAAGTTGGGCTTTATTGGGCCTAGTGATGCCATTTAGGAATTTCGGCCTTTTGAGCAAATGGGTTGGGCCGTGGTTTTGGGCCAAGTAAGAAAAAGGGAAAAATGGTCTTTTACCCTGGATATTGGACAAGTAGCTTAGATTCTTGATTATGGGTCAAGATCCAATTATTAATTGGATATTATTTGATGATGCTAGCGCGGAGATTTTTCGGACCAGCAGACCGAGATTTGTTTGAGAGATTCAGCAGCCAGAGGTAGGTTTCGTCACTGTGTTTAGCAGGTCGAAGGCACCAATTCCGGCCCATGGTTTGATATGTTAGGATGCTAGTTGTCTGCGTGTCTGTTGCATGTGTTATGTGTATATATGTTTACCGGGCGGGGCCTGATGACTATCCTGTATGATATTTATCTTCGTGATTATTTCATGTGTTTATATGATTATATGTTTATTTGTTTATATGTATACCGGGTGGGGTCCGATGCCAGGTAGGGCCTGATGACCGACATATCTGTTTATCGAGTGGGGCCCGATGCCGGATGCGGCCTGATGACGGGAAAGGACCATTATATGTTTAATATGTATGGTATGTGGTATTTTGGGGATCTCATTAAGCTTTGTGCTTATGGTTTTCGGTTTATGTTCTAGGTACTTCTTTTTCGAAGGGGAAGAGTCCAGGATGATTGCAGTGCACACACAACATCGTTCCGCATTTTTATATTACTTTGATGTATTTGGATGTTATTGATACACTTTGATTCACCATGGTTTCTATGTTGTTGTTTGGATAATGGTTTTAATTAACTTAAAAATCAAAATTTTTAGTCTTAATTTTTGGGACGTTACAGAGGTTGTGGGCCAGGGTAAGACAACTGGGAGGTTGTTGACCCAACATGCAAGATTGTATATGTTATGTGTTGTGTGGTGGTACAGTGGGGGAACTAACTAGTCACTAAGCTTTGGCTTTCAGTTTCAGTTTCAGTTTATTGTTTCAGGTACTTCAGATGACCGTGGCAAGGCGAAGGCGTGATCGTGCACATCTTTTGGTTTTATGTTATTTGGATTTTGGGATACTCTGATTACTAAAATACACTTTTGAGACAATGGTTTTGTGAACATTTATGGTTATGGGTTGTTTTTGAAAAGTTAAAATTTATTGTGATTTTTGGGAAGTTACAAGTTGGTATCAGAGCCTCGGTTTGAGAGAATAGATGAACATTCGTGTGAATCCAGACTCAAACTAGGGAACTGCAAAAGTTTTTAGAAAAATGGTTTTTTCAAAATTGTTTTCAAAAGTAATCAAGGAAGGATGTGATGTGTACGATCAACCGGAGTAAGAAAGTATACCCCAAGTTACCCCACTGTTATTTGATATGATGTTTATGATAGATCAGCATGCTAGTGATAGGCTAGAGATCTTCATGAATTGCATGATGAATGATGTCTGATAGCCTAGGGTTACTTCTTGTATGAAATTGACATCATTATTGTAGTTGCTTAGTGTATGCATCATAGTTGTACATAACTAAGATTTTATAGTCTAAGAATGTTTGGTTTAGCCTTATTTCCTGTTCCTTGTTTGGTTGTGGTCTTAGGGTAAAATCAAGTATTCGACTGTCTATAGGATCTAGTATTATGTATGATTAGCATACGCGAGTGCTGCATGGTTGGTGGAAGTTTCATGGATGAGTATTGTTGGAAATAGTGTCCAAGTTCATTAACTATTGGTAATATTTCTAATAATGAGAGGGTCCTTTTGGGTTGCCCTCAAGACCCAAATTGAGTGGAATAAATAAAGAAGAAATTTGGTTTATTAATTATTATGGTTAATAATTAATTAGAAACTAATTGGAAATATATTTTAGGAATTAATTAATAATTTAATTAATTAAAGGGTTGAATATTCATTAATCGATAGTTGGTTAATCAGGAATGTTCCAGAATCCTTATGGAATTAGGGTTGGATGAAAATCACTCCATCCCACATGGGAAAAGGAGTGAATTTCGTGGTTAGGCTCCCATCCCACATGGTAAGGAGTACAAAAACCTAGGAAGGTATCCAAGGCTATAAATATGGCCTTAGGGATTTCATTCTTCCTTGCAACTTGGCTTGAAGTTTCGCCAACCCTTCTTCCTCCCCCTCTTAGGGACGATTTCTAACCCTCTTAGGGTATGTGAAATTGACCCTTCTCCTAGTTATTTTTATTCCACTCTTTGGTGTCATTGGGTGTGATACCACTAGAGAGATTCTGGTTTGGGTCCTCTCATCCAAGCAACTTCATGGAGGATCAAGATCTCAAGCATGGAGATCAAGGGCTACATAAGAGGTATATTTTTCTTCTTTGTATTTTTGTTTTCTAGGGTAGATGTAATTAGCATGAAACCATAGATCCATAGGTTTCATGTACACTTAGGTATATCGTTGTTTCGATTTTTCCACTACCTAGTTTAGAGTGTATTTGATGCATAGAAAATCCAACAGTGGTATAATAGCCATTGGTGTGACAACCGTCAAATTTCGGTCAATTCAAAGTCAACAAGTCAAACCGGTCAACTCCAATAACCCTTGTATGTTAGAGTTTACGTTATGTAATCACTATACAATTCGCTATTTTAATGAGAAATCATCATTTGGAAAGTTCATGTGTTTGATTTTCCTTAGCCTTAACAGTGCTAAACAACGAACCAAAGCGATAAAACACTATTGCACAATCATCGGGATTGTGTACGACACTAAAACACGGTTTAATGGGGTTTACGAACCTTGCGTTGTGAAGCCGGACACTCAAATTAATCACAAACGATACCTCTCTAAATCGTTTTCACTCTATCTCTTTCTAATTGAAATCTCTCCCAAATCTCTCTCAAAAAGTTACTTTAACTTTTTGTAATCATTCGGGTCATCACGACCCTTAACCGGGTCAAAAACCACTTGAAACGGGGTAAAAACGGGTAAAATAGCCTTAAGGACCCAAAACCGAAGCTTCAGGACCGAAGCCTCGCATCCGAAGCCTCGCATCCGAAGACTCGCGTCCGAAGCCTCGCATCCGAAGCCTCGCATCCGAAGCCTCGCATCCGAAGCCAGCAGACCGAGGGTCCGAAGCTAGCCCCTTTTTACCGGTTTTTCGATTACGACTTCGTTTTAACTCCGTTTTTCATTATTTTAACGTGGGATTTTCACCCAAAACTTTATTTTATAAACCAAGGCCCCAAAATATATAAATCTCCAGGGTTTTTATAAAATATATTAAAAGAATTAGTGATTGAACTAATTATTGAGGGAATATTTGCTTTTCCTTAATTTATGGCAAAAGCAAACCACCACCACCTCACTCTATGATTAGCCACTCTTTCCCACTACCCCTTGTCTCCTTAGTGGAACTTTACAGCCAATCTCCAGCTCTTCCCACGTTCTAAGAGCTGAAGGATTGATCCTCTCTCCTCATTCTCCATAAAACTCTTTCATTCTACACTTAGCAACCAAGAACACTCTCCAAAATTCTCTCATCTTTTCTCTCAACTTCAAAAACTTCAAGGCTATCTCCAGGGATTTCTTTCTTCAATTAGTAAGTATCTTCATCATTCACATAATTATTAAACTCCATTCTACTCAAATCATTGATATCTTACACAAGTTCCATCTTATTCGGTGTTAGATTCTCGAATCATCAAGACATCTTCTTAGTGTTCTTGGGTTGAACACTTCCTCTCTCTCACTTTCATCTACTGAAACCACATAAGGTGAGTTCATACCCATACATTTACATGTTTTTCTTAAGTTTTAAGGGGGGAATACAAGTAAAATCATCAAGAACACAATTAAACTTTTTCTAACAGATTACATCAGAAAAGATGGACGTTAATCACGAACTGTTTTGGTCAACTTAAATATTTTAGTTTTCAAAACTGTTTCAGGTGCAAGTAGTTCAAACTCTTAGATTTAAAATGGCTACTTGCACATCTCCATATGATTTTTCTACAATTTATGGTGATTTTTACAAAACTGCCTGTCATTTCAGAGGCAAACCCGGACCAGTCTGTGATTATGAACATTTTCACCTCTGTTAGAGATCACTAAAAATCATGATAAAATTTACGAACAAACTAGACTCATATTCCAAACTCTCAAAATTTGCGGATTGGGATTTAGAGCTTTGATGATTTTTCTATAAATTTTCTAAGAACGGTAACAGAAACTGTTTTTAACGAAAGGTTGTTGTTAATTTCATTTCACCTTGTAACATGTTGAGCAAGGTGTATATCTTTATGTGATTATATGTTACTGCAATATATGACATTTTATCTTAATATTTAGACACACATCAGTTTACAAATGGATTTGGTCAGATAAAATATAAAGAATAACAAGTGATTATAATCAAAGTACAATCGATACATTCAAATATTAAATAAACTATTTTGAATATAGTTTGCATACATTACCACGTACTACCCTTGGTTGATAAACTATAATAGGTATAGTTTATGATACATTACATAATACATACATTTAAAAAGGGTACATTTATACAAAGGATATTTTCATTAAGCAAGGTACGGCCATACGGTACCAAGTTTTCATAACACGTAATTCCGTTAATGACTTTGTGAGACATTTACTTCAAATTACCATTAAGTCCTGTATTGTAACCAGAGTCTCCTTGAGGGAGAGCGTGATACTTGTGTATAGATCTATATTGGGTTTGACAAACCCACACCTAAACTGCATGCAACAGTTAGACCGATAGGTCTGGGGTGACAAATGTCATAACATTTCCGACGCCTGAAGAACGTCGTTTTAGGCAACCTTGGTCATAGTATGGTTATAATAAACTCACCTAAAGTATTAACAAACATTGGAATTTACGGGAACTTCATTAAAATTTAACGAGTTTATGTCGATTTAAACTTGCATTGTTTTACTATAAATATGACAAATTACTTGTACATTTCGGTCTTTGGGTTTTAAGACTACATTTACACATTAAGGAAAATATTGGATTTTTCTAACACAAATACTACTTTTACAAACGAAAGGCTTTTAATAATACCAAACAAAAGCTTATGAACTCACCAACCTTTGTGTTGACACTTTTTCAAACAACTTGTATTCTCAGGAAATCATTAAACAGGTAATCAAGTGCTTTTGAGGATGGGACGCTAAGGCGTCTACTATTTCATATTTTATCAACATATTGTAATTGATTCGTAAACATGTAATTCATACAATGATGTAACTTTTTCAATTATATATATGTTGGTTGTGTTTGCTTGAATTACTATTACAATTGTTGTTATGATACTATACATGAAGTCCTCCACCCCCGGACGTTTCCGCCATCCTTGGTTTGGGGGTGTGACAATTGGTTCATGATTACATTCACCCTATATCCATATTTTCTGTAAATGATTGTTTGAGAATGAATGAAGGAAGAAAATTTGGAAAATTCGTAACTGAAAAAACCCTTGTCGTAGCTCACAACGTGAAGGGTTTATGCTCACGACCTGAGCAGCCCGGATTAGGGTTTCCCTGTTTTTTTTAAATTTTCACATTTGAAGATTTATTAAATATGGATAAATACCAAATTTAAAATGTTTTAAATCTGAAAAATTGATAAATATTATTTAAATACTATTATTTAAATTTGAATATTTATTATTTAAATAGTGAACTTAAATATTTAATGTTATTTATAATAGATATTTATAAATTCGAATATTAACCCATCATGTTTTATTAAGTGTTACATTGCGTCCTCGCAACTAATTAGAATTAATAATAGACAACTAAATTTAAAGAGTTTTAAATTTACCCCTTGTGTTTATATATATTTGAATTGTATCTATTATATATATAAGAAAGTTACAACATGTGTCCACGCATGTTTTAAATATCGACATTATCAGTCTTACCATGACTAGGGTCACCCATTTTTGATGTAGGGGTTTGAGGAGGTCTCTATGATTCCTAATGAGGTCAGTTTTTAATATGCTTCGCACTTACCACTCTCACCGCCCTATTGTATTTTGAGAATTGAGTTACCGAAAGGGATTGAAGTGATAATGTTCAATATAAAAGTATTATAAATACAAGTATAAAACAAAACCCCGTTTATTAATAAAATGTGAGTTTCATATTATCCATGAAAATTGCACATTCTCTTTATATTTTGTTGGTGGAGCTGGTGTGGTAAACCGACACATGAATCTAGAGTATAGTTGAGAATGATATGAAACTCACAAATCTCAAGCGTAACTTGAGCCGGGGACCATGCGATTTTGCATGGTTAATTCACAATCTATTTAATGTGAATCTTATGTTATCCATAAAAGTTGCACATTCTCTTTATAACTTGTTGATGGAGCTCGTGTGGTTAACTGGCATGTCAATTTGAGAGTATAGGTAGAGAATGTTGTGCAACTCGCGGATCTCAAGTGTAACTTGAGTCGGGGACCATGCGATTTTGTATGGTCGATTCACCATATATTTAGTGATCCACGGTGACCCTATCATTGAATTTGAGATGAACATAATCTGAGATTAACATGACATTGATAGTCAACGAATCTCAAAGATCTAGGAATTTCGTAGTGATCGAAATTGGCAAAGGCTTTTGCCTACCTAAATAACTTTATGGTGTGTTTACGGCATCCCTTTGTTGGATTAGTGTCTAAGCTCGTAACTATATTTGGTAAGTACTTGAACCGGTTGTGCATGGTCCTTTTGGGTTGCCTTCACCAAAGCAACATGATAGGATGATTTATGAATAAAGAGGTCATTATGATTTATTAATATGTTATATGAATAATATATTAATGGAGAAATCATATAATTAAATTAATATTAGACAATAATTAATTAAGAAATTAATTATGTGGCTAAAAGACATTAATTTAATATCAGGGACTTAAACTGTCACATGTGTGATAGTTGAGTATTGGGCTGAGGAGCCTCTTGGACTAGGCATGGACGAAATTAGGATGTGTCCATCCCTAATTTCGGCCCTAAGGCCCTATTCCAGAAGCTTCCTTGGATAGCTTAAGGCCTAAGCTGTCCATTAGGGTTTTTGACTGAAACCCTAACAGCTTCAGTATAAATAGGACCCTAAGGTTCCAGAATTCGGCTACCCCATTCCTAAGAGCTATAGAGCCGAATTCAAGAAGCCTCCAACCTCTCTCCAAGATCATTCTTTTGCTATTGGTGTTTGTAAGCCATTAGAGGAGTGACACTTGTGACTCTAAGCTTCAAAGACAAGAAGATTCAAGCAAGCAATAAGAGGTAATGATCTAGATCTGATTTGTTTCATATAATTTCGAATTATTCTCATTAGATCTAGGGTTTGTAAGCCTTGGATGATTGCATGTACAATTAGTGAAACCTAGATCCAAGCATTAGGGTTTGCATGAGCACATAGGATGTTCTTTTGGCTCAAACCCATCAGTGGTATCAGAGCCAGGTTGGTTTCAATTGTATTTGATGCTCATATGTTCATTCATTGCTTGATATGAAAATCGTTTTCTTAAAAATACCTAGCTCACGACGTCACTCACTGAGTTCACGACGTGAGCCCAGTCTGTCTGACAGACTCGACGAGTGCAGTTGGCTACTCGACGAGTCTGTGGATCAGATGGCTCAAAACTCGGATTTTTGACTAATTTTGTGTTTGGATAATTACCAAAATTGTTTTTGAATAATAAAATCCAATTATTATATATATGTTATGATTATCCTTACCAAATTAAAAGCTAATTACCATTTATTTGAATAATAAATTCATTATATGATAATCTTTAATTATTTAATTTATTTGGTGAATTATCTTATAAATAATCTTGATTAGGTCAAATTTAGATAATCATCAAATTAATTGTTTAATTTAAAATTATTTGCTATTTGATCCTTTGTGTTTTGAAAAGTTCAAAACTTGTCCTCAAGTTTTGAAATTTAAATTTTGTGATTAAAATGTTTAATTTGAACTATTTAAATTTCAAACCCTACAATTTTACAAGTTTAAAATTCAACCTTATACTTTATAATATTATAAGATATATATATATATATATATATATATATATATATATATATATATATATATATATATATATATATATATATATATATATAGGTTTAGGTTCTATGGAAAACAAAAAAACCCTAAAAAAACCTTAAAAATCATAAAAAAATACCTAGAGATCACAAAACTTTTTTTTGAATTTTTTTTTATAAAAAATCGCAGCTTTTTATTAAAATTCGCTGGAAAAAAATCAATTTTTTTTTATAAATTTTTTTTTCAGCGAATTTCTTTAAAAACCTGCGATTTTTTCATAAAAAATGTCAAAAAAAAGTTTTGTGATCTCTAGGTATTTTTTTTATGCATTTTTATGATTTTTAGGGTTTTTTTGTTTTCCAAATAACCCTTCCCTATATATATATATATATATATATATATATATATATATATATATATATATATATATATATATATATATATATAACTTCAAATGCTAGTCTTACCGTTAGTAGGCCTCATTCACGAAGCCAATCTATAAGAGGGGTATAAGGTTGTGGCCTATAAAATGGCCATTTAATGGGTGTCCACTCTCACCCACCGCTTCCTTGATTGGTGGAGGGTCGTTAGCCGAACGGTTAGGATATGGCAACCCTTTCTCTTTAATAACTATAATGAATTATAAAAGTAACTAAATGTTTTTACAAAAAATTCCCAATCTTAGTTACTTTAGGAAAAGTGAATTGATGAAATTCCATGAAATTACACTTTGTACCCTTGCTAAGACGTTAGTGGAGCATGTGTGGTTAACCGGCACACTAATTGGGTTCTAAGCAAATGTGGAAAAGGGTGACTCATTGTTTGTCATAGTTCGATGGAGCGTGTGTGGTTAACCGGCATATCGAATAGGTGACTGTAACAATGAGGGCACCATGTACATTTGCATGGTTATTCACACCCGCTTTGTGATCCTTGGCATCCCAGTCACAAACTTGAGGGGCATATCGAGATTTAAACATGCCATTGAAAAGTTCAATGAATCTCAAAAGGATCTAGGAGTTTTCAATACATTTAAAAGTTAATCGTCTTTTCGTTTTTCATGGTGGAGAATTAGTGAATCGTCATTCACTTACCTTCAAATTATTTGCATATTAGATTACGGCATCCCTCCTCTAATATGTAAATAATGTTGTTGGATCCTAGCCCTAATTTCTCATTTGGGTGTTTAATTAGGGATTCATTTCTAATCAAACTTTGTTCTTTTCCTTTTCAGATTTCGAACATGAACAACAACAACGCTTCTGGCTCGAGTTCCTCCGGCTCATTCTCATTCATGAACTTGTGTGGGAGGGTGATATTTGATGGAAAGAATTTCAATAATTGGATCCGTAACATAAGAATAGTCACCTGTTACGAGGACAAAGAGTATGTCATTGATAAGGAGCTGAAGGAGATCGACATGAACACTGCCACTCCTGAAGAGATCGTTGCCTTTGAGGCCCACGAGCGTGATGCCACGAAAGTCCATTGCATCATGCTAGCGACCATGACTTCCGAACTCCAAAAGTCCTATGAGGACATGTATCCCTACGAGATGCATCAAGACTTGCTGGACCGGTACCACCAAAGTGCGAGGCAAGAGAGGTATGAGATCATCACTTCGATGATGACTACCCGAATGGGTAGTGGAGTGTCCCTTACCGCTCATTTGAAAAAGATGCAGAGATATGTTGACTGTCTGCTAAAGTTGAATGTTAACTTTGATTAAGAGCTGACGATTAACATCATCCTTCACTCCTTGCCTCCCTGCTACAACCAGTTCCGGATGACCTACCACATGAATAAGGAAGAGGTCACCTTGAGCAAGCTTTAAGGCTTGCTAAGGACTGCTGAGAGCAATCTCAAGGATAAGTCTGTTGCATCAACTCCCGATCCAACTGCTGCCCCTGTTTTGGTTATTGGGCAAGGGAAGAGAAGCTGCCCAGATTTTGGCATTGGAAGAGAAGCTGCCCAGAATATCTGCAGGCAATCAAGGATGGAAAGATCAAGCCATCCTATGTAGGTATTGACACTATTAAATCTAATGATTCATCACATTCCATTTCTTGGGTACTTGATACAGGATGTGGTTTTCACATTTGTTCTGATTTGCAGAGCCTAAGAAGAGATAGGGATGTGGAGCATGGGAAGATAAATTTGATCATGGGGAACAGAAGATCGTCGCCTGTTACCAAGATCAGATTTTACTCTTTAATGCTCAGTAGTAGATTAGGATTAGATTTAAACAATTGTTGCTATTCACCAGATATGGCAAGAAACATCATTTCATTTCATGGTTTATATAGAAAAGGTTTTAGATATTCATTTGATAATGAAAAGGGTTCTATTAATGCTTATCTTAATGGTGTCTTTTATTTTGAAGCATTGCCTTGTAATGGGATATATGAAACTGTGATGGTTGTAGATAACTTAGGAAATGATGTGTTGTGTATTGATTCATCCAATGGTTTGGATAAAGCATGCTTGTGGCATTATCGTCTTGGACATGTCAACAAGAAACGCATAGCCCAACTCCAAAAGGATGGAGTGTTGGAATCATTCGACCTTAGGGACGATGACGTGTGCGAGTCTTGTTTACTTGGAAAGACGACCAAGTCACCCTTTACTGGCACTTGTGAAAAGGGTGAGGGTTTATTTGATCTCATACACACTGATGTGTGTGGGCCCTTTAGATCAACCACAAGGGATGCGAGCCGCTTCTACGTGACTTTTACCGATGATTATAGCAGATATGGGTATATCTACTTAATCAAGAATAAGTCAGAAACCTTTCAAAAGTTCAAAGAGTTTAAACAAGAAGTGGAGAATCAATTGGGCAGGAAAATCAAGATGCTTCGATCCGATCGAGGAGGATAGTACCTAAGTCTTGAATTCCACGACTATCTTAAGGAATGCGGAATCGATTCGCAATTGACGCCACCTAGGACACCGCAGTTGAACGGTGTGGCTGAGAGGCGTAATCGAACCTTGTTGGATATGGTTCGTTCCATGATGATTCGTGCTTCACTACCTATCTCATTCTGGGGGTATGCCTTAGAGACTGCCGCCCATATCCTTAACTTAGTCCCTACAAAGAAGGTTGCCAAAACACCTCACGAGATGTGGACAGGGAAAGCTCCCTCGTTGGCACATATCAAGGTTTGGGGTTGCGAGGCTTTCGTAAGACGAGAGACTCACGCCAAGCTCGAACCTCATAGTGAGCGGTGTATTTTCATCGGCTACCCGCATAAATCATTTGGATATCTCTTCTATAGACCGAGTGACAATGTTGTCTTCGTTGCGAGGAAAGAGGTTTTCCGAGAGCGAGAACTCATAAGCCAAGGGGACAGTAGGAGGCAAATCGATCTTGAAGAGATTCAAGAGTCGACCGATGAAGGAACCTCTAACGCTGGCGCTCAACCCGAGGAGGAAACTCCGGTTGAACCGATTGACGAGTCCTTACCTCTTAGACGTTCCGATAGAGTTAGGGTTCAACCCCAGTTTTATGGTTTTCATATTACTACTGAAGGGGATACGTTCATTAGTGATAGTACACTAGTGAATCTGGACGAACCTAACAGCTATAAGGAAGCCATGGCAGGCCCAGAGTCTGCGAAGTGGAAAGAGGCGATGGACAACGAGATTCAGTCCATGTATGACAACCAAGTTTGGAATTTGGTTGACCATGTACCCGGACGTAAGAGGGTCGGGTGCAAGTGGATCTTCAAGAAGAAGACCGACAAGGATGGGAATGTGTACACATATAAGGCTCAATTGGTCGCAAAGGGTTTCACTCAAACTCCCGGAGTTGACTATGATGAGACCTTCTCACCGGTTGCCAATATAAAGTCTATTAGGGTGATGCTGGCCATTGCTGCATTTCATGACTATGAAATATGGCAGATGGATGTCAAAACCGCTTTCCTTAATGGGAAGTTGGCTGAGGATGTTTACATGGCTCAGCCAGAGGGTTTTGTCAATGCGAAACATCCCAATAGAGTGTGCAAGCTTGAGAAGTCCATTTATGGACTTAAACAAGTGTCTCGCAGATGGAATCTTTGTTTCGATGAGAAATTCAAAGAGTTTGGTTTTCTACGAAGCGAGGATGAATCATGTGTATATGTCAAAGCCAGTGGGAGTATAGTTAGCTTCCTCGTATTGTATGTCGATGACATACTACTCACAGGAAACGACATCACGACACTGCAGGAGGTTAAGTCCTGGCTCGGGAAGTGCTTCGCTATGAAGGACCTCGGAGAGCCTTCTTATATTTTGGGAATAAGGATAGTGAGTGACAGAAGTAAGAGACTAATAGGACTTAGTCAGAATACTTACTTGGACAAGGTACTAAAACGTTTTAGTATGGAGAATTCAAAGAAGGGGGAGTTACCGATCGAAAGTAATGCCAAGTTGAGTAAGACTCAAAGTCCGAGTACCGAAGTCGAGATAGCAGAGATGAGCCGAGTACCTTACACTTCTGTAGTTGGCTCGATCATGTATGCTATGACTTGTACTCGCCCTGATGTGGCCTTCGCTTTGAGCATGGTCAGCAGATATCAAGGGAACCCTGGTAAAGCGCATTGGACCGCAGTCAAGAACATTCTTAAGTACATTCGGAGGACCAAGGAATGGTTTCTAGTCCTCAGTGGGAGTGATGACTTAAAGGTTCGAGGGTACAGTGACGCCAGTTTTCAGACCGACAGGGACAACTACCGTTCGCAGTCGGGCTGGGTCTTTACCCTTAATGGAGGAGCAGTGACTTGGAAAAGTTCCAAGCAAGAGACCGTAGCTGATTCAATGTGCGAATCAGAGTACATTGCAGCGAGCAAAGCGTCAACGGAGGCAATATGGTTGAAGAACTTCATTGGAGACCTTGGAGTTGTGCCAGCCATAAAGGAGCCCATGGAAATTTTCTGTGATAATGAAGGAGCGGTTGGCTTGACCAAGGAACTGAGGGACCACAGCAGATCTCGACATATCGACAGAAAATATCACTTTATTCGACATCGGGTGGAAGAAGGACTCCTTGTAGTAAAGAGGGTATCGTCAGAGGATAACCCAGCAGATCCGCTTACGAAGGGACTGAGCAGGGTTAAGCAATTGCAGCACGCTAGGAGCATCGGGCTGAAGGACGATATTAGTTTAGATTAGATAGTTTAGAAATGTGTAATAGATAAACTGTAATTAACATTTGATGATTAAATAAAAGAGTCTTATTTATTAGTAATGTTACTGTCTTATGTTAATTGTTTACCTATTGTTTCATTTTGCATGTTTTGACTTCCTGAATAGTGAGATTATTCGAACGGTCCACAGTCGTTCATATGTTGGAAGTAGGTATGAATGAAGACTGTCATGAATTGGTGTATAGATTTTCTAAAGTGTATTAGACATAGCAAAAGTTTGCTACAACGTTCATAAGTGCTTATGAGTTTGATTTGAGCATTGGAATAAACCCACGCTTGCTGGAATCACTTCATGGAATTTATCTCGAGTGATCACAAGACGATAATATCATATGGTCTTAAAACCTAGATATATGGTTTATTGTTTGCTAATTGGTTCTGCATTGATAATGCATAAACGCATCAGTAACTTGATGTTATAAAACGCATTGTTGTGTATGATTTGATTAGTGAATAGTAAATGCATATAAGTTGAAGTTTATCTGTTCCTTTTATCCTAAGAGGGTAAAAGCAATATTAGGGCCCTTCGATGATTTGGTTTGACTTATGTGCCGGGCCCGGTCAGGACTGAATTGATGTGTTCAATTAAGTTCTATGTCAAACGAATCAAAGATCGAGAAACGAACTGTTGGACAATAAGTATGACTATGTTCCATGTAATTGTCCGCACGATATCTAGAACAGAGGACTATACGATCCCTTATCTAAAGGACAGGTTACTGATAAGATCAGAGTTTGACAGCGTCTTTGAGAGCTACGATTGCTAATCGGATTGTGCTTACATTTGTAGTTACTAGACTTATCCAAGTGGGAGACTGTTGGATTAGTGTCTAAGCCCGTAACTATATTTGGA
This sequence comes from Lactuca virosa, assembly GCF_052849685.1. Classification (NCBI taxonomy): domain Eukaryota; kingdom Viridiplantae; phylum Streptophyta; class Magnoliopsida; order Asterales; family Asteraceae; genus Lactuca; species Lactuca virosa. The sequence continues at coordinate 109,616,445 of NC_136429.1, forward strand.
AAGTACTTGACCCAGTTGTGCATGGTCCTTTTGGGTTGCCTTCACCAAAGCAACATGATAGGATGATTTATGAATAAAGAGGTCATTATGATTTATTAATATTTTATATGAATAATATATTAATGGAGAAATCATATAATTAAATTAATATTAGACAAGAATTAATTAAGAAATTAATTCTGTGGCTAAAAGACATTAACTTAATATCAGGGACTTAAACTGTCAAATGTGTGATAGTAGAGTATTGGGCTGAGGAGCCTCTTGGACTAGGCATGGACGAAATTAGGATGTGTCCATCCCTAATTTCAGCCCTAAGGCCCTATTCCAGAAGCTTCCTTGGATAACTTAAGGCCTAAGCTGTCCATTAGGGTTTTTGACTGAAACCCTAACAGCTTCAGTATAAATAGGACCCTAAGGTTCCAGAATTCGGCTACCCTATTCCTAAGAGCTATAGAGCCGAATTCAAGAAGCCTCCAACCTCTCTCCAAGATCATTCTTTTGCTATTGGTGTTTGTAAGCCATTAGAGGAGTGACACTTGTGACTCTAAGCTTCAAAGACAAGAAGATTCAAGCAAGCAATAAGGGGTAATGATCTAGATCTGATTTGTTTCATATAATTTCGAATTATTCTCATTAGATCTAGGGTTTGTAAGCCTTGGATGATTGCATTTACAATTAGTGAAACCTAGATCCAAGCATTAGGGTTTGCATGAGCACATAGGATGTTCTTTTGGCTTAAACCCATCACCCTTTACACATCATGAAGCCAAATATGGATCCTAGCCTTCTAAAATAATTTTATTTAGGGTAATTATTTTCTAAGGATAAGTAAAACAAACTATAATGGAAATTGGTATTGAGTGATGTCTATAACCTTATCCACTAAAGTCTACTACTTCAAAACCTTTGAAAGGATTAGCTGTTAGGATGATCAATCTTGTCCAATTTCGTAGTCCGGGAATAGTTCTCATAAACGAAAGGAAAGATCATGCCTTTGACAATGCTATTCCTAAGGTTCATCCAATTATTGCATTCTAAACTATTAGAAAGACCAGTTATCAAATGTACATTGTAAATTGACATATTGAAGTAAAATGGAATTTCCTTGAGTTAGGAGTTAACGAAGGTTAGTTGACTAGCTAACATGTACATATGATCAGTTCATTCTGATTTTCATATGGACAACTTGGAAAGTAACATCCAGATTTTTCAGGTATAGTATGGTGTGTTTTAATTTTAGGATTTGTGGAGAGACTCGACGAGTTGAGGGTCCAACTCGCCGAGTCAAGTCGAGATATTCGCAGGGAATTAATGAGCGGACTCGACCAGTCTGGAAACTGACTCGCCGAGTAGATGTTGGGCAGAGAAACCCTAATTTCCGGGGCTGGGGCCTATATAAGGAAACTTATGCCCCATTTCCGCCTCATCAGTTACCCTACACCCCTGATAACAAACCTTAATTGCAATTTGAGCTAGAGAGTGAGAGAGAAGCTCATTTTGAGGTTCTTGTGCATCATTTGAGGAAGAGAAGGAGGTTATCAAGCAAGGAGCTGGAGGAGAGGCTGTTGGGTCCAGTGATTTCCTGTCCAGAGCTCTTGAGGAAGGTATGAAAGTCTTCACCTTTCCTCTTATTTTGGATAGATCTCATATCTATGGAGCTTTAGGGCTTTTTGCCATCTTTTGTTTGGGTCCTTGAGTAGCATGAGTTATCAAGAAGTCTAGACCTCAAATCTGGACCTTGTGAGGTCCCTAGAGTCTAGATTGTTGGGTTTTAAGCATTATAACACTCCTATGGTGTACATGCAACCCTAAATACCTTGGATCTATGTTTTCTCTATTATACATGCAAATATCAATTTTCCAAGGTATTACCCTAACTAGCATACAATCATATGTAATAAGATAACCAAACTAGATAGAATACATACCTCTTTGTTGTATCTTGATTCCATGAAGCTTAAGAGCCTAGTGCCCCAAGTGTGACACCTCAAATGGTTCACACAACATCATGAACATCTTGGAATAACCATGAGAGAGGATACTTGACTCATAGAAATCGGCTTGCCATCTTGTGTATGCACTAGTGCCGATTTCACCAACCAATGGGGTCTTTATATAGTGTGCACATTAGGGTTACACCATGTAACCCATGCCTTTACCCATTACTTATGCTCCATGGGTTTTAACCTCCATGGAGTATCCATGGGTCACTACATGGGTTAAACCCAACATAAGGAATCATGGATCACAAGCCCACATATATAAGAATGAATGATTTACACAATCAATCCCCATATATTTAATTAGTCTCTTTTGATCACTCAATTAATTCCAAATTAATTCTTGATCAATACTAATTAAATAATATGATTTCATATTAATATATTAGAACTTATAATATATTAATATGTCACAAATATCCTCTTCTCACAAAAGGTCTATCCAAATGTCACGATGCCATGCAACCCAAATGGACCATGCCGGGTCGGGTGAAGTATATACCAATTATAGTTATGGGCTTAGACACTAATCCAATAGTCTCCCACTTGGACAAGTCTAATAAATATTATTGCAAGTATGACTCCAACCTGACCAGCAATCGTAGCTCTTAAAAGCTGCTGTCGAACTATGAACAAATCATTGACGCGTCCATTAGATAAGTGATCATATATTCCTCCATTCTAGATATCATATGGACTGAGACATGGATTATAATCATTCTCTCTGTCCATTTGTTGTTTCTCGATTTCTGATTTATGACGACCGACTAATTGAACAAATCAAATCAGTCCAGGCTTGGCCAAGCACTTAGGGTGTCATCACTAAATCATCGAGGGGCCCACAGATATCGCTTTTATCCCTTTAACGGTAAAAGGAATGGATAAAGTTTGACTCATATGCTTGTACTAACTACTTGTTGAATCATACATAAAGGCACATTTTATAACATCGAGTTACCAATGCATTTTCGTGCAATCAATGTATAACCAACTCATAGTCAACAACTCATATCTCTAGGTTTGAAGAATATAAGATATTATCGTCTCATGATTCACTCATGATAAAATCCATGAAGTGATTCAAATGAGTGTGGGTTTAATCCAATACTCAGAACTTATGAGCACTCATGAATGTTGTAGCAACTTATGATATGTCCAACACCTTAGACATCTACAAACCAACTTCATGACAGTCTTGCCTTAATACCTACTTCCAATGTATTATCGACTGTGGATGGTTTGGATAACTTAGTTATTCGGGAAGTCAAAACATGTAAAGTGAAACACAAGAATAATACTAATCCTATATGGCCCCAACACTTTGAGTGTAAATAAAACACCTTTTATCTAAGCACCATATTGATTACTCATTATTCATTGTATAATGTTTCGATTTATCAACTTAATACTTGAATAAAACCAATAGTCATGCCATGCTCCAAGCATGCACACTATGTTTGTCTAAGCAATAGCTATGCCATACTCCAAGTATGCACACTATGTTTGTCTTATGATCCTTACTTTGTGAAACAAATCAATTGACAATATTTCAATGATGCTCATTTCACAATCCCAATCCTTATTGTAAATGTAAGAATACCAAACTCTTTCCATTTACTATAATCTATTAGATTCTAAACTTATATGCAATGATCCCCTTGCAATGAATATGCACACAAGTCACAAAGACTTGGCAACAAACATTACAAAGTATTCCAATGGAGAGCAATTCCATGGAAACGAAGTCTCACATTCAAAGTACATTCCTTTGAACACCCTTCTTGCATTAAGTTCTCTAATCTTACACAGATTCAAAGAAAAACTTCCACCTATGGAGACAATTCCATATTCTCATTTTGACTATCACTTCTGAACAAGAGTTGCCTCCTTTCAGAATATGTCAATATGGTCCTATCTCTATACTTCTAATTGCCTATGAGCAACCAATCTTTGGCAAACCTCAGATTGTCCTCGACAATTGCTTAATCATTTTAGTCAAATCCAGTTCTATTCCGTTTTCCCTCTTAACGCCCTAGGCATTTGGAAAATTTATAATGGATAAATATTTTAGCACATGTAATCGATCCTATACCCGAAGCATATATGGGACCCGATGCTATAAAATTTTTATTTTCCATGTTCTCAAAATTCGAACTATGAAGAGGGATGTCGTAATCATAATCGAATTTTGAGAATGTAACATATATAGAATTTACTTATGTTGAACCATTCCAACATAACATTCATATATATCCTTGACTAAAGTTGATTAAAATCTCAATCTAAGCTTTTTAGAATTGGAATGAAGTATAAATCCTCTCCCTTAATTATAGCAAAACAACTTTTCAAAGCGAATTGAACCTTTTGTTTTCTATAATTAACATTGCTAACTTGCAACACTAACCATAATAATCATGCTCCCACTAGCACAATAATTATTATCTTACTAGCACAACACTTATGCTCCCACTAGCTTTGACATGTACTCAGAAATCAACTAGACTTCTAGAAATTAATACTTTATTGACTTTTGTGCCGAAGTTCATATTTCTGATACAAGATTGCTTTGATAAGACTTTATCAAAATCATACACCTTTCCTTAGATAGCTCACATGTTTGTCTAGACCTATTGTCATTCTCACTAGTTAGTGTGTCGTTTAACCACACGCGCTCCACTAACGACATGAGAATGCAAATATCACAATTACTATCTACTTAAAATCTACTTAGTGAAAGGGTTTCATCACCATCATTTTCATGAATCGAAGAGAAACCTTATGACACTTAGATTTTTTTTATGGTGTATGTATTCCTATCCATGTGAATTTGTCAAAAACATAATCACAAGACAAGGTTAGTGACAAACCCAAACTCATGTGGACTGAACTTGTTGAATCTTAATTTCTTGCCACTTGGCAGCTGAAGGGCCTACCATTGCTTCCACATTGTTATGCAAACAATTGAGAACTCATAGAAGTCACAAGCATAGTCAACTTTAACTGGAATTGGCACAAAATTAAAAATATGTCAACACGATAGGTTACAAACCTCAAGTCGTGGGCTAGTGATTAACAATACTCTTGATTAGTTCTTAAAACTTTATCAAGATCTTTTAAGACTCCCACTGACCTCTTGACATATAAGATTATCATGTCAAGAACCATTCATTGACAAAACAAATATCCAAGAGTTAGTGCAGATTCTTATCAAGCTAAACACTTCATACAATTGGTCTTAGTTGGTCTTTGTCTTATCCAAAACATCACAACTTACCAATCTCAAATGTACAAGAGTAGAAAACATTTTACTCTACATTTGACAAGTGTTTTACACCTTTTTAAGATTATGTCACTCACGGCTCAATCTTGGAGTATGACTCTAAGATTTGATTTTGGAACGAAGTATGATTTATCTTTGATTTAACCATTTCAACAATTCATGATTCCTCTCCTTAGTCAAACAAATGCACTAAGGTGTCCTTAGAGAATCAATTGTGATATGGTTTCATAATCACTAAGATAGTCATAAAACAAGATACTCAAGTACTCTCCTATCTCTTCAGATTGGAGAAACTTTTATCTTTCTGCCTTATTTGATTCTTCTCATCCGTTCTGCCATACATTGAAACTTTTCCAATGTTTCGGAATTACACTTAAACTTGTAAGCATAACCATATTTACTAAACTTTAGTAAATCATAACGAATAATCGTATTGACCTTTGCGGTGAAACTGATCAGCGCACAACCAAGTGTACCCAATCCTTTAGTCCTTCACTCGACTCACACTTACATGTGAACAAGGTCTTAGTCTTAATTTCCCAAAGATGAAAAATTCTCATTCATCACACAATACAACTTGCATGATTCCAAGTTTCTATCCAATTGAAACTTGGGTGATGAGAATCTTTCCTTATTTGGTAAATTATGATACTACCACAAATGAAAGGCTCAAATCCATTTTCCAATATTGCTTATCAATGGAAACATATAAACATCAATTTTTTCACAAATGTCATTGTAAGGATACTTAAAATAAATCAAAACCTTTTCTTTTATTTTAAAACTTGCGGAAAATCTTATCCTTACAATGCAAATACATATGAAAAACATGTTGTTATCTATTCCTAAGCCATATATCATAACTCTTAAGCAGCAACTCAAAATTCTGATCATCGAACCATGCGATCGAGATCCATCTTCGCGATCAGATCAGCATATTCTTTCTTTAGGTTTCCTTTGGTTCTTCCAAAACATCAAAATGTAATTTACATTACATCATGTATTAAGAATCTCCAAAAGAGACTTCATAGAGCAGATAATGGACTTTACCTGAAGCAAAGTCAAACTTTTTTGACTTTTACCATCCTTATGAACTTTTCAGGTAAATTTGGCAGCTTCGCAACCAATGTCCCTTCCTTTGGCAAAAGAAACATATGGACCTTTTGGAAATGGTACACTTGATTGTCTCAGACTTAGCCTTTCTCTTTACCATTGGTCAAATGACTTGACCATGGCCAATACCTTTCTATTGGGAAGAGAAAGCTTTTCTGGACTTCCAATGTCACCATTGTCAATGTCCAAATAGGTTTGGGAAGTAGATCTTCCAATCTAATTTGCTTTACCAATGCTCCAAATCATTGCTAATTTAGCAGCATCAAGTAAATAGGTAAGATCACTAAGGGTCATGTCGTGATCTGTCATCAGGGAGTGACTTAAGTACCAAGTCAACAGCCAGCTACCTTGAGACTTCGACACCCGACTCTTCCGGCTTGCCAATATGTGACTTAACCTCCAAGATGTAAGCACATATAGTCTTTGCTTGCCAATAGGGATTGAGCGACTTAGAACTTTTCAAGTCATGAAACTTGTGGTATAGGGAGAATTATTGTAGGAGGTGGAGGAAGTGAAGCATGATTTTCAGTCCCATTAATGCACAACAAAGGGATTAATCTTTCACCTTGATTGCCATGTGGGATATCATCTTCATTAGGAAGGCTTGTTCCTAAAGATTTGGGAAGACCATAGTTGTCTGAAATAGACATTTATGAGGGAGAAATTCAAGTTTAGTTGATTTAAGTCCTTAATATAACACCCAATATGAAATATTAAGGCTAGGACCCAACAAACTATTTATAACTGGAAGAGGGATGCCGTAATCCAAGTTATAAAATATTTGAAGGTAGGTAAATGACGATTTACCAATTTCCACCATGAAAAAACAAAATAAATTATTAAGTTTTAATTGGATTGAAACTCCTAGATCTTTTGAGATTCATTGAACTTTCAATGGCATGTTTAAATCTCGATTGTGCCCTCTCACGTTTGTGACTGAGATGCCGATGATCATAAACAAGGTGTGAATAAGCATGCAAATTTACTTGGTACCCTTAACTTTATCACCTAATTGATGTGCCGGTTAACCACACGCGCTCCACCAATCTATGATAAACATTAAGTTACCCTTTGCCACACATTGTCAGTCCCATGTTAGTGTGCCGGTTAACCACACACGCTCCACTAACGACTTAACAAAAGTGCAAAGTGCAATTTCATGGGTTAGCACCTTTTCACATTTTCCTAAGTAACTAAGATTGGGAATTTATAAGTGTTTAGTTACTTAGTATTTATCATTATACTTTTAATGAAGGGAGAATTATAGTCCTTATCCTACCCGTTCGGCTAACGACCCTCCACCAGTCAAGGAAGCGGTGGGTGAGAGTGGACACCCATTAAACTGCCATTTTATAGCACTAACCTTATACCCCCCTTATAGACCGACTTCGTGAATGAGGCCTACTAACGGTAAGATTGACTTTATCTTATACATATCTATATAATTAAAATTATAATAATAGTATAAGGGTTGAATTTTAAACTTTTAAAATTCTAGGGTTTGATTTGGAATGAAAGCATTCATAAGCAAAACTTTACAAATTCCAAAACTTGAGGGCAAGTATTGAAACTTTTCAAAACTCTTGGATTTTCATAACTTATGAGTTTAATTAATGTTTTAAAGACTTTAATGAAGAGACTCTTGAACATCCACAACTTGAGGACAAGTTATGGAGTCCATAAAACTATTTATGAGAAAAGGACTCTTCATTTTGTAACCTATGACACTTTTATGAGTTTTAAGATTCATAAATGTGACTTTTCATATAACTTGAGGACAAGTTACAAAAACACATTTTATGAACTACTTTTAGATCAATTTGGATTGAAAACAACTAACACATAATTTTTCCATTAATCTAAATTAACTCATAAAACAAGGTAACACACAAAAAAAAGTTTTGGTAATCCATAACTTGAGGACAAGGTATGGAGTCCATACAATGCCATTAAGATCAAGAATTACACTAACAAATAATTTGCACATAATTCCTATGATCTATCAAAACTCATAAGCATGAACATTCATAATCAATAATTTTCAAGAATCATATAAACTTTTATAAAACTTGAAACTTTGATTATAACTTTGAAATTGGTTTACCATAATCATTACCACATCAAAAACAGTTTTTATAAGTCCAAAACAGTTTAAGATAATGATTCTAGACCAATTCCAGCCTTAAAAGTCGAAAATATGTTGTCAAGGGCTTCTAATCGCCGAGTGTATGAACCTACTCGACGAGTAGGATGAGTTTCTTCGTGGACTCGGCGAGTCTATCAGTGGACTCGGAGAGTCCATTGCCCAGGAAGCCATAATTTTCGATTTTTAAGCTATTTCAGCATGTATAACTTGAAAACAAGCCTAGGCTCTGATACCACTGTTTGGTTTTGAGCATTCTAACACTCCTATGGTGTACATGCAACCCTAAATACCTTGGATCTATGTTTTCTCTATTATACATGCAAATATCAATTTTCCAAGGTATTACCCTAACTAGCATACAATCATATGTAATAGGATAACCAAACTAGATAGAATACATACCTCTTTGTTGTAGCTTGATTCCATGAAGCTTAAGAGCCTAGTGCCCCAAGTGTGACACCTCAAATGGTTCACACAACATCATGAACATCTTGGAATAACCATGAGAGAGGATACTTGACTCATAGAAATCGGCTTGCCCTCTTGTGTATGCACTAGTGCCGATTTCACCAACCAATGGGGTCTTTATATAGTGTGCACATTAGGGTTACACCATGTAACCCATGACTTTACCCATTCCTTATGCTCCATGGGTTTTAACCTCCATAGAGTATCCATGGGTCACCACATGGGTTAAACCCAACATAAGGAACCATGGATCATAAGCCCACATATATAAGAATGAATGATTTACACAATCAATCCCCATATATTTAATTAGTCTCTTTTGATCACTCAATTAATTCCAAATTAATTCGTGATCAATACTAATTAAATAATATGATTTCATATTAGTATATTAGAACTTATAATATATTAATATGTCACAAATATCCTCTTCTCACAAAAGGTCAATCAAAATGTCCCGATGCCATGCAACCCAAATGGACCATGCCGGGTCGGGTCAAGTATATACCAATTATAATTATGGGCTTAGACACTAATCCAACATAGATGTCCCAACTTTATTCATCCATATGAGGGTTTTTGGGCTTAATCATTCATAAAGGGCGTGTATTGGCATTTTGGATCAAATACATCATGCATGAAAGTAAAGATCGAAGCTTTACGTGATTATTGAGCCTTGTGATAACAGATCTAGTGTTGGGAGTGATAGATCTGTTTTAAATTGTCTGAATGAGCAATGGGTCTGAATGAACTCGCCGAGTCGATGGGCCGACTCGGCGAGTTGGTTAGGGTTTGTCCCGGAGAGGTGAATCATGCGATATCTCGGCGAGTTGGGGGTCAACTCGACGAGCTGAGCTGGACTTCCACGAGACTTCAGAGGAAATGAATGGACTTGACGAGTCACAAGGGTGCACTCGGCGAGTCGGGTCAAACATGGACTGTTGACTCGATTTTGACTTCTGTTGACTTTAGGGTTTGGTCAACGTGAGTAATGGAGACCATGGAGGGGTAAAATGGTCTTTTACCCAATTCGAGAGTTAGAGAGAAAAGGATAACATGTGGTTACTTAGAGTCGAGAATCGAGTATTAATAAGAGATATTTACCCTATGTGTTAGGCGGTGGATAGTTCGAGATTCGAGTTCGAGGATATTTGCTTGCTTGTTCGCAAGGTGAGTCTTCTCACTATACTTACCTAGAGTGGTGATTAAACTGTTTTATGTGTTTATCTGTGTATTGAGATATCCTGCATTATTTCTTTGTGATTTATGTTGTGTGTTACTCAGAGTTTACAGAGTTAGGACCGGAGGGTCCACCAGAGTTGTGGGACTGGAGGGTCCCACTGAGACACATTGACCGGAGGGTCATACAGAGTTATAGCCTCGAGTGGCTAGAGAGTTGTATGTGGTATTTTGGGGAACTCACAAAGCTTCGTGCTTACCGTGTTATGTGTTATGTGTTTCAGGTTTTATCAGAATCACGGGAAGGCGCGACTTGATTGTACACACCAGAGAAGGAGCTATATTTTGAGGATCCTGGATTGTTAACTAAATAATTATGGAGTTGTATTTGGTAAATTAAATAAATGGGATTTTTATAAAACGCGTTGTGAGAAGTCTGTGATTTTAAACGAAAAATTTGTTTGAAAATTTACAGTGTTACAAGTTGGTATCAGAGCCTTGGTTTGAGGGATTTGGATGCACCTTCGGGTAAGTCTGGACTCAAACTGAGGATTTGAGAAAAGTTTTCAAAAAGAAAAGATTTTTCTATAATGAGTAAGAGTTTCTAAGAGAAAACGAGAAGGTGCAGTGTGTACAATCAGCCAGAGCCCGAACGGTGATTTCCCAAAATACCCTTACTTATTTGTGTTATGAGTTATTATTGAGATATTAGTGATGCATGCTAGATGATAGGCTAGGTACTTCATATATTAGGGCTGGAGTTGCCTGATTTGTGATGCCTTAGCCTAGGAATTGTTGTTATCTATGATGTGCTTTGAGTATGTGCGGAGTAAGAGTATCCAACAGGAATCTTTTAGAGAGAGCTTGGAGTAGAGGAGTAATCTAGAAGAGATACCTAGATGACTTTTGGAGAAGCCTACTGAGGGAGTAGTTAGATACCTACGAGAGGTAGGGTTGCTTGAGTTCGGTTATACCTTTTGAGTGTAAGTAGAGCAAATAAAGTTGTAGCCTAGAGTGGTTTCACGTACTGGAGGAGATTATTCGATGCCCGAATGTTGCTTGCTTCGTGCTTTGTGGAACTCTTGATGATGGGAGTCAGCTACTAAGTGAATATGATGATATTCAGGAGGTAGATGGCTGGCATCATAAGGAGTTCTTCGGTAGCTGATGGCAGAGAAGTGTGAGAACCTAGGGAGAGCCTAGGGAGTGACCTTAGTCAGATAAGTACGCTGATAGATTAGAGTACTCGCTGGGGAGCGACCAGGTTTGACGGGATTGGTGATCGAGGAGGTCGAGCAGCTACTTAGGACATCTGGGGCAATCCGTGTGGAAAGTATGGGTAGATGCGGCAGGTAGTATGGGCCCGTACTACTGAAAGCAGAGGACCCGTAAACGAAACAGGGAGAGTTCCAGAGGTTCTAAATAGTAGATGGAGAGGAGATAACATGGTTCGAGTGCCATGACTCGTGGCGGTTAGTGCTTCTGGTTTGACCAGTTATCCCAATGTGATTGATTAGTCTGAGATCAGATGTGGTAGAGTGTGGGGCCAGAGGGCCATATTAAACGAATTTCAATGGAGCATACCTTGAGAGGGAAATCGAGTTAGTTTCCGAGAGATTTTTTGGTGAGATGTCAGTTGCAGTCGCAAGACTCAGGGATGAATAGAGATGATGCTTTATGGAGGACTACGGCCTGAGTTGAGCAATCGGCCGATAGTGGAGATGTCACTTTCTGTGGCCAGAGTTGTGCTATTTCCATTTCCTGTGAGAAGAAGAAGAGATATCGAGCTTCCGGTTTCCGAGCTTGGGGGTAAACCCTGTGAGGTAGTATTGGTTGCGATCTTTTCACTAGAGTATCGAGGCAGTATGTCTGCCGCAAGGTAATATTATAGCATGGGAGGGTCATCAGTGGGAACTAGATGGTCAAGGACAAGGATATACCCTATTTGAGTATTGTAGGGCATATGCTGGCATCAGTGTCGGGTGATCAAGAGTAGTGTATCGGGGCGGTGGCCCTCATTGTCTATGATGGATATCGAGTGTGGGAGTGAGGTCTCTACTATCATGATAATTCTCATGAGGGGACGTTGGTTGGGGAGTCGAAGACGAGGAGTGTGATAGTTCATTAATTCCAGACTGAGAGTCGTGGCTACTACGGAACAGTTGAGATGTCCGGTAGTGTGTCAGTATGAGATTTGAATGACGCGTTGGGAGACTGGCCGAGGAATCAGAAACGAGGTACGTAATAGTGCATTATTTCCAGATTGAGAGTCAGGACTGTGTCGGGACAGTCGGAGTATTTGGCGGTGTGTCGGTCTGAGGCATTCAACATGACTAGGCGCAGTCACGTTGGGAATTTTCGAGGATTTTATCTGAGATTTGGGATGTTTGGAGTTGCTTTGTCCCTATCGGGAAGATCATCGAGTGTTCTGTGGTACTTTCCAAGAGTAAGCGTGATGTACCTGGTGAAACAGTCTGTAGAATAGATGGTTGGTGTGACAAATGGTGATGGTTCGAGCCCTGAGTGGGGGAGAACCAGGTATTTTATTGAGGATATTATAGATTTGTCCAACAGCGGTTAGAGGACTGGTTATGGTGACCTATGGTATGGTTACATGAGACCGGGTTTTTTGGTGGTCGAGGCGAGGTGCAGAGCGAGATAGTGCATGTTGTACGTGTTCAGGAAGGGATGAGTGTCTCCACGGCAGGTGGCCGTTGGTCGGAGACCTTGTGGTGGATATGAATTCTTCGAGGATGTAATGGTAAATTCCAGGTGGTTGGCTCGTAAGGATAGTTTCGGCGGTTGAGAATTTCTGGTTCAATGTATGGGTTGTTATATGCACCTTGGGAAGGATAGAAGTTGATTGGGCAACCAACTTCAGGATCGATATGAGTATTCCAACATGGGTTTTGAGCATTAGAGGAGGGAGTTTAGGATTGTCGTCAACGTGTTCCGAGTCATCGTCGATTCCTCTGTGTTTCAATTGAGAGTTGGAATATTCCGAAGTTACGAGTTGTTTGAGAGGAAGATCAGTTATGAGATTCTGAAACGATGCATTGCGGTATCTGGGTATGATGTCGTAAGTAGGAGATCAGTGGTCGAGGCAAGACGTCGTGAGATTCTGTGATGATGTACCGAGGTATCCGAGTATGATGTCCTAAATTTGGGATCATTTTGAGACTTGAGTTATGAGATGGCGAGTGGTGTATCAGGTGTCTATGGTTCCGGTGGGAGCCCTTTCAGCTAATTGACATCAAGCGGGATTATCTGAGAATGTGAATTGCAACGAGAAAAAGTGTTTTGTCGACGGCGGTCGTCAGGAGTAGTGATGCTTAGCCTGGGTGGGTGTGTGCACCTATCTATGTTGGGTCGCGAAGCGTGAGTATTGAACGCAGTGAGGTAATGACCTGAGGATGAGATTGCGTGGAGCCGTAGTACTCACTACTCAGTGAGAGGGTGTTGTGATACTGCGGGGAGCTGTAGTACTCACTAGTCAGTGAGAGGGTGTTGTGATACTGTGGGGAGCCGTAGTACTCACTAGTCAGTGAGGGGGTGTTATGATACTACGGGGAGCCGTAGTACTCACTAGTCAGTGAGAGGGTGTTGTGATACTGCGGGGAGTCGTGGTACTCACTAGTCAGAGAGAGGGTGTTGTGATACTGCGGGGAGCCGTAGTATTCACCAGTCATTGGGGGAGTGTTGTGATGCTACAGGGACCCGTAGTATTCACTAGCTAGCAAGGGAGGGTCATGGTGCTGCGGGGAGCCGTGTTAATCATCAGTCAGAGCATGACTCGGGAGAGTTCCTAGGCTTGTGTAGCCTTGTCATTCGAGTCTGTAGAATCCTGGTGGTCGAACCAGGGGCGAGACTGGGGTCTCCTTATTTGTCGGGAGTCGTTAAATTCTGAGTTGAGTGGTGGTTATCGCAACCAAAGGGAATTGGAGAATTGGTGTACGTGTGGGTTGCGGGTCATGGGTCATGAGTTGAGTGTTGTATTGGGACGAGTGGTTCCAATTCTGGGTCGGATCCAACGCATGAGTTCGAGCTTGGCTTGGGTGATGAATTGAGCAGTCGAATGAGATTCCGGATTCAGAGATGGGTTTCATTTTGAGGGATATTTGGTTTCATCTGATGTCTTAGGCCTGAGTGGGCCAGTTCGTTGTATGAGAAGGACCGCGAGACGCATGGAACTAATGAGTAGTAGACGACAGAGGTCGAGAGTGAGATGATCTTCAGTTGGGATTGTAGCATTCGATGGGGAAAAAGCAAACTTCGTGACCTGTGTGTCACAATGAGCCGAGATAGTTATTGCGAGGAGGAACCTAGTGAGATACGTTTTGAGTATGCAATGGGTTGGAGGTTCAACTGCTGGGTCGGGAGATGACCTGGTGCTCAGTCTTGAAAGGGATATTGAGAAGGGAGCTGGATTTTATGATTGTTAGAAGTCTGAGGATACTTCTGAACAAGCATGATCATTTTCTGTGTTTGAGGACAGGGTGTTGAGGGTTCGTTGTTCAGATGGGTTTTGTTTGCAGTACAGTGGATGGGTCCCTGGTGTGATGTGATCCTTTCAATTCCTTGGTATATGATCTGGATTGTCTATCATGTCGGGGATGAGTGATCGGTAGCCAACTTTAGGCATTGACTTGTTTTTATCAGTCGCAACGAGAGAATCAGAGGGGCAGTAAGTCATCGTGGTCTGTTATTCGAGGAGCGAATAACATGGTGATATCTTGAGAGGGCGGTCTGGCAGTGAGACAGGCCACTAGAGTTTCCGGATTGTGGAAAACCAGAAGGCGTGTCGTAGCGATAGATGGGTCTGTCCTTTTCTGGGTTTGAGAGTTTGGATTCAGGTGTCCATGGAGGAAAATAGTTGTGTGGTATGGAATGATTTTTGGTGGTGCTTCTCGGGTTATTGGGTTTTGATCTATGCGATGCTAAGGAGCGATTTCGAGGGCGAAATCGAATTCAAGTGGGTGAGAATTGTAACATCCAGATTTTTCAGGTATAGTATGGTGTATTTTAATTTGAGGATTTGTGGAGAGACTCGACGAGTTGAGGGTCCAAATCGCCGAGTCAAGTCGAGATATTCGCAGGGAATTAATGAGCGGACTCGACGAGTCGGGAAACTGACTCGCCGAGTAGATTTTGGGCAAAGAAACCCTAATTTCTCGGGGCTGGGGCATATATAAGGAAACTTATCCCCCATTTCCGCCTCATCAGTTACCCTACACCCCTGATAACAACCCCTAATTGCAATTTGAGCTAGAGAGTGAGAGAAAAGCTCATTTTGAGGTTCTTGTGCATCATTTGAGGAAGAGAAGGATGTTATCAAGCAAGGAGCTGGAGGAGAGGCTATTGGGTCCAGTGATTTCTTGTCCAGAGCTCTTGAGGAAGGTATGAAAGTCTTCACCTTTCCTCTTATTTTGGATAGATCTCATATCTATGGAGTTTTAGGGCTTTTGCCATCTTTTATTTGGGTCCTTGAGTAGCATGAGTTATCAAGAAGTCTAGACCTCATATCTGGACCTTGTGAGGTCCCTAGAGTCTAGATGTCCCAACTTTATTCATCCATATGAGGGTTTTTGGGCTTAATCATTCATAAAGGGCGTGTATTGGCATTTTGGAGCAAATACATCATGCATGAAAGTAAAGATCGAAGCTTTTCGTGATTATTGAGCCTTGTGATAATAGATCTAGTGTTGGGAGTGATAGATCTGTTTTAAATCATCTGAATGAGCAATGGGTCTGAATGAACTCACCGAGCCGATGAGCCGACTCGACGAGTTGGTTAGGGTTTGTCCTGGAGAGCTGAATCATGCGATAGCTCGGCGATTTGGGGCTCAACTTGACGAGCTGAGCTGGACTTCCACGAGACTTCAGAGGAAATGAATGGACTCGACGAGTCACAAGGGTGCACTCGGCGAGTCGGGTCAAACATGGACTGTTGACTCGAGTTTGACTTCTGTTGACTTTAGGGTTTGGTCAACATGAGTAATTGAGACCATGGAGGGGTAAAATGGTCTTTTATCCAATTCGAGAGTTAGAAAGAAAAGGATAACATGTGGTTACTTAGAGTCGAGAATCGAGTATTAATAAGATATATTTACCCTATGTGTTAGGCGGTGGCTAGTTCGAGATTCGAGTTCGAGGATATTTGCTTGCTTGTTCGCAAGGTGAGTCTTCTCACTATACTTACCTAGAGTGGTGATTGAACTGTTTTATGTGTTTATCTGTGTATTGTGATATCATGCATTATTTCTTTGTGATTTATGTTGCGTGTTACTCAGAGTTTACAGAGTTAGGACCCGAGGGTCCACCAGAGTTGTGGAACTGGAGGGTCCCACTGAGACACATTGACCGGAGGGTCATACAGAGTTATAGCCTCGAGTGGCTAAAGAGTTGTATGTGGTATTTTGGGGAACTCACTAAGCTTCGTGCTTACCGTGTTATGTGTTATGTGTTTCAGGTTTTATCAGAATCGCAGGAAGGCGCCAGTTTGATTGTACACACCAGAGAAGGAGCTATATTTTGAGGATCCTGGATTGTTAACTAAATAATTGTGGAGTTGTATTTGGTAAATTAAATAAATGGGATTTTTGTAAAACGCGTTGTGAGAATTATGTGATTTTAAATGAAAATTTTGTTTAAAAATTTACGGTGTTACATGGAATGTCCATGAAAGGAGTTGTGTAGCATGTTGAGGTTTCCTTTTGGAACTAACATGACCAATCATAGAAACTCAAACTTCAAAACACTCCCATATTTTTACTATCATGAATAGAAGTGTCAATAAGAAGAAAGCCAATCGTCCATGGATTAAAAGGCGATTAGTGTTGGTATACCTAATCTAGGCCTAAATGCCAACGGCAAACGAAGGCTTATTCTCAGACATGTTCTGATAGCTATTCGTTTTCATAACAAGAAAGGACTTAGAAAACATACATGCCCAAAATATATATTTGAGGTGAAAGGAATGAAACATGAAGAAGTTAAATTTGATCATGGATCACGATCCCTCGCTACTTTCCATAGGATCAAAAGATAACTAATTCTCCCAGTTTTGGTGTTCAATCAAATTTATGGATTTATAATGTCATTGGAACATTATTTCCAATCATTGAGTGTTTTACTAAGGATTGTGTATTGACATTTGCAAGAATGTGCAGTAAATAAAATGAAGTAAGGAGACTGAAACATGGAGAAGATAATTTGATCATGAATGCCAAGCCCTTGCTACTATTCATAGGATCAAAAGACAAATCTTTTACCAAATGTTTAGTCTATGGTAAATATAATTGAAATTGTTTATA
The DNA here is from genome assembly GCF_052849685.1 of Lactuca virosa. Classification (NCBI taxonomy): domain Eukaryota; kingdom Viridiplantae; phylum Streptophyta; class Magnoliopsida; order Asterales; family Asteraceae; genus Lactuca; species Lactuca virosa. Next base: position 109,633,944 of record NC_136429.1, read on the forward strand.
CTATGATTCATGAGATAGTTCTGACTTGTTTAAATGTGGAGCATTCTAATATGCTAAAAGAAAGTCATGAAATCTATGAAGCTAATAGTAACAATAGTTCAAAGTTGATTCAAATATTTGAATAAGATGTATTATTGTGTGAATATCTGTTGAAATTAGTTTACCTAATGGATCATTCAGATTGACCACAATACATATTGATTCTAATACATCCAAAAGGTTTGGGTGAAGTGTATTGTGGAATCATAGTCTTGGATATATAAATGAGAAGTGCATTACCAAGTATCCTGTTGGATCGAATTTTGGATATCATTTTACCTCGATAAATGCAAATCTTTTTTATCAAGATAGATGAATAATACATCACTGGGTGATGGGAATATCTGTTGGAATTAGTTTGCACTAATGGACCATTCAAATTAACCACGATACATGGTAAGACCGACTTCATATGAACATGAGTATGGAACCTTTCAGGTGTTTAGAGCTCGCAAAATTTTTGAAAGAAATTTGCACCAATAAAAGAAAATTGAAAGGGAATGAAAATATTTCAATGAATGAAAATGCATCCGCAGTTTTGCAAAGAAAACTTCCACCTAAATGCAAAGATCCGAGAATATTTACGGTTCCTTGCAAGATAGGGGATGTCACTTTTAGTAGTGTCATGCTTGATTTTGGTGCTTCTATTAATGTCATGCCCTATTCGGTATATGAATTGTTAAATGTTGGCCCTTTAAATGAAACCAGTGTCACAATTTTACTTGCGGATAAATCAAGTGTTTTTCCTAGAGGTGTTTTAGAAGATGTTTTGGTGCAAGTGAATCAATTGGTCTTCCCGGCATATTTCTATGTGATTGATTTAGAGGAACAAGTTTCCTCCAAATTGGCTCTAATATTGCTTGGAAAACATTTTTTAAAACGGCTAGAACAAAGATTGATGTGTATGCAAGTAGTTTAACAATGGAATTTGATGGTGAAACAATAAGCTTTAATATTTATGATGCTACGAGATATCCTAGTGATGTTTCATCTTTGTATTTTTTTGATGTTGTTAAACCACTAACCCAAGAATTGTTTGAGTTGTCTAATAGTGACATGTTGGAGATGATTTTAAGAAAAGGGTTCGATTGTGGGAAGCTAGCCAAGAATTGAAGCTTTATTCTCTATATTCGGAAGTTGAGAAGTTGGTCAACAATTTGGAAGTGAAGAAATCCACAAGGTTTGATGTCAAGAAAGTTGAGTTGCCTCCAACTCATACAAAGTTACCACCTTCCCTTGTTCAACCACCAGAATTGGAATTGAAGGTCCTACCTCAACACTTGACGTATGCCTACTTGGGAAAGAATGAGACTCTTCCAGTTATCATTTCCACTCATCTAACCGAATTTGAAGAAGTGCAGCTCCTCAAGGTGTTGAAGGAACACAAAGAAGCCATGGTTTGGACAATTGCGGATATTAAAGGATTGAGCCCCTCCACTTGTATGCACAAGATTTTGATGGAAGATGAATGAAATCCAATTCGGGATGCACAAAGAAGACTGAATCCGCCTATGATGGAATTAGTCAAGAAAGAGATATTGAAGCTCCTTGATGCGGGGATGATCTATCCAATCTTGGATAGCAAGTGGGTGAGCCCGGTGCAAGTAGTGCCAAAGAAGACGGGAATCATCATGGTCGAGAACAACAAAGGTATTATGGTCCTCACTCGTGTGTAAAACGGGTGGAGAGTATGTATTGACTACCGAAAATCCAATGCAAGCACAAGAAAATACCATTTTCCATTGCCTTTCATTGACCAAAGGTTAGAAAGGTTGGCCGGGAAGTCTCATTATTGTTGTCTAGACGGGTATTCAGGTTTTCACCAAATCCCTGTGGCATCGGAAGACCAATAAAAGACAACCTTTACATGTCCATTTGGCACTTTTGCATACCAGATAATGTCATTTGGATTGCGTAAATCCCCAGTCACTTTCTAACGTTGTATGGTTAGTATTTTCTCAGAATATGTTGAAAACATAATTGAAGTTTTTATGTCTAACGTGCCTAAATAAGCTTAAGCTCGGCTCGAGCTCGTTAAGAAGCTCGTTTACTAATACCCTAATTCTCTAATCCCCAAATATGTTTTTATTTTAATATATAAAAATAATAATGAATTATTTTATATAAATGCTCGTTTAGGCTCGCGATCCTAATCGAGCTTAGTGACATAGGCTCGAGCTCGAGCTCGTTTAATAAACGAGCTTAATATTAAGCTCGAGCTCGGCTCGGGCTCGTTTAAAATCAGTTTCGAGTCGAGCTTTTAACGATCCGATCCCGAGTAGCTCACGAGTAGCTTGGCTCGTTTTCACCCTTAATTCGGATCATGCGGCTCTCAAGTACTTGATGACAAAGAAAGATGCAAAGCCAAGACTTATCCGGTGGATCTTACTATTTCAAGAATTTGATTTGGAAATTTGGGATAAGAGTGGATGCGAAAATCTTGTTGTCGGTCATCTAAGCCTGATCACTTCAAATGAAACTCCTCTCCCGTTGCGGGATGAGTTTTCGGATGAGCGTCTCTTTTCCCTTACTCAATCTATTCCTTGGTATGCCGACATCGTTAACTTTTTGGTCACGAAAAAGTATCCAGGTATCCAGACACATTCACACATGCTCAAAAAGAAAATTTGAAAATTATGCAAAATACTATGTGTGGGATGAACCTTGTTTGTGGAAACATTGTCCAGATCAAATCATTAGGAGATGTGTGCCCCAACAAGAAAATCAATCCATTTTGCAATTTTGTCATGAATTTGCTTGTGGGGGGACACTTCAGACCTAATCGAACTTTGAGAAAAGTTCTTGCATGTGGATTATTTTGGCCAACCATTTCACGTGATTGTTATATATTTTATAAAAGTTGTGAACAGTGCCAAAGGACGGAGAATGTCTCTCAAAAGAACCAAATGCCACAAAATCTAATCCTTGTTTGTGAAGTTTTTGACGTATGGGGGATTGATTTTATGGGCCCATTTCCTGTCTCATTCAACAACGTTTACATATTACTCGCGGTTGATTATGTTTCTAAATGGGTTGATGCCAAAGCTACAAGATCGGATGATGCCAAAACGGTTATCAAGTTTTTAAAGTCTAATATTTTTGTGAGATTTGCTGTGCCTAGGGCCTTGATTAGTGATAGAGGGACACATTTTTGCAACAAGATGATGGAGGCTTTATTGAAGAAGTACAATGTGACCCACCGTGTTTCTACCGCCTACCACCCTCAATCAAACGGTCAAGCGGAGGTCTCAAATTGGGAAGTGAAGTCCATCATTGAGAAAATGGTGAACCCAAAAAGAAAGGATTGGAGTTTGAGGCTTGATGATGCCTTATAGGCCTACCAGACCGCTTACAAGACCCTGATCGGCATGTCTCCATTTAGATTGGTTTTTGGAAAGCCATGTCATCTTCCCGTGGAACTAGAGCACCGTACATTTTGGGTGGTCAAGCAATGCAATTTCAATGCCGATGAGGCGGGAAGACATAGGAAGCTTCAAATTCAAGAGTTAGAAGAATTAAGAAATGACTCTTATGAAAACTCGAGAATTTGCAAGGAGAAAAAAAAAGCTTTTCCATGACAAGTGCATCACCCGGAAGCATTTTGAACAAGGACATAGGGTCTTACTTTACCATTCATGATTGAAGTTATTTCCGGGCAAGTTAAGATCAAGGTGGATTGGGCCTTTTGTTGTAATAAAAACTTTTGCCCATGGAGCGGTACAAATTCAAAGTGAAGAAACGGGACAAATTTTCAAAGTCAATGGGCACCGTTTGAAGCCATTCTATGAAGGTTTCAATGCTAATGCTCTTGAAATCATCCATTTGGATGTCCCGAGGTGTTGAAGCAAGCTAGGAGGATGTCTCGCCAAAGACGTTAAAGAATGGCATTTTTGGAAAGCATTGTGCTTTCATGTATTTGAATTCGAATAAAGAAGTTTTGATGTTTATTTTGGAGTTATCTTTGAAGAAATAAGTTTTCCAAGTGTTTAGGCCTTCAAATGCAAGCCAAGAGTGCCAACAAATTGAAGCGAAACGAAGTCGGACCTGTAGTCTTCACGCGACCAGTGCACACCTACGCGCCCCCTTGCGCACCCCTCTTACCCGTCCGCGTGCCCATACGCGGCCTGTCTGCGTGGGTATACATGATGCTTGAAACACTCGACTCGAAATGAACCCCTTCACCCTGAGAGACCTGCGCGGCCGCATGCTGCCTTGCGCAACCCACGCACACGACAACGACCAAGACCAATTTTGTTGACTGAGCTTTGACTTTCGTTGACCATGTGTTTTAATGAGTTGACTAACATTGACCGGGTGTTGACCTCAATTGACCATAGATTAAAACTCCAGCCACTCTTCTTCTTCATTATACCCTATAACACTTCCATCATTTCCCCTCTAGAGCTCAAGAACACAAAAACCCACTCCCCACAAAAACTTGATTCCCGGAGTTCTACCGGTCAGAATCCCGCGAGACCACCGCCATTCTTCACCATTTTTCCTCCTCTACAAACCTCACCCAAAATATTTCCCGATCTGTTGCCGGAATTGGGAGTACCACCACCACCACCTCACAGTTTTTCCGGCCAACTCCGGCCACCTCTCGCGATTCCGACACCACCAAAGTGTTTCTTTTTCCAAGCTCTATACGTCTAACCGAACGAAACCACAATTTCTCACAAAAAAAATCACCAGAAATTTTGAGCCAGCACGAGCTGCCGCCAGAGTTTTTGCAAGAATCAATTTGAAAATATTGTTTTATTGAACAAGTCTTGTATTTTGGCACCCATGAACAACCACTAAGCTTGGGGTGCACGATAGCGGATTTCAGGTTCAAGTTCAATTTTTGGGGATAAAAATGATCGAATCGGGTGTCTTCTTTCCTTGGCTTTTATTACATTGCATTACTTTAATACAATAATTGCAACCAATTATGCTTTGAAAATTGCCTACGATCGTTAGTTATTACCCGAATTATTTAGAAAGATTGGTTTGAGAATGGTTGAAATTGGTCAATTTTGCTTGGAAACTTGATTGAAAAGTGTTAAACTTTGGCTGGGATTTGTTCACTTTGACTAGAAATGCTGCCAAATTTTTGTTGGAATTGTGAAATGGAACCGAGTGGTGTTGTTTAAACCGTTTTAAATTGTCAAAAGTTGGGGGCAATTATTTATTGGAATTGTTTGTGTTCGATTTAAACATTGTTATATTATTTTGAGAGTAGTGAGGGAGAGATTACTTTGGTGGATTGTTTTTGTTATTGTAGGTCTTAAAAATGGGTAAAACTACAACTCGTGCACGCACACATGGATCATCTGTTGATCCTAACCCACGAAAGGATGTCTTCGGAACTTCACTTAAATCCACGGGAAAACGAAAGAAAAGCGGAAATGAGGGAAGCGATCCTTCCCTTACAAAGGCAGAAATCAAAACACATCGGTCTAACCTTCGCGGACGTCCAGTCTGGACCACAAAGTTTTACCACGAAGAGTCAATGTAGAAGCTTGGGGTACGCGTCGGTGTAGGCACTATGTTCTGTATGATGTGTTGGGGTGGTTTTCTTAATCTATGTGACAGGACCTACGATGAGCCCACTGTAGAATTCTTGTCCACCTTCGCTGTAGATCATTAAGCCCAAATCCTTACTTTCCAATTACAGGGTCAAAGTCGTCAGCTCTCGTACGGACGAATGAATTCCATCATGGGAGTCGATCGCACAAACGCGACAACCATCCGTTCTCAAGAGTACATCAACTTCCTGCGTTCTCCCAACACGCGTTTTTGGTCAAAAATAACCGGTGTCGACACGTTCAATTCGAGCCGCCAGAGGTCCAAACATATAGTTCATCCTTGTTGGAGAATTGCGCACGAAATTCTCACCACAAGCATCTTCGGTCGCCTCGAGTCGGGTCAAATAAATAGATGTGAGCTCTTCTTTCTACACTACATGTCACGGGGTGGTGAACCTGATTTCTCCATATTTTCCTCGATAAATGCGAGGTCGTTCGTCAGCGCACCACCAAAGAAATTCATATTGGGGGGCTTATTACCATCATAGGCCGAGCCGTCGGCCTAGACTTCCCCGCCCCCATTACTTGCTCGTTGGCTACTACCATCCCAACTTCCTACTGGATTGTTTCGCTATTGAGCGAGTGGAGATGTTAGACAGTCGGGACAATGACTCGTATAGTTGGCTTGACGGTGACAAGCATCCTGTTTACATCCTCCCCAGCTGCGTAGGTGATTCATTCTCACAGAATGACCCCGACACTTGGATCCCTCCGGATCAGTTGACTCCAGTGGGTGTGCTACCCGACTCTGAGGATGAAGAACAAGAAGATGAAGAAGAGCTTCCCGAGGCGGAAGACCATTTTGACCAGCCTCCGATGCAACAGCCGATGTATAAGCATGACCACTTCCAGTCCCCTCCACAACATTTTGACCAGCCTCAGTATCAGCCGCATCAGTAGGGGGACATGAGATCCCATCATATTTCCCCCTACATTCTTTGACCAGTTCGCCACAATGTTCTCCACCGTTCAACGCATCGACACTCAAACACATGAGAACACACGAGCCATTCAGGATGTGGGGACTCACGTTAGTATACTGGAGTAGTCTTTTCCATTCACTTCCCATCAGGTCCAGGACATGTGGGACTACCACTACCGCCACAGACGTTTTCCGCCACCCGATCCTTCGATTCAGGTCATTTTTGCCCTTACCTTAAGCATTGAGGACAATGCTTGTTCTTAAGCTTGGGGCGGGGTATTCCCTTTTACTTTACTTTTTCATGCATTTTTTAGGTTGCATAACATATTAGTCTTTAGTTCATTTGCATTCGTTTTTTTTATAAAATTCCAAAATGATTTTATTTTCTTCTTTTCCAATTTATTTTTGCATATCATTTAGCTTAGGACATTAGCATGCATGCATTTTTGTTGTCTGTTTATTCTCACCCCCTTGGATGCCATGGAACAGGTTCATAGTTATTGTATCATTATTGGTCAAGAATCTTGTTGTTATCTCACATATTGAAATGGGACCATTAGGCTGCAGTTTGGGACTTCATACTTGGGATCAACTGCTGGATCTTAAAGGGGTAAGTGATCATGGCCATGTAGTTCTCATGAAGAATTATGCATGCAATACTAACAACTATAGGATATACTATAGCATAGGATGTTTTTAGCCTGCAGTTCATACCGCTGAGAGGATCACACTTGATCATGTTTTAATCGTTATGATGAAGCACCGGTGCTTGTCCCCGAGTAGAATTCATATCCAGTCTCTTTACATCACCATTTTTTTGCGATTTCTTTTGGATTTTAGAGTCTTTTAGCCCACATTTGGTCATTTTCATTATATTTGGAAAATCACAAGTTTGAAAAGCGGCCTACATCTTTATGCTCCACACATGGTCATTTTCATAACTTAGACCATTCAGATTACTATCTCTCGGTTCCATTTACATACTTTTGGGAACCACATCTCAAGTCAAAGGTTTTCTTGGTAAAAATTTCGATATGTTACAAGTTTTGACCCACAAAGGAGTATTAGAATTTTTACCTTGGGTAAAAATTTCGATATGTTACAACTCTCGAATCCAAAAATCACATTTATCCAAGGCTTTTCTTCGATTGCTACTCCATTAACAGCTTTGACCCACAAAGGAGCTACTTATGCTTGGAGTGATAAGCATAAGGAAGCATTCGAGTTGCTAAAGAAGAAGCTATGTGAAGCACCGATTCTTTCTCTACCCGACGGAGTCGAAGACTTCGCTGTTTATAGCGATGCATCTGGTGTTGGGTTGGGTTGTGTTTTGACCCAAAGAGAAAAGGTGATAGCATATGCGTCTCGACAGTTGAAGGAGCATGAAAAGAACTACCCTACTCACGATTTGGAGTTGGCAGCGGTAGTTTTTGCTCTGAAAATATGGAGGCATTACCTCTATGGCACGAAGTGCAAACTTTTCACTGATCATAAGAGTCTCCAATACCTCTTTAATCAGAAGGAATTGAATATGAGGCAACGACGCTGGCTAGAATTACTCAAGGACTACGACTATGAGATACTTTACCACCCCGGTAAAGCTAATGTTGTTGCTGATGCTCTCAGTCGGAAAGTCAATGTTGAAAGAAAGAGGCCAAGAGCGTTGAGAATAGAAGTTGTCTCGACAATTGTGGAGAGTATAAAGAAAGCTCAAGGGGAAGCTTCTGAAAAGAATGACCGAAAGGAAGAATGTTTGGGCAAAACGTTGGTGTTTGATACAAACGGTCATGGACTAAAGGTATTCCAAGATCGGATTTGGGTGCCTAAGTCAGGAGGAATAAGAGATCTTCTGATGGAAGAAGCTCACAAAACCATGTACTCAATTCATCCTGGCAGCACTAAAATGTATAGGGGCCTAAAACCCTGTTACTGGTGGCCGACGATGAAGCTTGATCTTGCAAAGTACGTGGCGGAATGTGTGACGTGTGCTAGAGTTAAGGCACAACATCAGAAACCATATGGTAGTTTAGAACCTTTACCTGTACCTATAGGTAAATGGGAAGACATTGCCATGGATTTCGTCACTAAACTGCCCAGAACAAAGAACGGTCACGACATGATTTGGGTGGTCGTTGATCGCTTCACTAAGAGTGCGCACTTCATAGCAGCCAATGAGAAATGGTCTATGGATAAGCTTGCGAATTCTTACGTGAAGGAAATTGTGAGGCTTCACGGTGTTCCGTTAACGATTGTATCGGATCGTGATAGCCATTTCACCTCAAGGTTTTGGAAAAGTCTACAAGAGGAAATGGGTACCAAGTTGTGTTTAAGTACAGCATACCATCCACAGACTGATGGTCAGAGCAAAAGAACAATACAAACACTTGAAGATATGCTGAGAGCATGTACCCTGGAATTCCAAGGTAACTGGGATGAACATTTACCTTTGGTAGAATTTTCCTACAATAATAGTTTCCACTCGAGCATAAAGATGGCACCTTATCAAGCTTTGTACGGACAGAAGTGTCGTACGCCGTCTTGTTGGCTTGAGGTTGGGGAAAAGCAGTTTATGGGGCCCGAGATGGTCCATCAAACCGCTGAAAAGTTGAAAATAATTTGAGAAAGAATGTTAGCAGCTCAGGATCGTCAAAAGAGCTATGCTGACAAGAAGCGAAAGCCGATGACTTTTGAAGTTGGAGATTCGGTTTTGCTTAAAGTCTCGTCGTGGAAGGGACTTATAAGATTTGGTAAAAGGGGAAAGTTGAGTCCAAGGTTTATTGGACCGTTTAAAGTTCTTCAGAGGGTTGGGAACCAAGCTTACAAGCTCGAATTACCCGAAGAACTGAATGGGATTTGTCACACCCCAAAACCGAGAACGGCGGAATACGTTCTGGGGTGGAGGACGTCATGTACAGTATCATAACAAAGCATAATAGTAAAGACAAGCAACAACATCCATTGCATTAAGATAATAATTGTAATACAAACGTGTTTAGTACAAATGTTAGACACCAAAAAATACAATCAAAATAAAGTGGAGTCTTATGTGTGCTCCGTCTTCTCAAAAGCTGCATCCGTACCTGTCTACTGATGACCTGAGAATACAAGTTATTTTGAAAACGTTTATCAGCATAAAGCTGGTGAGTTCATAAGTATTTAGTGTCATTTCCTGTATAAAATATTCACAATTATACATTGTAAAAGTAGGTTTCAGTGTTCGAAAATAGCATGGGCCCTAGAAAACCCTATGTTTTCCAGAAAAAGTAGTCTTCACCAAGACCCAATGGTTTGTTTGTTCCTTTGATAATGTACAAGTTTTCCCAGTAGTTATTAGTTTGAAAATATAGTTTGACTCTATCCATGTATAGTAATGAGAAAAATGTTTTACCCCAACAGTGTCACTGTCGGCCATATGTAATGAAATGCAGGCTCCAGGTAGTATTAAATGTACAATACTCCTCAGGGAGTCTGTTGCCTTTAATTCTTAAAGTATTAATTAAAGGTTTGAATGTGAACTCGTACGTAACCATGCTGATTGACGATCGAATCCCTTTGACCCTCCGAGTCATATGTAGTGATGTGACATTTTGTCACCCCTGGGCCTAGACGGCTCGGACTGTAGCTAGCAGTCGGGATGTGGGAGTGTCTGTCCCGTATAGATCTATACACATAATGCCCGCTCTCCCTGCAGGAGACTCTGGTTACGCGGTGATAGCACAAAGATGTGTCGTATCGAGAAATAGTATGTCACATTCTATTTTAGTAAGTTCTCTTGTATAGTATGTAGTGTTCTCTTTGTATAGTATGTAGTGTTCTCTTTGTATAGTATATAGTGTTCTCTTGTATAGTACATAGTATATATTGACTCACAACTGAACTGACTCTGGTAGTTGTCATGGCAATAGTAGCATTGAGTAGTATCCCTTAACTATACCTATTATAGTTAAATAGTATTGTTGGTTGCATGTCTTTAATATCCAAAGGCATTGAACTGATATGAAAACTTTTATATCTGACACAAATATATAAGATATATAACTAAGAATTCAACAAGAGTCGGACTAATAACAAAATACCCTAAGCCCACAATCAAACAAGATCAGGAAATAAGGTGAGCTATTAGTCCTAAGTCCTTCAAGTCTTACTTATATAAATATATTGGTGTAGATATGGTTCGAGAATAAAAATTTGTTTAAACGAATTTTGAGAAAATAGTTTTATAGTGATTTAACACGAAAATGAATTTGGTAAGCATTTGAAAACAATTTAATTGGCAATATAGTTGAAAATATAGAAAATCCCTTTTTGGTGGTAAAAACAGTTAACAGTGTAGAAAATCCTTTTGGTTGCAAGTTATAATTCACATGCGATTGTTACTATAACTTATTTGGTTCAACTTGTATTCCCCCCCATAAAACAGTTAAAAACATTTAAAAAGGTTCATTTAGGGGTATGAACTCACCTGTAGTGAGTGAAGTGGATGGAAACGCCGAGTAGGATGCTAGGTGTCAAGTGAGGTCTTGAACACACACACGGATCTTACGTAACATGTAGTGATGTATCAAGTATCTAATTAGTTGTGTAATCACTAATTAAGTGAGTAAAGGCACTTTAATGTATGAAAACACTTTGTTTCAAGTGTTAGGAGTGCTAAAGGTTGCGTCTAAGGAGTGTATGGCCTCACTATGGAGTTTACACTTCACTTGGCCACACTTAAGTGTGTTTACGGTTGGGAGACCATTTCCCCCATGAGTTTACGGCCGTAAACTCATGGAAATGGTGAGTTTGTGTGTCTAAATGTCTCATGCATCACAAGGAAGGCTCCTAGGATCAATTCGAGGGCTAGGGAAGTGATTAGGGTTCAATTGGGTACTCCCTTGGAGTTTACGGTCCTTGGACCACTCCTTGGGAGTTTACGGTCGTAAACTCTAGGGTTTACGGCCGTAAACCCTTGACCACTTCAACCATTTCATGTTTTAGGGTCCTAAGCTCATCTACACTAGTTTCTAGTTCATCAAACAAGCTAAGGAAGGGTTTAGGGGCATCAAAACACCATTTGAGGTGTTTACGGTTTTTGGGTTTACGGTTCTTGAATGTTCAAGAACCGTAAACTCAAGTTTATGGCCAAAAAGTCACGATCTTGGGTTCCTTAGTCCATGCATGTAAGTATCTAAGCTTTAGAGAAGGTTTGGAAGTGTTTTGGGGCTTCAAAACCCTCATATAGGAGTTTACGGTTTTGGGAGGCTCCCCAAACCGTAAACACATGCATGTTGGGGTATTTGGATGATCCAACTCGAAATAGCATGAATACTAAGCTCGAAAATCAAGTTAGGAAGATTACCTTTGAATTTTGAGGCTTGAAAGTGGTGTTCTTGAGCCAAACCCGTTTTTAGAGAGAGAAAGCTCCAAGGTGGGAAAAGGCTCTAAAGGTGGACACTCCTCCTTTATATATGGCTGCCTAGCGGGGTTCCACCATACACTGTCGTTTAAACGGAGCTAAATGTTTTTACCGGGTAAACTAACCGTAACCCGACTTAGTTGTTTTTATTCCGTCATTATATTATTTATTTTAATAACTCAAAATGAATTATTTTAATAAATAAAAGTTAACGGAAAATTTTAATAGAACTAACTTTTATTAACGGAAACGGGTTACAGTGACGGAGTAAATTTCGGGTTGTCACATCATCCCCCCGTTAGAGGGAATTTCGTCCCGAAATTCAGAGTTCAAGTAGTTACGTTATTACAACACAACTAAGCAAAGAGATGAGGATAGTTAAGTTTCATTTGATCCTCGCGCTCCCAAGTGAATTCTGGTCCTCGTTTGGCGTTCCAACGAACCTTCACAATCGGGATACGGCTTTGCTTCGTTCGTTTGACCTCTCGGTCCATGATCTCCACAGGTTCTTCCACGAAGTTGAGGCTCTCATTGATCTCGATTTCATCAAGTGGAATTATGAGAGTCTCTTCGGATAGGCACTTTTTCAAGTTCGAGACGTGGAAGGTAGGATGCACATTACTAAGTTCGCGTGGTAGATTGAGTTTGTAAGCTACGGGGCCAATTCTAGCGAGAATCTCAAAAGGCCCTATGTATCTTGGATTCAGCTTTCCGCGCTTTCTGAAGCGTATCAAGCCTTTCCAGGGTGAGACTTTCAAAAGGACTCGGTCTCCCACCTGGAATTCCAAGGGTTTCCTCCGTTTGTCTGCGTAGCTTTTCTGTCGGTCTCTTGAGGCTTTAAGTCATGCTAGGATTTGTACGATCTTTTCGGTGGTTTCGCGGATGATTTCTGGACCGGTGAGAGTGCTGTCAGGAACTCGTCCCTTAGCTAATTGAGTGTCGCCTACCTCGGCCCAGCACAGAGGGGATCTGCACTTCCGTCCGTAGAGGGCTTCGAATGGGGCAGCTTTGATGCTTGTGTGATAACTGTTGTTGTAGGAAAACTCGACTAGGGGTAAGTGAGTATCCCACGCCTTACCAAAGTCGATTACACAGGCTCGCAGCATATCCTCCAAGGTTTGAATAGTTCTCTCACTTTGTCCATCGGTTTGAGGATGGTATGTTGTGCTCATATCCAGCTTAGTTCCAAGAGCCTTCTGTAGTGACTGCTAGAACCTTGAGGTGAACCTGCTATCCCGATCGGAAATAATGGACACAGGTACACCGTGCAGTCGGACTACCTCTTGGATGTAAATTCGCGTAAGTCTCTTCATTTTGAAATTTTCCTTGATAGGAAGGAAGTGGGCGGATTTGGTTAGCCGGTCGACAATTACCCAAATGGTGTGGTACCCACTCGGAGATTTGGGCAATTTGGTAATGAAATCCATAGTAATTCTCTCCCACTTCCATTCAGGTATCTCTGGCTGTTGGAGTAGACCCGAGGGTTTCTGGTATTCGACCTTGACCTTAGCGCAAGTAAGGCACTTATTCACGAAGGTAGCGATTTCCGCTTTCATGTTAGGCCACCAGTACGATTTCTTGAGATCCAGGTACATCTTATCTGAACCTGGGTGAATGGAATATCGAGTGTTGTGCGCTTCTTTCATGACCAAGTCTCTGAAGCCACCGTGTCGCGGTGTCCAGATCCGGTCCATGAGGTAGTAAGCTCCGTCATCCTTGACTACCAGATTCTTATCCATTCCTCGCAGGGACTCTCCCGCCACATTTTCCGGTTTCAAAGCTTCAAGCTGTGCTCCCTTAATTTGTGCGGGTAGATGCGAATGGATAGTCATGGTTAGGGACTTGACTCTTCGCCCAGAATATTCCTTCCGACTTAGGGCGTCTGCTACTACATTGGCTTTACCCGGGTGGTAACGAATTTCACATTCGTAGTCATTGAGTAGCTCGACCCACCGTCGTTGTCTCATGTTGAGCTCCTTCTGGTTGAAGATGTGTTGGAGGCTTTTGTGGTCGGTATAGATGGTGCTCTTTGTACCATACAGATAGTGTCTCCATATCTTTAGGGCGAACACGACCGCTCCTAGCTCGAGGTCGTGCGTGGTGTAGTTGACTTCGTGTGTCTTTAGCTGTCTTGAGGCGTAGGCGATGACCTTACCTCGTTGCATCAGAACACAGCCGAGCCCCTGATCGGATGCATCGCAATATACTACGAAGTCTTCTGTCCCTTCGGGGAGGGACAGTATCGGCGCGGTGCACAAGGCTCGCTTCAGGGTTCGGAATGCCTTCTCTTGTTTTTCTTCCCAGTCAAAGGCCACGCCTTTCTGGGTCAATGCCGTAAGAGGCTTCAATCCGAGAGAAATTCTGAATGAATCTTCGGTAGTAGCCAGCGAGGCCTAGAAATTGGCGAATTTCTGTAGGCGTCTTCGGTGCTGACCAGTTCTCAATAGCTTTAATCTTGGATGGGTCCACGTGGATTCCTTCTTTGCTAACCACGTGTCCTAAGAATTCGACTCTTCGGATCCAAAATTCGCACTTTGAGAACTTCGCGTAAAGCTTCTCCGATCGTAGAGTTTCCAGGACCTGTCGCAGATGATCGCTATGCTCTTCCTCACTTCTAGAGTAGATAAGTATATCATCAATGAAGACGATGACGAACTGATCCAAGTAAGGACGGCATACTCTATTCATCAAGTCCATGAAGACTGCGGGCGCATTGGTCAGTCCGAACGGCATCACTACGAACTCGTAGTGCCCGTAACGAGTCCGGAAGGCTGTCTTCGGAACATCCTCCTCGAGCACTCGCAATTGGTGATACCCGGACCTTAGATCAATTTTGGAAAAATAACTCGCCCCTTGCAGTTGATCAAATAAATCGTCTATACGAGGAAGGGGATAACGGTTCTTGATTGTCAGCTTGTTGAGTTCTCTGTAGTCGATGCACATGCGGAACGATCCGTCTTTCTTCTTTACGAACAAGACTGGTGCTCCCCAGGGTGAGAAGCTTGGTCTTATAAAGCCCTTGTTGAGCAGTTCGTTAAGTTGGCCGGATAGTTCTTGCATCTCAGCAGGCGCTAGACGATAGGGCGATTTAGCTACGGGGGTAGCTCCTGGAATTAAATCGATTCTGAACTCGACTTGACGTTTGGGAGGTAGGCCTGGCAGTTCCTCTGGGAAGATGTCAGGGAAGTCGCACACGACGGGGAAATCTTTTAGTTCTTTCGTTTTCCGGCTCGTGTCGACAACGTGTGCAAGGAATGCGCGATATTCCTTGCACAAGTATTTCTGGGCTTGAATACTCGAGATGATGCGAAGGCTCGTACTAGGTTTGTCTCTGTAGATCATCAATGTTTCATTGTTGGGCAAGTTCAAACGGATGGCTTTGTCGAAACACAGGATGTCGGTACGGTGGAGACTCAACCAGTCCATGCCTATGATGACATCAAAGCTCTTGATCGCTACTGGTATGAGATCGATAGGAAACGAATGATTTTCTAGCGTGAGGGTACAACCTATGTAGATTTCGTTAGAACTTTCCGTCTTGCCGTTAGCCATTTCTACGACGAAGGTTTCTTTCAGTGATTGCGGTGATTGTTTGAGTAAGTGTTTAAAGTTTTGATTTACGAAACTTCTTTCTGCCCCACTATCGAATAGGATACAAGCATAAGAGTTATCAAGAAGGAACGTACCCGTGACTACGGTGGGGTCTGCTACAGCCTCATTATGGCCAATAGCAAGTAGTCTACCTGCTCCTCCCGCGTTGCCAGTCTTTGGACAATTTCTTTTGAAATGTCCGACTTCGCCACAGCCATAGCAGGCCTGGCTCGCTCCCGAACTGGGAATTTGGGAAATAGGTTTGGGAGGTGCTCTGCAGAACCGGATGGTGTGGCCCTTCCGGTCGCAATTGGCGCAGTGCATTTCACGGCATGGGCCGTTATGATGGAAGGCGCACTTATCGCACTTGGGTAGATTCCCCGCATATGTTTTGGCGGGTACAGGGGCAGTAGGAGTAGTGGCAGCATGGACAGCCACTATTTGCTGGTTACTGGAAGAGGATTTGACTGATTTCCCCTTCTTTCGATCTCCCCGTTTTCTCTTGTTGTCGGAGGCGTGAGTTGGAGCAGTAGTGATGGTTGTAGTTATGGATGGAGCACGGGGAACTTCATGATCGATAAGCATTTGGGCCAACTCCTTGGCACTTTCAAAGGTCGTTGGTCTTGATGATAGAACGTTCCCACGATACGGAGGCACTAGGCCCCCGATGTATCGCTCAATCTTCTTGGCTTCCGAGGGGATCATGTTAGGACATAGGGCTACCAGCTCGCAGTACCGGGTTGTGTAAGCTACTATATCGGAACCCTGCATTTTGAGATTCCAGAGTTCCTCCTCCAATTTCTGAATTTCTCCCTTTGGGCAGTACTCTGTCATCATTAGGTCTTTCAGTGTATCCCAACCCATAGCGTTAGCTGCTACCAGGGAGAGGGCTTTGACATGGCCATTCCACCATGTTAGGGCCCTTTGGGTAAGGGTACAAGTAGCAAACTTTATCTTGCTCCCTTCGGGGCAGGAGCACATTTCGAATACTGCTTCGGTTCTTTCGAACCATTGGGTTAGGGCAAGGATTCCCCCGGTCCCGTTGAAGTAGGTAGGCTTGCAACTGATGAAATCTTTGTAAGTGCATTCCCGAGCACGGGGGTGGGTTTCACCCTGGCTAGAGTTAGTGCCCAGTCCACCTCCACTGGCACCACCAGAATTGACTTGCGCCAGAGCGGCGGTCACGGCTGCAGTCACGGCTGTTTGGAACAACACCGGGTCGAACTGCGGAGGAACCGGCGGTGTAGGTGGTGGTGGAGCTTGAGTTGCAGGAGTTCTCCTGGTTGGACACTTGCGAGGCGGCATCCTGTACTGAAAGGTTACGAAACGATGACAATAGTAAGAATCGATTTGTAAACGTGATAAGAGTGTTTCTTGGACTAACTCTCTATAGTCCGACAAACAAAAGGGGAATGTACTACTAGGTTAGGGACACCCAAAAGCACAACTTCCCCATCGATTAGATACTGCCAATATTACTGGTATTACTGATGTATAATGAGTTCGAGAAAGAAAATGACCTAGCAGGAGGTCTTACATCAAACCATCAGGGAAAATGTTGGCAGTTTATTAGTCTAGCTCGAGTACTTCCAAAGTTTAGGAATGTTTACAGGCATGTACTCTATTGACTATAGAATGAAGGCTATTCCTTAATCAAAAGAGAGGGATGAGTTGGCATCTTTTACTGGCGACGGGGATCCTTTAAGGCAAACCCTAAGATCAGCCAGTTGGCGCACAACTCCCTAAAGATGTCGCTCGTGCGTCCTCTGACGTGCTCGGAGTTCCATGACTTCCGCTCGAGATGCGGTTATGCCATTTACGCGAGAATGGGGAAAGAAAATTGATAGGCGCGCTAATCTATGATACTTATAAGATGATCGTTATTAGTCGACCCAATACTTGCATAGTGCATACCAATTACATGTATCCGAAGCAGAATAGACCTTCGAATAAGTGACCCTAACTCCAAGCCCACAATCAAACAAGAACAGGAAATGAAGCAAAAGTCACAGATTCTAAGTCTATAACGCCTTAGTCACATGTAACCGTGGTGTATCCACATAGTAACTATTGCCCTACTAGTAACGACCCTTTTAGTTCTCACATATGTTGTAACTAGAATGCAGAATACTCCTATAGTATTCTTGTTCTGATGTTCTTGCAGCAGTATTGGTAAGTTTTAGACTTGTTGCAACACCACAACCATTCTTAGGCACATGCTAGCCACTCCTAGGAAAATGTAGTTGATCAGGCTACATCCGCCTAGTTTTGGCCATATGTCTCTAAGCCTAACTGTGCTGTTCAACAATCTTAATACTTTTGTTCTGTTCTAGTATGATACTGACCCTTTGTATGAATGAATGTATATATATACTTAGTTAAATATTTTATTATTTAAAAGTATATATTCTTGTTCAGAGTGTTTTAGTCCCGATGTGTTTATAGTTTGTATATCTTTTATGGGTTGATATACTTGATTCACTATAAACAGTGCTCTGATACCAATCTGTCACACCCCAAAACCGAGAACGGCGGAATACGTTCTGGGGTGGAGGACGTCATGTACAGTATCATAACAAAGCATAATAGTAAAGACAAGCAACAACATCCATTGCATTAAGATAATAATTGTAATACAAACGTGTTTAGTACAAATGTTAGACACCAAAAAATACAATCAAAATAAAGTGGAGTCTTATGTGTGCTCCGTCTTCTCAAAAGCTGCATCCGTACCTGTCTACTGATGACCTGAGAATACAAGTTATTTTGAAAACGTTTATCAGCATAAAGCTGGTGAGTTCATAAGTATTTAGTGTCATTTCCTGTATAAAATATTCACAATTATACATTGTAAAAGTAGGTTTCAGTGTTCGAAAATAGCATGGGCCCTAGAAAACCCTATGTTTTCCAGAAAAAGTAGTCTTCACCAAGACCCAATGGTTTGTTTGTTCCTTTGATAATGTACAAGTTTTCCCAGTAGTTATTAGTTTGAAAATATAGTTTGACTCTATCCATGTATAGTAATGAGAAAAATGTTTTACCCCAACAGTGTCACTGTCGGCCATATGTAATGAAATGCAGGCTCCAGGTAGTATTAAATGTACAATACTCCTCAGGGAGTCTGTTGCCTTTAATTCTTAAAGTATTAATTAAAGGTTTGAATGTGAACTCGTACGTAACCATGCTGATTGACGATCGAATCCCTTTGACCCTCCGAGTCATATGTAGTGATGTGACATTTTGTCACCCCTGGGCCTAGACGGCTCGGACTGTAGCTAGCAGTCGGGATGTGGGAGTGTCTGTCCCGTATAGATCTATACACATAATGCCCGCTCTCCCTGCAGGAGACTCTGGTTACGCGGTGATAGCACAAAGATGTGTCGTATCGAGAAATAGTATGTCACATTCTATTTTAGTAAGTTCTCTTGTATAGTATGTAGTGTTCTCTTTGTATAGTATGTAGTGTTCTCTTTGTATAGTATATAGTGTTCTCTTGTATAGTACATAGTATATATTGACTCACAACTGAACTGACTCTGGTAGTTGTCATGGCAATAGTAGCATTGAGTAGTATCCCTTAACTATACCTATTATAGTTAAATAGTATTGTTGGTTGCATGTCTTTGATATCCAAAGGCATTGAACTGATATGAAAACTTTTATATCTGACACAAATATATAAGATATATAACTAAGAATTCAACGAGAGTCGGACTAATAACAAAATACCCTAAGCCCATAATCAAACAAGAACAGGAAATAAGGTGAGCTATTAGTCCTAAGTCCTTCAAGTCTTACTTATATAAATATATTGGTGTAGATATGGTTTGAGAATAAAAATTTGTTTAAACGAATTTTGAGAAAATAGTTTTATAGTGATTTAACACGAAAATGAATTTGGTAAGCATTTGAAAACAATTTAATTGGCAATATAGTTGAAAATATAGAAAATCCCTTTTTGGTGGTAAAAACAGTTAACAGTGTAGAAAATCCTTTTGGTTGCAAGTTATAATTCACATGCGATTGTTACTATAACTTATTTGGTTCAACTTGTATTCCCCCCCCATAAAACAGTTAAAAACATTTAAAAAGGTTCATTTAGGGGTATGAACTCACCTGTAGTGAGTGAAGTGGATGGAAACGCCGAGTAGGATGCTAGGTGTCAAGTGA
This sequence comes from Lactuca virosa, assembly GCF_052849685.1. Lineage (NCBI taxonomy): Eukaryota > Viridiplantae > Streptophyta > Magnoliopsida > Asterales > Asteraceae > Lactuca > Lactuca virosa. The sequence continues at coordinate 109,653,634 of NC_136429.1, forward strand.
GGTCTTGAACACACACACGGATCCTACGTAACATGTAGTGATGTATAAAGTATCTAATTAGTTGTGTAATCACTAATTAAGTGAGTAAAGGCACTTTAATGTATGAAAACACTTTGTTTCAAGTGTTAGGAGTGCTAAAGGTTGCGTCTAAGGAGTGTATGGCCTCACTATGGAGTTTACACTTCACTTGGCCACACTTAAGTGTGTTTACGGTTGGGAGACCATTTCCCCCATGAGTTTACGGTCGTAAACTCATGGAAATGGTGAGTTTGTGTGTCTAAATGTCTCATGCATCACAAGGAAGGCTCCTAGGATCAATTCGAGGGCTAGGGAAGTGATTAGGGTTCAATTGGGTACTCCCTTGGAGTTTACGGTCCTTGGACCACTCCTTGGGAGTTTACGGTCGTAAACTCTAGGGTTTACGGCCGTAAACCCTTGACCACTTCAACCATTTCATGTTTTAGGGTCCTAAGCTCATCTACACTAGTTTCTAGTTCATCAAACAAGCTAAGGAAGGGTTTAGGGGCATCAAAACACCATTTGAGGTGTTTACGGTTTTTGGGTTTACGGTTCTTGAATGTTCAAGAACCGTAAACTCAAGTTTATGGCCAAAAAGTCACGATCTTGGGTTCCTTAGTCCATGCATGTAAGTATCTAAGCTTTAGAGAAGGTTTGGAAGTGTTTTGGGGCTTCAAAACCCTCATATAGGAGTTTACGGTTTTGGGAGGCTCCCCAAACCGTAAACACATGCATGTTGGGGTATTTGGATGATCCAACTCGAAATAGCATGAATACTAAGCTCGAAAATCAAGTTAGGAAGATTACCTTTGAATTTTGAGGCTTGAAAGTGGTGTTCTTGAGCCAAACCCGTTTTTAGAGAGAGAAATTAGAGAGAGAAAGCTCCAAGGTGGGAAAAGGCTCTAAAGGTGGACACTCCTCCTTTATATATGGCTGCCTAGCGGGGTCCCACCATACACTGTCGTTTAAACGGAGCTAAATGTTTTTACCGGGTAAACTAACCGTAACCCGACTTAGTTGTTTTTATTCCGTCATTATATATTATTTATTTTAATTACTCAAAATGAATTATTTTAATAAATAAAAGTTAACGGAAAATTTTAATAGAACTAACTTTTATTATCGGAAACGGGTTACAGTGACGGAGTAAATTTCGGGTTGTCACAGGATTCATAACAATTTTCATGTGTGTTATTTGAGGAAGTTCACGGGAGAAGTTCCCGATATAATTCCAATTTCTGAATTGAGAATTGATGAAAACAAGAGGTTAATTGAAGAACCAGAGGCAATTGTTGATCGAAAGACTAAGAAGCTTCGACGCAAGATGGTCGAATTAGTGCTTGTCCGTTGGAAACATTCGAATGGGCCAAATCTTACCTGGGAAACGGAGAGTGACATGTTGAGTCGCTATCCGCATTTGTTTATTGATGTGTGATTCCGAGGACGGAATCATCCTAAGGGGGAGAGAATTGTAACGCCCGCGTTTCCAGGCTAGGCATTATTGTTGATGTAAAAGTCTAGGTTAATCCTTGTAACTCTTTTTGAAGTATTAATGATGAAATACTTGAGTATTATGTGAATTATGTGAATTATGTGAATTATGTGTTTATTTTCTTAATTATTATAATTTAATGAATTAAGAATAAAATAAGCATCAAAATTAAAGTGTGAGATAAGCCCGATATCTTTGCATGAAGATGTAGTGGTTGAAAAAACAAGGATTTCGGAGATATAAAGAATGCCGAAATCCGAGTTATAACGAAGAACTTATGACCTGTCGAAGTTTCGCGACATAACCGGCAACGCTGAATGACGTAAAAAGTGAAATTTACGTTAGAGCAATATTTAGCCTTAGTAATATAAATGAAAATCGTAGAGTTCGTTAAACCAAGAGCGTGCATAAAAAGAACGCCCAAATCTGACTTCGTATGAGGAAGTTATGATTTTCCGAAGTTTCGACTTAGCAGTATGCAGCCCGAATACTCGATTTGAGATCGAGCGGTTTTTAGCCGAAACAATCTAAACGAGAATCGAAGATCTCGTTAATAGTAGCGAAACGATAAAAAGACAGGCGAAAACGGACGTCAGATGAAGAAGTTATGAATTTATAACGGAGTTTTCCTATCCCGGCCTACTAAAAATAAATAATAAAAATAAAGTCAAAAAAATTAGCCGACGGAGTCTAAACGAAAGTTGTAGATCGTAGTCTCACCTACGCGAAGATACAAATAACGTCGAAAACGGAGTTCGTATGAGTAAGATATGAATTTTTGAAGTTTATTAAATAATTAAAATATTAAATTTAATTATAAATTCCGATATTATCCAAAGGAGGGGAGTCAGCGACCTTATCCGGGTTACGCCCAGCGTAACTAGGATTTACGCCCAGCGTAACTAGGATTTACGCCCAGCGTAAATCAAGGATCCATCCCCCTATAAAAGGAAGTTGAGGCTGCCGAGTTTCAGTTGCTATTTTCTTTCCTTCTCTCGCGTTTTTACCTCGTTTTTCGTGCAAGAATTATCTCGAAGCCCCGGTATCATTCCCGAGTCCTGAAGCAAGTCCCGAAGCCCCGAAGATCCCGAGAAGTAAAATTCCCGAGCCGAAGCTCTGCCCGCGAGGAGCCCGGTTTTTGTGAAGATCTTCCAGATCTGCCGAAGAATACTACTTCTACAAGCAGTAGTGATGTCCGATCATCTTCTGATCAAGTGAGTGTGTAGTTACTTTCTTCTAACGCATAATTATGAAGTATTTTATACGAAATACGTGTTATGTGTATATTTTGTTGTTCTATGTGTGAATGTATATTCACTTTCTTCTATCTCATAGATATGATTTATTCTCTATGAAATACGTGTTATGTGTATGTGTCTCATCTGTTGTTTGGAATATGTATTGAATGAGAATGCTATACAGGTTTTAAACTATGTATAAAAATATATATTTTTATCTACTAATATGTTGGGTAGAACATGGGTAGATAGTTGATGTGTGATAAACAGATGGGAGGCCTCAATGTTGTTTTTGATTCAGTCATCTAGCGGAGTTTAGATGACGACCACAGACTTTTCTAGACAGTCCTGTGGAACGCTAGCAGGTTCGCCACCTGTAGGTGTTAATGAACTTGGGTGTTCATTCGCTGTACTCCATCCCCCTCATGGTTGCCTTATTTGACTTATATTGCTGAGGAACCCCCGAAGCATGTGTTGTCGCCCCGATGAAATATTCTTAGACTAGGTCCCTTATGTTAGTTGTCTTAGGGACGTAAAGTGAGAATAACGGGAATGGGTAATTGGGTTATTGTTGGTTGGTGGAATTAAATATAATTATTTATTGTGGGTTGAAAACCCTATATGCTCACCAGGCTCCCAAGCCTGACCCACTCAGTTTTCTTTGTATTACAGGTAGTGGCGCCAGAGCATAAGTTGGATGACTTGTCAAGTTATTTTTGGATTATAGACATGTTGTTTTATATAACTGTTGTAAGGTCTGTATTGTAATGTTTATGCTTTTGGTCTGTTTATCGGAACATGACATCCCGAGTTTTGTTATATAATGAAAATACATTTCTTTATGAAATGCTTTGGTAAATCTTATTTTATCATATTTCGTTTTGGGAAGAAATTCCGCAACTCTTTTAATCAAAGGATTACTCTGAAATCATTTTAAAAGCATAAATTAAACCGGTCTTTTCTGGCCGTGATTTTGGGGATGTCACAGTATGCATGTTCCATTGGGGCTACGACTGACCATCTCTGCGTATTCACCTATAGGAGTTGTCTTGGCTGTGGTTCAATTATTGACAAGGAGCCTACATCTTTATGCTCCACACATGGTCATTTTCATAACTTAGACCATTCAGATTACTATCTCTCAGTTCCATTTACATACTTTTGGGAACCACATCTCAAGTCAAAGGTTTTCTTGGTAAAAATTTCGATATGTTACAACATTACCTTCAAGTATGTATCTTAATCTTAAAAAAACGAGAAGCTCAAACAATCAATTCCAAGTTGCGATTATCTTAGATGGGTGACCGGTTCAATTATTGAACAAAATTTTCTTACATTTTGGTCAACCTGCGTTTGATATTCATTTATATAGGTATGTTTTATTGTATATAGTTCGAGTTGTTTTTCGCAAATTGGTGATGTTAGGGAGCCTGTCGAGTCGGATACTACGGGAGGTTCGGGCCAACACTAAGTGAATTGATTCCTACAATGGTGCCAGAGCGATGAAACCCAATCACACATGAGAGCAGCCTCCAGACGTGAGATCATGCAACTTTCGTGATAAGAGTTTACACTTAAAAGAAGAGCTCCACATGAGACTATCCATCTTCTTTCTCCATACTAAAGAGGTTCTTCATTGTATGCATGTTCCATTGGGGTTACGATTGACCATCCCTGCGTACTCACCTAGAGGAGTTGTCTTGGTTGTGGTTTATGGTTCCATTGTCATCGGATGAAAAATTCATGAGATAATAGCAAGATCAATTCTGAGCATGTTAACTAACTGTGATCAGGTTCTATGGTTCTATCCATTCTTTTTGTTTTTTCTTAGGATAGTTCATCCCAAGTTCATTTTAGTCTTGTCTTACTTGAGGACAAGTAAGGTTTAAGCTTGGGGTGATTTGATAGTTTCATTTTATTTACTTCTTTTTATAGTTTATTTTAGCATCTTTCATTCATAATTTAGTTAATTTCCATGCATATTTTCCTTTTTGTTATTTTATGACCATTTCGGTTACTTTCTAGTTTTGTGAGCATAATTGCAAATTTTAAGGAGACTAGCGGAGCGAGATCTTTGGGAAGCGATTGGACTTGGAGGACGACAGAAATTTTGGGCTTGCTAGCTAATGGAGTTGATGCATGGAGTGGGCTTGCTGATTAATTGAAGGCTTGGAGGAAAGGAACTTTAAATTTGCAAGAAACGGGAGAATTTTCGAGCGTGCGTAGATTATTGATCTGGCAATTACTTGAGCTATGGATCATTTGGAGAAGCCAAATTGGGCTTAAAATGAAGAAAACTTGAAGAAAATGGGCTAGAAGCTGATCGGAATCGAACTGCGCCAATGGACGAAGTTGTGCAGGCCCAAAACTCAAAGACTCCCACAATCAGACCCACCTACGAAACCCACCCGCGCAGAACTGCGCGACGGCGCACGACACTGCAAGGGGTAATTTCAGAATTTCATTTGGAAGGCTATTTGAGGAAGGTTGGTGTGCATCTTTTGCACACTCTTGCACATCCGAAACTTCATCATTTCTCTGGAGATTTTGGAGCACTTTGAAGACCAAGAACACCTCAAGAACTTCATCTTTTTGCTCTTGATTCTTGTTAAATGTTTGGTACAATCTATCCTTACTTTGTTTTCTTGAGTTTAGCCATGTTAGGCTAGACTAAACTTGGTTGACTTTGGTGAAATCCTTTGAATGTTTGTTGAATTTTGAAGACTCCATGAACTTGTTCTTGAATCATTATGATAATGTTTTGTGTTTTAACATCTTATTACTACTTGTATGTTTTTATTCATGAGTTTAAATGTATTAGTAGTGATTAGTTGGCTAATTTCTTGATTAAGTAAAGGATCCTCAAATTAGCAAGCAACAAGTGATTCTTGTGTTGGTTTTACTTCACACAATCATAAAAACATTTTTTCCAACATGGAAGTGGAAGCATTTGACTCCTCTTGGATTTGGTGACTTTTTGGTTTTTAATGCTAGTTGACTTTCACTAATTACATGCTTAATAAAAATTGTGACTTTGACTAAGGAAATTGTTATTAGCTTATCTAAATATTTTAACAATTAAGAAAAGTCTAGGTAATCTCAAGCTTCTTGGATTACTATAGCCAAATTAAAGATTTAAAACAAGTATTGCATAGCTGGATTCTAATGATATGTTCATCAAATGTTCAAGTGAGGAAACCTTAAGTTAACCATTTTTCTCTTATTAATTTTACATAAAACCCTTGTTTTGTTGAAAGTTGTCTATTTAAACCTTAGTTTAATTCTAGTTTATTTCAAGTATTTCAAAAGACCAAAACCACCATTTTTACTTTTATTGTCATTTTGCAAGTAGTTTTACAAAGAAATTTTCATAGAGTTATAAAATTGAACCAATTTCCGTGGATTTGACCCTTTACCACTATACACTATTTTAGTGTACAAGATTTAGGGTTATTTATTTTGTTGGTCTCGACAACCACCATCATCTATAAAAAAATTTCATCGTCTTCCCCATTTTTCCGTGAGCTGCCAAATTCTTGTGAGCGTCGTTGAAGTTTGTCATCGTTTTGTTTATCTCGCGAAACTTGCTAGTACATTGGTCTTTTGTGCGGTAATCACCACGACCAAGAACTTTAAAAAATCGCTACATAATGCGTTGCCAAAACTGGTCATCTTTTTGCGCATTTTTTGTTTTGGAATCCTCAGAAATGTCGACCCATGATTGCGTTAATAACATCTCTTCGCCCGGTTGCCATTGTTGAGACGTCATCTTTTCTTTTCTAATCGATGTTTTTCCTTTTCCTCGTCTTTTTAGGGGTCGAATGGTTTGGGTTGGGTTTCCTGAACAATTTCGGGTTTGGGCTCGGTTACCGGTTCGGGCTCAGGTTGGGTTTCCCAAAGAAATTCCACTTCCGGTTTGGGAACGTATTCGAGGCGGGGGGGGGGGGGGGGGGGGATATTTTTAAACATTGTTGGCCTAAAAAGTTGCATTGTGTAATATTATTGTTGTATTTGTTGGTAGTAAATTTGTTGATATTGGGCTTGGGTCTGGGCAAAATGGTAGATGGATCAATTTGTTGCTGGTAAACCGATGTATCCAAAGGACGAACATTTGCACGCAATTTGTTTCGAGCCGTAAATTGAGGGTTCTTTTAGATGCATTTTTGCAGAGGTTTGAGAGATTTTCTAGTTGAAAGTTGTTGTGGTGTGAATATTATTGAATGTGATATATATATATATATATATATATATATATATATATATATATATATATATATATATATTGGATAATCAAAAAGATACAATAATTACCGATTTTAAACTGTCACACACAAAAACACATCTGAAAACACACTTAAACGGCCAAAGATTCAATTTCCACCGCGTTGAAAATTCTTTGTGCGACAGGCTTACCGCACTCCTCCCTCCTGGCCGGAGTTGTATTCACTACAATGACACGTCACCGCGGTGGTGTGCGGTATATTTTGAGTTTAATCATTAAATATGATTGAATGTGTACAATATTTTATGAGTTGCCATATGGTGGAAATGGCCACATAAGTCCATGTGTTAAAATGTCAAAAATTGTTGTAGGAAATCTTAATATTATTCATTTCTATTTAATATTATTTTTTATCAACCTCATGTATTTTGAAACCATTTTGAGGTAATAATTATACATAGGTATCATCGACTTACTACCATGCTTCCTTCTATAAACAAACAAGTGTTCACAAAATTATTAGTAAATATTGTTTTTCTTATTATTTAAGTTATTTTAATTTTCAACAATGCAATACACGAGTTTTTACAGAAAATAGAAACAAATACACCAGTTTGTTACCTAGTAAAATGATATACCCTAATTAGTGAACAATTTTTTATATGACTGAAACAATTAATTAATATAAATCACGTGGCCACTAATGTATCTTTGAGCGGATCCAAACCACCAAATACCCGATTTAAAATCATTGATAACCGGACTCCGCCTTGGGCAATCCGTTTCATTACAATCGGCATCCTCGAGTTAAAGTAATTATCTGTAAATGCAATTACGAGAAAATAATAAATATTTATAGCTTAATAAAGGAATTAAATTGAATTGGATTACTAACTTAAACAAGTTTTTATTAATTTTTTTTAATTAATATGCGAAAACGAATATTCAAATTTAAAAAGAAAAAGAAAGTGGGAATATAGTTGCTATTATCACCTGAAAGAGTTTCACCAGCCTCAACACCTTTGTAACCCCATGTGCATGCCATTTTTATACTTTCCATCGCATACCTTCCATAAATCATCAACAAAAATAAATCCAATTTTTGTGAAATATAACGTATGGAACTCAAGAAGCTATTATACTTTTTTTTTTTACCATTTTTATAACGAATATGTATTTGTAACGAATTGTTTAAATAATATATAGAGCGAACTTACTTGTTTATGCAAGTAGAGAGGTCATCACAATCCTTCCAAGAAGTGACGTCTTCGGACCATAATCCCTATTAATCTCAACTTTATTATTCTTTGTTTGATTTAATTGATTAATCAAAGTAAATAATCAATTTATCACAAGATGAAAAAACTATAATAATTTTACAAAAAGAATATATAGATTTCAAACGTTATTAGTTACTTAAATGGAATAATATATTTAATCAAAATTTAAAATCCAAAGATAGAGAATTTTTACATGAGTGAAGTTGGCTTGAATGGCTTTTTGGAGAGACCCCATATCCTTCTCATAGAAATCAGCTGCAGCCGTAAGAATTATCTCTCTATCCCATACCTATTAATAATTTATTCCAAGCATAATTTATTTAAATGTGTATAATTTTATATAATAATTTTCTTATCATGGAAACACAATAATAAATAAATAATTTAATGATATGATACTTGCATGGTGCAAATTAGATTTGTGCCTGAACCATCGCAAACCAATGGTGTTTCCTCCTTCGTCGGTTGTGAATCCAACATGCATCGGCTGCTTAAATCAAATTCGTTCAAATTTAATTAAAATGATTTTTTCAAGAATTCATACATACATAAATTAAAAGGAAAATGGTATACCTGATGAATATCTCCGATGAAGTGCGATAAAAACAACAAGGCCTCAGTCATGTTATCTACATTCCCCAAATCCAAAATTAACAAAACATTATGCCTAGTACTCTTTTGCAATATATCTTGTGCACCTCTAAATTATCAATCTATATTTGTATGTGTATGGGGCTGTTTGATAAATCTGAACCATTTAATCATTCCAACCTCTACTAATTAACTCAGAGAAGGTCAAAGTTCATTAACCGTTCTGAATACTGAACGATTCAAAGGTGACCTTTGAAGTCTGAATAGTTCAATTTATAGGTTATCAAACAACATCTAAGATGGAATAATTTGTGTGAAACTTACATCGTCGATCTGAAGTCCCTTCATGATAATGCGAGAGCTGAGATGTGTAATTCTTTATGGCTCCAGCAACACACATATCCTTTCCTCCATGCGTATCATGGCAATCCCCTTGTATTTTTCATCATCACAATTATTAGATTATTTGAATAACAAACCATGTGACGTATTTATTTTATTGATCATGAAATAAGCCATGAATCATATGGTACAACTCTACAACGCAGGAGATTGAGAGGTGCAAAGAATGTTACTTGAGTAATCGAAGGAACAAGCATCATCAGGGGTGTCAATGAAGTGAAGAGGACTTGTCCATCGGTACCTGTACCAGTGTCGGATCTGATCGGGCCACACACATAATGTCGACAAGTCACCATTTGCATAATCCGGTAACAACATCCGTACAACATGGGCTGCATTTGGTACAAGCAATTCCTATTGTCCATCCACACCCAACAATCAAATAATATAATTATAAACTTATAATAAAGAAATAGTTCTAGAGAACAACTATGTAATGCATCGTACTTGGGCGATTTTGCATGTCATGATGTGTCCCTCTTTGCTCCAAGCTTGAACACCACCAAATCCATTAATCAACACAAATCCAATAAAATAAATAGACCATAATCTAAAAGACCCAATTTTCCTCATTCCGTTTAGTAGAGAAAAAGTCAAAGCAAAAGTTGATCGTGGTATGGTGATTTCGTTCATGTATATATAAACATCAAAACGAAGTCGTTGAGTGCAAGCTTATGCTTGTTCATGCTTTTAAGCACAACATAATAGAGATTTTGAGAGCCGCGCAAGCAAAGATTCGGCGGCATATTGCACGGTAGATGAGATGCCCTTTCTCCAAATAGTGGAAATCGTACCAACTTTAAAAAGTTGTTTTTTAATATATAATTTATTGATTATGATGTTTAAATTGTTATTGTAGTAGTATTTAAATAAAATGATGATGTTTAAAATGATATTATAGTATTATTTAAATTAAATAATTGTTAGATTTTCTAAGAGAAAAAGTCGTTAGTGAGTTCTATAGGGTATTAGGCGGATGGTGAGTTGTTGACGTGTGGATTTTAGTTTAAAGCCTTGTAAGAGCCGTGATGTAAACGTAAACGAATTGAATCAAGACCCGAAATAGGGTAATATAATAGATAGATGGTCAGTATTCGGGAATTTGTCTCTTTTGCGTAACATAGGAAACAATAAAAAGGTAAGATAAAATGCAGCTAATATTCTTTTTAACAAAGCTTACGTCTAAAACTTTTGTGATATGCATCACTAAATTCTAATTTTCGTTTTCAGTTTATTAGTGATTTTAATGTCATGTAATCTGGAACACCCCAATTTTCATATATAGATTATATAACAAATAATCGTTCCAACGTCTCCCAATATCAATTAAGAACTTACTTATAGATTAAACTACAGCGGAATCAAAATAAAATATAGTCTTCAACCGAAGAGCTTCGGGTGTTACGTCTTTGCGGAACTCATTTGTCGTCTTGTTCATCAATCATTCTTCCTAGCCTTCTTACTGCCACTTTTTAAATAGTTTCCTGGGTTGCGCACATTTAAAGTTTCTAAAAGGGTAAGCTTAGGGCCTAGTGAGTTCATGTTGCACATACATGTCCATCACTTAAAAAAAACAAATAGTTTTATCATATATCTTCAATAAATCATACAACAAATATATCACCCGATGACATAATTTAGGGGAACGATTAATTGTCCAGAGAAAGAACCAAATGTTTATTTCCCTTCTCCTTGAGACAACTCATCATCCATTGTACTCAAGTATTTTAAATATCCAAAGAAATGAGTATGAATCTCAATTCTCATCCCCACCGATCACACACATCCGTCATGCTCACGACGATTAAACACCCCACCCGTTCCCACTAAACATGTCACCCAAAAAACACACACACAGTAGACAACAAATCCAAAATAACAATTGCACACAACCATACTTATCATAAAACATACTGTCAATAAATAAATAAAAAACGCATAATAAACCACATGATAAACATTTATGTGCGAGCAACCACAGAACACGAAAAACTCACCTCGTTGTCGTTATGTCTTAACCGAAGCTTACCACGATACACACACCCTACATTCCACCAACAATATTTTCTAAATCTATAATCCTAGAAAAATATCCTACACGTCCGTTTTTGGTTCAACCATTCATATGTCTCGTTCGGCCATCCAATAATTATTCAATTACGTTAATTACAATTACAATGTTCGTAACAATTTTAGTAAAATATTATATCTTCTTTTTTTATTGTCGAAATTCCAATATTAATATGATTTGACTCTTAAAATTTATACTCAAAGTCAATCCATTTAAACCTCTACTTTAAAACACAAAATATCAAAAAAAACCACAATACTAAAGACTATCAAGTTATTAAAACTTTAGGGACCGTTCTTGCGATCCACATTTCCCATAAGGTGTCATACTTGAAAGAAATTTGAATTGTCAAAGTATTGATAGTTTAGGGGCCATTTATGTACCTTGAATTATATATATATATATATATATATATATATATATATATATATATAAACACTCTATTATTAATAGAAATATACAGATTACCAAACTTCAGGGATCATACATACTTATAAAGCTAACATTTTTTCTTGAATCTCATGCATTTGAAACCCTCTTTTTTAACTAATGCAACTCAAAAGTTTTCTTAATTATGATTTAACACTCAAAAGTTTTATAACTTATATTATGTTTAATTAGCATTTAGTGAAAAATTTACTATAAAAAGACCAATCTTTTGTGTTATATAAAATCTTACATGTAAGAAGGATGTCATAAGAAAATGAAAAGAAAAATTTTCAATAGGCACAATTCGTTTAGAACGTATTTGTAGTGATGGAGTCCCTTAAAGAGTTCTACAAGTCAAAGTTGTGAATGAATGTATCATTTTTTACTCATAATTTGATCGTGTTATATTTTTTCCAGTAATATAAATGAGGCCATTCAAAATCATATGTTTAGAGATATTTTGTTATCTCAAACCATACCATTCAAAATCATATGTTTAGAGATATTTTGTTTTCTCAAACCATATTGATTTGAAACCTACATAACCTTTTATATTCCTTAATTAAAACCATTTATAGTATTTATAAATTTCCAATAATTTTTTTGCATTCTCTTATTATATATGTAGTTATATTAGTACATTTTTCTTACAAAAAGTCGTCATTCGGTTGAAGATATTGTGATTCAAAAGTTTTCATATAGTTGAAGCATTCACGATCCAAATATGATGATTTAAAGAAATGGGTTATGTCGCATCGATGGTAATTGTAATATGATTTTTTGTCACACCCCCAGACCAGAACGACGGAAACGTTCGGGGGCGGAGGACGTCATGCTCATCATCATAACCATAGTGAAGAAAGTAAACACAACCATCATAAATATAATTTAAAAGGTTACATCGTTTCAAAAGTATATGTTTCCAAATAAATTACATATGATGTCAAAATATAGCAAAAGAATCTACGCCTTAGCGTCTTGACTTCAGAAATCTTGTGGTTACCTGTTTTACTGATTACCTGAGAATACAAGTTGTTTTGAAAGGGTATCAGCATAAAGCTGGTGAGTTCATAAGCAATTTATGAAATGAAAAATGAATGATGTTCCTTTTTGTTTGTTACAAGTTTATGTCCAGAAAATCCAATATTTTCTAAAGGGTTGTTATAGTCTTAACTGAACCAAAACTTAGTATATGTAAGTAATCGTCATACTTATGTGTGTGTGTGGTTTTATATTTAAATAAAACTCCTTAAATTCCCGTGAACTGTGTGTTTTGCTAATTTCTCATGTGAGATGTTATAACCATACTAAACTCGAAGACCTCGTACTCGACGTTCTTCAGGCGTCGGAATGTTATGACACTTGTCACCCCAGACTTGGCGGTCTAGTTGTTGCAAGCAGCTTAGGTGCGGGTTTGTCAGACCCAATATAGATCTATACACAACTATCACGCTCTCCCTCCAGGAGATTCTGATTATAACTACAGGACTTTACTGTGGTACTTAAGAGTACCCCGAAGGAGAATGTCTCACAAATTTATTTATTAACAAGTTCACGTAGTGTGTAATGAAATACTTGTTTTGTAAGTCGATTGAGTTATTGTTTTCTTTGTCAAACGAAGTGCTCAAACTATACCTATTATAGTTTATCAAAAGTGTTGTGTGTTTGAATGAAACCTTGTTATGCATGTCTTTGTATTTCCATAAAATGACATTTAAAATACTAAGTGTAAATCGTACACACCTTGCTCAGCATGTTACAAGGTGTGAATAACTCTTAAACATGTATTTGACAGTTTTACCCTTAACTGTCACTGTTTTAGAATATTTATAGAAAAATCATTGTAAGTCGAAAACTGAATCTGTAAACTCTGAGTATTTGGAAAAAGAGTCTACTGTATCCATAAATTTTCCTATAATTTTTGGTGGTCTCAAACCAGGGTGAAAATGTTCATCTTCACAACCTGGTCCGACTTTGATGCTGCAGTGATAGGCAGTTTTGTAAAAATCACCATAAATTGTAGAAAAATCGTATGGAGATACGCAAGTAGTTATTTTAAAGGTATAAACCTGAAATATTTGAATATTAAATAGTTTTGAAAAATATTAAGTTTAAGTTGGGTAAAACAGTTCGTGAACAGGTCACAACTTTTTTGTTGTAAGCTGTCAAATTAAGTTTCAAATATGTTTTGGTGTTTTAACTTGTATTCCCCCCTGAAAACTAAAGAAAACGGGAAAATGTAGGGGTATGAACTCACCTTGAGTGATTTCTAAAAGAGTGGAAGGTTGAAGTCGAGGAGTATCAAGTCAAGAACACTTTATGAACACGTGGAAGCTTGGATGATCCTAAGAACGATTTTTGGTGTTAAGATATGAGTCGATGATCCAAGAGTGTTATGAAATTATGGAATAACACTTGAGTTTAGATGGAATACTTACCAAAAAGTGAAGTAGTAGCTCAAGAACACTAGCACAAAGTGGTGGGAAGTAGAGAGAAAAGAAGCTTTCTTGAGGTGGTTTGAGAAGTGTAAGTGTTTGAAATGATCAAGTAAGCCAAGAAATCCTCCAGGGATTTCTATATATATTGAAGGTTGCTGGAGCAACTTGTAAGTTTGAAGTGATGTTTGCCTTGGTTTGTGTGATGTGGATAAGGTTGGCTAATGAGAGGATGACACATGGAGGCAAGTGGGCACACTTGACCCACTTGTGGGGTAGAATACTCCTCTTATTATAAAATAATGATTTTTAATTAATAATCCTTGAAAAATAAATAAAATATGAGTTTTGGGGGTTAAAAATGGTAAAAATATGAATTTGGTGAAAAAATCCCGTCAAAAACGGGCTTAGGAAGTGAAAGTAGTCGAAAACCGGCATTAAGGACCGAACCTGCGAGGTTTGGCTCTTAGGAGTGTGAGAACCGAGAGTAGGGAAGGAGGAGCCGAAGGGGGAAGAAGGGACCAGAGGTGGCAGGGAAGGAACCGAAGGTGGAGGCTCGGTCCGAAATTGTGAAGGAAGCGAAATAGACCGAGCCCTCGGTCTATTTCGGTTGTATTAGGGCTCGGTTCGGCTGCAGTTCGGTCCGAGATGGTTGCTCGCTTCTGACAGGCTCGCTTCTAACAAGCTCGGTTCTGAGAGGGTTCGGTTTTAATAGAAGGGTTCGGCTCCTAAGAGGTTCGGTTCCTAAGAGGTTCGGTTCCTAAGAAGGGTTTCGGCCCTAATTAGCTGTTTTTCGATATAACTCTCCGTTTCAAGCGGTTTTTGGCCAAGTTAAGGGTCGGGATGACTATAAAAAGTTGAGAGAGATTTTTGGAGAGATTTCACATACTTGGAGAGATTTGGGAGAGATTTAATCTTAGCCATTATTATCGTATAATCTCGTAATGCAAGGTTCGTGAACCCCGTTATGCTTCGTTTATGATTGTTTTAAGTTCCCGAAAGGGTCCTTAGTCGTGTTTTGATGCGTTTAACTCCCTTTTTAGGGTTTTTACATTGCTAAACACATAGATTCTTCGAGACACTTGAGTTCTTGACATAGAAATGCACATTTTTATACATAGAATAACTTTTAGCATACAAGTACTAATTAAGTTTGACCGGTTTGACTTGTTGACTTTGACTTTGACTTGAATTTGACAGTTGTCACATTATCCCCCCGTTAGAAGGAATTTCGTCGCAAAATTTGCATTTTGAGTGGGACTTCAAGGGTTGGGGAATAGATGTGGGTACTTTTGTTTCATTTGGTCCTCACGTTCCCAAGTAAATTCGGGTCCTCGCTTGGCGTTCCACCAGACATTTACGATGGGAATGCGGCTTTGTTTCGTCGATTTGGCCTTCCGGTCCATGATTTCAACAGGTTCCTCTACGAAGTGGAGGTTCTCATTGATCTCAATTTCTTCCAAAGGAATGACAAGGGTCTCATCAGACAAACATTTCTTCAGGTTTGACAAATGAAAGGTAGGATGAACATGATTGAGTTCATGTGGTAATCGTAGCTTGTATGCCACCAGGCCAATCCTAGCGAGGATTTCGAATGGCCCGATATACCTTGGATTTAGTTTCCCACGTTTTTCGAAACGTATTAATCCCTTCCAAGGTGATACTTTTAGAAGTACTCGATCCCCAACTTGGAACTCCAAAGGTTTTCGTCTCTTATCCGCTTAGCTCTTTTGTCGGTCTTGCAAAGCCTTCATTCGTTCTCGAATTTGGACGATCTTTTCGGCTGTTTCCCTTATGATCTCTGGGCCAGTGAGTGCGCTGTTAGGGACTTGCCCTCTTGCTAGTTGCGTATCGCCCACCTCACCCCAGCACATGGGTGATCTGCACTTACGACCATAGAGGGCTTCGAACGGAGCAACTTTGATGCTAGTGTGATAACTATTATTGTATGAGAATTCGATAAGAGGTAAATGGACATCCCATGCCTTACCAAAGTCTATCACACAAGCTCTTAGCATGTCCTCTAACGTCTGAATGGTTCTTTCACTCTGCCCGTCAGTCTGTGGGTGGTAGGCTGTACTCATGTCTAGCCTAGTTCCCATAGACTTCTGCAGTGACTGCCAGAATCGTGATGTGAACCGACTATCTCTATCGGATATAATGGATATTGGTACTCCGTGAAGGCGCACTATTTCTTTAACGTAGATCCTTGTCAGTTTCTCCATTTTGTCTATCTTTTTTACTGGTAGGAAGTGTGCGGATTTGGTTAATCTGTCGACGATTACCCAAATGGTGTCAAGTCTACCCAATGTCTTGGGTAACTTGGTCATGAAATCCATCGTAATCCGCTCCCACTTCCACTCGGGTATCTCTGGTTGTTGAAGTAGTCCCGAGGGCTTTTGATACTCTACCTTAACCTTGGCGCAAGTCAGGCACTTGCCCACAAAGGTAGCTATTTCGACTTTCATGTTCGGCCACCAATACAGCTTCTTGAGGTCTAAGTACATCTTGTCTGAGCCGGGATGCACGGAGTAGCGAGTTTTATAAGCTTCGTTCATGACAATGTCCCTGAATCCACCAAATTTTGGTGTCCAGATCCGGTTCATGAAACAACGAATGTCGTGATCCCTGACTTCAAGATTTTTGTCCATGCCTCTCAACGCTTCACCTGTCACGTTTTCTGGCTTCAAGGCTTCTTACTGAGCCTCTTTGATTTGTTCGGACAGGTAGGAATGGATGGTCATGGTTAACGCCTTTACTCGGCGGCCCGAGTATTCTTTTCTGCTCAAGGCGTCTGCAACCACGTTGGCTTTTCCGGGGTGATAACGAATCTCACATTCGTAATCGTTTAGTAATTCCACCCATCGTCTTTGTCTCATGTTGAGTTCTTTTTTATTGAGGATATGCTGAAGGCTTTTGTGGTCGGTGAAGATGGTGTACTTGGTGCCGTAAAGGTAATGTCTCCAGATTTTTAGGGTGAAAACTACTGCTCCTAATTCGAGATCGTGTGTCGTGTAGTTTACCTCGTGTGTCTTCAATTGTCTTGAGGCGTAGGTAATGACCTTTCCTCGTTGCATTAACACACATCCTAGACCTTGGTTTGACGCATCGCAATAAACCACAAAATCCTCGGTTCCATCTGGTAAGGACAAGATCGGAGCACTGCACAAAGTTCGTTTCAGTGTTTGGAACACAACCTCTTGCTTATCCCCTCCAGACGAAAGTCACTCCTTTTTGAGTCAAGGTAGTGAGTGGTTTTGCGATTTTGGAGAAGTTCTGAATGAATCTTCGATAGTAACCGGCGAGTCCTAAAAATTGTCGGATCTCCGTGGGTGTTCTTGGTGCTGCCCAACTTTTAATCGCCTTGATCTTTGAAGGGTCCACATGGATTCCTTCCTTGCTGACTACATGTCCGAGGAAATTCACCTCTCGAATCCAGAACTCACACTTTGAGAACTTTGCGTATAATTTCTCCGCCCTCAGCGTCTCCAGGACTTGACGTAAATGCTGGTTGTGTTCTTCCTTACCTCGGGAGTAGACTAGTATATCATCGATGAAAACAATCACGAACTTGTCTAAGTAAGGTCGACACACCCGATTCATCAGGTCCATAAACGCTGAGGGTGCATTTGTTAAGCCGAAAGGCATCACTACAAATTCGTAGTGACCATAGCGCGTTCTTAAAGCTGTCTTGTGAATATCTTCCTCCTGAACTCGTAGTTGATGGTACCCAGATCTAAGGTCAATATTCGAGAAGAAACTTGCTCCTTGTAGTTGGTCAAAGAGGTCATCGATTCGAGGCAAAGGATATCGGTTTTTAACGGTGAGTTTGTTTAATTCCCGGTAGTCGATGCACATGCGGAACGATCCGTCCTTCTTCTTGACGAACAAAACCGGTGCTCCCCAAGGCGAGAAGCTTGGTCTAATGAAACCTTTGCTCAACAGTTCGTTCAGTTGACTGGACAGTTCTTGCATTTCGGCCGGGGCTAGGCAATATGGCGACTTGGCTACGGGGGTAGCTCCAGGAATTAAGTCAATTCGGAATTCGACTTGTCGAGGAGGGGGCACTCCTGGAAGGTCTTCCGGGAATACATCGGGGAAATTGCAGACCTCCGGAATGTCCTTAATGTCTTTCCCTCCTTGTTCCTTGTCTACGACGTGGTCTAGGAAGGTGTGGTACTCCTTGCAGAGATACTTTTGAGCCTTGACACAAGAGATGATCTGAAAGTTTGAACTAGGTTTGTCGCCATAGACAACGAGAGTTTCACCACTTGGCAGATTAAGGCGAACAGCCTTTTCGTAACATAGGATTTCAGCATGGTGAGGGCATAACCAATCTATGCCAATGATAACATCAAAACTTTTTATGGTGACCGGCATAAGGTCGATTTGGAAAGAGTGATTGTTTAAGGTGAGGGTACACCCGATGTAAATGTCGTTAGTGTTCTCTGTTTTTCCGTTAGCCATTTCTACGGTGAATGTGTCTTTTAGTGTTTGTGGTGTTTGATTAAGCAAGCATTTAAATTGGTGGCTCACGAAGCTTTTCTCCGCGCCACTATTGAAAAGAATGCATGCGTATGTATTGTTGAGGAGGAACGTACCGGTAACCACAGTTGGATCTGCAACGGCTTCCTCATGACCTATCGCCAGAACTCTGCCCACTTCGCCGGGGTTGGGGTTTCTTGCCTTTGGGCAGTTACGATTGAAGTTTCCCGCTTCTCCACATCCATAGCAAGTTCGACTGGCTCCGGCGTTGGCAGCTTGTGCGTTCGGTTGGGCCGGAGTTCTACAAAACCGAGCGGTGTCCCCTTTTTGTTACAGTTGGTGCAATGCACTTCACGGCATGCACCGTTGTGGTGATAGCTGCACTTGTTGCACTTGGGTAGGTTCCCGACGTATTGCCTTATCGGAGTTGGGTTGGTAGTGGTTGTGGCAGCGTGCACAACAACCACTTGTTGTTTCTTGGCAGGGTCTTGAGTAGGTTGGCCCTTCTTCTTACCCCATAACTTCCTTTTGTTGTTTCCCCCTTTTGCTTGCTCGGAGGTGATCGTCACAGTGCCATGGCTGGCTTTATGGTCGATGAGTTGCTGTGCCAGTTCCTTGTCACTGTCAAAGGTAATTGGCTTTGAGGCCAATACGTTTCCTTGAAGCTGGGAAGATAATCCTCATATGTACCTTTCCACCTTCTTGCTTTCAGTAGGAACCATCCCGGGACACAGCATGGCTAGATCGCTGAACCTTGAGGTGTACGACAGGATGTCAGATCCTGTCATATTGAGACCCTAAAATTCTTCTTCTAGCTTCTGTATCTCGCCACTGGGGCAGTACTCCTTCATTAACATGGTTTTCAGATCTTCCCATGTTATCGAATTAGCCACCGGGAGCGTTAGTGCCTTGACGTGGCCCTTCCACCAGGTGAGGGCCCTTTCAGAGAATGTGCATGCAACAAATTTGACCTTGCTGGCTTTAGGGCATGCGCATATTTCGAAAATGGTCTCGGTTTTCTCGAACCATTGTAGCAACGCTATGACACCTCCACTTCCGTTGAAGGTTTTGGGCTTGCCGTTAGTAAAGTCTTTGTAGGTATACTCTCTCGAGCGTCCCTGGCCGTCCCCGTTATTAGAATTTGAGGCACCACTACCCGCACCTCCTGAATTACTGGGGTTGATTTGGGCTATCGCGGCTGCCACTGCGGCCGTCACGGCAGCCTGGAACATTGCTGGGTCGAACTGAGGGGGCGGTGGAGGTGGTGGTGGCGTTGCAGCTCCTGCGGCGCCGCCGCATCTAGGATTTCTACGAGGTGGCATTTTCTGCCATATCAAGAATGAAAAGACAACAAGTCTTTGATAATACTCACAAGTCGAGAGTTTAAAACTAAACATTATTAGTTCTTTATATGCATCATGATTCCGACTTGTAAAGATTTTGTATGAATCCATTCATACTAGAGGTCTATAGATAATGAAATACGGACTTTATGAATGCTGATAGTCGAGAGTGCAACACTACTTGCGGCGGTTGAAGCTTTGAGAATCACGAAGTGTAGACACGAAGTTCCTCATTTCGGTTCTGGATTCCGCCGCTTGGCGCTCTGCTTCAGCCAGACGTCCTTCTAGAGTGGCTCGGTGTTCTCGGAGTTCTTGCACTTCAGCTCGGGTTGCAGCCATTTCCCGTCGAAGAAGCTTGGTGCGGTCTCGAGTCCGATCGTGGTCGTCATCCAATCGGTGAATGCGAACGGAGTTGACTTGGCTGGTGGCACCAACTTCCATGAGATGTCGGGTGTTAACTCTTGTTTGCTCTTCGTGGCGTGTAACACGGTGAACTATGACAGGGAGGGCTCGGTCGGCTGACCCTCCTCTGCTGAGATCGTAGAAACCTCGTTGCATGCCATAGGGAGGTCGTTGACCTTGCTATCGGCTCCATCGATGTATGTTTCGGCCCATTGGGGCGTCAGGCCATGGAAGTGTTGCGGAGGAATAGGGGCAGGGTGTGGATTGTAAACTTCGGGTTCAGAGTCGGTTCCATCTGAATCTTCTTCCTCTTCACCGTCTACAGATTCTTCCTCTTCCATGGGTTCCTCATCCTCCATGGGCTCTTCTTCGGGTTCTTCCTCTGGGTCTTCCACAATCCAACCGGCATTCCCTTGGTTGGGAAAGTAGTGATCACCTGGTAAGTGGAATCCTTCCATTGCGCCTGTACGAGAATAGGGATAAGAAGGATATCGCGAGAACTTTTGGGAATAAGAAGTTAGTTATCGCAATTTATAATGTGCTTATTATGGTTTTTAAGTTAAAATACTGCTATAGTATTTTTATGTTTGATCCTCGAAGTTTTTGGTGAGTTGAAGACTTGTTGCTCATCATAATCCTTCTTCGGCATACATTGGTCCTACCTTGGCTAAATATAGTTGATCAGGCTATATTCATCCAAGATCTGACTACATACCCCGAAGCTGAATCATGGTGTTCAACTTGTCTTGATACTTTTATATTATTGCCATTATGATACTGAATTAGTATGTGCGATTATGCGAATACTTTCATAAAAATATAAATTTTTATTTTAAAGTATTTTTGAAAAGCTGCGTCAGAGAATTTGTCCCGTTGTATTTATATTATGTATATCTTACGTGGTTCGATATACTTAGTTCACTATAAACAAAGCTCTGATACCAATCTGTCACACCCCCAAACCAGAACGGCGGAAACGTTCGGGGGCGGAGGACGTCATGCTCAGTATCATAACCATAGTGAAGAAAGTAAACACAACCATCATAAATATAATTTAAAAGGTTACATCGTTTCAAAAGTAGATGTTTCCAAATAAATTACATATGATGTCAAAATATAGCAAAAGAATCTACGCCTTAGCGTCTTGACTTCAGAAATCTTGTGGTTACCTGTTTTACTGATTACCTGAGAATACAAGTTGTTTTGAAAGGGTATCAACATAAAGCTGGTGAGTTCATAAGCAATTTATGAAATGAAAAATGAATGATGTTCCTTTTTGTTTGTTACAAGTTTATGTCCAGAAAATCCAATATTTTCTAAAGGGTTGTTATAGTCTTAACTGAACCAAAACTTAGTATATGTAAGTAATCGTCATACTTATGTGTGTGTGTGGTTTTATATTTAAATAAAACTCCTTAAATTCCCGTGAACTGTGTGTTTTGCTAATTTCTCATGTGAGATGTTATAACCATACTAAACTCGAAGACCTCGTACTCGACGTTCTTCAGGCGTCGGAATGTTATGACACTTGTCACCCCAGACTTGGCGGTCTAGTTGTTGCAAGCAGCTTAGGTGCGGGTTTGTCAGACCCAATATAGATCTATACACAACTATCACGCTCTCCCTCCAGGAGATTCTGATTATAACTACAGGACTTTACTGTGGTACTTAAGAGTACCCCGAAGGAGAATGTCTCACAAATTTATTTATTAACAAGTTCACGTAGTGTGTAATGAAATACTTGTTTTGTAAGTCGATTGAGTTATTGTTTTCTTTGTCAAACGAAGTGCTCAAACTATACCTATTATAGTTTATCAAAAGTGTTGTGTGTTTGAATGAAACCTTGTTATGCATGTCTTTGTATTTCCATAAAATGACATTTAAAATACTAAGTGTAAATCGTACACACCTTGCTCAGCATGTTACAAGGTGTGAATAACTCTTAAACATGTATTTGACAGTTTTACCCTTAACTGTCACTGTTTTAGAATATTTATAGAAAAATCATTGTAAGTCGAAAACTGAATCTGTAAACTCTGAGTATTTGGAAAACGAGTCTACTGTATCCATAAATTTTCCTATAATTTTTGGTGGTCTCAAACCAGGGTGAAAATGTTCATCTTCACAACCTGGTCCGACTTTGATGCTGCAGTGATAGGCAGTTTTGTAAAAATCACCATAAATTGTAGAAAAATCGTATGGAGATACGCAAGTAGTTATTTTAAAGGTATAAACCTGAAATATTTGAATATTAAATAGTTTTGAAAAATATTAAGTTTAAGTTGGGTAAAACAGTTCGTGAACAGGTCACAACTTTTTTGTTGTAAGCTGTCAAATTAAGTTTCAAATATGTTTTGGTGTTTTAACTTGTATTCCCCCCCCCCTGAAAACTAAAGAAAACGGGAAAATGTAGGGGTATGAACTCACCTTGAGTGATTTCTAAAAGAGTGGAAGGTTGAAGTCGAGGAGTATCAAGTCAAGAACACTTGATGAACACGTGGAAGCTTGGATGATCCTAAGAACGATTTTTGGTGTTAAGATATGAGTCGATGATCCAAGAGTGTTATGAAATTATGGAATAACACTTGAGTTTAGATGGAATACTTAACAAAAAGTGAAGTAGTAGCTCAAGAACACTAGCACAAAGTGGTGGGAAGTAGAGAGAAAAGAAGCTTTCTTGAGGTGGTTTGAGAAGTGTAAGTGTTTGAAATGATCAAGTAAGCCAAGAAATCCTCCAGGGATTTCTATATATATTGAAGGTTGCTGGAGCAACTTGTAAGTTTGAAGTGATGTTTGCCTTGGTTTGTGTGATGTGGATAAGGTTGGCTAATGAGAGGATGACACATGGAGGCAAGTGGGCACACTTGACCCACTTGTGGGGTAGAATACTCCTCTTATTATAAAATAATGATTTTTAATTAATAATCCTTGAAAAATAAATAAAATATGAGTTTTGGGGGTTAAAAATGGTAAAAATATGAATTTGGTGAAAAAATCCCGTCAAAAACGGGCTTAGGAAGTGAACGTAGTCGAAAACCGGCATTAAGGACCGAACCTGCGGGGTTTGGCTCTTAGGAGTGTGAGAACCGAGAGTAGGGAAGGAGGAGCCGAAGGGGGAAGAAGGGACCGGAGGTGGCAGGGAAGGAACCGAAGGTGGAGGCTCGGTCCGAAATTGTGAAGGAATCGAAATAGACCGAGCCCTCGGTCTATTTCGGTTGTATTAGGGCTCGGTTCGGCTGCAGTTCGGTCCGAGATGGTTGCTCGCTTCTGACAGGCTCGCTTCTAACAAGCTCGGTTCTGAGAGGGTTCGGTTTTAATAGAAGGGTTCGGCTCCTAAGAGGTTCGGTTCCTAAGAAGGGTTTCAGCCCTAATTAGCTGTTTTTCGATATAACTCTCTGTTTCAAGCGGTTTTTGGCCAAGTTAAGGGTCGGGATGACTATAAAAAGTTGAGAGAGATTTTTGGAGAGATTTCACATACTTGGAGAGATTTGGGAGAGATTTAATCTTAGCCATTATTATTGTATAATCTCGTAATGCAAGGTTCGTGAACCCCGTTATGCTTCGTTTATGATTGTTTTAAGTTCCCGAAAGGGTCCTTAGTCGTGTTTTGATGCGTTTAACTCCCTTTTTAGGGTTTTTACATTGCTAAACACATAGATTCTTCGAGACACTTGAGTTCTTGACATAGAAATGCACATTTTTATACATAGAATAACTTTTAGCATACAAGTACTAATTAAGTTTGACCGGTTTGACTTGTTGACTTTGACTTTGACTTGAATTTGATGGTTGTCAGATTTTTTCTTTCAACCAAAACAAATGAAGCTTTTCTATTCTTTCTTTATATTCAGTTTCTCATTTAATCTTTATATGTGATTTGTGTGTATTACTCAATCTTTAATGTGACTCTACAAACATCAATGTTTTGCTTGGAATATCTTTATGATTTTTCTTTTTCAAGAAAAATATTTTGATTGCAGGTTAGTGAAGAATTGTCATCAAGTTTCTATGGTTGAATGCTGTTAAATGAATTAAGTAAGAAGATTCAGAAAACGGATATAGGTTTTTTTGTTTGAGCAAAGTTGACGAATGTTAGTTTTTCTTTTGATTTAAATGTATGTTTGTGTAACATTTTTATTTGTATATTCAACCACTCAATGCTCTTATTTATTTGATTGTAGTTTTTCAATTTTTATTATGTTTATTTTCTATTATTTTTATGTTGGGTTATCCTACACAACATATTTACAAGACAATATTTAAAAGATAATAATTTTTAACATTTGATATGTAATTATGATAGACTTATCATGATATGTTCTTCATATGAAAGTAATTTATCCATATTACTACGACAAGAATTACATATGACATTTACGAATATATATATATATATATATATATATATATATATATATATATATATATATATATATATATATATATTATATGTGATTTGTTTAACATGTATATGTACCTATGTATGTTATAAATTTATAATTAAATATATTTATGTTTAATAATTGAAGGGATTAAAATGATGCATCAAAACCAATTATTTAGACGAATATAATAATAATAATAATAATAATAATAATAATAATAATAATAATACACATTTCCAAGTACCACATTAATTTGAAACTCACACTACAACTCAAGAGTTTTCTAATTTATGTATATTTATTAGTTACAACTCAAGAGTTTTTAACTTATGATTATTAATTAGTAATCACTAATAACTTTTTATTTTCCTTTCTTTTATAAGGTTGTAAAGTTTTGCTCATTAAAAACATTAATGTATTTGAAGAGATTTGTGATTTAAATATGAAGAGTTAATATAAATGTTATAATAGATGTTTTAGTGTTTTTATGTTATTAAAAGTTGTATATATTATCATTCATTTGATATATAATTTACACAATTTTAAACGGTTTATAAAATTATCAAATAATTGTATATATCACAATGACTTAAAAATTAAACTATAATGTTTAATAAAACTAATATGTTAACTATATGTTTGCTTTACTATTAACATTTTGTTTCAAAGTAGAAATATTAAATAATAATTTGATAAAAGTTATTATTTTAACTATATAATTCTATTCTCGCGCAATGCGCGAGGATTCGCCTAGTTAAAGAGTAAATTCGAGGTTCCCAAAATTAAGTTGAGCCTACCACAACCACGTGTCAATGGTTTTTTCTTGTACTTTTACTGCATTTTTTTAATAAAGGTTATGTTAAGCCATAGAATAAAAAGACCCGAATCACTTTCTTCTATACCCGAAAGTTCCCTGTTTTCTATTTCTGTCATTTTTGACTGATGAATCTCGAATATTACCGAACATTATGTTAAACCATATAAAAAATCACCATTATTTTTCTCAATTTCTTGCTAACAAATATCCAAAATCAATTATAAAAATAAGCTCCAATTCGAGATGCATTCAAACTTTTATACGAAAGTTTTAACATTTCATATTTTCATCGAATTACTATTTATTGGCCCGAACAGGGACGCGAGGTAGAACCAAAACTCCTAGAACACGCATATGAATCTTCCTAAAGACTGTAACATGGTAAAATCAGGAGATCGTACCTTAATTTGCTAGAACTCCAAAAAATAAAACTTCACAATCTTACTCCAGTGATTTCTCCTTCGATTCTCAATGTTTTCTTGCAATTCCAATGGGGTTTTCACTCGATTTCTCAAGCTATATAATGCCTAAGTTTATAACTGATGAAACCCTTCATTTGCTCGAATTTTACTTCCCCAATGAAGGTGACGGGTTTGGACATTAAACCTCATAAATCTCTACTAATTAACTCATTAATCCTTGAATTAATCATTTTATTATAATGATATAATCTAATTACATATATATATATTTATATATTCTAAATTTGAGTTATCACATAATCTTATCTTGTCTGATTTTATTCTTCTTAACAAAAGAATAATTTTTCAATACCAGGTGTCATTATATTACGCATTCTATTATATTAAATATTGACACATGTCATTTTGTTATGCATTTGCTAATCCTATTCCCAGCTTCTCTTAGGCTTCACGGAGTGGGTTTAGTGAGGACCTCGATGAGCAGGGGCGGACCTATTAACAAGAGAGTGGGGGCCAGGGGCGGAGATAGTAGGGGGGTTGCCGGATGCTTTGCCCCCCTCAATCTCTTTTAAAAAAATAGTTCTGTTATATATAAAATAAGCATATGAGTAAATATTTATCCCACACCGGTAATTATTAAATTGAGCCCCTCCCAATTATTTTTATAAAAAGAATTGTTTTATAAGAAAACAATGAAGTTGTGAGAATTACTACCAGTTGAGGCCAACGTCTGTTTAAAATGACAGTGCCTCTGCTCAAAATAATTTTATTTTAATAGCCTATTGATTTTATTCCTTATTCATGTCAATTCGTCAAGTCTTGTTTATAAATAGCTTTTTAATTTTGACCATGATAGCGTAGCTATTTTTATCGAGGATTCAATTATGAAGTTTTTGGCTATATTTCTATTTAATTTAATTCTCTAATTAATAAAAGCGATTTTTTTTAATTCTTATTATATATATATATATATATATATATATATATATATATATATATATATATATATATAACTTGTAATTAATAATTTAATAATAATTGAACTTAAAGTGAGAGTTTGTATATTTTTATAAATTTAATTTAATTGCATTCTTCTAAAGTGGAACATAATATGATATTATCTATGTTCTAACTAGCTATTTTTCATAATAATAGGTTAATAGATGACAAATATGATTTTGATCGTTTGAAAATTTTAAAGATTGTTTTTTACAAAGATCGATATATATAGTTCCTATTTAAATGAAATTTTTTTTTGTGTCAATTTCTTTATGAATTATGCAGTTTTTTACAAAGATCGATATATATATATATATATATATATATATATATATATATATATATATATATATATATATATATATATATAATTCCTATTTAAATTAACTTTTTTGTGTCAATTTTTTATGAATTATACAGACTTTATTATGATATTTGGATATAAAAATATTTTAATAAGTAATTACAATATAAAAACTTCTTATTTAAAAAATTCTGCCTCCACTTCTAGTGGGGCAAGTGCCCCAATGGATACACAGGAATAACATGACCATAGGAATTTTTCTGGATCAAAATATTTGTTTTTGTAAGGAAGGCCCCCAACTAATTTGGGCTAGGTTGTACGAGACTTAGACTATGTTTGGCGTACTAGTTGAAAAGCTAGCTGTTACCTGAAAAACTAGCTGTTAAATAAAAAGCTAGCTGATAGCTGAAAAGTTAGCTGATAAAAAATAACGTTTGGTAAAACTAGCTGAAAAGCTAGCTGAAATATATAAAATTACATAAAAGGACATGTATGAGTATATGTTTTTATAATTAATTAAGGGGTGTATTTGAAAAATATTAAAAAAACTCCTAAAGAGCTAGTCTAAGTAGCTTTTCAAAGAGCTAGCTTATAAGCTAGCTTAAAAGCTACTTTTTGGCTTACCAAACACGACAACATAAAAAAGCTTGAAAAATAAGCTAGCTTATCAGTTAGCTGTGGCGCGCCAAACACGGTCTTAGGAGTAGTGGGCGCATTTTGGGCTAAAAATAGAAAGTAAATTAACCGCTAAAGCTAAAGGTGGAAAACAAATAGATCGCACTTTGTTGTGTTCCTCAAGGGGAAAATGACTTATTAAGGTAACTAACTATTTCAGTTGTCCATATATAGGTAATGTTCTTTTTTTTGTACACATTAAGGTAACTAACTTGTTTTGTTTGTTCACATTTAGGTAATATGACCGGCTATCACCTGTTTTTGCTTATGTGGCATCCACCTGGCATATGACTTGAATACGTTGCACCTACGTGGCATGGTGCATATATGGGAAAATGACTTATTAAGGTAACTAACTATTTCAGTTGTCCATATATAGGTAATGTTTTTTTTTGTACACATTAAGGTAACTAACTTGTTTTGTTTGTTCACATTTAGGTAATATGACCGGCTATCACCTGTTTTTGCTTATGTGGCATCCACCTGGCATATGACTTGAATACGTTGCACCTACGTGGCATGGTGCATATATGGGAAAATGACTTATTAAGGTAACTAACTATTTCAGTTGTCCATATATAGGTAATGTTTTTTTTTGTACACATTAAGGTAACTAACTTGTTTTGTTTGTTCACATTTAGGTAATATGACCCGCTATCACCTGTTTTTGCTTATGTGGCATCCACCTGACATATGACTTGAATACGTTGCACCTACGTGGCATGGTGCATATATTGTCTTCATTCAATTACACTATAACTGTGTCATACGATTCCACCCCTAATTCTAAACCCTAGATCGATCGACGATGGCTTCTTCTTCCTCATCTTATTCTTCAAAACGACAAGATGAATTTCAAGCTAATCATCCATGTGATTGAGGCTTACCATCTCGTGTGAAGATTTCAAGAACTCCTGCAACATATTCAACAATATTGATTTACCATCGAGTTTTGACAAACTCTAAATTTTTTTCCAGGGTTGTCAGGAGTTCTTGAAATCTTCACACGAGATGGTAAGCCGCAATCACATGGATGATCAGCTTGAAATTCATCTTGTCGTTTTGAAGAATAAGATGAGGAAGAAGAAACAAAACAAGTCATATGCCAGGTGGATGCCACGTAGGTGCAACGTATTCAAGTCATATGTCAGGTGGATGCCACATAAGCAAAAACAGGTGATAGCCGGTCATATTACCTAAATGTGAACAAACAAAACAAGTTAGTTACCTTAATGTGTACAAAAAAAAGAACATTACCTATATATGGACAACTGAAATAGTTAGTTACCTTAATAAGTCATTTTCCCATATATGCACCATGCCACGTAGGTGCAACGTATTCAAGTCATATGCTAGGTGGATGCCACATAAGCAAAAACAGGTGATAGCCGGTCATATTACCTAAATGTGAACAAACAAAACAAGTTAGTTACCTTAATGTGTACAAAAAAAAGAACATTACCTATATATGAACAACTGAAATAGTTAGTTACCTTAATAAGTCATTTTCCCTTCCTCAAGCAGTCAAACTTCAACGTCCACCAATATTTAGCAACAGTAAGAGCCAAACAGAAGAAATCATAAAACAGAGCACGATTCTAAGTTCTAACCTAATATTTGTTTGGTAATTTTAAACCCTTGATTTATTACATAACCTTTTGTTATATTTTGTTATTATATAAATATATGTGACTGTGTTAAATAGAAATTATGCGTGTAAACTTTATAGTTAATTTTTTTTTTCTAATTTTGTTAAAATTATTAGAATTTATAATTGTTTGAACTTTGATTATAGGCTAATGTTCTTTGGTAATTTTAAATACCCTAATATTTATTAATTACCATTTTGGAATGTTTTATATCTTTATATGACTATATGTGATAAGGATAAGTAGTAATTATGCGTGTGAACTTTATAGTCAATTTTTATATGATTTTGTTAAATGTATGAATTGTACAACTGTTTGAAGTTTAAACTTTGAATATAGGTTATGTGATATTAAATAGGAATGGATAAATAGAGTTCTTGTGGATTTGATTCTTTTGTTTTATAAATTACATACGATTTTTTTTTGGAATGAAATAGTAGACGAATTTGACCCGACCCAAAATATTTTGACCTATTTGATTTGGCTTGATTATATAGTTTGATCAAATGCCTCCAACATGAAAAATTCTTGGATCCGTCACTGCCCTGTTGCATCCATCTTTCACATACCTATCTGTCTGCAAAAATAAAAAATAAAAAAATAAACCAAGTGTTGATATTATGATCTCACCAACAAAAATGATCTCATAACTGTAATTAATCATCCCGTTAGTTTGTTGAGCCCAAAAACTGATAAAATGATCCGACTTAAAATTGAACATTAATGTTTATTTGTGTGAAAGGAGATCTATTGTGACGGTTTTGTTTGCAAAAAAAAAACCTAATGTTGTTGATATGGTGATCTCACCTACAAAAACGATCTCACGAGGAACAACGTGAAGCGATGGAGAGCAGAAAACATAGCCGATTGGAGGCGGAAGGTGTAACTTCAAGGGGGTGGAAGGTGTGGAGATCGCATGGAGTAAGGAAGGGAAGGTGATATTAAGATGAAGCCCTTTTCTTCAAAGTGACGATTTAAGGGAAGTAAAAACTACAAAAAAGAAGTCCACTGCACCAAAAACAAATGACAACCGCACCAAAAAGTGTATTGAACGGTGCGGTTTGTTCCTTAAAGATGCAACATTTTAATTTTGGTGTTTAATGGTACGATTTCAGGGGCAACCACAAAAAAAAACCATCACACTAAAAATCTAAAACATAGGCTTTGTGCTAGTGCGGTCCTAACCCAAATATTATATTAGCCTCCATATGTGATTATGTAATAACATTTTATTTTCACTAAGGTCCCTTTTGATAGTTGTTTATTGAGAAAGTACCGATTGAGAAAAATCTGGCTGGGTAATAAATTCTGACTAAGTAAGAGACCATGTTGTTTGATTGTACATCTGACTGAATGTGCCGACCGATGGAAAATAATTATTATACCCCCAGTTACCACTTATTAAGGACTACAAAAAATAAGAGCATATTTGATGTCTTCGTTATTAGTAAAAGATCATAGTTTTAAAAAATATTGTAATGAAATATTTTTTCTGTTGACCGGAGCACACCAAGAAGCCACACCCAAACACCCATTTCCTTCGCGTTTTGTCGGGTTAGGAAAGAAGAAGCAAGAGGATCACTAGTCTCGATGGCGACGAGGTTAATGAGACCAAGAGGATCATCGATCTCGATGGCTTCTCCTCCCTCGACATGTCTGCCATTACCGGACCAAGCTCCACCACCACTGCCTTTATTTCATTCCTTCTTGTCTCGATTGAACACCACAAAACCACCCCCACTTGCTGTGTGCCGAATCTGCTCCACTCTTCCTTCCCTTTTCGTGTTTATTTTTCCCTTTCCAGGGATTAAATCGATGAAAAGCATACCTTCTACCAATAGGAATGGAGGAGGAGGCGGTGTCAGTGGTTGTGAGGAAGGAAGACGAGGGTGACATTGATGGTAAATGGTAAGGAAGGCAACGTCGGGGGCAATGGTGGAATGAATTTCAATCAGCCTCGGTCAATAAATTTTTTTGTTATGACCCAGTCAAACATTGTTGACCCAGTCAGATGTAAAACTTGCAAAACTGAGGCATATCAAACACTTGGACCGGACAGAGTAATACATTTTTGTTGTCTGACCGGACCCAGTCAAATCCAAATCAAAGAGGCCCTAATTAGTTTCTCTAGTTTAGTTCTATGATTTTAGTGATCACTACCTTAGAAACTTAAACTACATAACCAAGTACTAAAAAAAGTAATATATAATTTATTATTCCATTTTATAGCACCAAATAAGAAAAGAATCACGTTTGTTTAAAGACACAGTACGTAGCAAAGTACAAAGTCAAATGGAACAAGAAAACACAAACATTTTGAACACACAAATCATTCCTTACATGCATATAATAAAGAACCTTTCAAGAGGCAGCATCAAATAATGTAAGATACTTATTTCTTACATATGATTCCATTTCCTCCTCCGGCGCAATCTAGCATGCCATATTCCATCATTGGCGAGTCATCATTTCCAACCTTGATTTCCTTAGGAGAAAAGACGCAAAGAGCACAATCAGCCGCAAGCAGTGAACTAGTCTTGTACTTGTCATCACCACCGACCACTGGCATTGCCACTCCTGGTTTTGCTGGATTCTCAAAATCAGGACGGTAAGTTCTACCAAGAATTCCTTCAACTTTAGATGATAAACCAAAGAATCGGAATTGTACTTCCAAATGAGCAAAACTATCATTTGTTGGAATCTGATAATTATGGATCTTGCTATCTTCCTCAGATACAGGAATGACGTTAACAGATATTTCAGCAAGATCTAGTACGTTCACCGTTAGACTATTGCTCGTTGCAGTCCTTTCAACTAGTATGTCGCCTTCTGGGGAATTCCACTCGGAGGAATGGCCTTCTGGAATGAACAATTCCTTCCCATCATATGATAACTTTATATGATCAACATCATCATCCCATTTTTGGGTCCTCGCTGCTTCAAGAGTGAAATTGTGATGGCCAAACTTGAATCCTAATGCTTGGATCCATGTATAGTCACGGGTTCTACCTTCAGGTCTAAGTCCAATAAAACGTGCGTTGATTTGAAGGTCGGAATCAGATATCAAACTAAAATGCTCGTTTCTTTTTCCATGAAAATAGAATACAATTCCATCACCACCTATGAATCGTGGGTCGTAGCATGCAGCTCCAGGTCCATTGCAATTTGGTTTACGTGCTATCACACATCCACACAAATGATTAATCAGTTAAACTTTATTTTCATGCATGTATGAAGAGGAAGGTTTTTTTTATTTTTTTATTTTTTTATTTTTTTATTTTTTTTACTTACATTTACACACGGCCTCGCATTTGGGTGAATAACAATCAAGAAAACAAGCTTTGTCTTTTGGGTTCTTTGGTTTAACCTTGGGGCATTCTACTGGGCACTTGACGCTCTTCATGAAACACCTGCTTTTTCGGCTCTTGCACGTTAAAAGCTCTTGTACAGGTTTCACAGGCTTTGGAGGCTTAACACGCTTTACCTTATTAGCAGATGCTGCCTCAGTCACCATCGACACCAACAGTGCTTGTAAGAATAAAACTATCAGTAGGGTTTTAGCACTGAACATCCTCATTTTTTAATAGCAAAAGAAGATGTATGAAATTATACACGAAATAGATGCCCTCAAATGTCGTATATATACAAGTCTATACGGTGAATTTGCAACTAATTTTGAAATATTGAAGCGTGCAAGTTGTGTTTGGCCAAGTTTGGTGTTCAAGCTTTCTTGAAAGTCAATAATGTCAAATCACCTAATTGTACTTGCAATATAAATTTTAAATTATATTTAAAATTAATATCTATAAAGGTGAATTTTTGACCAATGTTTTTGGAAAAAATATTTATTAAATAGGTATAGTTTTAAAAATATTTATTAAATAGTTGTAGTTTTAAATTTTTCTTAAAATTTCAATTTTTTTAAACATTTTGTTGTTTTTTTACCATATTTTTTTTACATTCTTTTTTACTTTTTGCTATAAAAAATTATTTTTTTGTTTATATACATCAAACAGGAGAAAAAAAAAATGATTTTTACATTGCTCCTTGAATTAGAACACATTTTTTCTTATCTTTTATTATTATAGTATCTATACGAGACAAAAAATCATTTTTTATTGTTTTATATTATTCATTGAAGAAAAAAAAGATTTTTTTTTCTTGTATTATCTAAACTCTAGATATACAAAAAGAAAAGAATTGTGTATTTTTTGTTACGACATGTATGTATTTAAAACTAATATATACCAAATCAATTATTTAATTTAGGAATTGTTTTCCCCCAATGTTCCGGTTTATTAGTATATTAATTGTTCAGATGGTTTTTACTTAAAATGATATTTATTGGTTTATATTGAAAGAAAAAAAAATTGTTTGTTAGTTTTTGTAAGAAGTCCTTATTGGTTTAGTTTAAAAAAAAATGTTGGTATAATGTTTTAAATACAAAACCAACAATTGTTTCTTACAAAATAAATAACATCGAAATAGTTTGTTTCTATCTGAAAAAAAAAATGTTAAAAGAAAAAAACATAAAGTCGAATGAACCAAACAAAAAGATATTGAATAAGTCTTTATTTATTTTGTTTGGTTCATTCGACTTTATGTCTTATTCTTTTAGTTTTTTTTTTTTTTCATACAGTGGTTATCGAAACAAGCTATTTCGATATTTTTTATTTTGTTTTGTATTTCTTAGAAGTAATTGTTGGTTTTGTACTTAAAACATTGTACCAATAATTTTATAATCTAAACAAACAAGGACTTCACTACAAGAAAGTCGGTCATTAGCGGCAACGGGCGTCGCCGCAAAAGATAGGGTATGTCGCTGCAAAAGGTATTAGCGACGACGCGTCACTGCAAAAAAGGTCGCCGCTAATGCCTTGTCGCTATGGCCAGTTGGTCGCCGCTAATATGAATCCGTCATCGCTATTGATCCTGTCGCCGCTAATACTTCCTGTCGCCGCTAATACTTCTTGTCGCCGCTAAAAATGCGTCGCTGCTAATAACTTCCCGACGCCGCTAAAGACGTCGCCGCAAAAACTTTTTTGCTTTTTTATTTAATATTAAAATTATAAAAAACATTATATCATTTATAAAATCTGGTAAAATTTTATAGAAATATTAACCCATACACAACCAAAAACAATATAACATTTAAAAAGTATTAATCCACAATCCAAACTATTAATCCATACAACCTAAATTAAAATATTCTTCCAAACAAAACAATTCATAAAACCCTAAACTTCCTACTCGTCGTCACCACTCTCATCATTTCCTTCATTATTATTTGGTGGTGGCAATGAGCGAAACCACTCTTCCAATGCCGCAGAACATGCCGGGTCCTTTAGTATCGTTTGCAGCATTTCCAACTATAAAAAAAAACAAAATATGTTACCAACATATCATAATAGCATCCTATTTTTGAAAAATTACCAAACTACAAAATATCAACATATCAAACCATAACCAACATATCATTATAGCATCCTACTTTGCAAAAATTACCAAACTACAAAATATCAACATATCAAACCATAACCAACATATCATTATAGCATCCTACTTTCTAAAATTTACCAAACTACAAAATATCAACATATCAAACCATAACCAACATATCATTATAGCATTCTACTTTCAAAAAATTACCAAACTACAAAATATCAACATATCAAACCATAACCAACATATCATTATAGCATCCTACTTTGCAAAAATTACCAAACTACAAAATATCAACATATCAAACCATAACCAACATATCATTATACCATTCTACTTTCAAAAAATTACCAAACTACAAAATATAAACATATCAAACCATAACCAACATATCATTATAGCATCCCAATTTCCAAAAATTTCCAAACTACAAAATATTAACATATCAAACCATAACCAACATATCATTATAGCATTCTACTTTCAAAAAATTACCAAACTACAAAATATCAACATATCAAACCATAACCAACATATCATTATAGCATCCTAATTTCCAAAAATCACCAAACTACAAAATATCAACATATCAAACCATAACCAACATATCATTATAGCATCCTACTTTCTAAAAATTACCAAACTACAAAATATCAATTACCTGTGATTGTGGTGGTTCTTGTGTCATCGATTGTTCCTGATCGTACATAGACATAATGGTAGGAAGTTTACACCCAATGCCTCTGATATGTCCGCGTCGAACACCCAATATTTTTTCAAAACATTTTCTTGTATCACTTGGCGTTAGACCGCTTGCTGAAGATGAAGCTTGGGTTTGTTGATTGATCTCCTGAAGTAAAGCATTCTATATTTTAAAAAAATGATAAACATCATAAAAATTAGATTACTAAATACCCTTGACGATATAAACATTTATATAAAAATACAAATTAACTAGGTACGTATTGTTGTTCGACTGCAGGACTATAAAAATACCCCTTGGCGATTGGAATTAGCCTTACGAAATGTTTCGATTCGAGTGATATCCTATTTAACATTAAAAATTAGATTAATTATACTTTAAATAAACGTTTAAATATATCATAACTTACTTCTTTGAAGCATGCATTGCTGTACGAGCTCGACCCCTCTCTGTTTACAACTACTTGTTTCGCACGAACTTCTGTGATTGACGTCGAACGCCTTAAAAATTCGGGCGATTGAAAATGTTCGACTGCCTTCGCCTAAGTAGACGACCTAGTTGCTCTTGTATGTCTTCATCAGTAAAGTGTCTCGGAGCGGGTCTTGTCTCGGGTTGCCCGTTAAATTTCAAACTCATCCTTAATGGATCATCAACATCTAAGAACCGACGATGACCGATATAAACGACTTTATTTACTCCACGGTACGAGGGAGTGTCTTCATTGCAAGTCGGGCATGCTTTATACCCTTGTCCGCTCCAACCCGATAAACTACTACGAGCGGGAAAGTCGTTTATTGTCCATAACAACATAGCTTTCATCGTGAAGAATGTGTTTGTCACCGCGTCTTTAATAC
Source organism: Lactuca virosa (assembly GCF_052849685.1). Lineage (NCBI taxonomy): Eukaryota > Viridiplantae > Streptophyta > Magnoliopsida > Asterales > Asteraceae > Lactuca > Lactuca virosa. The sequence goes on from NC_136429.1 coordinate 109,690,292, forward strand.
GTACACCTGAGTGCCATAAAAACTTAAGCTCTTCCACTAACGACCTAAGGAAAACATCTATGTCCTTTCCAGGTGCTTTAGGGCCGGGAATCAACAATGCCAACATGAATGATGATTATTTCATACAAAGCCAAGGTGGCAGATTGTATGTGGGGAGTACGACATGCCACGTACTATGCGGATTACACATGTTACCAAATGGATTAAAGCCATCAGTTGCCAGCCCTAGGCGTACGTTGCGAGGTTCACTCGAGAAGTCAGGGTAATCTGCATCAAATTTTTGCCAAGACTCTCCATCAACGGGATGACGCATCACACCATCTTCTGATCTCCCGGTACTATGCCTTATCATATTTTTGGAAGTGTACCTTGAACAATACAAACATCGTAGTCTAGGGGCACTGGAAAGTACCGTAACACCTTATGAGCCACTTTCTTACCCTTGGTGTTTTTATCAATCCACCGACTCTCTTTACAAACGGGACAAATTTGCAATGACTTGTGTTCCTTCCAGAAGAGAAAACAATCGTTTTTGCACACATGTATTGACTCGTACCCCAAACCTAACTTCTTCAGTTTCTTTTTGGCAAGATATATAAACGAGGAACCTTGTTGTCTTGTGGAAATGCTGAATGCAACAACTCAAGGAGTTGATCAAATGAGCTATCATTCCATTTATTGTTGACCTTGATATGCATCAGCTTTGCTAGAAAATCAAGGAAAGAAAACGTACAACCAGGATATAACTTGGTTTCGACTGCCTCTAACAACTGTTCAAAATCTTCAACGACACCACTACCCCCTGTATTCAAGGTTCCTTCATCGATGTTGGTATCATTTTCTCTCGACTCCCACATAACATCGTCAATAACATCCGCCATCTCGTTACTTGGCGACACAACATCTACAACCGGATGAATTAAAGATTCACCGTGATATATCCACGTTTCGTATGCGTATGACCGAATGAAACCATATATACGTACATGACGTCTCATTGCTTTCGGATCCATGAAGTAACGATTATCACATTGCTCACACGTACATCTGGTTTCACCTTTACAATCTAGTGTAACATGGATCTCTGGACAAAAGAGTCGAGTCCTAGCTGGAACTCGGGAGATTGACGATGTGGATTAGTAGTCCAGCTTTTATCAATAGACATGATGCAACTGAAACATAGTTTTGTGTTTAAGGATTACTCTACGGGAAGCAAAAATCAAGTAGAGTATTCATAAAGTCGATGATTCAAAAAGTATTCCAACACGGGAACACATGAACAAATAATCAGAAATGGATAAAGTATTCAAAAAATATTCATAAAGTCGATGATTCAAAAAGTATTCCAACACGGGAACACACCAACATTAAGTCACTAAAATTATGTTGCTATCAATTTGGTTTTATAATTAATTAATTTGATATTATTTTAATATTAATATTAACTTGATTTTAAAACTAATTTAATTTGATTTTACAATTAATTTATTTTTTTTATTGATTTTTTTAAAATTAATTTAATTTTATTCTATAGTTAAATTAAAATTACTAGAAGTACGTTGCTATTAATAACCTAATTAAGCTAAAGTTGTAATGACCAACATTAAATCACTAACAAAATTAAGCACTTTCAAACCATATTAACAAGAAAATAAAAAAACACAATAAGCACTTTACAATACAAACAATAGCATCTAAATACAAAAACTATAACTTATCAACTAAGAACTTTATCACTTCATCTTATATACACCAAACTATTAAACCTAAATATCACATAATCATACATATATACAATAGATTCAATTCCAATTTTCATTTCATTTTAGACATACAATACAACTTTCATATTCCAATTTCAAACAAATAAGCAATACATCCAATTTCATACAATACATCCAATTCAAATTCCAATTTCAAACAATTAAGCAATACATCCAATTTCACACAATCCTACCATTTTAGACATCCAATTCCAATTTCATAGAAAAATATACACCTAAACACACACAAACCAAGTCTAATTCCATTTTCATGCCAATACACCACAATGAGCATAAACACAAATCAATTATACAATAGGCTGCATAAAATATAAGAAAACATACATAATCACTAAAAAATCATCAATTTACAGCCAAACAAGAGGCTTGGTCGAACCCTCAAAATCACTAACCAAAAAAAATCATAAAAACCATAGAAATCAATGATACAATCAAGTTTGAATGGTAAAACTAACATCAAAACGCAAGAAAGAATTCGACCTTAGAATGCTCAATCTCACTGAAATGTAGATGTGGTCGGAATCGTAATGTGTTGCCCTCAATTAAGTCGATGGTCGCCGGTAAAGTGTCTCTCGGTGGTCGGAATCGTAATGGGGTGCAGATGGTGAAGGCAGTCGGAGTTTTTTGAGAGAAAGAATACAGCGATAGAAGGAAAGAAGGTCGACTGGGGGGGGGGGGGGTTATCTGACGCAACTCAATAGCGGCGACGTTTGGGTATTAGCGGCGACACCCCTGGAGGGAAGAGTCAGCGCGTTTTTTAGGAAGTTACGACCATCGGATTGAATACAGATCGAATGGACATGGATTGTTTCACGCGGATTGCCATTGTGTTAGCAATAGCGGCGACGCTTTTAGCGGCGACACCAAGCAATAGCGGCGACATGTAACGCGTCAATTACATGTCGCCGCTATTGCTTGGCGTCGCCGCTAAAAGCGTCGCCGCTAATGCTAACATTTCTTGTAGTGCTTATAAAAACTAACAAACAATTTTTTTCAATATAAACCAATAAATATCTTCTTAAGTAAAAACCATCTAAATAATTAATATATTAATAAACCGGAACATTGTTGGAAAACTTTCTATGTAAAACTTTCTTTTATGTAAAACTTTCTTCTTTTATTTAAAATATTGGTGTCAACAAATTAAACTATTTAATTAAAATTGATTTGGTATATATTACTTTTAAATACATTCATGTTGTAAGAAAAAAAAATACACAATTCTTTTTCTTTCTGTATATCTAGAGTTTAGATGCAACAAGATTTATTTTCTTCAACGAATAATACAAAACAATAAAAAAATGATTTTTTGTCTCATGTAGATACTATAATAATAAAAAATAAGAAAAAAAAACATTCTCTCTTTTTTTGTGTTCTAATCCGTCGAGCAGTGTACAAACCATTTTTTTTTCTTTTTTCTCTTGTTTGATGTATATAAACAAAAAAAAACACCTTTTTATTCTAGCAACAAGTAAAAAAGAAAGTAAAAAAAAGTATGCTAAAAAACAGCAAAATGATTAAAAAACTGAAATTTTAAGAGAAATTAAAAAATTTAAAACTACACATATTTGGTAAATATTTTTAAAACTACATCTATTTGGTAATATTTTTTTTTCCAAAAACACCATTTTTGTCAAAAACTCTATAAAGGTTAATCTATAAAAATCCGTATATAAAAGTTAAATAATTTTATTTCAGAAAAACCATAATATTTTTCTATTTTTTCCCGAATTGACAATTTTAGCAGATTTACCGATTATTTTCCGACTTTATACATTTTTATTCGGAAAACCCATTAACTTTTTTTTCTTCGAAAAACTCATTAGTACACATTATTGCTTGTATCCATTAATTTATTTGTTTTGACTAAAGTTCTTTTATTTTCTTGTTATTTATAGTTTTCAACATTAAAAATTGAAAGGAAACATTTGATTTTTTTTTAAACAATGAGGTACGAGTCTAACAAGGTTTTTAGGCCAGCGCGTTGCGGCGGAAATTTGAACAATATATTTTTTTAAAGTACATTGCTATAAATGAAAAAAAAACCCCTCATTAATGGTCATTTTAAGAGATTTATGCAAACCTATTTCGAAGACGAAAATGTTTAGCCTCCCTTCAATAAGGATCAATGCCAATCTCATTATTTGTATCATCATTTAGTTGCTCGGAGGGTTGGTAACTATAGTATGTACAGTTGTTATTCTTCCTATTGATGGTGCCTAGTCAGAAATCAAACAACTAAAATGGAGAAATTTTAATAAACATCAACATATTTTACTTTGGATGATTAACAATCAAATTTTATCCACAATAGCATTACACTTTCTAAGTATAATAGTTTAATAAAATTCTTTTGGTAAAGTAAAAAAATAAGAATATGAAATTAAAGTAAGATGCTATATTAGACAACATAATGAAAACATATTGTCATTTCTTGCTTTTGGCCTATGATCGGGCTAAGTGTAAGAAAAAAAAACAATCTACTTTCATTTTGTTGTCTAATATAACATTTTTCCATATAATCTTTTTCTTTTTTTTAATTTTACTTTAATGTCTACTTTTTTAGAATCCGTCCACTGTTATTAACATATTGTATTTTGATAGTACAATTCTACTATTTAGAAAAATTATAAAGTATAAAACATATATTTTATAATCTCACTTTTTTTTGAGTTTTTATTACCGATAACGGTTTACCTACAAGAGCATTGTACTTTGTAAGTATAATGGTTTAGTAAGAAAATAAATTAAAAATAGAAAAAGTAAAAAAATAAAAATAAAATTAAAATAGGCTAAATGCAAGAAAGAGCAAGTTACTTTCATTTTGTTGTCTAATATTACATCTTACTTTCATTTAATATCATTTTTTCTAATTTTAATTTAATGTCTACTATGTTAGAATTATGTACATTACTATTAACTCATTGATCAACAGACATGTGTGTCGAATGGAAAACACGTAAGAAAGGCATTCATACAAAGAGTTCTCAAGGTGACATAAAATACATAAGAAGCCACATTAAGGAAATTGATACCACCACCCGTGCAACCAAATCTCATGGCACGTAGTTCTCATTTTCAGATTTGTAATACAGTCAAATCTTTAAAGTGCTATATACCAGCTCCCGCAGCAGGATTATTAGCCGATATTATTTTAGTGTTGATTGTATTCTATTTTAGGCATTGATCCCTTTGTTTTTGTATAAATATACTCTTAATATTCAAAGAGAAGGAGAACATTATTTCACTATGTATTATGGTATCAGAGCCCTAATACATCTTAAACCCTATTCTTTTCTTACCTACGGCGCATCTTCCTTAATCGTTGCCTTCCTCTTCTTCAACATCAGTCAATGCCAGGATCTGAAGATTCTTCCTCTTCAAAATCATCTCCATCTTTCTACCCTGCTTTTGGTGTTAATAACATCAAAAATTCCATACCTATTATCCTCGATCGAACTGATGGACATTATCCATCATGGATGGAGTTGTTCAATATCCATGCCTGTGCATATAATGTTCTCGATCACATCAATCCACAAGCCAAACGACCCGCTGACGTTGACGATTCTACATGGCTGCGACTAGATGCCATTGTCAAACAATGGATTTTCGCCACAATCTCACCTGATCTTAGACAAACGATCCTGAAACCGGGTGCTTCTGCCCTTGAACTCTGGAATCGTCTTGAAGAAATTTTTCAAGATAATAAAGCCACTCGAGCAGTGTATTTAGAAGAGCAGTTCAACACCACACGTTCTGACTCTTTCTCCAATCTTACTGATTATTCCTCTCGCCTCAAGAATCTCGCTGATCAACTCGCCAATGTGGGTAACCCTATCTCTGAAACTAAAATGGTGTTACAACTTATCGCAGGTTTGACTAAAGGTGATTATGATACTATAGCAACCCTCATTCAACAAACCAAACCTCTACCAAGCTTCAACAAAGCCTGCTCTCAGTTAATTCTTGAAGAAACTCGCCGCAACAATCAGTCTTCTCACATACCGCAAGCCCTAATCACCAGCTCTGCCGCTCCAAAAGTGTCAGCTTCCTCCTCTGATACTAACCACCGGCCTTTTAACTTCAATAATGGCAGCAACCCAACTCGTGGTGGTGGCAGGGGAGACAATCGTGGCGGTAGTCAGCGAGGAAGTAGAAGTCAGCGAGAAGGAAGAGGAAGGGGGCGTGGACGATTCAATGGGTCTCCATCTCATAATTACGGGTCCAACTCTTACCCTTGGTATAACACATGGACTTACCCTACTTCTTCATGGGCCATCCCACCTTGCCCTTATCCTACTACGGCGCAACACCCTTCTCAATTGGGTCTTCTTGGCCCAGCACCTACATCTCAAATTCGTCCCCAGCATCCTACTACCCCCAAGCCCATTACACAGCTGAGCATGGTACACCAGTGACCCCAACTCAACTTGAAACCGCTTTCAACACCATGCATCTTCGCCAACCAGATAACTCTTGGTATATGGACACCGGGTCGACTTCTCATCTCACCAACAACTCAGGTAATCTTTCCCATTATATCTCTTTGAGTAATCCGCATTCTATTTTAGTTGGTAATGGCACAAATATTCCTAGCACTGGTCAAGGTTCCACCATCCTCTCTTTCCCTAATCGTTCTTACTCTCTCCATAATGTTTTCCATGTTCCCCAAATTATTAAAAATTTGGTTTCCGTAAGAAAATTTACTCGGGATAATTGGGTTTCCATAGAATTTGACCCTTTCGGTTTTTTTGTGAAGGATTTTATCACGAAGAAGGTTCTTACGAGACTGGATCGTGATAAAATCTAGTGCTGCAAGAAACCAAAGGAGTGTGTTAGTTTGACAATCATTTTTGTATTTGTAATGTTTACCGTATCCTTCTACCCTTCTAGTTACAATATCTTTGGTATATTGACCGGATGAAATTGATTTTGAATTTTCTATTAAATCCACTGATTGATACTCATCAAATACCAGTCGAATCTTAAAGTGGAGGTAGTAAAAGAAAACTCAACATAAAAAGTGCTAATTCGAGAAAACCCTAGCCCATGGACAATTATGAATCACCAAAATCAAGTTAGAAAAACTCAAATTTTGAATATTAAGATATACTTCAACATAAATTTATTACACAACAAATCAAGTCAGCTAATCGATATCAAATTTATCAAGACTATCAAAACCTGATGAAAATAGGGACACTTGCACAACAATTGAAACTGAAACTGGGGATCATGGAAGAGGGTAGAGGGAAAAATACCCATTTAATCAAGGCGTTAATCTAGACATAATCAATAAAATATAAAATCAACTAAGAAAATCTCAAACCTGTTGAACTTCAAGTAACAAGGATTTGGATATGGACCACTCTACCCATAACACTGCCTTGTATAATGAAAGAAAGCAAATTTGCATTTGCAGCTCCTCTGTAACACTCCAAATCAGGTATTACCATGTGGACCCTTGAATTGAAAATATATAGAATAATGGTCCGTTAGTACGTGGGGCGTACTCCAGGAGTACACTTAGCGTACTAAGGATGAATGATCGCGGAGGGTAGCCGCGTACGCGGGGCGTACGTGACAGAGGAGCAAAACCCAAATTTTCGGACTTGACACCTATTTAAACATCCTTAATCCTCTTGGACCAAACCCTAATCAGCCTCCATAGCCTCATTTCACCCTTGTACACCAGAGTGTCCTTGTGGGAATGTTCTTGAGCTTAAAGAGTGTATTTGTGGCCATTTTAGAGTTTATCCAAGAAGAAGAAGTTATTGAGCAAGATTGGTGTGGTATTGAGCTTCAAGATCCTGCATCTAGTTCACCTTGAGGAGCTTCTGGAAGTATAAAGTTTTAATCTTGCCATCTTATTCATTAGATTGAGTTAGGTTTGCTTTATTGTCCCATTTGTGTTCATGGATCATCTATTGGGAGTTTGAGCAACTCCAGAGCTTAGGAAGAGTAGATCTAAGGTCCCTTAGTTCATTCATACCATAAAAATGCAATCTTGATGGGTGTTTTGACCTCATGCATGAGTTAAGACCCTTGGAAAGGTCTTAATGGGTTATAAGGGGTTGTTGGGAACATATGGATCATGCAAGAGCATAAATTTGCCAACTTTATGCCTTCGAACGTCTTAATGGACTCATATCTGAAGCTTGACGTTTATATCCCAAGCATTAAAAACTTAATGGTCATTTATGCATGCCAGACTAGTACGCCGCGCGTAGAAGCATGTATGCAGCGCGTACGGCTAAAGGAGGCAATACGTTGAGCGTACAGGAGTGGTACGCAAGGCGTACGCACTCAGATGGGTTTGAGCTTGTAAGCCCTTTGGGCCTTAATCAGTTATTAGGCCTGGTCATGTTTTGAGTTGGTGGTCCAATTTATCTATTTTGGGCCATGGTTGCTATGGTTGGGCCTTATTGGGCCATGTGGCCCATTAATGGCTTTGGATATGGACTTTAAGCCCATTAGCAAAGGAAATAATTTTAGGCCATTATGGAAGGACTTAGGCTTAGATAATTAGGCTCTTTAACTAGATTGTACTTAATCCTAATTTTGGCATTATTGTTCAGCACGGGTGGTTTCGGACTGTTAGGGGAGCAAATTTTGAGTTCAGCAGACAGAGGTGAGTCTCCTCACCATACCAATGGGTCGAAGGCACCAAGGCCGACCCATTTTGTGATATGTGGTACACTAGTGATGTAGTGATATGTGGTATACTAGTTGGTTATATGATATATGGTATGCTAGTTGTTTTGTGACACTTGCATGAAAGACCTCGGGGGGTTCCCGAGGCACTTGGGTGTAAGACATTGGAGGGTTTCCATGGTATCCTAAGTAAAGACCTCGGGGGTTTCCGAGGCACTAGGGTATAAGAACTTGGAGGGTTTCCATGGCATCTCTAGTCAAGACCTCGAGGGGTTCCCGAGGCATTAGGCTAAGACCATGTGTGGGTTCCCATGACACCCAGAGTAAGACCCTAGAGGGTTTCCAGAGCATCCTTATATGTTTGTATGCATGGATTATGTTGCTTATGTGATTAATATAGCTTATGTGATTATGTGGATTATATGGGGTATGCTCTGGGAATTCACTAAGCATTAGCTTACAATTTGTTGGTTGTTTAAGGTACTTCATGATCTAAGGGCAAGGACTCGGCGTGATGGCGCGGCATGCACTCTCTGGCGTTTTGTTTGGGGACACTCTGATTTTATGAATAATTTATCTGATGTTATGGATTTTGAAAACAATTGTGATTGGGATTTTATAATTTATGGAAACTATTTCGTTATTTAAAAATGAAAATTTTACTGAAAATTTGGGCTGTTACAAGTTGGTATCAAAGCCTTGGTTTGAGGGATTCGGGCACACTCTCGAGTGTGTCAGGACTCAAACTAAGGAAATGGTAAAAATTGTTTTCAAAAATCAAAGTTAAAAACTTCTTAAAACCGATTTCTTTTAAGAAAAAGGGAGAGTGCAATGCGCATAATCGGTTGAGCTCAAGTAAGTATTTTCCCCAGTATGTTAGCCATGCTATGTTGATATTTGGAATGTGATAATTGTATGGATCTTGCTACGTGTATGCTTTCAAAATTGTATACGGTTAGGGTCTTATAGCCTTAGAATAATTGGTTAATGACCTAGAAAGGTAACGAACTTTGTTCTTTGTCCACATTTAGGTAACCATGTTTTTTTCGTTCACATTTGACCATTGAACTTGTTTGACCTTTTCAAAATAGGGTAATATGACCGGTAATTAGCGGTAACATTACCCTATTATGAACAGGTCAAACAAGTTTAATGGTCAAATGTGTACGAAAAAAACATGGTTACCTAAATATGGACAAAAACCAAAACGGGTAAAAAAAACTTTGGTTTTTGTCCGTATCTAGGTAACCATGTTTTTTTCGTACATATTTGACCAATAAACTTGTTTGACCTGTTCATAATAGGGTAATATTACCGTAATTACCGGTCATATTACCCTATATTGAACAGGTCAAACAAGTTCAATGGTCAAATGTGAACGAAAAAAACATGGTTACCTAAATGTGGACAAATACAAAAGTTTGTTACCTTTCTAGGTCATTAACCCTAGAATAATTGATTTGGCCTTATTTCCTGTTCCTCGTTTGGTTGTGGTCTTAGGGTAGAGTCTGTTATTCGAAAGTCTATTTGATCCTGTTCTGTGTATAATTTGCATGCGTAGGACAACCTGTTATGATTGATTTGAGTTCTGGTTTGATGGGATTGAGCAAATCTTATGATAGCCTAGGATTTGAGTTATGCGGTAGTCTGTGAAATATGTTTTGTTCTGGGACGAATTAGAGTTATCAGGTAGAGCCTTGGAGAAGGTACAGGTAGGTGTGGAAGGTAGTATATGGCCCGTACTACTGAAAGCACAGGACCTGTACCCGAACTAATGTTAGATCTGGAAGCTCTAAGGAGAACCGGTGTGGAAGGATTCCCTTTTTGAACATACTAATCATTATGTCTTATGGTATTTCAGTACAGTATGGTGATGACACGCCACAGAGCAGGGGGATCGGGATCAGGATCAAGATCAAGGTCTGGGTCGGGCTATGCTACTGAGCCCATTGATGAGAGGCTGCACGAGCTTATCGCGGTCGAGGTTACGAGGGGTATTCTTGACGCTACACCAGTGATATTCAGGACCGTCAAGGAGGGGATGATGTAGATCATGGAGGAGTGGCTCAGTTCCTTCCGAGCCGAGATTTCCGTAGGCCAGGTCGGGGCCCGAACTCCCTCATTCCGGGAGTTCAAGGCGTGCGGGGCGCCCGAGCTCTGTAGGGTCAGGTACCCCATAGTTAGTCGGCATTGGGTGGCAGACATGGAGAATGACTAACGCACGAGCTCTTCCCTCGAGGCGGCAAAAGTGGGGTTTGCTTCGTATATGTTGAAGGACCGAGCCAGGGACTGGTGGGAGGAGGTGACCCACCAGGTGGGATCAACTGGAGCTGCTGAGATGTTATGGGAGGAGTTTGTTAGGCATTTTGAGTTGGAGTTCACACCATCCATCAAGGTGCAACGGATTGTGAGGGAGTTCCAAGAGGTACATCAGATCACCGAGACTGTGGCGGAGATCACCACCAAGTTTCGAGAACAAGCATTATTGATCCCGCAATATGATGTGGATGAGAATATGAGGACGACGAGGTATCATTCCATGCTGAGGGATGATATCTGTGATTTCGTGAGCTTCTCTGGGTGCAAAACCCTGAATGAGATGGTAGAGAAGGCCCGGGAACGGGAGATGGAGTTGGAGTTCCGCACCAAGCGAAAGCTAGAGCAGGTTCAGGCAGCTGTGGATCAGGCTAAAAAGCCTAAGACCTCTGATTCTTCTGGTAGCGTCCAGCAGGGCCGTGCCCGGTGTGCCAAGTGTGGGAGGTCACACAGAGGAGTTTGTTGGGTGGCGGTCACAGTATGTTATACCTGTGGTCAGCCCAGCCACGTGAGCATGAACTGCCCCAAGAAGGGCTTGATTTGTTTCCACTACAACCAGACCGGCCATAAAAGGGCCGATTATCCGAGGTTGCAGGGAGGAGGAGGAGCAGTGGTTGCGCCTGTGCCCGACACAATGAGGATCACTGATGGCCGTCCTGCCAAGGCAGAAGCTACTGCGGTGAAGAGTCGCACATTTCAGCTGACCACAGAGGAGGCTCGAGCTGCACCTGACATCGTGCCAAGTGTAGGAGGTCACACATAGGAGTTTTTCGGGTGGCGGGCACAGTATGTTATACCTGTGGTCAGCCCAGCCACGTGAGCAGGGACTGCCCAAGAAGGGCTTGATTTGTTTCCACTGCAACCAGACCGGCCATAAAACGGCCGATTATACGAGGTTGCAGGGAGGAAGAGGAGCAGTGGTGACGCCTGCGCCCGCCACAATGAGGATCACTGATGGCCGTCCTGCCAAGGCGGAAGCTCCTACGGTGAAGAGCCGCACATTTCAGCTGACCACAGAGGAGGCTCGGGCTGCACCAGACATCGTGGCTGGTACGTAATCTATTTTTCTTGTTTGATATTATTTTATTATGCTTATATGTATACATATGTGCAATTGTATAGGGACCTTTTTGGTCAACGGTATGTCAGCTCATGTTCTTTTCAATTCGGGAGCTACCCGATCATTCGTATCTCTTGCGCTTAGCAAGAAGTTCCGGGATGCTCCGGGGACTATGGATTCCCCGCTAGAGGTTGAGATTGCAGATGACCGCACCGTGAGTGCTACGAGGGTATAGCTGACTCCTCCCCCTGCCGCAGATACAGCTGATGCAGCTGCTGCGGCAGCTGTCTCTGCAAGTGCTGCGTAGCGCTCATCAAAATACTCAACCATGGCGGTCTTAATCGACCTAAACATCTCCGGAAGCTGTGCCCGGAACATAGCAGCAACCTCATCATGCAGGATATCTCGAATCCTGGCATCCAACTCGTCCGTACCCATCTGGGCCACCGGCTCATGTGCTGTTGGCCCCTCCTGGCCACTGTCTCCTGATCCTGAGCCCGAACCGGATCTAGCCACAAAGCGTCTCGTCATCACCATTCTGAAACATACCACAAGACATCAGATAACTCACATAAATAACTGGGAGCCAACTCCCGACTAACCCTAGGGGTTGTGACTTCCTTGGTATGCGTATGGGTCCTGTGCTTTCAGTAGTACGGGCCCATATTACCTTCCACACCTACCCATATTTGTCTCAAGTATCACCACAACACCCTAACAACATGCATAAACATAGCGAGCACTTAATCCTAACTCCTAGAGGAATACTAGATATCTCATGCTTGGCCTTACGGCCTCTCACAACCCACCTATCCATGAAACTTCCACCAACCCTGCAGCACTAGCGTATGCTGGCCATACATAATGCTGGACCCTATAGACTTTAGAATATCCAATCCTACCCTAAGCTCCCAATCAGACAAGAACAGAACATAAGGCCAAATCAAACATTCTCAGGCTATAAGATCTTAATTATGTATAACTGTAGTACGTACACTAAGCAGCTACAGTAATGATGTCAATCAATCTCATATAAAAGAAATCCCTAGGCTAGCAGGCATCATGAAATCAGACAACTCTATCATGCAATTCCTGAAGATCCCTAGCCTAGCACTAGCATGTTGTTCTAACATATCACATAATCACATATTGTATGGTATTTTGGGATCTACTTACTGGCTCCGGCTGATCGTACCCCCTGCATCCTCCTTCACTTATTTTGAAAACCATTTAAAATTATTTTGAAAACTTTTCCTTGATTTGAGACTCGATTCACACGAATGTTCCTCCAATTCACTCAAACCAAGGCTCTGATAGCAACTTGTAACATCCATAAAAATCATGCCCAATTTAAACTTTTTCAAAACATTTAAACATTTATCATTTACAAAATTTGTTTTCAAAATAGTAAATATCAGAGTATCCCAGTATCAAATCATGAAATCATAATGACTGGAGGAGCGGTACGATCATGCCTTCGCCTTCCCGCGGTCACCAGAAGTACCTGAAACAATAATCAATAGATGTAAGCTCGAAGGCTTAGTAGGTTACCCCCAAAATACCAACCTCATAACCATAATCATATCATATAAACAAACACAGAACAACATGCATAATGGGCCTTCAGCCTGACTGGACCGCTTTGCAGGGCCTTCAGCCTATCCGGACCGCTCGCCGGGCTTTCGGTCTGACTATCATACCCTCCTGGGTCTGTAGTCTATCCGGACTGCCCTGGGTATGTTGGCCTTCAGCACAAAGCAGGACCGCCTCAACCCAAACCCCCAATCAAACAAACATGTGCACATACATATCATACGCTAGCATATATAACAGTCAACCGATCTAACAGATCAAATAACATAGCAACATCCTATAACCAGGATACCGACCTAACCGGTCACTAATATTGCATCATCCTATATACCAGGATACCGACCTAACCAGGTCACTAAGCATAAGCATATCACCATCCTAACTACCAGGATGTAAATCAATAAACATATCATGCAATAATCCGGATACAATTCCATAATGGGCCGGCCTTGGTGCCTTAGACCCTGTTGATATAGTGAGGAGAACTCACCTCGCAACTGTCGATTCGAAAGATAAGCTCAACCTCTCGGATCACCGACACAAACTCCACCACCTATAGTTACCATAAAACCCTTTTTCATAAATTTCCAATTACCAAAATACCCCCAGAGGTCAACTGGTCAACCCTTGGTCAATGCTAAAGCCAACAGTCAAGGTCAACAGTCCATGTTGACCCGACTCGTCGAGTGCAGTTTACCGACTCGTCGAGTCCTTCCTGAACTCGAGATGTCGTGAAATCCTTGGTTGACTCGTCGAGTTTCCTCACAACTCGCCGAGTTCACGCGTATCAAAGGGTTGAGGAAAAACCCTAGCCGACTCGCCGAGTCATACAACTGAATCGCCGAGTCCAAGGCAATCTTCATCAGATTCGCCGAGTTGTTCATCCAACTCGTCGAGTACATGACTATCTTCATATGATTCGCCGAGTCGACCTTGCGACTCGCCGAGTCCCTTCAATCCTTCAACTATACAGATGCTTTTTAAGTCATGCCAAGGGTCCATATTGCAGATCTAAGCTCCTAACGTATGATTATCACGTAAAGTTGCAAACTTTACGTGCATGCAAAGCTTTAAAGCTCTAAAATGACAAAACCAAGTTTGAAATGAGGTCTAACACTTGAGGGGAGGTCCATACTTGTCAAAGCTGGCAACTTTATGGCCTTAGAGACCAAAGAAAGTTCAGATCTGAAGTTTGCAACTTCAGATCTTAGCTCCAACACCCGAATAGCTTCCTAATAAAACATCCAAAAGGTATCTAAGAAGAAATGAGCCATAGAACAGCCGGATACCTTCAAAAGAGTACTCACTTCTCCACGAATTCCTTGCTTCAGCTTACTTGTTTTCCTCAAGTGTTTTCCCACCAAAATCCTTCTTTAAGCTTATCACACCAAGAAAGCACACACACACAAAGTTAGGGTTTGAGATGACAAGGGACTGTAGAGGGGAGGCTGAGGAAGCCAAATGATCCCTTAAATAGGGTGAAAAACCTCGGAAATTAGGGTTTCATCCACCAACTCCTACTCGTCGAGTCCCTCCTCGGACTCGGCGAGTAGGTCACTTAAAAACGTGGAACAACCCGCTGCTACTCGACGAGTCAAGGCAACCGACTCGTCGAGTAGACCTTGAATTCAAAGAGATCTTATAACAAAATCAATACCTGAGAATTGGGGCGTTACAGCGAGAGGGCCTCGCAGGGGCCAACTCTCTGTTCGGCTGCGAGGGCTAGGAGACTTCTGCATCAGGGTTGTTCGGAATTTTTGGCATACATCTAAGATACGAGGGTTAAGCCCATGGTAGATTTGAGTAGTGTATCAGTTTTACGAGATTTTCAGGATGTATTTCCCGAAGAGTTGCCAGGGGTGCCTCCGGAGAGGCAAGTAGATTTTTTCATTGATTTGGTGTCGGGTACCGCTCTGATAGCTAAGGCACCGTACCGGCTAGCTCCACCCGAGATGCAGGAGCTGTCTACGCAGCTTTAAGACCTGCTAGACTGAGGGTTTATTCATCCAAGCAGTTCCCCGTGGGGAGCACCGATCCTGTTCGTGAAGAAGAAGGACGGGTCACACAGGATGTGCGTTGATTATCGGGAGCTGAAGAAGCTAACGGTGAAAAACCGTTATCCACTTCCGAGGATCGATGATTTGTTCGATCAGCTTCTGGGTGCATCTTGGTTTTCCAAGATTGATCTTTGGTCGGGGTACCATCAGCTGAGGATTAGGGATGAGGATATACCAAAGACATCCTTCAGGACTCGGTACGATCACTATGAGCTTGTGGTGATGCCATTCGGGCTCACCAATTCCCCAACAACGTTCATGGACCTCATGAACAGGGTGTGTAGGCCGATGTTGGATCGGTCTGCGATCGTTTTTATTGATGATATCTTGGTCTATTCTAAGACCAAGGAGCAGCACGAGTAACATTTGAGGGAGGTATTGGTGACACTAAGGACGGAAAGGCTTTATGCCAAGTTCTCAAAGTGTGATTTATGGTTGCGTGAGGTGCAATGTTTGGGACACATCATCAACCAAGAGGGTATTTTGGTTGATCTAGTCAAGACTGAGGCAGTGATGCGATGGGAAGTACCAAAGAATGCATCTGAGATCCGTAGCTTCTTGGGCCTAGTGGGGTATTACCAGAGATTTATTCAGGATTTCTCCAAGATTGTCGTACCCTTGAGTCGCTTGACTAAGAAGAATGTGACATTTCGGTGGGGCTCAGATCAGCAGTTGGCTTTCGAGACCTTGAGACAAAGGTTATGTGAGGCCCCGATTTTAGCATTACCCGAGGGGCTGGATGATTTGGTGGTTTATTGTGATGCATCTATCACAAGGTTAGGGGCTATTTTGATGCAGAGAGGGCATGTGATTACGTACGCCTCAAGGCAGATGAAGCCCCATGAGGCGAACTACCCCACTCACGATCTGGAATTGGGGGCAGTGGTGTTTGCCTTCAAAATATGGAGGCATTACTTGTATGGAGTTCGGTGCACCATCTATACTGACCACAAAAGTTTGAAATATTTGATGGATCAACAGAACCTCAACATGCGACAGAGGAGGTGGTTGGATGTACTGAAAGATTATGACTGTGAAATTTTATACCATCTAGGGAAGGCCAACGTGGTGGCCGATGCCTTGAGCCGCAAGGCGGCGAGTGCTACGATTGGATATGTTTGTTTGTGGATGACGGTGATTCCCCCCTTGTTGGATATGATCAAGGAGGCTCAGGTGGAGGGTTTGAAGAAAGAGAACTGGAAGATAGAGCGGATTCAGGGTCAGATTCCCTTGTTTTTTCGGGATGGTCGAGGACTTTTAACACAGTGTGGCCGGATGTGGGTACCGGTATCCAGGGGAGTGAGACAGAAGAACTTAGAGGAGGCACATAAGTCCAAGTTATCTATTCATCCTGGTGCTACAAAGATGTACAGAGAACTGACATTGAGTTATTGGTGGCTCTGCATGAAGCGGGAGATCGCCTGGTTTATGGAGCGGTGCTTGACCTGCAGGAAGGTCAAGGCCAAACATCAGCGACCTTATGGCAAGGTTCAACTGCTACCTATTCTCATGTGGAAATGGGAAGAGATCACCATGTACTTCATCACGAAGTTACCGAGGACGGTAAGGGGCGTGGATTCTATTTGGGTCATTGTGGACAGGTCAACAAAGAGTGACCATTTTATTCCGATCTCCAAGAGTATCTCTGCTGAGAAATTAGCAGATATTTATGTGTGAGAGGTGGTGGTAAGACACAGGGTGCCAGTGTCAGTGGTCTCTGGCCATGATGTCCATTTTACATCCAAGTTTTGGAGGAAGTTCCAAGAAGAATTGGGAACTCTGTTAAATTTCAGCACCGCGTATCACCCCCAGACAGATGGCCAGAGCGAGCGGACGATCCAGACACTCAAGGCTATGCTACGGGCAGGCGTATTGGACTTCAGAGGGAGTTGCGATACATACCTCCCATTATCAGAGTTTTCATATAACAATAGTTATCATGCTAGTATCGACCGACCCCCGTTCGAGATGTTGTATGGTCGGAGGTGCAAAACTCCCATATGCTGGGGCGAGGTAGGGCATCAAGTCATGGGGAGAACCGAGGTGGTGCTCAAGACTACCGAGTTGATTCAGCAGGTGCGCGACAGGCTACGGGTCGCACAGAGCCTTCAGGAGAGTTATGTTGACCAGCGCCGATCGGATCTCGAGTTTCAGGTGGGAGATTCCGTCTTACTGAAAGTGTCACCATGGAAGGGTATTATTAGGTTTTGGAAGAGGGGAAAGTTGGGGCCCCGATTTATTGGTCCGTTCAGGATTTCTACCCGAATCGGTAGGGTTTCTTATCGACTGGACCTCCCAGACGAGCTGAGTCAGATTCATAACACCTTCCATGTGTCCCAACTTCGGAAGTGTGTCACTGACGAGGCCGCAACTATCTCTTTGGACGACATTCAGGTAGATGAGAGCCTGAACTACATTGAGAAACCCATCGCGGTTCTGCATAGGAAGACTAAGGTTCTTCGTAACAAGGAAGTGAAGCTAGTGAAGGTGCAATGGCAGCACCGAAGAGGCTCCGAATGGACATGGGAACCGAAAGATGAGATGCGAGAGCATTACCCGGATCTGTTTGCGTCTGCGGACTTCAAGGACGAAGTCTAGTTCAAGTGGGAGAGAGTTGTAACACTCCAAATCAGGTATTACCATGTGGACCCTTGAATTGAAAATATATAGCATAATGGTCCCTTAGTACGTGGGGCGTACTCCAGGAGTACGCTTAGTGTACTAAGGATGAATGATCACGGAGGGTGGCCGCGTACGCAACAGAGAAGCAAAACCCAAATTTTCAGACTTGACACCTATTTAAACATCCTTAAGCCTCTTGGACCAAACCCTAATTAGCCTCCATAGCCTCATTTCGCCCTTTTACACCAGAGTGTCCGTGTGAGAATGTTCTTGAGCTTAAAGAGTGTATTCGTGGCCATTTTAGAGTTTATTATAGAAGAAGAAGTTATTGAGCAAGCTTGGTGTGGTATTGAGCTTCAAGATCCTGCATCTAGTTTACCTTAAGGAGCTTCTGGAGGTATAAAGTTTTAATCTTGCCATATTATTCATTAGATTGAGCTAGGGTTTGCTTTATTGTCCCATTTGTGTTCATGGATCATCTCTTGGGAGTTTGAGAAACTCCAGAGCTTAGGAAGAGTAGATCTAAGGTCCCTTAGTTCATTCATACCATAAAAATGCAATCTTGAGGGGTGTTTTGACCTCATGCATGAGTTAAGACCCTTGGAAAGGTCTTAATGGGTTATAAGGGGTTGTTGGGAACATATGGATCATGCAAGAGCATAAAGTTGCCAACTTTATGCCTTAGAACGTCTTAATGGACTCAAATTTGAATCTTGACGTTTATATCCCAAGCATTAATACGCTGAGCGTACGACTAAAGGAGCCAGTACGCTGAGCATGCGCGTACGACTAAAGGAGCCAGTACGCTGAGCGTATAGGAGTGGTACGCAAGGCGTACGCACTCAGATGGGTTTGGGCTTGTTTTGGACTTGTAAGCCCTTTGGGCCTTAATCAGTTATTGGGATTGGTCATGTTTTGAGTTGGTGGTCCAATTTATCTGTTTTGGGCCATGGTTGCTATGGTTGGGCCTTATTGGGCCATGTAGCCGATTAATAGCTTTGGACATGGACTTTAAGCCCATTAGCAAAGGAAAGACTTTTGGGCCATTATGGAAGGACTTGGGCTCTTTAATTAGATTGTACTTAATCCTAATTTTGGGGTAATGGCATTACTGTTCAGCACGAGTGGTTTCAGACTGTTAGGCGAGTAGCTTTCGAGTTCAACATACAGAGGTGAGTCTCCTTACCATACCAATGGGTCGAAGGCACCAAGTGTTGGATTAGTGTCTAAGTCCATAACTATAATTGGTATATACTTGACCTGGCCCGGCATGGTCCATTTGGGTTGCATGGCATCGGGACATTTGGATAGACCTTTTGTGAGAAGAGGATATTTGTGACATATTTATATATTATAAGTTCTAATATATTAATATGAAATCATATTATTTAATTAGTATTGATCAAGAATTAATTTAGTGATCAAAAGAGACTAATTAAATATATGGGGATTGATTGTGTAAATCATTCATTCTTATATATGTGGGCTTATGATCCATGATTCCTTATGTTGGGTTTAACCCATGTGGTGACCCATTGATACTCCATGGAGGTTAAAACCCATGGAGCATAAGGAATGGGTAAAGTCATGGGTTACATGGTGTAACCCTATATAAAGACCCCATTGGTTGGTGAAATTGGCACTAGTGTATACACAAGAGGGCAAGCCGATTTTTATGAGTCAAGTATCCTCTCTCATGGTTATTCCAAGATGTTCATGATGTTGTGTGAACCATTTGAGGTGTCACACTTGGGGCACTAGGCTCTTAAGCTTCATGGAATCAAGCTACAACAAAGAGGTATGTATTCTATCTAGTTTGGTTATCCTATTACATATGATTATATGCTAGTTAGGGTAATACCTTGGAAAATTGATATTTGCATGTATAATAGAGAAAACATAGATCCAAGGTATTTAGGGTTGCATGTACACCATAGGAGTGTTAGAATGCTCATAGCCCAACACTAAGGCCATCCCATTTTGTGATATGAGGTATACTAGTGATGTAGTGATATGTGGTATACTAGTTGGTTATATGTTATATGGTATGCTAGTTGTTTTGTGATACTTGCATGAAAGACCTCGGGGGTTCCCGAGGCACTTGGGTGTAAGACCTTGGAGGGTTTCCATGGCATCCTAAGTAAAGACCTCGGGGGGTTCCCGAGGAACTAGGGCATAAGACCTTGCAGGGTTTCCATGGCATCTCTAGTCAAGAACTCGGGGGGTTCCCTAGGCATTGGGCTAAGACCATGTGGGGGTTCCCATGGCACCCAGAGTAAGACCCTGGAGGGTTTCCACGACATCCTTATATGTTTGTATGCATGGCTTATGTTGATTATGTGATTGATATGGCTTATGTGATTATGTGGGTATGCTCTGGGGAACTCACTAAGCATTAGCTTACAGCTTGTTGGTTGTTTTAGGATCTAAGGGCAAGGGCCCGACGTGATGGAGCGACATACACTCTCCGACATTTTGTTTGGGGACACTCTGATTTTATGAATAATTTATCTGATGTTGTGGATTTTGAAAACAATTGTGATTGGGATTTTATAATTTATGGAAATGATTTCGTTATTTAAAAATGAAAATTTTTATTGAAAATTTAGGCTGTTACACCTCATTAACTTCCTGTCATGATGAGAAGATACATCAGAAAAAAAAAGACCAAAAAAAGAATTTGTATCTATGGTAGAAGGATACATGTGAATGAAAGTATGGGATACATATGTACTATGTTGGAGAAGTTCCAAGAAATGTAGCTATGTTGAATTGATCTGATTTATCATTAAATTGTAACTTTCATAGAGGGTTGTGTAGTTATGTGTCAGGGAGTTAGGCGAACTCTACAACTACAAAAGGGGTTGTGATCCTTCTTTCCTGTAATTTTTAGCTCGTACAACAACTAATTGCAGATGGGCTTGACTACAGATTTTAGGGTGTTTTTAAGCATATGTCTTACTTATGTAACACCATTAATTTGAATTATTCTAGATAGGACCAGTAAACTGAAAACTGACATAGAGCTCAAATAACTTGATCATCTACGCACATCCTTCAACAAACAACATAATATTCGAAAACATGAGTATTAACATGTCTAGAAATCTATTAAAGCTTTCAAGTAATGGAGCATAAATATGTCTTGCAAAATCCCCATTGAAATTTAAGAATTTTTTCATGAAAAGACGATCAAAAGATCAGAAAACTTACCAAAAGCAAGTCAAAAAGACATATAATTGAAGTAAAAATGGTACAACTGATATATTATCATGGTGGTTGTCCGACGGTAGTGAGTTGTTTTCTTAGGGGGAGATAGACAGAGACGGAGGGAGAGAGAAGAGACAGTAATTGTGGCGGAGAAGGTAAGGAAAGGTGGTTTGAAAAGGAGACGATTTTAGGGTAAGGGAGTTGTAGGTGTGATGATGGGGTTTTTTCTAAGGTGGTATGGGCAGCAGTTGTTTGAAGAGTTTCAGGTGGTGGCGGCCAACGATGGTGGTAGAAAGAATGGTGGAGGCGGTAGGTTGAAGGCCGGTGGTGGGTGGTTACCGACATTGAAGAGAGCGAGAAAGAGGGATATTTTTCATTTAAAATTTTGCAAAATAACCAACTAAAAGGGTGACGAAGAGAGAACCAATACCATTGATCGCCTTTTCATCCCATATGTAACATCCAAAAATTTTACGCCAAATTTAAACTTTTTCAATCATAAATAAAACCCAATAGTGTTGTTTACAAAATGTTTTCAAATCATTATTCAATCAGAGTGTCCCAAAAGCCAGATCATAAGGATGAGGAGCGGTACGGTCACGCCTTCGCCTTTCCATGAACTCCTGAAGCACCTGAAACAATAAACTGAAAACTATAAGCCCGAGGGCTTAGTGAGCTACCCCCAAAATACCAATACCACACTGATAATACCATATCCGTAATAATCAATCAATCAACATGCATACTGAATCATCGGCCTGACTGGACCGCCCTACAGGGCCTACAGTCTAACTGGATCTATACCGAGCCTTCGGCATGACTGGACCGCCACGTGGGCCTACAGTCTCCCCGGACCGCTCATAGGGTGTGTTGGCCTTCAGCACAAAGCAGGATCGCCTCAACCCAAGCAACAAGCAATTAACCATGTGCGCATAGCTAACATATACTGGCATATACAACATCAAACATATCTATCTCACTGATCACCAAACATAGCAATCTCTCATAACTAGAGTACTGACGTAGAAGGTCACTAACATATCAAGCCCTACGGATCATGAGAGCATAACATACTGTCTATCCTGATTCTGATCTAACAATCATAACCACGTGTAACATACCATAACAATAACAACTAAAAGGGCCGACCTTGGTGCCTTAGACCCCATCGATATAGTGAGGATAACTCACCTTGCAGATGTCGACTCGGAAGATAAACTCCAACTCTCGGATCACTTGCCAAAGACTCCTCCACCTATTACCATAATACGAAAATACCCATAAGCCCTTGACCTTACAAGGGACTCTCCTTAGACCAACTAGTCAACCCTTGGACAAAGTCAAAGTCCTCAGTCAAGGTCAACAGTCCATGTTGACCCTAACTCGCCGCGTACCCTCGGCTACTCGCCGAGTTCTTTGAAGTACTTACCCACTCGCCGAGTCACCGGGGTGACTCGCCGAGTTCCTTCGGTTTACGATCGAAACCCTAAGCCCACTCGTCGAGTTTCCTTCTTGCAACTCGACGGGTACACATGTGTACATAAGTTGGGGGAAACCTCAACCGACTCGCCGAGTTGTTCATCCACTCGTCGAGTCTACAGCAATATTCATCGGACTCGCCGAGTTGTTCATCCAACTCGTCGAGTTCAATTCCTATCTTCATATGACTCGCCAAGTCGACCATGCGACTCGCCGAGTCCCTTCAGACCTTTTTGCCAAACAGACTCATTTGAGCCATGCAGCGGCTCCAAACTACAGATCCAAGCTTCTAAGGCATGCTTTTCACGTAAAGTTGCAAACTTTACGTGCATGCATAGCCACAAAGGCTATAAATGTCAAATCCAAGCTCACAATGGGGTTTCTTACCCAAGGAAGGCTTCATTCATGCCCAAACCAGAAACTTTATGACTCTAGGACTTAAGAAGGGTCCAGATCCGAAGTTACAACTTCAGATCTAGGCCATAGTCCACCATATCAGCTCAAAGATCCATAAAAGCCCCAAACTCAACCAAAAAGAGATCTAGAAGGGGAACAGAAGTAAAGGTGGCGACTTGATACCTCTGGAAGATGCTAGCTGAGGTAGATTCGGGTTCCCACACTTTCCTTGCTCCAATTCCCTTGCCTTCCAAGTTCCTTTTCTCCAAGGACCTTCCTCCCAAGCTTAACACACACAAGAATGAAACATCACACGAATTAGGGTTTTCTGGGCTCTCAATGGACTGCAAAGAGGCCAAAGGAGGCTTATGCTTCCTTAAATAGGGTGCAAAACCCTAGATTTAGGGTTTCATCTGCCAGCTCCTACTCGTCGAGTCCCTTCATGGACTCGGCGAGTAGGTCACTAAAACACGTGGACCAACCCGCTACTACTCGACAAGTAGGGCAACCAACTCGTCGAGTAGACCTTGAAATCAAAGAACTTCATAATTAAACAATACCTGAGAATCGGGGCGTTACAATTCTCCCCCACTTGAACTAGACTTCGCCCTCGAAGTCTGCTGGAATAAACAATGTCGGGTAATGCTCTCGCATTTCCGCCTCCGGCTCCCATGTCCACTCGGATCCCCTCTGATGCTCCCACTGCACTTTTACCAAAGGCATCTCTTTATTCCACAAAATCTTCTTCTTCCTTTCCAAGATGGCTATAGACCTCTCCACGTAATTCAGGCACTCATCGACCTGAATATCATCCATCGATACTACTGTCTCCTGATCCATAATACACTTCCGCAATTGCGAAACATGGAACGTACTATGAATTCGGCTGAGCTCCTCCGATAGCTCAAGCCTATAAGCCACCTTGCCAACCCTGGAAATAATCCTGAAGGGCCCAATATAACGGGGACCCAATTTTCCCCTCTTCCTGAAGCGGATCACACCCTTCCAGGGCGAGACCTTCAGAATTACCATGTCACCAACCTAAAACTCTAAATCCGACCGGCATCTATCAGCGTAACTCTTTTGCCGGCTCTGAGCGGTCTGCAGCCGCTGTCTGATCTGCTGGATCTTTTCGTAAGTCTGCAAGACTACCTCTGTTCGACCCATCACTTCGTGTCCAACTTCACCCCAACAGACCGGGGTTCTACATCTCCGACCATACAACAGCTCAAAAGGCGCGGTGCCAATACTGGAATGATAGCTGTTGTTGTAGGCGAACTCTGCCAGCGGTAGGTGAGAATCCCAGCTCCCACCGAAATCAATAACACACGCCCTCAACATATCCTCGAGGGTCTGAATGGTCCGCTCGCTCTGACCGTCGGTCTGCGGATGGAATGCTGTACTAAAGTGCAGCCGCGTACCCAGTTGCTCGTGGAACTTTTGCCAAAAACGGGAAGTAAACCTGACATCCCGATCGGAGACAATGGAGACTGGAACCCCATGGCGAGAGACAATCTCGCTGATGTACATATCGTCCAATCTCTTCGCCGACGAACTCTCCCGTATGGCCAAGAAATGGGCACTCTTGGTCAGTCGATCCACGATGACCCATATAGCATCAAGCCCCTTCGCCGTTCTCGACAACTTGGTAATAAAGTCCATCGTAATCTGTTCCCATTTCCACATGGGAATCTCCAGGGGCTGCAGTTTACCATGCGGCCTCTGATGCTCGGCCTTGACCATCCTACAAGTCAAGCACCTCTCGACATACCAAGTGATTTCTCGCTTCATGCACGGCCACCAGTAGCTCAAACTGAAATCCCGGTACATCTTGGTGGCCCCCGGGTGTATTGAAAAGTAGGACTTATGAGCCTTCTCCATCACTGTCTGCCGGACCCCTCCGGACATCGGAACCCAAACCCGACCGTGTCGGGTCAATAATCCGCGGCTATCTTGAACAAACCAGGAGTTCTCGCCCTTAATCCGCTCCATCTTCCAGTTCTCTGGTCTCATACCCTCGACCTGAGCATCCCTAATCAAGCTCACAAGCGGGGAATCCACCGCTATCCTCATACACCTTGCCGGGGTAGAAGACCCAGCTGACTTGCGGCTCAAAGCGTCTGCAACCACATTCGCTTTACCAGGATGGTAAAGGATCTCACAATCATAGTCCTTGATTACATCCAGCCACCTGCGCTGCCTCGTATTCAGGTTTGGCTGATCCATGATGTGCCTCAAGCTCTTGTGATCCGTGTATATAGTACATCGGACCCCGTACAGATAATGCCTCCAAATCTTGAGAGCGAAGACCACCGCTCCCAACTCAAGATCGTGCATAGGGTATCTCGTCTCATGCGGCTTCAGCTGCCGCGATGCATAGGCTATCACTCGTCCCCTCTGCATGAGGACCGCCCCCAGACCTGCGATGGACGCATCACAAAATACTACGAAATCCTCGACTCCCTCGGGGAGCGTCAACACTGGTGCCTCACACAAACATTGCCGGAGGGTCTCAAACGCCCTCTGCTGCTCAGGGCCCCACCGGAAATCCACCCCTTTCCTCGTTAGACGAGTGAGGGGTACTGCAACCTTGGAAAAATCTCGAATAAATCTCCGGTAGTACCCTGCTAATCCCAAGAAACTCCTAATGTCGGAGGGAGATTTCGGAATCTCCCACTGCATAACCACCTCGACTTTGGCCGGGTCGACCAAAATCCCCTCCTAGTTAACGAGATGTCCGAGGAACTGGACCTCTCGTAACCAAAACTCACACTTCGAGAACTTGGCATACAACCGTTCTCGTCGCAGAACCTCCAGCAGCTCCCTGAGGTGCTCCTCGTGCTACTCTCGGGTCTTGGAATACACCAAGATATCATCTATGAACACAATGACCGAGCGATCGAGCATCGGTCTGCAGACCCGATTCATCAAATCCATGAATACTGCTGGTGCGTTGGTGAGCCCAAACGGCATCACCATGAACTCGTAATGACCATAACGAGTCCGAAACACGGTCTTCCCCACGTCTTCCTCCCTCACCCTGACCTGGTCATACCCGGATCTCAAGTCGATCTTGGAAAACCAAGATGCACCCTGCAGCTGATCGAAAAGATCATCTATCCTTGGGAGTGGATAACGGTTCTTCACCGTTAGCTTGTTTAACTCCCTGTAGTCGATGCACATCCTGTGCGAACCGTCCTTCTTCCTGACGAAGAGGATCGGTGCTCCCCACGGGGAACTACTCGGACGAATAAACTGCTTACCCAGCAGCTCCTGCAACTGAGATGACAACTCCTGCATCTCTGGCGGTGCCAGTCGGTACGGCGCCTTAGCGATAGGGGCCGCACCCGGCACCAGATCGATCCTGAACTCCACCTGCCTCTCCGGAGGCACTCCAGGTAACTCCTCTGGAAACACGTCAGCAAACTCTCTAACCACCGGGACCTCTGAAACTGAAGTCTGATCCCTGAACCGCGTGTCCACCACACACGCTAAATAGCCTGCACATCTGTGCTGAATATACTGCCGAGCCCTGGCGGCCGAACAAAACCTTGATCCTACTCTGGTGCCCTCACCATATACCACCAGTTCTCCCCCACTTGGGGTTCGAACTACTACTCGCTGTCCCTCACAGTCGATCATGACGCCAAACCGGCTAAGCCAATCCATCCCTACGATCACACATACTTCCCCCATGGGAATAGGAATAAAATCTATCGGGAATGATACCCCGAAGATCTCCAGCTTGCATCCCCGGTAAACTGAAGAAGCAGAAATCCCGTGCTCGTTGGCGATCGAAACTCGCAACGGACACTCAAGCTCATTTACCGACACACCGGACTCTCTACTAAAAGTCTGAGATACAAACGACCGACTCGCCCCCGAGTCAAATAAAACCAATGCAGGTAAAGAGTTTACTAAAAACGTACCTAACACACAGGCACCAACGATAAGCACAACATAGATAAAATGACTGAAACAGAAAATAGAAACATACCAGCAACCACATCCGGTGCTGCCTTGGCCTCCTCGGCCGTGAGCTGGAAGGCGCGCCCCTGAGCCTTCGGAGGCTCCGCCTTGACTGGCCTCCCATCCCCAATCCTCAAAGTAGCCGTTGCGGATCCCTGCGCCGGCTTGGCGGCGAGCTGCGGGCAGTTGGTCTTCATGTGACCAACCTGATGACACTGGTAACAAATCCTCATATCTGCTGGAGGGGCGGACTGGCGACAGTCCCTGGCATAGTGCCCCTCCTTGCCACATTTGTGGCAACCACCTCCTGCTCGATAAATCCCTGAATGACCCCTGCCACACTTTCCACAAGTGCGGCTCTGCTGACCCCCGGTCCGAGTATCAGCGGTCTTGGACCGCTTAGGTGCCGGCTGAGACTGTGCTGGAACCTGACGCTGCTCCCTCAACTGCAGCTCTATCTCCAACTCGCGCCGCTTCGCGGCTTCATGAAGATCCAAAAGA
The DNA here is from genome assembly GCF_052849685.1 of Lactuca virosa. Taxonomy (NCBI): domain Eukaryota; kingdom Viridiplantae; phylum Streptophyta; class Magnoliopsida; order Asterales; family Asteraceae; genus Lactuca; species Lactuca virosa. Next base: position 109,717,936 of record NC_136429.1, read on the forward strand.
GTCTCACAACGTTGCGTAGCAACAAACTGTCGAATATCAGTCTTGAGCATACTCAGATAACGAGTCATCTGAGACTGCTCTGAAGCAAACTCCGGGAAGAACATAGCCCTCTCCGTGAACATACGAGTGATCTCCATCACTGACTCCCCATCCTGTCTCAATGTCAAAAACTCCTGAGCAAGCCGCTCCCGCTCAACACGTGGAACGTAGCGGGTGCGGAACATATCCCAGAACTGCTCCCAAGTAACAGCAGCTCGATGATCATCCGTGTACGACCCTGTCGTCAATCTCCACCAGTCCTTTGCCCCAAGCCTCAGCAGGTTCAGGGCACACCTGACCTTCTGGTCAGCAGGACATGAACACGTGAAGAAACATCCCTCCACGTCAGATAACCACCTCATAGCCCTGATCGCATCCTATGTACCATCAAATGTCGGGGGCTTCGTATTATCGAAGTCCCGGTACTGGAAAGCCCTGCTGGCTCCTCCTGCAACCCCTGCCGCAGTTACAGCCGAAGTGGCTGCAGCGGCAGCTGTCTCTGCTAGAGCTGCATAACGCTCATCAAAGTACTCAACCATCGCGGTCTTAATCGACCCAAACATCTCTGGCAGCTGTGCTCGGAACGCTGCGACAATCTGGTCGTGCATAATCTCCCGGATCCTGGCATCCAGCTCCTCGGTCCCTCTCTGTACCACGGGTTCGGGTGCTATCGGCACCTCTGACCCTCCTTCTCCCGATCCTGATCCTGATCCGGATCCAGTAGCAACACGTCTCGTCACCACCATACTGAAATATATATTCAAGTCATCAGATAAATAACATAATATCGGGAGACCAAAACCCACAAACTCTAGGGGTTGTGACTTCCTTGCTACGCGTATGGGTCCTGTGCTTTCAGTAGTACGGGCCCATACTACCTTCCACACCTACCCATATTTGTCTCAAGTATCACCACAACACCCTAACACTATCATCAACATAACATGCGCTTAACCCTTACTCCTAGGGAAACATCGCCTATCCCACAACTGATCTCACAACTCCTCACAACCCACACATCCATGAAACTTCCATCAACCCCTGCATGGCTAGTGCAGGCTAGTCGCACATAACACTGGACCCAATAGACTTTCCAATACCCAATCCTATCCGAAGACTGGATCAAACATTCTTAGGCTATAAGATCTTGATTACGCACAACCGTGGCGCCTACACTAACGACTACAGTAATGATGTCAATTCCATATACAAGAAACCCTAGGCTAGTAGGCATCATATAATCAGGCAAGTCAATCATGCGATTCCTGAAGATCCCTAGCCTAGCACCAACATACTGTTCTAACATATCATAATAACTGTATGGTATTTTGGGGTTTACTTACATGCTCCGGCTGATCGTACCCTCTGTATCCTCCATCCTTTATTTTGAAAACCATTTTAGAATTTATTTCGAAAATTTCCTTGATTTGAGACTGGGTTCACACGTATGTTTCCCCCAATTCACTCAAACCAAGGCTCTGATACCAACTTGTAACATCCAAAAATTTTACGCCAAATTTAAACTTTTTCAATCATAAATAAAACCCAATAGTGTTGTTTACAAAATGTTTTCAAATCATTATTCAATCAGAGTGTCCCGAAAGCCAGACCATAAGGATGAGGAGCGGTACGGTCACGCCTTCGCCTTGCCATGAACTCCTGAAGCACCTGAAACAATAAACTGAAAACTGTAAGCCCGAGGGCTTAGTGAGCTACCCCCAAAATACCAATACCACACTGATAATACCATATCCGTAATAATCAATCAATCAACATGCATACTGGGCCATCGGCCTGACTGGACCGCCCTGCATGGCCTACAGTCTAACTGGATCTATACCGAGCCTTCGGCATGACTGGACCGCCATGTGGGTGTGTTGGCGTACAGTCTCCCCGGACCGCTCATAGGGTGTGTTGGCCTTCAACACAAAGCAGGACCGCCTCAACCCAAGCAACAAGCAATTAACCATGTGCGCATAACTAACATATACTGGCATATACAACATCAAACATATCTATCTCACTGATCACCAAACATAGCAATCTCTCATAACTAGAGTACTGACCTAGCAGGTCACTAACATATCAATCCCTACGGATCATGAGAGCATAACATACTGTCTATCCTGATTCTGATCTAACAATCATATCCACATGTAACATACCATAACAATAACAACTAAAAGGGCCGACCTTGGTGCCTTAGACCCTATCGATATAGTGAGGATAACTCACCTTGCAGATGTCGACTCGGAAGATAAACTCCAACTCTCGGATCACTTGCCAAAGACTCCTCCACCTATTACCATAATACGAAAATACCCATAAGCCCTTGACCTTACAAGGTACTCCTTAGACCAACTAGTCAACCCTTGGACAAAGTCAAAGTCCTCAGTCAAGGTCAACAGTCCATGTTGACCCTAACTCGCCGAGTACCCTCGGCTACTCGCCGGGTTCTTTGAAGTACTTGCCCACTTGCCGAGTCACCGGGGTGACTCGCCGAGTTCCTTCGGTTTACGATCGAAACCCTAAGCCCACTCGTCGAGTTTCCTTCTTGCAACTCGACGGGTACACATGTGTACATAAGTTGGGGGAAACCTCAACCGACTCGCCGAGTTGTTCATCCACTCGTCGAGTCTACAACAATATTTATCGGACTTGCTGAGTTGTTCATCCAACTCGTCGAGTTCAATTCCTATCTTCATATGACTCGCCGAGTCGACCATGCGACTCGCCGAGTCCCTTCAGACCTTTTTGCCAAACAGACTCATTTGAGCCATGCAGCGGCTCCAAACTACAGATCCAAGCTTCTAAGGCATGCTTTTCACGTAAAGTTGCAAACTTTACGTGCATGCATAGCCACAAAGGCTATAAATGTCAAATCCAAGCTCACAATGGGGTTTCCTACCCAAGGAAGGCTTCATTCATGCCCAAACCAGAAACTTTATGACTCTAGGACTTAAGAAGGGTCCAGATCTGAAGTTACAACTTCAGATCTAGGCCATAGTCCACCATATCAGCTCAAAGATCCATAAAAGCCCCAAACTCAACCAAAAAGAGATCTAGAAGGGGAACAGAAGTAAAGGTGGCGACTTGATACCTCTGGAAGATGCTAGCTGAGGTAGATTCGGGTTCCCACACTTTCCTTGCTCCAATTCCCTTGCCTTCCAAGTTCCTTTTCTCCAAGGACCTCCCTCCCAAGCTTAACACACACAAGAATGAAACATCACACGAATTAGGGTTTTCTGGGCTCTCAATGGACTGCAAAGAGGCCAAAGGAGGCTTATGCTTCGTTAAATAAGGTACAAAACCCCAGATTTAGGGTTTCATCTGCCAGCTCCTACTCGTCGAGTCCCTTCATGGACTCGGCGAGTAGGTCACTAAAACACGTGGACCAACCCGCTACTACTCGACGAGTAGGGCAACCAATTCGTCGAGTAGACCTTGAAATCAAAGAACTTCATAATTAAACAATACCTGAGAATCGGGGCGTTACACCATACCAATCAGTACTGTGTTGCAACCCATACCAAGCATTCAAGAAGTACTGTCTTTCTGGGCATGAGATGTGGGAAACAAGGAAAGGAAGGAACATGGAAGAAGAAGAAAAAGCAAACATTGTAGCGAACACTGGAGCGTGATGTGCTCTTATCTACAGTCTAGTAATATTTGTTAAATGTTAATGTTTAGAATTAGAATTATTATTGGAAAAATGCATATATGATATTCATAAAAATATAGTAGCAAATGAAAAGCAACATTATGTGTTGACTTGATATCTTATATTTTCTTTAGAATCAAATAGAAAAACACCTTTCATACTCTATCTATATTTGGAATCTAAATTGTAATACCCTTCTGACACGAATAATAATATTGTCCGCTTTGCCCTCCCGAGATGAAAACTTCATTGAGGGTCACCCATCCTTGAAATGCTCTTGCCCGGACACACTTAACTGCAAAGTTCTTATGAGATCTGTTGCCCTCGTGACTTTAAAACACATTGTGACAAGGAAGGTATCCACACCCCTTATAAGGAAATGTTTCGTTTTTCCAAGTCGATGTGAGATCGGGTGCTACTGTTAAGAACTAAATTTTCAGCTTAGTCATTGTTTGAAATTAAAATTGTCCTTTTAACTCCGTGACATATTGCTACCTTTAAGAACCCAATTTTCAGCTTTATAGTCGTTTTTGGTTATGGCTTAATGGGTTAACTTATCAATTAACCCTTAAAAACTCAAAGTTGGGAATTGTAGGGAAATACCTATTCTGCCAATGTTTTGTAAAAAAATCTAGAAAAATCACCGGGAGTCGGATTTAGGATATGTAAACTCTCAAATTTTACATTTTAAGTCTAGTTTTTCCGTGTTTTTTCCCAAGACTTGATTTTGTCTCTAACCAAGGTGAAAATCGTAATTTTTGTTAACTGATTAGAAATTAGTTGCTTTGATATCCCATTTTGTAAAATCCATAGAATATTGTAGAAAATTTGTATGGAATTGTGCGAGTAGTATGTGTAAAGATAAAAGTTTAAACCACTAGAATATGGAAAAATATTGTATCTTGTGCATGTGTTGGTGGTGTTAAAATTGCATTAAACAAGTTGTTTTTTCAGGTCAAAATCTAGAAATTGAGTCTAGATGTTTGTCTATGTGTTTAGGTATTCTACTTTCAACATTTTTGTGTCATCTCTTGGATCTATCTTCTAAGCACTTAATTGATGTATCAATACCTTCATACAATCCTATTTTATGTGAAATTTTGTGGCTTTAATTCTTTTTCTAAAGTCTTAAAGCATATGGTGATTTTTGGTGAAAGTTGGAAATTTGCACATCAATGTTTACATGTTTTATGAGGCCTGTAGAGACCATGCTAGTCCGTTTTAGAGAAAATCAACACAAGAAAAAAGTTGTAGGAAATCTAGTATAGTTTCCAGAAAGTTATGAATCATCCCTTTTTAAATTGTAGATTCTGTTTTATGATCAAAACACTAAATAGGGGACATGGCTGGAATTATAAAAAATACAATATAAAATTAACATATGATGAGCTAAACTTATAGACTTTGAATGGACTTAGTAAGTTGATGATACATGTGATTAGGTGAGGTCTTGACATCTTCAAGGGAGCTCAACACTTGAAGTTATTAAAGGATTCGTCAAGGCTAAGGTGAGCTGGTAGTTTTACTCACTAAATGTGCATAAGTCGCAAAGTACATTTCATATACAGATCATTTATTCATTTTATGTCTAAATTAGCCATTGTTTTTTGTTTGAGTATGATGTGTTAATTTGATATGCTTATTTTCTAGTTTTCATGCTTAAGGTATAAATTGATATTTGACTCCATTATGATGTTTATGGTATGCTAGCATAAATTTGATTGAAATGATGATAATTTTCAATGCGTTGGTGAATTGTTGATGAATTTTGTGAATATTATGATATTGGTTGATTGTATTAAATTGCATGCTTTATATGATGAATTGTTGAATTTTGGGGGGCGTTGCTTAGTGGGTTGGTTAGTTTATAACACTTGCCTTAAACCCTACTTGGATACCTTTGTTGACATAATAGGTTGAAAGAGGAGCTATAATAAATAACTTAATCCAGTTTGGTGTTAGTCGCCTCTATCTTGAAGATCATGCAACACATGGTACACGTACACTATCACTATAGTGTTCATGGACTAGAGTAGTTTGGTCCTATCAGGGAGGACCAGTACAAACATAATGTTGGATTGGGAGGTGTTATGGATGTACGACACCGTTGGTACCATATCATGAACGACATCGTAGAAAACTTGTGTTTCGCATGGTCGGAGTAGCAAAAGGGGTGTTTGGGGTTGGTGACTCGGGTGGAATTCATAAGCCACTTAGAGCATTCAACAATGCGTGCACACGAGTAATGAACTGGGTAGGATGTACGTAGAGTTTCATACATATCATATGATGCTTTTGGTGATATGTGATGCTTTCGGTGACATACTTTTGGTGATATGCTTTTGATGATATGCTTTTGGTGACATACTTTTGGTGATATGCTTATGGTGACATACTTTTCATGATACGCTTTTGGTGACATACTTTTGGTGATGTGCTTTTGGTGATATGCGATGTTTTTGGTGATATGTCATGTTTTGGTGATATGTGATGATTTTGGTGATATACATTGCTTTGGGTGATATGTTACGTTTTTAGTGGTATGTGATGAATTTGTTGTTATATATTTTGTATATGTGAGTAAGAAGTATTTTTGCTTAATGTTGTTATGTCATAAACTTAATTGTTGACCCGTTTGGGAAATATACGTTTTTTCTACGACTATATGCAACTTTTATTAACTCACTCAGTGGGGGATGACACTTGTTTCTTTCACTTTGTGCCTTTGGCTTGGTACATGTAGCTTAGGAGCTTGTACTGGTGAGCTTGGGCACATTTATCTTTGGGTAATATGTTTTTATTTAGACGATACCACTTGGACATGTTTTGGTTGTTACTTTTTATTCAATAATGGTTTTCTTTAACTTAAACAGTTTTAATTGTGTTGTTTTTGAAATATGGTAATGCGTGGTTTGTTTAAAGCATGAATTTTATAAAAGACTTCAATCTAAAAAATGATTTGACCCATGATAATCTCATTAGATTCATTTGAGATTCAATATGCTCCCATATAGGGTTGTTCCAAGCATATTTGTGGCCCAAGACAAAGAAAAAATGAGGCCTTGATGGCAAATTCTTTTTAGTAAAAGCGGGTAGCACCTCTGAAAACTTTATTAATTAAAAAATACAATTCAAAAAGAGGTTGGGGACTCTCCACTTATGGAAAGAAAAAAAAGCCCTGAGACAAGCCCCATGAGCCAAAAAAACCAACAACTAAAAAACGAAGAAATTACATTTACGAGATTTTTTAAATACAAATTCATTAATAATAGTATTTTGTTAAAATGCCAATTAACGAAGTGGTCGTGTCGTGGGCATTTTGGGACAAAACAATAGAAATGTAGGAGGCCACCATGTCGTGGCAAGCCCTTGATCACTTCATGGATCCTGGCAGAAGGTCATATTCTTCATTAAGTGCTTAATGCTTACATATTTAAACCCAGGACTTCTGATGGCCATTTCAGTGACTTAATGGATAAAGTTTCCAACTTTATACATTAGGACTCCTCTACAAGGCAAGATCTATACTTCTAAGTCCATAAGTCCTTAATGTGATCAAAATGTGTGCATGGACTCAAGATGACTCCAAACATGGATCTTTTCTCAATCATCAGAAGCTTAGAGACCATTAGAGAACCATAGAAAGCTCTGGAGTTCCTGATCAAACTCCAATAGCATCCATGGAAGGGACCAAAACCACCCAAAAATGACCCCAAACTTGAATCTATAAGAAGGAATGTCAATGTATGAACTTTATACCTCAAAAAGTTCAGAAATATTAAGGAGATGTTGGATCCAAACTTGCTCCTTGCTTACTTGCACCAAAATGGACTCCCTCATTCTTCAAGCTTCACCAATTCTTAAAGAACTACCCAAAATTATGTAGATAAGCTCTCATTCATGCATGGGGGCTAGGTTTTCGTATAGAAGAGTTGGAGGTTGAAGAGAACATAAGCGGATTTACATTGGCTCCCAATATGCCCCTCAAAAAAAATAATTAGTGTAAATTTTTTTTGGAAAAATTTGTTTTATGTTGTTATTAAACCACGGGAAAAAATTAGGCTACTCTAAAAAAATTTAGGTTATTTCTAAATGATCCAAAATACAAAATAGCCCAAATGGTCCAAACCTTTTAAGTCCAAACCAACTAGTTTAATGAAACAAAGAGGTATAAGCCCAACTAGTTTAATGAAAAAAAATCAAACGTATTGGTAATTACCAAATAATCGATCGTCGACTTCTTTCAGTGAATGTGATCGTTGACTCATCTTCTATGGTCCTCGACTTATTGTTGTCCGTTGCCCGTTGCCGTCTGCCGGTGGCTTACTCCAACGACCTCCTCTGGTGGTAAGTGATCAAACTCATCAAAGTGCACAATGAAACAAGTATAAAAAAAACTCAATCCTATTATCTATTGTTAGGTTAACTCAAATTCCATTTATTTGTCATTATGATGAAAAATTAGAATTTACCAATTAGGTTTATTAAATTAGGGACTTAGGCTTAATAATTACTGATTATTTGTTGTTGAAACTTAAAATCAAGTTATAGTTGATATATTTTTATTGTAGGTTGCTACTTGTTGTTGAAACTTGAAATCAAGTTTATAGTTCATATATTTTGATTGTAGGTTGCTATTTATTGTTGAAACTTGAAATCAAGTTTATAGTTCATATATTTTGATTGTAGGTTGCTATTAATAAATTTTTCAATAGACAAGTAGATGTTGGAGACAACAGTTGTGAAGGAACTTCCAAAAAATAGGGGTAATGAAAGTGCCCAAGTTCCACAAACAAATCAACCTAAGCCAAAACCACAAGAACCATAATCTAATAAACCTACTTAAAAACCAAAAGTGACAAAATCTTTTGATTTGAACGATCTTTCTTCAGTCTGGAAATAGGCCAAAGATTACATCTTATAATCCTAATCAAAGTGATGAAATAAGGAGGACATATTTGATTAAAGGACCTTGTCAACCAAATGGGCAGAATTTTGAAATTACCTTTTTTAATAATAAGCCAAAAGGCTTTGTTGTGGAATGGTTTACTGATTTTCCATGGTTAAAGTATAACATAAAAAAGAATAAGGGATATTGTTTTTCTTGCTACTTGTTTGGAGGCATGGTAGGGGAACAAGGTGGAAGAGATGCATTTATAACTGAAGGCTTTGACAATTGGAGTAAAAAAATATTCCAGAAACATAAGGGTAATATTCAAAGGTGTCACCATAAGGCCCAAGAAAAGTGTGATTTGTTATTGATAAAAACCAATCTATTGGTGAAGTCTTGCATAAGCAAACAGAACTTGAGCAAAGTAATTATGAAATTTGATTACGTGCTATAATTCGTAGCTGTTGATTTTTATTTAAAAATGCACTACCATTCCGTGGACATGATGAGATGGAAAAGTCGAATAATAAAGAAGGATCCTAGGCTATCAGGCATCATGTAATCATGCAATTCTATCATGAAATTCTTGAAGATCCCTAGCCTATCTCTAGCATGTTGTTCTAACATATCACAATATCAAATAACAGTGCGACAGTTTGGGGTCTACTTACTGGCTCCGAATGATCGTACACATCGCATCCTCCTTGATTATTTTGAAAACACTTTAAAAGTTGTTTTTAAAATCTTTTCCTTAGTTTGAGACTGGATTCACACGAGTGTTCCTCCAATTCACTCAAACCAAGGCTCTGATACCAACTTGTAACACCCATAAAATCATGAAAAATTTAAACTTTTAAAACCAACCCAAAATCATAAATTGCTTACAACATAGTTTTCAGAACATGTTCCATATCAGAGTTTCCCAAAATCATAAGTCAAAACACGAGGATGTGTATGGTCATGCCTTTGCCTTCTCGCGATCGTCTGAAGTACCTGAAACATAACCCAAAATTGTAAGCCCAAAGCTTAGTGATTTCCCACAAAGTACCAACACAACACATAATCATAATAATAAAAGCAAATAACATACATACAGAACCTTCAGTATGACTGGAACGCCTCACCGGACCTTCAGCCTATCTGGATCATCCTCCGGGCCTTCGTCCTGACTGGTACGCCCCTCTGGCCTGTAGTATATCTGTGCCACCCTGGGTCTCTTGGCCTTCAACACACAGCAGGACCGTCTCAACCCAACACACCATCACATATCAACATATACCATATCAAACCCTAGCTAGCATATATAGATAGTCATACAGATCTAACAGATTACTAACGCATAGCAGCATACTCAATACCAGAACATAGACCTAACAGATCACTACATCATACTATCATGCGATAAACCACGATAACCATCCAAAGGGTCGGCCTTGGTGCCTTCGACCCAAAAGTACAGTGAGGAGAACTCACGTCGCAAACTGAACATAACTGATGAGGTCCGTCTCCGAATCTCAGCACTCTAACCAATACCTATTTCCACCAAGTGACCAATTCCATCAAAATCCCAAAATACCCAAAATGCCCTCAAGGTCAACTTGGTCAAGCTTGGTCAAAGTCAAAGTCAAATGGTCAAACCCATTAAGTCAACTGAGTTAACCCACCCTAGTCAACTCAACAAGGCTGACCCAATGCGAGTATGCGGGGCGTACTCTGGAGGTATGCTTAGCGTATGCGAAGCCTCGTAGTTGACTGCCCATCGGGGTGATTGACCCAGCACGCGGGGCGTACCCTCGCAACCCTCACACTCCATTAAGTGCTTAATGGCTTAAGCACTCAAGTCCATATTTCAGATCTACGGTCCAAATGAACTATAGAGTCATAAAGTTTCCAACTTTATGACTTTACAAGCCCAAAAAGTGCTTAACACAAGGTCGTAATCCGTTAAGACCTTCTACAAGATGCATGAAGTAATTCTAACAATTAGGACCTCATTTTTATGGCTTAGGATCCTTTCTAGGGTCTGAAAGGACAGCTCAAAATGACAAGAACAAACCTTGCACAAGATGGGACTTATGGGACCAAAAGTAACATAAAAACACCCAAAAAATGGGATCTAACAATTAAGTCATCAAGGTATAAACTTTATACCTTTTGGAGCTTCTCAAGAAGGCAAAGATCCCAGATCCACAAAATTGCTTCTACACCAAGGCTCCTCAATGTATCTTCTTTCCTTCTTCAACACACCAAGAACACACACTTAAGCTTAAACACACACTCAAAGGGCTAGGGCTTGCAAAAAATTCTCAAAGGAAATGGAGGCTGAAGAGGTGAGGGAAAATGAGGCTTAATGTTGCTTAAATACCATCCAAACCCAAACCCTAAAAATTAGGGTTTTCCTCCTGAATCTAGTACGCCCCCCGTACATAGGTGTACGTCTAGCGTACTAGGACACACCCTAGTACGCTCAACGTACACACATGTACGCATGGCGTACTCCTCCTTCCTTAATTACGAAATTGCCACTAGGGCTTCAAAGCACAAATTCTTGCACTTAGGGACCAAAATGACATGAGATAAAATTATAGGGATGAATTTAGAAGTACCCGAATACCGGGATGTTACAAATTACTCGCTTTTGTAAAATGAAAGAGTGAATAGGTGAACTTTAAAATGCAACTTTTTATGGAAGTTGAACTTTATGTCTAATTAAATTGTGGTTTTCAGTTTTTTCTTATTGTATATTACACGATTTTTTTTCGGGATACCCTTTTACTTTGACCTTGGCTCTGCCACAGGAAGAGGATTCCCTAATCATTGCGTTTAGGTGCTTAAATATGGAAGAAACCCTAAAAATCATGGGTTTGGGCTGCAGCAGCTGCCATGTCATAGCATCCCTCTTGCCACTTCGTGGCGGCAATTAGATGCACGTTTTATGAAATTGGCATGCCACATCGTGGCACAAGGTTTTTCCCAAAAACCTTACACACTACAAGAAATGAGAGTATTACTGGCGACAAACATTGTCGCTAAAAGTGGCGTTTTTCGCCGCTAATACTTTTAGCAACGACACATCGTCGCTAAAAGTCCTCCGCTGATGCTTTGTTGCTAATACTCTAAATGACGCCGCTAATGCGAGATGTTGCCACTAATAACCATTTGTCGCCACCAAAGGCTTCGCCGGTATTGGTATTTTTCCTTTTTTTTTGTATTGCACATTAAAATTGAAAAAAATTGTATAAAGAGTATAAAACTACTATGATATTAATTAATCTAATCCTACTGTAATGTCCCAAAAATAAGATCCGAAAACTTTCATTTTTTTTAAATTACTAAAATGGTAAGTCATATCATTTTCACAAAACCAAGGTATTCCAGTTTTATCAATACATCATTGTTATCAGAGTAAATCACAGAATACAGAAACATGTGGTGCGTGTTCTGCAATCATCCCAAGCTCTTCCCTTTGAAAACAGAAGTACCTGATACATAAACTGGAAACCGTAAGCACAAAGCTTAGTTAGATCCCCAAAATACCACATACCATACATACATATCACATAACATGCCCCACCCAATGAGTATAACGGGCCCGCCCTAACTCGCATAACGGGCCCTGCCCAGTGACTATAACGGGCCCCGCCGTAACTCACATAACGGGCCCCTCCCAATGAGTATAACGGGCCCCGCCCTAACTCGCATAACGGGCCCCACCCACATACAATTCATATAAGCATAACATGTAATAGCATAAAGAGTAACCATCTGGCCCCGCCCAGTAAGCATATGAGCACATATACATACAAGTGTCAGACAGACAACGAGTATTCTAACATGAATATGACCATAGACCCCATAAAGCTTGCACCTTTATGCATAAGAACCTCACAGCATGCTCAGATCTAAAAGGACAATCCCCACAACGTCTTAACTCATCAACCAACCCAAAAAGGGACCAAAAGCATAAGAAATCAAGACATAAAGAGATCTAAGAATTCAAAAGCCAAGGTATGAACTTGATACCTCAAAGGACTTTTAAAATGAATGATGATTCTGGATCTCTAAGTTTCCTACCAAGCTATGAACCTTCCACCTTCTTCAATCTCTTCAAATTGAGCAAAACAAACACCAACTTCTTCTCAAGAGCTCAAAAGCACAACAATGGAGGCTAAAAGGTCGATTTTACGGTTTAGGAGGTATGGAGGCTGGTAAAGAGGTCAACCCTAGGGACTTAAGGTCTTTATATAGGGTGCAACACACTTAAATTAGGGTTTCTTAAACTCTTCGTACGCCAAGTGTAACCCTCGTACGCCCAATGTACGAGGCCTCACATCCGTGACCATGACTACTTAGTATGCTCAGCATACGCCAATGTACGTCCTGCGTACTTGACCTCGCACTAGTACACCCTGCGTACTCCCTATGTATCCCCCGCGTACTATGGTTATCCTTTAACCCCAAATTCATCTGAAGGCCATAACTTCTTCATTATAAATCCGATTTCGACGATCCTTATATCCATGAAAAGGTGACGAAAAGCTCTACGCTTTTATCAAATCATACATGCCTTAAAATTTCCAGAACAACAATCCAATTTCCATAAAAGCCCGAGTTGAGACTTTACCAAAATACCCCTTGGCTCTAAAATCACAAACCGAACATCCGGATCATCTAAATTACATCACCCACACCCATATGGGAAACGATTCAGGATAGGGCGTTACACCTACATCGTTCTATTCCAGAATATTAATCCAAAATCTGTTCAAAATACTCATCTAATTTAACATAATGCAAAATATCCAAAATAATAGTCTAAAATACTTACACAAAAAAACATTACAAAAATCCTACAAGTAGCTACTCGTCATCATCGCTCTCCTCGTTTCCACATACAAGAAAAGTACGAAATATTGCATTGTACTATAACTAACAATTACCAAACTACAAAATACCATTATAGTATTGTACTTTCATAAACTAACAATTTCCAAATTACACATATTGCATATAAAACATTATAGCATTGTACTAAAACTAACAATTACCAAACTACAAAATACCATTATAGCATTGTACTTTTATAAACTAACAATTACCAAACTACACATATTCCACATAACACATTATATCATTGTACTATAACTAACAATTACCAAAGTACACATATTGCATGTAACACATTATAGCATTGTACTATTTTTTCATTTTTTCCCTTATAGCATTGTACTTTTATAAACTAATAATTACCAAACTACAAAATACCAATATATCAAACTATAACCAAACTAACAATTACCAACATATAAACTATTACCAAACTAATAATCACCAACATTTGAAACTATTAATAAACTAACAATTACCAACATTTGAAACAATTACCAAAATTAAATAGTCTTGTTACCTGTGATTGTGGTGGTGGCTGTGTCAGTGGTTGTTCCTGATCGTACATTGACACAATCGTAGAAGGTTTACGCCCAATGCCTTTGATATGGCCTCGTCGAACACCCAACATTCTTTCAAAACAATTTTGTGTATCCTTTGGTGTTAGACCGCTGGCTTTAGAAGAAGCATGAGTTTGTTGACTGATCTCATGGAGTAAAACATTCTGTATTTTCAAAAAATGATTAACATCATAAAATTTAGATTACTAAATATCCCTTGAAGATATAAACACTTATATGAAAATAAAAATTAAGCACTTATGTATTGTTGCTTGACTGCATGACTACTAAATACCCCTTGACGATCAGTATTATCCTTACGAAATGTTTCGATTCGAGTGATGTCCTATTTAACATTAAAATTAGATTAATTATAATTTAAATAAACAATTGACTATATCATAACTTACTTCTTTGAAACAGGCATTGCTATACGAGCACGATCCCCCTCTGTTTACAACTTGTTGTTGTGCGCGCACTCCTTTGTTTGACGCCGAACACTTTAAAAATTCGGGCATTTGAAAACGTTCGACTGCTTGCGCCCAATTTTCATGTGACATACCCTAGGGGGGTGGCTAATTCCCTTGGGATATCTGTAAGCCCCCCAACATTTTGAAAATAAGTATGCGCTTTATTTTTCCGGCCTCTATAAACTCTTTGTAAAGTCGCATCAATGCTTTGCAACAACTGAGCACGCTCGGGATCCAAGTTAACCTTATCCAAATCAAACTTATTCTACAAATACAAAAAAGTTAGTTAAATAAATACCAATCACAACTAAACTTAAAATATTATCCAATTTACCTTTAGATGCACGACTGTGACATTCCTTAAAGCGGGGGAAACATTGTCCTAACCAGATACGTTCAAAGGGATGTTCATCCACATATACCTTCCTATCTCACGGGTAAAGCAATTACCACGGTTCCCAAAATGGGAATATGTGAGCTCCATGTCGAAATCCAAATCCACGGGCTTTCCCTTGTTTTCTCGTATTAACTTTCATAGCTAGATGTTTTTTTGATAGACCTTTTCTTTTTTTAGGAACCTCAGCTGAAAAATATAATTAAAAATATTAGTCACGAGATCTTATAATAAATGAATAAAAATAGCTAATAAATATATCATAATAAGACTTATCATCATGTTCGTGTTGTCCACGACCAAAGCCTGCCGGAGGTGGTGGATCCCCGACACCATCACCTCCATATCCCAGGCTATAACATCCGCAATCATGTAGAAGAGTATCATCCAACTAAAACCCATATATAGTATGCAAAATTACAATATGAATAAAAGTTACACATTGCATATACAAAAATATTACACTTTCTATTATAGCATCCTACTTTGTTTTTTTTCATTATGGCATTGTAGTTTCCAAATTGCATACAAATACATATACAAAAATAATATTTTCCATTATAGCATTGTACTTTCCAAAAAATCCATTGATACATATATAAACACATTACATACATAAATACACATTATACATACAAATACACTTAAACATGCTTCCTACACATATTGCATATTCATTATAGCATCATACTTTTTTTTTTCATTTTTTCCATTATTGCATCCTACTTTTTTTCAATTTTTTCCATACATATATTCATTATGAGAGGTGATCTTGCACGGAAAGATTTGATAGTTCCACTGAAAATATATGAATTGACAATTGTGCTCCTATTTATTTATAATAAAGCAACCGGTTTTAGTTTCTCAAAACGCACATCAGGATAATAATTGCTACCATAAGCTCACATCCCAACACCTGTTGTTCTATGTTGGTGTACAACTCAAAAAAGAGAAGGACCACCACCCACCCATTTGAATCCTTTGATGACTTATCGGCTGTGAGGAAGAGTTTCACTAAAATGGAGACGAACCGGAATAACGTCATTACTCTGAAATTCACCTAGCCAAGACAATTGCCATTCGAGAGTCGAGTTTTTTGCCATTCGCACCACCCATTATGCCAAGGCCTTGGACCAACAAGGCTCCGTTGAATAAATCAACCAAGAAGATTAAGATTTTCGAGTCATTGAATCTGGGTAACTAATCCAATTTTAAGAAACCGGAGATGCTGAAACCATATGAGCTTGGGAATTTTGAAGTGAAGTTGAGGGATGAAGTGCTTGGGAAGCTACTAAGTAGAGCAGACAGAGTAGTGCTTGTTAAACCTCACATTTCTAGTAATCGGCAAGTCAATCTTTGTAAGAAACAACCTGCAAATTGCATATAATAACGATTACAATTCACTAGTGAAACAAAAATGGTTTTATTAACTCATAAATTGGATGGTGTAACCTGTAGGAAGGGATGAGTTGACGAATAATATGTTAGAACTAATACATTACCACTGGAAGATCCTGTCTGTAAAGTCTGATGCCTAGAGTTCCCATTGTCGACATGAGAAACATGTGTCACGTTTTTCAGGTTCTTTGATTCAATCTAAGTAAACCATTTTGGGATTTTCATTTTTCATCATGTGCTAGTGCCTAGTTCCTCGTGCTAAATATAATTTCAGACAAAGGAGAATGGTAAAATTATTCTCAAAACTGGTGGTGTGCTTTATCTTTTCCGTGGTAGACATTATGACCATAATACTCGTCTACAATACCCTGTGATGTTGTGGAAACCTGCAACCCCAGTTTACCCTAAAGTTATAGAGAAGCACCTGAATGTTTGACTAAAGAAGAAGGCGATGAGTTGAGAATAAAAGGGAAAAAACTTTCCCCAATTTGTAAACTAGGTTACTTCATTACATATATGCTCATTATTTCTTGTCATCATTATAAATTATTGATATATGCTCAATTTTTCACCTTATCGTTCAAATTTGTTTATTCTTTTACAGCGAAAAATGGAGTTTACCTTAATCTAGTAAAACATGTGAAGCAAGCTTTTGAAGAGTCTGCATTAGTGAAGATTGTAGCACCGAAGGAAGAAGATGCCCTTGTAGAGCCAAACGAGGAAGAATATGGACGTAGTTTTGGAAACAATTTAATGAGATATTTCTAAAGTTTAGAAAACAAGAATGCAAGACAAAATAACCAAAATTCACTCTTTGATTAATTGGAAAATCACTCAAAACCAATATTTTTACAATCTGTTCTCATAATCATAAACTCGATTATGAACATGTATATATAGCCTAACAAACCAACTTGTATTAGACTAGGAAACTTATGACCAACTTGTCATAAACTAAACTTTCCATAAATTAGATTGCTTGGTCTCCAAGTCCTCGTCGACTTAGGATTCCAACAATCACCCCTAAATCTCTAAGTCCTTCTAGATAATTCTTTAACCCCGATCAACATCCTATTATCTCTTTTCACCACCCCGACCTCGTTAATCAAGCATGTTCCGAGAGCACTTTTCCATCGAACAACAAGACAAGGTCACGACCACCTTTACCGTCTTCCGTCACCCGCAAAACGAACTGAATCAAAGCCACCCGCTTTGACGTCTTCCCATCCATTTACTCCGCGCCTCCGGTTAGTCTCTCTCTACCTTAGAACAAGCTCAATCAAGAAAAATTGGGGATGCTATTGAGATGCTTCAACTCGCGCTCAAAAACAATCGACACCACCTTAAACCGAACCCGGTTCCCGCTGCGTCTGTCCTGCAGCAAAGGGCTACAATTTTCTTAAAACCGACTCTCAAACCGGCCTCCCTATGTCCTCACGAACCCTATGCTCTGATACCAATTAAAGTTTAGAAAACAAGAATGCAAAACAAAATAACCAAAATTCACTCATTGATTAATTGGAAAATCACTCAAAACCAATATTTTACAATCTATTCTCATAATCATAAACTCGATTATGAACATGTATATATAGCCTAACAAACCAACTTGTCATAAACTAAACTTTCCATAAATTAGATTGCTTGGTCTCCAAGTCCTCATCGACTTAGGATTCAAACACTTTCTCTCTCTTCAATATCATTATCTCAATGTTATTATATTTAACCTAATGATATATTTGTCATTTGAATTAAACTTTCAGTGGAAAAAAGTAAAAGCAACTGTGAAAAAGTAAATTTTCAGCCGTTCGATTATGTCCAGATCAACGAACATGGTTAACCAGATTGTTTTGAAATGGATCGTGGTTTTCTACTATTAGCGGCGACGCACGATATTAGCGGCGACACGTAACCCACAAATTACATGTCGCCGCTATTGCGCGCCTTTATTTTTTATAGTGACATTTGATCCCTCTAAGTCCTCAACTGATCTATTCCGGAGAACAGATGTTACAGAGAAATTGTCTTTTTGAAAAATCAACATAATCGAAACATAAATAACAAATAAATGACTTTTTTAAAAGATCATATATAAGTAGAAGGTTATCCCTTGCTTTGTGATGGACACAAGGTCTTATTTGAAAAATCGAAAGTGTAACAGGAAAACTTACTCGAAACAAAAACAAGACCTTCCTCCCGAAACAAAAATAAGACCTTCCTCCCGTCGATGGATAAACCTTCTACTTAAAATTAATTATAACCAATGGATATGAAGTTGAATAACCAATAAACTAATATAGAAAATGAATATTCTTTAAATATAGAAAAAAAACAAATAAATGACTTTTTTTAATATGTACCCATGAACTTCTATATAATTTAGCGCGTTGTGAAAAATATATATAAATTTTTTTATGAAAAAATGAAATGATAATATAAAATTCCATTAGACCATATAAGTTGTATCGTATATATTGAATAACTAAAGAAATAATTTTCACCAATTCTCTCTTGTTTTATTTGCTTGAATTGTAGCGATCATGAGTCATGACTTTGGGAAAGATGATCTTAAATAAACTTCATTTTACTCGCACGGTGTGAATCCCACACACTCACACATCCCATCTATGGAGTTCATTTAGCACCAACATTTGAGAAACCTAAACTAAATACACCAGTAAAAAAACGATAATGATTATTTTATTTATTATATTTTCTTGCATCAATCAATTAAAACATATAAAAAAGGAATCAAATTTATTTATTGGCACATCGCCAAGTACAAAAGTAAGAAAAAAAAAATAGAAAAAAAAAATGAGAAAACACAAATCAATCGTTACATGCTTAAATAAAAAACTGTATGAGAAACTTATTTCTTACATGTAATTCCATTTCCTCCACCCGTGCAGTCAAGCATGCCAAAATCCATCATTGGCGAGCCATGTTCATCCTTGATTTCATTAGGAGAGAACACGCAGAGGGCACAATCAGCCGTAAGGAGTGAACTAGTCTTGTACTTATCATCACCACCAACCACAGGCATTGCCACTCCTTGTTTTGCTGGATTTTCAAAATCAGGACGATAAGTTCTACCAAGAATTCCTTCAACTTTAGATGATAAACCAAAGAATCGGAATTGTACTTCCAGATGAGCAAAGCTATCATTTGCTGGAATCTGATAATTATGGATCTTGCTATCTTCTTCTGATACTGGAATTACATTGACAGATATTTCAGCAAGATCTAGTATGTTCACCGTTATACTATTGGTTGTTGCAGTCCTTTCAACTTGTATGTTGCCTTCTGTGGAATTCCACTCGGAGGAATGGCTTTCTGGAATGAACAATTCCTTCCCGTCATATGATAACTTTAAATGATCAACATTATCATCCCACTTTTCAGTCCTTGTTGCTTCAAGAGTGAAATTGTGATGGCCAAACTTAAGACCCAGTGCTTGGATCCATGTATAATCACGAGTTCTCCCTTCAGGTCTAAGTCCAATAAAACGTGCGTTTATTTGGAGATCGGAATCAGATATCAAACTAAAATGCTCGTTGCTTTTTCCATGAAAATAGAATACAATTCCATCACCACCAATGAATCGTGGGTCGTAGCATGCAGCTCCAGGTCCATTGCAGTTTGGTTTACGTGCTATCAACATGCACACAAATATATGATTTATCAGTTGAACTATATATATTTTCATGCGTGTATGTTTTTTCGATGGCAATTGCTCATTTTATTCGCATATTTCACTTATAACAGCCCATAAATGAAAACTATTGGAACCATAAATGTTATAAATCTTGTAATTTTGAAGAGGGGGGTTTCTTTGACTTACATTTACACACGGCCTCGCATTTGGGTGAATAGCAATCAAGAAAACATGCTTTGTCTTTCGGGTTCTTTGGTTTAACCTTGGGGCATTCTACTGGGCACTTGATGCGCTTCATGAAACACCTGCTTTTTCGGCTCTTGCATGTTAAAAGCTCTTGTACAGGTTTCACAGGCTTTGGAGGCTTAACACGCTTTACCTTATTAGCAGATGCTGCTTCAGTCACCATCGACACCAACGTTGCCTGTAAAAATAAAATTATCACTAGTGTCTTAACACCCAACATCATCATCTTTTGTTTTAATTTTTGAAATTGCAAAAGATGATATTGTATTAAATAATGGCACACGAGATAGAGGATCTCCAACCTCGTATATATAAGTAGTCTACATAGTGAGTTTGCAACTAATTCTTAAAATATTGAAGTGTTGCAAGTTGTGTTCGGCAAGTTTGGCGTTGAAGATTTTTGAAGTCAATATATCACCAAATTGTGACTGTAACAAAAATGTTTGGAAGCTATAATTAAGTTTAAATGTCAAGTTAAAAATTCTAAGAATTGTTGATGAACTCATATATCGATTTCATCCCGTTAGGACATCCACAATGCATTAAACTTGTTAGAGTTTAATGGATTGACACATCATCATTTTACTTGCTATGCAACTCTATATTATTTTTCCTACAATGCATTGAACTCAATAGAGTTCAATGAAATATATATTTAATAGTTAAAAGGTTTCTTTTTTCCCATTGAAGAGTTCAATGACCATTGAACTTCATATCCATTGAATGCCAACATGACATCCCACAATGGTAGAGTTTAATCAATTGAATGCCAATTAGGCATGCCACCTCATTCAACTCTCTCATTGAACTATACATTGTGGATGCTTTTACTTGAACTTGTAATTAATAAGTGTTAAATGCAAATATATTATAATATTTTATCTCTATATATATTAAAAAAAAGAAATTTTATTACATTACCTTCAACAATCAGCCAATTGATTGGCTTTTCTTAACACCCTTGAATCAATTTGATGATGTCATCCTCACAAAAAAAAATCGAATGCCTTTTCTTTTGAAAAATGCGTACGCGATCCCTCTTTAATTTAAAATCCTATTCCCCTCTATACATAATGCAACCATCGTTAAACCACATCTCCTATGCGTCTCTTGATTCTTCGGCAGCCATTTCTGACGACCATCCTCCTTATTTCTTCCTAGCTAATTGCAAAGGACTTGATTCCAAGAATCACGAGGTATGTTTTTATGTTTTCATGTTTTCAATTCAAGATTCTTGAATGCTGAAAAAGTTATAATCTTTAACCAATTCAAATATGCCGAAAACCACTTTTTCGATCTGGGCTCATTTATATCGGAGTAAATTATGCATCAAATTGCTTTCAATTTTGCTATTGAAACATAAATATCAGGTGTTTAACAATTATCGACTCTTACTTCGTCAAATCAACTCCACAAAGAAGTTGGCTTGAGTAGCATTTGATGATGAAGAACAATTGATCGATTGCCACCTTTTTCTCGACCAGCAAAGCAACGAAGCCCTAGAGGCATTGGTTGCCCCGAATAAAAAAAATCAAATATTTATTTTAGCAGCGACACGAAATGGTCGAAAGGTTATTCCTATCTGTTCATATATCTCTCTTCTATCTGCATGTTTGTATTTGCAGGTCAGACCTCTGACTTTTCTTTTGGTCTTCTTTCTAGTAACGATCATGGAGCATTTTGATATACAACAAGTACCATGTCTCAGTTCTTAGGGGGTCAAGCGTTTATTTGTTTCCTTGCTCCATTGTTGTGATCTTGAAGCATACAGACAATTAACAACCCTTGAAGATCCTGAAATTCTAGCCAGAGAGACAATGTGTATACCCTTTTGATCCATATTTCACTATTAGGCTTGCAAAATTGTTGTTTTTGGCATGAAAACACTCACATATCATACTAACAAAAGTCGTGTATGGTGTAATGCAGTTAGCGTAAGCGAAATAGAAGCACTTTATGAGTTATTTAAGAAGATTAGCAGTGTTGTTATTGATGACGGATTAATCAATAAGGTTTGTACAAACATTCTTTACAGTTTCTATGTTGCTCTTATTTTTTAATATAACAAAAAATTTCATTTGTATCACAGGAGGAGTTCCAATTGGCATTATTTAAGACAAATAAAAAGGAAAGCATGTTTGTTGATCGGGTATGTTTATTTAGTATTTACAACTAAAGTATTTTGACTTTTGGACATTGTTATGGAAGCCTGTTGTTAATACTTTAACTTTCAGGTGTTTGACTTATTTGACACAAAGCATAATGGAATCCTTAGTTTTGAAGAGTTTGCTCGTCCACTATCAGTATTTCATTATACGTTTCACGGCCGGTAATCCCCTAAAATTCATATTTAAAAAAAAAACACATT
Source organism: Lactuca virosa (assembly GCF_052849685.1). NCBI lineage: Eukaryota > Viridiplantae > Streptophyta > Magnoliopsida > Asterales > Asteraceae > Lactuca > Lactuca virosa. The sequence continues at coordinate 109,740,505 of NC_136429.1, forward strand.
AAACTTCATTTTATTCCAAAATCTTGAAGTTAATTTTTGTTTTTTTTCCAGAAAAGTTAGGTAAAGTGGAGATGGAGGTACCACGGGCGGAGGTGCTTCTGGTGGCAGAATCAACCTCAAGGCTTATGACTAGAAGGGGTAACAGAAGTGATTGTTTTGTTTTTAGGAAACTCATTGTCCATGGTAGGGTTCTCGCATTGTTTTTATTTTTATTTTATTTTTTTGTTCGTAAATTAAGATTGAATCCTTTTATTAATTCTTGCAGGTGGTTATAGTGTAAGTTATCCTTCAAATACAACTGTTGTAGGCACTTTTTATGATGCTCTAACATGTAGCCTTACAGTTGATAAGTTTATCATGAAAACTGAAACTAAAACACTTATGCCACGTTTTTAGACACAACCACTGCACATTCAAGGTAAGCAACGATTTTTAGCCCTAAACATCACTCTTGATCTCGATTTCAGGCCATAACCTCACTCTCAATCCTAATGTTTTGCAGATAGAAGATAACATAATATTTCAAGCCCAAAACCACAAAAGTGATCTTGATTTTTGTTTTAGTTTCTAATTCATGGTCGTTGCAGATGAACACATTCAGAAACCATATTTGTTAGTTTTCCTTATTAACAATTGTTGCATGTTAGTTTTTAATAAACCCAATCATTCATATCAATATGTAGTTGATTTGGTTGCTCTCTCACAATCTGTAAGTTATATATATATATATAACTTACAGATTGTGAGAGAGCAACCAAATCAACTACATATTGACATGAATGATTGGGTTTATTAAAAACTAACATGCAACAATTGTTAATAAGGAAAACTAACAAATATATATATATATATATATATATATATATATGTGTTTTTTATTTATCAAAACTAATCGTTCATTTCGCATGGTGTAGATGATAAAGATTAAAGAATTTTCAATTCAAGTGCTCCCCAATCAAGGAAAAAGATCTAGATTTCATGCCTCATTTTTTGTGTTTGCTTTCCATGTAGGTCTAATTTTCATTTTCGTTTATGGCTTTCTTCCCCAAATCCCATTCTAAGGTATGTTTTTGTGTTTACGCTTGTTTTATTTTGACATTTTTTATAATGAGGGAGTAATTAGTTGTTAATTTTACAGTGGTGGGAGACTCTTTGATTGTTGAAGAGCAAGAAGAGAAAGAGAACCTACTGGAAGAGGTATGTCTTGATTTTTATGACATTCCAATATTCCTTCGTATGATCATTATATTTTCTATTATTATTTACCAGTAAATAAATTTATGGATTGTGGACCTTGATATAGTTGTGTGATGTTGAGATACAAACTAAGCAGGTTAAAGTTGCATATGTTTAAAATAATAGGCTTAGGATTGGAATGAAATGAGCTAACGACTAGGTTATTTACTTAGACTATGTAGAGAATAAAATCAATGGAAACCCAAAAACAAGTACCAAATTTGCATTATAAAAGTTCGGTACTAAAATTGCAAAACTAGCGACCAAAATGCAATTTACTCGAAAAAAGAAAGAAGAAGAAATTACATTTTCTTTGAAGTGTATTTCATTCATGCATAGGTATGGGACGAAGTCTTGCAAATCATCTCTTGGTCAATGGCTCTAAGGTATCACATACGACCCTTGTTTTTACAATATGTGTTTAATTTTTTATAGATCTTATTTGATTTTTAGGTTTTTTTTGTTCATTCTTCAGGTTTTTTTCTACATTTGTGTATGGAATGACAGACACACCGAAGAAAATGATAGTTTCAGGCTGACCATCTATGGTATGTAAATCATAAAACCTCATTTTTTCTGTTGTTTCTGTTTTGTAGTTGTTGCAGTTTTCTTTTCTTTTTTTCACTTTTTGATTTTGTGATGGCAATGACCCTGACAAGCATTTCAGGTATGTTTTAATTTGAAAGTATTTCTCTTACCATCTACTTATCTGAAAACTTTCTTCATTTCAAGATTGCATTTATGCTTGTCGATTAATCGTTAAAGGATATCATATAAAAATGAAACTTTTTCACTATGTATTTGCAATGCTCCTTTTTTTTTAATTCACATGGTTGAAAGAAGTGATTCTATACACGTCTGATTTTGTTTTGTGGAATATGTTTCTCTTTTCTTACCAGGTAACAGGTAACATTGATGTAGTTGATAGTTTTAGTTTCTTGATTACTGGATTTGTGTGTATCTATTAAACATGTATGCATCTTTTTTATTTTAGTTTTTTATATGGTGTTTCTCTGGTTGCATGTATGGTATATATATTTTATATGTGTTGTGTCATGTGTGTGTATATATGTCTCATGTGTCTGTTTGTGTAGTGTGTGTATGTGTCAGTGAGTCTGTTTTTGTGTGTTTGTGTGTGTATGTTTTTAAAGATAATATTGGTTAAATTCAAGAAATAGCAATTAATTTTCTTTCTATTTTTTAATTTATCCTTATATACTCTTATTAAAGTATTGTACTTTGAAAGTACAATGTTATAACTCGATATATTTTCAAAAGGCTAACCAGTTATAACATGTAGTTATTTGAAGGCAAAGGTTATTTTTGTCAACCATGGCTAAATTTTTAATAAAATCTATAAGTTCATTATTTTCATTAATCTTTTTGTTTTGTAGCAATTTCATGGGTTTTGATGGGTAGGTTTAGATTATTCTTTAGTGGTGCAACATGTACTTGCACAATAGAATGTAAAAAGGGTGAGAAACAACCACTAAGACCATCCACAGCGGACCTTGCAAAGCCAAATTGAAAGCCACATTTGGTTTGGTCTTTCATAGTTTGAAAGACTTGTAAAAGTAATTTGTGGGCCATTTTAATATTACTATATTATTTTTATAAAAAAACTATTTTAAGTCTTTAATAAATTATAGCCACAATCCTCACATTGAATATTCGATATTTGTTTCTACTAGTATATATGATTTCAAAATTATTTTAGAGATCATTATATCAACTTTATAAAATCAATTTTTTGTTAAATTGTTTATTTATTTATGAATCGTATTTTTTTAAGTTAACCTTTGTTTTTTGACTTCTCGTGCAATATCTATATACGTTGTGTAGTATATATATATATATATATATATATATATATATATATATATATATATATATATATATATATATATATATATATACTTAAAGTTTTGTATCACTAAATAATTGTATTTTATGTTAATTTGTTACTAAATAATAATTATTATTAATATTTAAGATAAATATTAGAATATATAAATTAGTTGCTGATGTGGCAGCCACTTTTGGAAGATGAGTGATATTACACTGATGTAGAAGTAATTGCAAAAGCTGATCATGTAACATGTTTGAAAGACTAGTGGCATTGCACTGATGTCTATGGTCTAATCCATTATTTCCACTTAGCCTATCAAGACAATTTGAATGTTAAGGTAAATGAACATATATATATATATATATATATATATATATATATATATATATATATATATATATATATATATATATATATATATTCATAAGATTTATCAAGTAAAAAAGGAAACCACTAAGTTTTTTTTTATAAAGTCTTTTACATTATTTTATCTCAAATATAGCACAAACGAACACAATAGATTTCTTATAACCATAGCATTTAAGTTGAAGTTCAAATTAATATATTATCTTAAATGTTGCCATTATTGTATTATCCAAATGTTATCATGGTGGGTTGTTTCTAATAAAGACAATCTTCTTCGTTAAAGCATTTTTATCTTATGTTATTTGAAATTGGTATTTTTAAATTATTTTATGTTAATTTGAAGTATAGTATTATGTGATTTGTAAAACAACTAAAAGGTATTCATATTTCAAGAAGTCTTGAAAATGGAAAAAAGTATTTCCTTTTATATCGGAGAAAATATATCTTTTAATTTAATAAATGAGGAAGGATATAATTTATAATCCATGACTTTTACAATACATGCATGGTTTGTATATGAATGAGATGACCGTGTCATGCAATTTTGTTTATAAAATGGAACATATTTCTATAACATAATTATAACTTTTTAATATAAGTGAATAATACACAATGACTACTAACGAAAAAACATTAACATGACTTGCAATAATATGAAAAAGACTATTATAATGATACATGTTCTAACTATATAATATAATTTTAAAATATGTAATACAATTAATATTTATCGTGAACTATTTATCACATGGTTTATGAAAACCATTTGGGTAGAAAGTATTCATTGGAATGAAACTAATCACACCCGCTACTAAAAACAAAACTATTCGTACCCAGTCGAAAGAAAACCAATTGTCGCCTAAAAACTGTTCACGTTATGTGCATTAAAAATATAATTCAAACGCCATCAATGGACTAGAATACTACTTATCGCAATGTTATGGTTTTTATAATAGTTTAAATTTTTGGATAAAATAATTAAAAAGAGATAAGCCATTTTTCCTTTTTTAATATAGCTTTCGAATTGACATTAATCTAAATAAGATTATCATATAATAGAGATATGATCAAACGATTTGTTTATATAGTTCATATTATTACAATTTTTGCAAGATATTTGAAATGATCCTGATTATGGTGACATGTGCGGAATTGTAAAGATCTAGTGAATCGTGCAAACATCAAGAACACAAGGAGTAAATAAACAAGTTTAAGCTCCATTATAATAGTAAGAGTACAATTGGGTTTTGTTATTTCTATCACTAAGCAAACACTCACAAATGGGTCTTACATAATGGGAGTCACTCACTTCTTATTTATAGGAAAGCCTCAACCCATTTACACATACAAGAGGGTAAGCCACATCCAATGAGAACTTTGCACCATAACATTCTCCCCTTCAAAGTTAGGATTGGATATCCCGGATTCAGTTTCCAAACGAGTTCGGTCGATCTAGACCAAGTCCCCCTCAAAGTAATACCGGTCTTCAAATCCGTAAATGAATAACCGAGAAGCTTCGAATACCCATTTCTACATTCTCCCCCTTTTTATAATCAACAAGTAATTATAAAACCCACAAAGGATGAGAACCACTCGAGAAATAAACTTGACGAATCTCCCCCTCGGTGTGTGCGAAAAATGCAACCGTGAAAATCTTGCACGAAAAACTATCACAAAAAGCCAAGAAAAATTTCAAAATTTTGTGAAAATTTTCGACTTTTGGATGAGAGTTGCAAGAATTTCGAAAATATGGGTATAAACTGCCAATTTCGTAATTCTGCGGTGACCCGTTGCGCCAAAACTGCTTTCAATGCGAAACTTTACCCCAAATGCGAAACTGAGCATAAAGTGTCAATTCGCAAAAGCCTTAGGGACCAGATTCGAAAATATTCTCATTTCTCAGAATTTTTACCTTAAATACGAAACTGGGTAAAATTTGCCAATTCGCATAAACTGTAGGGGTTCAAATCGAAAATTCTGCATACTTCACAAAACTTTATTCCCATTGTGAAAGTGGGTAGTAACTACCAAAACATTGAAACTATAAGGACCATATGCGAACATTTTCCTTTCTTCCCCTAATTTGTTACCAGATGCGAATGAACAAACCACACACCAGTAGCAATGAGAACCATCAGCAACCCCAATAGTTTATTGTAGATGCGAACTCAATTTTGACCCCAAAACCGAAATTCTTATCCATAGATGCGAACAACAAGCATCACACATCGATATCATATTCGACATCCAAACCAACTTCCCACTGCGAAGCCTTGTTCGACATCCACATCAATTAACTCAAAGTGAAACTTGTTTGACCTCCAAATCCAAATCCAAATCGCATTCTCAGATGCGAACGATCCCAAGAGACCACCACATGTAGAACTCCCAATCTACAAATTTCCGATATCAATACCTATTCAATCAAACATATACAGTATCGAACTCTGTCAAAGTTCCAACTTTGACTTTATAAGAAGCTTTGACTTTCAAATCATTGACACTGATTATCAAAACAATTCGAAACTATTTTTTGATCTGAAAACCATTTAAGCATTCTTCTCCTCCGCTTCTCCTTTTTCACATTCGTTATTCGATATTAGGTCACTCATAAACAACCATTCGCACATCAACTACCAAGATCGACAGTCAAACTTGACATCATCTTCTCGATTTACAGTATACGTGAAAATCCAATTCGAAGTCTACTTCGTCATCAACCTTTTGTCTTCAAAATCGGAACCTTACAAATACCAATATCATAATTCAGATTCGCTCATAGTTCACTATCGAATCAATTAACGAACCACAATCAACCATTGATAACGAAAAATAAAAATCAAAATTCATTAACCTTTTGTGATTCAACATTTGAATATCAGAAGAACAAATCGGTTACATAGATTGAATAAAACCAGATATAAGAAATCAGTTGAACATGAAGCATGAACTATTTGAAATCAGAAGAACAACAACTGATAGTGAGATGTGGAGATTCACGAGTCAATGAATTTACGATTTTCAATAAGATTTGGGCTTGAAATTTAATGATAAACAGTAACAGATAAAAAATATTGGGTTCAAATATGTTCAGTGAACAGTAATTTTCATTATTTGGGCTTAATCTATTGAAAAATTATATTGGATCAACAATAGGGTTCAACACAAAATAGATCCAACAAGACAAAACGATCGAAAATGAAAAACGAAACGCACGATTTAAAAAAATTGATTAAATTCGAGTTTTGAGAAAAACCTTGATCGTTCATCTTCGATCTAAACATGAATTTTTCGGAATCCACTAGAGAATTTGAGACACCTTCTTCATGATTCTTTTTCCGTTTGCAACACATGAATCAACCATTGAAGATCTTGGTTCTTTTATTGGAACAAGAAAATCACCAATCTTCACATTGTACCACCCACGATGTGTATTATACAATCCGTTCTTCGTGTTCTTCAACGATCTAGCATCATCTTCTTAAGAATCATCAACACTTTTGGGTTTTGAATTCAAATTCATTGCAACACTTGATGATTGTTGCTTTGGAACCCAAATTTGCTTCATATATTTCAGATTCATGGCAACTTTTGTCACACCCCCAAACTGGGACGGCGAAATCGTTCGGGGGCGGATGACGTCATGTATAGTATCACAACAATTGTATAATAGTAATCAAAGTACAACAACCATTACATTGATAAAGTATAGTTTTACATTCGTGTTCAAATCAATGTATACTTGACACCAAAATATATAGCAAAAACTAAAATACATGAGTCTATGAAGCTCCGTTTTCTCAAAACCTGTGGATACCTGTTTACTGATTTCCTGAGAAAACAAGTAGTTTTGAAAAGAGTGTCAACAATTAAGTTGGTGAGTTCATAAGCATGTTTGTAATTGAAATCTGTCATTTGTTCCTTGAAAATGTAAGTATGTTTTCCCAGAAAATCCTATATTTTCTGTTGTAAATGTGGTGTAGTCTTAATACCCTAAGACCAAAACGTGTAAATGATATTGTACTCTGAGATAGTATAATGTAGTTTTAATTCACATAAAACCATGAAAAGTATGTTTTCTATGTACTGGAATACTATTCTATATTTGTACTTGTATAAAACCTGTGTAATTGTAAGTGCCTGGATTCACCAGCTGTACTGTAAAATACTGTATTATAGTTTATTCTTTAATAAAACTATGTGAAGTTGTTTACTTATTCATATACAAATCGTATCGTTCAATACCAAATTGTGAGTTATCATAACCATGCCTGATGACCTAAGATGTCCTGAACACGACGTTCTTCAGGGGTCGCAATCGGTATGACATTTGTCACCCCAGGCCTGCCGGCCTAACTGTAGCTAACAGTTAAGGTGCGGGATTTTCAGTCCCGTATAGATCTATACACAAGTGTCACACTCTCCCTCCAGGAGACTCTGGTTATAATTTCAGGACTTGCTTGGTACTTAGATAAGTACGTGAAGTGTGTCTCACAAATGCTATATTGACGGTTACATGTAGAATAATGAAAAGTCCTTTTTATGATAAATAACAGTACATATATTCCATAAACTATATCTATTATAGTTTATATCTTTGTTTTCTGTAATGTATTCTAAACTTGGTAATAAAGTGCATATGATCCATAAACTATACCTATTATAGTTTAAATGTTTGTTTTCCGTATTGTATCTCAACTGTGTTAAATGATATGTAAGTTCCATAAACTATACCTATTATAGTTTATATGTATGTGTTCTACTGAAATGAAAACTTTTGTATTGTTAATGATTTGGCAAGTTTAAATCGTAAAATCCATGATAAAGTTGTTTCGTGAAATTTAACATTTGTGTCTAAATGGTACTAAAATAGATTACAAAAATAATATTTTTGTTTAACAAGTTTAAATGGTTTTATACTTATATAAATATAATATTTACATAATTATGATTAAAAAGGTGGTCGAATAAATAATTCTACACTAAGCCCACAACCAAACAAAGAACAGGAAATAGAGCAAAATTATCAATTATATGCCTGTTGAACCTTGATTATATAATTATATATATATATATATATATATATATATATATATATATATATATATATATATATATATATAAAATATGTTTTTAATAACGACAACGATTGACAAAATATTCAAATCATTTAGATATTAACACAAAATTTCTTGTGTTACAATTGTATCCCCCCCCCCCTAAAACAGTGAAAACGTAGGGGTATGAACTCACCTTGAGTGCGTGTTCTTGGTTAGGTACGATGTGGTTGCGATAATCTTTGGATTAGAATACGTATATTTTCCGAATTCCTAATAATATATAAACACATAGTATTGTGTTCATATTAGTAAATGGATATTAAAGTATTGTATATAAGTCACTAGATTAATGAAGGATGCTTACTGCGAATCCTTAAGAAAACTTTGAAGAACTGCTTTCTGGGATGAGTTTGAAAATGTTCTTTGAATTGAAAGGAAAAATGAGTTTGATACTTGAGAGAGAATGGGGAAAGTTTTCGTTTACTTGGAGTGAAAAGTGAAGACTGATCTCTATGTAGTATCTTAAATAAGAAGGAAACTTATGAGGCGGTGATGTGAGGTTTACGGTGGTAATTGAATTATATCACATTGGGAAGCTGAATTAAGATAAGATATTTAGATATTTGAGGAGGTTTACTGCCTATTTGAAGGTGTTTGCGGCCAAAAGGAAGTGTTTACTGCCAAGTATGACCGAAATCTCACATATGTACTCACAAAAGAGAGATTTCGGTCCTAATGGACCATAAGGATGGGATTTCGGTCCAATAAGTTTGGGTTTATGGTCTTAATGGACTTTAGGCATCTTTTTTCGGTCCTATGTGAGCCCATGAAGGAGTTTTCGGTCCTATGTGACCGCAAACTCAAGGGTAGATAGCCTAAAGTTGATTTCACTAAAACAAGGTAATTCATTTGACTTTTATTGACCCATTTTACTCCTTAATGTTTTGTTAACTTGTATTAGCTTATTATAACTTAAAATAACATGGGGTTTTCAACACATATACTTAAATATAACCTATATAAGTATGGTTCACAATTTATATAAGTATGTCTTCTTGTTGTATTATTGGTATGGTGTTAATTCACTTGTACATGGTTGTAGTTTAGACTTTTATTTGAATAAGTTTGACTTACATTGACCTGAAATAACAGGTTGTTACAACTTTTGAAGATTTTTGCTTAGAAACCCAATTGTTTTTGATTTTGATATTTTTATTCTTTTTCTTCCTCATCTTTTTGGATCTTGAAGTTTTAAATTCAAGAACAACTTCATTCTTGACAACTTCAACTTCGCAAGTTTGAATCAAATCTTTTGGAGTTTGATACATTTAAACTTCTTGGATTGAAGGCTTTCGATAAGGCACCATTCCTTCAAACGAATCACAATAACTCAAGAAATCGTCGGTTTGAACTTCAGTTGAACAAAAAACTTTCACATGGTCATGAAAATCACATTAAATTCCCTTTTCTTGAACATCATGAACATCCGGGTAAAGTGCAAGAACATTAACACCATATTTGCATTCATCAAGAAGAATTCCTTTAATGACTTCATCTTCTTTCTTCTTCTTCCTTCTTTAATGGTAAGTTGTTACCAAACGATTAAACAACCCTTTATGATGATCATGATTAAGAGGATAACCATTGAACTTTCCACATTCACATTTCTTACAAGAAATGAGTATATTTTCTTTAAAATACCCGGTTGTAAAACAATTGATAAGTCCTTCAAAATTGAATGGCCATGGATAATCGTCTACAAACCATCTTTCATGAATTGTTTCTTACATTTTCAAATCCGAAAAATGAAAAAGATCACAAGAACTTGAAAACTTCTAGAGAGACAAAGTGAATATTGATCCAAATTCTAGAGAGAGAAAGTGAAACAAACAAGTATTCTAGAGAGAGAAACTCGAATTTTGAATCAAATCAATGAATAAATTTGATTTCTAGAACAAAAAATCTCTCAAAGATGAAGAACCCATAATAATGAAGATTCACTCAAATCATGTAGTCACCATGGAGCAATTCTTTAGAGCTTCAAGAACACCCGCACTGATACCAATTGTAGTGACTCTGATTATGATGACATCTGCGGAATAGTAAAGATCTAGTGAATCATACAAACATCAAGAACACAATGAGTAAATAAAAGTATTTAAGCTCTATTAGAATAGTAAGCGTACAAGTGGGTTTTGAATATTCTCTCACTAAACTAACACCCACAAAATGGGTCTTACAAGTTCTTAACTAAATGGGAGTCACTCACTTCCTATTTATAGGAAAGACTCAACCAATTACACATACAAGAGGGTAAGCCACATCCAAGGAGAACTTTGCACCCTAACAATATTTATTTTTTTATGTAGATTACGTAATCATGTTTCATTCTAGGATCATAATTTGCGAAAAAAAAAAAATCATTAGGTCGTGACTGATGTACATGTTTGATTCTACAGTGTTATATCCACAATCCATTATCTCAAAAAGTTGTCAATCATACCATTTTACAATTGTCACTCATAACATATTTTTATTTTTATCGAAAATAGCATGCCGAAATAAAACTAATTGCTTTGTAGAAACTATTCGTTAAAATGTACTATTCATCACCACATCCTCTAAAAGTACTAGACATTTCAATATAATCAATAATACGAAGTCTCTTTATGTTACTTTATCTTATTTTTTTATTATGCTGGCTTTTTATAACTTTATATGTATTTTTTTATATGTTCCCTCGCGTTTTACGTAGGTCATAATCTAGTTTTTATTTTAATTCAAGATTATTCTATTATTTTTTTATGTTGTATTAGACATTAGGAAGCTTTTTGCAGTGTATGAATGGGTGGCTTAATGGATTGAGAGTTTAATTTATTGGGTTGTGAAAACCCAGTTTCCAAGACGTGGAGACTCGTGATTACCCAACTGTTTTGTCGAGAAGCTGCCAGAGCGTGGCCTATGGGTGACCACGACGTGGAGGTCTGCTGACTTTGACTTTGACCGTTGACTTTTGACCATGGTTGATTTTTGTCACACCCCGAAACCGATGGCGGAAACGTTCCGGGGCGGAGGACGTCATGTGTAGCATCACAACCAATGAATAATAGCAATCATAGCAACACAACCAGTACAGTGAATACTAAAATAAAAATGTTTACATCAGTTTGAAACGTTGTTTGAATTACATTCAATAGCTTTGTATAGTATAAACTTAAAACTCTTATTGCTCCAATCCCTCGAAAATCCAGCAAGTACCTGTCTACTGATTTCCTGAGAATACAAGCAGTTTGAAAGAGTATCAATATAAAGCTGGTGAGTTCATAAGCGGTGATTTGTAGTGAAAATCGTTGATGAGTTCGTAAAATATTTGTATAATTCCAAGAAAATCCAATATTTTCTTTAGTGAGAAAGTAGTGATTTCAATTCTGTATAAAACCATGAATGTTTGTCACTGAAAACTGTAGTGATATGCGAAATTATTACTTCATGTGACTAGCTAATGCTAATCATGATGTAATAGCATTTCGTGCGTGAAAACATTGTATGCTCGTTTCTGTTTGGAAAAGCCTGAAAGTTCTCCAGTTGAAGTGTGTATTAGTTCTATTTAATGTAAATAAAACTGTTGAAGAGTGTTAAGTTGTAAACTAAAGGTGATTTATACATATTGTGAGTCGTATAATCATGCTTGATATGACTAGAGACCTTTCCAACGTTCTTCAGGCGTTGAGTTAAATGATATTTGTACATCTCAGGCGTGCCCGCCTAACTGTAGCTAGCAGTCCAGATGTGGGATTGTCAGTCCCGAATAGATATATTCACAAATCTCACGCTCTCCCTCCAGGAGACTCTAGTTATACTATGGTAGGATTTATCCCTGTACACCTAAGGGTACAGTAGTGAAGTAGCGCCTCACAGTATCGTACAATCTAGTTTACATGTAGTGTAGTAGCGTTCTACCGTAGTGAAAATCCGTATGTATACCGTATATAGTGATAATTACAGTTATGAAAACCATGATAAAGTAGTGATGTAACTGTAAACTATTTATGTCTTAGTGCATATGTTTAGTAGTGAAAGTTTCTGTACTCGTTATATTTAAAAAATCCCAAACTATACCGATTATAGTTTGCATGTATAGTGAATAGCGTGTCCAGAAAACTATGCAATTTTAGTGAAAACGTCCCTTATGCTCAACACAGTACAAAAGGGTTAAAGTATGAGATTTGCATAAGTTGTTGAAAACATTTATGTTTAGCTTGTATTCCCCCCCTGAAAACATTAAAAATGCGGAAAATGTAGGGGTATGAACTCACAGTTGTTGTGGGAAAGCGTTGATTGAAATGAAGATCCTCGAGTTGTTGCACGTGACACTTAACGAAATCCTATTATCAAATAAATACATATATGTATCTAAATTAGTGATTTTGTTAGATAAAGTGTTAGGGAACACTTGTATTCGGTTGAGGAATGTTACCGGGACTTGATCGAATCGATGAAAGTGGGTTTTCAGTCAAAAGCACCACTTAAAAGGTGTTTACGGCCGTGAACAAGAGTTTACGGTCGACTGGTAGTTTACGGTTTTTGAAGGCTTGATGAGTTTACAGCCGTAATCAAAAACAGAGTTTACGGTATTTGAAGGCTTGGACCGTAAACTCAAGAACAGGGTTTACGGTCTTTGAAGATGGACCGTAAACTCAAGAACGATGGTGCTGATTTCGAAGAGATAAGCGTTTCCAGACGTTCCGAAGTGACTCCAAACGGTGTTTCTCGATGTTTCCCGAAATTTGAAGGTGTTTTTAGGGTTTACGGTCAAGGATCTTAGAGAGAGAAGGAGAGAGTTTTTGGCCAGAAATGTTCAAATGAAGGTGGAGGTCTCGTATTTATAGGGGTTTTGTGGTCGGTGGTGGGGTCCACTCTTTACTGGCCGTAAACGGGTTTACGGCCGTAAACGGGTTTACGGTCGTAACCTCACTTAGACCGGAAATGTTTGGTTTTTCGAGATATTCGGGTTCCCGCGCGATTTTTGGTTCCGACTCGTAAATAATTTAATTATATATAACTAGATTATTTTCTACACCAAGAAGTTTGACGGAAAAGTTAATGAATTCGAATTTGTATTAATGGAAATCGCGTAACGGAAACGGTCGAAGTTTCGGGTTGTCACAATTTTTGGTCAATTAAAGGGTTTTAGGGTGTAGACTGCGAGGGTATTTCCTTATTGTTGTTAGGTGTCTCGTAGTACCGATCTGCATTATTTGAGAGTTATTGTTTCTAGCTGCTATCTGCAATGTGATTCTTCTCATTGTATTACTTATGTCATAGTGTGCATGTTGACCAGTCGGGTCTTATTTGCTGATTGTTGTTATGTGTATTACGAAGCTGTTGATAGCTCCAGGGCGTGCTGTTAGCCCACTGGGACTATTGATAGTCCACATGGTTGCTGTTAGCCCACAAAGCATGTTGTTAGTCCATAGGGTGTGTTCCTAGCCCACTGGGACTGCTGATAGTCCCCAAGGTTGCTGATAACCCACAACTGTTTATTTATGTTGTATTGTATGTGATATTTTGGGGGACTTACTAAGATTTGTGCTTACAGTTGTGGATTAAAATATTTTTCAAGTACTTATTGGATTGTGAAGGCGGGACTGTACACACACATCAACAGTTTTATGATTTGAGATTTCGCATTGCCTTTCTTATAACTCTGTTTTGAATTATGGTTTATGAACAATTGAATGTAACTTTGAAAAATTAGTGTTTATTCTATTTTAAAAATGAAAATTTTATTCTGGAATTTGGGTTGTTACAGACAAAGCTTTAACTAATTAATTACATTAATTAGTTAATTGGTTTCATAATAAACCTTTTTAGTTTTTTAATATCTATAACCGTTTTTATTTATTTTGTTTTATTTAATATATAATAGATAATCAATTATTTATTTAGTTTTCCTAATTGGTAAATGATAAATTTATCATTTATATGAATATATTATAACTTTGTGACTTTTATTTGATGTTTGTGTATAGCCCATAGGTTAACATATAATTAGTAGTATAGTTAAAGATTTGATCTTTTGTACATGATATCCAACAAACTCTCAATTATACTCATTTATGTGTTGTTCAAGAGACTATTGTATGCGGTTTATAATGGTAAAGGTCTATCAAAATGTCATTGCCCTTAGACATGTAAAAAAATTTGTCCCTATAAAGCATCCACTAATTTCTTAGTGGTAACGCTTCTCGTCTAAATATCCCTTAATTCTAATACTTATGAACAAGTGTCATGGATCAAATCATTCTACAGTTTCATAAACTAATTTCTTGATATACCAATGAATGAAATCAACCATATATATGGGTAAGGCCACACGCTTAGATCTGTTCAGTTCATCAAGGGGCCTAATTAATATCAAACATAATGATTATAAGAGCAATTTCATATCACACTATATGTATTCCTCCTAAGCTTCTTGTCATATTTTATTGCAGCCTTTTATAACTCTCATGTTTTAAAACAATGTTTGACATGCATTAAGATATAACACTACACCCATTTAGAAACCAATGTATACCCTATGTCAAAGGACATAGAGACTTAAATCACTTTTTAAGATTCACCTACTGAACTTGACCTATGATGTGATATCTTGAAGGCATGTCATTTCAGTATTCACCATCAATGAAAACACATTTGTCTCCTTTACCAAGATATGTCCATACCTTAAATGTCACCAACCTTCACATTAGTCATGTTTTGTAACCACACCTACAACTACAACCAACTATGGAGGTGTAGAAATAATTGTTAATTCTTTAATAGAATAAACATATTAGAAAAAAAATAAAAAATAACTTGATAAGAAAAATCATACCCCGTACATTAATTCATAGTAAAACCATCACTACCTACAGCTCTAGCACCTAAAGATCAAAAATATCTAGCAAATTACATGTAGCACCCCTCATTAGAGCCTATTCGAAAACACCTTTATGAAAATCTTTTAGTTTTAAAAAATCTAAATTAGTTCAGAATTAAGCTTGTGGAAATAAAACAATCCCAAAAGCATAGACATTTCAAGTTTAAAGTAACAAGGTTGTTAACAAGCTCACCATACAATTTGTGGTCTTCTCAAAATCTAAGTTAAAGTCTTCTACTTCTTGACTTTATCTTCGAGCATATGTCAAAATAAGTTAGGCTTGTGGAAATAAAACGGTCTAGTAAGAATACACGAGGTGGATACATTTTGAGTAAGAAGATAACAATCTAAATTACTTGAATCGATCTCCAAAAAAATCATTTTTCTAAAAATTATTTCCAAAAGAGGTAGGGGTTTTATTAACGAGAAAATGACATATATGCCCTATTATGTTTCTAGGGTTGACCTTTTAGTCATCCTTACCTATTGTAGTAGGTTTAAGTCATGTGTCCACATAGATAATCAAACCATCTCACTCCAGCTCACAGTGTACTGCCACTACTGCCACTGCAACAATTTTAAATATTCGTTCTTCATATCTTCCACTTTCATTTCAACCCAATTTCACCACCACCAACGGTGGTCGGAAAATCTAAATATCTTCCATGGCTAACTTCTACTTCTTACTTTACCTTTTTCATCTTATTTTCATTGTTTCTAGTACAGACCGACAATGCCAAATCACATTCATTGTTCGAGTTCAGAAGGATTCTAATCCTTCAATATTCCTGACTCATAATCACAAATATAGCTTTCCATGGCTTCTCAGCTAAGCTTTCTATTGTAGAGGATTCCGAGCTCGAATATGATTTTGGGGTTCTCTTGTTTATTCCCGAACAAGTTCTCCATCTGCATACTAAGCGTTCGTCAGAGTTTCTAGGGCTTAACACGTCTACTAGTGTAGGGTTGTTGAAGGAGTCATATTTTGGATTGGATCTGTTATTAGAGATTTGGATATTGGGATTTGGCCTGAGAAGAAGAGTATCGGATGGTCATGGAACTCATACAACTTCAATCTCCGCTGGTAGGTACGTTTTTCCTGATGACACCTTGTAACCGTGAGTTGATCGAAGCTAATTACTTCTCTACTGGTTACAAATCAACAAATGGGATTTCCGTCTCTTGATACGGCCGCTCGACTACATTGTACACCGAAACCTGAATCGCAAAATCTTTACTTTGAACATTTTGAACCCCTCTTAATTGATGTCTTTTACCAGGGGCATTTCCATCCGATTATCAATCAATTTTGGCCGGAAAACAATCACTTCATCATCCTCTTCTTCACTTTCCACAGATGCATCCTCTTTAATCACCCCGTTTGATTTATTTTCAGTTCCATGTTTCTATGTCTCAACGCCAACGCCGATAACAATCTTTTTCATGTTTGGGTCAAACATGCCCTCTATGGATGGCTGATTAAAGAAGTTAAAGATTGGAAATTTTGAATTTCCGATTGATTTCGACTGCTTAAGTTGCGGTAATGAAAAATCAATGTAAATAGTCAAAATTAGGAAAATTGAAAGTCAAATGTGGAAAATTGGTCATCAAATGTCAATATGGCAAAGGTATAACCCGGTGACCCAGTCACTTTGGTCAAAATGATGTAATCGACCAGACAAAAACAACTTCGTTCCCTCATAAAGCCACAAAATAAGTTAAATGACTAAATGGGTCAACCCTAGAAACATAATAGGACATATATGTCATTTTACCTTTATTAACCAAAACCTTATCAAATATTGTTTCAATCTAAATAAGGGTTTAATGACCCAAATCAAGTTTAAAGGTTTATGACCCATAAATCAACTTCCCAAAACAACCAACAACCTTAAACTAACATGTGTTAGTTAAGCAAAATCAAAGATTAACTTAGTACAAAATGGGATAAACAAATAATAACGTTATGCAACATGCAACTATCCCAAAATCCAAGTTTCTCTCATGAAGTCAAATCTCACAAATTTGATGGTTAGGAGTTTGAGTATGAAAGATCGTAGTCCAAACATACACCATATAGTTATGAGGGAGTGTATTCCAAAACAACTAATGGGTATGATGTAAGAATGAGCGTATTCCAAACAAACATCTCCCAAGTCCACGTCGTGGGCTAGGTAATCATGAACCATCACATAAATACCAGATAAGGGGTAGCTATCATGCTTATGCATAGTAAGGACTACTAGAAATTTATCACTCTCATCATACAACATAATGGCCAAATCTTGTATGGATATAATGAGGGACTCACATAGGCATCCATCCTAGAATGCATGGTTGGTTCCTTAGCTAGATGAAAAGATTGTTCTACACTTTTAAATTATGATTTTCTTTTATTTTTATTGATTGGCTAAAATATTCATGCAATAGGGTCCACTGTATTGCTACCCTATACACTTATACCCACTAACCCACCCCACCCCACCCCATCCTTTCTTCCCCTTATTCCCTTCCCTTCCACCGCCACGACCAATAACCATTTTTCATGTGATGAGTTGTAAGATATTTGAATTCAAACTCATAAACACACAGTTCCTTATTACCCTTTTTTTTTATTGTTTTCCAATCACAAAACATAATTTAAACTCGGGAATACACACTGCCATCCCTTCTCCTCCACCGCCATATCCTGATATCATATATAGAAAAATGATTTTACATTTCAAAACAAAAAATAATACCTATAGGCAAGACAGCCACACCATCCTACATGTACCCACCATGTTCCCATCTTCCATCACCAATCCACCACCGTCCACCAACAATTACCATCGTTCATCACCCACCACCACCACTTAACTTAGAATCTATTGATTATCATTCCATATTGGGTGTGCCTTATTTTCCAAAATAAGAGCCCATATACATCATCTAAACATTTTCCATGACCTTGTAGCTCACCTGCTTCCATCTCCCACAACATTCTGGATCTTTTCACACTATTCAGGTTGTATCCAAAAAAAAGTAGTATACCCAATACCAACTAATCATAAAAACGAAATTAATTAAAAATCATGGTGATCACTTTTACAGAAAACTAACCAATTAAGATTATCCTTCTTCGCTAATGACCCTTTTGGGAAAAAGGCATCAGAGTTCATATAAATGAGTTTTAATCATGGAGAAAAGAGAAAGTGATCGTTGTTAGCTGTGTCGGAGTGAAGTTCGGCGATATTAAAGTGAAGATCGGTGTTGAGTGAGTGGTGGTAGGAGTGGAGGCAAATAACAGGGTTTTTTGTAATTTTGTTTTCGCTTTCCTTTTTTTAGTTTAAATATAATAAAAAACAAGTTTTAAAATAAAATAAAAAGAGTATATTTTTTTTAAGTAGGGCATTCACTAACCGCATAAGAAATCGAAACCATAGGGATCATCTATGTAAAAAAAAAAAAGCTAGAGTCAAAATCCAAATATCTGAAAACCGTAGCATAACCATTTATGTAATTTTGTCTTTATTTTTGTTTATTCCATTTTCTTGCTTCAATTAAAACATATAAAAAAAAGAATCAAATTTGTTTTCAGGTACCATTGCCAAGTACAAAAGAAAAAATAAAAATAAAAAATGAGAAAATTTGAACACAAATCAATCGTTACATACATATAATATAAAAAAACATTCGAGTGAAGTAATATGTGAAACTTATTTCTTACATGTAATTCCATTTCCTCCACCCGTGCAATCAAGCATGCCAAAATCCATCATTGGCGAGCCATGTTCATCCTTGATTTCATTAGGAGAGAACACGCAGAGGGCACAATCAGCCGTAAGGAGTGAACTAGTCTTGTACTTATCATCACCACCAACCACAGGCATTGCCACTCCTTGTTTTGCTGGATTCTCAAAATCAGGACGATAAGTTCTACCAAGAATCCCTTCAACTTTAGATGATAAACCAAAGAATCGGAATTGTACTTCCAAATGAGCAAAGTTATCATTTGATGGAATCTGATAATTATGGATCTTGCTATCTTCTTCTGATACTGGAATTACATTGACAGATATTTCAGCAAGATCTAGTATGTTCACCGTTATACTATTGGTTGTTGCAGTCCTTTCAACTTGTATGTTGCCTTCTGTGGAATTCCACTCGGAGGAATGGCTTTCTGGAATGAACAATTCCTTCCCATCATATGATAACTTTACATGATCAACATTATCATCCCACTTTTCAGTCCTTGTTGCTTCAAGAGTGAAATTGTGATGGCCAAACTTAAGACCCAGTGCTTGGATCCACGTATAGTCACGAGTTCTCCCTTCAGGTCTAAGTCCAATAAAACGTGCGTTTATTTGGAGATCGGAATCAGATATCAAACTAAAATGCTCGTTGCTTTTTCCATGAAAATAGAATACAATTCCATCACCACCTATGAATCGTGGGTCGTAGCATGCAGCTCCAGGTCCATTGCAGTTTGGTTTACGTGCTATCAACATGCACCCAAATATATGATTTATCAGTTGAACTATATATATTTTCATGCGTGTATATTTTTTCGATGGTATTTGCTCATTTTATTCGCGTATTTCACTTATAACAGCCCATAAATGAAAACTATTGGAACCATTAATGTTATAAATCTTCTAATTTTGAAGAGGGGGGTTTCTTTGACTTACATTTACACACGGCCTCGCATTTGGGTGAATAGCAATCAAGAAAACATGCTTTGTCTTTCGGGTTCTTTGGTTTAACCTTGGGGCATTCTACTGGGCACTTGATGCGCTTCATGAAACACCTGCTTTTTCGGCTCTTGCATGTTAAAAGCTCTTGTACAGGTTTCACAGGCTTTGGAGGCTTAACACGCTTTACCTTATTAGCAGATGCTGCTTCAGTCACCATCGACACCAACATTGCCTGTAAAAATAAAATTATCACTAGTGTCTTAACACCCAACATCATCATCTTTTGTTTTAATTTTTGAAATTGCAAAAGATGATATTGTATTAAATAATGGCACACGAGATAGAGGATCTCCAACCTCGTATATATAAGTAGTCTACATAGTGAGTTTGCAACTAATTCTTAAAATATTGAAGTGTTGCAAGTTGTGTTCGGCAAGTTTGGCGTTGAAGATTTTTGAAGTCAATAATGTTAAATCACCAAATTGTAACTGTAACAAAAATGTTTGGAAGCTATAATTAAGTTTAAATGTCAAGTTAAAAAATCTTAAAATTGTTGATGAACTAATATATCAATTTCATTCGGTTTACTTAAGTTGTAAGTGTAAATGCAAAAATAACAAGTGACTTTAACTCTGTATTATAATATTTTATTTTATACTTTTTTTTTAATTCAATATTATTCTATTATTTTTTATTAAGATAATACATTTTGAAAATTCCATTGAAATGTAGCTAGCATTATAGTTCTAATTCTTCTGAATAGAACATTATATTTTTTAAAATATATCTCGATGAAAACTAATTATTTGTATCACTATAAGAAATCAACGCAATAACGGTGATCTGAACCTAATAGAACAACTAATGAATATCGCTTAAACTATTAGTGGCGACGTCAATGGCGCCGACACCGCCGCCGCTAATGCTCCAAAAAAACCGGGGCATAATTTTCTCGAGACGGTGTTGCCGCTAAAACTCTATTATCGTCGCCGCTAAAACCCTATTATCGTCGCCGCTAAAACCCTTGCATCGCAGCTAAATGTGTGCACATATATACCCCTCTTCCAGTTATTCTTTTTGTATTTTGTCATTTTACCCTCCATCCATCGATGCTCTCCCGATTTCCGACAACGAAATTGACTATCACCAGTGAAACCCAAGCATCCTCTATCACCGACGACGAAAAGGCCGCCATCACCGACGATAGAAGGTCCAACACCGATGACACCACACAGCTGCTAGATTTTCTGCTAAGACAGGTGCTCTTCCTCCTATTTTTCGATTTATTGACTCTCAAAAATGACTATCTAAATGATTATCTATTGAGTTGGGTGTTTGATTTTGTGTATTAAGCTTTGTTGAACTCTAAACTCGGGTTGTCATCACCGCCACCATAGCTTCTAAATTTTCTGCCACCCCAACACCCCTACATTACCACCACCATTCTGATTTTGTTCCACCACAAGTTCTATTCCATTTCATTAAGTATTTTAATCTAGTTCTTCGTATTGTATGCATTATGTATGTATGTAATGTGTATGATGTATGTATATGAAATAGAATACATAAATATATGTAATGTGTGTATATATATGTATGTCATGTGTATATATATGTATGGAAAAATTGAAAAAAAGTAGCATGTTATAATGAATATGTAATATGTATAGGATGTATGTTTAAGTGTATTTATATGTATTCGTATGTATGTATTGATTGGAACATCTCTTAACTTTTAAGGGCTTTTTTGGAAAGTACAATGTTATAATGAAAAAATGAAAAATAAAGTACGATGCTATAATAAAAATGCAATATGTGTAGGATGTATGTTTAAGTTTATATGTATGTATGTATTGATTGGAAAATCACTTCACTTTTAAGGGCTTTTTTGGAAAATACAATGCTATAATGGAAAAAATGAAAGAAAAAAGTAGGATGTTATAATGAATATGTAATATGTGTAGGATGTATGTTTAAGTGTATTTTTATGTATATGTATGTATGTATTGATTGGAACATCACTTAACTTTTAAGGGATTATTTGGAAAGTATAATGTTATAATGGAAAAAATGAAGAAAAAAAGGAGGATGCTATAATGAAAAAACAAAAACAGATGCCATAAATAACAATAATATTGTAAAGTACAATGTTACAATAGGATAAAATTATATATTTTTTGTCTATATGTATATGTTTTTTTTGTATTAGAAACTTTATTTGAATTCCAAATTCAAATTTTAACTTTTATTCATATTGTTTGTCTATATTGTAGATCTTATAATTTTGCATCCTAACTTTTATTCATATTGTGTTTCTATATTATACATCTTATAATTTTGCAGGCTATATATGAGGTTTAGTTGGGTGACACTCTTTTACATGATGGTCAATGTTATGGGCTTAGGACATGGAGATGATGGAGCGGGGGATCCACCACCTCCAGTAGGCTCTGGTCACGGACAACATGAAGAGGATGGTAAGTCTTATTATGATATATTTATTAGATATTTTTATTCATTTATTATAAACTATCATGACTAATATTTTTAATTGTATTTTTGATTATCTAAAAACATCTAACTATCAAAGCTGATACGAGCAAACACGGGAAAACCCGTTGATTTGGATTTCGACAGGGAGCTCACATTTTCCCCTGTCGGGAAACGTGGTAATTGGTTTACCTATGATATTGGGAGGTATATGTGGGAGAACATCCCTTTAACGTATCTGCTTGGGACAATGTTTCCCCCACTTTAAGGAAGTCACGGTCGTTCATTTGAAGGTAACTTGAATAATATTTTAAGTTTAGTTGTGATTGGTATTTAAGTGACTAACTTTTTTGTATTTGTAGAGAAAGTTTGATTTGGACAAGGTTAACTTGGATCCCCCAGCGTGCTCAGTTGTTGCGGAGCATTATTGCGACTCTACAAAAAAAATTACAGAGCCTAGAAAAGTACCATGCATACTTATTTTTAGAATGTTAGAGGGCTTGCAGATATTCCAAGGGCATTAGCCACCCCCCCCCCCCCCGAGGGTATTTCATGTGAAAATTAGGCACACGCAGTCGAACATTTTCAAACGCCCGAATTTGTAAAGCGTTCGGCGGTAAACAAAGGAGTCTGTGTACAACAAGTTGTAAACAGAGGGGGGTCGTGCTCGTATAGCAATGCCGGTTTCAAAGAAGTGAGTTATGATATATTTAACTATTTATTTAAAGTATAATTAATCTATTTGTTAATGTTAAATATGACATCACTAGACTCGAAGCATTTCGTAAGGCTAATACCGATCGTCAAGGAGTATTTAGTAAACCTTATATGGTTGTGTCTATATACGATCAGGAACAACTACAATCACATGTAATTGTTAGTTTAAGTGTATTTGTAAAGTACAATGCTATAATGGAAAAATGAAAAAAGTAGTATGCTATAATCATTTGACCTTAATTTGTAAAGTAGAATGCTATAATGATATGTTGGTAATAATTTTGTTATTTACTTATATTTTCATAAGTTTAGTTATAGTACAATGCTATAATGGAAAAATAAAAAATGGTACAATGCTATAATATATATGCAATATTGTGTAGGATGTTGTTTGGTTATAGTTTGATATGTTGGTGCACATACAACCCTAAATGCTTTGGATCTATGTTTTCTCTAATTATACATGAAATATTGTTTCCAAAGCATTAAGCCTACAACTAGCATGCAAATGACATAATCAACATAGAATTGAGTTATATAATTACCTATTTGTTGTAGCTTGTAGAACTTCTTGAGTTTGGCCTTTAAGAACTTAGTGCCCCAAGTGTTGCACCTAAAATGGAATCACAACACACCTAGAACAAAGGAGACTTTTGAGAGAGTATTTGCACCAAAATCGGCTCATGGAACTCCAAGAACACTAGTGTGTCATTTTGGATGCTAAGGGGCTTCTTATATAGTGTGGCAAGATTAGGGTTACACCATGTAAACCCTAATGGGCATGACTTTCCATATTCCTTAGGCTCCATGGGTTTAAAACTCCATGGATCATCCATGGACTGTCACATGGGTTTAGCCTAACCTAAGGAATCATGGATCATTGGCCCACACCATAAGAATGAATGATTTACTAAATCAACCCCTTATATTTAATTAGTCTCTTTTGATCACAAAATTAATTCCAAACTAATTCTTGATCAATACTAATTAATTAATATGATTTCATATTAATATATTAGAACTTATAATATATTAATAAATCATAAATAACCTCTTCTCAAAAGTCCATCCTATCAAATTGTCCTGGTAATATGCAACCCAAATGGACGATGCTACTCTCGAGTCAAGTACATACAAATTATAGTTATGGGCTTAGACACCTAATCCAACAGGACCACCATTAGACCCACTAGAAGAGGATCCAACATGATACTTTCCCTTGTGGCTCTTTAAGTAAGCTTTCCTCTTCTTTCCCTTCCCTTGTCCAATTGCCAAGACATGGATAGTAGTAGTAGGAGTAGGTACAACAGATTTTCCTTTCAAACTACTTTCAGCAGTTCTTAAAAGACCTTGAAGTTTGCTTAGAGTCACCTCCTCCTTGTTCATATGGTAAGTCATATGAAACTGATCATAACAAGGAGGTAAAGAGTGTAGGATAATGTCAATTGCCAATTCTTCATCGAAATTGACATTCAACTTTAGCAAGAGGTCCACAAACCTTTGCATCTTTTGCAAGTGGGTCGTGATAGACTCTCCATCCTTCATTATGGTAGTAATCATGGAGGCAATGATTTCATACCTCTCCTGCCGAGCACTTTGATGGTACCTTTTCCATCAAATCCTGATGCATTTCATAAGGTCAAAAGTCCTCATAGGACTTTTGAAGCTCAGCAGTCACGGTAGCAATCATAATACACGACACCTTTGTCGCGTCCCTCTCATGAGTCTTATACTCAGTAATCTGTTCGGGAGTAGCAGTGTTTTCATCAACCTCTTTTAGCTATTTATCGAGGACATGTTCTTTGTCCTCGTAGCGAATAGCCATGCGGATGTTTTGAATCCAATCATTGAAGTTCGATCCATCAAATATGACTCTCCCACATAGGTTCATTAGGGATAAAGAGCCGGAAGGGATTGGGTTTGAAGCATTGTCTGAAGTAGACATCTGAAAAGAAAGACAAAGTTTAGATTAGATAATGATCCTTAATATAACACCCAAATGAAATATTAAGGCTAGGACCCAACACAATACTCTACAATTCGGAAGAGGGATGTCGTAATCCAATTGTAAAATATTTGAAGGTGGGTAAATGACGATTTACCAATTTCCACCATGAAAAACGAAATTGATTATTAAGTTTTAAATGAATTGAAACTCCTAGATTCTTTTGAGATTCATTGAACTTTCAATGGCATGTTGAAATCTCGATTATGCCCTTCAAGTTTGTGACTGGGATACCGAGGATCACAAACAAGGTGTGAATAACCATGCAAATGTGCTTGGTACTTTTAATGTTACATATCACTTGATCAATGTGCCGGTTAACCACACACGCTCCATTGATCCGTGATTAACATCAAGCTACCCTTTTCCACCCTTGCTAGTCCCAAATTAGTGTGACGATTAACCACGCACGCTCCACTAACGAGTTAGCAAGGTGCAAAGTGCAATTTCCATGGGATAGCACCATTTTCACATTTTTCCTAAAGTAACTAAGATTGGGTATTTATAAAAGTTTAGTTACTTTATAATATCATTATATTTATTAATGAGGATTAATGTCCTATCCTACCCGTTCGGTTAACGACCCTCCGCCAATCAAGGAAGCGGTGGGTGAGAGTGGACACTCATTAAACCACCATTTTATAGGCAGTAACCTTATACCTCCCTTATAGACCGGCTTCGTGAATGAGGCCTACTAATGGTAAGACTGACTTGTCTTATATATATATATATATATATATATATATATATATATATATATATATAAGTATTAAACTTTAATATTATAATAGTATATGGTTAAATTTTAAACTTTTAAAATTCTAGGGTTTGGAATTAATGTTTCAGAAATGAGACTTTTCAAATTCCAAAACTTGAGGACAAGTTTTGAAATTCTTCAAAACCTCTTAAGTTTTAGAATTTATGTTACATAAAAGAGACTTTCCAAGTTCCATAACTTGAGGAAAAGTTATGTAACTCTTCAAGACCTTTGGAATTCTATAACTTAAAAATTAATGTTTCATGAATGATGACTTCTCATATTTCATAACTTGAGGACAAGTTATGAAACTCTTCAAGAAACATTTAGATCAATTTAACTAATAACATTATCATATAATTTGTCATTTACCAATTGACCTAATATTATTCATATAATTTCAAATTTTTACAAATAATTAGTTTTTCACAAAATCAAGTAATTATCTTAAAATTTGACAATGATTATATTATTGGATGGGGATAAACATTACCATATCAGTAAAATCGAATTTTTTAAACCAAAACAGTTTGTGGTAATGATCCTAATCCAAAACAGGCCAAAAACTCGAAAATTCTGCCATCTGATGATCTAACTCGTCGAGTCCCATTATAGACTCGTCGAGTTCATCATCATATGATCCAACTCGTCGAGTTCCATGATGGACTCGTCGAGTTGGCCCTGGAAGAATCCAGAAATGCAATTTTTTCAACTTTAAAAATTACACAATTGCATCAATATAATAGAAAACACTCATGACTCTGATACCACTGTTGGGTTTTATGTACTCTAACATGCCTATGGTGCACATACAACCCTAATGCTTTGGATCTAAGTTTTCTCTAATTATACATGCAATATTGGTTTCCAAAGCATGAAGCCTAAACTAGCATACAAAACTTCATATATGAATCATAAAACTAGTTAGAAGATTACCTTTTGATGTAGCTAGTAGAACTTTGGCCTTAAGGGAACTTAGCACCCCAAGTGTTGTGCCTCAAACAAGTCACAAACACCAATAAACAACTAGATGAATATGAGAGATGTTATGGAGACTCAAAATCAGTTTCTTCTTCTTGGAATGCAAGTGGTAACCAATTTTAGGCTTAGAGTTACATATATATAGTGTAGAATTCCAAGAGTCATGTGTAACCCTAATTCTTAAACTTAAGCTTATGATCCAACAATTGATTTGGACTAACACATCATGGTCTAACCAATAAGCTTAGCCCATCACAAATCAATCATGGATCATTAGCCCAATCCATATGTATCAATTTAATTAGTCTCTTTTGATCACTAAATTGTTGGGAATAAAACCCTAATTGTGAATTGATGAACAAGATGCGGAAAATAAGAACACACGCAATAAAGAAGATATGTCGAATGATCATTCGATTTATTCAAAACATGAGGAATAAATTACACTTTCAGAATAGACTAAAAAATCTAACTCTACATAAGAAACCTCACAATGTTTGGCGGCTACATTTTGCCTCACTCTTAACCCTAATTATGAATAATACATGACTATTTATAGGGAAAAGACAAGTCTTGGGATTTTAACCTACACTTCATCAAGGGGGCCCATTGCTATAATCCATGGAGTACTTTGAAACCCTACAATCTCCCCCTCAAAGTATGGAATGGATGACAAGGTTTCAACTTCCAAAACAAGCATCTAGAAAATAATAAATGATCTCGCAACGAGGAATATTTGAAGCAATCCATGAATCTTGATTCTTCAATAGTCTTCAAAAACGGGCTCTAGGATATATAAACCAAGCACTGAAGTAATGTCTTTAAACTTTATTTTCTAATGTAATCCCAAAGATCTTCAAGAAAGCCAAACCCACCATAAAAAACCCATTTCAGAATTAAGAAACCAAATCAATTTTTGTCTTTGAAGAACTCCCCCTCCAAGTCACAATGATCTTCAAATAAGCTAATGATATAAGCCACCAAAAAAATCATGTAACACCCTAAATTTAAGATTTGTAACGCCACTGGATCGAGAACATACATACAAGAAGTCGGAGATATATCAAGACTTTAGAAGAGCTCGACGAAGAACTGCTACTGTAAAGGCTACTTCTCTGTAAAAGCTTTTAGAAGAGCTCGATGAAGAACTACTACTGTAAAAGCTACCTTCATAATTCTACCACAAGCTTTATCAAAAATCTTCAAATTTGAAAAGTCACAAATCTAATTTCGAATGGCCATACCAAATTCTCCCCCGTTTTATAATAAAAAAAATGATTATAAAGCCTTCAAATGGTCATGAGAATGATCTTGAATGGATAAATAATTACTATGCTCCCCCGTGACAAAATGATATAAACAATGATGTTTAAAATCCGAAAAAGTCGAAAAAAATTTGACGTTATTGCGAAAAACGGCTTTCTGAACCGCCAAGACTTGATGGAATCCTTAATTTTCTGTTCACGAAAAAATATGTGCATTAAAAAATCCAAAAGTGTTCACCAGCCCTCAAATTTGCAAACTTTCCGAAAAATAGGCTAAAATTGTCACATTGCTGAAAGTCAGGGGATTAAATTAATAATTATGCATCATACTCCCCTTCATTTGTAACAATTTCTGGAAACGGACCAAAATCGCCAAGCTTTGAAAACAACAGGGACCAAAAGTGTCAAATTGTTGAAGTTGCAGGGACCAAAAATGAAACATTGAGTCATCTTTCCCAATTTAACGTCTGATACAACTCGTTTTCATATCTTGAAGAACACGAATCCAAACAACTCCCATTTATACTTTCGTTACGAGCACTGAGTTTGTTTGTGAATCAAGTCTAGTCTAATTTCCAATTGCGAGAGGAGTACGCATTTCGACCCAATTCCACCTGCGAATCCATACGAAAAAAAAAACGACGGCAAATAGTTCGCTCCTAGTCAAAAATTGTGAATCAAGGCAACCCCAATTCCTTGACCTTTCGCTCCGAATCAATCGATCACAACCCAATGCGAATCACCAGTAAAACCGAATCCAATCACAGGTTCACTTGTGAAATCACAGTCAACGAAACGTTCGCAGGTATGATGTCCGCCCAATGTTCACCCCGAATCACAGTCAATTTTGACTTTTCTGTTTAACTGGTAATAGCGAATAAGCACACAACCACCCGATTTCATTCACTCGCATGTAAGGTCTATCAAACTAATTTGTCACACCCCCAAACCGAGATGGTGGAAACATTCAGGGGCGGAGGACGTCATGTACAATATCATAACAATGCACAATAGTAAAACAAGCAACAACATCCATTGCATGAATAATATAGTTAATACATGTGTGTTCTTTGTATAGTTGTATGACACCAAAATGTATAGCAAAAATAAAATACGAGTCTTGAACATACTCCGTCTTCTCAAAATCTGTGCTAGTGTACCTGTCTACTGGTTCCCTGAGAATACAAGTTATTTTGAAAGAGAGTATCAACACTTAAGTTGGTGAGTTCATAAGTATTTATTGTCAAATGTGTGTATTTGTTTCATCAAAATGTTGGTATACTTACCAGAAAATCCTATATTTTCCACTTAAAATGAAAATTAGTCTTTTACCCAAGACCCAACTGTTTGTATGTTTTGTTCTCTTTGAAATAGTGTAAAATGTATGTTTGTACTTGAAATAGTATAAATGTATGTTTTCCATATTTGTAAACTATCTTTACTAGAAAAATAGTTTGCATTGTTCATGTGTGAACATCACTGTATGTATATAATGGAAAATGAAGATTTACAGTAGTGTTGTTTAAAATAACACCATTGAATAAATATATGACTTGTAACCAAAATGGTTAGTTAAAGTTCTAATCTGAATTAGGTTATAACCATACTTAATTTACTAGTATAAAACACGACGTTCTTCAAGCGTCGAAAAAGATATGACATTTGTCACTCGTAGACCTGATGGTCCCAACTGTAGCTAACAGCAAGGTGTGGGATTGTTAGTCTCGTATAGATCTATACACAAACTCACGCTCTCCCTCCAGGAGACTCTAGTTATAAAACATGACTTAGCAAGAATATTGCTAAGTACCATGAAGAAGTATATCACATTCTAGTCAACTTGTTTTCGTATAGTATGTATATGTTTCTTGTTCTTGTAAATGAATAATGTACTTTGTAATGAAAAGCAATAGTATGTATGTATTGATTCATGTATTGTTTCTCTGATCTAGAAATTAGAATGAATTGATTCTCTAAACTATACCTATTATAGTTTACTAGTATGTTTGTGTGAACTGTAAATGATTTGGAGAAAATACTTATTTGCCCAGCATATGCAATTGAGTTATGTATGTTCTTGAAAGTGAGATTTAATATTCATGTATGTATTTAGTATGTATAATTATGATTTAACCAACAGTCGGATCGGTGATCCTACCCTAAGCCCACAACCAAACAAGGAACAGTGGTCCGACTCTAAGGTATTAGCAATAGTCCTAAGTTCGTTAAAGCATGATTATACATAAATATACAAATGAATATGATTTTCATAATAAATAGAAATCTAAATAATTTAAAAAGAGTTTGAAAATGATTTTTAACAATATTTATAAGCATAAGAATTTCTTTGTTTGTTTGTTTTCACATGTAAGAGTTAACACAATTCTATTGTGTTTTACTTGTATTCCCCCCCCCCCCCTAAAAACATTGAAAAAGGTAAATTGTAAGGGTATGAACCCACCTTAAGTGAATGATTCGATTGAAGGTTCGATATAGGAAGCTCTTCCACAAGTTAGATCCCGAGATAAAAACGAGTCCTAAAAGCATTTCACGTAATATATATGTATACTATTAGTGAATATAACTGCAAGTATGTTAAGGAAATGGACTAATTTGTAAGTTTCACTTACAAATAAGAGTGTTTGAAGTGATTTAGGAAGGCTGCAATGAGTTTTCGGCCAGCCTCTTGGGTTTTTGGCCCAATGAAGATCTTGGTGTTCTTGGTGAAATTAAGGAGATTCAAGGGTTTTCGGTTGAGGATCACCAAAAAGGAAGGTGATTGCTTGAAGAAATGAAGAACACTTGATGTTCTAAACAAGATCCGAAGGAGATACAAGCCTTTTTTGGATGATAGTTGAGAGAGAATAAGGGTTTTCGGCTGGAGTTTTTGAGAGCAAAAGTGTGTGTTTTCGATTAGAAGAGTAGAAGTGAGGAAGTGTTTTCGGTCTCCCCATATGTATATGGCCGAAATCGTTGATGGGATACATGCATTGGTTTTCGCACCGAGTGGATAAGACCGAATTTTACGGTCAGAAGGAAGTTCCCGGCTGCGAACCGAGGGTTTGCGGTCCGAAGCGGGTTCTCGGCTGCGAACCGAGGGTTTGCGGTCCGAAGGTTTACAGCCCATGCGAGACTTCTCGGATTAAGCACTACACTTCTAATTTAAGCAACACTTCTAATAAAGGGCTTTTAAACACATATAGATTTTTAAATCTAACTTAACAAGTAAATCTAAAAAGTAAGTTTGACTTTATTCGACGTGTTTTACTTTAATTGGCCCAAGTTTGACTTTGGTTGACTTTTACAATATCGAAAATAACGAGTTGTCACATCATCCCCCCGTTAAAGGGAATTTCGTCCCGAAAGTTAGTCTATAGAGATACACATGGACTAAGGGAAAAGATGCAGATACTTATTTTCATTTGATCCTCTCGCTCCCAAGTGAATTTAGGTCCCCGTTTTGCATTCCAGCGAACCTTCACTATCGGGATACGGCTTTGTTTGGTTTGTTTGACTTCCATATCCATGATTTCCACTGGTTCTTCCCTGAATTTGAGGCTCTCATTGATCTCGATTTCATCGAGTGGGATAACAAGAGTATCATCAGATAGACACTTCTTTAAGTTGGATACGTGGAAGGTAGGGTGTACGTTACTAAGTTCTTGAGGTAGTCGGAGCTTGTAAGCTACTGGGCAGATTCTAGCGAGAATCTCAAAAGGCCCAATGTACCTTGGATTTAGTTTGCCACGCTTTCCGAAGCGTATCATGCCCTTCCAGGGTGAGACCTTTAATAGTACAAGGTCACCAACCTGAAATTCAAAGGGTTTCCGTCTTTTGTCAGCATAGATTTTCTGTCGATCTCTAGAGGCTTTTAGTCGTTCACGGATTTGTACAATCTTTTCTGTTGTTTCTCGGATGATTTCCGGACCAGTGAGAGTGTTGTCATGAACTTGTCCTTTAGCTAGTTGCGTGTCACCCACCTCAGCCCAGCACAGAGGGGATCTGCACTTCCGGCCATAGAGGACTTCGAATGGAGCAACTTTGATACTAGTATGGTATTTGTTGTTGTATGAGAACTCGACCAATGGTAAATGGATATCCCACGCTTTACCAAAGTCGATCACACAAGCTCTCAGCATGTCTTCCAACGTTTGTATCGTTCTCTCACTCTGTCCATCAGTTTGTGGGTGGTAGGCTGTACTCATGTCCAACCTAGTTCCTAGAGAGTTTTGTAGCGACTGTCAAAATCTTGAGGTGAATCTACTATCTCTATCAGAGATAATAGATATGGGAACACCATGTAGTCATACAATCTCCCTAATGTATGTCCTGGTTAGTTTCTCCATCTTGTCAGTTTCTTTGATTGGTAGGAAGTGTGCGGACTTGGTTAACCTGTCGACGATCACCCAAATGGTATCAAGACCACCCGTTGTCTTGGGAAACTTGGTTATGAAATCCATTGTAATCCGCTCCCACTTCCACTCAGGTATCTTCGGTTGTTGTAGTAAACCTTAGGGCTTTTGGTATTCTACCTTAACCTTAGCACAAGTAAGACACTGGCCCACAAAGGTAGCAATATCTGCTTTCATGTTAGGCCACCAATATAAATTTTTGAGGTTCAGATACATCTTGTCTGAACCTAGATAAACGGAGTACCGAGTATTGTGTGCTTCGTTCATGACAACGTCTCTGAAACCACCGTGCTTCGGTGTCCAGATCCGGTCCATGAGGTAAAAGGCTTCGCAACCCTTGACTTATAAGTTCTTATCCATCCCTCTTAGGGTTTCACCTGCCACATTTTCAGGTTTCAAGGCTTCCTGCTGAGCCTCTTTGATTTGTGTGGACAGATGTGAATGGATTGTCATAGTCAATACCTTGACTCTACGACCTGAGTACTCCTTCCGACTTAGGGCGTCTGCTACTACATAGGCGTTACCGGGATGATAACGAATTTCGCATTCGTAGTCATTTAGTAGCTCGAACCACCGTCGTTGTCTCATGTTGAGCTCCTTCTGGTCGAATATATGTTGAAGGCTTTTGTGGTCTGTAAAGATAGTGTTTTTCGTACCATACAGGTAGTGTCTCCAGATCTTTAGAGCAAATACTACTGCTCCTAACTCAAGATCATGAGTAGTGTAGTTGACTTCGTGTGTCTTAAGATGTCTTAAGGCATAGGCGATGACCTTTCCTCGTTGCATAAGAACACAGCCAAGCCCTTGGTTGGATGCATCGCAGTATACCACGAAATCTTTTATCCCTTCTGGGAGGGACAATATCGGTGCGCTGAATAAGGATTGCTTCAGCGTTTGGAATGCATTTTCTTGTTTCTCTTCCCAGTCAAAGGTCACACCTTTCTGGGTCAAGGTGGTAAGTGGTTTCGCAATCTTTGAAAAGTTCTGAATGAACCTGCGATAGTAGCCAGCGAGGCCTAGAAATTGACGAATTTCAGTAGGCGTCCTTGGTGCTGACCGGTTCTCAATGGCTTTGATTTTGGAAGGGTCCACATGAATTCCCTCTTCGCTGACCACGTGACCCAAGAATTTGACTCTTCGAATCCAAAATTCACATTTTCAGAACTTCACATAAAATTTCTCTGCTCGTAGAGTTTCTAAGACCCGTCGTAAGTGTTGACTATGTTCCTCCTTACTGCGTGAAGAGATAAGTATAACATCGATGAATACAATCACGAATTTATCTAAGTAAGGACGGCACACCCGGTTCATTAAGTCCATGAACACCGCGGGCGCATTGGTTAATCCGAAATGCATCACTGCAAACTCGTAGTGACCAAAACGAGTTCGGAAGGCTGTTTTGGGAACATCTTCCTCTAAAACTCGTAACTGGTGATACCCGGATCTTAAGTCAATCTTTGAAAAGTAGCTTGCTCCTTGAAGTTGGTCGAACAAGTCGTCTATTCGTGGTAGAGGGTATCGGTTCTTAATGGTCAGTTTGTTTAGCTCGCGATAGCCGATGCACATACGGAACGATCCATCCTTCTTCTTCACGAACAAGACTGGTTCTCCCCAGGGTAAGAAGCTTGGTCTGATGAATCCCTTGCTGAGTAGTTCGTTCAGTTGACTGGATAGTTCCTTCATCTCATCTGGTGCTAGTCGGTAGGGCGATTTGGCTACAGGGGTAGCTCCTGGAATTAAGTCGATTTTGAACTCGACTTGACGTTGTGGTGGTAATCCTGGAAGATCTTCGGTAAAGATGTCGGGAAAGTCGCAGACTTCTGGGATGCTCTTTATGTCTTTCACCGTTTGGCTCACATCAACTACGTGAGCGAGGAACGCATGATATTCCTTTCATAAGTACTTCTGGGATTGAATACTCGAGATGATTCGAAGGTTCGTGCCTGGTTTGTCGCCATAGATAACATGGTTTCGCTATTCGGTAGATTAAGACGAACGGCTTTTTCAAAACACAGAATGTCAGCACGATGGAGACTCAACCAATCCATGTCGATAATGACGTCGAAACTTTTAATTGAGACAGGCATGAGGTCGATTTGAAATGAATAGCTATCTAGAGTGAGGGTGCATCCTATGTATATATTGTTAGTGCTCTCAGTCTTCCCGTTAGCCATTTCTACGATGAACGTTTCTTTTAGTGCTTGTGATGGTTGTGTAAGTAAGTGTTTAAATTTTTGATTCACGAAACTCCTCTTCGCTCCACTATCAAATAGTATGCATGCATAAGAGTTATTGAGGAGAAACGTACCCGTGACCACCGTAGCGTCTGCCACGGTTTCTTCATGACCAATAGCGAGTACTCTCCCTACT
This sequence comes from Lactuca virosa, assembly GCF_052849685.1. Lineage (NCBI taxonomy): Eukaryota > Viridiplantae > Streptophyta > Magnoliopsida > Asterales > Asteraceae > Lactuca > Lactuca virosa. Next base: position 109,775,614 of record NC_136429.1, read on the forward strand.
CCACCAGTATTCCCTACTTTCAGGCAGATCCTTTTGTATTGTCCAACTTCACCACACCCGTAGCAGGCCTGGCCTACTCCAATACCAAGGACCTGGGTGATTGGTCTTGCTGTTGCCTTACAGAAATGGGCAGTGTGCCCCTTCCTGTTGCAGTTAGCACATTGCATCTCTCGGCAAGATCCATTGTGATAGAAGTTACACTTGTTGCACTTCGGCAAACTTGCAGCGTACTGTTTTGCTGGTGCAGGGACAGCAGGGGTCGTTGCGGCATGAACAGCCACAATCTGCTATTTCTTGGCGGAGTTCTGTGCTGATTGATTCTTCTTTCTGTCCCAAAACTTTCTCTTGTTGTCGGTCGCTTTGGCTGGTTCTGGGATAGGGGTTGTTGCTTGCAAACGGACTCCATGGTCAATGAGTCTCTGTGCCAAGCGTTTGGCACTATCAAATGTAGAGGGGTTCGAAGACAAAACGTTCCCCTAGAATGGAGGTACCAGTCCTCATATGTACCTCTCAATCTTTTTGCTTTCTGTGGGGACCATCCCCGAACATAGATCCACTAGATCACTAAACCTAGTTGTGTAAGCCACTATGTCAGAGCCTTTCATAGTAACGCTCCAAAGTTCCTGTTCTAGTTTCTGAACTTCGCCCCTCGGGCAGTATTCTCCTCTCATCAGATCCTTCAGTGTTTCCCAGCCCATCGAGTTAGCCACTATGAGAGTAAGTGACTTCACATGGCTATTCCACCATGTGAGGGCCCTGTTGAAGAAGGTGCAGGCAGCAAATTTAACTTTGCTCCATTCGGGGAAGGAGCAGATCTCGAAAATCGACTCCGTTTTCTCGAACCATTGCGATAGAGCAATGATTCCTCCTCCACTCCCATTAAAGTTCTTGGGTTTGCAGTTGGTGAAGTCCTTGTATGAACACTCCCTAGGGTGTCCATGACTATATCCTTGGGTAGAGTTAATACCCGGTCCACCCCCACTAGTACTGCTGGTGTTGATTTGATTTAAGGCTGTTGTTACAGTCGCGGTTACTGTAGCTTGAAAAACTACAAGATCGAATTGTGGTGGAGGTGGTGGTGGTTGGGTTGGAATTATTGGAGGATTACGTCTGTTTGATTTACGAGGAGGCATCTTTTAACTATAAGTTTATAAAAATGAAGATAATGGTAAGATGTCAACAGTGATTATAATGTGAGTGTTCCTCGAACTATTTTACCCTAGTTCAACATGTATTAGTTTGAGTGTTTGCAACAGAGGTTTATCATTAGAAAAATGAAGGAATTTGGATAGAAACCTTTCCAGAGAATTAGATGCCTGTCAATTCTATTGGTATTATAGATGTATAAAGTTCGGGAAAAATTGACCTTGAAGTAGGTCTACAACATACCAACATAGAGAAAACTTTGACAGCATAAAGACCTAGCGAAACTGAAAATTTCGAGGTCTAATCATAAACAGGAAAATAACACTAGAGTCTATAATTAGACTTAATCTATATCCAAAAGAGTGAGTGGAGTATGCTCTACTCGCGAGGAGTGTTGTTCTGATTAGTACTAGATTCTGCCATGTATTCAGCCAACTGGTGTTTTGTTTCCCACACACGCCTTTCCATTGCCACTTGGCTCTGCCGAAGTTCTCTAACTTCGGATCGGCTGGCATTCAGTTCCCTCTGTAGTGCATCAGTGTGAGTCCTCGTTAACTCCTGGTCATCGTTAAGATGGCGGAGGCGAACTGTATTGACTCCTGAGTTAGCTCTAATCTCCATGACTTGGTCGATGGTCGCTCTTCCCTGTTCAACATTGCGAGCAACACAACGAACCAAGATAGGGAGGACTCTGTCAGCTGATCCTCCCCCGCTCAAGTTGTAGAAGCTTCGGTCCCCATTATAAGGAGGTGGTTGTCCCTGTTCGTGAGTCCACCTTCCCAAGTTTACTGCCCACAGAGGCGTCGGGCCTTGAAAATCCTGTCGAGGGATAGGATTTTGGGAAACTTGGGGTGGATTATAGACTTCGGGTTCTGATTCAGAGTCTTCTTGAACTTCCTCTTCGTTCTCTTCCTCAGAACTCTCCTCGGGGTCTTCTTCTACCGGGACCACAGGGTCATCTTCTTTTGGTTTGGCTTCGAGCCATTCACCGTTCCCTTGATTGGTAAAGTACGGGTCTCCCGACAGATGAAATCCAGCCATGTTATCTAAGCGAGAATAGGGGTTTAAGAAGCATATAATAGATGTATTCCTAAAGATATTTATAAGGCAATCCTTACCAGTTACTTATATACTTACGTAGTGCATACCAGCTATATATAACCAAGATAGAATACACCTTCGAATAAGTGATCCAACTCTAAGACCACAACCAAACAAGGAACAGAAAGTAAAGCGAAGATCACAGATTCTAAGTCTATGACATCTTAGTCACATATAACCTTAGTGTATCCACTCAGCAACTATAGACCTACTAGTAAGGGTCTTTTTAGTTTTCACATAAGTAAATTATAGTACCACAAAATACTCCTATAGTATTTTAAGTTTATGTTATGTTCTAGTGGTTCGTTGTAGTAAGAGTTGGTAAGTTTTTAGACTTGTTGCAACACCACGACCATTCCTAGGCATATGCTAATCACTTTTCGGATAGATATAGTTAATCAGGCTATATCAATCCCAGACCTGATTATATATCCCCAAGCCTACTCGTGTTGTTCGACAATCACAATACTTTTGTTCTATTCTAGTATGACACTGTTTCTGGTATGAATGCATGTATGTATACTTTAGTAAAATATTTGTTATATTTAAAAAGTATATCTCTTGGTCAGAGTGTTTTAATCCCATTGTATTTATAGTTGTATATCTTTTATGGGTTGATATACTTAGTTCACTATAAACAATGATCTTATACCAATCTGTCACACCCCCAAACCGAGATGGCGGAAACATTCGGGGGCGGAGGACGTCATGTACAGTATCATAACAATGCACAATAGTAAAACAAGCAACAACATCCATTGCATTAATAATGTAGTTAATACATGTGTGTTCTTTGTATAGTTGTATGACACCAAAATGTATAGCAAAAATAAAAGACGAGTCTTGAACATGCTCCGTCTTCTCAAAATCTGTGCTAGTGTACCTGTCTACTGGTTCCCTGAGAATACAAGTTATTTTGAAAGAGATTATCAACATTTAAGTTGGTGAGTTCATAAGTATTTAGTGTCAAATGTTTGTATTTGTTTCATGAAAATGTTAGTATACTTACCAGAAAATCCTATATTTTCCACTTAAAATGAAAAGTAGTCTTTTACCCAAGACCCAACTATTTGTATGTTTTGTTCTCTTTGAAATAGTGTAAAATGTATGTTTGTACTTGAAATAGTATAAATGTATGTTTTCCATATTTGTAAACTATCTTTACTAGAAAAATAGTATGCATTGTTCATGTGTGAACATCACTGTATGTATATAATGGAAAATGAAGATTTACAGTAGTGTTGTTTAAAATAACACCATTGAATAAATATTTGACTTGTAACCAAAATGGTTAGTTAAAGTTCTAATCTGAATTAGGTTATAACCATACTTAATTTACTAGTATAAAACACGACGTTCTTCAGGCGTCGAAAAAGATATGGCATTTGTCACCCGTAGACTTGTTGGTCCCAACTGTAGCTAACAGCAAGGTGTGGGATTGTCAGTCCCGTATAGATCTATACACAAACTCGCGCTCTCCCTCCAGGAGACTCTAGTTATAAAACATGACTTAGCAAGAACGTTGTTAAGTACCATGAAGAAGTATATCACATTCTAGTTAACTTGTTTTCGTATAGTATGTATATGTTTCTTGTTCTTGTAAATGAATAATGTACTTTGTAATGAAAAGTAATAGTATGTATGTATTGATTCATGTATTGTTTCTCTGATCTAGAAACTAGAATGAATTGATTCTCTAAACTATACCTATTATAGTTTACTAGTATGTTTGTGTGAACTGTAAATGATTTGGAGAAAATACTCATTTGCCCAGCATATGCAATTGAGTTATGTATATTCTTGAAAGTGAGACTTAATATTCATGTATGTATTTAGTATGTATAATTATGATTTAACCGACAGTCGGACCGGTGATCCTACCCTAAGCCCACAACCAAACAAGGAACAGGAGTTAAGGTATTAGCAATAGTCCTAAGTCCGTTAAAGCATGATCATACATAAATATACAAATGAATATGATTTTGATAATAAATAGAAATCTAAATAGTTTAAAAAGAGTTTGAAAATGATTTTTAACAATATTTATAAGCATAAGAATTTCTTTGTTTGTTTGTTTACACATGTAAGAGTTAACACAATTCTATTGTGTTTTACTTGTATTCCCCCCTAAAAACATTGTAAAAGGTAAATTGTAAGGGTATGAACCCACCTTAACTGAATGATTCGATTGAAGGTTCGATATAGGAAGTTCTTCCACAAGTTAGATCCCGAGACAAAAACGAGTCCTAAAAGCATTTCACGTAATATATATGTATACTATTAGTGAATATAACTGCAAGTATGTTAAGGAAATGAACTAATTTGTAAGTTTCACTTACAAATAAGAGTGTTTGAAGTGATATAGGAAGGCTGCAATGAGTTTTCGGCCAGCCTCTTGGGTTTTCGGTCCAATGAAGATCTTGGTGTTCTTGGTGAAATTAAGGAGATTCAAGGGTTTTCGGTTGAGGATCACCAAAAAGGAAGGTGATTGCTTGAAGAAAGGAAGAACACTTGATGTTCTAAACAAGATCTGAAGGAGATACAACCCTTTTTCAGATGATAGTTGAGAGAGAATAAGGGTTTTCGGTTGGAATTTTGAGAGCAAAAGTGTGTGTTTTCGGTTAGAAGAGTAGAAGTGAGGAAGTGTTTTCGGTCTCCCCATATGTATAGGGCCGAAATCGTTGATGGAACACATGAATTGGTTTTCTTGGTGAAATTAAGGAGATTCAAGGGTTTTCGGTTGAGGATCACCAAAAAGGAAGGTGATTGCTTGAAGAAAGGAAGAACACTTGATGTTCTAAACAAGATCTGAAGGAGATACAACCCTTTTTCAGATGATAGTTGAGAGAGAATAAGGGTTTTCGGTTGGAATTTTGAGAGCAAAAGTGTGTGTTTTCGGTTAGAAGAGTAGAAGTGGGGAAGTGTTTTCGGTCTCCCCATATGTATAGGGCCGAAATCGTTGATGGAACACATGAATTGGTTTTCGCACCGAGTGGATAAGACCGAAGTTTGCGGTCGAAAGGAAGTTCCCGGCTGCGGACCGAGGGTTTGCGGTCCGAAGCGGGTTCTCGGCTGCGAACCGAGGGTTTGCGGTCCGAAGGTTTACAGCCCATGCGAGACTTCTCGGATTAAGCACTACACTTCTAATTTAAGCAACACTTCTAATAAAGGGATTTTAAACACATATAGATTTTTAAATCTAACTTAACAAGTAAATCTAAACAATAAGTTTGACTTTATTCGACGTGTTTTACTTTAATTGGCCCAAGTTTGACTTTGGTTGACTTTTACAATATCGAAAATAACGGGTTGTCACATAATTTGACTTTGACTCGTAAGAACATTTGTTCAATTTCTGATTGCAGATGAAAGTTGCGTTTCTGATACCTGTACTTCAATTCGCAAAATTAACCATCAAATGCAAATAAGGTTTTTGTTCATACAGTCATTCCGATACAACCTTCAAATCCGATTACACCGTTCACAGATCAATAATTCTAATTTTGACCTTTAGCATTGACTGCCAAGAACATCCGCTAAAATCATTTTGATTAAAATCGAATTCCAATTTCAATTGTTCCAAACATCACCCTTCCAAATCACAGTGAGGTCATACATCACGATTTTGTCCAGTAAAACCGAAACCCAGTTAACATCGAATGACAATACCATACTCATAATCACAATTGATTTTACAGAAACCACTAGATGATTCTCATTCACAAAGATTATAATCAGTTGTCGATTGGGTCAAACACCACTCGAGAACAAAATCGAACAAGACCAAATGAACAGAATAATCAAGCAGTGAAAAAAAAAATAAACTTGAATTTGATAATCGATAATGAGCAAACAAACTTGATTTCGATTTCAAAGTAAATCGTTGATCCAAAGAATTGAGTCGATACGATAATAACAGGAGAACAAGAAACGGAACTAATGTTAAAGCTTTTAGATTTGGGCCAAATATATGGCAGACGAACAGTGACGAATAAAATCATTGGTCCAATAGGAATGAAATTTATCCATAAAGCAAACAATTTATTTTGAACACAACAATTGATCAAGATCAAATAAGAAAAAAAAAGATCATGAAACAGATCGGATTAACGAAAAATTACCCTTATGAACAGTAACATAAAACATAAGTTTTCATGAACAGTTGCCTGAACAGCATTTTGATTCCAAGACGCCAAAACACCAAAAATCTTCAATAGCTTGTGCAGAAAATCATCAAATCAAGAACCGATACTTCAAAACTCAATAGATCTTCAAAGACCCACTCTGATACCACTTGTTGGGATTAAACCCTAATTGTGATTTGATGAACAAGATGCAGAAAATAAGAACACGCAATAAAGCAGATATGTCGAATGATCACTCGATTTATTCAAAACATGAGGAATAAATTACACTTTCAGAATAGACTAAAAAATCTAACTCTACATAAGAAACCTCACAATGTTTGGCGGCTACATTTTGCCTCACTCTTAACCCTAATTATGAATAATACATGACTATTTATAGGGAAAAGACAAGTCTTGGGCTTTTAACCTACACTTCATCAAGGGGGCCTATTGTCATAATCCATGGAGTACTTTGAAACCCTACATAAATTAATTCAAAATTAATTATTGATCAATACTAATTAAATAATATGATTTCTCAATTAATATATTATACTTATAATATATCAATAAATCACAAATAACCTCTTTCTCAAATATCCATCTATCAAATTGTTCTGGTAAAGGCAACCCGAAATGGACCATGCTACTATCGGGTCAAGTACATACCAATTATAGTTATGGGCTTAGACACCTAATCCAACAAAATTCATGTATATTTTATTTTCTCCTTTTTTAATCATATGAAATTTCTTTCAGGATGCTGGAATAGGGACAAGTATTGACTCTTTTTATGAGTATCTATTGAAGGTAAAGGTTATGTGATATCCCCATTTTCACGGCCAGAAAAGACCGATTTTGTTTATGCTTTATAAAAATCAGAGTACTTCTTTTAACAAAAATGTTGTGGAATTTGTTCCCAGAAAACATGATAAATAGGTTATCAAATCATTTCCGAGGAAATGTATTTTTATTCATTTTCAAAACATTGGGATGTCATTGTCAATACAGAAACATAAGCATAAACAGAACTTACATTATTTACACTAGTGATCTACATCTCTTTTAAATCTCTCAGTGTAAAGTAGCTTCGTATCGACACCTGTGATACAAATAAGCTTGAGTGGGTCAGGTGGGGAAACCTGGTGAGTACATAGGGTTTTCAACCCACAATAATATAATTATTATGTTTAAACAACAAACAATCAACCCCATTTACCCATCCTCATTATCTTCCTTACTCTCAAGGGTCTACCCTAAGAGTCATCTATTCGTTTATTCTGAAGTCCCTTGCTTCCAGGGTTTTAAGACCGGCACTAAGTCCATAGCTGCCAATGCACTAATTCCATAGCTGTAAAAGTTCATTCATCAGGTACTAAATCCATAGCTACCAGTGTAGGTACTAAGTCCATAGCTACCAACGTTTATCTAACAGGTACTAAGTCCATAGCTACCAGGTACTAAGTCCATAGCTACCAACACCTAACAAGTACTAAGTCCATAGCTACCTACGTTTACCTAATAGGTACTAAGTCCATAGCTACCATCGTTTGTCCAATAGGCACTAAGTCCATAGCTGCCGGTGTTTATTTATTGGGCACTAAGTTTATAGTTGCCAATGTTTACTCACATCATCTTTTATCTCTCATCATTCATCTATCCATGTTATACCCAACATATTTGTAGATATAAAATACGTATACAGTTTAAATCAGTTAAAACATGTATAAAAACGTTCATCCAGCATAGATAGCAAGTATACAGATAATATGCACACATAGCACGTAATTTATATTAAATATTTCATATCTATGTGTAAGATGAAAGTAACTATGCACTCACAGCACGTAATTTATATTAAATACTTCATATCTATGTGTAAGATGAAAGTAACTATGCACTCACCTGATAAGGTGGTGATTCTGAATTCGGACAGCGCTTCGTTACTTCTTAAAACAATTTCCCTCGACAAAACAACGGGTTTTTCTCAAAACCGGGCTTCGCTGGAGCAGCGTTTCTGAGCCGAAAGTCTCTTTTCTTGGGACTCCGGGAGCCTCGGGGCTTCCTTCGGGTGCTAGGGGGTTTACCTAGACTTTAGGGGGGTTTGGGGGCTAGAGAGAGAGTCTAGAGAGAGAAAGAATGGTTTGGAAAGGTGTGAAGAATGAGGGAACCCGGTACCTCTATTTATAGGCTGGAAAACAGCTCTACTCGTCGAGTCCATGCCACATGTCACCTTCTGGTGGCTTGCCTTGGGGAGAAAGCCTTGGCCCATAATCAGCCACGTCACCCCTTTTGCAGCAGCACCCTGCCGACTTCTAAACTCCGTAACTTTTGCATACGAGCTCCGTTTTCGACGTACTTTTCTTCCATGCGTAGGTAAAAACAAGATCTACAACTTTCATTTAGACTCCGTTGGCTAACTCTCGACCGATCTTAAATTTAACAGTAGGATGAGATTAGACTGTTAAATGACCACGAAGAATTCGTAACTCCTTCATACGGACTCCGTTTTCGTCTGTCTTTTTACCATTGAGTTCCTATTAATGAGATATTCAACTCTCATTAAGGTTGCGTAAGCCAAAAACTGCTCGAACTAAAATTCGAGTTTCGGGCCGTGCACTGCTATGCCAAATCTTAGAAAAATCATAACATCCTCATACGAAGTCAGATTTGGGCGTTCTTTTTTTGTATGTTCTCGGTTTAACATATACTACAACTTTTGTTTAGATCACTATTTACGTCTCCCGGTGCCGTAAATTCACTATTTACGTCTCCCGGTGTCGTGCCGGTTTTGCAGCAAAACTTCGACGGGCCATAACTTCTTCGTTATAACTCGGATTTCCGCGTTCTTTATATGTACGGAACCCTTGGAAAATATACTACCACTTGGTTAAGATTACTCCTTCTAAATAATCTTCCATCAAAAACTTATTTTTGATACTCGTTGTCTCTAAATTGACTAGCCCGGATCTACGGGCGTTACAGGTTATAACTAACAATACATATAAACCATAAAAAAAATATGTATATATTTTTTCTTATATTCAAGAAATAAATATGATCCTTATATATCCCTTCAGGCATATCTACTATTTGGATATGAAGAATATTTATACATTTTCCAAGAAGCTTATGGGGCAGCTATGCACTATCTTTTTCACGACCCTTGGTAAAATATTACATTTTTTAGTTTATTTTAATCTTTATTCTTTATAAAATATAAATTCATACATGATGACAGTTTTTAAAGAATTATAGGTATGTAGAAGTCAACATGAATTCTGTTGTACTTGTTTGGCCATTATTCAATAATCTACAGCCCTTCTGGCCAGGTCTTCAGGTAATAATTTTTATTTTTTATTTTTTTATAAAGTATTATAAGTCAAGGTGTAGTTTCGTAAATCTGACTACTGAAAGTGGAAGGTTTTAGATGGGGTATTGATCCTGCTATTCGAACACATACAACTTTTTTTAGTGTATGGAAAAGATATGGATTCACTCCAGAAGGCTTCAATCTTGTATCCTTTTCTGTTCAGGTAAATATTATAATAACTTATGAAAAGGGTAATTTCGTCTTTTGGTGTTTTGAAATTTGAATTGATTTATAGCATGGTTAGAAGAGCTACCCTTTGCATCCATAACTTATAGAGAGCACTTATTGGCTATACAAAGCTACAAGGGATCCAAGGTTTCATATATAATTTTATTTTTTTGTATCTATCCAATGTAATTTTTGTGAAAAAGACGAGAATGCGCTCCTCAAATATCCTAGAAAGATCTATTGTGTATCAAATAGTATGGTGTTATAATATTAATACACAAACAAATAAAAAATGAAAGTATGTTGCTAATTGCTATTTCTTGCATTAACCCAAGAATAGGGGATGAGTTAAAAGACGAAAATGCCCTCCAAAATAACCCTTGTTTTGCAGGCATCTTGATGTAGGAAGAGACATTGTTACAAGCTTACAGTATAGGCCCGCTGCACTTGTGGATATTGTCACATATCAGATGTTGAGTTTCACAAGCAGGAAGATCACATGGAGAGCTTCTTTTTAGCTGAAACGGTATCAAACATAAACATATGATGAAATGACCTTTTTGCCCCTAGCTGTTTGTTTCACTTGACATACAGTTTACACGTCCTTGTACTGTGCCTGACATACACTGGAGTAGGACTCTGGACTTGGACTAATGAATGAAAATGGGATAATAAAAATTGGACTCTTTTGTCCCATATAAAACGGGCCCTACAAGTGCGTTTCTTGAATTGCTTCACACTGTTTTAATTTTATTTTTAAATTTTAAAAAAAAAAAAGCTATTTGATTCTTTGAATGAAAAAAAATATATGTGTATTTTTCTTATTTTCCAGGAAATTGTATTTATTTCTTTCTATGTTGGTAATTGGTGGTGATTGTGAAGATGGGAAGCCTGATAATAGTCTAAAGAAGAAAAGAAACAAGATACAAAAGAAGAACAAGAGAAAGAGAAAGAAGAAAAGGAGAAAAAAGAAGAGGTTCAAACTGATGTAAGTTGTTTGAGAAATAGGATGGATGCTATAAATATAATATAATACAGGAAATAAATGAAAGTAGAATGTTGTAATAGAAGTAAGATGGATGCTATAAATATAATATAATACAGGAAATAAATGAAAGTATGTTGCATAAAATAATTGTTGTGTTGTGTTGTGTTGTGTTTTGTTCATTACTTTTGTTTCTTTCTATTACAGCAGTGTAGTCCAGAGGTGAACCCCACCCAACAAGTGCGTTTCTTGAATTGCTTCACACTGTTTTAACTTTATTTTTAAATTTTAGAAAAAAAGCTATTTGATTCTTTGAATGAAAAAAATATATGTGTATTTTTCTTATTTTCCAGGAAATTGTATTTATTTCTTTCTATGTTGGTAACTGGTGGTGATTGTGAAGATGGGAAGCCTGATAATAGTCTAAAGAAGAAAAGAAACAAGATACAAAAGAAGAACAAGAGAAAGAGAAAGAAGAAAAGGAGAAAAAAGAAGAGGTTCAAACTGATGTAAGTTGTTTGAGAAATAGGATGGATGCTATAAATATAATATAATACAGGAAATAAATGAAAGTAGAATGTTGTAATAGAAGTAAGATGGATGCTATAAATATAATATAATACAGGAAATAAATGAAAATAGGTTGCATAAAATAATTGTTGTGTTGTGTTGTGTTTTGTTCATTACTTTTGTTTCTTTCTATTACAGCAGTGTAGTCGAGAGGTGAACCCCACCCAACTTCTATCACAACAACAACAACAACAAAACAATTGAAGTTCATATGAAATTGGAATGAAATGACTCATTCCATTCCCTTTCTTATTTCATTATTCCATTACATTCCATGTACAGGTCAATGCTATCCAATTGAAGGAAACTGTGGAAGAAAACGCAAGCACCACAGAGTGAGTATTCCAAGATCGTCAATATCAGGTCCAATTTTTTTTTTAGAAACTGCTTTATTTTTTTTTGTAATTATAAATTTATAACCACATTTTTTTATAAATATATTGCAGGTTGATGCTGCTATTGTTAGGATTATGAAAACTAGAAAAGTTCCGAGTTTTACTTTCATTGATTTATATAACTCTTTGGGCTCTCAAGAAATACTTCCCCAATGTATTACAATTTTTTGACATGATGTTAATGGATGAAAATGATTGTTTTGTTATATATTTGTTTCCATATTTTTGCATTATGCGTAAATGAGTATCGTAAAGACGCGTCGTAAATGCATATTGTAAATGGTTGCTGAAGTTTATGACACGCAACGCAATGTGTGTCCTAAACGCGCGTCGTAAGGTTACGACACGGAAATGCGTGTCGTCTTCCTTTATGACAGGGCCTTCCTTTACACGCAATGAGTGTCGTAAATGTGTGTCGTAATTGCGCGTCATAAATGTGTGCCGTAAATAGACAACGTACAAAAGCGTGCCGTCTTTCATTATGACAGGGCCTTCTTTGACACGCATTTGTGTGTCTTCTGAGCGTTTTACGACACGCATTATGTGTCGTAAAAGGCTGTTTTTGTAGTAGTGGTTAGTTAAATTACAAAACAATGTTTTTAAATATAAAGTACTTCAAAACAAGTCCCTTTGATTTAAAATATTATAAAAAAAGTCTCATGCTTTGTTTTAACTCAAAAGGCGTCAAGATGTGGTTTGTCACATGAAGCTTCACCAAAACCGAGCCTAGATCGAGATCACGCAACGAATGTGAGTTTCTACGGTCCCTCTTCTACGGTTTTAATATTTGGGGGAGAATATATGTGTGTCTATTAAAGTTTTGATGATTTTCAAGTTTTATATACAAAATAGCATTGTCAAAAGTTTATAAAATAGTAGTCTAGAAATGTGTTAAATCACCAATAAATCTATTAAGTTAAGGTAGATTGTTAGAAGATGATATATTTATACCTTACGTGAAATGTGAATATAATTATTAAGATAAAAAAAAATCACATGATTATAAGTAGATTACTATAATAACACAAGTTGATATTATAAGTCACAAAAATGATGATTTTATATGTATAAGTTAAAGTATCTCATGGAAGCATGGAAATATATAAAAATGACCAAAAATATTATTCGCATATAAAACGAAAGTACATTGTCATATTTGGTGGAAAGACCAAGTTTATGAAATTATATAATTATTTGTTAAAATTATAAAATTTAACTTTTGATATATAAGTTTATGTAAAAATGAATCGAAAATTTATTAATATATTTTTATATTAATTATAAAAATATAACTCAATTTACTAAGTTATGGATTTTTATTGCAATAAATAACATGATCGACTCAAAGTCTTAAGAGACGTTATTTGTGAAATATTGTACTGTACTGATCATGTGAATTATAAATTATCATGGGAATTGTTGGTTTCACGTTGATTGAAACCTGGAAAATATTATAAAAGCAGTCCTTATGTTGCCCAAATTTTGTCATAACAGACAATGGAAATTTGGAAATCAATTAAGTCTTACATATCTCAAATACCAAAAGACTCCAATCAAATATTATTCCTAAACAACAAAATTACAAGTATTCAACAAACTTATAACAGGAATTTTAGGACTAGGATGCCTAGACACATTGTTAGGATCCAACACACCAGGATCTCCTTGTAGGTGTCACGTTGTTTCTAGAGCCATATGAGTTAGGCTTGTTTCCTAAGCCATTTGGGTTATGTTGTTGGGTATACTAAGACTATGTCTTGGTGGAAAACCCTTTATTTTCATAACCATTAATCATCAGAGAACGACTAACGATAGGTATAAGTGTCATACTATTGATCTTGTACGGTTAGATTACCCGCCTGGACTTGCTAGCTACAACTACGTCTGACGAGACGGATTTTGGCGTTGACGTTAGTACCATTGAACATTCCACGTGTTATAGCGGTGTGAATGGCTTAAGCATGCCCTGTTAATGTGCTGGTGTAAAAGTGTGGTGTCATAAGTTCGGTTATGAGTTCATCATAAAATCCCAGTTTTGTTCTGTTACCGTATAGAATCGACATTTGGTTTGTGTGGTGGTTTTGTTCACTGATACTAGTTGAAAGAGACTGTAGGTAGTGGAATAGTTTGTGATCCAAAACGATAAGTGTCAATACCATAAATTAAGTTATATAACACTAAATTAATATCATGACATGACTGATTAAGGTTTAATAACTTATAGTTAATAAGTTATTTATTTAAACCCTTTGTTCTTGTACGAAAACACAATATGTATGTGGGAGGAGTTTACCCCACTGGTTAAGTGTCGGTTCCCAAATTAAGTAAGATAATACTTAAATAATACCACGGCACGATTTTACAAAGTTTATAAATTTGAAACCTATGAATTTTACATATAAACTATACCATTTCTTGTACGAGACTTCAAGAGTAAAATTGGTTATTTTATGTTTTCACAAAGGGTAATATGCATTATTTTTATATAACTTGGTATTCAAAATCTTTAAATAAAGATGCATTTTTTATATAAGTTTGACTAACTTATATGTATTTTGCCAAATTTTGAAATTTTGGATTTGAACGCATGATGTTTCTAAATGAGACCAAATACACTTTTATAACTCATTTATTTTGTACTTTTGATAGAAAAGTAAGTATTTATAAAAGCTGGTCAACCAGCTAAATTTTATAAAACACTTTTGGATATAAAATACTTTGTGTCAAAACCTGTAGAACCCACCAACAATTTTGTTGATGTATCTTAATGCATGTATTCTCAGGTTTATTAACAGGTTGGAAGGATTTGCATAGAATACTTTCCATTATTTTACTATACCATTGTAAACGTCGATTTGTTAGTTGTGTGTAGCAATTTAACAATAGTCGTAGTCAATGTAATTTCTATTTCGGTAATAATAGAAGATTATATTTGTACTGTTCAATGTATGTTCAATTACTGTGATCACTGATTTACGTCGCGCACCTCAGCGTTTCTTCCAACGGCCAGGGATGTGACATCAGCACCAGTCAAGTTTAAACTTGTAACTGAATCTTCTCACCTTCTCCTTTAGGTATTGCAATAAATAACTAAGAATTCAATTTAGAATTGTTACAAAAAGTAAAAATAATAACAACATATAGAAAATAACATTAGATGTGTGACTGTTTCCCAATCTGCTCAAACCCTCTAAAGAAAATAACATTATACTTATAAACTTTATGGGTAAATGCACGAAAGGGTCAAATCTATCAATTTTTTTATGTGTCTATGTGTAATCTACATAGGTGAAATTTTCAAAATTAGTTCCTAAGTACAATGTTGTTGGATTAGGTGTCTAAGCCAATAACTGAATTGGTATATACTTGAATTATTAGCAAAGTCATTTTGGGTTGTCCTCGGACCTATTAATTGAATAGGATGACTTTTAGAGAGAGAAACTGATTTATTAATTTATTATATGATTAATAAATTGAATAGAAATCAAAATAAATAATTTATTAATATATTATGAGAATAATATATTAATTAGAAATATTATTATTTAATTATAAAATAATAAGAATTAATTTTGGGATTAATTGGAATAATTAAAAGTGGAAGGACTAAAGGTGACAATGTTCAAAAGTTGAACATTGACCAATTCTAGAACCTCCCTAAGAGGGGGAACGAAATTCTAGAAGGGTTCTAGGGTTTCCTTGGGCATTAAGGGAGCCTTGGATTCCTTATGGAGGAGTTTAAGGGATTAGGGCTTATCTAAGGAAACATGCATTATCCTAGTTCCCTTGGTCACCTATATAAACCCTCCATTGGTTTCATAAATTGTGCCATCTCATTATCCCAAGGCAAGGCCAAACTTTTACTCCCGCTTTCTTATTTCTCTTTAAGCCTCATTGTTGCTAGGGTTGGGTGTGAACCATCAGAGGCACGAGATTTCTGGTGCTAGCCAAGTAACTTCAAAAAAGATTTTATTTGATTATCTACTAGAATAATCAAGAGGTATGTTTTTCTAAACCCTTTTACAATTTTCGAAAATCTTAGGGTTCTTGTAGGGTTCTTGATGTTCAATTGGTTATTGCATTCAATAGTGAAAAAAATAGATCCTTTAGGTTGCATGCAAACTTAGGGTTTAAGTTTTTCCGCCAAAATATGATTTTTGTAACCTATAAATCTCATCAAATACAACTCCCTGTTTAAAAGAAAGGACACAAAACAGAAGCATGTGTAAAACACACAACCTGTGTTATTGTTATTGTGTTACATAACATTCTAATTCTAAACTTTAACAACCACATTAACCCTTAACATTTTCAGTAACAGAAACACACACACACACACATCAATTATTCGATATTTTCTTTAAAAAATATTATATACAAGTGAAAGTACATTGTCTAATTTTATGCCTAAATGCATAAAATAACATTATACTTTTAAACTTTACGGGTAAATGCAAGAAAAGGTCAAAATATGCCAATCTCTTTTATGTGTTTGTCTGTAATGTGCATAGGTGATGTTATTTTGGTTTCAAATAAATTCATTCTACATTACGTTTTTAATCAGTAACCATTTATGTAGTTTTTAATCGGTAGGATTCTATTATGTGCTAAATGTAAACATATGATGCTATTATATGCAAAATAGAAAAAGTAGTAACAAATAGCATTGTACTTTTAATTCACACCAATATTAGAAGTGTGTAACAAAAAACAGATTTCCCATATTTCTAGCAAAACATAAATGTGTTCCATTATCAGTCTCTTATTTTGATAATTTTTTCAACATTAAACTGATTTGCTATAATCTTTCAATTCATGTATTTAAGTATGGAATGCATATTTTCTTATTACATTTTGAAGATATGTTAGATAATGAAATACATGGTGGTTTTCTGTTGTGTCTCTCTATATCAAACTTATGAGTCCAACATTATATGTATGGTAACTAGGGGAGGTATTATATAATATGGTTCTTAGATGTTGGCAAGTTCTACTAAGCTACCATTTGCCTTGTGTGTAAAAAGAACATAAAACAATAGATCTCTATAGAACAATCTCCATAGTATTTTTGAAAATTAAGGAATCGTAGAAGTTATACATCGAATGTTTGTTTCATAATTTTAGATTCTCAGTTAAAGATATATTTGGCAATCATTAAAAATCCATACTCACTATAGTGTGTTAATGGCCTTCCTTACTTTTAATCATAAAAGATACATAGTTATATAAGGAAAAAATATCTAAGATTTAAGATTGAGAACTAGTAGTATCTAGATATAGTTATATTTTGACTAAATGCATCGAACTTACTAGTCTCACGAGCCTTGCCTCTCTTCCCTTATTCCAAATACACCAGGTAATTTGGCTACAAATATCCTTTCTTGGTACAATGGAAATTGTCATCATCTTTTGCATGGGTAAGTTTCTTTTTGAGAAAAATGGTGATTTCCTTGGTAAGTTTCTTTCCTTTTCCATTCATTTCTTCATGTTTTCTCTTTTGACCAAACATTTCTCTTAATTTAATGAGTAAATAAAGCTTTTCATTTTGTCTAACAACTGTTTCCATTCTTCCATGCATTACGTGCAATTTTCAATACCAAACTAATGAAAATCAAACAAAATTGTCATTCAGAGTGCAATTGGATATCATATATTTCTCTCACGTTAAACTTGCTCCTTTGTTTGAGAAACAAAGGCGTCAAACATTTGATGTTCCTTTGGTGCATATACTTCAACTGATTTATGAATGATAATCGACTCTTGATCAACTTCCTTAGGAAACATGTTCTTTAGATTCTTAATTTTTTCATAAGCCTCATAATTCTCATAAATCTTCTTAAGGTCACCGATCATGTATATGATCATAAAGCACACTATCTCATGTCGCTCGTAGCATCGCATGAGCCATTATCTTGATTTGAGACAGTTAGGTCAATAAAAGGAGCATGATGGATATCAATCCCAATGACATGCAACCTCCCTTCATGCTTGAAGATAATCCTCATATTACAATACAAATCTGTTAAGTTTATGTCATTGAGATTTTCGTTCTCGACAAAAGATTGGGGGCAAGTTGTTAACGTATCCATCTATAAAATATCTTCTTTTTTTTTAAAGTTCAGTTTTAGTATTTTAGATTTAAAATTTCTTAATAAATTTTCCACCCATGTCTTGGTTATAAACTCAATTTAATAAGGTTAAGATTTTCACAAGATGGTTATTATTCTCTTTAGTTGATCATGCACATAACAATGACAAGATACATGATCACTACCCCAACCGAGTAGTCTTAAGGGGGAGCCCAATATGGGCCTCTTTGTGGGTGGTGATAATGTGTCAATATGGGCCTCTTTGGTCACTTGGGTAGAGGCAAGGTGGGCCTTCCATACCACTTGGTCTTAATTCAACTTGTTGCTTTGGTTCCATCTCAAGCCACATTTTACATTAACAAGAATAAAATCAAAAAATCAAAAACAAAAAAATACAACCCAATAATTTACAAACACTTTGTCAAAATCATTAAAGAAAATAATCATTATATAGCGATAAACATAACATGAACAACCAAGAACTCGACAAAAAAATAAGTTTCAAGGTATAACAACACATTCAGTCCTTTTGAAAAACGACTTTGATGATAACATTGTTTTCACATGTATGTGTAAAAAGAATTATTTTAATACTTTTCTAAAAGAAAAAACATTAAAATCATCAAAATATATTTAGTCTTTTATTTTTTTGGTTATTTCCAAGAACACGAACAGTGCATTCAAGAACAATCAAAAACCAAAATAATATTGTAATCTAATGCTCTAAAAGTGGCACCGATAGTACTATTGAGGATTGTTGATCAAAGCATATTATTAATCAAAATAGCAATGAAATTAAAAAAAATTAGTAGTTTAAAACTTAATGCTAAATAGTCATGGATATAGTTAGAAAAACTATATCAATTATAACAACCTTATGATGTTTAGAATACAACTTTAAGAATTTAGAGATCGATTGTTTTTGGCAGATAACCTTAACATCCATACAGAGCTGGAATAAATAGATGTTAGACTTCCAACAGATCGCCAACAAAGTCATGTTTCTTCCTTTCCCTTTAAGTCGACACAGAAAAAGAAATGTGATAGGTAGTTAATCGACGCCTAATACGCATGGAGGGTGGACATTTTTTTGTTTTCGTTCATATTCAAATTGTGACCACTAAAAACCTTTTTTGTCTTTAAATTGATAGGACTTTCTCAAATCCATCTTTACCTGAATAAAAAAAATCCCAAAATTAATTCTAAACATTTTGTTATGTTTTAGAAGTGTAGTGATTGAGGTGCATAACTTTATAAAGGTTTAACCTGTAAGCTAAAAAGATTATTATTAATATTTTTTGTTTTTGTTGAGATTTGAATATATGACATGGAAGCTCAAATGGATAAGGCATGTCTTTTAAACTTAGGTTATTTGTTCTTTTAACATGGAAACTGAAAAGAAAAAAAAAAGTTAATTGTTAATTGTTTTTGTTGACATAAACACACATTAAAAAAAAAATTAACACAAAAAAAAATCTTTGTTAATTGCTTTTCTTGAGATATGAATTTGTGACCTAGGAACTAGAAAATAGAAATTACACACCTTTATTATTTTAACCATACTTCTTTTGTTTTCTTTTAGAAATATTTATCTCAGACAAGATATAAAAATTCAAAACTTCTGAGTTTAGTTGTGGTTTTTTTTCATACAAAAATGTGTTTTTTAATTTTCTCGCGAAAATATATAATCCTTACGAAATTGTGTATATTCGTTAATTCATGGCTGAAATTAGTGAGGTTTTTTTATAATAAATTGTCCTTTGTGTTGGAAAAAAAATAATCTCGCGAATTTATAAGCTTTTTTAATCAATTTAGGTGATCATTTTATGATAAAAGATGAAAAAGTAGTATAGTATATGGTGATTTTTGTGAATAACTCTTTTTTAATCTTCATTCAAAAAATTATTCAGTATCCGGTCTAATTACTCCACGTTCCACATTTGGATGTTTATGTTGCCCTTTCGACCGACATACACGACATACTCACTCTCATAAATTAGTTCCCAAATCCACTGGCTTTCTTGGCTACGCTATAAATCATCAAGGCTACATTTGTTTGGTTTTCACTTTGATATCTACTCTAATAAATGAAAATATTTTTGACAAATGTCATTAACTCTTATTGATTTGGCCACGTGTCATTTTGAGGTTTTTTTCAATTAAATTTTTTCCACATGACATTTTGTGGTTTTTTCCATTTTATTAAATTTCACATAATATTTAAATGTAATAATTGCAATAAATGTAATAATAAATGCATATCAATATCATTAATTGATATTTATTCTAATTTCAAATTTTCTAAATTAAAATCTTATTAGTTTTCTATGTTTATTTATCTAAATTATTAGTTTAAATTTAAAAAAGAAAAAAACACTTTAATTTTAATAATTCATTATTTTTTTTAATTTTTCTTATAAATTCAAATTTCTTAAAATATTAAGAATTTCATAGTTAATTTTTCTTTTAGATGAACCCATGTAATACATGGGTCTTACACCTAGTTATATTATAAAGAATTAATATAACAAAGAAGATAAAATTCTAGAGGAACAAAGAAGAAGAAAACAAATCATGTTGTAACTATAAAAGAGTACTAGTGTCTAACTAATTGCTTCTTAACACAAAATTTCTAACCGATAACTACTACTTTCCTAACTTAACTCTAACACTCTACTTCTAACTTTAACAATATGCTTCTGAACATAGATCTGAAAATCTGTAGATATCTTCCCCTCCGTTTTTATCCTTTTCCATTTCATTGTCTGTTTATCACCCTGTTCTACCTCTCATTGATTCAGAGAAGATGAAGCAATGGGGTATGAAGACGTCATTGATGATATTCATGTTCATACCAATGGCTAAAACCATTAATGGAGAAGCCCCTACTAGATTCTTCAACTGGAATATTACTTATGGTGATATATCTCCTCTTGGAGTTAAACAACAGGTATGTATTTCAATCTTCATTTCTTAATTCTTACTCTAGTGTACATTTTGAATTCATACACTTCGGGGGTTGCAGGGGATATTCATAAACGGGCAGTTTCCGGGCCCACAAATCGATTGGATGACTGATGACAATGTGATTGTTAATGTTCACAACAGCTTGCCCGAACCATTCCTCATTACTTGGTCACTTCTAACTTCTTATTTGTGTTTGATTTAGCTTTTCTGATTTTGTACATTTTCAAATTGCAATGATCACGAATGCAATAATATTTAAAATTTGAAATCATGATCAGGAATGGAATACAACAGAAAAGAAATTCATGGCAAGATGGAGTTTATGGCACGAATTGCCCCATCCCACCTGGTCAAAACTTCACATACAATCTTCAAATAAAGGATCAAATCGGAAGCTTCTTCTACTTCCCTTCCCTTGCTTTTCATAGGGCTGCCGGAGGCTTTGGTGGCATCACAATCTCCAGCCGCCCTTTGATCCCCGTCCCATTCCCACCACCTGCCGCAGATTTCACCATCATCGCCGGTGACTGGTTCAAGCAAAACCACACCGTAATTAACTTCTCAGTTTCTATTTTCTAGTTTCAGTCTTTCAGTTACGTTTATTGTAATCAGCTGATATGATTGTTCAGGATTTGAAAGCAATTTTAGACGGCGGACATGATCTTCCATTCCCCGATGGTATTCTCATCAACGGCCGTGGACCTAATAGACTTAAATTCACAGTTGATCGAGGTACATAATCATCTTCCCTGAATGTTCACATTGTTATCGAGATTCAATAAATTTCGAATTTTTTTTCCTCCAGGGAAAACTTACAGGTTGAGAATTTCGAATGTGGGGCTTACGACATCGATCAATTTCAGAATCCAGAACCATAAGATGCTGCTAGTTGAGGTGGAAGGGACTCATACTGTTCAGAACACATACTCGTCTCTCGATATCCATCTAGGTCAGTCCTATTCCGTTTTGGTCACCGCCGATCAACCACCGCATGATTACTACATGGTCTTCTCAACCCGATTCACCTCTCAAGCCCTCGCCGCATCCTGCACTCTTCATTACAGTAACTCTCCGGGAACTTTTCCGGGTCCTCCACCTGGTGGCCCAACCGGGCAATTCGATTGGTCATTAAATCAAGCTCGATCAGTTAGGCAAAACTTGAAGGCAAATGGACCGAGGCCAAACCCACAAGGGTCGTACCATTACGGGACGATTAACTGCACTCGAACAATCAGGCTTGCAAACTCTGCTCCGATTATAAATGGGAAACAGAGGTACGCCGTCAATAGCGTGTCTTTTATTCCGGCGGACACCCCTCTCAAGATTGCTGATTACTTCAAGATCCCCGGCGTGTTTTCCCTTGGAACAATTCCAGACAGCCCCACCGGTGGTAGTGGTGGTGGTATCCTCCGGACTTCCGTCATGGCTGCTGATTTCAGATCGTTTGCTGAGATTGTGTTTGAGAATTCTGAAGATACTGTACAATCATGGCACATTGATGGCTCCTTCTTCTTTGTCGTCGGGTAAGCTTAAAATCCCATTTAGTTGCTAACTTTTTTAGATTAATGAAAAATCTGAGTTTGAAAATGTCAATACTGAAAATGGATGGAGTAAACAGGATGGATGGAGGGCAATGGTCAGCTGCTAGCAGAACAAGATACAATTTAAAAGATGGGATTACTCGCTCTACGGTTCAGGTATTACTATTTATCTTAAATATTTTCATTTCCACTTGTCAACTTTTTTTTTTTTTTTTAATTTACTAAATTTTTTTGAATATTTTGATTAGAATAAATTACTTTAAGAACTAGCAATGAAATTTATTTCTATATGATAGACAATTGTTATAATTGTTAAATTTTTTGAAGTATGATTTTGTAATATGATGAAATGAAAGTAAAATGCTATAATAGATAAATATTGAAAGTACATTGCTATGTCTTGTATCTAACCCGATAAATTACGAGACAATTTGATTTTTTTGTTAACTATAGAAATGTTATTATCATATAGGTATATCCGAAATCGTGGACCACATTGTACGTACCATTGGACAATGTAGGGATGTGGAATTGGAGGTCTCAGAACTGGGCTCGACAATATTCAGGCCAACAATTTTACTTGCGGGTTTATTCTCCTGTGAACTCATGGAGAGACGAGTACCCGATCCCCAAGAACATACTTACTTGCGGTCGTGCAAGCGGCAGGAGGCCTCCTCCTTTATAATTTATAGTGACAGAATGTCATTAAAGGGTGGCTACTTCTATATTTAGGAAGTTTAGGATCTTTAAGATTTTTGTAAAAGGCTATGCCATGTAATACCTTCTAATCCAAGATGATTTTAGTAATAGAAGTTCATATGACTTGTCGTTTTCCCACAAGGATTTCCACCACATACTTGTGTGTGTATGTGTGTATATATGTATACATGTATGTAGGTATGTGTATATGTATCTATGTATGCACGTACTTATGTATGTAAATATGTACGTATGTATAAATATCATATCAAAACGTTCACACAAGTGTTGGTGATTTCACGGTCACCATGTCATTTTAGTAATGCAATTTACAGATTACCAATCGAATTCTATAAAACTTTAGATCGTGGTCTCATATCGGTGTCTAGATACGAAATTGTTCCTTGAAGGATTATCCTCATAATCTGGATTTCGTATAACCCAAGTATAAGGTCGAAATATCATATTCAAAAAGTGATCACACGATATTTCAATTGGATCCATGATTCATATCGATTTCAAAAAATTCTTTTTTTCCCAACCCTACAACAAGTTCCTTTAGATGTACTCTAAGTCATTTCTAAATATCCGACTATACATCTTAATGTATAGTGTGGATGAGCCATCGATAAAAAATGAGATCATCACCAAAGTCATTGGGCAGGGTCAATCCTAAGGTTTGTTGCACCTCGGTTGAATAACATAATAATGCTCCATTTTTATATCGTCGAACCTAAACAAACTAATGTAAGACATATTTTTCAAAAATGACAACCTAACAAAACTATTTTATGCAAAAGAAAATTTAGTCGTACAAAGTAAATTTTACAAACTTCACCTTAAACGATCTCTTCTTACATTTCCTTGAAGCAAAAACATTAAAAGTATCGTGAATTCTTGTTTGTTGATTGAAACAGTTACCATAATAGTCTATAGCACTTTGCACCAAATAAAAGAGAAAGACATTCAAAGGAGCGTACCTGACAACTATCAATCTATCTTTTAAATAAGCATAGTGTAACATCCCAAAAATCATGACCAAAAATTTTATTTTTAATTATTAAATAAAACCATAGTTATCAAAATCATCTCATCAAAACATAAATAATAGTATCAAAACATTTGTCAAATATATCAGAGTAAACATCCCAGGCTAACTATAACGGTGTGTGCAATGCAGTCATCCCGAGCTCTTCCTTTCGCTACCGGAAGTACCTGAAATCAAAACTGAAAACTGTAAGCACGAAGCTTAGTGAGTCTCACCAAACTACCACATACCATACATATAATCATATAATCACATAATAACATTTCATGGGCCCCGCCCGCTACATCGGGCCACGCCCGGCATCGGTCCCCGCCCGGCATCGGGCCCCGCCCGACATCGGACCGAAATCCGGCATCGGGCCCCGCCCAGCATCGAGCAAAGCTCGGTATACATATAAACATATCAACAAATACACATAAATAATCGCATAACATAAACATATAAACATTCCTCGGGCCCCGCCCGGCATCGGACCGAAATCTGGAAGCATACAAACATTCCTCAGGCTTTACTCGGCATCGGACCGAAGTCCAGAAACATACAAAACAGACACATGCAAGAATCACGAAGACATCAAGCATACAAACATTCCTCGGGCACTGCCCGGCATCGGAATCCGAATCCGAAAACATATAAACCTACATCGGGCACTGCCCGGCATCAGACTTGGTCCGGAACATACTAGCGTACATAAACGGGTCGGCAATGGTGTCTTCGACCCGTCCCTACAGGAGGAAACTCACCTCGCAAAGCTGAATGCAGAATCTCACGGTAAGGAATCTCTGTGACATCCCCAAATTCACGGTCATTTAAAAAAAAATATTTATCCTTATTTGAAATTTTGAGTATCCTTTTTAAAGAATAATATTGCGGAATTTGTTCCCAGAAAAACATGATAAATATATTATCAAAGCATTTCCGAATAAGTGTATTTTCTTTTTTTTATTAAAACTTTGGGATGTCATTGTCAATACAGAAACATAAGCATAAACAGACCTTACATTCATTTACACTAGTGATCTACATCTCCTTTAATCTCTCAGTGTAATGTAGCTTCGTATCAACACCTGTGATACAAATAAACTAGTGGGTCAGGTTGGGAAATCTGGTGATTACATAGGGATTTCAATCCCACAATGTTATATCATATATATATATATATATATATATATATATATATATATATATATTAGAACTCACAAAATATACAATTTCATCATATATAAGCAACTCTTACCGCACCCCGTCGATCCTCTAACGACACGGTCCATACTCTCGGATCTAAAATTTACCTCTTTACTTAATCCATACCCCCGGATCTAAAACTAACCTATTTACCTGATCCATACTCCCGGATCTGAAACTAACCTCTTTACCTGATCCATATTCCCGGATCTGAAACTAACCTCCTTACCTGATCCATACTCTCGGATCGGGTATGTCTGATCCATACTCCCAAATCAATAATTATGCCCATTCCGTACTCTCGGAGTAGGGACAATTTACTATGTCTAATCCATACTCTCGGATCAATGTCAAGTTCTAAAGTTATTCTCTCCGTGTATATCTCACTCGTACTCGTAAGGATATACTACCCAATATTCCCCTTAATTAATTTAGGTTTACTCTGTAAGTCTGTATCCTAAATCATCATATATTATCAGGTATGCTCTTTAACACGCATTTCAAGCAATATCAAATATTTCACACATAAACATATAATTTAATACTTTAATCAATACTTGTATTAAAATCATGTTCATGAAAGGGACTATGCACTCACTTGTCAAAGTGATGATTTCAAACTCGGGCAGCGCTTCGCTTCTAACGATTCTATTTTCCTTCGACAAAACCTAGCATTGTTATCGCTAAGTTTTAGTCTAATCTTTATTGCGACTAATTATTAGTCTAGATTCATCATTAACTCAAAGTCTACTTTCATGATCTATCAAGGAACAACCAAGTAGGATCATATCGGAGGTAGGGTCCGTTTGGTATACGAAGTATACTGTTTGGAAATCCCACTTTAAACACATCACTAAATCACAGCCTAGACATCATCCTCGTAAGTAGATCAATCAGTATAACGACTCGGAATCACCGATAAATCTTGTTTATAAGTTCGTAATAACAATACTAATTTTAAATATAAGCTATATTTAAAATAAGGTAAGCATAACTTACTTACAAGGGGGTTTTAGCTAGGAGACGGACTCTGCAGGGGTAGAACTTCGTCGTTGAATCTTTATAAGAAAGATTCTTGCAGCGCTTCAGCGCTCACCTTACTATACTAAAACTACAGAAAAAGAAGTCGAATCACGAGGGACCGAAATGCTAGGGGGATAATAAGAGAAAGACTCTTGAATCAAGAGAATGGTGCAAGAAATATGAGAGCCTAGAGGCTCTTATTTATAGTAACTGAATTTTCAAAAACCACCATTTATATTTACTTAAATGACTAAACACCCCTTTATAATAATATTTTAAATAGATTTAATGATATTTGTACTAAACTAATGTCGAAAGTACTCAACACTAGTCTTATAACAACCGCATCGTCGATACCTTTCTAATGATATATACATATGTATATATATATATATATATGTATACGTATGTATGATTTTCACTTTATTTTAATATGTAAATGTGCTATTAAAAATTATAACTCGTTCATACGAACTCTGTTTTTGACATTCATTATATCCACGCGTAGCTATAGACGGGATCTACAACTTTCGTTTAGACTCCGTCGGCTAATTTTGAATTTATATTTTTGTCCATATTTTTATAAAATTAATTTTTTTGCTAAAATCATAACTCTCTCGTACGGACTCCGTTTTTGACATTCTTTTTCTCAAAATTCATATTTTAAGGAGTACTATGATTTTCTTTTTGGTCGCATTAGCTAAAAGTCAACCATTTTCTTTGTAGCTTTTTACGTCACACATTCCTTGTGCGCGACTGACTTTTATATCTTATAAAAATCATATCTAATTCATACGGATTCGGATTTCGACGAAATTTATATTTTCATGATCGGGAAGACGTGTATTTTCTAAATATATATATATATATATATATATATATATATATATATATATATATATATATTTGTGTGTGTGTGTGTTTTGGCGCACTTAATTTTACGATTTACGGACGATTGGACTGATTTTTCCTATTTTATTATATTATAATAATCATGAAACATATAGTATTCAAATAATTCTTATTTATTACATCAAATAGGTTACAATTGTTGACCATAACTATTACTTTGGTTAAGATTATTTATCCTAGACAATAAAAAAAAATCATTTTTAACGCTTATTACTGATTAGCCCGAATCTGCGGGTGTTACAATCTCTAACGGCTGCTCCAACGACTCCCCGACTATCATTATCACAATAACACTTAGTCAAAATCCAATAATCCTTCTTAGGGTAAAATGACCATTTACCCCCTGATCTAATTTGGACCATAGACTAGGCCCAATTCCATAACATCCATGGTCTAATTCTATATAACCTTTCCAAGCCCACTAATGGCCCACTTATGGCCCAGTTTTCTAAATTGGACCCAACTCCTCAAATGGTCCTTCCTTTAAACCCAAACATGTCCTTATCCCAATAACCAACTCCTGATGGCCCACTAAGGCCCAATAGCTAAGGAGTCCAAAGATTGGCCCAAACCGAGGCCCAAACGACGAAGAATTTGAATCGACTGAGTATGTGGGGCGTATTCCTCTGTACGCTAAGCGTACAGGCTGCATGGCTTGTACGCTGCGCGTACGGGCTTATACGCCCAACATACTACCCTGTTAAGCCATAAACTCCAAAAGGGCTTATTCCCTTAAGTCCTTAAGCTCCAAACACAAATCTGAGTCAACTAAAGTGTCTTAATCCATAAAGTTGATTACTTGGTGGCTTGCAACCCACCAAATGGTCCTAAACTTGAAATATGACAACTATCTTCCATGGAAATGGCTAGAACTCATGCATGGCCACAAAAGGACCTTCAAGATTGAAACTTTTTTGTTCTTGGGACTCATATAGCACTAAGGGTGGCAACCCTAAGCCTAGAAACGGATTTGAACCATAAAAATCCATTCTTGGGACCTAAAATGGTCCAAAACACCATTAACATAGATCTAAGGATACATGAGGCAAGTTGTGAGCTTTTTACCTCAAATGAGTGCTAAATGGTGATGTTATCTCAGATCTTTGAGCTCAAGCTACTCAAGTTCTTCTTCTTCAACTTCCTCTTTCTCCTTCCAAGCTTCAAATCACCAAAATGGGCTTCACAAGGTCAAAATCACACAAAGATGAAGAGGGTTAGGTTTCTAGGGTTTTTCTGAGTCAAGGTGGCTGGTAAGGAGGCTAGGATTTGGAACATAATGTTGTATTTATATGGTTTAAACCCTAAAAATTAGGGTTTTGAGTCTGCTCGTGTACGATGCGCGTACTCCTTGGTATGTTGCACATACGCGCATGAACCCCCTGTATCCAATGTTGCACTACGCCCCGCGTACGCCAAGCTTACGCCCAACATACGTCTTCTGGCAGCCCAATCATAACGGCCCATTCGCTAAAGGCCCAACTCAATAATGCACGATATATCTCATAGCCCAACAATTAATTACAAAGATATTAAATAATTATCATTACCTCAAGTCACGGGTGTTACACATAGTGTCTGAAAATTTAAAGATATATTAACACGTTGATATATATATATATATATATATATATATATATATATATATATATATATATATATATTACTGACAAAAACTCCAATCAAATTGGCATATCCAGTTCCCAAAGTGGTTATTGATTGTTGAAATATATAAATTTATCAAGCTCCTCAAGAATTGATATGTATTTTAATGTACAAGTTTTTTATTTATAATTTATAGTATATCACATCTAAACCACACCTTACAGACAGTGAACCTGATCCAGTATAGTATATGGCTTTGATAAGCAATGGTGTCAAACTCAAGGGGAACGGTAATGAATTAACATTAGAATAATTGATTATAGTTTATACTAAATAAACAAAATCAATAAAATGAGGTTTTTATTATAAAACTCAACTAAATCAATTACGAAACTAGCTAGATAAACTTACTGGAAACGAATCACTTCATGTACTTTTGGTTAACTACTAAGTGTATTGGATATCTATTCGTTATTCACCAATTCCTAAATTGACTAGTTTCTGGGTTTAGACAACTAATCCATTGATTATTTAGACTTTTAGTTGCAGTGATAACGTGAACTAATTATCCTAAAAATCAGTGTTCAATTCGTATTATGAGAGAATTGAATTATTAACATCAAAGATCATAAAGCTACTACACATGAATGTTCATCATATGTATTTTTACACATTAAAATTACAAACTTTACTATATAACCCTACATTTTAATCAAACACTAGTCATATAAATTTATAATTCAAAAAGTTATATGATTCAAACACATCAAGCTATATTATTCATCTAAACCTAACAATACTCAGCAATAAACATAAAATATTGAAACTTTAACACATAAGGATGTTTTATCAAGCAAACATAATAAATTAAATAAGAATAAATAATCTGAATAGAAAAGTAATAC
The DNA here is from genome assembly GCF_052849685.1 of Lactuca virosa. NCBI lineage: Eukaryota > Viridiplantae > Streptophyta > Magnoliopsida > Asterales > Asteraceae > Lactuca > Lactuca virosa. The sequence continues at coordinate 109,805,450 of NC_136429.1, forward strand.
ATAACCTCAATGATTCATCGAGTCTAACACAAATCAATAGGGTTTTGAAGCCCTAAATCAGAAAGTAAAACATATGAAAATCATAACTGAATGTTAATTGTGGTCGGAACAACAACAAACAGAATGAACTACGACATGAATCAGCTCACTAATCCTTCATATCTTCGCTCCATATCATCTTAACCCTCAAAACGGCACTTCTGGGGTTTATTTTCGCAGTGGACAAATTAAGGTTGAAGATATGTCATTAGGGCTAATTTTCGACTTTATTTATGGGTTTCAGTTGTAACATCCTAAAAATCATAAATAAAAATTTCATTTTTAATTCAACCAAAATCATCAAATATCCATATCAAACCATTCAAAAGTATGTCATGGTAAAATAGTCATCAGAGTACAATTCCCAAAATCATAAAAGTGAGGAAAAACATGGGTGGATGCGATGCGATCATGTCGGGCCCTTCCCTTTCGAGCTGGAAGTACTTAAAACCATAAACATAAATCTGTAAGCACAAAGCTTAGTGAGTTTCCCTAAAATACCCCATACCATACATACATTACAGTCAAACATTATTGGGTCTATTTCACCCCTTTCGGTCTCTTTCAACCAGTATTGGGTCTATTTCACCCCCTTCAGTCTCTTTCAACCAGTATTGGGTCTATTTCACCCCTTCCGGTCTCTTTCAACCAGTATTGGCTCTATTTCACCCCCTTCGGTCTCTTTCAACCGGTATCTGGTCTATTTCACCCCTTACATCTAAGCATATAGTCATATAAGCAAGAGTCACAAAGACAACAAGCACATACAGGCATAACACTAAGTGTCACAAAGACAACTATCATCCTACACACATAATCCAATGGGTTAGCATTAGTGCCTTCGACCCACGAATACAGTGAAGGAACTCACCTCAGTATAAATATTGACAAACCACACTCCTGGGTTGCTTCTACTACGACTCTTCACATTGAACATTCCAAATTAACCCTAATAAATAATCGGGGTAATAACCCATAAAAGGACCAGATCACCGTCTAACATGCCAAGGGGTAAAATGTCATTTTACACCTTCCTGTAATGGACTCCTCAACCTATTACCCAAGCCCGAAAGACCTAGGGTCCAACAAGGCCCAAGAGACCTAAGGCCCAACAACGACCCAAAAAGGCATAAGGCCCAATAATGGCCCAAACGACCTAAAGCCCAAAAAGGGTTCCTGGTGAGTACGCTAAGAATACCACCAGTACGTTCGGCGTACCCACTTTCACCGAAAAAGAAAATGGGGGCTCGCGTACGTCCCAACTAGCCAAAACATCGTTAAGCACTTAATGCTTTAGTTCCAAACGTCCAAATTGAAAATCTGGCTCGTGGGGAATGCCTTAAACGACAGAGTCATCAACTTGATGCCTTTGAATGGATCCAAGAGACCCAACATGCATTTCTAACATTCTAACTTCATATTAAGACTATCAACTTATGCATGGTGGAGCTTAACTTATCAAGATGCCATTTTTATGATTCTATAACTCCAGAAATACCAAGAAATGACCCAAACATGTTCTAAAGTAGCTCCTACTCACATGAACCAAACCAAGGGACCAAAACATGCCAAAAATAATCCCAAATCCAGATCAAAGCTAAGGAGTCATAAATTTTGAAGCTTTATACCTCGAGAAGCTTGCAAAGATGAAGAAAGTGTTGGATCTTCAAGCTCTAAGAAAACTAATTAATCCTCCTCCAATGAGCTCTTCTTCTTCAAGATGCTCCAAACACACACCATGTCACACCCCCAAACCAGAACGGCGGAAACGTCCGGGGGCGAATGACTTCATGTATAGTATCATAACAATTGAATAGTAGCGATCAAAGTATTACAACCATTGTATTGAATATTTAATAAGTTTACATTGTGCTCAAAACATTTTTTACATGATATCAAATGCATATAACAAAATAAATAACGTGATGCGACAACGTCCCATCCACCAAAAACTTTTGTGGTTACTAGTTTACTGATTTCCTGAAAATACAAGTGATTTTGAAAAAGTGTCAACAATTAAGTTGGTGAGTTCATAAGTGTTTTGTATGAGAAGGATTTGTAAAGGTTTCGTGTAAAATGATAGTGTATACTTCCAGAAAATCCGATATTTCTTTATAAATGAGTTATAAGTCTTAAATCCCAAGACTAAAAATGTAAGTAATATTGTACTGAAAAATGGTGTTATGAAGTTTTATCTTTATATAAAACTACTTGAATGTATGTTAACCCGTAAATCAAATGTGTTGTCGATACCCTATGTGAGTTATTATAACCATACTAATGCGACTAGTTGCCTGAACGACGTGCTTCGGACGTCGGAACTGTTATGACATTTATCACCCTAGACTGGCTGATCTAACTGTAGCTAACATCTGAGGTGCGGGGTTATCAATCCCCTATAGATCTATACACATGGTTCACGCTCTCCCTACAAGAGACTTTGGTTATAATTCAGGTCTTAGTTGTGTACTCTGGTAGGTACGGTGAAGCCGAATGTCTCACAACCGGTATCAATCGATTTACGTGAACTGAAAACTCATTTTTCTCGTAAAAGAAATAATTATACCTTTAAATAATTGTATGTTTATTCTGTAATGATAGTGTAGTTTTGTGACTCCCAAACTATACCAATTATAGTTTATCTTGTTTGTTTGTTGAGACTATTTATATAATCTTTTATATAAATACAAAGTTGTTATCTTGTCTAGTGCCAAAATGTATGGTCAAAACATTTATATTTTTGGGTTGTAACCCACAAAATGGTGGAATAACTAGAATGTACTCCTTTTTGTTAGAAAAGCTATATTTTGGTAGAAAGCTTCCAAAAACCTTGTAGTTTTACAAATCATAATTTTTCTCATGATTTTTATAACATAGATCTTGTTTTGTTTTTGTTAGTTTTGCATTTGAAAACTAATATATCACAAATATTTGTACAAAAGCCAGTAATAATCACATCTTATTCAAATAATGGCTTATACATTAACATGAAGATGAAACATGCAAGTATTTGTATAATAAACACATTTTTGACTTGTATTCTCCCCCCTCCCCTAAAACATGAAAATCTCGAAAATGTAGGGGGTATGAACTCACCTTGAGTGCATTTGTGGGTTGTTTGAAGAGATGATGTGAAGATTTCCAAGCCTAAACACTTGAATGAGGTTGATGAACTTCCTTGGAAATGATCTTATCCTAAGAGTTTTAACACATAATAATGTGTGTAAATAGGATGAAACTAACATGAAAGTGTATAAAAACACTAGATTAACAAGAAAAGCTTACCAAAATACTAAGAACAAGCTTGGAGAATTTAAACTTGGAAGATATTTGGTCTTGGTTCTTGAGAAAATATGGAGTAACAGGAAGTGGTAATGAAAATAGTGGGGAGATTTATGGATGTTTTTCTACCGTAGTTAAAGAAGGAAGGAAATGATTTGATGGTTGCCTAGTTGCCTGTTGGGTATTACATGGGATACTGTTGGGTAATATTTTGCATGGGAAAAGGGTGAAGTATCTAATCATAAAGTAAACTTCCTTATATTTTCTTCTCTTAACCGAAAACTCCATGGAAAAGAACGAAAATCATGTGATTTCGGCCTATGCACCAACCGAAATCACATGTGATTTCGGTCTAGGTTCCAAACGAGATCACTTGTGATTTCGGTCCTAGTGCAAAACGAAATCACTTAGGGGGGGTGGGGTACTAGGCCGAAATCTCTAAAGCCAAGTCTAATTTGTGATTGGTTCAAACTATTTGACTTGTCTTGACTTGTTATATCTTGTTGACTTTCAAGTGTTTATTACGAATATGATTTTCAAAGTATATATACATATCGGTATACTTATACAAACAATGCCCTTTTGGCTTTCAAGGTTTTATTGCAACAAATTTGTGATGTGATTTTATCTTATACATAAATACACCTTAGACCTTGCTTGTTCCAAAATTTTCCAGTTGTCACACACCAAAACACACAAAATGATCAAATCTCTCTAAAAATGGACTAGGGTTTCGAGATAATGCTTTTGGGGGACAATGGAGGCTGGTAATGAGAGAACCTTGGGGCACAAGGTGCTTAAATAGGGTCCAAACCCTAAAATTTAGGGTTTTCTCCTGGCTTAAGTACACCCAACATACCATATGTATGCCCAACATACTATGGGAAAGTCCCGTGTCTAAGTTTCGCCATGGTATGCCCATCGTACCATGATTACGCCCATCGTACTCGACCCATGCATGAAATCAATATACACTTAGAATTTAAGGAAATTTTTACCTGAAGACCGGGCGTTACAATTCTCCCCCATTTGAATCAGACTTCTTGTAACACCCATTTTCCAGGATGGATCGATTTAGGGTTTCAAGGAGTCAAAACGTCGAACTTTGAAGGAATTAGAGCCTCACGACGTGAGCTTTGAGTGGTCACGACGTGAGATGGATTATTATGGAAATTTTGTTCGAGATTGGTCTTACGACATGAGACATAGAGGCTCACGACGTGATATCTGATGCAACCCAAGACCATGATCATTTAGGGTTTCCTTCGTATTTAAGTCCCTCTAAACCCATTTTGGGGTTCATTATCAGCCTCCAAACCCTTTTTCACCTCAGAAAACTGTAGTCTTCACCCCTTGCTTGATTCTTGTCCATTTTGAGAGCATTTCTTGGTTTGAAGAAAAAGAGAATAATAAGAAGAAGAAGGTAAGATTTTGAAGAGGCTTGCAAGGAATCATCATCATCATCATCACCACCACCTCACATTGTTTATGGACCCTTGTAAGTGTCAAGCTTCCACCTTTATTGTTGTTTATGGATAGATCCAAGTTTTATCCCACTTGTCTCATTGGTTGAGCAATTTTGAATAAATGAAAACCATAAAGTTGGCAACTTTATGGGTCATAAGGGTCTTTAGAGTGTCATGAAGTTCAAATCTAGTGAATGATTGGGTTTTGAACCTTTGCATGAAAGTTAGATGATCTATTCTTCAATTTTGGTCACAAATGAGATCTATATATGTATTGGACGTACATGCCCATAAAACATCGACTTTTAAGTGTATTATGGAGTAATAAGACCTTCTGGAAATTTAGAGTAAAAGGGCTTAATGGATTAAGGAATTAATTGGTTGGTAGATTTGTATGATTACCTGTGTTCACTACGTATGAATTAGATTGGCAGATCTGAATGATTACATGTTTGTTGGTTATTGATTGTTATGGTATATGTCGACCTGTTATGGTTTGTTGGATTGAGGCAGTCCTGCTTTGTGCTGAAGGCCAAGATACCCGGGGTGGTCCGGATATGTTGTAGGCCCGATGCGGCGGTCCAGTCAGGACGAAGGTCTGTAAAGCGGTCTAGATAGGCTGTAGGCCCGGCGTAGCGGTGCAGTCAAGTTGAAGGCTCATATATGCATGATGTTATCTGTTTGATTGTGTGTGGTACTTTAGGGGAACTCACTAAGATTTGGCTTACAGTTTTAGTTTATTGTTTCAGGTACTTCAGATGATTGTGGCAAGGGGAAGGCGTGTTCGTACACATCCTTCAATAACATGTTTCTGGAAGATTTTGTGATACAGTGATCTTGGGATATTTGTAGTTGATACTTGGTTTTGACATGGGTTTTGTTTGAAAACGATGATTTCTCTTAATTTAAAAATGAAAAATTTTACCATGATTTTGAGATGTTACAAGTTGGTATCAGATCCCTAGTTTGAGAGAATTGGATGAACCTTCATGTGAATCCAGACTCAAACTAAGGATCTATAAAAATTTTCAAAATAGTTTTCAAAAGTAACCAAGGAAGGACGAGATGTGTACTATCAGCCGGAGCAAGCAAGTTTACCCCAAGTTACCCACAATGTTATTTGTTATTGATGAGTATGATAGAACTGCATGCTGGTGGTAGGCTAGGGATCTTCAGGGATTGCATGATATAATTTCCTAATGTATGATGCCTAATAGCCTAGGAGGATTTCTCGTATCTTAGATGAAGTTGACATCATTATTGTATTTTCTTAGTGTGTGCATCATAGTTGTACATAATTAAGATTCTATAGCCCGAGAATGTTTGATTTAGCCTTATTTCCTATTCTTGTCTGATGAAGGGCTTAGGGTAGGATCAAGTATTCGGCTGTCTATAAGATCCAACGTTATGTATGATTAGCATGTACGAGTGGTTTTAGGGTTGGTGGAAGTTTTATGAGTGAGTATGTGGGTGTATCAGGCCAGTTGAGGAAGGATTAGCCACTCGAGTGAGAGTGAGGATAGACTATTAAATATGGGTGCTAGTCGGTTTCACTGCTCGAATGTTGTTTGTTTTGTGCTTTGTAGGTCTCATATTGATGTGAATTGACTATTAAATGAATATTTTAAATTACATGTTACAAAGGTTAAATAATCTTAGAGTGAAGGATTTGGTCCTATTGCGCAACTCTCGTCTGATTCTAACCGTTGTAGGGTTGAGTCTTCTAGTCGAAAGATTATTTAAGTTTTGTTGCATGTAATTATATTCATGAAGTGGTTAGGTCACATTAACTGTGTAACGCCCGGTTCCCGGTACGTATTTTAAATTTAAAGATTTTATGTTTTACACAGGGACTCGGCGAGTTGGAGGCCCAACTCGTCGAGTAGACAAGACTTTGGACGCGGGTTTTAAGTAACCTACTCAACGAGTCGAGAGCCCGACTCGGCGAGTAGGACTGTCTAGATGAAACCCTAATATTTACGGTTTTCACCCTATTTAAACAACTTATCTTGCCTCAATCCAGCCTCCATCGTCCCCCCCCCCCAACTCAGAGAACCCCTAAATCGAAACCTTAACCATGTTTGAGTGTTCTTGAGCCATTTTTTTGTGCTTGTGGTGATTGTGAAGCTTGAGAAGGAAGAAGGAGCTTGGGAGATCAAGTGAGAGCAAGTAGATCCGAAAGGTTTGGCACATTTCCTGCTCATTTGAGGTCTAAAGCTGATACCTTGGCTATTCATTACTTAGATTTTGTTTTGGGGCTATTTTCTACCTTTTCTAAGATTTAGTGAAGCTATACTCGGATTTGGGTGTATACTTGGAGTTGCACTTCAGATCTGGAACCATTGAGGGTTCCCATGGCATAAAGGTGCCAACTTTATGGCCATGGGAGACCCATGCAACATACAAACCCCATTTTATAGCCTTTTGAGCCAAAAACCCCATGCATGGACATCAAGCTCGTAGCTTTACGTATAAAATGGACCCTAGGAGGTCAGATCTATGATTTGGATACATTAACACCCACTAAAATCGACTGTATAGTTTTGGACAAAGAGGGACTCTGTGAGTCGCTTAGGTGACTCGGCGATTCGGGTCGCAGTTTCCCCCAAACATCTTCTGGAAATAGTCTTTGGTTGAGTTGAAGGAAAACTCAGCCTGTTGGGGTTTGTTATGGACTTGAAGATCGAAGGACTCGACGAGTGCAATGACGAACTCAGCGAGTTCAAGGCAATGTCCCAACCCTATGGAGACGGGATCGACGAGTTCAAGGAGAACTCGGTGAGTCATAGACTGGACACCTTCATACGGATGAAGATGAACTCGACGAGTTCAAAGATAAACTCGGCGAGTCGGTTGAGGATGGTCCCGATGTTATGGTTGAAGGAGAACTCGTCGAGTTCTTGCTAGACTCGATGAGTAGAGTCGGGGTTGTAGCATTTTGTAAGGATAGGGACTCGACGAGTTGGTGGACCAACTCGGCAAGTCGAGTCAACTAGATGTTGACTTTGACCAAAGTTGACTTTGACTAGGGTTTGACTTTGACTTTGACCTGGACTTGAGTTGACCCTTGTAAGGGAGGGTTGTGAGTATGAATTAATAATCGAGAAAGGTTGTTGTGTAGGGATTAAGGAGTTGATACGAGTAGATTCCCGTACCTAGGACAGTGCAGACACTACACGACATCGAGGTGAGTTACCTTCCAGTAGCAGTGGGTCTACGACCACAATGTCGACCCACTAGTAGGAGTTGATTGATAGATGATTGTCTTTGTGATAATTATCTAGGTTTGCTACTACCCGATATGTTTTATGTGATTATCATGATGTGATATATGTGATAATGGTAGTAGGGGGATTATTCCTGGTTACCGGTTGAAAGATACCGAGGGGGGTCGTCAGAACCCACACATGTCTAGTAGTATGTTCATGATATGTTCTTATGTGGTAGTGGTAGGGGATGAAATAGTCCTCGGTTACCGGTTGAAAGATACCGAAGGAGAGGTCAACTCCCGGTTACCGGTTGAAAGATACTGAAGGGGAGGTCAGCTCCCGGCTACCGGTTGAAAGATACCGAAGGGAAGTCCAGCTTCCGATTATGCCAGTCAGATATCGGTTGAAAGATACCGAGGGATAGGAAATATATGTTTATGGTATGTGGTATGATGGGAGAACTCACTAAGCTTCGTGCTTACAGTTTTCAGTTTTGTTTCAGGAACCTCTTCAGCGAAGGGGAAAGAGCCGGCACGGTAGTAGCGCATCGCACACACACGATTTTCTGCATATGAGATTTTTGGGATTTGTACTCTGACATTGTTTATCATGATATGACCTGACTATTGATACTCTGATTTTGATATGAATTGATACTATGGTTGTTTTTAGACAAATGGTTTTATAAGTATTATATTTAAAAATGAAAATTTTTAGTCCTGATTTTAGGGATGTTACAAGTAGGGGGTTCTTCAGCAGCTGGTGGCAGGGTGAGGTGGGGATCCTAGGGGGACCTAGGAAGAGCTTTAGTGTGGGAGCTACGCTGTTTAGCAGATATTGGGAGTATTATTATGAGTAAGAGACTTAGAGGAATCGGGATGATTCTTAAGGAAAGTATGGATAGGTTTGGAAGGTAGTATTGGGCCCGTACTACTGAAAGCACAAAATTCATACCTGAATCGAGGGAAGCCGCGAGGATTCTAAGGAGCTGGTTGAGTGTAGATAGTATGGTTTGATAACCATGATTTGTGGCGGTGTTTCTATTTTTGGTTATGGTTGTTCAGGCTGATAACGGACTTGGTGATTGTTTGAGTCTCGGTGGCCATGTCAAGTTGGGCTTGAATGGTGCAATTCTAGGTGAGTTAGTAGATTATGGAGGTCTCGAGGGCCTTACTTGAGATAGTGTCAGTAAAGTCGCGAGACTCAAGAAGGAAGCGGTTGTCGTGATCGGATCGAGGATTGTAGCCAGAGGCTGAGCAATCGGCAAATGAATTTGAATGACACTATCTATGGCGGGGTTATGCCCTTTTCAGTTTTCCGTGTTCGGAAGAAAGAGTGAACATGCATGAGACGTCCAGAGTTGAGATGTAAAACCAGCATGGGGATAGATGGTTACGATTTCTGAAGGTAGTATATCAGTGTGGTAATGCACAAGAGGATTTTGTGGGTTTTATAATCACTTGTTGGTTATAAAAAGGGGGAGAATGTAGATATAGGTATTCGAAGCTTCTTAGGTATGGATTTGCGGATTTGAAGACCGATGTTACTTCGAGGCGGAGTTGGTCTTGATGGCGCGAGATCGTTTGGAAACTAAAGTCAGAACATCCAATCCTAACTTTGAGGGGGAATGTTAGGGTGCAAAGTTCTCATTGGATGTGGCCTACCCTCTTGTATGTGTAAATGGGTTGAATCTTTCTTATAAATAGGAAGTGAGTGACTCCCATTATGTAAGACCCATTTGGAGTGTTAGTTTAGTGAGAGAATATTCAAAACCCACTTGTACTCTTACTATTCTAATGGAGCTTAAACGGGGTTATTTACTCATTGTGTTCTTAATGTTTGTATTATTCACTAGATCTTTACTATTCCGCACATGTCATCATAATAAGGGTCGCTACAGACATATCACATGAGCGGGAAAATCTAAAACTTTAGGAATAGAAAAAAAAACTCTTTGATTTCTTTGTTTGTTGATTACGTACGCATGAGGCAAAGATTAATGATAGCCACTCCAATCCTTGACAATTCCGGTCTCATTGTTTGTTTAAAATCAGGTTATTTAAGAGGCAAATCAGGAGCTTTGAGTTCTTACACTCCTACTTTTTCCTTCTATCTTCTTGAAAATTAGAAGCAACAATCTTTCTTCTTGCTTATCGAAAATCAGATTTTAAAGCTCAAAATTTAATCCGGCTAGAGGTTTTAAAATCAGAAGGTACAAGGAGTTTCTGAATTTTGATTTTTTCTAGTTTGTTTTTTTTATTTTTTATTTTCTGATTTTTGGATTTTTGAATGGATGCATAAATCAGTTTCCACAATCAAAAGGAACTAGATTACAAGAAAATCAATTTCTTCTTTTTGAAGGCACAAGCAAATTAATATATGTTTTTTTCCTCATTTCCGATTTGTATTTATGAAAAATTTCTGATTTATAAGAAGTAAATTAGTTTTTTTTTCTTTCATTCTTTCTGATTCCTATTTAATCAATTTCAAAAACATTGCAACAAGTGTAAAACCGTCATTTATTTGGGTGTAGAAGCTGTAAAGTGAGATATTCAACAAGGCAAAAATATCAAATATGATTGTGTTTTTAGAATTTGGATTCAAAGATAAATGAATGACATTGAGAATCATCATATTTGTATAAGTGAAAAGGTTCCTTTTATTAGTACTTTTATAAACAATCATGATCAATGATGTTTTTGATTTTTGAATGACTAATCAACATTATAAAATTTCTTGATTTTTCTGTGAATAATCAAGATTCTCATATTTCTTGATCTTTATTTCTTAGGGTTAGCAATAAATACCAACGTATTTTTATTGAATTGTTTATTATAGTATATTTACTTCCATTTCCTCATGTATCTCATTGTAATTTGATAAATATGAAAGTATAATGCTATAACTGAGTGTATTTTTTAAAGTACAATGATTTAATATAAAAATAAAAATAAAAGTGCAATTTTGTAAAAATAAATGTACAATGCAATAAAAATATTGAACATATTCAAGCAACATTTGTTTTACATAAATTTTTAGATTTTTAAATTTTAGTGCCTATTTTTTATTAAATTTCGCAGGCCTCCGAAATCTCACGGTCGGCCCTGATTATAAGTTAGTTAATTTTAGAAAAAAAAACTTTTTTAGAAGGTAAATCGTTCGAGATGATATTTAATAAAAAAAATTAATAAATATAAATAGAAAGTTGATGTATAAAATTAATAAGTCTTTATACACAGTTAACATTGCTTTTTCATATTGAATATTAAGTTTATGAAATTTCAAACTTTAAGCAAAAATCCCAACATTATCTAGAGATTTCATCTGATATAATGTATTATTTGAGAAAGAATTAAAAATAATTGAAATGTGAAAGAATGTATATAGATGAAGTGTTTTTAACTTAAGTTTGTAGCATAAATTAGACAACCGACGAGGTTTTTTGTGGTTTGTACTTTTGTAGTATCTTTGCTTTGGTTCCTCCCACAGATCCGTTTCTTGGTTGTTGTCGTTGGCGTTTAGAATTCGTATTCAGTGTGAAAATAAATTTTAAAAAAAAAAAAAAAAATGACAGCTGTGGGATTTGAACCCACGCCCTTTCGGACCAGAGCCTAAATCTGGCGCCTTAGACCACTCGGCCAAACTGTCTTATATGTCAAGAATCGCAAACCAGTAATATGTCTAAAGAATATTCCTTTTTATCCAATCTTTATCAAGTGGTTTTTAACTTACCATCAACTTATTCATTTTATGATGAAATAATTCAAAGGTTTGAAAATTATGATAGGTTTCGGCACATAGCATATACAAATTATGATAATGATTAACAATTAACTCGTATTTGCCTCATGAGAATTTGTTTGGTACAATGTAACAAGTTAAGCATATCATTCAGTATTCTCTATTATATCCACAACTGAATTCGTCTTTACATAACCCACAAGATCATCCTTGTTAGTAGTATTTCACAAACAGCATTAAAAATCTATTGTAATTTATCTCCCTAATAAGAGATGATAAATGGTTACTAGTAAGGTAAACTTTTATTTGAAGATTATATGATGTTTTCTGTCAAAGAGAGGGCATGGTAACTATAACACATTAATACTTGAAAAAACATAAATGGAGTAAATATTAAAATGTACATATTTGTTGGGGTTAAGTTATAAAAAGGGAAAAAAAAATTAAGGAACAAAATAAAGGTTGTTAAACAAACCGAAAGGAAACCGTGTTAATTGTTGATTTATGGATGAAGCTAATCCGTCAAGCGATACTTACATAAAATAGAACTTGTTGGCCATATTCTAATATTCAAATATTCAAAAATTCAAATATAGTTTTACTCAAAATAAAAAATGTAATTTTGATATACATTTTGATTCCTCAAAAGCATATGTTGGGTTTCTCAAAATAGGATACAAATATGTTATTCGAATTCTACAAAATTTATTTATATTTTCTTTTAATTTTAAAGTAGAAGAATTTATGCACTTTGCATGCAATTTCACAATAAAATTAAAATACTGAAAAATAATATAACCCAAGCAATAATTCCATGATGGAAAAACATAAGAAATACCTCCGAAAAATCAATATTATAAAAAATTATAAAACGAAAAACAGAAAATCAAAATGAACACGTAGCTGTGCCTCCGTCTATTTTGTCCCTTCACGTCAGAATCGGTGCCGTGAGAAATTTGAAAATCCTCTACCACACCGGCGACTATGAAGGCTGTAGTGATCACAACTCCGGGAGGTCCAGAAGTTCTGAAGCTGCAAGAAGTAGAAGACCCAAAACTCAAAGACGATGAAGTATTGATCAAAGTGGAAGCCACAGCTCTTAACAGAGCTGATACGCTTCAACGCCAAGGAAAGTACCCTCCGCCAAAAGGAGACAGTGAGTATCCAGGTCTAGAATGTTCCGGAACCATCGAAGCCGTCGGCAAAAACGTATCCCGTTGGAAAGTTGGGGACCAGGTGAGTTAGGGCTCAATCAGTTCTATTCAATCAAGTACAAATTTCGTTATTAGGGTTTAGATTTTGAAGTTAGTGTATATCATATCTGATAATAGGGGAATCTTGAAATTTAGGTATGTGCACTTATAAGTGGTGGAGGATATGCTGAAAAAGTAGCTGTACCTTCCGGTCAAGTTCTTCCGATCCCTTCCGGTGTTTCTTTGAAAGATGCTGCTAGCTTCCCGGAGGTGGCATGCACTGTTTGGTCAACGGTCTTCATGACAAGCAAGCTATCTTCAGGAGAAACATTTCTGGTAATGTCAAATGTTATTTCTTTTTGCTTATGTCCTTGATTCATTGTAATTTAACCACAAATTTTTTGGGCATCTAACCCTAGAATCGGCATTGAAAAAAAGAAAAAACTGTTTTTCTGAGATATTATAAGGTTTTCAGATACATGGTGGTTCAAGTGGCATTGGTACATTTGCTATTCAAATGGCTAAATACCTGGGCATCAAAGTTTTTGTTACTGCAGGTAAACTAAAATTAATCCTGTTTTTCTATAAATGTTGATTCAGATCCATGATTATCTGCAAGCAAAACATACAATAATGTTACTTAACTTTTTCATTTAGGGAGCGAGGAAAAATTGAAGGCATGTAAGGAGCTTGGAGCTGATGTTGGCATAAACTACAAGACGGAAGATTTTGTTGCAAGGGTAAAGGAGGAAACAGGGGGAAAAGGTGATATACCTTTAAATTTTCAATGCTATTGTGACTTGTGATTTTTTTTTGCAAGAATAATGGGATTTTTACATTGTCCAAAATCTTATATTTTTTGCAACAAGTAAAATCAATCTTCCGATCTTGTTCCTCAAGTCTAACTAACAATAGAAGAGTGGAATAATAGGTGTGGATGTTATACTGGATAATATTGGTGGAGCCTACTTCCAGAAAAATCTAGAAAGCTTAGGTATGGATGGCAGGCTTTTCATAATTGGTTTCATGGGTGGAGTCAAAGCAGAAGCAAATATATCATTCCTTCTTGCAAAACGGCTCACTGTACAGGGTAATATATATATATATATATATATATATATATATATATATATATATATATATATATGCCAAAACAACGTTTCTTGATGCACATGCATTTATTTTTGTCATATTGACATCAATGTGAGTCCCAATTAATCCAGTACAAACGTAAGCATATTTTCTTTTTCTTTGATGCAGGTGCTGGTTTGCGCACAAGAAGCTTGGAAAAGAAGGGTGAAATAGTGAGTGAAGTGGAGAAGAATGTTTGGCCAGCGATTGCACAAGGGAAGGTGAAGCTGGTTGTGTATAAGTACTTTCCTTTATCGGAAGCTGGAGAGGCTCATAAGCTTATGGAAACAAGTACACATATTGGCAAGATACTACTACTTGCATGAGGGGGTTCGACTTGTATGTTTGATGTAGTGTAGTGTACTCTAATAAGAGCATGTGTGTTTACCAATAATATCAAAATCTGTAAAACCGATAACAGCATACTAGCAAGGTACTTACATTAGACCATCTTCAACCCTTAACAGGTTTTTTTTACATCAAATCCATAAAAAATGTATAAAAGACAACCTGGTCATCTCCAACCCACTACACTATACAGGAAAATGCTTTTGTAGGATAATGAACTTTTACTTTTGTACATATTTAGTCATTTTCTTATTTTTGAACACAATTTATCTATAAACTAACGTTTGTTGTTTTAAGAAATATTTGACCGGTTATTATAAGTTTACTTGTTCTACATGTTCAAGAACATCATTAAGCTCACATTTTTGTACAAAATTTACCATTAACCTAACTATTGTACACATTTATCCACTTTTTACTTTTCCTGGCCATCATAAATTTTCTGGTTAATTCCAAAAAAGAACGATAACACCATCTAAAAATTTCATTTCTAAAAACACTACAAAAACAAAACACTCCCATCTTTCTCCAATGAAAATGGCTTCACACACTCCCTTTACTACTGCCAATATTCCTCTTGCCGCTGCTTATACATTTCGTTTCTCCACTCCCTCTCCTGCTATTTTGCGAAAACCACCCTAACCCCACATCCTTCTTTTGCCATTTCTTCTTGAATCGCACATCACCAGTAACCACCTCCGTTCAAGGAGTTTAGATTAGTTTCGTTGTTGTGGTGGTGAATGGTGGATATGGGTGGTTGTAGAGGCAAATGGTGATTATAGATTATAGAAGGCGATGTTTGTTGGTAGGAGTGAATGGATGGTGTTGGCTAGAGAGGATGACAGGGACATAGTTTAATGGTAATCATGTACAAAAAAAAAAGTTAATGATAAATCGTGTAAAAGAAAAACATTAACTTGAAATACCCAGTCAGAATGGTAGTTTTTGAACAACCTGACATTTTTTTACCAATGGTACTTTCAAATGATTAGGTCCCCTAGTAGATGTCTCGCTTTTATGGGATTTGACTTTTGAGGTATATCAGTATATGCGAAATAATGATGGTGAAAAATAAGTTGTACGTTCTTAACTTCCAAGACATGTTTATCATTTAACACATACCACTTGTTACAACATCACAAAACCAAAAATGCAAGCTATAAAAGCGTGTTGATTCAAGCAGTGCACAAAGCTTCAATTGCCAAGGTTTTTGCCACCTCAGGACATAGGTTCCCAAGTATAGCTGTTGAAACAGGAACCCAACATTTTTCCTTCCCGATACAAACCTGCATTGATCATCAACATAAGTTTAATGAAATATTTAAAGTGAAACAAGAGAAAAGAGAAATCACACGGT
The DNA here is from genome assembly GCF_052849685.1 of Lactuca virosa. Taxonomy (NCBI): domain Eukaryota; kingdom Viridiplantae; phylum Streptophyta; class Magnoliopsida; order Asterales; family Asteraceae; genus Lactuca; species Lactuca virosa. The sequence goes on from NC_136429.1 coordinate 109,821,216, forward strand.
TTGTATGTTCACATTTGAGAAAAATGTTAGGATTGTGGTACCTGTTCAACAATCGATAAAACGTCAATATGACAACTTCCTTGAGTAAATCCAGCACCACAATCCCCTTTGGGATTCCCAAAGCTAGCGAAACCAACAGATGAAATTTTCCAGCCTTGATCACATGTCAATCGGAGTTGAGGGCTTTGAGAACTGGAATCGGAATTGGGTTTCCAGAGTTCAACCGGAATCGGATCGTCCTCTGAGACATGGCCACACACTTTCTGCCCGGTTCGTGTGAGCACAGAAATTTTGGAAGGGTCGCCACCCAGCTCTTCATGAAGAACAACCAAGTTCTCACCAGGATGCACCCATGTCCGTGGTATATGATATCTACACACATATCATATTATTTGACAATATATTACAAAAAAAAAAAAAGACAATCACCTGTGTAAATATATATTTATAAATTACTTACAAAATTTGGGCTGGTTGACCACATTTCTTCTGACATTTTTGTGCATTATAAGTTCCTCTGTAGTCACAATTATCTGTACAACCTGTTGATGGTGAAAGGTAAGTTGACCAATATCGTCCTATGCTCTGCCCATTCACCCAAGCTTCACCCTTCCCCATGCTTCCAAGGTTCAGTGATAGAGGACCTTTTCCTTCAGGGGCAATGAATGTGGACTGTGAATATATATATATAATGAGAAAAAAAATAAATTAGAGTCTTGGAAGTAGTAGTGTCTTGTTCTTATTAATGATTGAAGGGTTATGTACCTTATACCAAATGAGACTCTGATTAGTAGGCAATTCAGTGCCATGGGTCCATATGGAACTATTAGCAGCATCTGTTTTATCAAGTCCAAGACTTTCCCCTTCAGTTCCCACCTAAATGCAATCAAAAGTATGCAACAGCTCAAAACTATGACTGAAATGTGAAAGAAACCCTAATAGTCAAAGTTAACAACAAACCTGGTAGGTCCACTCATTAGATGAAATGTCCTGTTTAGCATTCTTGAGATCAGCAAGGGTGACTGAATATAGGCCTGCCCCCATGATATCAAACCATGGACCATAGTTCTGGAGAACAAATATACAAGAATAAGAAAAAATAATGATAAGGCGATTTAAAAAATTATAACTTTGGCCACATATGTGATCCTAATTGACTTGTGTATTGCTTATTTTGATTACATAAATATGAATAGTATTTTAAGTGCACATTCAATAAGATATGGTGTCACCTGTAGACCAATCATCATACTAATAATATCCAAAGTGTTGTTTCCTTGTTCAAGACTAATCTTTCTGCTTATATTGAAGCTTGCATCATCATGATAACCATACCCAAATGCTACATAAGATTTATAAAACAGATAGTGGTCACAAATATGATAAATTCCAGTTGGTAGTGAGCATATTTGAATTGTTTTAAATTATTAACGCTGTCATAACCCTAATCATGTCTATTTCATGTTACCTAAAGCTTTTTTGTTCAGAAAAACCAGAGCAGCATGTCCCAAACTCTGAATGAGCAAAAACGCATCTTTCTTTTCATCTACTTCTATCCTGCAAAAAGGTTTACAGAAATTCATCATATTCTTTTGAAAACCTGAAAGAGAAGCATTTTATTTTGAAATGAATTATTACCTTGTAGTGTACCAAAGAAAATCACTTGTGTCTTTTGTTGTATTAATCTGCTCTACCAAAGTGGTTGCTGTAAACGAGTCATTACTCCAAACACCCACTTTTTCTACATACCAACTCCAACTTGAATTTGACAGTGAAAATTCACTCTCAACAAATGTAGTAGCATCACCAACACTTTTCTGAGCCACAACCTTTTATCCATATTCAACATAACCAACACATATAAATTATATCTTTTATACAACTAAGTAAACAAGAAAACATAGATATAAGGTTACCTTTGCTGTGTTGAAAATAACATTCTTACAATCTGGAAGAATGCTCACAGACCATGCAGGGAGAAAATATGATTTCCCATTGAATGTCACATTTGAATCTAAAGCGCTTCCATAATTTGAAAGAAAAGCTGCACAGTCATCGGGTGTTTTATAGTATACATCCGCCTGGAGAACAAATAGATTGTGTGAAACAGATTTACAATGCTTATTCACTATTATGCATATTGATATGTTTATAAAATACCTCTAAGTTTATACCAAGGGATTGATGAGTTGGATCTGCGTTTACCAAATATTCTTCACATTGCTTTATTGCCATATGTAGGTCCCGCAAGTGACCCCACTTTGGTTGCCTTATGAATCCTGCATAACTTATATCCTTATATAACACTTACTCCATACAACACTCGGTGGATAAAATTTCAGAATATTACCATACTCATCTATTGGGGCATCATAATCATAGCTTGTAGCAACCAGAGGGCCTCCAGCTGTCCGTCCAAAATTTGTTCCACCAAAATACTGCAAGATAAAATACCTTAATTTGTTTTATTTACAAATCTATTTTAACTAAATAAACTCAACAAGAAACAAAAAGATTGCTAAAATTACCATATAATAGTTTTGAAAAGTGCCTCCTTTTTCAAAAAAACGTGCAACAGCAAAAGCCAGGTCTTCAACGGGTCGATAAGGAACAGGATACCCAAATGCAAGAAACCTGTAGTAAAATTAAAGAGAAAGACATACATACCCCTTTTATATGACCATATAAAATATTGAAGATGCTTTTATGTAATAAAAGGTTAGATATACCATCCAGGGTAGTTCTCTGTCCACATCTTTGGCTTTGAAGGAGAATTTGGGGTGAATTCATCACAATAGAATCCATTACATGTGTTTATCTACAAATTGGTGTTGCCATTTTGTTAGAATTGACATAGATATAGACTAACATATGATTATAAGTTGTAAGATAATTTAGCTTACAATTGGATCAGGTGCATCATCCTGTGCACACATCACCCAAGGAACTGTTGTATTAAAACTTAGAGCAGTTTCTGCTGCCCATTTTACATATAGCTCTCCACCAACTCCATAAGCCCACTCAACATTTCCATATTCGTTTTCAACCTGTTAGATATATACCCAAAAAGGACTTCATCAATCATCATAAACATAACTCTCATCTAGATTCTATGAGCACAATGTAACGAGAATCACCTGAGCAAGAATAATTGGTCCTCCTTGTGATGCAAAAAGATTCTCTTCTTTCATTAAGTTGACAATTTTAGCAAGAAAAAGTTCCATTTCTGCCTATGCCACAGTTTCACATTGAAAATTTCACATTATGCAAGTGGGATGAAGATTCAGAACATGTTCAAACATAAATTAGCATTGTGTGTCATAATAGAGTACCTGGTAAGGGCCATTTGTGGTCCGGAATTGAATATCAGGAATGAAATGTAACCAAAGAGGGAATCCTCTGCTCAGAAATTTATAGAAATGAACCTCTAAGATTTAGCACAAACATATGGACAGAAGTGTAACTTAAACCAGAGGATGTAATTAAGAAGAAAAAAAACAGACCCATAATTCCATTCAGCACATGCATATGGACCAATACGAAGATGAACAAACAGGCCAGCTTCATGCACTGTCTTCACAAACTTAACTAAGTCGAATCTCCCTTCAAAGTAGTACTATCACATAAACAAAGAAGCGAGGCAAAAACAACAATTATACAAGAAATACTTCTCATCATCATCATCATAAATTTACAAATGTAAGTTTAATATATTGTACCTGTCCCTTCACAGGCTCATGGTAGTTCCAGAAAACATATGTTTCAATTACATCCAGTCCTCCTTCTTTTGCCTTCTCAATGATATCTGGCCACATCTGCAATTCAACACATAAACACAATCGCCATTCTTACATGATGCACTTAATGAAATCACAAAGAACTTGAGAAAAAACAGAAGCAAAATTGAACGCACTTCGGGAGTTGCTCGAGGATAATGAATGGATCCAGACTGCAAAATCCGCTTTCTCCCATCTATAATCAAAGCTTTATTGTCATAAGTTACGGTCACAGAAAACCCTAATTCACAAAACCAAGCTCCGTACAGTACAATAATGAACAAAATCAACCCCAAACCCCCATTTTTCCCCATGAATTCAGTAGAAAATTGCAGATAGCTAACATAGAGAAAGAATCTATTCCATCTAGTATATAAAGAAGAAACAAGTGAACGATTGTTTCCATGTGGTTGGTTTGTAACATTTGTTAATATCGAATTGGAGAATACTAGTCTAAAAAAACGAATTTGTATTATACCTGTTGAAATTACCTGAAACGATGCTCACTTGGGTCGATTCGGATCGATAAAGATTGTAAAAGTAGCATTGAATAAGGTTCAAGGACAGGACAGTTGTGTGTATGTGTGTGTTTATGTTGCTTTCCCGCCATTCTTAACCGTGGTGATTGCAATTGGGCTGTGAATAAACGGTCGGATCAAAAATTAAATTTGAATTTTGTCAAACCATTTTCTTTCTCTTTTTTGTTTTATCGAAAAACTTTTTCTATACATTCACACACAATATGACATATATTCGCATATTTATGGACATCAATGGACAAAACATATAACAAATTAACAAGGTATCAAGGTTTGGTATTATCTCCATCTTGGTGTGATTTCCCCTCCTTTATCTTATGCGGAATCATTTCAATGTGAACATGTTTTCGTAAATTTTATTTTATATATTTTTATATATTTGTATTATTTTCTATTTTTTTTTGTTGGAGTTCTTCTGATATACCTGTCTTCTTACCGTATATTTTTATATGTTGATGTTGATGTTTCTTTTTATATAATGTATGCTATTTTTGGGTTGTGTGTTGGTCAGGCCCGGCCCAATAGAGTTGGCAAGCTGGGCGACAGCCCCGGGCCTCACTACGGTTTGGGGCCCCAAAATTAATTATGTTTTATATTTTATAGTTATATATACATCTTGTTAACAAATTTATCAAAAGTGTAGTAGCTTAGTGGTTATGGTAAAATTAATCAAACGACGCTTCTTACCTGATACTCTCGTTCGAATCTTTCTGTTTGCATTTTTTTATGCATTTATTTTTTTGATGGCCCCATTTCTTCTACGAGTATTATTTTTTTCTTATTGTAATCATACTATTTGAATTAGATGTGGATGTCCTAACTTAGTGAATTGGAATCCAAACTACAAAAATGGCCCTTATATTCTTTTTCATTATACATAAATCATCCAAATTATAAAAATATTAATTTTTACTCTTTTTGATTTTTGACAAACTACCCAAACACTTATTTCATTTAAAACTTTAATGTTTTTATGGCCAATTATCATGCATAATTTTCATGCTTTTTTTAACGAAAATCATATTAACCAACCCGTTAGACAGATTATTCTTCCTTTTTTTCATTATACATAAATCATCCAAATTATAGAAATACTTTCTTGACGTTTATGATTTTTGACAAACCACCCAAATACTTATTTCATTTAAAACTTTAGTTTTTTTATGACCAATTATCATGCTTAAATTTTATGTTTATATATATGAGATTTTCTATTTAGCATTGTCTTTTAATGTATAATAACAAGTATTTATAAGTTTATTTTGCGAAAATCATATTAACCAACCGGTTAGACGGGTCACTTTTCATTTTTTTTTTAGTTTTCACCAACATAAGATTTTTTTTCCAAACACACATTTTTGTTTTTTACCAAACACCTAACCGTTTTTCAAAATGGTTTGGTTGTTTGATTTTTCGGATTTTTGATTTTGTTTTGTCATTGGTTTTTTTTTAACTCGCGTCCTTCAAATACAATCATATATATATATATATATATATATATATATATATATATATATATATATATATATATATATAATTTAATTACAAGTATTATGGTTTTTTATTACTAAATTTTGAGGTGCCATATTTTTTGGTTTTGCCCCGGGCCTCAAATCATCTTGGGACGGCCCTGGTGTTGGTGACTCCTGTGAGATAAGACAATTATTTTATATTGGCATTAAGTTATTATCTATGTGAAGATCGATTGGAATATCGAACTTTCAACCTAGTTTATTTAACCTTTGTTTGTTGTTGAAAATTATAATCTACAATTTGAAGTGTATTGGTATTTTATGTTTCCATTTATTGATTTTAACCAACGGTATTAGAGTTTATGCGGGTTTGATTTGTACACATCTCATATTAGGGTTTACATCAATATGGAATATGGAAACTATGAGATACAACATACATTTGCTAGATAAAGAAAATACAAAAGTGGTTCTATATGGTGGAACAAAAACCCTTGTATAGAGATGATAAAATACATGAACATTTGTAAAATTTCAAGTTTAAGATGGTAAATCATACACACTAGTCAAAATATAACAGGAAACTTGTGTGCATTTTACAAGTTTCAGGTTATATATAACATATCGTTACTATACATAAAGTAATGTTAGTACTTTCTATTATGAGAAAAATATATATAAGGGGTAAAAACTAAAGTGCATTACATATATTGGCTGCAAGAGTAGAGTATGATGTTATTTCAATTAACAAATGTATTTGCCACACAAAAGACCCGTGGGTCTATCTGATATATATATATATATATATATATATATATATATATATATATATATATATATATATATATATATATATATATATATATATATATATATATATATATATATATGCAGGTTGCAAAGATAATCCCAAGAGATAAATCTTATCTATATAACATTTGAATATTTGAATAATATGTTCCTATCTAATCTTCTTCTGTTTACATTCCCCTCAATCGCAACCGTTTCAATGTTTAGATTGTATTTTTATCTTTCCAATATGTTTCGAGTGGCTGGCTTAGTAAACTCATCAGCTACTTGATCTCCAGAAGAAATGAACCTGACATCCGGTGCACCCATAGCTACATTCTCTCAGACAAAATAAAAATCAACCTCTATGTGCTTAGTTCGTGCATGAAATACTGGATTGGCTGTCAAATATGTTGCACCTAAATTATCACACCATAACACTGGTGCTCTTGGCTGATGAACTCCCAATTCTTTGAGTAATGATTGTATCCAAGTTGCTTCAGCTGTTCCGTTTGCCTAAGCTTTGTACTCATCCTCTGTGCTTGACCGTGATACAGTTGGCTGCTTACGAGAACTCCATGAGATCAAGTTTGGACCTAAAAATATAGCATACCTTCCGGTAGACCTGCGGTTATCTAAGCATCCTTCCCAGTCTGCATCCGTGAACACACTTAATAACGTGGAGTTTGATTGTCTAATTCTTAACCCGGTAGATACAGTTCCTTTAACATATCTCAAAATTCTTTTATCGGCTTCCCAGTGTAGATCGGTAGGTTTGGAAAGGTATTGGCATACCTTGTTTACTGCAAACGAGATATCATGTCGAGTTAGCGTGAGATACTGTAAACCCCCAACCATGCTTCTATATTTGAACGCATCTTCTTCAGCAAGTAGTCTTCCATAGTTACTAGCTAGTTTTTCTGTGACAGACATAGGGGTTGAAACTGTTTTACAATTCTCCGTGTGGGCACGATATAGCAAATCAGTGACATACTTATGTTGAAGTAATGTGATTCCCCTTAAATTGTGAACTACTTCAATCCCTAGAAAATAATTTAAATGGCCGAGATCTTTAAGTGGAAATGAGGAAGACAACGCGCAAACAAGCTTATCGACCACTTGTTTTGATGAACCGGCAATGATTATATCGTCGACATAGACCAACATGTAAATAACAACTCCACCATGATTGAAGAGAAATAGGGAAGTATCAGCCTTGGAGGATTGAAAACCAAGGTGATGCAGTTTTTCACTGAGACGGGAGAACCAGGCACGAGGCAATTGTTCAAGACCGTTGATCGCCTTTTGAAGCTTACACACATAATGAGGTCTGTTGGAATCTTCAAATCCAGGGGGTTGACTCATGTATACGTCTTCATGTAGAAGACCATGAAGAAACGCATTGTTGATGTCAACTTGGCGCAGATGCCACTTGCGAGAAACAGCCAGAGAGAGAATCAGTCTTACCGTTGCGGGTTTTACAATGGGACTAAACATTTCTTCATAGTCAATACCATATCGCTGAGTGAAGCCGCGAGCAACCAAACGTGCTTTGTGCTTGTCAATGGAACCGTCTGGATTTTGTTTAACTTTAAAAATCCATTTACATCCAACTATATTGACACCAGAAGGTCTGGGAACAAGAACCCATGTTTTGTTTGCATGCAAAGCATCATACTCTGTTTTCATTGCTTCGTACCAAGATGGATCAGACAGAGCTCGCTTATGAGAAGTGGGAGTAGTGAAAAATGATCTCCTGTTAGGATTATAAAGAATGGTGCCATCATTATACTGTTTAGGAAACACTTTGCCCAGTTGACCACGAGTTACAACACCTGAGGGAACCGTTGTTGGGATCGAAACAGTAACCGGACCTGCTGGTGATGACTGCACAGGAGAAACTGGTTCAGAAGGGACCGAAACTGTAGCGGTTGCTGGTGAGGTTGTTGGTGTTTCTGGTGGCGTCGGGGCATCTCGTGTCACATCTGGTTTAGTTGGAACGATGTTTTCATTGGTTTGAAAGCCCTGGATCGACGGTAATGGAGTTGTAGCTGCATTGTAGTTATTAGTGGATAGCATAGATAAATCATGGTTAGTCATATGATCATTTAAAACAGCCGGTTCAGATTAAGGAAATGACACAACACTTGAGTTTGGAAGATGAACAGATGTATGAGATGAATAAGCAAATGGAAAACGTGATTCATCGAAGACAACATCAAGAGAGATGTAGATGCGACCTGTGTTTCTATCCAAACATTTATAACCTTTGTGCATTGAGCTGTAACCAAGAAACACGCAAAGTTTTGATCTAAATTCAAGTTTGCACGTGTTATATTTACGTAAACTCGGCCAACATGCACACCCAAAGTTCCGAAGGAACGAGTAGTCAGGAGTGATTTTGAGCAATCGGGTAATGGGTGCAAGATTGTTTGTGACACGACTAGGTAGTCGATTTATCAAATAACAGGCTGTCAAGAATGTTTCATCCCAAAAACGCAAAGGAAGAGAAGAGTGATCTAGGAGAGCCAAACCTGTTTCGACGACATGTCGATGTTTTCTCTCGGCTATACCGTTTTGTTGAGACGTGTGTGGGCAGGACACACGATGTGAGATACTTATTCTTTGAAAATATTGATGGAGTTTGTGATATTCACCTCCCCTCGGATTGTATAGCACGAATTTTACTATTCAAAAGTCTTTCAACATGATTTTGAAAATTATAGAAAATTTGCTCAACATCAGATTTTCTTTTAATAAAATATATCCAGGTATAACGACTGAAATCATCGACAAAACTCACATAATATTTAAAACCACCACTAGACACTTGAGCAGGTCCCCAAACATCCGTGTGAACCAACTCAAGTGGAAAAGAAGTAACACGAATAGAATTATTGTACGAGAGTTTATGACTCTTCCCTTTTTGACAAGCATCACAAACAGAAAAGTTACTATCAAAAGAACATCCTAAATTATTAGACCTCAAAATAGACTTGACTACTGCTGAAGACGGATGACCAAGCCGCCGATGCCACTGAGAGGATGAGACACGAACACTAGATGAAGTAAGGTGAGGTGTTGAAGATTGCTTGAATGGCACCGGATAGAGAACACCATTGCTTTTACCGACTAGAAGGATTTTCTTCGTGAGTTTGTCCTTAACAAAGAAAGCATTGGTGTGAAATTCAATAAAAACATTGTTATCATAAGCAAGCTTGTAAGCAGAAAGAAGATGTTTGTTTATATTTGGGACACATAAAATATTTTTGAGAACAAGAGGTTTTCCTAAACCGGAATATTTTAGAATGACCAATATGAGAAATGTTCAAATATGTTCCATTTGCAACCTGTACTTGATCCTTGCCATTGTAACGTTCTTGGACAGAAAGCCGATCTAGATCACTGGTGAGATGATCCGTAGCCCCAGTGTCAATGTACCAATTTTGATCTCCATTGTAAGGACTTGTAGTGACACTATTACCCCCACGATAGTCATCAGCTTGATAAGCATGATTAAACTTGTTTCGACAATTGAGTGCACTGTGACCATGTGTGAAACAAACTTGACATCTTGGGCCACCATTACTCCTGCCTCGGCCATGTCCTCGACCTCTGTTTGATCCTGCCCCACGGTAATTAGACCGCTGGTTATTGTTGGGGTTATTTGAATTTCGTCGTGGTTGATTTGAACCTTGGTGAGTCACGCTATTTGCTGAAGAGGTGAACTCAGTCATGCTGTTGGTGGCAGTGGTATGTGCTTCATGAGCTATTAGATAGGAGTAAAACTCAGGTAAGGTTACCTTATGTTGATCACTGAGGACTGTGATGGCAGTGAAAAGATCACCGTGACCTGGTCCTAGTCCGGCTAGTATATAGCCAATAACCTACTCATCAGTCATGAGATGGCCAATGTTTGTCATTGTGTCAGCAAGTGTTGTTATTTTTTGATAATATTCAGCTGCACTCAGATCTCCTTTCCTGGTTGTTGATGGTTGAGTGTGTATTTGTATAGAGTTATCTCTATGTTGTGCTGAAAACATAGTGTGAAGAGCAGTCCACAGTTGACTTGAAGTATCTGTGCATCGGGTAAGTTGAGCCAGCACTTCTTCTGTCATAGAAGACAGAAGACCACCAATAATTGCTTGATCTTGCACCATCCACGGGTTATACTCGGGATTGTCTGTTTCACGTGCTTCAGCACCAGCCCCTGTGGTTAGTTTGGCAGGGGGAGATTTAATTGAGCCATCGAGATAACCGAATAGCTGAACACCCTTTAGAATGGGCACCACTTGAGCTTTCCAAAACATAAAATTTGATCGGTTTAGATTACATGTGGTAGTTGTGGCGATCTTAGAGGAGTTGATGTTTGAAACAGAAGTAGACATGGCGAGACTGGAAAGGGTTACCAGCGGCCGAAGATGAAAGAAGAAGACATGGGAATGAGAGCCCTAGGATAAGCTCTGATACCAAATTAACAAATGTATTTGCCACACAAAAGACCCGTGGGTCTATATATATATATATATATATAGGGAAATGATCAAATGAGAACACCTAAAAGATTGAGAACGTGAGAACAAGTATATTCATTTGTGATTCCATGTATTCATTTGTGTAGAAATGATAAATTTTTACGCACAATCAACATGAATATGCTTTTTCTCTTCAATTGAAATTAAAGGCGTAAAAATTTATCATTTCTCCACAAATGAATACATGGAATCACACATGAATATACTTTGTTCTCGCATTCTCAACCTTTTTAATGTTCTCATTTGATCCCACTCATATATATATATATATATATATATATATATATATATATATAGAGAGAGAGAGAGAGAGAGAGAGAAAGAGAGAGAGAGAGAAAGAGCTAGGTTCAGGTGTTTAAACTAATTATTGTGTTATTGTATGCATCAATGTAGGCCAATCATTTCAAATGGGTAAATATGTAATCTTACATTTAATTAATTATGGTAAATATATAAATCAATTAATATCCCTTTAATTTAGGAATATCAGTTAATATCCCTTTAATTTAGAAATGGGTCGTGTTATCAGAGCACAGCGTAAGGGAGCAGGGTTCGTCTTTAAATCTCATACCCACCACCGAAAATGGCGATTACCCTCTCAACATACTCGCTTCTTCACCACATACTCGCCGCCCTGTCTTCGCCGCCGTCTCCAGCTCCACCGGCAAGTTTTATTCTTCCCCATCGTAATACACACACTAATCCACAAGTTATGTAATTTGCCAATATAGCAGACCTTCACTAATCCACAAGTTTGCAGCCGACATTCACATTTCACAATGGTTCTGGTTCGTCGACTCCACTCGCCGTATACACGCCTCAAAAGACTGCGTCCCTTGTTTGCTACTTCGTCGATGGTGTTATTGATTTCTACTCACCGACGCAACGTCGTCTCCACTCCGGCGAAGCAAGGCAGCGACGACTCAGGTCAGTTTCGATTTATATGCCATTGTTTGAATAAGATGTCTTTATTGATTTCTTTTTTGAATCTGATTTCATAGGTATGTAAAATTTGTTCTTTGCTGATTTCATACACAGTCGATGTATTTGTTGATTTAATTCACAATTTCAAATCCTCATTTTATAAACAGTCGATGTTTTTGCTAATTTCATACACAACCACATTTAAGTAAAGCTGATTTGATAAACATGTAATCTGCTTTTTATCATAGGAGTGTGAGTTGTTGATTTTTGCTTTAGCTGTTGATTGCATTTTGTTGTATGGGTTGTTCATCTGTTAGCATAGTTTAGTTAACATTGTATGGGTTTCATTATGCTTTATCTGATATAGATTGATTCTATTACACATATGGGTTTATCTAATTAAAACTATGTATTTATGTATCTGATTTGTAACAATATGTTTCTAGACGAATTGATGCAAACAGTTAGACAAGAAACAGAGAAGAATAACAATTGCAATGACAGTATGTTTCTAGACGAATTGATGCACACCAAGCGCTCGCTAAAATGCTTCAACTGAATGGTATTTCTTCGTTTATAGTATTCTATCAGAAAAGAATGTCATTTATGATAATCATCAACATATTCTGTTACAATTCACAGAATTAATATAATTATTAGTAAATGAATTCCAATTCTATCAGATTGGAATCACGAATTCCAATTATGTTGGAATGGAATATGAATATTTTCTCACTAATTTATTATTGGATTTGTTTCTACAGAAGCTGATGTTTGAAGAACGGACCACGAAATTTGAACGACGCCTCTTAGCAACATTATTCTTTTAGAATGTAGTAGTGTCTTTGTTAGATTTTGATGTTTTTTTTTCTAGATTTGAAATTTTTTTAGTTTTATTCTTTAACAATAAATGTAATTCTTAGCAATTGTTACATGTATTCTATAAGAATTAATGTAATTTTTGTTTTAATTCTTCAATTGATGGTTCGAGAATTTTGTTATTCTACAAGAAATTTTTAAAGTCATGATCAAGAAATATGTTCAAGAATATTTTTATTATTTTATGGTTCAAGAATTTTTTTATTTTTCAACACATTCAAACATATTCTTTCAGAATGTCCGAATTAAAAACCTTATAATTCGTAAAATCGGATTTTTAAAATTAATAGAATATATGATCCCTTAAAATATGCAAATTTCCTTTATTAAATCTATGTTAATTGACTAAAATACCCTTCTAGTTAAATTAGATGGTATTTTTCAATTATATTTAACTCAATAATATGTATTAATCACTTTCTTAAAATAAGTAAAATGATTGGCCCACAATTATGCATACAATAACACAATACTTAGTTTGAATAGAATAACCTAAGCCTATATATATATATATATATATATATATATGCATGCAGGTTACAGAGATAATTCCAAGAGATAAATCTTATCTATACAACATTTGAATATTTGAATAATATGTTCCTATCTAATCTTCTTCTGTTTACAATTTCCCTGAATTACAGAAAGGGAAACTACAAAACACCCATTTAGAAGTGGGGAATCGCTCATAGTTCCAGCCCGACTATTACCTGTCTCGGTTTTATGGACATTGAGGTATATGTGAAATAATGATGGTGAAAAATAAGTTGTACATACTTAACTTCCAAGACTTGTTTATCATTTAACACATACCATTTGTTACAACATCACAAACCATCAAATGCAGCTATGCCTATACAAATGTGTTGATTCAAGCAGTGCATAAAGCTTCAATTGCCAAGCTTTTTGCCACCGCAGGACACGGGTCCCCAAAACTAGCTGTTGAAACAGGAACCCAACATTTTTGCTTCCCGATACAAACCTGCATTTAGTTTATGAACAATTGTTACAATCTTAAAGACTAATTTCTCAAGAGTCTGTAACATGAGTTTCTACAAATAAGACCGAAGCAAGTTTCTCCTAGCACGTCCAAACAATCAATAATATAATCACACGATATGTAAATAAAGATACAAAGATATACAAATAATGAGAACTATGGTACCTGTTCAACAATCGATAAAACGTCAATATGACAACTTCCTTGAGTAAATCCAGCACCACAATCCCCTTTGGGATTCCCAAAGCTAGCGAAACCAACAGATGAAATTTTCCAGCCTTGATCACATGTCAATCGGAGTTGAGGGCTTTGAGAACTGGAATCGGAATTGGGTTTCCAGAGTTCAACCGGAATCGGATCGTCCTCTGAGACATGGCCACACACTTTCTGCCCGGTTCGTGTGAGCACAGAAATTTTGGAAGGGTCGCCACCCAGCTCTTCATGAAGAACAACCAAGTTCTCACCAGGATGCACCCATGTCCGTGGTATATGATATCTACACACATATCATATTATTTGACAATATATTACAAAAAAAAAAAAAGACAATCACCTGTGTAAATATATATTTATAAATTACTTACAAAATTTGGGCTGGTTGACCACATTTCTTCTGACATTTTTGTGCATTATAAGTTCCTCTGTAGTCACAATTATCTGTACAACCTGTTGATGGTGAAAGGTAAGTTGACCAATATCGTCCTATGCTCTGCCCATTCACCCAAGCTTCACCCTTCCCCATGCTTCCAAGGTTCAGTGATAGAGGACCTTTTCCTTCAGGGGCAATGAATGTGGACTGTGAATATATATATATATATATATATATATATATATATATATATATATATATATATATATATAATGAAAAAAAAATTAGAGTCTTGGAAGTAGATAACAGTTAACAATCAGTCCCATATGGTGTCTTCGTAATGACTGAAATTTACATACCTTATACCAAATGAGACTCTGATTAGTGGGGATTTCATTGCCATGGGTCCATATGGAACTATTAGCAACATCTGTTTTATCAAGTCCAAGACTTTCCCCTTCAGTTCCCACCTAAATGCAATCAAAAGTATGCAACAGCTCAAAACTATGTGTGAAATGTGAAAGAAACCCTAATAGTCAAAGTTAACAACAAACCTGGTATGTCCACTCGTTAGATGAAATGTCCTGTTTAGCATTTTTGAGATCAAGCAGGGTGACGGAATATAAGCCTGCTCCCCAGGTATCAAACCATGGACCATAGTTCTGGATAGCAAACATACATATAACCATTAAAATAAGGATACCCAACAAATTATAATGTCAGTCACACCAATATTCAATGGTCCTAATTCACTCATTTATTGTGTTCTTTGAAGTCTAAAGACTGTGTAGATATGGGAAAATAAGTAGTAGACAAGAAAGATACGGTGTCACCTGTAGATCAATCATCATACTAATAATATCCAACGTGTTGTTTCCTTGTTCAAGACTAATCTTTTCGCTTATGCTGAAGATTGCATCATCATGATAACCATAACCAAATGCTACATCAGATTTTTTTTAAATTAAAAACAAATAGTGGTTGTGAATAAGTACCTTTTGAGCAAACATCTGTTAACACAGCCAGAAGTTACCTAAAACTTTTTTGTTCAGAAAAACCAGAGCAGCATGTCCCAAACTCTGAATGAGCAAAAACACATCTTTCTTTTCTTCTGCTTCTATCCTGCAAAAAGGTTACAGAAATTCATCATATTCTTTTGAAAACCTGAAAGAGAAGCATGTTATTTTGAAATGAATTATTACCTTGTAGTGTACCATAGAAAATCACTTGCGTCTTTTGTTGTATTAATCTGCTCTACCAAACTGGTTTCTGTAAACGATTCATTGCTCCAAACACCCACTTTTTCTACATACCAACTCCATCTTGAATTCGACAGTGAAAATTCACTCACATCAAATGTAGTAGCATCACCAACACTTTTCTGAGCCACAACCTTTCTCCATAGTCAACATATAAGTTGCATCATATTTCAGCTCTTGTGAAATTATATACACAAGAAAACATGGATATAATGTTACCTTTGCTGTGTTGAAAATAACATTTTTACAATCTGGAAGAATGCTCACAGACCATGCAGGGAGAAAATATGATTTCCCATTGAATGTCACATTTGCATCTAAAGTGCTACCATAATTTGAAAGAAAAGCTGCACAATCGCTGGATGTTTTATAGTATACATCTGCCTGTTGAACAAATAGATCGAGTCAGGACGAATCATAGCTCATGAGAATTACAATTCACAAGTATGCATATTGATAGATTTATAAAATACCTCTAAGTTTGTACCAAGAGATTGATGAGTTGGATCTGCATTTACCAAATATTCTTCGCATTGCTTTATTGCCATATGTAGATCCCGCAAGTGACTCCACTTTGGATGCCTTATGAATCCTGCATAACTTATCCTTATACATCACTTACCCCATTCTTATGGGACTTGGGTATTGTTGTATTTCATTCTCCAATTCCAACAAATCAAACACTGCCTAAGTGTTGCATGAGAATTGATGAGATGTCAGAAAATTACCATACTCATCTATTGGGGCATCATAATCATAGCTTGTACCAATCATAGGGCCTCCAGATGTTCGTCCGAAATTTGTTCCACCAAACTACTGCAAAATAATTTTATATGCACACCTATGTTAACGAATAAACTCGACAAGAAACAAAAAGATTGGCTAAATTACCATATAATAGTTTTGAAAAGTGCCTCCTTTTTCAAAAAACCTTGCAACAGCAAAAGCCAGGTCTTCAACAGGTCGATAAGGAACAGGATACCCAAATGCAAGAAACCTGTAAAATTAAAGAGAAAGACATACATACCCTTTTGTATAATCATATATAAAATTGAAAATGCTTTTATGTAGTAAAAGGTTAGATATACCATCCAGGGTAGTTCTCTGTCCACATCTTTGGCTTTGAAGGAGAATTTGGGATGAATTCATCACAATAGAACCCATTACATGTATTTATCTACAATTTGGTGTGCCATTATGTTAGAAACCAATTAACAAACTTCATTCCAGGATACAGAACCAATTGAAGAAGAAATAGTGAAACTAATAAAAGAATTAACACACAGATGGTGATTTTAATCGAGTATCCAGCAGGCAGAAGGTTGGTCTACGGTAGAGCTTTCAGTTTAGCAGTTTGTATGTGTTAACAATTGACATAGATACAGACTCCTGATTATAAGTTGAGTTAATTTTATTTAACTTACAATTGGATCAGGTGCATCACTTTGTTTGCACATCACCCAAGGAACGCTTGTATTAAAACTTAGAGCAGTTTCTGCTGCCCATTTTACATATAGCTCTCCACCAATTCCATAGGCCCACTCAACATCTCCATATTCATTCTCAACCTGTTATATATGACAACACACTGAGATATAGACGTAAAAGGAGTTAATCATAAGCATATCTTTTGTATTCCAGAGATAGAACTTAAGAAGTGATCATCTATTCATCTAGGTCTGTTAAGTCCTAAGTAGTAAATACGTGTATAGATTTGATAGAGGGCATTTACCTACTAAAAGATGCTTAGAATGTATAGCATTAAAAACTGTCATAAGGGAATCACCTGAGCCAGAATAATTGGTCCTCCTTGAGATGCAAAAAGATTTTCCTCTTTCATTAAGTTGACAATTTTAGCAAGAAAACGTTTCATTTCTACCTGAGCCATTATTTCATATTAAAATTTTGCACATTTATGCAAAATTTAAAACATGATGAAACAAAAATTAGCATGGTTTGTGGTAATGGAGTACCTGGTAAGGGCCATTTGGACCAATACGTAGATGAACAAACAGGCCAGCTTCATGCACTGTCTTCACAAACTTAACTAAGTCGAATCTCCCTTCAAAGTAGTACTATCACATAAACAAAGAAGCGAGGCAAAAACAACAATTATACAAGAAATACTTCTCATCATCATCATCATAAATTTACAAATGTAAGTTTAATATATTGTACCTGTCCCTTTACAGGCTCATGGTAGTTCCAGAAAACATATGTTTCAATTACATCCAGTCCTCCTTCTTTTGCCTTCCCAATGATATCTGGCCACATCTACAATTTAACCCACAATCATCAACCACATTCACACATTATGCACAGAACACAAAATTGAACTCACTTCGGGAGTGGCTCTAGGATAATGAATGGATCCAGACTGCAAAATCCGCTTTCTCCCATCTATAATCAACGCTTTGCTGTCATAAGTTACAGTCATGGAAAACCCTAATTCAAAAAACCAAGCTCCGTGAAGTATAATAATGAATAAAATTAAACCCAAACTCCGAACTTTCCCCATTAATTCAATTAAAATTTGCAGAAAGATAACATGAAGAAGAATCTACTCCGTCTAGTGTAATGCGTACGTAGTATGGGTATATAGAGAAGAAATAAGTAGACGACTGTTTCCAAGTGATTGGTTTGTAGCATTTGTTGATAGCGAATTGGAGAATAACAATGTGAAAAGGATTTTGTATTATGCCTGTTAGAATTACAAAGAACGATGATCACTAAGGTCGATTTGGATAGATAAAGATTGTAAGATTACTATTTGGTAAGTTTCAAGGAAACGACAGTTTGTATGTGTGTGAGCGCAATCACAAACAACTGTTCATTTCTGTTGCTTTCCCGCCATTCTTAAGCGTGCTGATTCGGATTCGGTCATATGGATCGACGGATAATTTGAATCTTGTCAAACCATTTTCTTTTTCCTTTTTGGTTTTGTTACCCTGGAAAACTTTTTGCTATATACGCAAACACTATTAGACATGTGTTAAATAACATAATGTAATCATGTATTTGTTAAGGAAAATAAATAAAGAAGCAGTCAACACATATAAACACAAAACTTACTAATACGAAATTTACCGATTATGAACAGATAGAGACTTGCAAACACAATATCCTAAGCCCGAAATTCATCCCTATTTGTGCAATAGTTTCTGGACTTCTAAATTTATGATACAACTATCTCGAATTAAGTTATTGCACGAGAACTTAATTTCTAACGAATCTACAGTATGCATTCGTGAAATTTGAGAGTGTGTGTGGTTATTGTTCATCCAGAAGATCCCAAAAATCAGACTCGTATTGTATAAATAGGATTTGTATGAAACTATCAAATTACAATAATTACTCAAGCCAATCTTATCACTAAAACAAACTTAATTAAAAAAAATACTTAAAAACTGATTTTCAGATTATCTCATGAGACAAACACCATAAGACAAAAAAGAAATAAAAAATTGATTTTCGCATAATATGTTGGTAAATCACTAGTAGTGCACTAGTGAATTTCAGAGCACGTAATCAAACAATTAGCCCAATGGTTAATTTGGTGTGATTTCAATTCCCTTTTATCTCTCTTTATTTATTGTTTTCTCATTGGGTATTGGTGTTTAGTATGATATCATATATTTATTCCATATTAGTATCAAATCATCAATCATTTTGATAAATAATTGGTTGTGTTCCTTTGGTTCTCATTTATTGATTTCTTAAGTGGTGACCAGATTTGATCTGATAAATATCTCATATCGAGGTTTTTGTAATTAGATATTAGCATTCCTTGAAAAAAAAAACGCTAGAAGGAGGGCTTGAACCTCCGACCTTGTGGTTAACAGCCACACGCTCTAACCAACTGAGCTATTCCAGCTTTTTATTCCTTATAATTTATAAGTCTTCAATTAATTCGACAAAACCATAACTGTTTTAAACATTGTTTGTTCTACACAAATGAGATAAGCTCATTTTATTGTCATATGTCTATATTTCCAATTAATATGCATACCAAATACATGTAAAAAAAACAAAAAAAATATCAACTATAAAATGTATCTGGAAGTTTATCCTATGATACATCCATCATTAACTTCATCTATTAAGAATATTGCATTAACCAAAATGGAAATAACTTTTGGATACAAACTTCATAACACGAATCTATACTATAAAATATAAATATTGTACACAACTATGCCGTTTGATAAAACTGGACCATCTACGGCTGAATGATTCCAATCTCTTAATAGTTCAGAGAAAGCAGGGTTTCAGAGACCTTGAATGCTGAACTAACCTTTTTGCACTTTGGAGCCTTCATAAGAAAAGATACGCACTGCGTTTCTATAGCTCACATCTGCAACCTCTTCTTTAGACATATCAAGCAAACGCGCCACATTAGCAAGCACAAACTGGATATTAGCTGGATGATTAAGCATCTCTTTCAGTTCTTCATCATTTCCCTCTTTTTCTTCTTCAACCAAAAAAACAGACTCTGAATCATTCAATATCTTTGGTAGTGCATCAGGTGCATCAGTCTCCAGTAAAATCCTATCAAAAGGCACAGCTTTCACCATTTTCTTAGCTTTATTTTCTTTCATGGCCATAAGAAACCCCGAAAAAGAAAAATAAGCCCCGAGTTTTGCAAACTCAGGAACCATTTCAGCAGAACCTAAGTAAGAATGCAAGATTACACCTTCAGGAAAAGGTCCAATGGCTTTCATTATGTCAAGAAGATCACCAAAAGCACGCACACAGTGTACAGAAGCTGGTCTTTTAAGCTCTTTAGCAAGTTCAAGTTGCAGGCTGAAAGTTTCAACTTGATTTGTGAAATCAATCATCTTTCCACGTGACCCTTTGTCTAAACCAATCTCTCCTATTGCAGCACAAGGTGTATCATCCATGAATTCTCTTAAGAGTTTCAACCAGTTGGAGGTTTTGTCCATTATAAACCATGGATGGATTCCAAATGAAGGGATTATAGAAGGGTAGTTATCGCTCATCTCCTTTACCAAATGCCAGTCTTTCTCGGAGACACCATTCACTGCAAAATGGAGTATCCCGTTCTCTAGGGCTGTTTTGATAAGACTTGGGGCCTTGTTGATGATTCTGGGGTCTTGTAGGTGACAATGAGCATCAAACAGTTTTATCATGGCTTCAAATCTATTTGACTATTCCTAGTAGCTGCAGTTTCTTGTTAGATCAACGATTTTTCCCTGTGTCATATGATAAATTAGTGCTAGAGGTGTGAATACATAATTGAATACATCAACTTGGGAGAAAGTTGAACTGTAGGAGAAAGCTTAACATAATCGAAGAACAAACAAAGTTATTATCATATTTCTCCAATTCTGGAATCCAAAAATTTTATATACCATTAGTTTCTCCCCGAATTGACAAAAAAACTGATGTATTAGGGTTGCGAATTGAAATCGAAGCAAGTTTTTTCCTGAACGAAAACCACCACTAATCGATTTCTAGCATTATCGATCAAACTTCAGATTGTGAAGCTATGGTATTTAACGAAAGTGTTTTTTTCAGTTTAGGCAACTATGAAATTCGCAAAAGAAGATAGAAACAAGGGCAATCAAAGAAACTACACGAGAATATATTTATATAGAAATTCACAGAGAAACACAATTGTATGCATATGTGTACCTGTATGCATCGATGTATTCACTGGTTCTAACAAAGCGGACGAACTGATTACGCCTTACAACCACCATGGAAAAAAAAAAGCAAATCAATCTCAGTAGCAAAAAAAAATGTATAGATTTTGCAGCATAACGTACAAGTGCCCAGCCCAAATCCTTCCATGTGTAAACTGTAAAGTGCCCAGCCCAAATACGAAGCCCAATCAGACTATTTAATTATTTTTCCATTCGATTATTTATCGGAAAGTATATCAAAATTACTGCATTTCTGAATGTTTAAATTGTATTTGAATAAAAATATGTGTTTGTATTTTTGAATGAATTTTGTGTGTGTCATTAGTTAGGCTATGATGCCTGAAATGACCACCATAATGGACCTATGTAGTTGTAGTGGACTGCAGGGAACACAGTCTCTTTTTACTTATTAATTGCACTTTTGAAGCTCTTACGATGATTAATGGGTTTCCACTGAACCTAACCATCTTCTCTGTTCCCTCGCTTTTCTGATTTAATTTTTACAAGTGTCAATATCATATTTAATAGGTAACGATTAGAGATAATAATTTTCTAAGTTGTTTGTTTTTTCTGACTCAAAATGTTTGCAGTCTGTAGACCACATCTGCAGACCTCTGCAGTAGAAGAGATATACCAAACGTCTGCAGACTGCTAAAAGACTGTTTGTTTTTTTACGTTTGCGGACTGTTAAAATAAACTAAAATCTAAATAAACTGATTTATTTTAATCTTAAAAGAGTTTTTCAATATATTTACGGCTTTATTATAGATAATTAACAAAGCTAGACCAAATTTTATGTATTACTGTATAAAAAGTGAAAATAAAATAGTATGAGTTAACGTGTATATTTGATAAAAAATTAACAAGCTTTAGACGCAAAGTTATATATAAATATTGTAATTAAGGATCAAAGAATTTAACACATAAAATAGATGAAAATAAACTTCGCTTTTAAAATGAAAATTTTCATTTTATTTTTTCAATTTAATCAATTAAAAACTGACCATAAATATATTTTCCAAAAAAATGGATGATATTGTATTAAATAATGTTTTATAAAAATTAGCATTAAAAATACAAGAAAAAATTAAGATGTTTTTCATATCTATATAAACAGCTCCAACGATCATTATTATAATTAAATGTTTATTTATAAATTTGCCACAAAGGTTATGTTTGTGTCTTCAAACCTTTTTTTCTTGAAGTGTTGTATTTTTTCCAAATTGTTTATCATAAATAAAGTTTGAATAATCTAAGTTAAAAAAAAACAAAGATATATGTGTTTTTAGGTTAGAAGATGTTTGAAGAGGTTAGAAGATTTTGGTTCACATTTGCGCTAAAAATAGAACGTATGTATGTAGTCTTCAGAAAAACAAATAATCTGCAAAGACTAATGTATGTCGTGATTTGCACGGTGTAGACAGAAGAGGCAAAAGAAGATGCGCAAACAAAAAAAGACAACAACAATATCTAAGTAAAATAACATCAGGAAAAAATAAAAAGAATGATACCAAATATCAAGTACAAGGAAAAAAAAAGTATATAGTGTCACACTCATAACTTAATGAGTTAATGATATGATAGAGTAAAAAGTAAATATATAAGGATCATTAGGGAAAATAACTTGATAGGGTAATTTCATTTTCGTCTTGTTCATGTTTAGGCAATTTCTGTTTTTTTATACATATTTGACCATTTAACTTGTTAAATTTGTTTATATATTATCATCATCACCTGCTATAGCATGTGACAATGGTAATATGTGAACACATTTAACAAGTTAAAAGGTCAAATATGTACAAAAAAAATTGTCTAAATATGAATATTTTCTTTTACAAATTTCTTAAGACTTTTATAATTTCTTACAATATTTTTATGATATTTTTTCCTATAGGTTTTTCTAATACAATGTTCTAAACTTTGCTTATAATTTTTTTTTTAACTTTTCTTATACTTTCATATAATTTTAATACAAGTGTTTTTAAACCAAATATTTTATAAATGTTTTAAATTTTTCTTACAAGTTTTTAACTTTTTTTTTTTACATTTTCATACAATTTTTTTATAACTTTCATACAATTATTTCTAAACTTTCTTTTACAATATTTTTAAAGTGTTTCAGAAATTTATATGACAATTTAATACTTTTTATAACATTTTAAAATATTTTCGTTAAATACTAGTTTAAAACGTTGTATTAAAAAAATTAAAAGTTTATAAACTTCTAACTAAAAAGTATTAAAAAGTTGTAATAATTTTAAAACATTTGCATTACTTATATTTTCTTGTTTTTTTATTTGCTACGTAATATTTTTTTTTATTTTTTTAAAAGACTCGTCATACTTATTATTATATATTTAATTTATTTAATTTTATTGTTAGATACGATTTACTTTAAAAATATTATATATGCTTAAAAACAAAAGAAAAAAAATATAAGAGTCTATATAAAATATTTTACAAAATAAAAACATGTTTATTAATTAAAAAGTAAAGTTTAGAAGTGATCGATAATTAATTAATATTTAAGACATTATGTATATTTTAAAAATAACGTTTGGAAAAAATAATATTAACAAATATGAAAAATAAAATCACTATTAAAAATAGAGAAAATGAGTTATCATGGTAATTAACTTTTCGTTTTGTTCATATTTAAGCAATTTTATTTTTTTGTACATATTTAACCATTTAACTTGTTAAATGTGTTCACATATTACCATTGTCACCTGCTATATCCCGGTGACAATGATAATATGTAAACACATATAACAAATGAAATGGTTAAATGTGTACAAAAAAAATGTCTAAATATGAACAAAGTAGCAAAGATGATTACCCTGATAAGTCATTTTCCCTAATCATTATTGTTATTAACTTATTATAAAACTTATTATTTGAAAAATATGATGTCTTAGAAGACTATATACATGGTCCGATTTAGTGGTCGATATAAACTTGTTTATAAATTAATTAATTCGTAGAAGAGAAAGTACAAAATTAAAGAATTTTTTTATAACATTAAAGCTTGTATTCTAAATAAAAAAAAGTTTATAATCCAAAAACTATTTTAAATATAGTTTAGCTTTTATTTTTATATGTAATTTAATATCTTTAAAATCTTACAACTAGTTTGGGTGAATACTTATAGATAAGTAAAAAGGATAACTTATAACTTTCAATTAATAACTAGTTTTGTCAAACATATCTAAAACTTGGATATTTTTATCCGGAGATGTATGGTTCGATTAAAACCAAAGAGATCACCCACATTAAGCAAAATATTATTATGCTCGATGGGTTAGTTCTCCAAATATCGATTTTTTAGGATTGACTAAATTTTTGGTGTATGACTAAACCTAGTAAACGTGTTGACCATAACCTTATTTCATGTCATGTTCCCATGTCTATGGTTTAACCCTTGTAAATGTGACGTGGTGTCAAATTCACTTAACGAGTTTAAATCTCTTACTCAAACTCGTTCAGTTCGTGTCGGGTTTATGTCGAGTTAGCAAGTCATTTCAGCTTTTGTCGGCTCTATATATGGCTATATTTGAGGTTTTGGGGAAAATGGTCCTTTAGGTCTAACCGGAGATAGGCGTGTATAAAAAAATCAATCTAAATCAATCTCTAAAAAGGACCAATTGTGACATCCCCAATTTCACGGCCAGAAAATACCGATTTTGTTTATGTTTTATAATAATATCAGATTAACTTTTTAAAGAAAGTGTTGTGGAATTTGTTCCCATAAAAATACAGATAAGAATTTATCAAAGAATTTCCGAAGAAATGTATTTTCATTACATTACAAAACTCGGGATGTCATTATCAATACAGATCAAAAACATAAATAAAAAACAACATAGGCATTACAACATTTCTATTTATTACTATTGGCCTATAATCCATAATCTCTCATCAGATCATCGCATCTATGGTTTTCAAAAACTGAGTGGGTCAGGCTTGGGATCCTGGTGAGCACATATGGTTTTCAACCCACAATAAATAAGTATTATTTTCAACAATCATTCAACCCGATTACCCGTTCCCGTTATCCTCACTTTACGTCCCTAAAACATCTATCATAAGGGACATATCCTAAGGAATTTCATCGGGATGGACACTACTGCTAAGGGGATTCCTCAGCCATATATGTTTGTAAGTCAACCATGAGGGGGATAGAGTACACCAATGAACACATCGTTCACAAACACCTACAGGTTGCGAGCCTGCTAGCGTTCCACTTGACAGTCTAGAAAAGTCTGTGGTCATCATCCATACTCCGCTAGATGACTGGATCATCGTCAACTTCGAGGTCTCTCTTCATTTTATTTTATCACACATCAACTATTTCATCTACCCATGTTTTACCCAATATATTTGTAGATATAAAATACATATACATTTTAGATCTGAAAAAAAAAAGTTCAAATCTTTCATCCAGCACAAATCTCAAGATATAAAATACACATACAATTTAGATCTGAAAAAAAAAATTTAAATCTTTCATCCAGCACAGATGTCAAGATATAAAATACATATATAGTTTAGATCTGAAAAAAAAAGTTTAAATCTTTCATCCAACATAGATCTCAAGTAAACAGGTAATATGCACACATAGCACGCAATTTTTATAAAATACTTCATATCTATGTGTAAGATGAAAGTAACTATGCACTCACTTGATAAGGCGGTGATTCCAACTTGAACATCGCTTCGCTTCTTAAAAATATGATTTCCTTTTACGGAACCGGGAGGTTTGCTTGAAAACCGGACTCTGCGGAGGCAAGGTTTTCCGAACCGAAAAACTCTTTTTCTTGGAGTCTTGTGACGCTCCGGGGCTTTCTTCTAGTGCTAGGGAGGTTTCCTAGGCTTGGGGGTGTTTGGGAGGCTTAGAGAGAGAGTAGAGAGAGAAAGAAATGGCTTAAGGTGTGAGAAATACGGCTGCCTTCACATGCTATTTATAGGGGAGGATGGCTTCGGTGGCTTCTAAAATTCATAACTTTCGCATACGAGCTCCGTCTTCGATGTTCTTTATATCCACGCGTAAGTAGAGACGTACTCTACAACTTTCGTTTAGACTTCGTCGGCTAATTTTGACTTTATTTTTAAAGTTATATTTTTAACAGGCAGAGACAGGAAAAGTCCGTTAAAAATTCATAACTTTGTCATCCGACGTCCGATTTTGTCTGTCGATTTATCGTTGAGCTCCTATTGACGAGATCTTCGATTCTCGTTTAGGTTGTGTCGGCTAAAAATCGCTCGATCTAAAATTCGAACTCCGGGTTGCACACTGCTATGCCAAATCTTAGAAAATTCATAACTTCCTCATAAGAAGTCAGATTTGGACGTTCTTTTTATGCAAGCTCTCGGTTTAATGTATACTACGACTTTTGTTTAGATCGCTAAGGCTAAAAAGCACTTTATCGTAAACTCACTTTAATGTATACTACGACTTTTGTTTAGATCGCTAAGGCTAAAAAGCCGGTTTTGTCGCGAAACTTCGACAAGCCATAACTTCTTCGTTATAACTCGGATTTCGGCGTTCTTTATATCTCTGTAATCCTTGTCACGACCACTAAAATTTTCTTCATAGATATCGGGTTTATCTAACATTTTATTTTTGATTCTTATTTTCATTCTTATTTATTATATCATTATAAACAAGTATAAAGCACCTAAAATCACATAATTCACATAATACTCAAATAATTCATTTTTATTACTTCAAAATGAGTTACATTTGTTGACCCTAACTATTACATCATCGAATCAATGCTTAGCCTCGAAACACGAGCGTTACACCATAAACCGAACTAATCTAGACCGAATGATCTTAAGGCAATCTAGCCTAGTTTCCAGGAGTCGTTCCCTATTTTCAACAACCCAACATCTTTTATTGGTCTTCGTCGGGCTGAGACTGGTCTAGTTTGAGTATAAATCGATTTCACAAATAAATTGACTCCAAATTGATCAAGGGTAGAACCGGATTTTAGAATAAGAGGAGCTTACATCATAATAAGAAATCATATTTATATATTACATCTAAATAGTATAATACAATGTATAAATTTAAAAGAGAGTTTGACATAAAAAAAATCGTCTAATATCATAATATTGGTGATTTGGACAACTTAAGATTGCAAATTAAAAAAAAATCTAAAGTTACATCTTTTTAACATTTTTTTTGGAACGACATCAATAAAACAAAAAGCTTGTCAAGGACAAGCAATTAAATAACAACTAGTTCATCAACAGGTCGTACAACCACGCCGAATAATTTATTTTACTTTTGCTATTTCCATAACAAAACCAATTAAACGAAAAAGAGACTACTGAATCAAACAAAAGAACTTTTTTGTAAGAATTTCCTCCAAACACCACGTCATTTTGATACGTATAAAGAACCCAAATCAAAGTTGTAGAAATTGTATCAATTATCTCCCTTTTGAAGCATAAAACCCTTTGATTATCAATCCAGCTTAACATATCATTCAAGTGATGAAACGTTGGAATCACCTCTTCTAGGCACCTGCCCACACAAGACCAAAGTTGAAGAGCAGTATCACATTTAAAGAACAAATGAACTGAATCTTCTTGATGATCATCACAAATAGAACACAAAGTTGACTCAACATCCACCCCCTTTAAATCAATATTAGTTTTTGTAGGCAATCTATTCAACATCGCCCGCCTCATAAAAACATTCACCTTCATAGGTAAATACTTGTTCCAATGAGTTTGCACCATACTAGCCGGGAGCGTCCTGACATCCAAATACAGTCTCAAAGAGCTAACTCAGAAATACCCGGAGTTTTTAAGAGACCAATACCAAGTATCCGCATTCGAACCCAAATTAGCCGAATTAAGCAAATCAATAAGATGATCTCTATGTTCCGCTAAAGCTCCACCTCTAATCTCTCGACTCCATGTAGGGGCCCACCCATTGTTTGGTTTGTAATCAGAAACCCACGCCATCGGATCCGCAACCAAAGCGAACAACCGAGGAAACCGAGAACAAAAGGTTGATCTCCGCACCAAATATCAGTCCAAAACTTAATGGTCTTACCATCACCCAGTTTTTCGTCAACATGGATTGATCTGACACCCCTTTGTTATGCAAATACATCACCGTATCCACCAACGTAGCCTAAACAACACCTTTGAAATGTCTAATAGGACCATTCAAGAAGCCACCATCAATCCCATAGCAACTTTTAATTAATCTTAACCATAGTAAATTAGGATAATTTAAGAAACGCCAACACCACTTGTATAATAAAGCCAAATTGAAGGACCTAAAACTTCCAACTGACATACCACCATGCAACTTATCATTTAAAATTAGGTCCCATTTGACCCAATGAAGCTTTTTTTCATCCGAATCTGCCCCCAAAAGAATTTAGAACGATTTTTCTCTAAGTTGTTACATACCGTGATTGGAATTTAACACCCCGTTTATTAAATAATTAAATAGATAAAATTAATGATCGAATAGTAACCCTATATAAAAGGATGGTCTCGAAGAGCTAATTGTCAAAATTTTAGAAGTCGGGGATTAAAAGTGTAAGTTCCGGACTCGGCTTATAAATAATTATGAAGACAGGGCTTCGTGGTAATTATTTGGATTTAATTTAAAAGGAAATGAGGTGGATGGGCTGAATATGTCATAATTAAGATTTTGGGGGCTGTTTGGTAAATTTTGTACCTAAGATGTAAAGGATTTTAATTATGAGGGTTTAAATGGTAAATTATGGGCTTTATTTGAAAGGAATTAGGTTGGAGGGGCTGATAATGTAAATATGGGAAAGTTATTCATAACCGGGTATTTAGCCTTCCCATTGTTCAAACCCTAACCCTAATACTCAACATATTCATCAGCCGCCATCTCTCCACCCTTATATCTTCCCACCGGCGCCACTACCCTACTGTTTTCGATCAGCCACCGACGACAAGGACCCAAACCACCGAACCAACCGCCGTGCCCCATCCTATCGACCGGGAGATCCATTGGTGACCTAGGTCGGAGCAAGGAACGTCGAAATGAAGGCTGTGATCGCCGCTGCCGCCAATGGAAGCCGTCAACGCCACCGATAGCCGTCACCACCCGACCTCATCCGTTTTCCGACCGGTCGAAACTCCATCCAGCCATCGTCATCAGCCAGTCGCGTTGCCGCCGGTATGAACCTCTAGCCCAGCGTTGTTCTGCTGCCACCCTATCTCGTGGTTGCAGCGCCGCCGCCGTCGGTCAAGATCGGCGTTGCTGCCGTTCGATGAACGCCACCAGGTAGGCGGCTGCCTTCAGATCTCAAGAGTGGTGTGTGTGTGTGGTCGCTATCTTCTGCCGCTACGTCGTAGTGGCTGCCGTTTCTGCCTTATTCCGCCGCCACTAGCCACCGTGAGAGGTGGTTGTGGGTGTATTTATGGGTGTGTGTTCATGTGTTATTACTGTTTCCGGTTTCTATGGGGCTGTATGTGTGTCTTGTCTAGCCGGAAAACCAAGAAGGCCACCACCACCACGTGCTACCGTCGGCCACCACTTGGTTGTTGTCTATATGTATTTGTATTAGTGTGTGTGTGTGTGATTATTGGAGTTTAGCATTGTAAAATGTAACTAGAAAGAAGAATAATGGAAAGAAGCTCAAACCACCACCGTAGGGTGGTGGTTGCCGCCTTCTGCCGCCACCGGGCGCCGTGTCGGGTGGCGGTGTGCCTCGTTTTTGTTGTGACTCGTTTGGGATGTTTGGATAAGGGACTAAAACCCTAATGTGTAACATCCCGTTTAAAGTAGAATAATTAAATGATAAACTCGGAACCCCGAGAAGCAATTTTCATTATTATTCTATATTATTATAGTCCAAAACCAAATAATATTGAGCGGGGTGTTGGTTTCGGGAAGCCAAATGGCATAGTTTATAAGCAAGGGGTTAAAAGTGTAAGTGTTGGATTGGTTTTGTAAGTATTTATGAAGGCAGGTACTAAATGTGAACTTTTGGGACCTCATTTGAAAAGATTTTAGAGTGTTAGGGACTGAATGGTAACATAGGGGCTCCATTTGATAATAAGTTGTGAAGGAGGGGTTGTTTTGTAACTATTGGACTTCGTATGAAAAAGAATTATGGAGCAGGGGCTTAAAGGGTAAATTAAGAGTTTTGTTTTGAAAGAAAAGAAGAGAGTGAGGGACCATTTGTGTCAATAGGGGAAGATGTTTCCATGAGTCGGGGTTTATAACTCGTTGTTCCCCATTAAACCCTAACCCTATTCCCAGCCGTCACCTTCCCCCTTATATCTCCCTCACCGGCCACCACCCTCACTCCACTCGCCCTTTCAGCCGCTGCTATCGACCACCGGAGTCGTTACCGCAACCGATGAGGCTGGCAAGATTATTCTCGGCCGCATCCTCCCTCGCCGACGACAATACAGCCGTCGCTGTCTTTTTTTCGTTGAAGATCAAGCCGCCGTCGGAGGTGCTCTTCTGCCACCGTGAAATGGTGGCTGAGCTCATGAAGTTGTGAAGCGGATGCGTCGTGTGACTATGGCAGGGAAGAAACACCGGCGTGGGCGGCTGCCAAACATCATGACCGTCGTTAACCACTGTTGCTGCCCGTTTTCCTTCGCCGTCGCCGCTGCCTTACTCCACTAGGTGAGTGGTGGTGTAACGGTTTCGGGGTCCGTGTGTGTTTACCGTTGCATCACATGCCGTGCGAGTTGTTGTTGTCGGAGGCTGAAGAACGAAGACCCACCATGGCCGCCAGCCATGGTGGTCGCCGCTGCTGCCGTCGCCACCCACTTCAGCGGGAGTTGGGTTTATTTTTCCGGGCATGTGGGTGCGTGTGCTGCTGTTGTATGGCGTCGATTTTCTGTCGTGTGTGTGGATGGCTGTCTTAGCCGGAATCACAAGAGGGCCACCACCACCACTGTGAGGTGGTAGCTACCACCGTGAACCACCATGGGAGGGGGGGGGGTTATTTTAGTGGGTATGTGTGGGTACATTTGATATTTTCTTTGTAATTTGTAACAAGAAAATGAAATAATGGAAAAAAAAGTCAAAACCACCACCGTGAGGTGGTGGTTGCCGCCTCCTGCCGCCACCGGCCGCCGTGTCGGGTGGCGGTGTGCTTTGATTGCATTTGGGCCTCGTTTGGGGGATGTTTGGACAATGTGGGACCAATGAAACCCTAATGGGCCCAAAGAAACCCTAATGGGCCAATAAGGCCCAATGTGACATAAAAGTCCAACCAATGCACTAATGGGCTAGTATTGGGTTGGAAAACCCTAATTAGGGTTTGGAAAAACCCTAATGGCTTAAAACCCTAATTTTTGTGAATTAATCGGGACGCACACGAGAATTATTTAATAACTTGAAATATTAAATAATAATCATTGGCAAATTAACCCAAGTCAATATTAGACTTATTGGATTAAGTCCTTAATGGGTTAAGTAAGAAACACTTAACCCTAATCATCATTTCATGTGAAAACCCTAATTTTGGGATAATGGGCTTGGACTTATCAGGACCCACATTTGGGCCATTGGAATGGAATTGTGTATTAAGTCCAATCACATCATATGACTTATTTAGTAAAGTGAGGGACTTAATGGATTAAGTCCTTAATGGGTTAAGTGAGAAACACTTAACCCTAATTGTCATTTTATGTGATACCCTAATTTCACGTGGACTTTGTGTTGGGCCTTTCTATTGGGCTTTGGCGATTGGACTATTAATGGGCTTTCCAAGAATAAGCAAATGGACAAAATATTTTTTGGGTTTTAGGACAAGGCCCATGTGAGAGTCTTGGGCCCAATTTAGAAAATTGGGCCATATGTTGGGCTTTAGCCCATTGGTTGACTATTGGGCCTTTGGAGTGTGAGTTGGACCTTGGGCTTGGAACCCAATTATTAATTGGGTGTTGTTTGATGTTGACAGCTTGGGAATCTGTCAACCAGCAGCTGGAGTTTTGTCTGTGGGACTTCAGCAGTGTGCCAGGTGAGTTATCCTCACTATACTCAAGGGTCTAAGGCACCAAGGTCGGCCCTTTGAATCGTGATTGGTTATGTTATGTTAGTATGATCTGTTAGATCGATATCCTAGAGGGTAGGATGATAATATGTGATATGTGGTATGACCTGTTAGTTCGATATCCTAGAGGGTAGGATATAACATTATATGTTATGTGGTATGATCCGGTAGATCAATTTGTTGTCTATAGACTGTTATGTGATTATATGTTGTATGTGTACATGTTGTTTGGCGGTTCAGGCTTATCTGCTTTGTGTGAAAGCCAATAGACCTGGGCATTCCAACCTCTTGGTTGTGGGTCGTGAGTATTCCATCCCGAGGATGATTAGACTCATAGTACGTGGGCATTCCAACTTGTTGGTTGTGGGCCTGAGGTATTCCAACCTGATGGTTGATTGGACCCATAGTGTGTTGGCATTCCTACCTGTTGGTTGAGGGCCTGGGGTATTCCAACCTGATGGTTGATCGGACCCATAGTGTGTTGGCATTCCAACCTGTTGGTTGAGGGTCTGGGGTATTCCAACCCGATGGTTGATTGGACCTATAGTATGTTGTTTATGTTTATGTGTGTATTGTTGTGGGTATGGGTATTTTGGGGGAACTTACTAAGCTTTCAGGCTTACAGTTTCAGTTTATTGTTTCAGGTGCATCAGGGGATCGTGGCAAGGCAAAGGCGTGATCGTACAGCTCCTCACTTTTATGACTTTGTTTCTGGGATACTCTGATATGATACATTTTGAAAACAAGTTTTGTAATGGTTAAT
The DNA here is from genome assembly GCF_052849685.1 of Lactuca virosa. Lineage (NCBI taxonomy): Eukaryota > Viridiplantae > Streptophyta > Magnoliopsida > Asterales > Asteraceae > Lactuca > Lactuca virosa. Next base: position 109,854,428 of record NC_136429.1, read on the forward strand.
AGATCTGAAATGTTTTTAAAAGTTTAAATTTGGCATGATTTTTATGGGTGTTACATAATGCGCCCAATGAAGCCCTAATTGACCTAAAAGCCCAAACATGTGACTAATGGGCCTAATGAACCTTAATTGATCAAAAGACCTAACTATTGGGCCTATTGGGCTAAGATGGGGTTGGAAACCCTAATTAGGGTTTAGAAAACCCTAATTAGGGTTTAGAAAACCCTAATATTGGATTTATGGGCTTGGACTTATCGGGACCCACATTTGGACCATTAGAAGGGAAGTGTGTATTAAGCCCAATCACACCATATGCGTTATTTAGAAGAGTGATGGACTTAATGGATTAAGTCCTTAATGGGTTAAGTGAGAAACACTTAACCCTAATCGTCATTTTATGTGAAACCCTAATTTCACTTGGGTTTATTGTTGGACCTTTCTATTGGGCCTTGATGATTGGGTTATTAATAGGCCATCCAAGATCAAGCAAATGGACTAGAATAATTAATGGGCTTTGAGGTAGGGCCCATATGAGGAGTTGGGCCCAATTTGGAAAATTAGGCCATAGATGGGCCATAGTTTTAGCCTTTATGATTATGTGATATTGGGCCATTAGAATGTTGAATGTTGGACTGGACTAAATGGTTGGGCCTTATGGTAAGACCTTATAAAGGTTTGGGCCCAATTTGGAAAATTAGGCCATGTGTTGGGCTTTGACCCATAGTTAACTTTTGGGCCTTTGGATTGGGCCTTGGGCTTGAATCAAGCCAAGATAGGGGTAAAGTAGTCTTCTACCCCAACATGGACTTATGGACATATGTTGGAACCCAATTATTAATTGGGTGATGTTTGATATTGACAGATCGAGAATCTGTCATCCAGCAGCTGGGATTGTATCTACGTGACTTCAGTAGTGTGAGGTGAGTTACCTTCCAGTAGAAGTGGGCCTAAGGCCACAATACCGACCCACTAGTAGGAGTTTATTGATTGGATGATTGTCTTTGTGATAATTGCCTGGCATGTTATGTTATGTTTTATGTGCTAGCATGGTATGATGTTATGTGATAGTGACATTAGGGAATAGTCCCGCATCCAGTCGATAGGGCCGAAGGGGTAGGCTAGCACCCAGATATGCTAGGCAGTATATTTATATGTTTATATGCTAGTACTTATGTGGTAGTGGTATGGGGTGAAATAGTCCCCGTTATCTGTTTGAAATAGACCGAAGGGGAGGCCAGCACCCATATATGCTAGGCAGTTATCCGGTTGAAATAGACCGAAGGGGAGGCTAGCACCCAGATATGCTAGGCAGTTATCCGGTTGAAATAGACCGAAGGGGAGGCCAGCACCCAGATATGCTCGGCAGTATTCGGTCGGTAGGACCGAAGGGGTAGGTCGGGCACCCGGATATGGCTGACAGTATGTGTATTGTATGGTATGTGGTATGATGGGGGAACTCACTAAGGTTTGTGCTTACGGTTTTCAGTTTTGATTTCAGGTACTTCGTTTTTAAAGGAAAGGAGTCGGCTCGATCGCAACGCATCACACTATATTTCCGCACATGAGATCTTGGGGATTACACTCTGATATTGTTTTATGATAACATGTTTTGATTATTTCTACTTTGGTTCTTGGCATGATATGTTATCATGGATGTTTTATTACTTATGCTTTTATAATAACTTAATTAAAAACGAAAGTTTTGGTCTCTAAATTTAGGATGTTACAAGTTGGTATCGGAGCCTTGGTTTGAGGGATTCGGGCACACTCTCGGGTGTGTCTGGACTCAAACTGAGGACTTGGTATGAAAATTTTCAAAAGAAAATCATTTTATAAAAAGAAATTGAAAAAGAATTTAGAAGGAGAAAAGAACTTTGAAAAGAACAAAGTGTGTGATGCGTGCAATCAGCCGAGCTCAAGTAAGTTTTCCCCAAGATACCCATACATGTTTTGTTATGATATGATATGATAGCGTTATGAGAACTGCATGCTAGATTAGGGCTGAGGATCTACGAGGATGCCTTATATGCCTATTGTATATGCTTGTAGATTTGCATGCTAGTACTAATCAGTCAGTGATAGGATAGCCTGTTTAGGTTATGCCTGATTGTATGAGCCTTTGAATTGCATGTACAGATTTATGATTAGAGGATAGAACGGTTTGATTGGATTATGATGGTTATATTTTCCATTGTCTGAATGTTGTTTGCTTTGTGCTTTGTGGGACTCTTTGTGATGTGAGTTAGCTACTGAGTGAATATGCTAAGTCACATGGGACACAGGCCAGATAATCTCAGAGTGATGGACTTGACCCTATTGCGTAGCTCTTGTTTGAGTTCAACCGTTCTAGGGATGGGTCTTTTACTCGAAGGATTATCTGATCTCTGTTGCATGTGGCTATATTCATGAGGTCGCTAGTTGACATTACTGGGAATCTTTCAGCAGCTGAGGACTGGGTGGGTTTGGGAACCTAAGAAAGCCTAGGAAATGTTTTAGTGGGTTAGTAGTGACGTCTAGTGAGACTTGGATGAATTAGTTTGAGGAAGTAACTTGGAGGATTCGGGAGGATTACTGAGGAAAGTATGGATAGGTGTGGAAGGTAGTATTGGGCCCGTACTACTGAAAGCACAGGATCTATACTCGAATCGGTGAGAGTCGTGGAGAATCTGAGAAGCTTCGGGGAGAAGTTTGTGACCCGGTTTGGGGACAGAGGATGTTCCAGTTGTTACGGCTTAGCCATTGACAAGTGAGCTAGTGAGCGTGACAGGGTGTCAGACCCTGAAGGATATGATTTCCAAGAGGTTGCAGATGCGAGATCGATTTGGAGCACTTTGAGAAGAGTGGTTCGCGCCAGGTGCGTATAGTAGAGGGTCCCGGGAAGAGACACATGACTTCTGATCATCGGGTGAAAGGCCAGCAGGGCCGGAGTCAGTGCAGCACGTACGGGAAAGTGCATAAGGGAGTTTTGTCGCTCCAAGGATTTAGGCTGCTACAAGGGTGGCAGAGTTGATCATGTCAGCTGAAGGTGATCAGTATTCTTCTAGGTGTTGCGGGTATGACATCTTTTAGTGCTACTAGATGGATGTTGGGAATACGTATCGCTTTGGAATTATGAGTGAGTTTGGATAAGTCAGATCTCGGGTCGGTTTTCTACTAGTGTTTGGGTTATCAAGGATCATTTATGCCATCCTGCATGCCGAAAAGTCCTTGATGAACCCACAGAGGAACGCATCTTGCGGTGTGGATTCCGCGTGTACCGTTATCATTCCGGATCTTTGTCAGGATCTGTGCAGGAGTATTATTTAGAGGATACTCGGTCAGGGTTAGAGCGATAGTTTTTCAGTGAAGTCAGCATTCAGTGGTTCTATCATGGTTCAGGTGTGATCGACAATTGTCTATGGATGAACTTTGGAGTTCAAGGAACTATTGTTTCTAGGACAGGACTGGTAGCATTAAGATAGTGGAGTCAGTTGCGAGTGTTAGACGCATGGGTGTTCGGTCATTGGATGTTCAAGAGAATTGCATTTCTCGCATGGGTTGTGTTCGGTCGGAGTTCAGTAGTGCTGCGAGATTGGAAGTGGGAACGAGGATTCGTCAGCCAGAGTAAAGATTAAGGCCTCTAGTTGTCAGCATGGGAGGTGGATTGAGGTGTCAGACTGTATTAGATTTCAAGAGTACTCTTCCAGATTTCAGGGGATAGGCGATCTCGAGGTTTGACTGGTAATTGATCATTAGCATTGGTAAGCTCAGATTGTCGGCTGTGTATTACTAGAAAACGAGAAGGATTGGGAATCCTTCAATTCTCGTGTGCCGTGAAGACTTAGTCGAATCTAAGTGGGGGAGAGACTTTTTGTAAAGTTCTCCAAATGTGAGTTCTGGTTGCGCGAGGTGCAATCTCTTGGGCACCTTGTCAACCAGAAGGGTATTCTGGTCTATTCGACCAAGATAGAGGCCGTGATGCAGTGGGAGATTCCGAGGTCTCCAACTGAGATTCGGAGTTTTGTGGGTCTAGTGGGTTATTACCGGAGATTTATACGAGACTTCTCCAAGATTGCAGTTCCTTTGACCCGACTGACCAAGAAGTCGGTGGCCTTTCGTTGGTGGCCTGAGCAGCAGGCAACCTTTGAGACTCTCAGCCAGCAGGTTTCGAGAACCAGGTTAGAGCTCCAGTTAGGACTCAAGTTCAGTTGTGCGTTGGTTCGAGTGCGTGTTTGACTGGTATGGAAAGTGTTGTAAGACTACGGGGGTAGCCGTAGCATTCACTAGCGACCAGGTAGTATGGAAAGTGTTGTAAGACTGCGGGGGTATCCGTAGCAGTCAGATAGTATGGAAAGTGTTGTAAGACTACGGGGGTAGCCGTAGCATTCACTAGCAGTCAGTAGCATAGAAGTGTTGTAAGTCTGTGGGAGTAGCCGTAGCATTCACAAGGTTAGCAGATAGTGCTAGAGTGATGTAAGTCTGTGGGTGTAGCCGCAACATTCATTAGGTTGGTAGATAGCATGGGCGCGTTGTTAGGACGCGGAAAGAACAGTAGTACCCACCAGTTCGGGTGTAGTAGTGAGGATATGGAAATCCACGGATTGGTTTATGGATTTCCACAGAGGGATTAGACCTGGTTAGGCCAGTGATAAGACTGTAGGAGCGTCACTACAGTTATGAGATCAGGGAAGCAATGGACTGCTTAAGGACGTGTGAGATAAGGATACCATTGGTCAGGTAACAATCACTTTTAGTCCTGGATTTGATGATGACAAGATTCGATGCATGGACCCGATCGGTTAGATCAGAAGGATGTTCGAGCCACAGTGGCATTATAACTAGTGGCAACTAGTTCCAGAGTAAGATTTCGTTCAGAAGTCGTGTGAGGCGACTAAGTGGGAGTCCTTTGGCTCCGCAGCCGGGCCGGAACCCGGTATTTTAGATGATTGGTGAACGAATAGAGACCAGGGAGGTCTCGTTAGATTTTGGAAAGCAGCCATGTGGCAACATACTGCTTCAGGCAGTTCAGTGTTCGGGCAGTTTCAACGTCTGGGTAGCATTAGTATTTGTGTTCTAGGTTGCAAGTTCGGGCGGAATACCAGATTGTTTGGGTTATGCTAAATGACTTGCAGGGATAATTGGGTATGTGATCTCAGTTTTTTAGAGGGAAACTACAGGTTATCAGAAGTTGAGTAGTCAGTTGAGGGATAAACAGACTCTTCAACGATAATGATTCAGTATGAGTGGTCTGTCAGGGATTCAGACCATCTTGAGACAGCAGATTTCGGACAGAGTACGTGTGACCTTGTTGCGAGTAATTCGTTCACACGCGGATTTTAGGGCTTACGAAGATTGGTCACGGCTACCCTGGGAAGGGTAGGGTGTGCCCAGGATGGTGACCATGTTACTAGAGTGGTTCGGCGTGTAAGGAATGGTAAGGAGTGATTTCGAGGACGAAATCTAATTTCAGTGGGGGAGAGTTGTAACACCTCGTTTATTAAATAATTAAATATATAAAATTAATGATCAAATAGTAACCCTAAAATAAATAATTATATATAAAAGGATGGTCTCACAGAGCTAATTGTCACAATTTTAGAAGTCGGGGGTTAAAAGTGTAAGTTCCGGACTCGGCTTATAAATAATTATGAAGGCAGGGCTTCGTGGTAATTATTTGGATTTAATTTAAAAGGAAATGAGGTGGATGGGCTGAATATGTCATAATAAAGATATTGGGGGCTGTTTGGTAAATTTTGTACCTAAGATGTAAAGGATTTTAATTATGAGGGTTTAAATGGTAAATTATGGGCTTTATTTGAAAGGAATTAGGTTGGAGGGGCTGATAATGTAAATATGGGAAAGTTATTCATAACCGGGTATTTAGCCTTCCCATTGTTCAAACCCTAACCCTAATACTCAACATATTCATCAGCCGCCATCTCTCCACCCTTATATCTTCCCACCGGCGTCACTACCCTACTGTTTTCGATCAGCCACCGACGACAAGGACCCAAACCACCGAACCAACCGCCGTGCCCCATCCTATCGACCGGGAGATCCATTGGTGACCTAGGTCGGAGCAAGGAACGTCGAAATGAAGGCTGTGATCGCCGCTGCCGCCAATGGAAGCCGTCAACGCCACCGATAGCCGTCACCACCCGACCTCATCCGTTTTCCGACCGGTCGAAACTCCATCCAGCCATCGTCATCAGCCAGTCGCGTTGCCGCCGGTATGAACCTCTAGCCCAGCGTTGTTCTGCTGCCACCCTATCTCGTGGTTGCAGCGCCGCTGCCGTCGGTCAAGATCGGCGTTGCTGCCGTTCGATGAACGCCACCAGGTAGGCGGCTGCCTTCGGATCTCAAGAGTGGTGTGTGTGTGTGGTCGCTATCTTCTGCCGCTACGTCGTAGTGGCTGCCGTTTCTGCCTTATTCCGCCGCCACTAGCCACCGTGAGAGGTGGTTGTGGGTGTATTTATGGGTGTGTGTTCATGTGTTATTAATGTTTCTGGTTTCTATGGGGTTGTATGTGTGTCTTGTCTAGGCAGAAAACCAAGAAGGCCACCACCACCACTGTGAGGTGGTGGCTGCCACCACGAGCCACCGTAGGCCACCGCTAGGTTGTTGTCTATATGTATTTGTATTAGTGTGTGTGTGTGTGTATGATTATTGGAGTTTAGCATTGTAAAATGTAACTAGAAAGAAGAATAATGGAAAAAAGCTCAAACCACCACCGTAGGGTGGTGGCTGCCGCCTTCTGCCACCACCGGCCGCTGTGTCGGGTGGCGGTGTGCCTCATTTGTGTTGTGACTCGTTTGGGATGTTTGGACAAGGGACTAAAACCCTAATGGGCCCAATGAAGCCCTAATTGACCTAAAACCCAAACATGTGACTAATGGGCCTAATGAACCTTAATTGATCAAAAGAGCTATCTATTGGGCCTATTGGGCTAAGATGAGGTTGGAAATCCTAATTAGGGTTTAGAAAACCCTAATATTGGATTTATGGACTTGGACTTATCGGGACCCACATTTGGACCATTGGAAGGGAAGTGTGTATTAAGCCCAATCACACCATATGAGTTATTTAGAAGAGTGATGGACTTAATGGATTAAGTCCTTAATGGGTTAAGTGAGAAACACTTAACCCTAATCGTCATTTTATGTGAAACCCTAATTTCACTTGGGTTTATTGTTGGGCCTTTCTATTGGGCCTTGATGATTGGGTTATTAATGGGCCATCGAAGATCAAGAAAATGGACTAGAATAATTAATGGGCTTTGAAGTAGGGCCCATATGAGAAGTTGGGCCCAATTTGGAAAATTAGGCCATAGATGGGCCATAGTTTGAGCCTTTATGATTATGTGATATTGGGCCATTAGAATGTTGAATGTTGGACTGGACTAAATGGTTGGGCCTTATGGTAAGACCTTATAAAGGTTTGGGCCCAATTTGGAAAATTAGGCCATGTGTTGGGCTTTGACCCATAGTTGACTTTTGGGCCTTTGGATTGGGCCTTGGGCTTGAATCAAGCCAAGATAGGGGTAAAATAGTCTTCTACCCCAACATGGACTTAGGGACATGTGTTGGAACCCAATTATTAACTGGGTGATGTTTGATATTGATAGATCGAGAATCTGTCATCCAGCAGCTGGGATTGTATCTACGGGACTTCAGCAGTGTGAGGTGAGTTACCTTCCAGTAGAAGTGGGCCTAATGCCACAATGTCGGTGCACTAGTAGGTGTCATGTTATGTTATGTTTTATGTGCTAGCATGGTATGATGTTATGTGATAGTGACAGTATGGAATAGTCTCGCATCCGGTCGATAGGGCCGAAGGGGTAGGCTAGCACCCAGATATGCTAGGCAGTATATGTATATGTTTATATTCTAGTACTTATGTGGTAGTGGTAGAGGTGAAATAGTCCCCGCTATCCGGTTGAAATAGACCGAAGGGGAGGCCAGCACCCAGATATGCTAGGCAGTTATCCGGTTGAAATAGACCGAAGGGGAGGACAGCACCCAAATATGCTAGGCAGTTATCCGGTTTAAATAGACCGAAGGGGAGGCCAGCACCCAGATATGCTCGGCAGTATCCGGTCGGTAGGATCGAAGGGGTAGGTCGGGCACCCGGATATGCCTGACAGTATGTGTACTGTATGGTATGTGGTATGATGGGGTAACTCACTAAGCTTTGTGCTTACGGTTTTCAGTTTTGGTTTCAGGTACTTCGTTTTCAAAGGAAAGGATCCGGCTCGATCGCAACGCATTACACTATATTTCCGCACATGAAATCTTGGGGATTACACTCTGATATTGTTTTATGATAACATGTTTTGATTATTTCTACTTTGGTTCTTGACATGAGATGTTATTATGGATGTTTTATTACTTATGGTTTTAGAATAACTTAATTAAAAACGAAATTTTTGGTCCCTAATTTTGGGATGTTACATGGAACCTTGAACATCGACATGAAATACACCCCAATACTTCCAATAACCGAATTGACTAGTGTGGGTCTACCCCCAATCGAAAGCATCTTCAGTTTCCATTTAGACAGACGAGTATGAAATCTATCCATCAAAGTAGTCCATGAATTCACAAGGTTCATTTTTTTCTCCAACTGGTAAACCCAAATGCATGAATGGAATACTTTCACGAGCACATCCAGTCCACATCGCCATATCTCAAACCGCATCAATTGAAACTCCAATACCATACAACTTCGATTTATGCATATTGACTTGTAAACCAGGCGCAAAGTTAAAAAGACGAAGTACTCTAATCAATATTTCAACATTCTCCTTACTCCAATCCCCTATGAAAATAGTGTCATCTGCATAAAATGATGAGAAAAATTTATACCATCAACACCCAATCTAACCCCTTTAAAAAGGCCTTCATGCACCGTATCCTCCATAAAAACATGCAAACCCTCCATGACCAAGATAAACATGAAAGGAGAAAGCGGGTCACCCTGACGTAGACCACATATCATAGTGAACTCTTTGGTCGGGTATCCATTAAGCAAAATCGACGACCAAGACGAAGAAAGGCAGTCACAAATCCACCCTCTCCGCTTGCTACCAAACTCCATGTGGTCCATCATAAGGTCGATATACTCCCACGGCACCGACTCATATGCCTTCTCGAAATCTATTTTAAATGAAAATAATTTCTTCTTCTTTTTTCGAGCCCATTGAACTATTTCATTCACCATCATTGAGCTATCAAGGATTTTTCTACCTTTTACAAAGACAGACTGAACAGGACTAACGATAGAATCAATCACCTTCGCCAGTCTATTAGCCAAAAAAATTGATATAATTGTATATTGCAGCCCAATTAAACTGATTGGGCGAAAATCCATAATAAGAGTAGGATTATCCACTTTCGGAACCATAGTGATAAACGAAGAATTACATCCCTGATCTATACTCCCTGTGTTGTAGAATTCATTGAAAAAATCAATCACGTCCATCTTCAAAAATATCCCAATAAGCTTTCAAAAATCTAAAAGAAAACCTTCAGGACCTGGAGCCCTGTCACTACCACATGACCACACAGTCTCTTTAATCTCGTCCTCCAAGAACCTGACCTCCAAAACCGAGTCTTCATCAAGATCAAGTATAGAAAACTGAGAACTCCTATTAGTTGGAAGAGATCCCAAAAAATGATGGAATTTTCGAGAATAAAACTAAAAAAACGAAGCTTTCACAACAAGCGGGCCGGTCACCCAATCTCGATCAACATTAATTACGTGAGTGGCCATTTGTTTCCTTTTTCGCTTCAACATACTCCTGGAATTCTCTTTTTTTTGTCGCTTCTTGCAGAGCATAAACATTGATCATGACACACTTTATATTGTTTTTGGCGTAGGTTTACTTTAATGTGGTTAGGAAAGTTTAGTGATGCTACATGATCATTTGTGTCTCTTGCGCTTAGTAAAAAGTTTAGTGATGCTCTAGGTACTTTGGATCATCCGTTGGAGGTGGAGATTGTCGATGATCGTTCTGTGAGTGCTTCGAGAGTTCATCGGGGATGTGTTCTGAATATGTTCAACGAGAGGTATCCGATTGATTTGCTTTTGATTCCTCTGCGAGGGTCGGAGGTTATTATGGGTATGGACTAGTTGAGCCTCAATGGGGCTATGATTGATTGTGAGCACCGATTGGTGAGAGATCGAATCCCAAGTGGGGGAGAACTGGTTATTCGTGGCGAGGGTGCTCAGCGTGGACCGACCGTCTGTTCAGCTGCAAGAGCTAGGAGGTATTTTTAGCAGCGGTGCTCCTGATTCCTAGTTTATATGGTCGATACACGAGTGGAGGGTAAGAAGACTGTGGATGACATGCTCATTGTTCATGAATTTACCTGATGTGTTTCCTTATGTAGCATTCACAAGGTTGATAGGCTGTTATGGAAGTGTTATAAGACTACATGGTAGCTGTAGCATTCACAAGGTTGATAGGTTGTCGTAGAAGTGTTGTAAGTCTATGATGGAGTCTTAGCATACACCAGGATGGGTGAGACCCATGGGTGAGGCCCGTTTGGTTATGATAGTGTGGGTGAAACCCATGGGCAAGGCCCGATTGCTTAGGTTAACTTGGGTGAGTAGACCATTCAGATATTCGAGGACATGCATAGGGCATGAAGTGTTTGTCGTAAGCCTCTGGACCATTGATAAAATGATGGCGAGATCTGGGTGATCTGCTAGCTTATGCGTCCTAGCGGATTAGATGGTATCACGGTTGATCGTGAATAAGTAAGTGTGTGACTTTTGAGGGTGGAACCTAGTAGTAACTGGCTTAGTTAAGGTGTTAGATCACGATTATAGTAGGAAGACTTTGTGATCAATGGATTGAATACGTATGGTAATTAGGCTAGTGTAGCCTTTACCAATTAGACTATTGGGCGGAATCTAGTGGTGTGACCAAGCGCGATGTTGTTAGTATCAGCGGAAGGTGGGGAATTCTGCATCCCAGTTTAGTAGAAGGTCACCATGGAATCAGAAGGTCTCGGATAGAATGAATATGTGAATCCTTGGTTATCAGGATGTGAGTTATACATTGGCTTGGAACTTAGGGGTGAGACTCGCGTTGGGAGTCTCCCTTGTTTTCAAATGGAAGGTTTCAATAAGAAGTGATTGTTCAGGTTCTGTTTTCCGGTTATCAGGAAGGTAATTCAGAGTTGGAAGGGTTTCGTTCGGTTCGGGAAGCGCATTGGAGTCATATTGGTTGTATGTAACGCCAAGTTTCAGGTACGTTCCTTTTCAGTAATTTTAATAAATTGAAGTTGGATTCCTGGTGGCCACGACGTGTTGATGGAATCCCAGGACATGGCCAAGGCTAGAGTTTTTGTGGCCTTTAAGTTGGCGCCACGACGTGACATATATCGCCACGGCGTGGTCGCTGTTTAATGACAAACTCTAATTTGGGGTTGAGCCCCTATTTAAGGGAATGTGATAGCTATGGTTGCCCACCCTCAGCCTCATTCACTCTCCCTCATCTTCCAAGAGGAAACCCTAACCTCCATTGTTAATAATTGAACTCTTGTGTGTTTTGGTGGTATTTTGAAGAAGAAGAAGGCATCTTTGAGCTTGGTTACAATGAGCAAATGTTCCCATCTTCCTTGAGCACATTTTTGGACTCTTTTAAGTCCTCAATATCTAATATTTATGTTTTATATGTCTAGATCTAACAATCTTGTCCCCATATCTTCATGATGAGTGAAATTGGAAGGTTTGATCACATAAAGTTAGCAACATTATGGATCTATGTGATCATTCTAGTGCCATATGTTGCAGAGTTGGGGATCTATGTAGTTTTTTGTTCCATGCTCAAGTTTAAGCCCTAATTGTCATGTTTTTGACCTAAAATGGAAGGGACGTTCATTGGACATGCATGTCCATAAAGCTACGATTTTTAGAGCTTATTTAAGTATTGAATCATTCTAGAAACTTTGGATGAGTAACTATAGAGATTTGGTGCTTAATGGGTGTCTTTATGCTTTTGGTCACCCTTAAGGAATTAGGATTTGGGATCCTGACTTACTGAGGAGTCTTAATGGATAAAGTTGGAAACTTTATCCATAAAGACCATGAGAAAGACCAGATCTGAACTTTAGAGCTCTTGAATTTGTGGGAAAAATAACTTAATGGTTAAGCTGTCCAGACCAGTTGTCACACCCCCAAACCAGAATGGCGGAAACATTCGGGGGTGGGTGACTTCACGTAGTATCATAACAGTTGAATATTTGTATAGAAAGTAAACACAACCATCATAAATATAATTTAAAAGTTACATTGTTGCATGTGATACATGTCTCAAAAGAATATTACATTATGATGATTTAATAAGTTTTGAAAACTGACGCCTTAGCGTCCCTTCTCCAAAAGCTGATGTTTTACCTGTATTACTGATTCCCCGAGAAATACAAGCAGTTTTGAAAAGTGTCAACAATTAAGTTGGTGAGTTCATAAGCGTTTTTGTACATAAAATTGTATGTCTTTCGGTAAAAATAATTGAGCGTGTTTCTAGAAAATCCAATATTTTCCATGTATGTGTGGTAGTTTGAAAAAGTTCCAAATACTGGAATGTATAAGTATCTTTCGTACTAAAAATGGTGTAAGTGGATTTATACACATATAATGTAATTACAGAATGCATTTAATAGTCTCGTAAATCAAAAATACTTTAATACTCCATGTGAGTTTTATAACCATGCTATTGACCCAGACTGCCTGTAACAACGTTCTTCAGGCGTTGTGGTGTTATGACGTTTGTCACCCCAGACCTGCCGGTCTAACTGTAGCTAACGGTTTAGGTGCAGGATTGTCAATCCCGTATAGATCTATACACAAGTATCACGCTCTCCCTACAAGAGATTATTGTTTATAATACAGGACTTGAAATGCGTACTTGAGAGTACGGTGAAGCCGGATGTCTCACAAAACTTAGTATCAATAGATTTACGGAATGAAAAGTCCATATTCCTTGTAAATGAACGTATTTCCTTTTTATAGTGTTTAGGTAAAGATGTCATGAATATCTTGTAAACTATACCCATTATAGTTTTTCGAAAGTGTGTTCCATTTGGTGATAAAACTCGGTGTAATACCAACTTTGCATATAAAGTGTAACGTTGGTAGTAATGTTGTTTAACATTTATAAAAAAAATGTAGGTAAAGTATTTGAAACCATATGTAACGATGCGTATTTTAACATAAGTTTTTCTCGTGTTTCACTTGTACTTCCGCCCCTAAAACATGAAAAAGGCGTGAAAATGTAGGGGTATGAACTCACCTGGAAAGTGTGATGATTTGATGAAAACGAGACTTTACTCGGGTAGCACTTCGACAGGGAAGTGGTAAGTTTTTTGGGAATCTTGGAGCTTCGGACCTTCGTCGGAACTTGGATACGGAACCAGGGCGTCGGGGTAGTCTCGAGGTGCTTAACGCAGAGTAGAAGTGGGAGAGAGGAGAGAATTGAGCAAGTAAAACCGAAACCCTCAGTTTCTATTTATAGGGTGAAATTTCGGGACTCACATCGTGAGCATGGAATGGCTCACGTCGTTAGTTTGGTCCATAGACGCGACGCCTGGTGGTCTAACTCTGGCACACATCAGTCATAGACTCACGTCGTGAGTCTATAGCTCACGTCGTGGGTCTTCGGATAAGGTCGGTTTGCGTTCCCCGAACTTCAGAAATGCATATCTCTCTCATACGAGCTCCGATTTCGACGTTCTTTATATCCACGTGTAGGTGAGATTATGCTCTACAACTTTCGTTTAGACTCCGTCGGCTAATTTTGACTTAAGTTTTTAATATTATATTTTTAACAAACCGAGACAGGAAAAGTCCGTTAAAAATGCATATCTTCTTCATCTGACGTCCGTTTTCGTCTGTCTTTTTACCGTTGTATTACTATTGTCAAGATCTTCAATTCTAGTTTAGGTTGCGTCGGCTAAAAATCGTCCGATCTCTATTTCGAATTTTTAGCTGTCAACTGCTATATCCGAAACTTAGAAAAATCATAACTTCCTCATACGAAGTCAGATTTGGAAGTTCTTTTTATACACGTTTACAGTTTAACATAATCTACGACTTTCGTTTAGATACCTAAGGCTAAAAAGTATTTTATTGAAATTTCACTTTTTACACTTGACAGTGTTTTACCGGTTTTGTCGCAAATCTTTGATTAGTCATAACTTCTTCGTTATAACTCGGATTTGAGTGTTCTTTATATTTCTGAAAACCTTGACATGATATCTAACATTTTATGTAACCCAATTGAATTTTTGAACAATTCATTTTTGACGCTATTTTTATTGATTCCAAAAATAGATTATAATATTTGACTTTTTGAATATTACATTGACTTGAAATATCGGGTTGTCACACCAGTCACCATGGCATGGCCTTAGGTTTCCACGACATGGCCAAGGATGGCCACGACATGTCGACCAACGCGAGTGACTTTTCACTTTTGACATTTGACCAAGTTTGACTTAGGGGCATTTTGGGTAATTTGAATAGTAGTCTAAGATTAGGTCTCTGTTTATTGTATAGGTGACCGGTAGAGACAACATTTGGGGAAGTGATCTGTTCAACTATTTTTCAAACTACGAGGTGAATTTTCCTCACTGTACTTGTGGGTTGAAGGAACCAATGTTGGCGCACTGGATTATGTATCTTGATATATTGGATGATGTTATGTTGGTTATATGATAGACTGGTAGATCTATATGATTACATGTACTTGTTGGTTATTGATTGTTAATGTATATGTCGACATGTTATAGTTTGTTGGGTTGATGCGATCCTAGTTTGTGCTGAAGGCCAAGATACCTGGGGCGGTCCGAATAGGCTGTAGGCCCTGCGAGGCAGTCTAGTTAGGCCGAAGGCCCGGAGAGCGGTCCAGATAAGTTGTAGGCCCTACGAGGCAGTCCAGTCATGCTGAAGGCTCACATATGCATGTTGTTATCTATTTGGTTATGTGTGGTACTTTGGGGGAACTCACTAAGCTTTGGCTTACAGTTTAAATTTATGGTTTCAGGTACTTCAGATGACAGGGGCAAGGCGAAGGCTTGACCGTGCACATCATCCTGGATTTTTATGAGACTATGATTTTGGGATACTCTGATTCTTTTTTATGACTTTGGAAACAATGTTTTGTAAACACTTATGGTTTTGATTTGGTTTCAAAAAAATGAAAACTTTTTACCTTGATTTTTGGGATGTTACACTGTGTTTCAGAATGGTTCTGTCTGTCTGGAAGTCAGTCAGGGTTTTGGGTTTTTGGATTGTTGGCAGAGTAGTAATGGTTACTCTTCATTGGTTAAAGTTAGTGGGTCAAGGATTCGTTCTTTATATGGGTATGTGAGTTCTGCAAAGTTTGGGTTTTGATTGTAGTGTTGGGAAGCAGCCATCTGCATAAGATGATTTATTTGATCTAATCAGAAGTTAAGAAGTTCAGGCAAAGTCCCCTGACATGGCAGAGGGAGTAGTAAGGAGGGATTTCGACGACGAAATCTCATTTAAGTGTGGGAGAGTTGTAACACCCTGTTTTGGGTCATTTCTTTATTCGAGGCCATGATCCAAAGTTCGATCATGAAAAGGGTTTTGGGCTTTGAGGGAAGTAAGTTTAGACCTTATTGAAGGTTAATAATGTTGGTTGTGAGGCCCAAACCCTTTGATTTGTGTGTTTGACCGAAGGGTAGAAATGGAAAAGTTATAGATCAGGCTTCTTGCAAGGGTTATGGTTTTAGTTCGGTTTGTGGTAAGTCAAAAGTAACTATATACTATTATGGGGCTCTTCAATACATTTATGTGCATATAAAGAACGCCGAAATCAAAATTGGAATGAAGAAGTTATAGTTGTTTGAAATTGGGCTAGATTTTTGGAGTATGACCTATACGTTGGTCATATGTGACAACCCGAAAATTTTATTCTCGAAAAATTTCTCTTTGGTCAAACTTATTCCTTCCAGGATACTAAAAATTTGATGGGTTATAAGTGTTGAAGCCTAGTTAAATAAGTGTGTTATAGTTTGGAAGAGAAAAGCAAAAGGAATTGAGAAGCTTTGCATGGCCGCAAACAACTTCGGACCGTGAACCCTCGGTTCACGGCCGTGAACGAAGCTCCAACCGTGAACAACTTCGGATCCGTAAAGATGCCTCGCAGCCGCAAACTCATCGGATCTTATCGCCTCGGAAACCGCCTTCGGACCGTAAACGCTAGCCGACCTCGGACCGCAAAGGAGGTTCACGGCCGTAAACCCCTCCTGACCATGAACCCTCACTTATATATATATATATATATATATATATATATATATATATATATATATATGTTTCAGCTAATTTTTGCTTCATTTCTTCACTTTCACTCGAGATTTCAACCAATTCTCTCTCAAGTATCATCTTTCAAACCTTCAAATCTTCTTAGATCATTGAATGGATCTTCAAAGTATTCTTCATTCCTTCAAGAACACACACAAATATCCAGCCTAAAACACTTGAATCTTCATCATCCTTCAAGAACAGTTGGCTGTGAACTCAAGAACATTTGGTGTTCTTGGGCCGTAAAAACCTCCAGGTGGACGTAAACACCTCCAAGTAGCCGTGAACTCCATTTCAGCCTTCAAACTTTCTTCTAACACTCTTTTGGTGAGATATTCTAGCATCATAGGTTGTTTTCTAAACACCTTTGTAGTTATATTCACTAACTATATACATATATGTGTCATAATATACTAAATAGGACTCATTTGTGCTTCAGGATTTCACTCGGGAAATTTACCAATATATACCAAATCTTCTATTGAATCCCTCAAATAAGGTGAGTTCATACCCCCATATTTTCCAATCTTTTTAATGTTCTAGGGGGGGGGGGGGGGGATACAAGTAAAACACAAGATTGCTTGTGTTTAAAAACATAATTTACTTATTATGTTTTACTTACTGTTTAAATGTATTTGAACTTGAAACTTGTTAAAATGATAGAAATAGACTTATAAACTGTAATAGGTATGGTTTATGGATCATAGGAACTATTTTACAAAAGTTCAGGTTAAAACATGGATATGAACTTATAAACATGGTTTATGAAACAAAAGGAAATCTTTTCACAAAATTACTTGTTAGTTATAAAAAGGTTTTACATTTTATGTTTAATACAAGATTGTGAACCACTCGATGTACCACACAGGGTACCCGTTCGAATCTTAATTATAACCACAGTCTTCATAAGGGAGAGCGTGAGTTGGTGTATAGATCTATATGGGACTAACTTTGCATTAGTATGGTTATAATGAAATTCACAATAGTATTAACTAATTATTTACATAAAGATATGTTTTTCCTAAACTTTCCCAAGGAATACTAACTATATGATTTCTCAGTATATACAATAGGGTTAGATAAAATTGAAGTCTGATAGACAGTGAAATCTGTGACTTCCGCCTCATTTCCTGTTCCTTGTTTGGTTGTGGGCTTAGGGCAGATTCACCCATTCAACTGTCTATTCAATCTCGGTATTATACAACTCGTGTGTACTAAGTGATCATAGGAGGGTAGTATCGTCACGTCGAGTTTTCAGGGTAATTACATGTTCAGATAGGGTTACTGAAAAACAAAACTGAGTATCATTAAGCTAAGTATGGTAATTATACTTGTGCTTCTCGGTCTTGGAGCGTTAAAGACTACAAATCGGTTTTATAGAAAATATAGGATTTTCTATGGATTACATCGTTATTTTGGAAGATAAACTTATTTACAAAAGGTTTAATATTTATTATTAAACTAGTATTACATAAAGGACCTTTATGGTTAATTCTATAATTCCTTAGTTTATACATTTAAATCATATATAAATAATATTCGATAGGCAGTGGAATGTGTGACTTCCGCCTCATTTCCTGTTCCTTGTTTGGTTGTGGGCTTAGGGCAGATTCACACATTCAACTGTTCGTTCGATATTAGGTTATATATAGTTAGTATAAACTAAGTGATTATAGAAGGAACTATTATGGTTACTGTTTTACCAGAGATTCGTTAATGTTGATTATGTAATTACTTGATGAATACATTAGGATTATATATAATAAAGTTCCGGTAGACAGTGGAATGTGTGACTTCCGCCTCATTTCATGTTCCTTGTTTGGTTGTGGGATTAGGGCAGATTCACACATTCAACTGTCTAATCGATCTGTATTATATATAATTAGTATTCACCGAATGATTACAGAAAGATTAACTACAATCATTTTACTTATTAAGAAAATATAGGATTTTATTAGGGAACGTTTTCAAATTAAAGGATTATTAAAAGTACTTAGTGAATACGTCAGGGTTTGATACATGAAGATCCGACAGATAGTGGGATGTGTGGATTCCGCCTCATTTCCTGTTCCTTGTTTGGTTGTGGGCTTGGGGCAGAACCACACAGTCGACTATCTATTCGATCTGAATGTATATGACTTGTATTCACTAAGTACTCATAGAAAAAAAACAATCATGAGTTGTTTTACTTATCATTTAACAGTAGAAAATATAGGATTTTCTGGAGTAACTAGCGAACTTTTCAAAAGAATAAAGGATATACTTTCTATAACAAAAATACTTATGAACTCACCAACTTTAATGTTGACACTTTTTCAAACCACTTGTATTCTCAGGGTCGTTAGTAGACAGGTACTCTCTTCCAGGTGTTGCGAAGACGGAGTTTTACGTCTTATCTTTTGTTGTACTTTGTATGTCTTTCAAGTAATGTTTTGAACATAATGTAAATATTATTTTATCAATACAATGTTGTTGTTACTTTGATTACTATAATGCATGTGTTGTGATACTTGACATGACGTCCTCCACCCCCGAATGTTTCCGCCGTTCCGGTTTGGGGGTGTGACAGATTGGTATCAGAGCATTGTTTATAGTGAACTAAGTATATCAACCTATAAAAGATATACAACTATAAATATAATGGGACTAAAACACTCTGACCAAGAATTATACTTTAAAATATAACAATATTTTATAAAAGTATATATATATATATACACACACACACACACTAGAATAAGTATCACAAGAAGAACAAAATGAAAGTATTTGGATGCTGGACACTACAGTCAAACCTGGACAGTTATGTAATCATATTTGGGATCAATATAGCCTGATCAACTATATTTATTTGAGATATGACCAACATGTGTTTGGGAGTGATAGTGGTGTTGCAACAAGTCTAAAACTTACCAACCCTATACACAAAGGAATCCTAGAATCAAACATAAAATACTATAGGAGTATTTTAGGTACTATAAATAACTTGTGTGAAAACTAAATGATCTCTACTGGTAAGGTTATAATTACTGAGTGTATACATAAGGTTATATATAATTGAGATTTTATAGACTTAGAATTGGTGATTTTCACTCTACTTCCTTTTCCTTGTTTAGATGAGGTGTTAGAGTAGGATCACTTATTCGAAGGTCTATTTGATTTGAAATATATATAATATGTATACACTAAGCGATTATAGAAATACCTAGTAAGGATCATCTTCGTAAGAATCTATTTTTAATAAAAGTGTTTTATTAATCTCGTAAATTCTTTAAACACTTCTATTCTCGTACAACCGATACACCTAGACCTCACAATCAGCAAACAGAGGAGTCAAGACAAAACCAAAAGAAGGTTTACAGGGAATTCCGAGAAAGGATCGAACGAAGAGAAAGATCCTAGAGAGATCATTATCAAACCTTACCTTATCAGGAATAAACTAGAAAATACTGTATACATCATAAGAAAGAAACTAATTTAACTTAATGAGCTAGAGATTACACTACTCACATCAGGTGTTAAGTTTATCACGTATTTCATCACAACCAGTACTTGCAAATCAAGTCACGAAACTTCAGTAAGGGTATTCATTATTGAAAAATTCATAAGTTTATGTTCACATAGACTTCTATTATGAATTGATTTCAAAACACTTTCGGAACATGATACACTCAATATTCTGGTATTATATCATTCGATTTATACTACCAATATCTTGCTAACCTTCCATCTTTAAACTTTATGACAGAAAGATGCCACCTCGTAGAAATATCAGGCGTAATAACAACACAACCACAAATCCTCCACCTCCACCTCCACAGTATGATCCTGTTATGTTCCAGGCTGCGGTGACTGCCACCGTAACAGCCGCCATGTCTCATATCCACACAAGTGGTACCAGTGGAACTGGAAGTGGTGCCAACCCGTCTAACTACGGAAATATCCACGGACTCCTTAGGGAGTGTACCTATAAAGAATTCATGAATTGCAAAACCAAATCCTTTAGTGGAAATGGAGGATTCATTGCTTTAATGCAATGGTTCGAGAAAACAGAGTCAGTTTTGGAAATTTGCATGTGCCCAGAAGGGAGCAAAGTCAAATTTGCTGCCTGTACTTTCTCCGATAGAGCCCTGACATGGTGGATTGGCCATGTCAAGTCACTGAACCTTGCAGTGGCTAATTCAATGAGCTGGGAGAACTTAAAGACAATAATGATGAAAGAATACTGCCCGAGAGGCGAAATACAAAAGCTAGAGGAAGAGCTTTGGGGTCTCACCATGACGGGCTCAGACATAGTGGCCTACATTAATAGATTTAGTGACCTAGCAGTACTATGCCCCGAAATGATTACCCCGGAGAGCAAGAAGATAGAGAGGTACATCTGGGGATTATCTTCCCAGATTCAAGCAAGTGTTTTAGCCTCCAAATCAACTACTTTCGATAGCGCCAAACAATTGGCGCAAAGTCTCGTGGACCATGGGGTTCGCCAAGGAATAATGACCCCCGTTCCTAAGCAAACAAAAGAGAGTAGCAATAAGAGAAAGTCTGGGAGCAAGAAGAAAGGACGGTCAACACCAAAGGCCTCGAAAAGACAACAAATTGTAACTGTTCATGCTGTTACAACCCCCGACACGCCAACGCCAGCACAACAATATGCGGGGAATCGCCCAAAATGCAATAAGTGTAACTTCCATCATTATGGAGACTGTCGAGAGTTACACTGTAGAAATTGTAACAGGAAGGGGCACACTGCCCGTTTCTGTAGGGCACCAGCACAACCCCTTAACCAAGTCCCCGATATTAGAGTAAACCCGACTTGTTACCAGTGCGGTGAAATTGGACACTTCAAGAGGGATTGTCCAATAATTAAGAATGTTGGCGGGGATGGAAGAGTAATGTTGATTACCGCAGGAGAGACTGTCCCGGAACCCCTATGAACAGTGGTACGTTTTCCAATGAATTTTTTTTTTTAAAACTTAAGACTTTTTATAAATAATTATAAATAATTGAACAAAATACATCATTCATGAAAGAAACTAAGAACCCTTTGCAGATAAGTTGTTATGGTTTATGTATACATTAGGGTCATTTATAATTAAGATTTGTAGGCTTAGAGTGAGTAATTTCGCCTTATTTCCTGTTCCTTGTTTGGTTGTGGATTTAGGGAAGAATTGCTGAGTCTACTGTCTTTCTAATCTTAATTATACATGACTTGTATACACCAAGCGATTATATAGAGAGATCTGTTATGGATTATCTTATGAAAATTAATCAGTCTCGAATATCAGAACACTCATACTGCTAGTACTCGCTTAATGCGGTACAGATTGTTCGCAGTAATAATAACAAGGATAAAACCGGAGGGCACTGAAAATACATACATAGAATAGTATGTCGTTCTATTCGACTTAACAGCCGTCACGATAAGAAGTTTCGATGTCGTCTTTAGAAATATATTGGTTTGGTCCTTACCATACCAATTTCTTGTGATACATAAAGACCCTTCGCTTTAATCGACCATCTAACGAAATCATTTCAATCTATAACGACAATCTTGACACGAACCTTCGTATCGTTTCTCGTTTCAAAACTCAGAAGTACCCATGCGAGGGGTACCACATCTTTTTAGTTTACTCCGTAGACAAGGAACTTGAAGGGAGACACCGAGGATATTCTCAAAGTCTCCATTTCTTCCGGAGTATTTCCAATAGATCTCCTAGGAACGCCATTTATACAGCAAGTCAAGTTCAAGCACAGAGGCTAAGGACAAATACGGTTAATCTATCACTGTTAAGTGTATACGCGAAAATGGTATATAATTAAGATTCTATAGACCTAGGATGTGTGTTTCTGCCCTATCTCCTGTTCCTTGTTTGGTTGTGGACTTGGGGCAGAGTCGCACATCCGACCATCTTACTAAATCTTAATTATATGCGGCTTGTATACACGAGACGATGATGGATGAACCAAGTATGAGTCTTACCATGAACTTCAGGACAAAGCTATCCAGAACTACGAGTAGACATCCTACCAGTTGGATAAACGTATTCAAGTAAGCCAAACCCGCACACTCTCTACCATTTAGAACAGAAGATCAGATAGCACCAAAGTACCCATCTTTTTCCCAAATTCATGAGTAACCACTTAGAATTCTGAATTTCGGGACGAAATTCCCTTTAACGGGGGGATAATGTGACAACCCGAAAATTTTATTCTTGAAAAATTTCTCTTTGGTCAAACTTATGCCTTCCAGGATACTAAAAATTTGATGGGTTATAAGTGTTGAAGCCTAGTTAAATAAGTGTGTTATAGTTTGGAAGAGAAAAGCAAAAGGAATTGAGAAGCTTCACATAGCCGCAAACAACTTCGGACCGTGAACGAAGCTCCAACCGTGAACAGCTTCGGAGCCGTAAACATGCCTCGCAGCCGCAAACTCATCGGATCTTATCACCTCGGAAACTGCCTTTGGACCGTAAACGGTAGCCGACCTCGGACCGCAAACGAGGTTCACGGCCGTAAACCCCTCCTGGCTGTGAACCCTCTCTTATATATGTGTTTCAGCTAGTTTTTGCTTCATTTCTTCACTTTCACTCGAGATTTCAACCAATTCTCTCTCAAGTATCATCTTTCAAACCTTCAAATCTACTTAGATTATTGAATGAACCTTCAAAGTATTCTTCATTCCTTCAAGAACACCAAGAACACACACAAATCTCCAGCCTAAAACACTTGAATATTCATCATCCTTCAAGAACAGTTGGCCGTGAACTCAAGAACCCTTGGTGTTCTTGGGCCGTAAACACCTCCGAGTGAAATCTACCAATATATACCAAATCTTCTATTGAATCCCTCAAATAAGGTGAGTTCATACCCCCATATTTTCCAATCTTTTTAATGTTCTAGGGGGGGATACAAGTAAAACACAAGATTGCTTGTGTTTAAAAACATAATTTACTTATTATGTTTTACTTACTGTTTAAATGTATTTGGACTTGAAACTTGTTAAAATGATAGAAATAGACTTATAAACTGTAATAGGTATGGTTTATGGATCATAGGAACTATTTTACAAAAGTTCAGGTTAAAACATGGATATGGACTTATAAACATGGTTTATGAAACAAAAGGAAATCTTTTCACAAAATTACTTGTTAGTTATAAAAAGGTTTTACATTTTATGTTTAATACAGGATTGTGAACCACTCGATGCACCACACAGGGTACCCGTTCGAATCTTAATTATAACCACAGTCTTCATAAGGGAGAGCGTGAGTTGGTGTATAGATCTATATGGGACTAACTTTGCATTAGTATGGTTATAATGAAATTCACAATAGTATTAACTAATTATTTACATAAAGATATGTTTTTCCTAAACTTTCCCAAGGAATACTAACTATATGATTTCTTAGTATATACAATAGGGTTAGATAAAATTGAAGTCCGATAGACAGTGGAATCTGTGACTTCCGCCTCATTTCCTGTTCCTTGTTTGGTTGTGGGCTTAGGGCAGATTCACCCATTCAACTGTCTATTCAATCTCGGTATTATACAACTCGTGTGTACTAAGTGATCATAGGAGGGTAGTATCGTCACGTCGAGTTTTCAGGGTAATTACATGTTCAGATAGGGTTCCTGAAAAACAAAACTGAGTATCATTAAGCTAAGTATGGTAATTATACTTGTGCTTCTCGGTCTTGGAGCGTTAAAGACTACAAATCGGTTTTATAGAAAATATAGGATTTTCTATGGATTACATCGTTATTTTGGAAGATAAACTTATTTACAAAAGGTTTAATATTTATTATTAAACTAGTATTACATAAAGGACCTTATGGTTAATTCTATAATTCCTTAGTTTATACATTTAAATCATATATAAATAATATCCGATAGGCAGTGGAATGTGTGACTTCCGCCTTATTTCCTGTTCCTTGTTTGGTTGTGGGCTTAGGGCAGATTCACACATTCAACTGTCCGTTCGATATTAGGTTATATATAGTTAGTATAAACTAAGGTGTTGTTTGTTTTTTTGAAGCAAAAATTCATAAAGTCTGCGGACCACCTCTGCAACCCTCTGCAGTAGAAGAGGTGGACCAAACACCTGCGGACTGTAATAAGAAGCGTGTTTGTTTTTTTAACATCTGCATACTGCTGCAGATATTAAAAAATTAAAATAAACTGATTTTATAATCCGAATATAGTTTTTTAATACCGAAAATTTAATAATGTATGACATTTCGGTAATAATTTATGATATTTCAGCAAAAAATAATAATATTTTAACAAAAAATAAAAATATTTTAGCATAAAATAATGATATTTCATCAACAAATTATTATTATTCAATATAAAAAAAAAAGAAAAAAATTTTTCAACAAGAATAAACAAAAAAAACGAAAAAAAATGTGAAATAAGATTTCAATAATATATAATCAATATTTTATCAAGAAAAAAAGAAGAAGAAGAGGTAGGAAGAGGTAGGAAGAGGCAAAACAAGTGTTGCGCCAAGAAGAGCACGCGCTGAGGTTTTTTAATCCGAAGACTTCAGAAAAACAAACAGCTGCGAGATGAAAAGTGTTGCGCGTGTGCTGCGCCGCGCAACAATAAGAGGTCTGAAGAGGTTTTTTCCAAAAAACAAACAGCACCTAAGTGATTATAAAAGGAACTATTATGGTTATTGTTTTACCAGAGATTCGTTAATGTTAATTATGTAATTACTTGATGAATACATTAGGATTATATATAATAAAGATCTGGTAGACAGTGGAATGTGTGACTTCCGCCTCATTTCATGTTCTTTGTTTGGTTGTGGGCTTAGGGCAGATTCACACATTCAACTGTCTAATCGATATGTATTATATATAATTAGTATTCACTGAATGATTACAAAAGGATTAACTACAATCATTTTACTTATTAAGAGAATATAGGATTTTATTAAGGAAAATTTTCAAATTAAAGGATTATTAAAAGTACTTAGTGAATACGTCAGGGTTTGATACATGAGGATCCGACAGATAGTGGGATGTGTGGATTCCGCCTCATTTCCTGTTCCTTGTTTGGTTGTGGGCTTGGGACAAAAAACCACACAGTCGACTATCTATTCGATCTGAATGTATATGACTTGTATTCACTAAGTACTCGTAGAAAAAAAACAATCATGAGTTGTTTTACTTATCATTTAACAACAGAAAATATAGGATTTTCTGGAGGAACTAGCGAACTTTTCAAAAGAATAAAGGATATACTTTCTATAACAAAAATACTTATGAACTCACCAACTTTAATGTTGACACTTTTTCAAACCACTTGTATTCTCAAGGTCTTTAGTAGACAGGTACTCTCTTCCAGGTGTTGCGAAGACGGAGTTTTACGTCTTATCTTTTGTTGTACTTTTTATGTCTTTCAAGTAATGTTTTGAACATAATGTAAATATTATTTTATCAATACAATGTTGTTGTTACTTTGATTACAATAATGCATGTGTTTTGATACTTGACATGATGTCCTCCACCTCCGAACGTTTCCGTCATTCCGGTTTGGGGGTGTGACAGCATACACAAGACGTACGCAGGGCGTAAGTCATTAAAAATGATGTGGACTTCATTTTGTATGTTGGGAGTACATGGTGAGTACGCAGGGCGTACTTACGCTGACCACAAACCCTATTTTTTAGGGTTTAGACCTTATTTAAAGGCCTTATGACCTTTGAGGCCTCCCTTATCATTAGCCTCCAATCACTCATTATGTCATTTCTAAACCCTAATCCTTGAGAGCTTATTTTGGACCTTTAGAATGTTCTTGGAGCCTTGTGGAAGAAGGAGAAATTCATCATTGATGATTAGTGGGATTGGATCTTGAAGATCAAGAGTTTTCTTTTCAGTTGCAAGCCTCAGACGGTATAAAGCTCGCACATTTATGATTATTTTGCTTAGATCTAGGTTAGCTTTGATATTTGCATACTTTTGGTCCCAAGGTTTTGGTTCTTGTGAGTAAAAGCTACTCCAGAGCTTAGGATTAGCATTTCTCTATGTGTCTGAGGTTCTTATGACATAAAAAATGGATCTTGATGGTTATATTCCTTCCATGTATGGATTGTTGGTCATTTTGTGATGGTTTGGAACTAAGGTTTGGTTTTGGGCTCTCCCTAGCCATGCAAAGTCATAAAGTCAAAAACTTTATGACATTAGACATCCCTTAGAGTCGGGTCTGAGATTTGGACATGAGGTCTTAAGGTATCAAGAACTTAAAAGTCGATTTGGCATCAGCGGGATTACGCGGGGCGTAACCCAGCCGTACGCAGCACGTAATGGGAAATGCCCATTTTCTCTTCTACGCAAAATCAGTATGCAGGGCGTAGTTAAGGGGTACGCATGGCGTACTCCCAAAAGTAGAAATAAATTCTTTTGGGCTTAGGTCATGATTGGGTGGGTTTAGCCTTGGAAGGGTAAAATGGTATTTTTCCCTTAGTGAGAGAGAATATGAAATGGAACTTGATTATGGGTTACTACCCTAATTATTAATTAGGGTTGGTTTTGATATGTTCAGTGTGAGGATCTTTCGTAGCAGTAGCGTGTGTGAGATTTGGTTATCTTCATATTGAGGTTAGTCTTCTCAGTGTACTATGTAGGATGCTAGTTGTCTTTGTGATACTTGCATGGAAGACTCCAAGTGTAGCCCGTGGTATTTATATGAAAGACCATGGGGGTAGCCCATGGCAATTGCATGAAAGACCATGTGGTAGCCCATGACATTTGGATATTAGACCGTGGGGGTAACCCATGACATTTTAAGGAAATACCATGGGGGTAGCCCATGACACTTTGTTGTAAGACCTTGGGGGTAGCCCATGACATTTTAGGGAAAAGACAATGGGAGTAGCCTATACCACTTATATGCAAGACCATGGGGGTAGCCCATGGCAATGTATGTATGGTATATGGTATTTTGGGGGACTCACTAAACTTTGTGCTTAAAATTTATGTTTATGGTTTCAAGTAGTTCTGAATCTAAAGGGAAGGGTCCGACGTGACTACACAACATCCCCCTAGAGTTTCTACATTGACTATTTGTGACTTACCCTCCGATGTTATTTTTTTTATGGATATTGGTTGGATTTGGAATCAGTGTTTGTATGACTTTATGTTTTAAAATGAAATTTTTTCTATGGATTTTTAGGACGTTTCAAAAACACACTTGTTTCTAAATTACAAATACTCTAATATTTAGTTATTTTGAAAAGTGATAAAAACATTGTAAATGATTATAATTCATCAATGTTTATTATATATATATATATATATATATATATATATATATATATATATATATATATATATATATATATATAGAGAGAGAGAGAGCTATGGTAATGTGTTTCTTACATTTTTTGTGTGTTAGAATGCACCAATAGGAATTTAATAAAATTAAATAATTATTTAATTAAATAAAGATAGGTATTAAATGATTTCCATAATTGTATGTATATTAAATGGTATCCATTATTATAATTCTCCTTTTATGAAAACTAATTAAATTCGTCATTAATGTCAGCAATAACGTTCTTTTAGACTGAATTCGCATCTAGATTTTTATTCGTGTTTTGTTTCAGGACACACTCACTTAAAATATAATAAAGTTACATTGGATATGAAGAACGAGAGTGTATTGCTAGAATACATTGTCATTCTTTTAGATACATATTTATTCTGAAAGAATATTATTGCTGACATTAATGACGAATTTAATTAATTTCCATAAAAAATGAATTATAATTATGGATATCATTTAATATACATATAATTATGGAAATCATTTAATATTTATATTTATTTAATTAAATAATAATTTAATTTTTAGTAAGTTCTTATTGGTGAATTCTAGCACACAATAGATGTGACAAATATTTGAATCTACCACTCTCTCTCTCTCTCTCTCTCTCTATATATATATATATATATATATATATATATATATATATATATATATATATATATATATATATTAATGCATATGCTTTCAAGTATTCAATGCACAAGAATAATACAACTTTCTTGTGATAGAAACTTAATGGAATTAACACATAACATACTTAAATATTGACTAGTAGCGTACCCGCGCGATGCGGCGGCGACGATTTGTTTAATTCCGGCGATTAGTTTCCGAACGAAAGTTAGTGTGATTTTGACGGTCATCAAATTTTTTCCTTTCGCTTTTTGTTCATTCTGGCGATTCGTTTCATTCCGACGATCAATTGTCTCTAGACGGACAACAAGTACTAATTTTCGTCTATTACTCTTTATGTGGCAGTGGCGCCAGATAGTTTTTATGTGTCGGTTAGTTATATTTTGTTGTTCGATAGTTCGCTTCAGCCCTCTGACGAATTGTTTATTCGGCGATTAGTTTTCTTTTGGCATGTTGTTGTTTCATTATAAAAAGAAAAGTATGTTGTTAATTTGCAATGTGACATCGTGCTGCCAAGGCGGTGAATTGTTTATTTTCGGCGAGTAGTTTCTTTTCGATGATTATGATTTGGGACGAGGCTAACAAATATACGTATGTTGTTTTGGTTTAAAAATATAAGTATACTACGACTTTGGGATAAAAATAAAAATCTATTATCTTTGAGATAAAAACACTAGTACTTTCTATTTTGGACTAAAATAAGATATGTTGATGTACCCACCAATTTAAAACACCTATATAATACATTAAAGAGGTACCCACACAGGACGATGAATGGAAAAAAAAAATTTAACAAATAATTCCGTTATGACAATTAGATTCTTTTTAATTCGAGGCCAATAGGTTTCTTTTTACAAAAAGTATTATTTCAATAAAATGGATTTTTTTACAACATCACATTAAAAAGATTGTAATTTGTAGGTTCACCGAGTACACAAAGCATATAAACCGCACTATACCAAACATCACAACATAAATGGTTCAAATATGAAATAAATTACTATAAAAAGTTGATATACAATTAATGTTAAAAATGTAAAATATAGACCACACTCAAAGTTTACGAAGCCATAAGAACGAAATAGTATTTAACATTACTACAAAACTCTCACAAGTCTAAATATGGAGTTGGCATTAAAAATGCGAACATTGATAAATTTTTCGTTACCTAAAATTGAGAAATATAGGTTGATTTTCACAAATAAACTTTATAAGTCGTTTTCTTATAATATATTAAGAAATGTTGACCAAAAATTAAGGTTTAGACTTTGTAATATTAATGTTTGACTTAAGCTTACTTGGAGTTGTACTAATGCCACATCGTCCCTTTAAGTAGGTGATGTAATACTTAATCCCATTCCAACCATAAGTTATTTTTAAGTCAAAAGTAACAAATAATTCAATATAAATAATAACACATTATACCAAGTAACATCCACCTACGAGTAAATACATAATATTTGATCAAAATCATGTTATAATGATTAATATTTTAAGGTGTGCATCATACTTTATAGAAGCTAAATTTGAATCAAGAAGTGTAACAATTAATACAAGAAAAGTAACCAAATTAATGAAAAGTTGAATGTTATGGTAGGCTCCCAATTTCATGCTCCTTTGTAATGTCCTCTTTAGATAAAGCTTAACATCTGCAAGTGGAGCATAACCGAGAGGTGTTCAATCAACTGTAATATTGAATGTGTAATAGGTAAAGTTTTAAAAAGTAGAATGTTATAATAGGAATAGTAAATGCAACAAAAGTACATTGCCATTTTTTAGTGATGTGCAGAAAATCCAAAAAACAAAATACTTAAAAACATAATAACATTTTATTTACACAGAGATACTGCACATTATCCATCATCATTTTGACCTGGTTCCTAATGATTTTCACTGTACATAAATTAATGTGCACCAGTTACACCAACTAAAAAATGTTGCTGATTAAGACATGATAAAAACATCATCATTCAAAGTTGAGATAGCTTATTAAGTTAAAATAAATAAGAGAAAGTCAAACCTAAAGCTAAATTTTATGAGATATAAAATTTCCTTTAAACGTAGCTAATTTGATTTCTTTTAGCAATGGTCCAAAACCATGAAGCTTTTTGCTCTGTAATAGTCATTTTGCAAGAGCAGTAAAAATTAGAAAACAAAAAAATGTATCATTTATCTAACTTAATTGTGAATAATGAATACCATATACATATTTTCACAAAAAAAAGGAAAAAAAGGAGATTGTGCATCAGAAAGATGAGTGGTGAAGGTATTTTGTGATAATTGACTTACAATTCACATTATGTTGTTGGTTTCACACTTGTAAAAGCAAGTCCAAATCTGGTCCAATAAAAACAATTGATGAGGTCAATTAACAAAGAAATTAGGACTGCAATTTGCATTGAAAAAGTTATTGCATTATACTTCTTAGTTAGCATCGGATTATAAACCCCATATATGCTAATGTTAATAAAAAATGTAAAGGTTGCAAGTAAATGCCAAATCTTGTATATAAATCTGAAAAAAGAAAAAGAAAAAGGAAACTGGGCAAAAGAACGATACATTAGAATTTATAAAAAAAACAGTCGGGGATTATACGATTTTGTAATATTAATAATTAGAATTCATTATAAGATCAATGATATCTTAATACAAAAATAAATTTATATTTTTCACTTATAATTTAGTAAGCTTTATATTGTTTAACTTTATCTTTTATTGTGGCATGATCATAGACTATTATAAGCTACTGATCAGTAGTTAGAACCTCTGATTTTTGGTTTTTGGGTTCTGAGCATATACAATGTCACTTTTTTTTCGTAACAGATGAAGATAACCTCAATAATTTACTTGGTGCTACATGGGCAGATTCAATCACGGAGCAACACACACTTGACCAGATTGTATTTCACAAATCAGATACATAGCAACAAAATACATGATTTGTATAGTCAAGGGAATTTATAAGGTTTTTTTTAATCTGAACACAATCTGTTATTTTCAATCAAACCAGAAACAGACAACTCGAACCTTTATGAAGATTGGGCCAATACCTTTTAAAGCGGGAACAAGCAAATTGTTGAATTTCTTAATTGATTAACCAAAGTTCTTTCTTCTCAGGCTCGTAAAGCTTGAAGAAAAGAAGTATCTCATCTTTTGTTTTTTTAGGTGCTGGGAGAGGCTTCAAATTCTGAAGAAAAAAAAATATTTTCAGAAAAATCTAATAAAAACTGGAATGAATATTTATGAAGTTTTAAAGATAATACTACCTATTGTGATGTAAAGCTTTAATATGTTCGATTTTTTAACATGTACAATCGAGTGGCTTTATATAGCCAAAGTTACAGCTATATGCGATAGACTAGGAATGATACATGGAGAATACAGCTGGTGTTGACTAAATATATGCACCTCAATATCTATAAATATATAAAAGATACGAACCGTATCTTAGTCCTTAATACGCCCCCGTAAGATGGAGGATCCGTCAGATACTCCAAGCTTGGAACGAAATCGGAGAAACAGAGCACGAGTTAATGGTTTGGTGAGAGCATCAGCCAGTTGATCAAAGGAATTGATATGTCTAACGCGCAAGGATCCATCTTGAACTTTTTCTCGAACAAAATGATAGTCCAAAGCTACATGTTTCATTCTAGAATGATAAACTGGGTTGGCGCATGAGTAGGTAGCTCCCGTATTGTCATAATAGAGTGTTGGTTGATGTGAGGATGAGATACCCAAATCCAGTAACAGGTTTTTAACCCAAGCGATTTCAGAGGCAGCATTAGCAAGCTCTTTGTACTCTGCTTCTGTGGAGGACCGAGAGACGGATTTTTGGCAGGCCGATCTCCAAGAGATAATGTTGGAACCAAGGTAGAGAATGTAGGCAGTGGTGGAGCGTCCGCCACAGTCGATGCCCCCCCAATCAGAGTCGGAGAAGGCGGTGAGATCCATTGTTGACTTGCGGCTAAGGAGTAGACCATGGTGAATAGAGCCTTTCAAATACCTGAGAGTTCGTTTGAGAGCCTGCCAATGAATTTATGTCGGTGCATGCATGAACTGAGAGAGTTTGTTGACAGCAAAAGAAATATCCGGTCTCGTAAATGCCAAGTATTGTAAAGAGCCGACTAACCTCCGATATGGTGTAGGATCTGTGCTTGCGGACCCGTCTTGTGCTGTGAGAGAGACTGAGGCATTCAGCGGGGTAGCTACTTCTTTGGCTTCATCCATGTTAAAGAGAGTGAGTAGGTCTTGGATATGGCGATGTTGAGATAGAAACAGACTGGTAGAAGTCGGTATCACCTCAATGCCAAGAAAGTGATGTAGTGAACCTAGGTCTTTGATGGAGAACCTATTGGCTAAGTTCGTGACAAACTTGTCTAGGAAAGATGAATTGTTTCCAGTGAGTACAAAGTCGTCTACATAAACGAGAAGATAACAAAGGATATGATTTTTATTGTAGACGAAGAGAGATGAAGCAGCTCTAGACTTTCAAAAACCTACAGAAGTGAGAAAGTTGGTGAGTTCAATGTACCACGCTCTCGGTGCTTGCTTAAGGCCATATAGGGATTTTTTAAGTTTGCAGGTGTGGTTGGGAAATTGGGGATGAGCGAATCCAGGTGGTTGAGACATGAATACTTCTTCATGAAGGGTGCCATTGAGAAATGCATTGTTGACATCTAGTTGGAGAATAACCCAACTGTGAGAGAGAGCAATGGATAGAACTGTTCGAATAGTGACTGGTTTGGTTACTGGGCTGAAGGTATCAAAGTAATTTTTGTCATACTGTTGGAGGAACCCTTTGGCGACTAGTCTGGCTTTGTATTTTGCAATGGTGCCATCAGGGTTTCTTTTGATGTGAAATATCCATTTGCAGCCAATTGGAGTGTGAGAGGATTTTGGAACTAGTTCCCAGGTTCCATTAGCGATTAATGCATTAAACTCTTGGTCCATGGCATGACGCCAGTTTGGGTCTTTGAGAGCTTGTGTATGTGTGTTTGGTTCATGAGTTTGGGGTATTGGGTGAAGAGTAGCAGTGTTTATAAAGGATGGGTTATAGTATTTAGGGTTTTGTTTGCGGGGACGGGTAGCAGGTAGGGGTGGTTGTGGTTGTGGTTGAGGTGAGGGAGGTGATGGTGAGGGAGTACTGGGTGAGGATGCAGTCGAAGATATCACAGAGACAGGAGAGGCAGCGGTGGGAGTGGTAGGCGGGGTGTCATGAGAGGTGGTCGGTATGGGTGGAGATGGAGGATGGGAATTTGCTTCTTCTATTATTATTGGGGCGGGTGGCGTATTTGAGGGTGATGAGATCGGAGTGTTAGAAGTGGGTGTGGTTTTGGTTGAGGTAAGAAAGGCATCTGGTGTAGGTAGAGGTGTGTCAGGGGGTAAGCGACTGGAGGGAAAAAGAGCGGGTATAAACTCAACATGGCGGCAGTGATATAGGCGTTTGGTTTCGAGGTCATAACATTTGTAGGCGGATTTGGAATTTAAGTAGCCAAGAAATAGACATGGTGTTGATTTTGGTTGGAGTTTTGAGTTGGTATAGGGGCGTAGCCATGAGTAACACAGACATCCAAATGGTTTGAGTTTGGAATAATTTGATGGCTATTTGAATAAGCACTCATAAGGGGATTTATGATCAAGTATGGGGGTTGGAAGTCTATTGATGAGGTAAACTGCAGTTTCAAATGCATGGGACCATTATGTGAGGGGTAGGTTAGCATAGTGTAGTAGGGCTAGACCAGTTTCCACAATATGTATGTGGCGTCGTTTTGTAATTCCATTCTGTTCAGGTGTGTGGGGGCGGGGTAGTGTAGTGGGAGATGTCATGAGCTTGTAGGATTGGTAGGAGGCCTAGATATTCCCCACCATTATCACTAAATATTGACACAATTGGATGCTGAAAGTATTTTTCAACGAGCAGTTTGAAGGTTGGGAATAACTTGGCTACATCGTTTTTGTGTTTGATGGGATATATTCATGTGTACTTTGTAAAGTAGTCAACAAAGATAACATAGTAACGGAAGTTATCTATGGATGTTTGAACAGGACCCCAGACATCAGTGTAAAGAAGTTGAAGTGGATGGTTTGCAACAAATGAATTGGAACCAAAAGGTAACTTGTGACTTTTATTAATCGAACAAGAAGGACAATGAACATTGAAATTTGAACTTAAACCTAGTTGAGAAACAATAGACTTAAAAAAACAGACTGATGGATGGCCAAGTTGGTGATGAAGGCTCAATGGAGAATTCTTGGAGGCGGTGTTGATTTGAACTGTAGCTGATAATCTGGTGTGGTAGATGCCTTCAGTTCTCTCTCCTCGCATGAGACGCGCCCCCGTGCACAGATCCTTCACAAAAAAATGAGATGGAAAGAATTCCACCGAAACAAGATTAGTGTCACATAATTGAGAAACATAACAAGGTTTTTGTGTAAGCGTGGAATATGTAAGACTTTAGATAATAGTAAGTTTTTGTGAGGTGTCTTGATGTAAGTGTTACCAATGTTAGAAATAGGTAAACCTGTACCATCACCAAGGACGACTTCATCAGGACCGCCATATTCTGAAACACTGTGAAGTGTTTGACGATCGGAGGTAACATGGTTGGAGGCGCCAGTATCAAATAGCCAAGAAGGGGATGTTGGAGCTGAAGTAGTAACATGGGCTACTGGGTTTGTGGTTTTGTCTGTGTTAACGTTTTTGTCTCTTACAAACCTGGCTAGTTTGCGACAGTCACGGGTGAGATGTCCAGGTATATTACAATACTCACAAAACTCAGTATTTCTGGTGTTGCGGTTTCCTTGAGAATTGTGACTGGACCAGTTAGAAGCATGGGCCCCTCGTTGTGATCCGGTATTGTAGGACCGATTGTTCCTGGAAAACGAATTTGGGTTACAGAAATTTGACCCCTGCTGCTGATTGGTGTAGTTGACTGTAGTGGGGATAGATTCAGGTGGTAATGTTGTTTCTTTAAGAGCTCGTTCATAATCAGCGAGTTTATCAAAGAGATCAGAATAAGCGATTGGGTTATCTCTCACCTTGATAGTTGCAATAATAGTGTTGTAGTCGTCGCCTAATTGAGATAGGATGTGAATCATGAGGTCCTCTTCTGAAACAGGACTTTGTGCTAGGGCTAGGTTATCGGCAATTGCACGCATCTCGTGAAGGAACTCTGTGATGGAGCGACTGCCCTTAGGGTTTTTTGCTAGTTTGGACATTATGGAGATGATACGAGATCTGGATGAGGAGGCAAAGCTTGAGTGAAGTCGTTCCCATGCTTCACGGGCTGTGGATGCAGAGGAAATTAGAGGTTGAATTGAGTCAGAGCAACTACCTAAGATTGCACTGAAAATCATCTGGTCTTTGCGATACCACGAAAGGTATTCTGGGTTGGGGATGGGCTTGTCATCCTTGTCATTGAGTTCTTTTGCAGGTTTGGTGGAGGGACCTATGATGAAGTCTTCAAGTTCAAGGCTGATCAGGGTCGATTCAACCTGTTTTCTCCATACTGGGTAGTTCGCTGCTGTGAGCTTTGTGGTCAGATGGGTGGCGACTGTGATTTGGGTGTTTTTGGCCATTGAATAGCCCTAGATGTAAGTAAGAGTGGAAACGGCTTGAGTTGGGGCGGATCAAAGAACTCGTGAGAGTTATTGGTGCTCTGATACCATATTGTGATGTAAAGCTTTAATATGTTCGATTTTTTAACATGTACAATCGAGTGGCTTTATATAGCCAAAGTTACAGCTATATGCGATAGACTAGGAATGATACAGGGAGAATACAGCTGGTGTTGACTAAATATATACACACCTCAATATCTATAAATATATAAAAGATACGAACCGTATCTTAGTCCTTAATACTACCTGTCCAATCTCTATCTCCAAGAGCAATTTCAATTCAGCAATGCTGTTTTTATTAGAAGCCTCCCTTAACTGGCCAACCAACACACCCAAAGTGTTACAATTCCATTACAAATATTAATTAAAATTAAAACCAAATAACAAATAAGAGCATATAGATTGTGTTTCCTCTTGTGGTGTCAAAGGGCGATATGTATGATTCTGCCTCTATGGCCATATAAAAAATCGTTGGCATTGAACAGGCATACCAAAATTTTTTTACACCTCCTCCTGTATCCCAAAATAGACAGTTGGAATAACTAAAATTACTAATTATTGACTAAAACATAATGCATGGGCCATCAAAACATAACACTATAAATTGCTCAGACTTTTAGCAACACAGAGAAGATATCAGAGTATGAGTACCTTGAAAATGTTAAAGGGCATATGTTTCTGGTTTCGTTTACAAGATTAAGAACTGTGTGGAGGAGGGAGCAAAAGGTTGACACCACAAGGTTGTCTGCACAAATCATTCATTCACTTTTGGAACTTCCTTACAAATTAATCATTATTCTTGCAAGTATGATAAAAATATACCATAGTTTGCAAGAGTGACTTATAAAAAAAATGATAGTTTTCAAGATCAAGAACTTATGACAATATGCAAAACCAATCATTTTTTTGTCAAAACATTATAACCAGACTCCTACAGAAAACCATAGATTTTTACCAACGACATCCTGAAGAGACTCTAGAATCCCAACAGATTCAACAATGTCATTAGCCCAAATGTTCCTTCCATAAACAAATCCAGCAAGAACAGGGACAATATCAACTCCAGGATGCAAAAAAGATGAATCAATTAAAAAAACATACACAAGTGGCAATGGATCAAATAGCTGAACAACACTTACAACTTTTGATTAAGTTGATCAATATTCATCCTGCCATAACGATTAATTTTAAAATTTATTAAATTAATAAGCAAATATTTCAGCCTCACTTGGGTTTGATGATCACTCATAAAGGGCATTATCAAACAATCAACCCCTGTTGAAATGAATAAAAAACATATAGCAAGCTTTCAAATAGAAAAATATAATATAGAAATTACCAAAAAATGTATTAGCATTGGGGGAAAGTGTTACATTAACCTTAGATATTGTTTCGGATGATCAAGGAAGAGGGAATTAAAGTCATACCTCAACTACCCTTTTTGTTACTTCAAGTTTAAGCATCGCTTCCTGTAGCTCTGGAATCGAACATTTCATCGAACACATGGCGTGCAAAATGAAATAAAATTCCAATTAATAATAAAATATTTGAATAGAGCCAACAATGCACTGAAAATGATTCAATAATCAGGAAACAAAATCATACCTATAATTTAGAAGTATCCTCAGAACAAAAAACATCTCTTTAATCTCGTCAACTTCTCAGATGACTAAGCTTCAACTAGTGTGCGGCCTGAGACAGAAGGTAGAAACATATTCGTTGGTGTTGATGGTGACGACATGATAGGGTTAGGGTTTCTCGTCTTGAAAGAAGGTAGAATATGAGCGATAGAGGGGGTGGCGATAGCGGTGGCTATATTAGGGTTTTAAAAGCTGGATGTTCATTATTGTTTTCTTGAGCAGACACATGTGCGGTTATGATTTTGAGAGGAGAAACAAAGGTAGAGAAAAGTAGAGTTGCAGGGTGTCGATCATCCAGTGTAGAAGGATGAGCATTTGATTGAGCACATGACACTTAATGGAGGAAGGGATGTCCGGTGACCTTCTATAGGTTGCAGCGGCGGCGGAAGGAGAGTGAAGAGGGTGGTGGTACCGAAGGTCCACTGGAAACTGAAGCAAGTAAGAAGAGACATGGAATAGATGTGGGTTTGACGGCGTCTGATGTTGTGTCGAGGATGTTAGGGTTAAGATAGGGTAAAGATACGATGAGTTACATTGTAAGCTTAATAAGATTGTACATCATGTTGTAATAGGTATATCTCTTAAATTTCAAGAAATAGGCAATATGTTTAATAATATAGTAAAGATATTGTTCCGCAAATTGCATGGATTTCAAGACAAGTAAATGTAGTCCGTTCAAATGATACAAAATTTATCATTAATTAAATTTATACAATATTGATATTGTTTTTCAAGACAAATAAATATAGTCAGTTCAAATGATACAAATTTTACCATTAATTAAATCTATACAAGTGTTTATTCAAAAAGTCCTTTGTATTCAAAAAAACCGATAAGATCTATTGTTAATTATGGAAGAAACAAACACTTGGTTACAATACCATAAGTAGATTTCAATAATCTTTTTTCCACTAAATATTGATTTGATTTCAAAACTTTTGTTTGTGGTAGGTAAAAAGGTCTTTGTAGTGTATTTCAATCACTTCATAATTTTTTGAGTAACTTCTTTTGATAATAAACAAATATATATTTTTTAGTTATTGTGTTTATATTATCAAAACACTACTATTTTGTATTGTTTTTTTAATAGCATGGATAAATGTTTATTAAATTAAAAGTTAAAACATATTACTAAAGTTGAGGGTAGCATAAATAAATTATATATATATATATATATATATATATATATATATATATATATATATATTATTGTATTCTAATTAATTATTGATGAATGTAGACCAATGGTTTTAGTTATTTTAAGTAATGATTTACCTATGTTTAAAGTAGGAGACACATGTTTAAATTAGGAAACATATGTTTAATTAATGAAACTTTCAAATTTTAAGGGATATTGATTATTTTAATTTTGAATTCTGATTTTTTTTAATTAATTCATTTTTAATTCTAACATAGTTTTTAAATTTACTCGATTTTATTCTTTTAGAATGCAATTCTGTTACAACGATATTCTATGAAAATGCCATAATATTTTATGATAGAGTACATATTTTGATTGAAATAACTTTTTATAGAAAAACAACATTCTTGAACCTTCAGTTGAAATATAACATGATCCTTATATATTTAAACATTGTAATGCAAATATAGATTCATACATATTCTTACAGAATAATAGTCTAAATAACATCCTTAAATATACAATTATTGAACAAATACATTTGATTACTAAAATTAATTAATAGATAACATTACAAATTTACCTTATTTAATTAATTCTTAAACTATATTGCCTAAATTAAATGGATTAATTAAATATTTATTTAATTACTAAAATTAATTAATAGATAACATTAAAAATTTACATTTTTTAGGTTTTGAAATGATTCACTCACATTGATTCATACATCCACACAATAATTAGTTAGAATACTTGAACCTAGCTCTCTCTCTCTCTCTCTCTTTCTCTCTCTCTCTCTACACACACACACACACACACACACATATATATATATATATATATATATATAGGGTCCGGTTTCGGTGAGGACTCTTTTTTCGGTAACGACTCGTGAGGACACCTTAAAATTTTGAAAAAAAATACAAATCATAAAATTTAGCATAATATTATATCGGAGAGAAAAAAAATTTTGGATTATTAAAATTTAAGCATTGATCATAATTTATGATCCATGCTTCAATTTTAATGATCAAAAAAAAATTTCTAATTTTTTTTCTCTCCAATATAGTACTATGTTCGATTTTATGATTTGTATTTTTTTTAAGGTATCCTCATGAGTCCTCACCTAAGAAAGAGTCATCACTCGATCCTATCTCTCTCTCTCTCTCTCTATATATATATATATATATATATATATATATATATATATATATATAGGCTTAAGTTATTTTGTTTTTGCTAACTATTGTATGCCCGTATGCATAAATCTGGACCACCGGATGGAATAGAATCAAAGTTCATGATATGAGAATCTATGATATTATAATAGGGTAACATGCACCATATAATCACACAAATTTCAACATAAGGGTACTTTGGACAATTAACTATATTTTAAAAAGGAAATTTCGGATTTTTAGGGATAGTTAATTCTCATAATTTTAAAAATCTGAAACTTTAAATTAATTCAATTTAATTCTAACGTAATTTATAAAAATAACCGATTTTATTCCGTCAGAATGATTTTTGTTATAGCGATGTTCTTTCATAATTTTATTCTATTAGAATATTATTGTAAAATCACAGATTCTTGAATCACCGGTTGAAGAATAACAACATTCTAATATATGCATATAACTTAAATACAAATACATATATATTGTTACAGACTAATAGTCTTATACATTTTAATATAATTATACATATTCTAAAAGAATATCAACAAAAATGAATAAAATTCTTAGAAAATAACAACATTCTTTAACTTTGAGTGTGATCAATCTATTATGCATTCTTCAAGTTATTTCTATCAGGTCTTCAACACATTCTTTCAGCCATCCTATCACAAATACAACAAAAACTAAGAATGGTTAAGAACATGTTATCACTTTATATATTCTGACAGAATACACAGAGTATGACATAATACATAGAATACATTCTAGCAGAATACATAGAATACATTCTAACAGAATACATAGAATACATTTTTTCCAGTTGTAACTTTAATTGCCACTATAAAGAATTAAAAACTTGTTACTTGCAACTTGAAATCGTATTTCTAGATGATAAAACTTAACAAACCAACAATTTGCAATTTAACAATCTTGAAATTTTTGTACAATAGAAAAAATAGTAAAATTTAGCAAACCATTCTTACAACAATGATATTCTATGAGAATGCTCTTGAAAGAATGCTCATAGAATGTATTCATTGCCTCATTATGCATTGCTGAAAGGTTTTCAATCAATTCTTACATTGTCATTTACCATGTTTGTGAGAATAATAGGCATCAAATCAATGAGTGTTACTAACCTAATTCTAAAAGAATATTGTGTTAGCTCATTCTGAAAGAATTTGCGGCTTTGAAATAACATTCATTGTATGTGTTTGTATCTTCTTGAACTCAATTCTACATCAATGATAGCCTCTTTAAAACCTAAACCCATAAAAAAACTATGTAATAATAAAATACAATTACATATGATAGACCTGTAATAATAATAAAACTTGTAATATTAAATTACATATCCTCATTTCCATATAACTTGAAAAAATTATAATTTTTTTTATAAACCAAAACTGGAGGCATCCCTCCTGTGCCATTTTTAAATGATGCTAGTTAATTTACTTTTGTTCTACTAATAGATAAAATTATTATTCATAATAATTAGTTGTGCTTGAATATGTTATTTCAAAATATTGATAATCAATATCAATATTATACAATAGATGTAATTGATATTTTTATTAAGAGATTAAACACTAAATAAAGGAATAAGGAAAATCTCTAACCTTGGATTTCACAGCAAACATCGATTGGTTAGAGTATGAAGCATCCTTCAATATTTAAATATCTCATACCTAAAAATCTTCATAATGGAGAACGAGGCGTCTTCTTCAAATCAAGTGGTGATGGTTGCGGATTGAAGTTTTTATTCATTTTTGTTGAATAAAAAATGAATAAAGGGATAATAAATGAAGAGTTCCATTGAGGAGGATTGTGGTTGCCGATTGAAGTTTTTAGGGACTGTGTGAAGGCCGACGACAATTGTAGGGTTTTCTACAAGTTTTGATTTTGGCATCCTATATTTAAAGGGATAATAAATATACTAATTATCTACCATAATTAAATATACAAAGATTATTATAATACTCTTAAATGATTTATTATTTCCTCAATTCTCATTGGTGTATATATGCACACAACAATTGCTAGAAACATTTGAACATATATATATATATATATATATATATATATATATATATATATATATATATATATATATATATATATATATATAGTTTAAGCCTAATTATAAACGAAAATTTGTGTTAATCGAAATATATTAATCCAGAAAATGAATGAAGGCCACTCGGAGAAGAAATGGTCGCAAATCGAAATCTTAACTAGTCTTTGCTCGGTTGACCAACATTATTAAGCAATCGCTCTTGATAATTCAGTGTCTTTTGTTTAATCTTATTTGATTTGGATTGAAATGTGCCATAAGTTAAACATAGTATTAGGACAAGACATTTTGGTTTGACCGACCAAAGGCCATTGCAATTACTTTAATTAAATCGAATACGTCCTTATATATAGTTATGCTAAGAGTTTTAACCAATTGATTTATGTTTAAATCCTGACATTATTCAGCACTTATGATCATGGAGGTTTGTTTAGAGTGATTCCATAACATAATGCATAGCTTTATATTTGCAGCGAAAGATTAGTCGGTACGCGAACATTGACCCGAAACCCTTGTTAGAAAATTTCTATTTCAAAGGAAAAAACAATTGAACCAAATATATAAACTAATGACAAAATTACAAAATGGTCCCTGTGGTTTGCCAAAAGTCAGTCCCTGCTAATTTTTTTTGATGTAAATGGTCCTTGTGGTTTGCAAAACTTGCACAGATGACCCTTTTTACTAACACTGTTAGGGGCTGAATCTGTAAGGGTATTTTCGTCTTTTCAAGTATAAAGAGACTGAATTCGTGACATTTGGTTAAACTACAGGTACCATTTTTGTAATTCGTCTAAAAACAATTTAAATGAGGGGAGGAGGATTTAAACTACAGGTACCATTTTTGTAATTCGTCTAAAAACTGTAAGGGTATTTTCGTCTTTTCAAGTATAAAGGGACTGAATTCGTGACATTTGGTTAAACTACATGTACCATTTTTGTAATTCGTCTAAAAACAATTTAAATGAGGCTGAATCTGTAAGGGTAAACGAGGGAGGAGGATTCGAACTTGGGACCTCCTCCCCTTCTCCCAAATCAACATAAACCTTATACCACTAAGCTGCATCCAAACTTGATTTATAGTTCCGAAAAATAAATTATATTATGTAAAATATCAAAAAAAGATAAATAAAAAAACAAATTACAATTTTTTTACCTAATTTTGTTTAATAAAACAAATTGTACTTTTAAGAAGAAAACAATGAATTTTTACAGCTAGTCTATATGTTCTTTTACGTATTTATTTTATGTAAAATAATTCTTTTTTTATGTATTTAAAAAATACCTTTTTGTATAATACGTTATGTTGTTATAATCTTATAAT
The DNA here is from genome assembly GCF_052849685.1 of Lactuca virosa. Taxonomy (NCBI): domain Eukaryota; kingdom Viridiplantae; phylum Streptophyta; class Magnoliopsida; order Asterales; family Asteraceae; genus Lactuca; species Lactuca virosa. Next base: position 109,897,683 of record NC_136429.1, read on the forward strand.
ATACTTTTACGTTATGTTAACGTCTTTAATTGGTTTAAAGTAAATCTACAAGTATTTTTTTTTACGTAAAAACATTAAGAACATGAAAACATAACGTAAAAAAAAATACTTGAATATGCGCTTTAAATCAACTAAAGCTGTTAAGATAACGTAAAACTATATTTTAGGATTTTTACAACGTAATAACGTATTATACGAAAATATATTGTTTTAAATACATAAAAAACATATTTCACATAAAATAAATATATACAAAAAAAATTACGCTTTTTTTAGGATTACGTTTTTGTATAATATGTTATTATCTTTTTTTATGTATTTAAAAATATATTTTCGGATTATAACAATGTAATAACATTTTGGAAACGTATTTTTTAAATTTATAAAAAAAACATATTTTCCATAAAATAAATACGTAAAAAAATTGTTTTTCTATGTGAAAGAAAAAAAAATTATTTTTTATATGAAAACGCTAAAAATATGTTTTAGGATCATAGAAATGTAATAACATATTATGCGAAAACGTATTTTTTTAAATAAATTAAAAAATATATTTTACATAAAACAAATACTTCAAAAAATTGTTTCTAAAAAATATATTTTTTTTAAAATACACTATATTTTGTTTTATTAATTTTTTTTTTGTAAAAATATGTTTTTTTATTTATTATTGTTAATGTAATTACGATTTTACGTAATATAAGTTAGTTTTTGGAATTATAAACCAAATTAGGATTCTAATGACATAAGGCTTAGGTTTATTTGGAACAAGGGGTGGAGGTCTCAAGTTCGAGTCCTCCTCCCATCATTTCTTAGCATTTTCATTATTTTTAGACGAAGTACAAAAATGATCCCTGTGGTTTACCAAATGTCACAAATTCAGTCCGTTTATACTTGAAAAGACGAAAATACCCTTACAGATTCAGCCCCTAACAGCTGAATACTAACGGCGTTAGTAAAAAAGGTCATCTGTGCAAGTTTTGCAAACCACAAGGACCATTTACATCAAAAAAATTAACAGGGATTGACTTTGTGACTTTTGATAAACCACAGGGACCATTTTTATAATTTTGTCTAAACTAATTGATAAATCAAATGAATGCAAAACCAACATGCACCAAAAAAAACAATGCAATAATGACCGGACAAACTCACAACAATCTTTGCCACCGGAGAAACTCAAACTCAAACCATCATTCATCATTGTGCAAGCCCCAAAAAAGGAATTAACCCTTCTAAAACACAAGCGTTAGCATGTTAAATGGTCATAACATAAAAATTTGTCTAATTTAAACATTTATATAACAATAGAATTAGTCTATAAAATGTAGAATAAATAGAAAATAGTTACCAAAAAAATCACGACTATTGAACAAGGACCAATGCAGTAACTATTTTTTTAACTTTAAAACATTGCATTCATTGAAATCTAAACAAAAAAATTGTCTTTAAAAAAATACAAATGTTTTTGAGATTTGTTTCAAATACAATAGTCAGCTTAAATATAAAGAGTTAATATCATAAAAAAGCATATATATTGGGGGAAGGAATTTTTGTTTTTCCGAAAAATCCTTACGTTACTATTTTCTTAATCTAATTTTAGATTTCATCTCTGTTAAATTTTTAATATTATAAATGACTAGGTTATAACCCGTGGAACCACGGGTAAAAGAGTTATAAAATATTTATGTTATTAATAAGATTTAAGTTTTTTAATAGTTTTTGTATTGATTATTTAAAATTAACATATATATTTATTTGAACATCCGATATACGTTATGTATGTGAGTGAAATTTAATATAATTTCAATTTTTAAACCAAAATATAAATTTGAATAGAAGGAAACAAAAATATTTTACATATGAAAATTAAAAAATTATATAATGATATAAATACGTAAAAAGATTTTATTAAAACACAATTCTTTTCCTTAGATGTTACATAAAAATATATTAATAATTATTTTGCACCACAAAAACATACTTTTAAATCTTCCACATCTACCCTCTCATTCTCTACCAAAAGGCCAAAAATACTTCCATTAAAGTTTCTTTTTACAACTCACACCCCTAAATCAATAAATTTATTAATTTATACAAGTTGAATTAATCAGCAAAGCCATAGTTAAATAGTTTCATCTTCTTTTTCCTCCTGACAGAGTTAATCAATTAAAGTGAAAATATGAAATTTCTATGATTATAAGAATTCGTGTATGTATTTATCAATTTCTTTTACTGAAATCTAAAATTGAAGGACATTAAGGGAAAAAGTGTATATCAACACCAAGTTTAGCAGCAAATGTCATCAAATGCCTCATTTTCCAAGACTTGACTAATGTACACCTACCTATATAAATGATTCCATTCTACTCGGCCTCTTCTTAATATCTTTTTTGTAGCGTTCTTAGCTGATAAAACAAACAACTTCAATTTCAAGATCCAAAAGGTAAAAGTAGTTACAATCGTTAGGTAAGGCAACATGGTAAAGTAAAAACAACTACATTGTTATAAACAACTTGTTACACAAAAGCAAACACACACCATATACTATTTTTTTCAGTACATAAATAAAAGTTTCAGAAAGTAGAACGCCATATAAGGATATGATATTTATTTATTGTCGAGTCCATGTTCGAAATCGTCAAAAAAAAAACCATTTTCAAATGTAGAATGCTATAAATGACAGTTTTCAGAAAGTATAATGTTATAAAAGATTTTTTTTATTTACCATGATTTGCATATGAGTTCTAATAAACGGCAAAAAATAAAAAACAATTAAACAACTTCTTCAGGTTGAGTCATTGAATGAACATGCACATCAACTCCAACAGTTATCACCAATATGACCAGGTGCTTTAACACTTTGGTTGTTTTAATCCAAATGAACAAAGAGAAAGAAAGACCATGCCTCAATGCAGCTCCTTACAAGATACAACTACAAAAATTGTTTAATACTTGAATAATACATCAGACAATGTACCAATTTTTACAAAATTAAAACAAACATGGAAAGTACCCCTTTGTGCAAAGTCAATGGAGAACCCCAGATACTTCCATCTTTTGTGATTTACATCTTGTAACATGGTCGTACCCAACTAATGAAAGTGTCATACCATATAAATTGCATCATCTCATAGAGTATTACTTTAAGTTCAAAAAGAAAAATGTAAAAGTGGAAATGTGCTTATTCCCAGTTATGCTATTCACCTAAACTTTAATCAATCGATCTACCCGGAAGAAGCTCTAAAACCTATTTAAAAAAAAATAAGAAACAGAGTACATGATGAAACACCAGAACCTAAAAACCCAAAAAGATCTAGAAACCTCAAACACAAAATCTAGATTAATCGCAAAAAACTGATAAACAAAAAAATACCCTATAAAAATTAAAACCTTAGCCTAATGTTATTTCCAACAGGTCACAAGAATGTAAAACATTATAGTAATTCGAGTCCCTTCCGATTTAAAATAGCTCCATCCCTTAATAGTACATTACAAATTAATGTAAAGCAAAAGAAACAAATAAATCAAGAATGGGTAAATCACACCTCAATCACGAATATGCTCGAACCCTTGTTTCGTCTTTTGTGGGTCTGTACACTCATCTTTTAAAAATCCAAAATAGACTTGACTACTAACTTTTTGGGTTAGCCTTCCCCGTCCCTTGCTTCTGGAATTTGGAGCAGATACCGGAGATGTGAGATGTTGACCTGAATATAGCCAATATAACAATTATATGATTCAAAAACAAAATAGAAACATAGTATTTGTCTATGTACTACATTTTAGATACCGAGTATACACAATCAAGTACAAATTTGTATGTATTTATTAGAGGCTAAAAAGCCAAAATCAACTATCACATTCATCTTGAACAATGTAACATATTAATTTCAAAGCAACTCCATCTGAAAGCCTACACAAATACTGATCTATAAACTTAACATTATCTTCGATTGTCATGCATTTACCAAATTCAAGTAAATACAAAAAAAAATGCAACACATGTGTTTGTTTGCATATTAAAAAAAAATGAGGTAGAAAAGAACCTGAAAACACCTACAAATAACTTTCAATTACATTAGAGTCCCGGGGGGGGGGGGGGGGGAGGGTGTTGTTGACGATCTAACTGAAGAAACGAACCACGTCCTTTACTTTCTTCCTCAAGCCCATAAACAGTAGGAAAATATGCAATAATTACAAACGAAAAAAGGAAATTAATCTTCCAAACACTAACCATCCAGCGGAAGATGAGCAGTGGTGTCTGGGAAGATAAAAAAAACGTAAATCATTGAATAAGGAAAAAAACAGAACTGAATTCAAATCAACTCAAAATCTTAGGTTTAGGAGAAAAACACAACCAAAAAGAGCAACATTTGAGAGGGGACAGAGACATTGGTGAGGGAAATATATGATTTCAAAACTGAAATTAAAGTCCCTATTTTATTGTAATCTATCTTTAATTTCCGGAGAAAAGTAGATGAGAATAAAAAGTTTATTTTAAATTTGAACAGGTATACAGTTTCCAAAGTCAAGAAGGCGAAATCGAAGGAAATGGAAGCGTGATTTAGGGAGTAAACAGGTGAGCCGATAGAGCTTGGGGGTTTAAAAGATGAAGGGCATATTAGGTAGTTTACTTTAAAATTTCTTTAGCGGAAGAAGATGACACGTAGGAAAAAATAGTTTCTTTTATTAAGATAGAGGAAGAGGATTTGATTCTTATTAATGTCATTAATTATACTGCTCACTCATATTTTTCATTTTTTTTTATTGTTTAGAGTGTTCTCAATGATTTTCACTATTAGAATTTGAAGAAAACATTTGATTTGTTAGAAACTAATAGAAATATTTGTACTAAATTGACTTGGTATCGTAGATTATTTTAAGAATCAAATATAAAGAAAACATACAACCTTCAATCTATATTTGAAATATAATAATTACCTTTTATGTTTTCCCAATTAGAAACATTGTGAGACCAGACAATTGCTTTTCACATGCTACAATATTCTTTGAGCATCTTGTAAATAGATTTTGATATACATTTTGTCGACAAGAATTTGACACGACGTCTTCTCTTTGCTTAGAAAAAAAGTCAAATGTTTTCTTCAAATTTTAATGTTATCAACTATCAAAAGCAACGTGAACAACAATAATAACAAAGAAAAAGACCTGGGAATTGTGTGTCAAAACAAAAAAATATGGTTCAAAATAATAAGTTTGTCAAATATTTTGATTTTTTGGTAATAACTGTTTTTTCGGGGAAAAGAAGGTTTAATGGTTTTTAAAATAATAATTATCTAAAATCGGAACATTACCGGTCAACTATTATAGCTTTTTATATATTAAAATATTAAGAACAGCACGTTTTAAATACTAATGATTATATTTTTGCAATCGGTAAATTCAGATGATCAGATTATCAATTGAATCTATTATAAATAGAGTAAGTGGCAACTTATACGGCAGATGTGTAAAACTATTATAATTTTTACTGGAAAAAAATAGTCTAGAGTTGTATTCGAAATCGATATCCACAATATTTTGAAACGATTATTACTACAAAATAGATACATTTATATTTAATATAAAGAAGATATAATTTTAAGAAAACTTAAAATAAAAAAATATTGTATCTTGTGAATGCGGTAAGACGTTGACGGTGATAAAGGTCAAGATATACGGCGAAGACAGGTGCAAGTGCAAGTCGCCAAGTCGGCTACAAACACAAACCCACTCATCCATAGTTGAACAATCTAGTCATCCTCCACGTTGACTCTTTTTGAAATTCCCAATCTACCCTTCTTAGTTCTAATCATGTGCTCCATCTATAAATTTTAAGAGCATCTCTACGTGGTAGTTTTCTTACCAAGCTTATTATTATTTGAGCATGTATAGGTTTGCTATCGGAATGTATAGGTTTTTGCAAATGACACTCCAACAACTTAGTAACTTCTAACATCGTAGGAGGCGTTTGATTCAAGTAATGTTTTGCAAAAAAATATATTATATGTTTAGATGACAATTAATGATATTTATTTTCTGTTTGTTTTAAAAATTTGTTAAATGAATTGGAAAATAGCTTATGAAATATGATGAAAATACATTTTATTGATGTTTTACAACTTACTTTTATTTCTTTGAAAAATTATGAATTTTTTATTTAATTAAATTATTCATTTATTATAATATTCTTATCCGTTCAAATTTATGTTTTTTTTTTCTTGAATTTGCTCATAGTATATAATACAAAAAAGAACTTTATAAAACAAATATATCTAATCACACTTTATAAAAACAATTAACAAATATATTGTTTTGAGACGAGGTCTAAAGCAACTTAGTCATGACTTTAAATGCAAATTTAAAGTGTTAAAATAAAATAAAAATAAAAACATGTGTGTATCAACATCAAGACCTAACAAAAGAGCTCACCCACATAATGTAATTTAGACCATACTCTCAAGGGTTAATGTCAATTATAGCACAACTAACTTTATTGTTTTATTTTAAAAGGCCCTTCATATATATATATATATATATATATATATATATATATATATATATATATATATATATATATATAGGGCTAAGTTATAATGTGGATGGACAACTATTGTGCGGACGTGTGGACAATGCTATTCTATGATAATTACTACGAGAATAGGTTGTTTGCTAATGTAAATACGTTCAACCTCACACAACTATTGTCATTTTCATGCATTCTCACTAATTCTTATTCATTTTTGTTCTCACGCATCATTTTTACTCATTTTCATTGTTACAGAATATGACTCAATAAACACTCTGACAACATTATGAGAGAATGAGAATAATAAAAAAAGTCTATAATAACCTTATAGATGATTTAATTAGTGAGAATGCGTGATAATGACAACAGTTATGTAAGATCGAACGTATTCACATTACCAAATAACATATTATCTTTGTTATTCTCACATAATAGCATTGTTCACACGTCCGCACAATAGATGTCAATCCACATTTGAACCTAGCTCTATATAGCAAATATGTCATGTGCTACGCTCAGCGTAGCGCATATCTATACTCGGCGTAACACACTGCTCTATGCTTGGCGTAGAGCCTCAAATGAAATGGAGGATTAACATGCTACACTAAGCGTAGAGAAATTTACGCTCAACGTAGCTCTACTAATGTCTAAACTTCCATATTAATCTTTTACTACAACAAGACAACCTTCCAACTCTCAGATCTGAATCTAATGGGTGTCTTAACGGGTAACGTGTATGACTTTATCCCTTTCCATGGCCAAATAGAGCACAAAACCAAACCCTAAGTCCCTAATACCAACTTTTTCTCAAGAACTCATGCATGGATGGGTGAGAGTGGCCAAGCTCTTATTTTTATGGGTTTACAAGCTCAAAAACTTTTGGAAATGATACTCAAATGGTCTGGAGTAACTCATTGTAACACCTCAAATTCAAACCAAAATTTTCACTTTTAAATTACTCAAAATATTGTTCTCAAACCATGTCATCGGAAAAACGTAAGTGTCAAATACAAATCATCATCACAAAATATTAGAGTATCACAAAATGCCTCAGTAATAAATCTCCCAACGAGTGTGTACAATCAGACCTTCGCCTTTCCACGATCCTCAAACGTACCTGAAACACATATAATCAACAGCTGTAAGCACGAAGCTTAGTGAGTCCCCAAAATACCACATATATCACAACATAAATAAACAACTATGAGTTATCAGCAACCCTGGGGACTATCAGCAGTCCCAGTGGGCAAACAGCACACCATGTGGGATATAAGCAACCATGGAGACTATTTGCAGTCCCAGTCACACAAAAACAACATAACACAATAATAACAGTTAGACCCAGCTGGTCATCACAGATACAACTATTCTACCACACAGGTAAGAATAAGTGAGGAGACTCATCTGATACTGATGACAGATAAATCTCACACCTGAACTGTCGGAACTAGACTCCACCTAATATCACAATAATTAACCCTAATTAATAATTAAGGTCCATAACTCAACTCACAAGTCCAAATTCCATAACTAAGCCCCTTAAGGGAAAAATGCCATTTTGCCCCTTCCCTAGTCCAAAACCCTAAAATATTGACCAAAATTCAAAGTCAGCAAAAAGTCAAATGCCCAGCGCGTACGTTGGGCGTACACTTCTCCTACGTACGGCATACTCGAGGGATCCTATTAGTCGAGGTCAGGCCTGGCTACGCTGGGCATAGCTAGAAGTACGTTGGGCGTACATCAGTTGTTTCCAAAATTCACTCCTAAATGTCTTAATCATTAAGACATGCAATCCAAATCTAGATATGATCTTCATAGAACGTTTTAATCCATAAAGTCCATAACTTTATGCTTTTGCATGGATGAAACAAGCTCAAACCTCAAAACCCTAACTTAAATCCTGCTCATAACCCTTACAGTCTTGCATAGAAAGAAAGGGACCATCAAGCAACCATTTTTATGAATCTAGATGACTTAAAACACCTTAAAGGACAACTACAATGCTCTGGAGTACCTCATACTCACAAAGTTCCAAGCTTTAGCACAAAAAGCTCATAAAAACTCATCTATGGAGATCTAGAAAGAAACGTATCAAGGTATAAACTTTATACCTTCAAAAGATACACAAGGTGAGGTAGTTTTTGGACCAACAAGATTGCAAGAAACACCACCTTCTTCAATAGCCTTCTTCTTCAACAAAAGAGCACCAAAATCACTAAAAAGCTCCAAAATCTTCACGCACAAGGCTTAGGCTCGAGATTAGGGTTTTATAAGGAGTGGATGTTGATAAGGAATGTCCAAGAGAGGCATAAGGTGGATTAAACAAGAAGCAAACCCTTGAAATTAGGGTTTGGAGGCTGAGCTAATATGCCCTGCGTACCACACGTACGCCCAGCGTACCAGCATGGCTTCTGCGTTCCAGGTCTCTAACAAGTACGCCGCCCGTACCTCACGTACGCCCGACGTACGACTGAATTGCAATTCTTTTAACAACGAGGGACCAAAAATGTAAACTTAAATTAAGCCAAGGACAAAATGGAAATACCTGAGAATCGGATGTTACACCCATACTCACAAAGACCAAGGTTATGGGGACCAAAAATACAAAAACTCAAGACTAACTAGATCTAACTTGAATAATCATCAAGATGGAAGATTTATACCTTCTGTAGGTGGATTATAAGATGCAAAATCCGGATCTACAAAGCTTGGAATTATACCTTCTGTAGGGGACTATCCTACGCTCAATGTAGGACATCAAAATGCAAAAATGACAATTTAAGCTTTAAAGAATTATACATGAGGATACGGGTATTATAGTGGTTTTCTAAAAAAATGCACTTTCAGGATATATCTTTAGGCAACGTTACACCGTGTAACGCCTGCAGATTCGGGCTAGTCAATTTAAAGATAATAAATATTAAAAATAACTTTTTGATAAGATTACTTAGGACAAATAATCTTAACAAAATTCATAGTATATGTGACAAGGATTTCATACATATAGAGAACGTTGAAATCCGACTTCATATGAAGAAGTTATGCTTCTTCGAAGTTTCACGATTAACCGGTACGGATCTGCGCGTCATAGAAAAGTGAATTTTTGATAAATTACTTTTTAGCCTAAGTGATCTAAACTGAAGTCGTAGTAGTCGTTAAATCGAGAGTGTACATGTAGAGAACATCTAAATCTAGCTTCATTAGAGGAATTTATGATTTTTCTAATATTCATTGTAGGAGTATACAATTAAGAAATTAAATTTTAGATCGGTCGATTTTTGGCCGAAACAATCTAAACGAGAATTGAAGATATCGTTAATAGGAGTTAAATGATATAAAGATAGTCCAAAACGGACACCAGATGAGAGAGTTATGCATTTTATATGGGCTTTAACAATCTCAGCATGTGTAAAATAAATAAAGTCAAATTTAGTCGACATAATCTAAATAAAAGTTGTAGATCCCGTTGATAGTTACACGTTGATATAAAGAGCATAAAAAACGGAGCTCGTATAAAGAAGATACATAATTTTGAAAATCTAAAAATCGGCACGAGTGCGCACGTCGCACATAGCTTGCACCCCGAAGTCAGCCACACAGCCCCACCCATATCAGGACACGTGTTAACCAAACAATGGACTGACGTCATCATAGTGTGCGACGCGCATGTGTAATTTCCCTTCTATAAATAGCATTTCATATGCAACCCCTTTCCCTCATACCTTAAAGTCTCTCTCTTGAATTCTCTCTACTGTAGCCCCATTTCTCCATGATTTTGGCATTCCAGAGTAGCCCTGCAACCCCTGAGAGCCCGACATCTAGTAGCTAGCAGGCCAGAGTTCTTCCACCACGATTTCCGGATTTTTGTCAAGAAAACCTCTATAAGTTAAGCTACACTCTATCACTTTAATTGTAACTTATATTAATAGTAATAAGTCGTTATTATGAACCTATAAATAAGATTTATCAGTAATTCCAAGTCGTTATACTGATTGATCTACTTACATGAGAGGTGTCTAGAATGGTCACGTTGGCTTGGTTGTTGGATATCCGAAAAGCTATTATACCAAAATGATCCTGCCTCCCAACTATCATGCCAGGTTAATCATTACTTGATAGATCTTGATGTAGACATTTAGATTAGTGAGGAATCTAGACTATAATTATCACAAGGATTACGAAACTAAACTAAGGCTTAGTATTTTATGCGTCTAGGTCTTTTAAAAGTACAAAGCCAAGTGCTGCCGAAATCGTCAGTTATCCACTCTCTCAGGTGAGTGCATAGTTAGTTTCAAACTTACACATAAATACAAGTATTCTAAATGCTTAATTGATATGTGTGTTGTATTTGCTATGTTTAATGTAGTTGTACATGTAACATCACGTGTTTCAAGTATTTTCAAATCCTTCCTTTGGTTTTAAATTATGTCATTTTGGTCCTTGGATTGTAAAGATGTAGCCCTGAGAAGCCCTAGTGGCAAAATGGTAATTTTGGGAGCAGGAGTTGTACGCTGAGTGTACATGTGAGTACGCTAAGCGTACTAGGGCGCGTCCTAGTATATTGGGCGTACACATATATACGTTGGGCGTACTTATGTCCGAGTGAAACCCTAATTTTTAGGGTTTGAGGGGTATTTAAACACCTTTATGGATCATTTAGCCTCATCCTTTTCAGCCTCCAAGCCATTGAGTCGTTTTTGGCAAACCCTAACCCCATAAGAGAGTTTTTTGAGCTAAAAGTATGTTCTTTGTGTGATTAAGGAATAAGGAGTTGCATCAAGGAGGTTAGAAGTTGAAGCAAGCTTGTGGATCTTGGATCATCACTTTATTGGGAAGCTCCAGAAGGTAAAAAGTTGCTACCTTTATGTTTTGTTTGCTTAGATCTCTCTTTGGTAGCTTTATGATGTTCTTCTTGTCCCAAAAGTCCCATTTTTATGCATGTTTGGTTTTGGACGTTTTGGGCTGTTCTTTCAGACCCTATGAAGGGTTCTAAGCCATAAAAATGAGGTCCCTTTAGCTTTTTTGGCTCAATGCTTCTTGAAAAAGGTCTTAATGGATTAATACCATGTATTAAGGACTTTTTGGATGTTTAAAGTCATAAAGTTGGTGACTTTATGACTCTGGGGTGCATTTGGACCATGGATCTGAAGTTTGGGCTTAAGTGCTTAAGCCATTAAGCACTTATTGAGGTTTTAGGCTCTACGAGGGTACGCACGACATAGAAGGGAGTACACCCCGCATACTCAGTGAACGTCCCCGTATTTCGGTCAATGCGAAGCTTGTGTACGCTGCGCATACCTCCGGAGTACGCCCCGCGTACTCGCACGGTTCAACCATTTTCGAGTTAACTCGGCTGGGTTGACTCGGTTGGGTTGACTCGGCTGGGGTGAATCAATGGGTTTATGGGTTTTGACCAGTTGATCATGTTTGATCAAGTTTTACTTTTAAGGGTATTTTGGGTATTATTGGGTTTTTATGGAATTGGTCACTTAGTGGTTGTAGGCATTTGAGTTGAGAGCTGAGATTCGGAGTCGGGCCTTATCAGTTCTGTGCTACTTGTGAGATGAGTTTTTCTCACTATACTTTTGGGTCGAAGACACCAAGGCCAGCCTATTGGTTTGATAATCTGATATTGTTGATATGCTGAGTATGGAATAGATATGCATGCTAGTTTTGATATGCTAGTCTGGTAGGTCTGTAGGACTACCTGTAATATTGTCTGTTTATCTGTATATGATATTATCTATTATATGTCGACATATTGTGTGGGTTGGGTTGAGGTTGTACTGCTCCATGATGTAGCCAACAAATTGTGGAGCATACCAGTTATGAGTTGAGGGTCAGGGAGGGCACGTCAGACTCATATTGAGGGCTCATAAGCATTCCAGATACGAGCTGAGGGCCGGGAAGGGCATGCCAGACTCGTATTGAGGGCTTAGTGGTAGTCAGTCTGATGACTGATCAGACCGGGGAGCAAGCCAAACATAAGCTGTGCGCCCAGGGGGGGCAAGCCAGACTTATGTTGTGGGCTTAGGGGTAATCCAGTCTGTTTGTTGTGGACCCATTGCATGCTGTTATTATGTTTATGCTATTTGCTTGTCTATTGGTATTTTGAGGGAACTCACTAAGATTTGGGCTTACAGTTTTAAAATTATGTTTCATGTATCTCAGAGGATTGCGGGAAGGCGAAGGCGTGATCGTGCACCTTCTCATGTTTTGTTTCATGATTTTGGGATTTCTATGATATTGACATATTTTGGAAAACTATTTGTAAACAATGATGATTTTTGGGTTGTTATAAAATTTTAAAGTTTTCATGAATTTTATGGTTGTTACAGTACATTATGATTGTTATTTTATTTAATCGTATATTTATCATACTTATTAATATGATTGGGTAGTGAAGTATTGCGCGAAATAACAAATGAGAGGTTGTGATAGAGCTGTATGAGATAGTGGTTGTGATAGGTTAGTGAAAGTCGTGCGAAATAATAAGTCGCGCCTGCCATGTTTATCCAAAGTACTTTTGTACTGTCGTGCTAAACCAAAATACTATTGTATTATCGTGCCTGTCGTGACTATCCAAAGTACTAAGGTACTGTCGTATCGTGCCTGCTGTGACTATCCAAAGTACTAAGGTACTGTTGTGTTGTCGTGTTTACACGAAGTATTATCATACTGCCATGCCTAATCATCTAGGAATTAAAGTTATCTGCTGATAAAGATCCTATAAGAAAGATCCATTGAGAGCATCGTATTATGATTAGTAAGTGAGAGTAACAGGAGTGGGGTAATTAGGTTATTTGAATGCTGAAGAATATATAATTAAATATTATAATATTGTGGGTTGAAACCCCTATGTATCTCACTAGGTTTCCTAACCTGACCCACTCAATTTCTTTATATCACAAGTAATTATATATGGATAATGATGTATGTTTCTGTTGAGAGATTCAAGGAGATGTTGCCCGTTAGTGTAATGAAAGGTAGTAAGTCTTCGTTTATGCTTATGTACCTTGTATCAGTTATGACATCCCGAGTTTTGAAAATATGAATGAAAAACATTTCTTCTAAAATGCCTTGATTTTATATGTCATATCAAGCGTATTTTGGGACCAATTCCGCAATAAAAGAAATACTATGTTTTTAAATACGCATAAATAAAATTTTTAAAATGACCGTAAATTTTGGGATGTCACACGCCGGTAGTCCTTGTGGTTTTAAAATCATGCATAATTGGTCCTTTTAGCTAACCCTGTTAAAAAAAAGGTTTTATATATATATATATATATATATATATATATGAAATTACCTATTTACCCTCTTTATTTATTTTGTCTTTTTTAATAAGAACTACTCTCTCTCTCTCTCTCTCATCGATACCATCCCTCTTAATCCTCTCTTATCTCACTGGAAACATTGTCTCCCATTATGAGTGTCTAGACTCACAACACTCTAGTTGTTCTTGTCACCAAATCGCCAATTATTAATGTCTAGACTCACAACACTTAATGTTGATCTTGTCGTCAACTAGACCCTTAGCCTGCAACATAAAGTTTGTCTGTACGCATATTGACATTTAACACAAAGTTGGAATGCCTCAACCCCCACCACATATGTCGAAATATACATAATAATAGATAAACATACAGTTCGACATCACATGTAATAGCCTATAAGTCTACCTGCCTAACAACATACCATATTTTGATCACATCCTAGCACTCTAGGACCCATACTATAGTAAATAGTATAGTGAGAAAACCCACCTCACAAACAGAGCATGTAATCTCTACAGCTCGTAAGAATGTGAAGGTTGGTCCCACAACCATCTAAATATTGACAAAAGGTCAACCTTAGACAATGATCTAAACCATAAAGTTTGACTTGTGGTCAGACTTTAACAAAAAGTCAAAAAGTCAACAATTAGTCAGAAGGCACGCCACACATAGAAACTCACACCCTGCGTCTCTCAAAACAACAAAATAGTCGGGTCCTGGACTTAAACATACGCGTCTTCTGAAAACTCAAAGGCGAACCAACTCCCCAAACAGGCATGTCACACCCAGGCAATCCCAACTTAATTTTTATGACTTAATCTGTTAAGTCCATGTATCCAATTCTTAAATATGGTCATGAATGATGTATTAATGGATAAAGTTTCCAACTTTATCCATTCAAACCACCCAAACTCACTAGAGCTAAAACCCTAGTTTCCTAAAAGTCTAAGATCTCATTTTCAACATGAAAGTAGTAAAGAAATCTCTTTACATGCTCTCAAACTCAACCAAAAGATCATATCTAAAGTTTAGAATGATGCAAAGATCACGAAGTTGTCTAAACTCCAGAGATTAAACCATTAAAGGGACCAAAACACTAAAAAATGGACTAAAACACCAATATCTTCTGATTTCGAATATGAGATATCAAAAAGCAAGGATCTTTGTTACTTACAAAGGTCCAGAAGATAGATAAAGGTTAAGATCTCCGATTTCAAAGCTCCATAATAAAATCTTGCAATAATCCTTCAGTCTAGAATCACCAAAAGCACACCAAATAGTTAAGAAGAGAGAACAGAGGCTCAAACCTAAGAAATGGAGGCTATAGTTTCTCAAGAATCGTTCTAAGGATGATGAATATTGAGAATGAACAAACTCTAAGGGTTAATGGCCTTTAAATACCCTCCAAACCCTAAATAGAACAATCAGTCCATGGGCCTAAGCGCGCTGCACCCTATAAGTGGCGCTCCACGCTCACGTGCGATAAATTCTAGATTCTTAGTTTTAAAAATTTAATGAATTAAACATATTAAAGCCAGAATAAATTAAGTACCAGGAAAATGGATGTTACAAATCTATTTGGTGGCTTGAAGAAAAAAAAGAACCTGAAAATATTAAATGTTAATGTGTGTGTATTTTTTTTCCTAAAAAAGGTATATAAAATTGAGATTTTATTCACATTAATCAAATTACAAAAATAGTCCATGTGGTATATTACATTTTTCATAGTTAGTCTAAGGGTAAATGAGTCTTTTTGAAAATATTAACATCACAAAAGTTAGATTTAACTGCCAAAAGACCAACCACATAACGTATAGAAACCACAAGGACCACCGATCTTGTGTTTCCTAAAGATATCCTGAAAATGCAATTTTTGAGAAATCATAGGGACCATTTATAAAATTTATAGAATAGAATAAATTACAAATTTGGTCCTTAAGTTTTACATAAAATTGTAAGTTGAGTTGAAATTTTAAAATTATACAAATATCATTGTTTGCATTTCATGTTTATATGATCTATGTGCTTTACTTAAAATTAAATGTTTAGTCCAAATTTCAAATCTAGTTTTTTATTGTATAGGGATCATTCCTACAACCAAATGCCAATATAAAGATAATATTGGGATAATTTAAAATTTTGTAGGGAACTATTATTTTTTGTAAAGCATAAAGACCAAATTTATAACTTACTCTATATAAGAATATAGAATGAATATAGTTTCATATTTTACTTAGGGTTGTTTAATATTTGATAATTGAGTCAGATCTGATTGAGTTAATGTATGATTGAATGAGACTTAACCTCTTATCAGACCCCGTAAAAGGTATATCAGAGGCTATAAGACCGAATCAAAAGGCTTCTAACTCCGATATCAAACAAACAGAAACCAAGTTAGACAAAACCTCTTAGCAGACCCAATACAAATCATATGACTCCTTATATGGTTCCCGTGATTTGAAAACTTTTTGTGGTTTCTAGGAATATCAAGTTTGATCCCTAACTTTTTTTTGACTTCAAGTATGACCCATGTGGGTTATTTATTTATTTTTTTGGATGGTCCTTTTGGTTTCCTCCGTCAAATTGAATCCATTAAGTGACATCACGTACAAAGCAGGCGAGGGTATTTTGGTCATTTCACTTAACCCCTTCCAATTTAACCGAATGGGTTGTGACATCCCCAATTTCATGGCAGAAAAGACCGATTTCGTTTATGTTTTTTAAAATAAAATCAGAGTAATCATTTGATTAAAAGTGTTGCGGAATTTGTTCCCAGAAAAACATGATAAATATGTTATCAAATCATTTCCGAAGAAATGTATTTTATTCATTTAAACCATTAGGATGTCATTGTCAATAAAGAAACATAAGCATAAACAAAACTTACATTCATTTACACTAGTGATCTACATCTCTTTTAAATCTCTCAATGTAAAGTAGCTTCATATCGACACCTGTGATACAAATAAGCTTGAGTGGGTCAGGTTGGGAAACCTGGTGAGTACATAGGGTTATCAACTCACAATAATATAATTATTATATTTAATCATCAAACAATCAACCCAATTACCCATCCCCATTATCTTCTTTAATCTTAAGGATCTACCCTAAGAATCATCTATCCTTCATTCCTAAGGATTATTCTAAGGAATAGGCACGAAGTCCATCGCTGCCCGAGGTTTATACTATAAGCACTAACAAACGTCGATCCCCACATACTGATCCTATACAGTGATCTTACAAGATCTAGCCTAAAGGATCGATATGAACAACCAATTGACGAAGCTGCTTCGGAAATTCCCTAGCAGCAAACGAGGATCGATAAAGACATCAAATGAGAGGAATGGAATAAGTTTCACCACGAACCTTCGTTCGTAAAAGAAAGAACCACAAGACAATTAAGTCAGGGGTAGTTATCTGGATAACAATGCCTAGCCGTGGTCCGAATATCGTGAGGTATTTTACCCCCAGACTCACCCTATCCAGCATCGAACTTTGCCTAGCAGTGATCTGAATATCGTGAGGTATTTTACCCCCAGACTCACCCTATCCAGCATCCAACTTTGCCTAGCAGTGATCTGAATATCGTGAGCTATTTTACCTCCAGACTCACCCTATCCGGCATCATAACACCAGACATACCTAGTAGTGGTCTATTACCGACACACTTCATTAGGCAGTCTACGAAATTCCCACACTTACTTCGTGAAAGGAAACGCTGACACATGAAGTTCGTCCAATCACTTCATAAAAGAAACGAAGACTCCAAAGCTCTTCGAAATAAAAAGTATAGGGAAAATACTAATAAAGTACCCACGTACGCTCCCGTACCCCGACACGTAATAGTGTCAAAAAGAAGAACTATCGGATGAACACATAGTTCAAAAACACCTAATGAACATATAGTTCGAGAACACCTTATGAACATATAGTTCGAACATACCTACCGGTTAAGAGTCTGCTAACGTTCCACTGGACTATCTAGAGTAGTCTGTGGTCGTTGTCTATACTCTGCTAGATGACTAAATCATCTTAAACATCGATACCTATCATCAATTTTTATTTCATCACACATCATCCAATTCATCTACCCATGTTTTACCCAACATATTTGTAGATATAAAATACATATACAGTTTAAATAAATTAAACCATGTATAAAATTGTTCATCCATCATAGATAGCAAGTATACAGATAATATGCACACATAACACGTAATTTATATAAAATACTTCATATCTATGTGTAAGATGAAAATAATATGCACTCACTTGATTTAACGATAATTGGGCAACACTTCGTTTCCTAAAACAAACGTTTTCGATAAAACCGGGATGTTTTATTGAAAACCGGGCCCTGCAAGGGTGGAGCTTCAAACCGAAAAGATAAATTTATCGGGCTTCTCGGGTACTTCGGGACATGTTTTGGGTGTTGGAAATGATCTCGGGGCTTCGGGGGAAGTGGAAATGGTGAAAATATGAGTTTAGGGGTGAAAAAGGGCAAAATCCCAAAGTTACCCGGGAAGTCTCGCACCCTTCTATTTATAGGGGGAGGCTTCGGACCGAGGGGGCAGGTGGCAGCAGCAGCGAAGGGCAGGTGGCTCCAGGTGGCTCGCATGCAAGGCTCCGGGTGGCTCGTGCGAGGCTCGGACACGTGAAGACACGCGTCAACT
Organism: Lactuca virosa; assembly: GCF_052849685.1. Classification (NCBI taxonomy): domain Eukaryota; kingdom Viridiplantae; phylum Streptophyta; class Magnoliopsida; order Asterales; family Asteraceae; genus Lactuca; species Lactuca virosa. The sequence goes on from NC_136429.1 coordinate 109,916,168, forward strand.
TCGAATTGGACCTGGGCTTCGGATGCGAGGGTTGCGACACGCGGGTCGGACAGCTGGCTTCGGACGCACCATGAGTCGGACACGAGGCAGCTTCTGATTGGCCGAGCCTTCGGTGCGAGGATGGTGCGACACGTCTCGCCAGCTGGCCTCGGATGACTCAGCAATTCGGACACGTGGCATGCTACGAGCGAGGGTGACGTGGCCTATTCCAAACCATGCCAAATTTCTCGGATTTCGTGTTTTTCTCGATTTTTGAGCCAAAACTTCTAAAATCCATAATTTTCGCATACGGGCTCCGTTTTTGACGTTCTTTATATGCACGTGTAGGACGTTTTTGACGTTCTTTATATGCACGCATACGGGCTCAGTTTAATGAACACTAAGAATTTAATTTAGATCACCAAGGCTAAAAAATAGTTTATCAAAAACTCACTTTTTACGTCATTCGGCGCCGTGCCGGTTTTGTCGCGAAACTTCGACAGGTCATAACTTCTTCGTTATAACTCGGATTTCGGTATTCTTTATATATCCAGAATCCTTGTCACGACCACTACAACTTTCTTAATAGATATCGGCTTTATCTAATATTTATTTTCGACGCTCATTTTTATTCGTAATTAATTAAATCCTAATAATTAAGCATAAAACACATAATTCACATAATAATCACATAATTCCTCTTCATTTCTTCAAAATGAGTTACAAATGTTGACCTAGACTATTTCATCATCATTAATGCCTATCCTGGAAACACGGGCGTTACAATTCTCTCCCACTTAGGATGATTCCGTCCCCGGAATCACACATCAGCAAACAAATGCGGGTAGTGACTCATCATGTCACTCTCCGTTTCCCAGGTGATATTTGGCCTATTCGTATGTTTCCAACGCACAAGCACTAAATCGACCATCTTGCGTCGCAATTTCATAGTCTTACGGTCAACAATTGCCTCTGGTTCTTCAATTAACCTCTTGTTTTTATCCAACCTTAATTCAGAAATTGGAATTATGTCGGGCACATCTCCCGTGAACTTCCTCAAATAACACACATGAAAGGTGTTATAAATACCCTCTAGTTCTTCTGGTAATTCTAGCTTGTAAGCTTGATTCCCGATCCTCTAAAGAACTTTAAACGGTCCAATAAACCTTGGACTCAACTTTCCCCTTTTACCAAATCTTATAAGTCCCTTCCACGGCGAGACTTTAAGTAAAACCGAATCTCCAACTTCGAATGATATCGGTTGTCTTTTCTTGTCAGCATAGCTCTTTTGACGATCTTCAACAGCTAACATCCTTTCCCTAATCACTTTCAACTTTTCAGCAGTCTAATGGACTATTTCAGGTCCCATAAACTGCTTTTCCCCAGCTTCCAGCCAACATGACGACGTTCAACACTTTTCTCCATACAAATCTTGGTAAGGTGCCATCTTGATGCTTGAGTGGAAACTATTATTATAGGAAAATTCTACCAGAGGTAAATGTCCATCCCAGTTACCTTGGAATTCCAGGGTACATGCTCTCGGCATATCCTCCAACGTTTGAATTGTTCGTTCACTCTGACCATCTGTCTGCAGATGGTAAGCAGTACTCAAACATAACTTTGTACCCAATTCCTCTTGTAGACTTTTCCAAAACCTTGAGGTAAAATGGCTGTCACGATCTGATACAATCGTTAATGGAACACCGTGAAGCCTCACAATTTCCTTCACGTAAAAATTCGCAAGCTTTTCCATAGACTATTTCTCGTTGGCTGCTATGAAATGCGCACTCTTAGTGAAGCGATCAACGACCACCCAAATCATGTCGTGACCGTTCTTTGTTCTGGGTAGTTTAGTCACGAAATCCATGGTGATGTCTTCCCATTTACCCATGGGTACAGGTAAAGGTTCTAAACTCCCATACAGTTTCTAATGTTGTGCCTTAACCCTATCACATGTCACACACTCGACCACATACTTAGCAACATCGAGCTTCATCGTCGGCCACCAGTAATATGGTTTTAGATCCCTATACATTTTTGTGCCGTCGGGATGAATCGAGTACATGGTCTTGTGAGCTTCTTTCATCAGAAGATCTCTTACTCCTCCTGTCTTAGGTACCCAAATCCTACCTTGGAATACCTTCAGTCCTTGATCGTTTGTATCAAACACTAACGTTTTTCCCAAACGTTCTTCTATTCGGTCATTTTTCTCTAAAGCTTCCTCTTGAGCTTTCTTTATACTTTCCACAATTGTCGAGACAAATTCCATTCTCAACGCTTCTGGTCTTTTCTTTTCAAGGTTTACCTTCCGAGTGAGAGCATTAACAACAACATTTCCTTTACCAAGGTGGTAAAGTATCTCACAGTCGTAGTACTTGAGTAACTCTAGCCAGCATCGTTGTCTCATGTTCAATTCCTTCTGATTAAAGAGATATTGAAGACTCTTATGATCAGTGAAAAGTTTGCATTTAGTGCCATAAAGATAGTGCCTCCATATCTTTAAGGCGAATACTACCGCTGCCAACTCTAGATCATGAGTGAGGTAGTTCTTTTCATGCTCTTTCAATTGCCTCGATGCATATGCTATCACTTTATCCCTTTGGGTCAAAACATAACCTAACCCAACTCCAGATGCATCGCTATAAACTGCGAAGTCATCAACTCCTTCAGGCAAAGAAAGAATTGGTGCTTCACACAATTTCTTCTTTAACTTCTCAAAAGCTTCCTTATGCTTCTTATTCCAAGTATAAGTAGCTCCTTTGTGGGTCAAAGCTGTTAATGGAGTAGCGATCAAAGAAAAGCCTTGGATAAACCTTCGGTAATATCCAGCTAATCCTAAAAAGCTTCAGATCTCCGTAGGACTTTCAATCGTAACCTTCCAGTTACAAAATAAATCCTTATTGAGGACTCCTTCTTCTTCTTAGAATAAGTACTTTCCTTCATTGACTGTAACAGACCGATGGGTCATGTTTTAATGATCTCTCATCATATAATGCAATGCTTAGACTCAGGTCTCTTAGAGACAAATTCCAGAACAGACTATACCTTCCTTCATGTTCTAATGTGATACAATCACATTTAAACATGTATCATTTCTAACTACCAACTTCTTTAACAACGAGCGCGATACTTCTATTGATCGCTTTGATCATCTTTCACTTCAATTTGGCTTAAGTCAAATGCTACATCGAACTTGGTTCTCTGAACCACGTAACATACTCATCTTAGTCGGACTCGATTCGATATGACCTCTAGGGTCGGAATAACAATCATCCTCTTAGTCATTACCGAAACGACGGTAACGACCTACTTGAACAAAAACGAAATCAATTACTAGCTTCTTGGTAACCTTGTGACTTTCCCTGATCCAAGAGTGAGTCCTGTGCTTCCAGTAGTATAGATCTCTACTACTATTCACACCTACTCATACTCGTCCCAAGTATTGTCTCGCAGTCCCAAAGTCCTAAAATCACGAAACAATTTAACACATACGAATGCGTCCAATTAATCATAAAAAATTTCCTAGACTCTACTAGGACTTCTTCCATGCGTATCTTCAATCATCAATTCTACTTCAACTCAGTTGGTGATGGAAATTCCAGACGATGGGACAACTTCAAGAATTACACCAATCGTTCCATCATCCTGCCAATCGAAGGTGTACTTCAGACGTACCGTACTCCTTTAAACGTTCCGTTATTTTATCAGACACATTCTAAAGGCAAGATACCACTCTTACGATATCTTCCGATAGGTGTCATTCACTATCATAAACCTTTCATTTCCTCCATTTACTCAATTCTCTACGAGTCTTTACCATAACGTTTTGTACACCCAAGCAGACGTTCGGTGTACAGGATGAGAATTTAAGATAGGAAAGCTTTATTTACGATAGACGTATAAATCTCCTTATCACTTCGAAACGTTTACATTCTAGTTCTAATATCGTAGTCATACGCTTAGAATCCTGAACACATAAGGTTTCCAGATCCGGTCGGCAACAGACCATAGATCCGAACAAATAATATCATATATGGCAAACATATAACATTTAGCACATAAAAGCATTTTAGGCATCTTTCCTAAAATATACTTGTGCTCGTGTCTTAAAATATGGTAGACACTCATCTCACGATCATCACTTAGCATTCTAAGTTTAAGTCTAGAAATCCTACAAATTCCTAGTTCGCTTAAACTAATGCTCTGATACCAACTGTGACATCCCCAATTTCACGGCCATAAAAAAGACCAATTTCGTTTATGCTTTTTAAAATAAAATCAGAGTAATCATTTGATTAAAAGTGTTGTGGAATTTGTTCCCAGAAAAACATGATAAATATGTTATCATATCATTTCCGAAGAAATGTATTTTATTCATTTAAACCATTGGGATGTCATTGTCAATACAAAAACATAAGCATAAACAAAACTTACATTCATTTACACTAGTGATCTACATCTCTTTTAAATCTCTCAGTGTAAAGTAGCTTCATATCGACACCTGTGATACAAATAAGCTTGAGTGGGTCAGGTTGGGAAACCTGGTGAGTACATAGGGTTATCAACCCACAATAATATAATTATTATATTTAATCATCAAACAATCAACCCAATTACCCATCCCCATTATCTTCTTTAATCCTAAGGATCTACCCTAAGAATCATCTATCCTTCATTCCTAAGGATTATTCTAAGGAATAGGCACGAAGTCCATCGCTGCCCGAGGTTTATACTATAAGCACTAACAAACGTCGATCCCCACATACTGATCCTATACAGTGATCTTACAAGATCTAGCCTAAAGGATCGATATGAACAACCAACTGACGAAGCTGCTTCGGAAATTCCCTAGCAGCAAACGAGGATCGATAAAGACATCAAATGAGAGGAATGGAATAAGTTTCACCACGAACCTTCGTTCGTAAAAGAAAGAACCACAAGACAATTAAGTCAGGGGTAGTTATCTGGATAACAATGCCTAGCAGTGGTCCGAATATCGTGAGGTATTTTACCCCCAGACTCACCCTATCCAGCATCGAACTTTGCCTAGCAGTGATCTGAATATCGTGAGGTATTTTACCCCCAGACTCACCCTATCCAGCATCGAACTTGTTGGGTTTTGAGCATTCTAACACTTCCTAAGTGTACATGCAACCCTAATAAACCTTGGATCTATGTTTGTCTAAGGTACATGCAAAATATTATTTTCCAAGGTTTATAACCTATCTAGCATGGCATGGGGTACTTTTAAACATAAAAGGACTTGATGAATTACATACCTTTTGTTGATTGTTGATTCCTTGGAGTTTGAGAGCCAAGCACCAATAATGTGAATGCCTCAAATGGAAATCACAAATCACCACAAACTTGGAAAATGTATGAGAGAGTATACTAACACTTAGAAATCGGCCACCACTATTACACACACACTAGGGTAGTATTTCATGCAACATGAGCTTGTTTATATAGTGTGCATGGTTAGGGTGAAACCCTAATAACCCATGTCTTTTCCTTTTCCAAGGATCCATGGGTTAAAAGCTCCATGGATCATCCATGGACTTCCATATAAGCTTAGCCCATTAACAAATGAGCATTAGCCCACACCATATAAATATAATAGCCCATGATTTAATTAGTCTTCCTTTTAATCACTAAATTAATTCATAATTAATTCAAGATTAAAACTAATTAAATAACATGACTTTATATTAATATATTATAACTTATAATATATTAATAAATCGTAAGTATACAATTCTCATAAAATTATCCATAAACAGTTTGGGTGAAGTGCAACCCAAATGGACCATGCCGGGTCGGGTCAAGTATATACCAAATAAGTTATGGACTTAGACACCTTATCCAACAGTCTCCCACTTGGATAAGTCTAATAACTGTATTTGCGTATGTTACTTCAGGAACCAACCAGCAATCGTAGCTCTCGAAAACTCTGTTGAACTATGAAGCGCCATTTTAGATAAGTGATCATATAATCCTCTGTTCTCATGATATCAGCCGGACAAATACATGGAACAACGTCGTACTTATTGTCCAACAGTTTGTTTCCCGATTTCCGATTTGTTTGACAAAGAACTAAATTGAACACATCAATTAGGTTCTGACCGGGCCCGGTACATAGGTCAAAACAAAATCATCGAGGGGCCCATATATCGCTTCTAATCCTCCAAGGACTAGAAGGAACAGATAAACTTCGACTCATATACTTGTTTCTACTACTTGTTGAATTTTACACAAAGGCACGTTTTATAACATCAAGTTACTGATGCGTTTACGTGCAATCAATGCACAGCCAACTCATAGGTAACAACTCATATCTCTAGGTTTGAAGACTTATATGATATTACCGTCTCACGATCACTCGAGATAAATTCCATGAAGTGATACAAGTGAGCGTGGGTTAATTCCAATACTCATAACTTATGAGTACTCATGAATGTTGTAGCAACCATTGCTATGTCTAAACACGTTTAGCCATCTACAAACTCGATTCATGACAGTCTTAATTCATACCTACTTCCAACATATGAACGACTGTGGAGTGTTTAAATAACTTAGTCATTCGGAAAGAATAACCTAGCTATTCTGGAAGTCAAAACATGCAAAGTGAAACACAATAATAATCGAATCCAATATGGTCTCAGAACCCTTTTGAATATAAATAAAACCACCTTTTATTTATCACGATATTGATTACACATTATTCATTGTATAATGTTTCATATAATCAACTTAATACTTGAACAAAAACAACAGTCGTCCCATGCTCCTAGCATGTACACTTTGTTTTTCTAAACAATAGTTATGCCATACTCCAAGTATGCACACTATGTTTGTCTATGATCTTTACTTCGTGAAATAGATCAATTGAACATGATTCCAATGATGCTCATTTCACAATCCCAAATCCTTATTGTAAATGTAAGAATTCCTAATTCCTACCATTTACCAAAAAACTGTTAGATTTTAAACTTATATGCACTGGTCCTCTCGTAATGATTATGCACAAGGTCACCAAAACCTTGTCATCAGTCATTACAGAGGATTCCAAAGGAGATCAACTCTATGGAAACGAACTCTCATATTCAAAGTACATTGCTTTGAACATCCTTCTTGCATAAAAGTTTCTAACTTTCTCATAGATTCTTAATATCCAACTCCCAATATGGAAAATTTCCATATTCCTATTTTGATTATCATATCTGAACAAGAGCTACCTCTTTTCAGAATATATCCATATGGTCCTTCCAAAATTTAACACTATACTTCCAACTGTCCCTGAGCAACCAATCTTTGGTGAGCCTTAGATAGTCCTCGACAATTGCTTAATCACTTTAGTCTTATCCAATTCTAGACTTTTCCCTTCTTAATGCTCTGAGCATTTGGAAAATTTAGAAAGGATGAATATTATAGCACATGTGACCGATCCTATACCCGAAGCATATGGGACACGATTCATGATGTCTCACATAAAGACCTGATACTGGATCAGTCTTTTGCTACAATATTTTTTTATTTTCCATGTTTTCAAAAATCGACTATGAAGAGGGATGTTGTAATCATAATCGAATTTGAGAACGCAATATATATAGAATTTCCTTATGTTGAACCATTCCAACATAAAATTCATATATATATCCTTGACTAAAGATGATTAAAACTCAATCTAAGCTTTTAGAATTGAAATGAAGTATAATTTCCTCTCCCTTAATTATAACAAAACAACTTTTTCAACCCCTACAACTTTACGAATTGAAACTTTTGTTTTTCTATAATTAACATTGCTAACTTGCAACACTAAACATAATAATCATGCTCCCACTAACATGATGATTATCAGCATAACACTTATGCTCCCACTAGCTCTGACATATTTCCATAAATCAGCTGGCCTTCTGAAATTTAGATTCGTACACCCTTTCTTAGATAGCTCACATGTGTGTCTAAACAATTTCCAGAACTATGAAAAGGGATGCCGTAATCATAGTCTTAATTGTTTAGACCTTTGCCACTTCTCACAAGTCCATGTTAGTGTGCCGGTTAACCACACACGCTCCACTAACGACTTTGAGAATGCAAACATCACAATTGCTATCTACTTAAAATCTTCTTAGTGAAAGCATTTCCTCACCATCATTTTCATGAATCGGAGAGAAACCTTATGACACTTAGATTTTATAGTGTATGAGTTTCTATCCATGTGAATTTGTCAAAACCATAATCACAAGACAAGGTTAGTAACAAATTCAGCCTTACATGGATTGAACTTGTTCAATCTTAATTTCTTGTCATCTGGTAGCACAAGGCCCACCAATGCTTCCAAGCTGTTATGCACACAGTTTAGAACTAACAAAACTCATATGCATAGTCAACTTAATAGGAACAGACACAGAAACAAGAATTATGTCAACTTAATAGGTTGCAAACCTTAAGTCGTGTGCTAGTGATAAAACTCAGGTTTTACTCTTGATATCTTGAAATCCTTTCAGGATCTTAAAGACTCCCACTGTCCTCTTGACATATAAGTTTCCCTAGTCAAGGACCATTCCTTGACAAAACAAATATTCAAGGAATAGTGCAGACTCTTATCAAGATAAACACTTCACACAATTGGTCTTAGTTGGTCTTTGTCTTATCCAAGACATCACAACTTACCAATTTCAAATGTACAGGAGTAGAAAACATTTTACACTACATTTGATAAGTGTTTTAAACCTTACTTTATGTCACTCAATGTTACAATCTTGGAGTATGACTCTAAGAGTTGTTTTTGGAACGAAGTATGATCCATCTTCTTGATTTTAACCATTCCAACAAGTCACGACCCCTCATCTTAGTCATAACAATGCACTAAGATGTCCTTAGAGTATGAATTTGTGACATGGTTTCATAATCATTAAGATGATCATAAAAAACATGTATGATCCATCTTCTTGATTTTAACCATTCCAACAATTCATGACCCCTCATCTTAGTCATAACAATGCACTAAGATGTCCTTAGAGTATGAATTTGTGATATGGTTTCATAATCATTAAGATGATCATAAAAACATGATACTAAAGTACTCTCCCATCTTTTCAGATTTGAGAAACTTTTATCTTTCTGCCAAATTTGATTCTTCTCATCCGTTCTGCCATACATTGAAACTTTTCCAATGTTACAGAATTATACTTAACCTTATAAGTATAACCATATTTACTAATCTGTAGTAAATCATGACGAATCGATCTTTGTGGTGGACCTTGACCAGCACACACCCAATGTGCCTAACTCCTTAGTCCTTCAATTGGCTCACATATGCATGTGATCAATGAATTAGTCTCAATTTTACAAAGATGAGAATTCTCATTCATCATACAATACAACTTGTATGATTCCAAGTTTCTGTCTAACTGAAGCTTGGGTGATGAGAACCTTTCCTCATTTGGTAAATTCAGACACTACCACAAATGAGAGAATCAAACTCATATTTCCAATATTGCTAGAAACATACAAACATCAATTTCCATAAATGCCATTGTAAGGGGATATAATATAAAATAAACTAAACAAAACTTTTATTTCTTTATTAAAATGCGGAAAAATATTCCTTACAATGCATCTTCAAATGAAAACTATGATATTACATATTTCCTAGCAATCTATCATAACTTTTAAGTAGTAGCTCAAAAATCCGATCCTCGAACCATGCGATAGAAATCCATCTTCGTGATCAGATTCAGCACACTCTTATTTTAACCTTCCTTTTGCTCGATCCTGCTAAACATCAAGATGCAACCTAGTCACATCATGTAATAAGAATCAACAATTAGGAACTTTAACAAAGTTAGATAGTGGACTTACCTGAAGCCGAGTCAAACATTTTGTCTCTACTTGCTTTCAAATATTTCAGGTATTCAGGGCAGCTTCGCTTCCAATGTCCCTTCTCATGACAATAAAAACATATGGACTCTTTGGGAATGGTACACGAGACAATCACAGACTTAGCCTTTCCCTTTACCTTTTGGTCAACCGGGTTGACCAAGGCCGATCCCCTTCCATTGGGACGAGAAAGCTTTTCTGGACTTCCAATGTTACCATTGTCCATGTCCATGGAAGTTTGAGAAATAGATTTTCCATCAATATTTGCTTGACCATTGCGCCAAATCATTGTTGATTCAGCAGAAACAAGCAAATAAGAAAGATCTATTAGGGTTATGTCGGGATCTGTCATATGGTAGTCTTTAATAAACTCACTATATGACTCAGGAAGTGACTGAAGAACCCAGTCAACAACGAACTTCCTTGAAATAATAGCACCCAACATTCTCAACCTGTCTATGTGTGACTTCATTCCTAAGACATGAGTGCACACAGGTCTTCCATCTTTATGTTTTATTTCTAGTAGAGCTTGAGTGATCTTGAACCTTTTAAGTCTTCGGCTTGTGGGTCAGGGAGAATAAATGGAGGAGGTGGGGGGAGTGAAGCATGATGTTGAGGGACATCATCTTCAGGAGGAAAGCTTGTTTCAAGCGATTTGGGAAGATCATAGTTGTCTGAACCAGACATCTACAATGGGAGAAAATCAAGTTAGTTGATTCAAGTCCTTAATATAACACCCAATATGAAATATTAAGGCTAGGACCCAACACAATATTTTATAACTTGGAAGAGGGATGCCGTAATCCAAGCTATAAAATATTTGAAGGTAGGTGAATGACGATTCACCAATTTCCACCATGAAAAACGAAATAATTTATTAGGTTTTAATTGGATTTGAAACTCCTAGATCTTTTGAGATTCATTGAACTTTTCAATGGCATGTTTCAATCTCGATTGTGCCCTTCAGGTTTTGTGACTGGGATGCCGAGGATCACAAAACAAGGTGTGAATAACCATGCAAACTCACTTGGTACCCTTAATATTATCACCTAATCGATGTGCCGGTTAACCACACACGCTCCACCGATCTATGATAAACATTAAGTCACCCTTCGTGATCCTTACTAGTCCAAGTTAGTGTGCCGGTTAACCACACACGCTCCACCAGCGACTTAGTAAGGTACAAAGTGTGAATTTCATGGGTTAGCACCATATTCACATTTTCCTAAAGTAACTAAGATTGAGAATTTATAAAAGGTTTAGTTACTTTATAATATTCATTATACTTTTAATGAGAATTTAAAGTCATTGTCCTACCCGTTCGGCTAACGACCCTCCACCGATCAAGGAAGCGGTGGGTGAGAACGGACACCCATTAAGTTGCCATTTTATAGGCAACAACCTTATACCCCCCTTATAGACCGGCTTCGTGAATGAGGCCTACTAACAGTAAAACGACTTGATCTTATACATATATAATAATTAACCATTAATGTTATAAATAATATAAGGGTTGAATTTTAACTTTTAAAACTCTAAGGGTTTGGAATTAAAGTTTATTAAAGTGTGTGAAACTTTACAAATTCCAAAACTTGAGGGCAAGTTTTGTAACTATCCAAAACTTTTTCATTTCATAACTTATGAATTAAAGGTTCATAAAAATGAAGACTCTTCATTTTATGTAACTTATGTGTTTTAAATGTGTGTTTAAAAGAAGTGACCTTTGGATATCCATCACTTGAGGACAAATTATGGATTCCATTAAAACACATAAATGATCAAGAATTAATCCTAAACAATTCAGCAAATAATTCCTATCATCTTCTAAATTCATAAGAACATGAACATGATCATCAAAGTTTCAAGAATTATATGAACACATACAAAGCATGAAATTTTGATATAAGCTATTGTAAATGGATTAGAACAACCATTACACCAACTAAAACAAGTTTTAAAACACCAAAACAGTTTAGGGTAATGTTTCTAGTCCATTTCCAGCAGCAAAAGTCGAAAATCTGCATTCTGAGGCTCCTACTCGCCGAGTGCACGAACCTACTCGGCGAGTAGGATGAGTATACACATGAAGTCGGCGAGTCCCCCCACGGACTCGGCGAGTTCATCAGTCAGACAGCAAATAAACGACTTTTTATCACTATTTTGCATCAAGTATCAAACAAACAAGCCTAGGCTCTGATACCACTGTTGGGTTTTGAGCATTTTAACACTTCCTAAGTGTACATGCAACCCTAATAAACCTTGGATCTATGTTTGTCTAAGGTACATGCAAAACATTATTTTCCAAGGTTTATAACCTATCTAGCATGGCATGGGGTACTTTTAAACATAAAAGGACTAGATGAATTACATACCTTTTGTTGATTGTTGATTCCTTGGAGTTTGGGAGCCAAGCACCAATAATGTGAATGCCTCAAATGGAAATCACAAATCACCACAAACTTGGAAAATATATGAGAGAGTATACTAACACTTAGAAATCGGCCACCACTATTACACACACAGTAGGGTAGTATTTCATGCAACATGAGCTTGTTTATATAGTGTGCATGGTTAGGGTGAAACCCTAATAACCCATGTCTTTTCCTTTTCCAAGGATCCATGGGTTAAAAGCTCCATGGATCATCCATGGACTTCCATATAAGCTTAGCCCATTAACAAATGAGCATTAGCCCACACCATATAAATATAATAGCCCATGATTTAATTAGTCTTCCTTTTAATCACTAAAATAATTCATAATTAATTCAAGATTAAAACTAATTAAATAACATGACTTTATATTAATATATTATAACTTATAATATATTAATAAATCGTAAGTATACAATTCTCATAAAATTATCCATAAACAGTTTGGGTGAAGTGCAACCCAAATGGACCATGCCGGGTCGGGTCAAGTATATACCAAATAAGTTATGGACTTAGACACTTTATCCAACAGAACTTTGCCTAGCAGTGATCTGAATATCGTGAGGTATTTTACCTCCAGACTCACCCTATCCGACATCATAACACCAGACATACCTAGTAGTGGTCTATTACCGACACACTTCATTAGGCAGTCTACGAAATTCCCACACTTACTTCATGAAAGGAAACGCTGACACATGAAGTTCGTCCAATCACTTCATAAAAGAAACGAAGACTCCAAAGCTCTTCGAAATAAAAAGTATAGGGAAAATACTAATAAAGTACTCCCGTACGCTCCCGTACCCCGACACGTAATAGTGTCAAAAAGAAGAACTATCGGATGAACACATAGTTCAAAAACACCTAATGAACATATAGTTCGAGAACACCTTATGAACATATAGTTCAAACATACCTACCGGTTACGAGTCTGCTAACGTTCCACTGGACTATCTAGAGTAGTCTGTGGTCGTTGTCTATACTCTGCTAGATGACTAAATCATCTTAAACATCGATACCTATCATCAATTTTTATTTCATCACACATCATCCAATTCATCTACCCATGTTTTACCCAACATATTTGTAGATATAAAATACATATACAGTTTAAATAAATTAAACCATGTATAAAATTGTTCATCCATCATAGATAGCAAGTATACAGATAATATGCACACATAACACGTAATTTATATAAAATACTTCATATCTATGTGTAAGATGAAAATAATATGCACTCACTTGATTTAACGATAATCGGGCAACACTTCGTTTCCTAAAACAAACGTTTTCGATAAAACCGAGATGTTTTATTGAAAACCGGGCCCTGCAAGGGTGGAGCTTCAAACCGAAAAGATAAATTTCTCGGGCTTCTCGGGCACTTCGGGACATGTTTCGGGTGTTGGAAATGATCTCGGGGCTTTGGGGGAAGTGGAAATGGTGAAAATATGAGTTTAGGGGTGAAAAAGGGCAAAATCCCAAAGTTACCCGGGAAGTCTCGCACCCTTCTATTTATAGGGGGAGGCTTCGGACCGAGGGGGCAAGTGGCAGCAGCAGCGAAGGGCAGGTGGCTCGCATGCGAGGCTCCAGGTGGCTCGAACGAGGCTCGGACACGCGAAGACACGCGTCAACTTCAAATTGGACATGGGCTTCGGATGCGAGGGTTGCGACACGCGGGTCGGACAGCTGGCTTCGGACGCGCCACGAGTCGGACACGAGGCAGCTTCTGATTGGCCGAGCCTTCGGTGCGAGGATGGTGCGACACGTCTCGCCAGCTGGCCTCGGATGACTCAGCAATTCGGACACGTGGCATGCTACGAGCGAGGGTGACGTGGCCTATTCCGAACCATTCCAAATTTCTCGGATTTCGTGTTTTTCTCTATTTTTGAGCCAAAACTTCTAAAATTCATAACTTTCGCATACGTGCTCCGTTTTTGACGTTCTTTATATGCACGCGTAGGTAAAATTACGCTCTACAACTTTCGTTTAGACTTCGTCGGCTAATTTTGACTTTAATTTTAATATTATTATTTTAATAGACCGGGACAGGAAATCCGTTAAAAATTCATAACTTCTTCATCCGACGTCCGTTTTCGTCTGTCTTTTTACCGTTGTACTACTATTGATGAGACCTTCGATTCTCGTTTAGGTTGTGTCGGCTAAAAATTACTCGATCTAAAATTCGAGTTTTTAGCTGTCTACTGCTAAGCTGCAACTTAGAAAAATCATAACTTCCTCATACGAAGTCAGATTTGGGTGTTCTTTTTATGCATACTCTCGGTTTAACGAACACTACGACTTTCATTTAGATCACCAAGGCTAAAAATTAGTTTATCAAAAACTCACTTTTTACGTCATTCGGCGTCGTGCCGGTTTTGTCGCGAAACTTCGACATGTCATAACTTCTTCGTTATAACTCGGATTTCGGTATTCTTTATATATCTGGAATCCTTGTCACGACCAATACAAATTTCTTAATTGATATCGGCTCTATCTAATATTTGTTTTCGACGCTCATTTTTATTCTTAATTAATTAAATCCTAATAATTAAACATAAAACACATAATTCACATAATAATCACATAATTCCTCTTCATTTCTTCAAAATGAGTTACAAAGGTTAACCTAGACTATTTCATCATCATTAATGCCTATCCTGTTAACACGGGCGTTACATGGGCCAAAATGACCATCTACAAAAAGCATTCAAACCACAGGGATCATACTTGAAGACAAAAAAAAAAATTAGGAATCAAACTTAATACTACTAAAAACCACATAGACCATTTATGAAAACTAGTCTTTAGATTTTAGACAAAACTGCAAATTTGGTCCTTGTGGTTTGCAAAAATCTTTGGATGGGGTCCAAAAAGTTTCGAGCTTGCACAAAAGGTCCGACATCAAGGTTTTTCTAGGTTTTTGGTCAAAAAAACTGAAATTACCTATTTACCCATTTAATTTCAGTTTTGTATTTTCTTTTCTTATTTATATTAATACTTTATGAAATAAAAATAAAAAACAAAGAAGATGACCCCACTCCAACCGTACCGATACCTCTCTCTCTCTCTCTCTCTCTCTCTCTCGTTTCACACACATGACCAGATGAACTCATTCATCCTTTATCCCACTCTTTTAGACTTCCTAAATCTCCAAATTCACTCCCAATGTCCTCTTCGTCTTCCTCAATCTAACCATTCTCTTGAATCACAATGTTTTGGGATTTCTCTGTAACCATTGTTGTTTGAAATCGCAATCTTACATCCAACAACAGTTTCTGGGTTTCAGAAATCCATGATGAGGTTTCTGCCTCTGTTCCTCTGTAACCTACCCGATTCGAATACCATTCGGGCCGGGTTTAATTTCCCATTTGCTGTTGATCAAGGAGAAGAAGATTTCAAAAGAATCGGGCAAGTCTTAGCCAAGAACACCTCAAGAAATTCACTCCTAATCGGGGTTTCCGCTGAACATGTCCTCGCTGGATTCACAGATTCTTTAAAGATGGGTAAAACAGATTTCTTACCTACCGAATTACAAGGATTAAACGTAATCAACATCGAGAAGGACATCCCGTGAGTTTCTTGTTGGGAATTTGAGTGAAGATATGATGAATTTGAAGTTAAAGGAGGTAAGAGACAACATCGACACCTGCACAAGCTCCGGTGTGATTCTCAATCTCGGAGAATTGAAGATGTTTCTTGATGGGACTTAATCTGCTTCCAATCTCCTGTTTCTTGTTTTGTTTATGGCGGTGTCGTGGAAGGCAGCAGGAACTCCGGTTGCTGTTGTGTTGTTTTTCTCTTGTGTTCTTGTTTTGTTCTTGACTGGTTTGAAAGGGAATATGCAGGTGTTTGAGTTGAGGCTTGGTCACCAAAACAGGAAGGGACAGAGGTGGAATGGTGGTAGGGTGGTGACGGTGTAATGTGGTGTTGGGGGGAGGCAGCAACTCCGGTTGCTGCTGCGTTTTCCAGTGAGCAGGGCAGAAACGAGAGAGAGAGAGAGAGAGAGAGAGAGAGAGAGAGAGAGAGAGAGAGGAGGACTTCGAATGTGGGGGGGGGGGGGTGGAGGAAGAGAGAGAAGGGGGAGGGCTCCGGTGGGGTGGGTAGAGAGAGATATATATATAATTCCTTTTTTTGCATTAATATTTATAAAATAAAAATATAAAAAATACAAAAAAGAAATTTAATGGGGAAAAAAATCATTTCAAGTGCTCCATGGACCAAAACTACAAAAAATTCTTAAGTTTAGGACTAAAAACCTAGAAAAACCTTGATTTCGGACCTTCTGTTCAAGCTGAAAACTTTTTGAACCCCATCCAAAGATTTTTGTAAACCACAAGAACCAAATTTGCAGTTTTGTCTTGATTTTAATAATAAGTTGTAAAATAAAATAAAATATTTAAAAAGAAGAGAGGCCTGCATATCCACGCAAGCCCAAAAAGCTCCAAACAGACCAAGGAATCTCTCGTTCTCTCACGCGCAGTTTAACATTTCTAAAATCTCCCTTCAACAAATTCTTCTTCTTCTCTTCTTCAATCTACAATTCCACATAGCCACACAACTGATTCTGCAACATGAATCAGAAAGCGCGCGTTAGTAAAGAGCTTAATGAAAAACACAGAAAGGTTTGCTTTCTATCATTCGCGTTCCTTCTCCGTTCATTTTTTTTGTTTGCTTGCACTGTTTCATAAACCTTTTTTGGTAATTTTATATGGTTGTTTGGAGATATTATGATTGATTTGGTGTTTAATTATATGATTTCAGTTTTGACTTTTTATTCCAATTTCCAAACGATTTTTATTGTGCATCCATTGCTTTGAAATCAATCAATTTCGCTTGTAAATTCTCATATGAGATTGCCGTAGTTTCTGTATGATTTACTATATCAGCTGGTTCACAAGGTTACGACTAAATCAATAAAGAAACGTTTTAGGAAAAACATATTTAATTTCTATAATTGCCATTGCTTTTTTCCATTTGTGGGGGTGTTTAAGATATTATTGTTTCTTAAAAAATGGATATTTCTATGTCTGATTGTCGAAATTATCTGTGATTTGGTGTTTAAGAATATGATTTCAGCTGTGATCTTCATTAATTTTACCACCATCACATTTGCTTCAGCTCTCTATACACTGCTCTTCAATTATCAATTAGGTATATAGATTCATATGTGCTTGGTTTATCAAACCTTACTTTTAGAATTCAGAATTGAGTTTTGATTTTTCAAATTGATGTTGATTCTCATAACATATCGTTAATTCATAATAAATAGTTTTAATTTTTGTGGATGTCCTTTTGTGCTCATTAAGCTATACTTGGGTGCAATAAAAGTTGTTTGAAAACGCACAAAACCAAAACTTGCATTTCCTTATCCTACAACTTTTGATGCATGATATGTAATAATATCGTATTGGAATAGTTGGTTGAAATTTGGCAAGAAAGAACATTCTTTATGAGAAAAGTTGTCTTAATTCACTTGTCAACATAGTCAAAAGCTCCATCTTTTAATACAACTAGTAATGCATAGAGTACAAGTCATGAAGCATAAATGAAAGGTTTCAATAATTGGGTTGTTGATAGGGTAGTTGAAATTTAAAGAGTAAATAATATAATGAGCAGTTGTCCAAATTCTTCTATCTACAGAAAGTCAAAATATCCAATTTTTATTAGAAGTACAACCACTTATGCATGGTGCACAAGCTGTAAAGTACAAATGAGAGGTTACAATAATTGTGTCTCTAGTAGGTAAAGCATCTTCTCATAGCAATAATAGACAACTCCAAAGTGATTATGCTATAGTGCTTCAGCTGTAAAAATTGTATATCAAGAGCAGTTGTCCTAATTCGCCAACAAAAACAATGAAAAAGAAAAGCTCAGAATATGTGTCACACCTAAAATTGACTTTTGGCATACATATTTTACCATTTAGTAGCAAAAGTTGGAATCTTTTTCGGAAATCTGAAAAAAAGAACTTAAAAGAAATCTAAGAATTATCGATGGACTTTGTTTTCTTGCAAATCGGCAGTATTAAGAATTCACAAAAGGGTCACATGATGTTGTAATATATATTAAACAAAGAGATAAAATCATTAATCAAATCAAACAGTTATATGAGCTTCTTTTTTGTGTTTGTATTCAGTTGTGAGTTGGTAACATAGCTGTCAAAGAATGTCAGTTGATGCCAAGATGGTATTGGCACCAGGGCCCACTTTAATGAGTTGTAACTCTTATAGGACACAACATCTCATAATTCATAATAGTAGTACTTTTAAGGAATATCAATTTGTTTGTTTGATTGTTGAAAATTATTGATTCTTTTTCAATTGTTGAAAATATTACTACCCTTGTTCCAAGATATTTTTGGAACCTTTTAGGGAGAGGGGAGGGGATAGGGTTTTATCAGGGCCATTGCATATTTCATTCTTTTTCTCTTGGAAATTGCAACATTTGATCATCACATAGTGAGAATTGAGAAATACCCTTAAGTAAAAAACAAAATAAGAGAATCTTCTGGACGTAAATTAAGATTACCTTTAGTAATAACTAGGGTGATACTACCCCCCGCTTTGCAGGGGGGGACCAAACTTGCATAAAAACAAAAGTCTAGGGACCAAACCTGCCATTATACAAAAATATAGGGACCAAACTTGTCAATATATGAAAGTCTTATGGCCAAGTTCTGAAACCCAAAAAGTCTAGGGACCAAACCTGCCAATATAGAAAAGTGTTGTGGCCAAAGTATGAAATACAAAACTTATTGTGGCCAAAGTATGAAACTTGAAAGTATGTTTTAGCAGTGAAAATTGGTTTGTATTTGAATTGTTACATATGTCGAAGTATAATCCTCTGTAACACAGGAAGAAATGAAAGTAGGATATTATAATTAACAAATCAATGAAAGTACATTGCTATTTCTTGCATTTAACCCTATTCTTTTAACTAAATTTTTTGGTTAAGATACTTTGTTATTGGTCCCATCATGCAGATACTCGAGGGGTTACTTAAATTACCAGAGAACCGGGAATGTGCTGAATGCAAAAGCAAGTAGGTGGCATGGTATTTTAGCACAGTAAAAAGATAAATTTTTTTTTTGTTATTTCAAGAAGTTTGTTAAAAATTGTGCTGTCTATTCAAAATGTTACATTATGGTTTCAGGGGTCCAAGATGGGCAAGTGTAAATCTTGGGATTTTTATATGTATGCAATGCTCTGGAGTTCATAGAAGTCTTGGAGTACACATATCAAAGGTCTTATTCCATCACCAACAACTTTTGTTCATAAAAATTACTGGAGTTTTTTTTTTTTTTTTTTTTTTTTTTTTTTTTTTTTTTAAATAGATTTTTTTATGTTGTTTTTAGGTGAGATCTGCTACCCTTGATACATGGCTACCAGATCAGATTGCATTTATACAAAGTAAGTTGTTGTATCTTGTTCATCCAGCCCTCTTGAAACTGTCTTTTTTTTTTTTTTTTTTTTTTTGAATTTCTACAATCCCAGTAATTCTTTTTTGGTACAGTGATAACAAACATTGTTCATTGTGAAGACTATAATCTTGAATATCATGTTTAGCCATGGTTTTAGACTTTTACTTCAGTACTTGTAGTATTTTTTTTTTTCTAAACATTAAAAGTAGAGACTATATCTTACTTAAATTGTAAAGGGTCCATGAATTTATATAAAAAAACGATTTTTGGTTTTTGCAGGTATGGGAAATAAGAAATCAAATAGCTTTTGGGAAGCCGAGTTGCCTCCTAAATACGATAGAGTTGGGATTGAAAATTTCATTCGTGCAAAGTATGTTTTCTCTTTCTTGCTAGTTGCTACAATAAAATAAAAATAAAAAATAAAAATAAAGTAGGATGCTATAATATAAATAATAATAAATGATTTTGATCAGGTATGTAGACAAGAGATGGATTCCTCGAGAGCAGAAAGTTGAAACTCATTTGAGTATAATACGAAAAGAGAATGTTCCACTTTATAAACCCGGGACCACAACTAAGGCCATCGTTCTTTTCCCTGAGCCAAAACAGACCCCTCAACTTTACAATTTGAACAAAACGACACCTCCTCTTCCTTCTTCTAGAGTTGTTGACCAACAGGTACTGCTCTGGTTGACTTTACATTATTCCTTCACTTTAATCAAAGAATTTGGTAGTAACATTAGTTTGACCCATCAAAATGTATAGGTCATTATACAACCAAAACAAACTGAACCCAAGTTAAAACCAGAGGAAAGTAAAGCTATTGTGGTTGTACCAGATCAAAAGGTTAATAATGACTATAATGCCACTTATCTTTTTGATATTCCCCCTGTGGATGCAAATGGCTTCAAACCTTCTTCTAGCAATGAGGATCCACAAGCAAAAACCCAAAGTAAGTTTTAGCTTGTGCCATGTGTATTACAAGTTGTACCTTAAAGGGTACTTTAGTCTTTTCACGAAACGGATTAAAAGATTTCATTGATGTAAATATTTCAGCGTTAGACAATGATGCGAAGAAATCAAGTAACAAAGTGAAGTCCGAATTTGAGGATCTTTTTGATGGATTAGATTGGGTTGCCCAAGAACCTTGTACACAAGTAAAAAACGACACCATGAAACTTTTTGAAAAGGTATGCTTTTTTTTTTTAAAGATATGACAATGACAATGGGCGTTTATGTCTTTTTGCACAGATGAGAGTTTGAGAGCTAGTCTATGTCAGGTGTCCCATCTTTTTTGGGTTAGACAAGAAATCGCAATTTCTGTCTCCGACTCCATATCAGTGTATGCCCAATGCAGTACAACCTGTTCTGTTCTATTCTATTCTATTCTGACAACAACTGTTTATTGTTTAAATTTTTGACTAGTCAACTACAATGCAACCGCTTCCTGTCCCGCAACAACAATATAAGGTCATGGGTAATCATCAAAATGGCACCAACGGATTCCACCGTCTTCCAAATCAGGTTCAATAATAATAAAATATGATAATTACGATTTTATTCAAATTATCAAAGTTAAAATCAGTTTGTTTGACCATGTTAGCAAATCGGAAACAGCAAATCTTCACAACCTATCGGGAATCCCGGTTTTTACACCACATCCAGGTACTCATCATGAATCTACTATAACCTGTACAACCTGTTCAGTCATGTCATGTTGTTCTGTTATGACATGTCTTATAAGGAATTATCTTTTTTGGGTGGGACAAAAAATAATAACTTTTGTCTCATTGATATCAGTTACAGACTCAGTCTAATGCATGTCAAACGCAGTACAACATGTTAAAACATTTGTTTATGTTTTTTTTTTTTTGGTTTGCAGTATGTATGGTGGAAGTCGAGTTGTCCCGAGTACAAAAACTTTAGGAAGAAGTAGACCGTCCACGACATCCGCGGGAAAGCTAAGCCTTCCGACTCAATTAGGAGGTGATTACGACTTCTCGTCGTTAACACAAGGGATGTTTGGCAAACGATGAGCATATTTTTATTTTTTATCATGGGGTTTTAAAGGAAAATAAGCCATTAATTATATAGAAATAGAAATTATAGTAAATTCAATTATTCCTTTTAAGTTGTATATTCGAAACAAGTTTACTTATTGATTTTCATTTGGATTTGTGATTGATTTGTTTTGATATACGAGGAATAATGTAACGAAAAATAGAATTCCTTTCATTAAAGGAAGAAAAGAAAATAGATTGTATTTAGTTTGGTTTTTCCGCCATTCAACTTTTAAAGCATTGTCATTTATATCAAACAAAATTGTCAAAATGGAAGGCGAAAACTCTCTCATTTGAGGATAGGTTGACTCTTGTGCAGTAGGTTTTAGGTAATCTTCAAACTTATTACCTCTCATTATTTGTGGCCCAGAAGGGGTTATCGAAACTTTGGAGAGAACTCGCAGACGATTCCTTTGGGGCAGTTCAGACGACAAGAGGGCAATCCACTGGATATCATGGGAAAAGATAACTGCACCTAAAGACTCGGGGGGGGGGGGGGGGGGGATACAATCAAATCCTTAAATATCTCTCTAATAACAAAATGATGGTGTCGATTAAGATCGAGCCAGGTCTTCTTTGGGCTAAAGTCGGGGTGCACAACCTTCGGTCGAAACCTGGGGATTGCTACTCAAAAAATTCCCTTCCTGGAGTGTGGAACAATATTGCAGGAATCAATAAGGACCTCAGGAAAAAAAGGAATCCCAATCTCATCGATCCTTTCAAGGCATGTATCTCAAAACGGTGACAATTGGAGATGTGGGCTGACTCCCGATGGGCCCTTCATGGTTAAAGCTCTTAGAATGAAATGAGACTTTTCCCCTCCCACAATTAGTGAAAGTTTCTGCTGGTTAAAGAGCATCCCCTAAAAGTTACATGCTTTATATGGAGAGCAAAACAAGGTCGAATTCCTACAATGGCGGAGCTCTCAAAAAGAGGGGTATATGCAGAATCTTTAACTTGTCTTGCATGGACAATGTTTTAGTTAAATGTGATTTCGCTAAAAAGGTCCTGGAATGGGTTTTTTAAGTGGTGCAATGTTCCCATGGAATATTTTCAATTGGTTATCAATGTGCTTGATTATGCAGCAAAATGGGGAACTTGTCCAAAACGGAGGAAGTTATTACTAGCAATCTGCTACAACACATTATGGTGTATTTGGAAAGCAAGGAATGACATAATCTTTAAAAAGATCCGGCCATCACCCACTAAAATTGTAGACATCATCAAATCGTTGGCGTTCTTGTGGGTTAAAAACGGGAGTAACGGAGGAGATCTACATTGGACAGTCCGGTCCCATTGCCCTTTTATTGACATGTAATCTTTGGTTTTCCTTTTTTGTTTTCTCCCATTTTTCGTTTTATCTTTTCTTTGTTTCGTTTCTCCTTTCTAGCTCCTTGCTAGTGGGGTTTACCTCCTGTTTTATTTTTATTATTAATATATTGGTCGGTTTCAAAAAAATCAATGTTTTAAAAATCGGTTTTTTAGTTTAACCGGTATGGTGACTGGTTTCCGGTTCAACCGCCGAGTAAACCGGTTTCTATAATTCTCATATTTTTTCATATTCCCCCCCCACCCCCCCCCACACACACACACATATATATATATATATATATATATATATATATATATATATATATATATATATATATATATATATATATATCAAGAATCTGATGTCCACAAGTTCAAATATTAAAAATACACATGAAAACAAGTTGTAGATCAATCTAAATATATTAAAATAACACATAACTATAAGTTTTATATCAATCCACATGCATTAAAAAGAAAATAAAGTCCTAGATGAATATAAACACATCAAAAAATTTCATAACATTTATCATATGCCTTTATTCAGGAAAATCTTAATAGATGTGAAAAAACCACCAAAATTTATTATGCAAAATGTTTCAATTCAATGTGTTTTTATTCAATTTAACTGGTTTAATTTAATTGATTCAATTATATTTTTATAAAAATCGGCCGGTTCATTCCGGTTCAAAAATAGAAATAAAACCACAAATAGTTGAACCGCTCCCTTCCCCGGTTTCCGGTCCAAACCGGTTTTTAAAACATTGGTTATTATGTCATTCATTATAGTTTTAAATTTAAAAATTCTTAAATGAAATAACATCAACCTTTTACACTCTGCGTATCATACATACTTATAAAGCTAACATTTTTCCTTGAACCTCATGCATTTGAAACCTCCATAAAAATTTGCAAAACCTCATGCATTTGAAACCTCATATTTTAATGAATACCACTCAAAAGTCTCTTAATAATGGTTAACAATTCAAAGGTTTTATAACTTATATAATATATTTAATAAACAATTAATGGATACTCTACTATAAAAAGGTCAATCTTTTTGAGTAGACACACAAATACAAATCACATACAAAATTCACAAAGAAAACAAGTCTAAAGTTTTTTGTGTTGGTTTGAGGGCTCTGAACAATTTTTTGAGCCATGTTACTATGTTAAAGTTTTTAATTTGTAAGTTTGTTATATACTAATTCTTTTTTGTATTTTCTTGATTTAAGTATTCTTTTAAGAAAATCATTGTATGTTGTGGTTGAAATTTTAATGTAAATTAGATTAGATTCATGTTATCGATCATATGTTATGGAAGGTGATATATATAATATTCAATTAACTATTGTATACATGTTTGTATGTTCATATTGCTTCAAAACAATAATTAATTAAAAATCATGGATATGTCATATTATCTATATTATCCATGTAAGCCTTTTTTAAAATGCAAATTGTCAATCTTATCACTTTATATTTGAGTATATGTTTAACATTTTAATTATAATAATAATGTTTTTTAAATGTTTCTTTCATTTATTAATAATAACAAGTGGTTTTAAAATTAATAAGCAATAATTATAAATAATAAAATCAAATTACATGGATATGTTATATTATCCATGCAAGTCTCTTTTAAAATGCAAATTGTCTATCTTATCACTTTATTATTTAGTGTATGTTTCACATTTTAATAATAATATTAATTGTTTCTTAAAAGTCTTCTTTAACTTATTATTAATAATAAGTGGTTTAAAATTAATGAATAACAATTTTAAATGATAATAACATCAAATTATAAATTACATTTAGCTATAAAATAAATTCTATTTTAAATGAACATCATTATTGAAATTAGAAAATGATCGCATAAGTAAAAATATAATTAATCAATAATAATAATTGTTAAAAATAATACTAAATAGATAATTATATTTAATTCCATTAATGAGGAATGTGGGTTGATTTCAATGAATATTATTGTTCAAAATAATTGACATTATATATATATATATATATATATATATATATATATATTAGTGTAAAAATATTATCTCAAAGTTAATGTCAATTACATAACCATTTTAAACATATATTTTTCAATATTTTAACAATATATTTTTAATCTTCGCTGCGCAACGCGCGGAAATTCGTCTAGTCTTTATATACTTATAAAGGAAGCATTTTTCCTTTCACCACATTCATTTGAAACTCCCAAGCATTTTTCCTTTCACTACATTCATTTGAAACTCCCATGACTTTTTAATTTCTTTCTAATAATGATTATAAGTTGGTTAATAAGGTTAAATAAATATCAAACCTAAAGTGTAATCATATATAAACTAAATTTCAATATTAAAAGAATGTCTTTACTTCTACTTATAAAGTTATGTTTTTTTAACTTTATGAAACCAATCCAAGTCCTTCATCTTTCTATAAAAAAAGCATTTTTATCTTTCACCACATTCATTTGAAGCTCCCATGACTTTTCAATTTAATTACAATAATATTATAAATAACTTAAATAATGTTTTATAAACAAGAAATGGTGTTTTATTACAATGTCTTCATCCCACATCGATGGTGAGAGTAAACAAGAGAATGTTTCCTCTTCTATAAATAGGAAAGGTTGTGAAATGTTTCAAAGGGACCAAACCATGAGAACTTCTTCATGCCTACCTTTGTAGGATTTTAAGAGTATTATTTGGTGAGATTGTCTATATTGGCAAGTGTCCAGTTAAGTTTTAGAATTCCAAAAATGGTCTTGAACCGGATTTTTTCAGGTTCAAACTGTATTTTAGTAGAAAAAAAATTATATAGTTGGGTATATTGAGTTGAATCGCAGTTGGATCAATTTGGACCGATAAATGAATCTTTTTCCTTTCACCACATACATTTGAAACTCTCATGATTTTTCAAATTATTTCAAATAATATTATAAATATGTTACATAATGTTATATAAATATAAAAAAACATCTGCCTAAACCTAAAATTATAATTGATTGAAAATCACTTTGATTCAAAAGCACGAAATATATACAAACCAGGTTTCACTAGAAAAAAATTATGTAGTTTGGTATATTGATTTAAATCGGTCCGAGTTTG
Organism: Lactuca virosa; assembly: GCF_052849685.1. Classification (NCBI taxonomy): domain Eukaryota; kingdom Viridiplantae; phylum Streptophyta; class Magnoliopsida; order Asterales; family Asteraceae; genus Lactuca; species Lactuca virosa. The sequence goes on from NC_136429.1 coordinate 109,942,366, forward strand.
ATCAATTTGGACCGATAAATGAAGCATTTTACTTTCACCACATACATTTGAAACTCTCATAATTTTTCAAATTGTTTCCAATGATATTATAAATAAGTTACATAATGTTATATAAATATAAAAAAAAGTATCTACCTAAACATAAAATTATAATTGTTTGAAAAATCGATTTGATCAAAAGCACAAAATATATACTCAGATTATATTTTATAAATGGATTATTTTTATAATAAACTTTTGAATCATGAAAATACATATAAACAAACTCTCTATATTAAGTAGCTAACTGAATTTATGATTTTAGAATTTAGCAAAAAGTTATTCAATAAAAACTTACTTTTTTGGATTATAGAAAAATAGAACTATTGAACAATAAAGAAAGGGTAAACAAGAGAAATGATGTTTTACTAAATAAGTTAAATGATGTTTTATAAACAAGAAAACGTGTTTTATTACAATATCTTCGTCCCACATCGATGGTGAGAGTAAACAAGAGAACGTTTCATCTTCTATAAATAGTAAAGGTTCTGAAATGTTTCAAACGGACCAAACCATTAGAACTTCTTTATGCCTACCTTTTTAGGATGTTGAGGGTATTTTTTGGTGAGATTGTCTTTATTGGAAACTGTCCAGTTAAGTTTTAGAATTCTGAAAATGGTTTTAAAGAAGATTCTTTCAGGTTCAAACCGAGTTTCAGTTGAAAAACCATTATGTAGTTGGGTATATTGAGCTGAATCAGTCCGAATTTGATCAATTTTGACCAATAAAGGAAGCGTTTTCCTTTCAGCAAATATATTTGAAACTCCCATGGTTTTTCAAATTGCTTCTAATAATATTATAAATAAGTTACCTAAACATGAAATTATAATTGTTTGAAAAATGAATTTGATTCAAAAACACGAAATATATATAAAACGGGTTTCAGTAGAAAAAATGTTATGTAGTTTGGTATATTGAGCTGAATTGGTCCGAGTTTGATCAATTTGGACCGATAAAGGAAAAATTTTCTTTTCACCACATATATTTGAAACTCCCATAATTATTCAAATTATTTCTAATAATATTATAAATAAGTTACATAATGTTATATAAATATTAAAAATAATCTACCTAATCATAAAAATACAATTTTTGAAAAATCACTTTGATTCAAAAGCACGAAATATATACTCGATTATGTTTTATAAATGAATTCATTTTATAATGACCTTTTGAATCATGAAAATACATATAAACAAACTTTCTATATTAAGTACCTAAATGAATTTATGATTATAAGATTTAACAAAAAGTTATTCAATAAAAACTTACTTTTTTGGATATTAACTTACCATATTATTGAAAAATGGAACTATTGAGCAATAAATTTTCTGGATAATGTTTTACTTTTATTATTTAATTATTTATTTATCAAAATGAAATTATTGGAAAATAAATAAAGTAGTTTAATTAAAATGTCTTCATCCCACATCGATGGTGAGAGTAAATAAGAGAATGTCTTCTCCTCTATAAATAGGAAAGGTTGTGAAATATTTCAAAGGGACTAAGTCATGAGATCTTCATTGCATATACCTTTGTAGGACATTGAGGGCATTCTTTGGTGAGATTGTCTTTGTTGACAAGTGACCAATTAAGTTTCAGCATTTTGAAAATGATTTTGGATTGAATGTTTTAGATTTGGATCGAGTTTGATTAATATTCGAGTATCTTTTGGCTGAGTTAGGTAAACTCGTTTCCATTGGATGCCGATTTTAAGTAACATGTCAATTATTTGGTTGTGTTAGCAAATTTTACAACCCTGTATCTAATACATTTTTAAGTTATAACCTTATAAAAAGTGTCGCTATTATCATACGTTCTACATAATATAGTAATATTTATGATACAAAAAAAAAATAATGTACTATTTAAGATAAAAAGATGTCTCTATTATCATATGTTGTATATAATGATAATATTTAAGATAGATAAAAAGATGTCTCTATTATTGTATGTTCTAACATAATGATAATATTTAATATAAAAGTTTCAATTTAATATGAAATTATTATTTAACAGATAAAAAATAATGATTTATTTATTTTTAAAATTTTTATTTTTTTTTCTAATTTAACCATATAACTTTAAAAATGCACAAAAACTTCAAGTTCGCACCTTATATCTTATGATATAGTTCAACATAATGATAATATTAGAATCATTCTTTTATATTTTTTTTATAAAATTATTATTTAATTGTTAATAACAATGATTTACTTATTTTTAATATAAAATATTTTTTTCATATCTTGCGCAACGCGCGGGCATTCGCTAGTATACTTATAAAGGAATCATTTTTCCTTTCACCACATTCATTTGAAACTCCCATGACTTTTCAATTTCTTTCTAATAATAATTATAAGTTGGTTAGTAAGATTAAATAAATATCAAACCTAAAGTGTAATCATATATAAAGTAATTTTCAATGTTAAAAGAACATTTTTACTTCTATTCATAAAGTTATGTTTTTTAACTTTTAATATATTATACTTAATTTATTAGTTTTAATATTTTGTTGGATGTAAACCATTATCATTTTAAAGCTACAACTTTTGAACAATTTGTATAAAATACTTAAATTATAAATTTAAATATAACATTACAGGATTAACTTAAATATAAATTTTAGTTTAACTTAAACAACCCAAAGAATATTTTGTAAATAGTTAAAAGTGATAAGTTGTAGTGACTTTCTAATAATGATTATAAGTTAGTTAATAAGGTTAAATAAATATCAAACCTAAAGTGTAATCATAAATAAACTAAATTTCAGTATTAAAATAATATCTTTACTTCTACTTATAAAGTTATGTCTTTAACTATTAACATATTATACTTAATTTATTAGATTTAATATGTTGTTATATGTAAACAATTATCAATTTAAAGCTACAACTTTTGAACAGTTTAGACAAAATATTTAAATTGTTAATTTAAATATAACATTACAGTGTCAACTTAAATATAAATTTCAATTCCACTTAAAAAACCCAATGAATATTTTGTGAATAGTCAAAAATGATAAATTGTAGTGCTAAATGCAAAAACTAAATTATAATATCAATTTAACTAAAATATTTCCTAAAGATATTTTTTATAATCGTTAAAAGTTTTCAAATAAGTAGTTTAAAATAACTTACAATAACAATAGTTAAAAATAACTCTATATAAATGATTATATTATTAACTTTAAAATCAAAAAACAATGTTTGATGTTTTAAATAATTATAGTGATAGAAATTAAAAGGTTAAGCAAATAAATTTTAAAAAATTAATTAACAATAACAAAAACTCTAAATAACATTAAACCATATATTATATTTAATTTTATACATGAGTAACTTGCGGGTAAAAGTCATTCAAACGGTTGAGATTATGCAGTTATAATAGATGTATATATTATCATATTATTCAAAATAATCAATATATTATATCAATTTAGTATACAAATTATTATATCAAATTTAACACAACGTTATTGTTATATTTAAAAAAAACATATATTTGTAAATATTTCAACTATATAGGTGTTTCTGCGCAACGCGCGGGCATACGCCTAGTTTTTAAATAAACTCATGTATTTCATGCTTAAAAAAGATGAGAAGAAGCCTATTTAGGTTTTGTTTTTATTAGTAGATTATTTAGCTTTTTTCTTCTTTTGGTTGTAATCATCATATCATATCATACTATATTATAAATGAAACATTTTTCCTTTCACCATATTCATTTGAAACTCCCATGCAATTTTCCTTTCACCACATTCATTTGAAACTCCCATGACTTTTCAATTTCTTTCTAATAATAATTATAAGTTGGTTAATAAGGTTAAATAAATGCGAAACCTAAAGTGTAATCATATATAAACTAAATTTCAATATTAAAATAATATCTTTACTTCTACTCATTAAGTGATTTTTTTAACTTTTAACATATTATACTTAATTTATTAGTTTTAATATATTGTTGGATGTAAACCATTATCATATTAAAGATACAATTTTGGAACAATTTGTATAAAATACTTAAATTATTAATTTGAATATAATATTACATGGTTAACTTAAATATAAATTTTAGTTTAACTTAAACAACCCAAAGAATATTTTGTAAATAGTTAAAAGTGATTAATTGTAGTGTTTTTCTAATAATGATTATAATTTGGTTAATAAGATTAAATAAATATCAAACCTAAAGTGTAATCATAAATATATACTAAATTTCAATTTTAAAATAATATCTTTACTTTTACTTATAAAGTTATGTCTTTAACTTTTAACATATTATACTTAATTTATTAGATTTAATATGTTGTTGTATGTAAACTATTATCAGTTTAAAGCTACAACTTTTGAACAATTTGGACAAAATACTTAAATTGTTATTTTAAATATAGCATTACAATGTCAACTTAAATATAAATTTCAATTCCATTTAAAAAACCAAAGAATATTTTGTAAATAGTTAAAAGTGATAAATTGTATTGATAAATGCAAAAACTAAATTGTAATCTCAATTTAACTAAAATATTTTCTAAAGATATCTTTATAAACGTTAAAAGTTTTCAAATAAGTAGCTTAAAATAACTTACAATAACAATAGTTAAAAATAACTCTATATAAATGATTATATTGTTACCTTTAAAAATCAAAAAACAATGTTTGATGTTTTAAATAATTGTAATGATAAAAATAAAAACATTAAGCAAATAAATTTTAAAAAATTAATTAACAATAACAACAACTAAAAATAACATTAAACCATATATTATATTTAATTTTATTCATGTGTAAATCGCGGGTAGAAGTCATTCAAACAATTGAGATTACGCAGTTATAATAAATGTATGTATTATCATATAATTCAAAATAATCAATACATTATAACAATTTAGTATACAAATTATTTTATCAAATTTAACAGCAACGTTATTGCTATATTAAAAAAACATATATTTGTAAAGACTTCAACTGTATAGGTGTTTCTGCGCAACGCGCGAGCATTCGCCTAGTGCTATTCATATTAGCATACACCAAGATTGAACTCGTGTCGTACATATTTGATATTTCAACACTTATTAACTTCCTTATGGTGATTGTTGACGAGCACATTGGGCTTGTGCTTGGGCTTAGGCTAGAAGCAAACAATAAGGTATACCATTTACCCAGCCAAATATACTTTGAAGTTTGAATCAATATTCTTGTTCATTGCACTTCCCTACAATAATGGTAGTCAAACGTTAGTTAGAGAATTGATGTGCAATAAAATCATATAATTGAAAATTTAAAATTACAATGAATCACTTCCCATAACCTAATGAGCACTTGAAGAGGCGCAGTTGTTTGAACTTCAGCAACCACCAACTTCATCATGTTCATGTATATGCGCATCGCCTTTGTGCAATTTTTTTAAACGACAAATAAAACATACTTCTAAAATATACTCTTTAAATTCACCTATGTCCACGACTTCATGTATATGCATCGTTTTGTGCAAATTAGGTGCTTCATTCAAGATAGTATGTAAAGTAAATTTGATTTACATAATGAATAAATATATGGGATAATCATAAAATTCTTGATCAATCTCAAAATTCTAATAATTGAAATATGACTTTTAGGTACAAAAATAACAATCGTATTTCACAACTATATTGCAACATTTCAAGAAAATTTCGATTTAACTACGGAAAAATTCCGTAGCAAAATGATGTAATTCCATAGCTTAACATAAATAACTACGGAAGTTGCTACGGAATTTGGCAATGGGATTCCATAGTAAGATTTCTTGTAGCAAAATGTTTAACTACGAAATTATAGTTCCGTAGCAATTTTGCTATGGCCGTTGCTACGACGTCTATCCGTAGCATTTCAACTACAACACACTTCCATCACAATTCTGTAACAATGAATTATGTAGCAAATTCCGTATCTATTTTGTTCCGTAGCAAATTTCGTAGCCATTTGGTCCATAGCAAATTTCGTAGCTAATTGTTCCGTAGCAAATTCCGTAGCCATTTGGTCCGTAGCAAATTCTGTAGCCATTTGGTCCATAGCAAATTTCGTAGCTAAATGTTCTGTAGCAAATTCCGTAGCCATTTGGTCCATAGCGAATTCCGTAACTAATTGTTCCGTAGCAAATTTCGTAGCCATTCGTTCCGTAACAAATTCCATAGCCATTCGTTCCGTAGCAAATTTCGTAACAACTTTTTTGTAGTCAATTCCATAACAATCGTTCCATACCATTTTTTCTATAAAATTCGGTTATTTAATTTGACTTATTATATCAATTTACAAAAATACAATTAATATAAAACAAAAAATAACAAAGTATTTCTTTAGAAACTAAAAGAAATATCCAATACATCAAAAGATACATATTTCAAAATCAAAAGTCACTACAACTTTAACGTAAAACATTATTCGATACATAATATTCTATCATTGATTAATAAAAGTTTTGATCTGTTCACTCAATGTGTTAATGACATTCATTGCTTGTGCAAGTTGTTGTTCAAACTTTGCTTGAACATCCACATTTTTCTGTTGAAACTCCACATTCTTTTTCTGAGCATCCTCATATTTTTGCTGAACATCCTCATATTTTTGTTGAATATCCTCATATTGTTCGCGTTGCGTCTCAACTAACTTCTTCAAATTCTCAATCTCGACTTTTGTCTCGACATTATTATCCTCGTATTGTTCACGATGCATTTCAGAAGATCCTTTACTAGAACGAATGCGCTTTCCATATGAGCCAAATCCATATAATCTCTTTTTTCGATCATGTCCCCCAACAACATCATAAAATAGTTTGTCCTCATCAATTTCCTCTCCTATCGCTTCCAACCGATCACATCGTTCCATAAAATCATCCTATAATTTTATAATTGTGTTGAGATAAAACTTATACAAAAAAAAAATCAAAATAAAACTTACATGAAATTATTCAAAATAAAACTTACATGAATTTTTTTTAGCTTTGTCAACTAAAAAAGTCACTCCATCGTGATTCTTAGTGTGTGTATACAAGAATAGTTCATGGTGTGCCGGATCATATCCCCAAAGCTTCTTCTACATATATACAAAAAAAATCAATATTAAAGTAGATTGCTATTTTTACATTTAGGCTTAGATATTTAAAAATGAAAAAATAGCAACTTACTTTTAGGCTAAACCCTTTTAAAAATCAAAATGGAACTAGATTGTTATGATACAAAAGTTAATGAAAGTAGATTGCTATTTTTTGCATTTAGGCTCCACTCTTTAAAAATGAAAAATAAAATAACATACTTTTTAGGATTAGTCCTCTTAAAAATCAAAATGGAACTAGAAAAACTATAACATACAACTAAATGAAAGTACATTGCTATTTTATGTATTTATGCTTAGTCCTTTTAAAAATCAAAATGAAACTAGATAATGGTATTTCTAAATGAAAGTAGATTGCTATAATATAAAATTAAATGAGTACTTACTAAATCAGAAGCAATCTTGGAATGAGAAGCCGATCCACCAGTATGCGTAGAAAGGGCTTGTCCATCAACTACACCTCTACGCCTATTTTTTTTGTTTTGTTCTGATTTCTTCTTGAACTCTTCAGTATTCCATCTTGCAGTCCAGGATGTCCACACTTCTGATGTTATATTAACAGGTTTCTTTTTTATGGTTGACTTTTTCCATTTTGAGCTTAGATTGTAGATATATTGTCTATATCTTTCCTTTGCCTTATTTTCCCAACAAACCTTGACTAACGGAGTTTTTTCATTATCCCAATAGCACTTTTTCTACAATAAAAAATATATATATGAGTTTTTTACTTAATGAGTACGTGATAATTGCATAAACGAAATACATACATGAAACTCGTCCCAATAAAGGAGTTTTGTCTCGTCGCTTAAAGTTGCCCAGCTATACCCATTTGAATCAGCTCTTTCACCAAAGGATTCATAGATAATGGAAGAACATGGGCCCGAAGGAAATAACCTACAAACGAAAAAATTAACAGCATTGTAAAAATCATGAAGTTCAATGTTGATAAAAATGTAAGTATTTTAACTTACTCCTTATCTCGCACTCCAATATATAGACGCCCATCCAGTCCAGTAGATCTAAGTAAATACCCTTGATGTTGAACGCCAACATTTTCCTCAACCGATTCACTACCATTTGTTGTGGATCTAGTGTAAGTCCCTAATCTGCTTGTGTATCAATGAGATCGGTTTGATGGTGCGGAATCTCAATCAAACGGATGATGTCAGATCAAATAGAAGAGAAAGAGAAGAAAAATATGATGAATCTTGTATGTATTGATATGAATGAAGATCCGGATACAAGATTCACACACACTAACACACACTCTCTTTTCTCTCTCTCTAGAACACCTTCAAATGCACACACTTAAGCTTCTCTATTCTATGTGTTCATCACTCTACTCCTCACCCCTTACACCTATATTTATACATAAGAAACATGGGCTTGGTGAACATGGGTCGTAAATGGGTTTACGGCCGTAAACACAACCGTAAACACATATACGACCGTAAACACCTAGCTGTTTACGGTCCAAGACACAAAAATACATTTTCCTAGAAAAGCAAAGTATAAACCATATTTTTGACCCAACAATCTCCCCCTTGGTTTATAGCTTTCTTTTCTTTTCTTAAATGACCCAACAAGCTCCCCCTAAAAAGTAGCTGACTTTCTTGTTCATCTTCATTGTAAGCTTGGCTTCAACATTTATCTTCAATGAATGACTTCATCTTGAGCACTTGGGCATTTCTTCAAGATTTGACATTGAACGCACATTGGGTAAGGAGGCTTGACGTACTGATTCTTGAAAGATAGCGCTTTCAGTTTGAGAATCTTCAGAGAGAACATTAGAGAGAACAAATCTTCTGGATCACTTCAACAGGTTCATAGATAGCAGCAGACTGATTGAGGAGGCTTCAATGCAATCCGTCACCTAATCTTCAAGTGCAACTTCACCTTGCTTCTGGGGTTGAAAGATTGAATGTCGAAAGAATAATCTTCATTTCTTGCTCCTTCGAATGAGAATTCTTCGATGATCACGGATGAAGCCTTGGCTCAGAAATCTTCGACACAAACTCCATGAGTTTCATCTTCATCTGAATTCACTTTTCAAGACAAAACAAAACTAAAAGAAAATTTAGCACACAATATTTTTTGGATTTTTCATATTTTCTGAAAAAGAAATAAAACAGAAATAACACTATCTTTGGATTTTTTTTTAATTTTCTGATTTTTGTTTGGATTTTAAAATTTTTAATTCTCCCCTAATATTTAAATTAGAAGAAAACTATGAACAAATTTAACAAAAATAAAATGATATCTAACTTTAAGAGTGATTTGAGATCAAGGTTTTTAGACAGCCTTTATCCGTTTATCAGCACCTCTCCCTTCATGAATAGATCTGGTCAATCGCCGGTATTGTGTTCCACTTAAACACGAGAGATTGTGACAAAATTAGGACATACTATAAGTGACAAGATAATGTGATCCTAAGTTCCTAGATAATATTCCTTAAGGACCATTCAGCTGACGACGACCAAAGATATTGTTGTCCACCTAAATTGAGCAGCGAGATCTACAGACAACCTAGTGATTGTTCAATTTTAAATGTACTAGAACATGTTTCCCGCTTCCTGACATACCCCAATAATCAGGAACTTCCAAAGTACTCCTTACTTTAGGTGAGCAGACAATTATTATGAGAGAAGTCAGATTTAGAATGCATATGCTATACACCCAGGTCGGATCTCTTCCAATCACGCAGAGGGTGAAACATATGACTAACCAGATTTAGAGGGATTGAGAAGTAGAATGGTGCATATGCTGTGTACCAGGTCGGATGGTTAATCACGCAAAGGAGACAGCATATGGCTAACAGGCAGGAAGAATTGCATAGATAGAAGATGCATAGAAATAGAGTTGCATATGTTGCAGTCCAGGTCGGATGTATTTCAATCACGCAGAGGAGGCAACATATGACTAACAGAAGGAAAGCAAGAAAATAATTTTCTACAGACCTACTTTATCGGAATTTCCCAGTCGCCCCATCAATACCGGAATTAAGGACAAAGTCCGTACATCGAGGAAGAGTTAAACCACAGTTCTAGATACGGATAACTTTAATGTGACCGGTGGATTATCATGTATATCTCCCTGCTCAACCTATCTGAGCGTTGTATTGTCAGGCTAAATGGATCTATCTAGGTCAAGATTTTTCAAGTCTCTAGATTCCTTAAGTTCACCAAGCCTAGTCAAGTCCATTTTAATCTCTCATGCCTACCAGCGCATCGAACACAGAGCCTAGACAATTCAGATTCAGTCCCTTACATAGATTCAGATTGCCTGTTATCACATGATTATATCACTTCCCAAAACATCTCCCTCAAGCACATTCCATAACCAACATATTTTTTTTGATTTTCTGATTTTCTAATGTTTTTGGATTTTTTAAAATTTTAAAATTTTTGTTTTGTTTTTATTTCTCCCCCTAAATTTGTGCATAGGAGAGAAACGAAAGTAAATGCACAAATTTAAACTATCCTAAAACAAAAATTAGTCTTTAAAGCGAATCAGCTTAAGAAAAACTCAGGAGTATAGAGAGGAAAACTCAAACCGTAAGTCACCGATTGAATTTGCATCCAGAAGGTCTGAGAACAGCACGCGTAATCTCAGAACAGATCCGAAAATTCTTCATGTCATTAAGCACTAACCCCGTTTGTGATCTCTTCCTTTCTTCCTTTCCCGAAAAGGACACATACTCCCAAACAATGTTCTGAGTGTTGTACAGTTGAGAGATGTCTCCTATCATGTGCCAGGAACAACCACTACCAACAAACCGAAGTCTGATGATATGCCTCCATAGCTGCTCCGACACAGAGCGGGATCAGTTGATCTTTGGAACCCAGTCCATTTTGAAACTGGGTCGACCTTTGTCATCCTTGCACGGTACTCTCTCCCATGACATATCCTGTTTATCACAAACATAAGATGAAGAAATATTAGAGTCATTAGTTGATTTGGGAGAGTGAGCCTTTGGAACCCATTTGTAGTTGGGTTTAACCCATTTCTTTTTCGATATGATGGGTGGCTCGGTACTTGATTTTGAACTTGATGTCGGCCGTTGAGATGACTTTGATTTTGGCTTCACGGGAGCATCTCTTGGATTTGGCTTCTTGGCCGACATTTCCTTCTTGACTTTGGGATTTTGATTCTTGTCCTTTGGAGTTTGATTCTTGCTCTTCTGCGCATTCCAGTCATCATTGTCTGAACGTGACCTTGAGGGGTTTCTTTTGGAATATCTCCCTCTTGGCGCGTTTTGCCATCCATGTGCGTAGTAGGGAACGTATGCGCGATTTGGACAGTTTCGGGCAATGTGACCAGGTGTTCCACAGTGAAAACAAGTCTTTTTCTTTACTGGGAAATTGTTTCTTCCTGCCCCTGGTGGCGTGTCTTTGCCTTGTCTCTTGCTTTTCCCACACGCACAGTTGCAGCATGTGTGACAACCGTCAAAATTCGAGTCGGTTCTAGATTTGAATAAACTTAGTTGCACGTATAGGCACAACACATACTGGACTTAGTGACTAGAAGCTCAGTTATAACCTACTAGAAACTTGGAAGCAACTAGAAACAATGGATAATGTACTTAGATTTCACATTGATATGTGAATTCTACAACTACTTAACTGTAGAGGCTATCCATATTCGGGTCACTCTTTGACTCGAACACCTTTTCATGAATCATATACACACATCATGCACTTGACCTAGAAGTAGAAATTAGGTCAAAGTCTCATAGAAACTTAAGTCAAACCACTTTTGCTTTGACACATTTAACCGCTTTCTCATTTAGGAATTGTAATTTACTTTAATGTGTTTTCTCGAAAACACAACATGATATTTATGCAAATGTCTACTTCAAACATGTTTATAAGACATATCTAACGCTTGTAATTCAAAACATACCTTATTTGTGTACTTTGCTTCAATATAGTTTTATAATCTATAAAGATTCTAAAATATAAAGCATTGCAAAACTTAGTGTTCACTTTTAAATTTCCAGTGGCGCACTTTCGACAATGCACAATTATTCATCTAAATATGTTAAGTCTTTACCTTATCCGTTTTAACCATTGTTGGACTCTAGTCAAAAATGTCAAAGCTTTCGGAAATTCAATTACAAGTTTTAGTGTTTCTTCTTTTTCACAAATGGAGTTTAACTTAATAGATAACTCATAAATTTTTAGAAAACACTTTAAAACTTCTTCATTTCTATTTAATCATCAATATACATCACATATTGAAGTTTGAAATATATCTCAACCTGGTTTTAAATCTACCTATATGTATTGTTCTTATAATTTCAACAATAACAATCATTGCCGCCGCTACCTTCCTTTTTCTTTCCCCCGAACTTGATTTCTCGCTCTCTTTTTGATTTTAGATCTCACACGCCCATAATAGTAACATAATACATTGTCTAACTTTGTTTCTGTCTATTTTGCTTCTCGTGGTATCATGTTCGTATACATAAAGACTAGAAGTCTACACTTTCGTTTTGAGCGATTAATGTGTATATAGTCGTAAGGCATACTTTTGATTTAGTCAGCTCTGATATATTCAATTACACCTTTTTCATATACATCTTGTTTTTATTTTGAAATCTCTATAAACAAGTGATCCTTATTTACATTGCTCTTTCGTCCTAGATTCGGAAACTTGATTTAAAATGTAATTTTCATTGTATTTTTCTTACAATTAATACACAAGAAGAATACCATTCTTCTTATCATTTTTCTAAATCCATAAAATATATGTGAAGGATATGTTTCCTTATGTTTCTTTTTTTTAAATACATCAAAAAGTTTTGAATTTTACGATTATCTATTCTCTAAATGATTGTTTTTGTAGAAACACTAAATTAAGAATCCACTATTTTCAATGATCGATATTTTTACACATTTCTTAAAATAGCATTCTACTTTGTAATTTTCAGTGAGTTCCTAAACTCTCAACTTTGTTTTTATAAATATTTTGACTCATAAGCTTGAATTTGTCCTGACTTAGAGAATTAGACAATTTTTCAAAAGAGTAATCAAAATATTTTCGTATAAATTCCCTTATTGATGACTTAAACCTGTAACCTTAATTAATCTTTATATTATTTTACTACTTCGTTTGATCGCCACACATGTATTTTCGTTATCTTGGAATTATTACATATTTTAATAACAGTGAGATTTTTTTATTCACTTCTAAACACTTAAAATGCTATCTACACAATGTAATTTAAAATATCATAAACTTTCATCGCTTCCATTTGCAACAATGACTCTCTAAATATATTTATTCTTCGAATAAGGTTTTATTATTGTAAGAGTAACTGTAGTAGTAATTATAGCCTCGGAGATCCTCAATAATTTCGTAATTTATTTTGTAGACGACACTTAAATAGCCTTCACATTTGAGATGTACCAAAACTTCGTTGCCTACCCTTAGTACGTATATTTAGGAACTTACCCTCGATCGCTTCTCTTTTATTTGTGCTACCCCTTCTTATTTTGGAATATATCTCTTCCAGATTTAGTAGCCAACCCGGAAGTGAACAAATTGTTCCTAATCTCTTCTTTATTAGGCGGCGAATTTACACTTAGTGCTAATTTAGAAGGCAACTTAAGGATCAATGCGGATTTAACGCTCAGTGTAGTTCGTGCTTCTGCATAACTTGTACCGCTCTCTTAATTCAGATAATATATAACTAGATGATCTTTTTTTCGACTACGTCGCCGTGGTTGGATCATGATTCCATGAATCAAATTTTCCATAATCTAGAAGAAAGAACTCGAATTAAGGAAACATTAATTTGACTATAGCTAATGAATTGGGTTCTCCTTTGAGGAAATAAACCCAAAATAATCAAAGAACACTTCAAGTCATCACCTCTCCAGCTATATAATTGTATTCGACTGAGTTCTAATAGAATACGTCACGAATTGAATTTCGGGGCGAAATTCTTTCAACCGGGGGAGAATGTGACAACCGTCAAAATTCGAGTCGGTTCTAGATTTGAATAAACTTAGTTGCACGTATAGGCACGACACATACTGGACTTAGTGACTAGAAGCTCAGTTATAACCTACTAGAAACTTGGAAGCAACTAGAAACAATGGATAATGTACTTAGATTTCACATTGATATGTGAATTCTACAACTACTTAACTGTAGAGGCTATCCATATTCGGGTCACTCTTTGACTCGAACACCTTTTCATGAATCATATACACACATCATGCACTTGACCTAGAAGTAGAAATTAGGTCAAAGTCTCATAGAAACTTAAGTCAAATTTGAAGACTAGGACTAGTATACTTGATTCCTCAATTTCGCTTGAATCTCGGAATCACTACATAGAATGCCAATAAACTAATTTATAAGTCAATGAAAAATAAAGATTTAGTTATTAACTTTAATAAATTACAAACATTATTTATAACTATAAAAGAGTTATAATACCATAAGATAATTTAAAGTCTCAAATATTCTATTTATTTTGATATTCAAAGTTTATTAAACTCCAAAACCCTAAAAGCCCTAAAAACTCATATTTATAAACTTTAACCTTAAAAATCCTATAAAAACAATTATGAACCTTATAATATTATCTTATCATAATAATTATTATGAAATAAAATTCAATGAAAAATAAAGATTTAGTTATTAACATTTACCCTTGATTTATAAGTCAAAAATCAAGAGTTTTATGCATAAAAACTAGGTTAAGGTGCACATTTTATAAAAAGTTGGATATTTTTATAAAAGATTTGAATTTTTATAAAAGAAACAAGAGAGAGAGAGCCTCTCCTCCTCTAAAATCGGATCCCTCTCTCCCCATATCTCTCTCACACTCTCATTCTCCAACACACACACATCTCTCTTCTTTCTCTCTCTAGAAAACTCTCTCTACCTTCTCTCTACTTTTTCTCTCCAAACACCACTCCATTCTCTCTTCCTCCCTCTAAGAACCAAGAAATTTTCCAGAAAACAAACCCAAGAACACTCCTCAAACTCGAAATCTTCATCATCTTGTGGTATTCTTGAAGGTAAAATCGATTTCTACTTCACTTTTCCTTCAAGTTTTGCTCTTTTTCTTACACTTTCTCCTTCTTCATCTTCTTAAAACTTGTTTTCTTTTTGTTAAAATGGTTTTTACAACATGATGGATGTGTTTTAACACCATGAATGTATGATAAACAAGGTTGCATGTTCATGATCTTAGTGCAAAAATCGATTTTAAGGATTAAAACATCAAACTCAAGTTAAGAGTTTTTGAGAAACAAAATTTTGTTCATAAATGCATGTATACATTTTGATAAGTTTTAATCTTTTGATCTCTGGAAACATGACTAAAATATGAGTTTATCATGATATATTTAAAATACTTGAAAAGATTTACTCAAGGAAATGATGAAAACCCACTTTTCTAACCAATCATCATGCATGCAATCTGCCAGATTTCTTTACCTGACTTTAAACTGTCATATCTCACTCATTTCTTAGCCAAAATTCGTGATTCTTTTTCTGAAATATAATATTTTGAGTTAGCTTTCAAACCCATATGACCTCACTGGAAAATTCCAATATTTCGATTTTTACCAATTTTTACAAAACTGTTGCTCAAACAGCACTTTCCTTATGAACATTTGTTTTGTGTTGCATGTTCAAAGGACTTATTCATCACTAAAAATCATTCAAAAATTATTTTAAACTCTTAATATCATGTATTAATAGGAGCAAAAAGATCTTGATTCAAAAGTCTTTGTAACATGTTGCGAAAATTGTTAAAGTAACATCACTAATCTTTACATAAATCACAAGAACCAAGTTTTCTCTATAATTTATTGAGCCTTTAGGCATGGTGTTCAACATCAAAAATAAGAACACAAATTGTCATTGTTATCAAATTGTATGAAGATGCATTCTGGAAATTTTCAGCTCAATAAATATTTTCTTTATTTTTATATGAAAATAATAAGAAAATAAAGTGTTAAATCATATAAAATACTTAAGCTAGTAAATAAATTATGGAAAAATTCTTGGATGATCCTTTAAGTTAATAAAAATCTCCCATTAAGTTTCATCCATTTTTGTTACTGTTTAATATGGTTTTGAATTTTCTTTTTGTTTAGCTCTAATAAATCATAAAACCACATTAGGGAATATAAAAATGGTATCTAATAATTTTCGCAGCTTATACTCTCTGTGGAACACTTAGAAAAATATTTTCAGAATTTTTCATAGTGTATTCCTATGTTTCTCCGATTTTTGTATTTATAATGGACTAAAAACAGGAAAAATAGTTTTACTCATCCAAACATTATGAAAATTTACCAGAACACCTTTTAGTACATTAGGATGCTACATAAAAATTGTGATGATTTTTCTCTTCTGTATACTATTTTTCTTCTATTTTCCCAAGATTAAATACACTTAAACCCAATTTTTATTAGAATACATACACAAAAATCATAAAATTGGGATAAACAGTTTAGAAATTCATTTTTATATTTTTCCTAGCTTAATAATAACTAATAACAGCGTTACAAAAATTTTGGACAATTTTGGAAACTATGTTCTATTTATTTCAATTTTTATTAGAATAAATGCTCAAAAATCATAAAATTGGGTTAAATTGTCTGGAAATCTATTTTTATATTTTTCCCAGGTTAAGTACGTGTAATGACATTACTATAAAAAGTTTGGGGCATTTTCTTAACCGATTTCTATTTTTCATGAATTTTTATATATTTAGAGAATTAAATATATGAAAAATGGTTATGCATATCCATAATCAATGAAAATTTATCTAGAAGTCTTTTAACATATTTAGAACCAAAATCTGAAGTTTGGTAATTTTTATTAATTGTTTAGTATTTTTCATGATTTTATGGTTATTCAAGAAACTAAAATGGTGAAAAATAGTTAGACAAATCAAAAATTCAAGAAAATTTATCTTGAGGTCTTTGACTTCAATTAAAACTGAAATGCAAAGTTTGGGAACTTTTAGAACTAAATTGATTTAGTTTTGAATATTTAATCATTGGAACACCTCTAAAATGTTAAATATTAACATTTCAATAATGGAAATTTTCCACTTAAATTGTTATATAACAATTGATTCTTTGAAACTTAATTTCCACAGAAAAATGTTTGTAACTTATCAATATTAAATTTTGACACATTATTGGCATAATTCTATTGTAGTAGTAAGTATACTAGTGTTAGATTTCGATTAGAGACTCACTAGCGAATACCATTATTGTAGTAATCGGTAGTGGTACACGTGGAACGTAGTTCAAGGCACCATTTGCATCATCTAAATGTATTGTGAGTATTCACGCACTCCCCTATTTTCAGTTTTTATGTTTTGGGGTGGAAAAGCATGTCCCGAAAAACTATTATTTGAATGTTGTATTTAAATTGATTTGTATCAAACATGATTGCTATTTTATTGCTATATCTCTCTATGTATGTCTATGCAACACGGAACATGAGAACTTATCGTACTAAGGCCCTTCCCTTATCTCTAACCATTAACTCTTTGAGCCAATGGTCATTATGGATAGCGCTATTAGGAATTGACAACTCCTCACTCGCCCTATTGCTGGAGTGCATGATACCATATTCATCTATGGAACGATAAGCATAGATCTTGATAGGGCTTCAGTCATAGGTTTGGTTGAGACTCATTGTTTGCTCATACACATACAAACTCGTTACTTATTATAGCAATAAACTTGTTTATTAATTATAGCAATGAACTTTGTTTCTCATTACAACAACGAACTGTTATTACTGAAAACTTATATACATGTTTTAGCAATGAAATTGTTTGCTCCTTGTAGCAACGAAATTGATTGCTCATTTTAGCAATGAAACTTGTTTACTCGTTTGAGTAACGAACTTTATCTTCCATGAGAATATGAATGTTGCATCTTATTTGGGCAACATACCTTATCTCTCATGATGACAAAGAACTTTGTTTTTACAAACTTATTTACTCATTTTAACAATATACTTTTATTATTGGAAACTTTTATCAAAACTTTGATTTCAATTCATGGAACCAGTATTATTTTGTTTATCTGTGAGTACTCACCAACTATTTTTATAGTTGACGCTCGTTTTACATGCTTTTTCAGGAATCATCGAGTAAGTGGCACTTAGGGACACTTCACTTTTAGGAGCATTCGCATGTGTTGTATTTCAATTTACATTGTAATTTCTTTTAAAAGTTGTTCAAACCCATTGTGAATTTGTAATGATTTTTAATACTATGGTTGATGTTGTCTTTTAACTTTTGCGATGAAACCCTTTATACTGTCACGCCCTGTGTTTCCGCTTTAGCGGGGTGTGACAGCATGCATTCTATTAACTTGATTTGGTGGCCTGTACTTCTCAACAACAGGTTGATCAGAAGCAACTGAGTTCGAAGCAACAGATTTAGAGCTCAAGGAGATGTTGGTTTGTTCAATGGTTTTCTCCTTGTTCTCATCTTCTGCCACTTTACTATCAGACACACTCTCTTCAGCTGCTTGCTTGAATTGATTTAAGGATTGATCTGCAGGGGAAGTAGAAACGTTAGCATTTTCAACATTAATAAATCCTCCTGAAACAAAACCAGATGGCTTGCCATAAACCATGAATGGTTCGTTGGTAATCTCCTCTTTAGACAAAGGTTGATACTGATATGTATGATTAAAAGGAGGAGGTACATTATCGTATCCTAAACCCTTTGATTGATTATGTTTAAATTGCATGCAATGGTCTATCATGTTGGTAACTACTTCGCTTGATACATCAAACTTTTTAAAATCAAAATTTGCAGTTTCAAATTGCCCTTTTAATGTAGTAAGCTCAGTAATTAACTCAACATTCTGTCTCTTGATATAATCATAATGTTCACATTTTTTCACTGTAGTCTTGCTGAATTCTCTTAAAGTCCTTTATTTTTGTTTCTAATTCAGCCTTCAGGGGTTTCTGTCCTTTCCTGAGTTGATATCTTTCATATCTCAGGTCCTCAACTTCTCTTTTTAATAACTCAATTTGTTCCCGAAGAAATTTAATCGTATCTTCACTAGATAGTGTACATGAAACTTCACATGATTGAGAACATGAAACTTCATTGACCGGAAGGTTTGCGGAACTCATTGTTTTTCGACAATTCAAAGCGTCAAGTTCTTCAATTATATCAGCAAGACTAAGACGATTGAGATCTTTTGTCTTCTTGATGACAACCACATTCATATCCCACGATTTCGGAAGTGAATTCAATAGCTTTTTGTTTATCTCAGATTTGGTTAAGAAGATCCCAGCTATATTCATCTCGGTAGTGAGTGTGGTAAATCGCTGCAACTGAGCTTCCAGGGTTTCTCCAGGGATATAATCGAACATGTTGAAGTTTTGTCTTAACATCTCCTGACGACTCTCTTTCATGTCTTCAATTCCCTCGTAGACCTCAAAAACCATTTAAGCACAACTAGAACTTAAAAGTCAAACCCAAAAAAATATGCCCTTTGACTATAAACCTCAAAAGTCAACCTTAAAAGTCAAATTTAAAAAGTCAAACTTAAAAGTCAAACTGAAAAGCTAAATTTAAAAATTTAAAAGTTAAATGAGAAAGTCAAAGTTTAAAGTCAAAGGTCAAATTTTAAAAGTCAAAGTCAAAATTTTAAGGTCAAAAGTTCAAAAATAATGTCAATAATTAAAAACTAAATTATTTTGGATGAAAATGGAATTTTAAAATAAAGAAAATTGATTTTTTGGGCTAAAAGTGCCAATTTGCAAAAATGGGAACCGAGAAGGACTGGTTTTGAATTAAATTTCGAAGGAGAGTATCGTCTGGTAAGTCAGCTTAGTTGGTAAGGTGCTTGGTTGTGTTAGCAGGAGACTCGGGTTCGATCCCCGGCACCTACAACTCCGTTTCAAATTTTGAAGTGCTAAGGCGAGGCTGCTTGCGAGGACGAGGTGCGAGGCTCCTGAACGAGGCGAGGTGCGAAGCGCTGATGCGAAGCTTGCTGCTGCTGAGCCGACTTCCTTAGCCGTTCACCGAGCCGAA
The DNA here is from genome assembly GCF_052849685.1 of Lactuca virosa. Classification (NCBI taxonomy): domain Eukaryota; kingdom Viridiplantae; phylum Streptophyta; class Magnoliopsida; order Asterales; family Asteraceae; genus Lactuca; species Lactuca virosa. Next base: position 109,962,544 of record NC_136429.1, read on the forward strand.
TTCCGAGCCGAGGCCGCAAACTCCGGCGACCGTAAACCGCCGACCGTAAACTCCGGCGACCGTAAACACGTTTACGGCCGTAAACTCCGGACCGTAAACCCTTCAAAGACCGTAAACACAGCTTCAGATCGCGAAAAAAACGACGTTTTTCACCATTTTTGCTCCAAAACTCGATCAGAAACTCGTTTTTATGAAAAACGCGAAGAACAAACCCCCCCTAATTTTCAGAGATCTATCCAAAAACGCAAGAATCTTTCCAAAATAAGATCAAATCGGCTCCAGATCTGACAAAGATGAGTGATACAATCCAAGCTCTGATACCAATTGTAAGTCCCTAATCTGCTTGTGTATCAATCAGATCCGTTTGATGGTGCGGAATCCCAATCAAACGGATGATGTCAGATCAAATAGAAGAGAAGGAGAAGAAAAATATGATGAATCTTGTATGTATTGATATGGATGAAGATCCGGATACAAGATTCACACACACTAACACACAGTCTCTTTTTTCTCTCTCTAGAACACCTTTAAATGCACACACTTAAGCTTCTCTATTCTATGTGTTCATCACTCTACTCCTCACCCCTTACACCTATATTTATACATAAGAAACATGGGCTTGGTGAACATGGGCCGTAAATGGGTTTACGGCCGTAAACACAACCGTAAACACGTATACGACCGTAAACACCAAGCTGTTTACGGTCCAAGACACAAAAATACATTTTCCTAGAAAAGCAAAGTATAAACTATATTTTTGACCCAACATCTAGGTATAGATGATGTAGTAGATGCAGGTGTAGATGATTGGACAGATGTAGATACAGATGATTGGGTAGATGATGTAGGTAAGGATGATTGGGTGGATGATTCATGTGTTGATGATGTGACACCCATAGTACCAACATGTGAAACAAATGCTGGGGCAGATACAGTACCAACAGATGATAATGTGGTACGGGATGATGATGATATATTACCAACAGATTTTGCATCATCAGTACGTTTGTTTATGAAACGTACATTTGTATGTTGCTTTCGTTTCAATGTTTCTCTTAATAAGAATTGTGACATCTTTCCTGAAATTTTAAAAACTTAGGAAGTTATAAATCTTTAGGTTCACAAATATTATTGAAATATCTTACTGAAAATTTAAGCATACTACTTTTTACTTTAAAATAACAATGTACTTTTGCTTGCTTATTTATTTTAGCATCTTACTTTTTACTTTGAAATTTTTACCTAATTGTAGCAATGTGAACTAAATACAAAAACTAAAAGTATAATGCAAATACTTTAATGAAAGTAGATTGCTATTTTTTGCATTTAGACTTAGCCCTTTAAAAATGAAAAAATAACAATTTACTTTTAGGATTAGCCCCTTTCAAACTCAAAATGGAACTATTTTCTAAAATACAATGTCATAGTAAGTATAAAAGATAAAGCACAAAGCTTAAACATGATAGTTTTGTTATCACCTGAATTGTGCTGGATTGGATTGGATTGGAGTGAAGTAGAGTGGATTGGAACCTGGAATAAAGAAGAACAAAGAAAACAAATAAACTTTATCTCAAAAAAAGAAAAACAAAGAAAAAGTTAACAAAATATTATTTTCAGAAAAATTTATCAAACCTTATGAGACATTTCCGAATTCTGATAGTTAAATTGTAACTACACAAAAAAAAAGAAATTGCATTTTAGAAAGTATAGATGTTAAGGTACATTACATGCTATTTGCCTACAAGAAAATACTGCATGTTAACCAAACAACCCAAAAGATACAAGAGGAAAGAAAGTTTTTCCCATTAAGTCCTAACTATAAAATAATGTTTTTATAGCTAAGAGATTCTGAAGAGAAAATAATGTTTTTAAGTAAAGAAAGAGAGCAACTTATTAAACAACGAGACTCTTCTCATCAAGAGGCGCTTTTATGGAGGTCTGAGCTGGGAAAAGCTAGGGAACGTGTAGTGATTCTAGAAGGAGCTGTTGTGAGAGCTGAAGAGAAGGTTAGGGTGAAAGATGTTGAGGCTGAAGCTGTAATAAAAGAGGCAACAGAGAAAGAAAGTGTCCTGAGAAAAGAGAATCAAGAGCTTTTGGCAGCATTCATGTTCTACAACTACAACTTAAAAGGTTTTATTAAGAGACTAAAGTACATTACATTTTTGGTCCCTAAGTATAGATATTTCTTTGCATTTTTGGTCCCAAAAAGTTATCTTGAAAACTTGGTCCTTATTTTTAACTTTCCTAATGATTCTGGTCCCTGTGTCATTTAAGTCATCAGTCAACTGTTAAATTTTTTAAAATAACCAGTTTGCCCTTGGACCAAAACTGGAAAAAAAAGCAGTATACTACAGGGACCAAGTTTGTATATTTCTCTTATTTTGAATTAAGGTTCATAACATTTCATATGTGCATCTGATTTTTAAATCTTATATTATTATGTATATTATGCATTGAATTATATATTTTTAAAATTTAGTCTGTATGCTATTTCTTCAATTTTGATCCAAGGGCAAAATGGTCATTTTGATATATTTAATAACTAGGCTGTTTAGCTTGGTCAATTCAAGGACCAAATTCATTAGGAAATTTCAAAATAAGGACCAACATTTTGGGACCAAAAGCAGTTGTACATATGGGGACTGAAAATGTAATTTACTCAAGAAACTAACCAATATGAATATGATAAAAAAATGTTGTTTATCTGGGCATAACCTTGGTTGCTCCGTGGGCATTGTGATTTACTTGCCTCCCCATGTTGCTGACGTGGCGGTTGTGTTTTGTCAGCAGACAGGAGGAGAATACAAAGCAAGTGCTTGAGTAAATTATATATGGGTGTTTCTTTTAGACATAGTGAGGAAAGAAAGTTTTTCCCATTAAGTCCTAACTATAAATATGATTGATAAGGACTTGAAACAGGGGAAGTTGTTGCTATAAAGAAAGTGCTACAGGATAAAAGATTCAAGAACAGAGAGCTACAAATCATGCGTTTATTGGAACATCCAAATGTTGTTCCACTGAAAAATTGTTTCTATTCAACAATCGACAAAAAGGAAGTGTATTTGAATGTTGTATTGGAATATGTACCTGAAACAGTCTACAGGATGTCAAGGCATTATGTTAGGATGAATCAACACATGCCTATGTTGTATGTACAATTGTACACATATCAGGTCAGATCACTCTCTTACTAATCTCTTTTGATTAAACTTAATTAATCTTGTAATCTCATTTTATATCTGTCTTTGTCTTTGTTGATCAGGTATGTCGTTCGCTTAACTACATTCATAATGTGATTGGTGTATGCCATCGTGATATTAAGCCAGAAAACTTATTGGTAAGAATGGAAACGCATGATTTGTAGCTCTCTGTTCTTGTATCTTTTATCATGTAGCACTTTCATTATTTTGGCTGATTATGAAGAATTCAAAATGTAAACCCTAATTTAACTCTCGATCAAGCTTATATGTATATAGATATCATAGAATCAAGCGAAATAAATGGATAATCAAAGCGAAACAAATTCATAAAAAAGTGAAATTATCAGTTAATAAATACAGAATAACAGAGAAGAATGTTACCTGGTAGGGACGAAGACGATCAAGAAAAATCTACTTATAGAGTGATGTCCGATCGATAACGGCGTAAGTGGAGATTGGGGGAAACTGAGGAACGAGGAATGCGAAATTAGGTCAAAATAATGAGTAAAGAGAAAAAGTCCAGCCAATTGAATACTGCACAATAGTACCTTCCAATTTTCCGAGATTGACAATTTTTAGATGGGGAAGGTGAGCAACGGCAGCAGGTTGAGAGAGGGAGAGATGGGATAGGCCACAGGTCACGATCGACTAAAAAAGTGTAACAAGGATGCACTCTTGATCTCCTGTCTCTTCAAAACACGTGAATGCCCTTTTCACGTAACTCATTTTGTTTTTCTTGAAACTACAGGGAAGATTATTATCAAGAAGGAGACTATATCTACCCGAGGCTAAAGGTTCTTGATGCATACCGTAGGGCACTTGCTACGTGGGCCCGATGGGTTGACATTGACAGCAATAAAACGCAAGTTATCTTCAGGGGATACTCAGTCACTCATTTTAAGTAAGTTTAATTCTTTCTTTTTTTGTTCACTTATTACTCGCGTAAAATGACCTATTCGCCCATCATCATCATCATCACTTAGCTTAGTCTATGTAGGTCCACAAAACTCCCACGTACTATCCTTAGTCAAGGGGTATTTTAGATACTTTATACATAGTCAAATAATTTTGTAAAAGTTGTTGAGGTTGGGGTAGATAGATATATGAACATTTCACATCTCTCTACTATTAAAATTTAGGGTCAAAGGCGAATCACACTTTGTCCCATATTATAGAAACCCTTTAGCTTATTTTTATAAATTTGGCTTTCGAGGCTGTTGTTGGTGAAAATTACAATTTTTTTATTTTATTTTTTAATTTTTTTATCTCTCTTTTTGTTAATATATTAAGCTTAAGCCATGTTTCCTTTTCTTTCCTATTAAGTACTTTGCTTTTTCTTTCCTGTTAATTAATAAAGTGATAAATAATATTTATTGGATAACGATATATGTATGGATAAAATGTTGTTTATATAAATATTGTTTTTTAGACAAAATGAACAATTTGAATATAAATATATAACTATATTACCCTTATATTTAAAATATTCAATTTTCAAATAATTATTTGTTTAGTAACTGTTCTAAGTTAAAATTTGTAAATCATTATATATTTTTTTAAATAAATTTACATAATTTAAACAATAACATGATTAATAATTTCAATTGAGCATGATTATAAGCATATGTTAAAAATATACTTTACATTATTATTATTGAAGATACTTTTTGTATTTACGTCCAAACGTTTCATATTCTAATTTAACTTATTAAGACTATTTGTTAACATTAAGCAAAAAAAAATTAATAAATGAAACACCTTGACCCTTTCCACATCAGATTTTTGCCTACCAATTAAGCTTGGATTTTTAAAAAAGACATGAAAAAAGACAATAATCTTTTATTCACCTATATAATAAGCTCTAAGTATGTGGTGCCACGTGTCATATATTGCAAAAGGATCAACCTTGAGGAGGAGGAGGCTTGTGTATTTTCTCAAAACATGGAGGAAAGTCACTCAAAATCGGCTTATTTTTGTGTAATGTACAAAAAAAAATATTTAATCTTTTAAACATATAGTACTCAGAATTGGAATGTGAATCTTAGGTTGTGTTTGGTTTGTGGATTCCTCCGGAGTTGGAATGTGAGATTCCATTCCTTGAGGTGTTTGGTTGGTAAACTCTTCTAACCAAACACGTGACATATTTCAATTTCTTCAAATTCCAATTCCTTTGACCGATTCCATTCCTTTGACGGATTCCATTCCTTTGACACATTTCAAAACCTGTAAATATCTACTTTTAGTTAATGATAGCAAACATTTATAGTTTAGTTACTACAAACACTACTTTCATGTTGTGTTGAATCAAAAGGGCATTTAGGTCCTTTGTCCCAGCTTTCTGCATGGGACAAAAAATTGCTAGTTTTGTCCCATTGACACGAGTCTCGGTCAAAAGATATGAATTTTGGGACAAAAGATTATGAATAACAAGGGCATTTATGTCTTTTGTTCCACATTTTTATAGTTAGACAGTATTAATCAAGCAACAACGAACTTTACACCAAAATTTTCTTTATTTTCATAAATTGGGTTTCATGTTTCTTCAATCGACACTTTTAAAACATGATCAGAGTAATGAAATGTAACTAGATGGACTAGGATAAGATCTTTCACATTACTTATTGAATAATAACTTTTGTAATACTTACTGATGTTACATGTTGGGATGATGACAACAAAACGAACAATGGACTGATTCCCCAAGAATATGTTCTTATGATTATGTTAGTGGGAGTATGTGGGAGGGAGAAGGCAAACATAAGAGTAGGATAAGAATTAAGGGCTTTGTGTAACGTGATAGGAGATGTCAATGATGTTTATGTGGAGCGTAATATGAGATATCATTTTGATACACAGGGGAAGGTGATTGTATCAAATAAAGATATTGTAAACGAAGCTGAACTTCAATTCAAATACGCAAGTGACAAAGTTTTGCTATCTAAATTGTATCAAATAACTGAAGACAATTCATACATTCCATATTGCAAGATTGATTTTGTTACTCAACACCCAAGAGAAAGTTTACACAGACCAATGAATTTTGCATCTCCAAACGTCGTCATTACAGTGACAGAAGTGACTCTGACTCGGAGATATATAGATTCAAACGCCGGTGATCTCTAAAGCCCAAACACAGACCAATGAATTTTGCATCTTCAAAATCAGAACATCAGGTAGAGGTACATTCATTGTGTTTGATAAAAAAAAACTATTGATTGTTATTTTTGCTCATGCTTTTAAATTTTATTTACAGGTGTTAAAGCGGTTGAAGAAGGCAGAGCCTGAAAGATCAAACTCAATTTGAGCTTCATGTTCATCTTTAGGGGCGAACAACATTGCAAGTCACTGAGGCATTTTCCTCGAGAATCTGATTCCGGAGTAGACTCATGGAAGAGGAATAGAATCAATGAAACCAATTTCACAGAAAGGCATTCAGAATCTTCAAATAGAATCTTCGTGAATAGCAACGAGCAAACAAACAACCTCCTATAGAATCTATGCAAAAAATACCATGATAGAACACATCAGCAAAAATACCTCTTGAAATCGGAATGCTGTGAGTAGCAACGACAGGCGTGATGGGTGGCTGAGCAACAACGACGGCAGGTTGAGAGAGGGAGAGATGCGATCGGCGATGGGTTTGAACGTGATACCTCTGATCTAGGGTTGGAGAGGAAGTAGATTTGTATAGATTTACTAATTTGCCCTTAATAAAACATTGAAACAAACGCATGACTCAAGTTCATTAAACCATTTTTTTTACTAAAAAACCAAAATAAAACAAATTAATTCTTTTTTTTTTTAAACACCATGGTAAATAAATTTTGATTTAGAGGTAATAATTTCCAAAGCCTCAAAAATATGGGGATAATATTATTATACAAAAATTAGCAAATGTATGTCATCAAAATCTAATTGTATTTATAATGTAGAAATTATATTATTATAATTAAATTTTCAAAACAATTAAAAATAATATTTAATTTTTGTTGTTGAGTTTTCAAAAATAATTGTGTATATTTAATATATTTTTTTCAATAATCTTCTATATTTTGCTACGGAAACATATTCTGTAACTACTTAACTACGAAATTTTCCGTAGCCAAGTACCTATGGATTTTGATTTCGTAGCTATTTTGCAAATTCACCTTTTTGAAACAAATTCCATAATAGATTAGCTAAAAAAAATTTTGTAGCAAATTTTCCTAGCAAAATAGCTACGGATCCTAATTCCGTAGCTAACTAGCTACGGATTTTTATTTTGTAGCCAATTAGGTAGCCAACTAGCTACATACATGGATTTTGTAACAAGTTTCATAGAGAACTAGCTACAACCAAAAAACTTATAGCATTATTTATAGTAAACTAGCTACAGATTTTAATTCCGTAGCAACTATTCAAGATTTAGCTACGGAATGCAATTCCGTAGCCATTTCTGTAGCAAATTAGTTACAACCAACCATTTTGTAACATATTCCGTAGTAAAATAACTATGAATTTAGATTCCGTAACAACTTTACGTAGCTATTTAAGATTTAGCTACATAATGCAATTCCGTAACCATTTATGTAGCAAAATAGCTACAACAAGTCGTTCCGTAGCATATTCCGTAGTAAAATAGCAACGGATTTTGATTCCATAGTAACTTTCCGTAGCTATTTAAGATTTTTCTTGTAGTGCAAAGTTGTTCATATTTAGTGAAATGATGACGGCATTTTGCAAAAAGAAAAAAAAAACGTAATATGAACAATTTCACGATATAATTGTTTTTTTTTCTTGTTAAGGTTTTGTTGTAGGGACCGGTCATCAAGCATTTTTGTAATTTGCAATCGATCCCATTGTAGATCCGATGGTCATTTTGTTAAGATGTAAAATAAGCGGTTTGTTTGTTAAATGGAAATCATATTTGTGATTATCACTTAAAATATTGTCCCTCCCACAATCTAAAACAAACATGATTTATTACATATTGGTTAAAATTTGTGGAAGTGGATTTAAATTACACAATGTGGAACTAGTAAAAACATAATAACCTTGATCATAAGAAATTACAAAGAAACAAGTGAGCAAATTTAGCTTAATACCTTAGCACATGATCTCAAAGATTGGAGATATTCTTCACGACAATACATTTCATCACAAAACATAAACACTTAGATTTCATGTGTACGTAAGTATAATTTTTGAACCTTATATGTACAAGATAAGGGATAATATATATCACTTCCAAAGCCTTTTGGGATAATATCCGATAGGGTTTATGAACAAACAGCATTAATGTAATTTTGAAATTTGTATTCAGCTTTTTTAAACCAGGGTTTTCAAACTGAAAACCGAATGAATTATATATCTGTATTATAAAAACAATATTATAAATTTGAATTCTGTTTTATACTTAAACTTAAAAAGATTACACCAAATTAATATTAAAAAAAAACTCGGTTTACTTGGTTTGCAAGGATTCTCCCATGCAAATAAAATTACAAAGTCAAGTCGAGATAATGGACGGTGTGCTTTGACTTTTGTTTTTGAACCCGTCATCCTAGTAACGAAGGGTTAAATTTACTTGACATCTGTTACCTAGAAAATTTATAAAATTTATTATCTTAAATCATATCCTCTTTATTTATGTAAACAAAAACGTTTAATTTAATTAATGTACGTGTTGTCATATTTATTTTGTTGATTAAAACGGTTTAAGTACCTAAAGATCTTTATTTTTTTTAATGTCATGCTTAATTTATTATCTAATAAAATATTAGAATGTATTAGTAGGCGAAATATTTTAAAATAACTCATTGATTTTAGGATTGAGAAAGTATAATTTATATATTTATATATTAGAATGTATTAGTAGGTGAGATATTCTAAAATAATATTTTTTTTTCTACGATACTAAACAATCGCTTTTAGAACTATGTTGCATCTTCTTTCTAGTACACCTTTAATTAAAACCTCAAAGTTTTATTAAGACATTCGATAACCCAAGTTTTACCTATGAGCCACCAAAATGATAGTCTACAATTTGTATGTTGCTGCTTTTCAATTTTCGTATTTATTTTCTTCATATAAAAAAAAATATGGAATATGATATGTAATGGATACTTTAATGTTGTAGAACAATCTATTGTAATAATGCTTGAAGGTTGATATGAAGGTTATGTCATGACGTAAAAAGAAAAAAGTCGGTCAAGAAGTCAATTTAAGTTAGTGTGAATTTATTCACTTATTATTGTGTCAGATCGTACCCAACGAACTTCGTTGAAAAGGTGAAATGTTCAAATTTGTAGAATCTTTGTTATAAGTAGTAGCAATAAATGAATCAGAAGATAAAAAAAATATTGGAAAATATATATCCACAAGTTAAGGCGGTTAATTTTTCGGTTAGTTTACATTTAGATAACTATTTTTTTTTATTGTACACATTTAGATAACGAACTTTTTAAAAGTGTTCATATTCATATATATATATATATATATATATATATATATATATATATATATATATATATATATATATATATATATATATATGAGAAATTAAATATCCTCCTACTTTTTGTTCCTACAAATCCTCCTACCCAATGAAATAATGACATGTGTAACATTTAATGCTCATTTAATGATATTTTAATACACTAATATGACACATGTCATCATTTAATTGAGTAGGAGGATTTGTAGGAATAAAAGTAGGAGGATATTTAATTTCTCTCTCTCTCTCTCTCTATATATATATATATATATATATATATATATATATATATATATATATATATATATAGGTAAGTTCAATTGAGAAAATAAAAAAGGTTGAGAATGGGGGAATCATTCTCAGCCACTCATTTAATCTAAGAATAAAAAGATACGGTGACAAACTTGTAAATATGTTAATAACCTTCAATCTCAAATACGTAACTATAGAGAATTCGATAACAGTTCGTTTATCATCAAAATTTCTCCTCCAACCTTCAACAATCATCCAGATTTCTTCAACTAAACCATCATCAATATCATCCAGTGTTAATCAATCATCGATATTCGTGGCTGGGAGGTTCGCCGTTCAAGACAGATTCGCAACCCAAATTCATCAATTTCATCGATTTCTTTGTTGAATACTCCGAATGTTCGTAGCTTGCAAGCATCTGTTAAAGTTCATAACGGATTTGGAACTGGAATTTCCCAGATTCGCAAACGAACTGAGTTGGAATCAGAATTTCTTCGATGTCCATGAAATTGGAATTGGAGTTCTGGACTCGCAGTCACAGTCGACATTGAAGGACTCGGAATCGGTACTCACAGGTTCCCAATCGGATTTTCGGAAATCAAAATCAAAATGAGAAATCGATCAGACATAGGATGTCGCATCTGAAGTCGAAATCGGAAGTATATGATGATTTGGAATTGATAACTTGAATTGGAAGTATCATGTTTTTAACATTTTTAAAATAGTTAAATTGTATGCACTCCAACTGTTTGATGAAATGCATAAACTAAATTACCACGTTATATTCACATATGAATATGTTTTCTCAAATGAATCAGTATATGACTATTAAAAACACAAAACAAATATGCAAGTCTGTATGTTATTCATATGTGAATAACATATGAAAATTATATATATTTGTGAAAATACCTTCTAATATTCATAAGTGAATATATTCACAAGTGAATATACCTTGTAATATTCATATGTGAATATATTGTGTAATATTCATAAGTGAATATATCATCTAATATTCACAAGTGAATATACTATGTAATATTCACATGTGATATACCATGTAATACTATGTAATATTCACATATGAAAATATCATTTAATATTCATAAGTGAATATACTATCTAATATTCACAAGTGAATATGCTATGTTAATATTCACAAATGAATGCATCGTCTAATATTTAAATATGAATATACTATGTTGATTATATGCTATATTCATATGTGAATGATACTTCAATTGTAAAAAAAATTAATCATACTTTTTATTCATAAGTGAATAACGAATGTACTGTAATTAAACCTGATGCATTTTTATTCACTTATGAATAACGATAGCTGAAAATATAAAAAAAATATTATTTTATCTTAAAACTATATCAATATGGATGACTATTTGTAGAGAATAAAAAACCATGAATTTTGGTATATTTAAAATCATTTTTCGATAAAAATAGCTTCTTAAAAATTAAAAAACGAAAAAAATTATGTTTTTGTATATATTAAGGTAATGATTAGCATAATTTAAGGAAATATGTTTTGTTGGAAAACACATGTCTATTCATTTCTCATTTTCGCTGGTACGACGGAGGCTTTTGCGGCAAAAATAAATGAGTGGCTGACAATGATTCCCCCATTCTCAACCTTTTTTTTTTCTCAATTGAACCCTCCTATATATATATATATATATATATATATATATATATATATATATATATATATATATATATATTAGTTTATAACCCGTGGGAACCACGGTTATAAAATTAATTAAATTTTTATAATGAAAACTCAAAATTATTAATCAATTATTTTAAATAAATTATTAATTAAGAGATATTTTTTAAGTTATATAAAATTATAATCATTAATTTAAATAAATACGTGAAATTATATCACCTTACAATTTGTATTAATTTTATTTAATTTTATTCTATTGTTATTAATTTAATGTAATTAGAGTGGAAAATTTAAAATTTAAAATTTGAAATGGAGAATTAATAGATTGACAAGTGACATGCATTAGGAGGCCTAATAGGGTGACACATGACAAAAGAAGAATAAAATATATATTAATTAGGAGGCCTAATAGGATGACACATGTCAAAAGGAGATTAAAACTATTCTTTTATTAGAATAGGGAGATGAGTTTGCATTTAGCTCCAACATTTTTTTTCCCAATTTGTCATTATTTTTTAGAAAAAAAATTTCATTTTAGCTATTGGCCAGTCATGAATAGGTATTTTAAAACGTAATAACATAAAATTAAAAAAAAAAAGGAAAAACGAAGGCAATAGTCGAAACTGTGACTTCTCTTTGAGGGTGGGGCGGCCCCACCTATTTATCCATTCAAGATCATTCTCGTGACCATTTGAAGGCTTTATAATCACGTTTTTTATTATAAATCGGGGGAGAATTTGGTATGACCATTCGAAATTGGATTTGTGACTTTTCAAATTTGAAGATTTTTTATAAAGCTTGTGGTAGAATTATGAAGGTAGCTTTTACAGTAGCAGTTCTTCATCGAGCTCTTCTAAGGCGTGACTTTTAATCATTCGACATTCTTGAATCTTGATTGTGTTCTTCTTTTATCTGTTCTTGAATCTAATCGATCATCAATGATATTAATCCTAACAATTGGTATCAGAGTAGGAGACTGTGTAATCTATACGCATCTCTTCTGTTTACAGAGTTTTAGGGTTTCCGTTAATATAGGATCTAGTTCAGTCGTCTTCATTGTCACATTGACGGCTTGAAAGGATCTTGATATTACCCTACAAACAATCTAGGTTTACACGTCTGATTCTTTACAGGTATTAAAGAAAACTTCATCATGCAACAAGACGATTCCAAATAGCCCCTGACAGCTGCATGTGCTTTTATAGCAGCTTGCTCTAGTATGATGAACTCATCTTCATTTTCAGTATTTAGCCCAGTGGTACTTCTTGCAACTTCACTTGTACCATTCGTTAGGTTCACAATGGAAGTCTTCGCTAACTCTGTATGTTCTTCACTGGGATGCGTAACAAGAGGGACTGAGCTTGAAATCACCATGGAATCATTAACAAAATCCTTTGGTGTTGCTTTAGCAGTAATGGAGGTCTTGTTTCCTAAAGTAGTATCCTTCAACAATGAAGAAATAAAGATCAAATTGATTGTTCATCAATCATTTAAAAGAATTTTAAGGCATATAAGTGATGGGTGTAAACAGCTTTTTCTTACTTGATAGAGATTAGATTTCGATGATCTTTTCCCTAAAAGTATAGTTTCCTTGAGACTTTCTCATTGTTGACAGATGGTGATTGGAACTGGTGTAACCTTCAAATTTATGCATAATTTAGGAAGAAGCTACTTTATTATATTGTAGGAATTCACTTTGGGTTTCGTAAATTGGAAATTGGAGGAGTTATATGCAAACATCCATGGTGATTAAGGAATTAGGAACTTTGAGAAGGTCGATCAGTGAAAACAAAAAAGGAAAATCACCGAACATTTGGATAACATCATAACATGTTAACGATTCATATAAGACATCTTATAAAAATCGAAAAACCAAAAACAAACATCACACAAGTTTCCAAAATCCGTCGAAAACTTCTTTATCGAAAACAAACATTACGTTTTGAACACAAAGTAATACATATCTGCAAATGTACCTGAAATCAGATAAACTCTCAAATTCAAACCCTAGCTCGCCAATCGTGGAAAAAAACACACAAAAAATCAATGAGAAAAATGAACAAGCGGATGTATAACAGGTCGAAACTCGAAAGTTCAAATCAAAAGGGATTTAAAATAATAATAAATAAATAAACTTTCTTATTTAAAAGTTTATTCTATTTTAGCCCTAATATGTATGAATTTTTCCCCATTTGTCATTATTACTTATTTAAAACTTTCTTATATAAATAAACTAGTTTATAACCCGTGGGAACCACAGTTATAAAATTAATTAAATTTTTATAATGAGAACTCAAAATTATTAATCAATTCTTTTAAATAAATTATTAATTAAGAGATATTTTTAAGTTATATAAAATTATAATCATTAATTTAAATAAATACGTGAAATTATATCACCTTACAATTTGTATTAATTTTATTCTATTGTTATTAATTTAATGTAATTAGAGTGGAAAATTTAAAATTTAAAATTTGAAATAGAGAATTAATAGATTGACAAGTTGCATGCATTAATTAGGAGGCCTAATAGGGTGACACATGACAAAAGAAGAATGAAATATATATTAATTAGGAGGCCTAATAGGATGACACATGTCAAAAGGAGATTAAAACTATTCTTTTATTAGAATAGGAAGATATATAGGGAGTGGTTCAAATGTGAACCACAAAAGATTAAGAACCCTAAGAACCTCCAGTTCATAAATAAATATGTATTGTGAATATTACTACATATGTTAAAATCCCGATTTTTTTCTTTTTGGAAAGAAAATGGCAAAATCGTAATTTTTTGTCTAATATTTTCATTCATTCTTACATTCATTCATATTCTAACACAATTTATATAAAATACAAATTTATACAGCCCATTTATAATTTAATACGTAAAATTCACAACTTAATACAATCAATTTTATACTAATTCACAAATTCTAAGAATTATCAAACTCTACCACCACTAACACCACCACACGCCGCCACCAACCACATGAGCCAACATTGCAACCATCATTCCTTACAAATCAGATTTGTATATAAAGTAATGCAATGACAAGTTAAATACTATATTCATAGTTTAAAAAACTTGTTAATTTACTCATTTTGAATTTAATACAAAACAATTATAAAAAACTAATGCATTCTTATATAAGTATACAACACAAAAAATAAAAATATTCACAACAACATTTATACAAAAATTCATACATAAACCATTTATATTTTAACACAAAATTTATTAAAAAAAATCACAGCAAAATGTAGTCAATTCACAGTTTAATACAGTCAATTATCGTTTAATACATAAAATATACATCATAATATACTAAATTAACAATTTAATAGACATATATGTCATATTCTTAACTTGAACATTTATACATTTAGATGTGGTGGCTAGTGTTTCGTTCAAAGTTTAATTTAAATAATATTCACAATTTAAATTTTATATATTTTATTTAAAATTAGAGAAAATCATATATGTGTATAATGTTTCTTTCTTCACATATTTCATAAGCAAACACACAACTAATTCATAAAAAAAAATCACAATTTAATACAATCAATTCAAAGCTTAATACAGTCAATTTACAGTTTAATACACAAAATTCACAGCTTAATACAATAAATTCACAGTTAAATACATAAAAATTATATATTCACAGCCATATTCTCAACTTAAAACTCACATTTATACGTTCATATTTGGAGGAATGTTTGTGTATTAAATTGTAAATTTATTATATTAAGTTGTGAATAAAATTTACAACTTAACACACAAAATTCACAATTTAATACAATACCTTTACAACTCATTGGCAAGTATAATGTCATATTTCAGTGTACAAATAGCTCCTTCACAGTTTAACACATAGATAAATTATCACTTATTTCAAAGGCAAACATCAAAATAAAAACATATACATGACTCATAGAAGAGGATAACTTATCTTAAATCAACGAAGAAGATGAAGATGAGTGAGAAATATAACATATCTTTACTCTACCACCACCATTAGCATCAACACCGCCAACTACCATATACTGCCATCAACCATCTCGACCACCAACCATCTATGCCAAAACCGTTGTTAGGCGTGTCAAACCCAACAAATAAAGGGGTACGATATACTCCAAAAGAATCCCACTATATTGCACTAAAAGGTAGTACAAGTCAAGTAGGGTCGATCCACAGAGACACGGGATAATCGGTCTAATACCACTTTGCGCAAGGTACTTGTTCACAAAAGATTAAAGAGGGGGGGGGGGTTGAATGCAATGATTAAACAAACAAATTAAAAACACGAGTAATCAGCTAAATGAGTGAATTAAATTCAGATTTTGTAAGGACTCCAACTTCATGTATGACAACTTAGCAATGTGATTCAAAGATGACACAATATTTGTTCAGTTCTATCTAAGTTGGTACTTGAAAGTGTTAACAAGCTCTAACACTTCCCATTCACCACATTAATTAACCAAAACAAGCTCTTTGATTAACCCTAACCTTACTAACCTAATCTAAACAAGCTCTTAGAATTAGATTAAAAGATTGCATGAAGCTTTATGTGAATGTTCCCAACAACACCCGATACTCCTCACAAGCTCGGGAGTGTAAGAGTGTGTGAATATGATTTACACTATATTTATTCAAAAGAATTCAATTTAGTGCTTGTTACTTGTTCAATTTCACAAAACAATTACGGATTTTGTAAAAGAGATAACTTGAATGACCTAACCCTAATTCAAATGGCCAATAAGAATCACAATTAGAATCAAACATCCGATTAAAGCAAAATCAAATTCACTAGATAGAAATTAAAAGCAAACATCAAGTCATATGATTGAATTCACAACCAAGGAGTCAAAACATGAAGTTGGAGAAACTAGGGTTCTAGCCACACATGGCTAGAACAAGATCACAAGTTTAAAAGATGGAAATAATGTGCAATTACAACTTACAAATACTAGAAATAATGTTTCCAAATGATTACTGATCAAACCCTTGCAAAAACCTTCGAAATCCCCTCACAAAATGTGCTCTGGTATCATGTGTCTATGTAAAAATGACCCTAACCCCGCAATGTGAAAGATAGGAAAAACTGTCAAAAGGCAGTTTTTGGGTCGAACACGGCCCGTGTCAAAATAGGCTAAACTGACATGGGTCGTTTTCAGCAGTCAACACGACCCGTGTTGATTTGCACTAAACTGACACGGCCCGTGTTCAGCATGGTCAACAGCTTCTTCTTGGTCAAACACGCCCCGTGCCCACTTTTCAGTGTAAATCCAACACGACCCGTGTACTCCTCTGACTCCGAATCCAAACTTGATTTTTCCAACTTTTCCGTTCTTCGCCCGATCATCCCGAAATCTTCACCAATGCTTCCCGACACTTCCCAAAGCGCATTCTAACCTCCGGTTTAGCTGAAAAATACATGAAAGTGTGCAAATAAGGTTGTTCTAGAGACTAAAATGAATATGATAAATGCAAGAAGAATGAAGTATAACTAAGCTAAATAAATGCATAAAAAGGGACTAAAAGGTGTGCAAAAAGGTGCACAAAATGCACCTAACAAATCTCCCCAAGCTTGGACCTTTCTTGTCCTCAGGAAAGAACAAGAATCAGATGAAACAGGATGATTCCTACATGGCAAAAAGAAACATAGAGCAAAAGGGGATGGAAAGATCGTAAAGGCTAGGAATGAATGCATGCAATGAAAATCATGAAAAAGAAAAATATGTACAAAAACACTTGAGAAACAAAATGAACCAAAGAAAAATTTAAGAACAAAAGAAATTTATTTACTTTTATAAATAAATATAAATACGATCAGACTTTACATCAGTGGGGCTCCAATCATTAATATCTAGGCGACCATTCTGCTTCCTTCCACATATCACAGACTCCCAAAGTGAGGAAGACCCGAAGCGGTGTAACCCAATAACCCAACCTTAGTTTTATTTAAACTTTATACCTTAATTAGCTTTATGGGCGAAAATAACACAGTCCGAGATCTCATGTCCTTAAGACTAGATGGCCAAGAATCAGAATCGACGCATCCTTAAGAACCCGTCACGGCGAATCAGCTTTCGCTGAAACAGCGAGCCCACCCGAAGGGGCCCAGCTCCTATGCTTTCACTTTTTCGAGAGCTACAAGTATCATATCACACAATTCTTCATTCGCCAGATTTGACTTTGAGATGGATTTTGATTTTGATTGAACTTGGATTTGTATCTTCATTTTGAGCTTGAGTTCTTCAATCAACTTTTGAATTTCTGATAATTTCTTCGTTTGAGTGCTTGAAATTCTGATTTGGGTACTAGATATGGCAGTTGTACCCTTTATTCTTTGTTGACTGTGTGGATCTGATACTTAAGCTCTCTGTTACCGCGAGGGTAACGCGTGTCAACAAATAGGTCCGTGTTCTGTGGGTCTAAAGTTGTCGATAAAGATTCTTTTTAAACATTCAGAAGCAAATCATCCTAAAGCTGTTATTACCGCCCACAAAACACTTCAGTATGCCATTTTTTATTATTATCTAAGGCTGGGGTCTCGAATTACGGTGGTTGGGTCCCCTAGATATGACAGCTGATTCTACACTTTCGGTAACTATCTGATCGTGTGACTAAAGGGGCTTCACGAAAACGGCCATAACTTTGGCTATGGATCTCCGTTTTGGGCTTACGACCAGTCAAATCGAAGCTTGAAGCAAGGAGCACGTCTAAATAAGTACTCGAAGGGGACTTACCCATTTTTGAGTCCATAAATCGCTTTCTAAATTGGACTTATGGACATTTTTGTGTTTTTTTCATAATTTTTGGACTTTGTTTTTGGGTTTGTGTTTGGCCCATGCCTCTTTAGGGTTTCTTTTAAAATTCTGCTTCTTATTTAAGTCTTTCTTATGTAATCTGGATGGTTATTGATCAGTTTAAAGAACTTTCATTTTTCTCTCAAAATTTCGTGTGTTTACCGAATTTTGAAGCTAATCACACGGTATTCATAGAATCAACGTGGTTTGGGCAAGATTATCTTGGGTATTCTTCTAGAATCAACAGTTTTGATCTTTGGTCATTTGTTCGCTGCATCAAAAATGCACCTAATGTGCAACTCTACCCCTCCCCAAGCTTAAAGATAAGCATCGTCCCCGATGCTTGGAGAGGGTGGAACAACCTATTGTGGAGGAGGAGGAGGCGGGTGGCACCCGGTTGGGTAAGAGTGCAAAATAGTCACAAGTGCACACAAATTGAAATTTTAAGCAAAATATAGACGATTAAAGATATGGAAAGAATTTACCGAAGTGTTCTTGGAGCGTTGCAGTTGGTGAGAACCTCCTCTTCAACCTCCCCAAGCTTGCCTACATGAAGTATCAAGCCCAAAAGCACAAACAAATGTGAAAGTTTCGGACCTAGGGGTTCTTGGAAGAGAGAAATTGTTTTGGGGGTGAGT
Source organism: Lactuca virosa (assembly GCF_052849685.1). Lineage (NCBI taxonomy): Eukaryota > Viridiplantae > Streptophyta > Magnoliopsida > Asterales > Asteraceae > Lactuca > Lactuca virosa. Next base: position 109,981,600 of record NC_136429.1, read on the forward strand.
TATGGGTGAATGGGGTGATAAAAACTGATTTTTAGACTTAAAACACATTTGTTCTGCAGAACAAACACGACCCATGTTCTTTTAATGTAAAATCACACAACCTGTGTTGGGGGTTTAAAATGCTGAAAATGGCTGAACACGACCCGTGTTCAGTATAAGGCAAAAATGAACACGGGCCGTGTACGGCTCTGTTTGCTACTTCCCACTTTTTGAACCCAAAAATCCCCTCTCATTCAAACGAAATGGTTTTGCATCCCGAGGTCCGTTTGGTGATCTAAAAACATGTGTAAATGCATTTGGAACATTAAAAACCAAAAACCTCAAAGAAATAGAAATGTTTTTTAAAGAAAAAGACAAAAATACCCCCGGGTTGCCTCCCGGTTAGCCGCCCTTGTTTTAAGTTGCTGGCTCGACTTGGCCCCGGAATATGCTTCATTCTAAGTATGTGGGCCTTTCCAACACATCAACCTTCTCTCCACTTCCATCAATGGAACCTTCACCCTTTCTTTGGCTTTCTTTTTTCGCACAAACCAAAAAGGGCTTAAACCCATAATATCGGAGACTGTCCACTTGATCCTTCTTTGGTATTTATTAAGTAGGGTTATCAACTCCTTCTCTTCCTTCTTCGATAGTTTATTTGAGTTGATGACCGGTTGAGTGCTCTCCTTATCGACATGTATTATCTTTAAAGGGTCCGATGGAGTTTTTGCTCCCAAATCTTGTGCTTGTTCCACAGGTGGAAGGAATTTGGCTTTGGTAGTGGGTGGCTTGGGTTTCATATCATCAATACTCATATGCTTCGTGTCATCAATAAACTCCAAAATCTCCAGCACCTCATTATTCATATCGAACTCCTTTGCAAGCTCTTTGGCTTTGTCCCTGTCTAGTTTTCGTGACAAAATTAACTCTAGAAATTCATTGTTAGACAAGTTTAAACCCTTTTTTGTTGAGGGCTGGATCAAATTCACAAGATTGACATATTGAACATCGGAAGGAACCTTTTTTGCTTCATGAACATTGAAGTTGATAACTTCACCATCAAATTCCATACTTAAAGTTTTGTTGTAGACATCGATTTTTGTTTTAGAAGTTTTAAGAAAAGGTCTACCCAAAAGTATGGAACTTAAACTTGGAGAGTCATCATCTCCCATATCTAGGACATAAAAATCAGCCGGGAAAACAAATTCATCAACTTGCACTAACACGTCCTCTAATACACCCTTTGGGTGTACCAAAGACCGGTCGGCAAGTTGGATGATCACGCCGATTTTGCTCAATGTTTCTACACCAATCGAATTAAAAATAGAATATGGTAGGAAATTTATGGATGCACCTAGATCGAGCATGGCTCGAGGTATATAAAGATTCCCCAATTTGCATGGCACGGTAAAGACACTGGGATCCTTGCACTTCGGGGGCATCCTCTTTTGCAAAACCGCGGATACATTCTCCCCAACTGTTACAATTTGGTTTCCTTTTAATTTCTTTTTAGATACACAAAGATCCTTAAGGAACCTTGCATATCTAGGTACCTGCTTGATGGCCTCGAGAAGTGGAATGTTGATTTGAACTTTTTTGAACATTTGCATAATCTCACTCTCCTCCCGTTCTTTCTTCGTGCTCTTTAATCTTTCAGGAAATGGAGCAGGTTTGGCTTTATAATCAGTGACGAAGGGCTTCTTTTCGATTGTTTTATCTTCCTTCTTCTCTTGTTTGGTTGCCTCTTCGACTATTATTTCTTCTCCCTCTTGATCAACCGACACTTTTGGACCATTGTAACTCTTTCCGTCTCTCAATGTGATGGCACACACATTATGCCTTGGGTTCGTTTCAGTTTGGGCGGGCAACTTTCCTTGAGATTCTAGTTTGCTTACGGAAGTAGCAAGTTGTGAAACTTTTTGCTCTATTTTCTTTATGCTTGCTTTTGTTTCTTGTTGGAAAGCTTGTGAACTAGTTATCAAACCCTTCACTATGTCCTCTAAGGACATACTTGATGAACCCGCTTGTTGAGGAGGCTGTTGTGGCTGCCTTGGCTGAAAGTTATGTGGTGGAAAAGGTGGTCTTTGTTGGTATTGATGTGGTTGACTTGGTTGATAACTTCCCTGTTGATTTCCTCCCCAACCTTGATTGTTGTTCCATCTTTGATCACCCCGTGGCTGCTCATATCCCCTTTGATTTGAACCAGTAAAGCCTCCCATGGCTTTTGCTTCTGCATAATCCTCATCTTGAAGTTGAGGGCACATGTCGGTTGGGTGCCCTACTTGAGTGCAAATACCACAAGGGCGGGGTGTGGGCTGCACACCCTTGTCTTTAGCTAGCATCATAACCACTTTTGTAAGTTCAGACAATTGAGCTTCAATTTGAGGAGTTTGGACTTCCTTTACACCTTGGGGTGCATCCGTGTACCATTCTTCATCATGACTTGAATGCTTAGAATCTTCAGGCATGTTTTTAATTAGATTGCGGATTTCGGTTGGAATCTTGTCGGGTAAAGATCCGCCACTAGAGGCATTAAGAAGCCTTCTTTCCATTGGAGTCATACCTTCAATGAAGTATTGGAGGAGCTGGTATTCGGTGATTCCATGCTTTGGACATCGGGCACAAAGTTTCTTGAATCTCTCCCAATATCTGTGAAAAGCTTCTCTCTTGTGTTGCTTGATCCCAATGATTTCCCTCCGTAGGGCTGAAGCTTTCATCTCTGGGAAGTATTTGTCCAAAAAGAGGCGTGCAAGATCTATCTAAGTAGTAACCGCCCCGGTGGGAGGTCATAGAGCCAGTCTTTTGCTGCGTCTTGTACCGCGAATGAGAATGCCCTAAGCTTGATTTGATCTTCCCTAACATTGTGTGGCTTCATTCCCACACATACGACATGGAATGCAGTTAGAAACTTGTGAGTATCTTCATTTTCCAAGCCTCTAAAGGTGGGGAGTAAGTGGATGAGTCTGGATTTTAGTTCTAAGTTGGTGGCTGCCGTATATGTGATGCAAAGAGGTTGTTGAGTAACCTCTTGCCTCGACCATTGATGGAGAGTGTTAGACGTGTCAAACCCAACAAATAATAGGGGTATGATATACTCCAAAGAATCCCACTATATTGCACTAAAAGGTAGTACAAGGAAAGCATGGTCGATCCACAGAGACACGGGATAATTAGTCTATACCTCTTTGCGCAAGGTACTATGGTCACCAACAGTAAAGAGGGGGGGTTTAGAATGAAATAATTAAAACAAACAATTAAAAACACAAGTAATCAGCTAAATGAGTGAAGTAAATTCAGATTGTGTAAAGACTCCAACTTCATGTATGACAGCTTAGCAATGTGATTCAAAGATGACAATATATTTGTTCAATTCCATCTAAGTTGGTACTTGAAAGTGTTAACAAGCTCTAACACTTCCCATTCACCACATTAATTAACCAAAACAAGCTCTTTGATTAACCCTAACCTTACCAACCTAATCTAAACAAGCTCTTAGAATTAGATTAAAAGATTGCATGAAGCTTTATGTGAATGTTCCCAACAACACCCAATGATCCTCACAAGCTCGAGAGTGTAAGAGTGTATGAATAAGATTTACACTAGATTTATTCAAAAGAATTCAATTTAGTGCTTGTTACTTGTTCAATTTCACAAAACAATTACGGATTTTGCAAAATGGATAACTTGAATGACCTAACCCTAATTCAAATGGCCAATAAGAATCACAATTAGAATCAAACATTCGATTGAAGCAAAATCAAATTCATTAGATAGAAATTGAAAACAAACATCATGTCGTATGATTGAAATCACTACCAAGAAGTCAAAACATGAAATTGGAGAAACTAGGGTTCTAGCCACACATGGCTGGAACAAGATCACAAGAATAAAAGATGGAAACAATGTGCAATTACAACTTACAAGTACTAGAAATAATGTTTCCAAGTGATTACTGATCAATCCCTTGCAATAACCTTCGAAATCCCCTCTCAAAATGTGCTCTGATATGTTCTCTGTGTATCTCAAAATGGCCCTCAACCCGTAATATGAAAGATAGGAAAAACTGCCAAAAGTTGGTTTTTGGGTCGAACACGGCCCGTGTTAAAATAGGCTAACCTGACACGGCCCGTGTTCAGCAGCCAACACGGCCCCTGTTGATTTGCACTAAACTGACACGGCTCGTGTTCAGCATGGTCAACAACTCCCATTTTGGTCAACACGACCCGTGTTGATTTTGCAGTGTAAATCCAACATGGCCCGTGTACCCCTCTGACTCCGAATCCAAACTTGATTTTTCCAACTTTTTCGTTCTTCGCCTGATCATCCCGAAATCTTCACCAATGCTTCCCGGCACCTCCCAAAGCGCATTCCAAGCTCCGGTTTACCTGAAAAAGACATGAAAGTGTGCAAATAAGGTTGTTCTAGAGACTAACATGAATATGATGAAATGCAAGAAAAAGGAAGAACAATTATGCTAAATAGATGCATGAAATGGGACTAAAAGGTGTGCAAAAAGTTGCACAATTTGCACCTAACAAATCTCCCCAAGCTTAGACCTTTCTTGTCCTCAAGAAAGAAGAAGAAAGATCTAGACCGGGGAAAATAAAATAAAAGAAAAGAAACAAAAATTAAAATCAAGAACCTTTTGAAACTTAATGCAAAAATCAAAACAATCATGAAAAAGATTCAACCCAATTAACCTCGTTTTTGTAGCATAGTTGAGAATGTATTTGTCGTGCCTTGAGTCAACTTGACATTGGTCTCAAAATCTTATATGACAATAGAAATAAGACTTTGGCCACTCCCTAACGCAACTCAATAGAATCAAATATCACAACACTTGTTCGCTTTCAATAGCATCAAGTCAATTTATGGAACACATTATGGTCTTACTCTCGTGAAAATGTATGTGACAAAAATATGCTCAATCATCTTTGTGTTACAAAATGTAACAATGACCGACTACAACTATTTGTTGATTAACAACAATCCTTTTCTAAAAAATATTTTCTAAGAATTCCCTAAAATTTACCCAGATTGGTTACAAATTTCAAACCACTTACACTAGTCAAAGTAATTAACAGTCAGTCCCAATGTCATAAGTTCAAGTCCAAGTCCAAGGGAATCTTTTTGCAGCCAAGCATTTTTCCTAAATATATTATTCAATTAAACTATAAAAATAAATATATACATCTAATTATGTTTTTCCTACAAATAAAGCTCATGGCTTTCTTTGAAATCCATGTAACGGACTTCCAACCAACACATCCAGACCATATGACCTTAGTGTGCTAGATTTAAAGAGATCCCGCGGGTTTACTCGCCCGAACCTCAAAGGCCACAAATTTGCTTTATTTGGATACCTATACATATCTTTTTTTTTTGTTATTATTAAGTTCATGACTTTCTATGGAACCCGTGTAGCGAACTTTCAACACAATCAGTCCCAAACAATTCAGCTTTAGGCGATTAGATGTAGAACACCCCTCGGAGTTTACTTATTCGAGTTCCAAAGGTCATAGATTAACTTAATATTTTTTTTTTATTTTTATTTATTTATTTATTATTTTTTTTTCTAGGCTTATTTCTTTATATTTCCGTCCTTGACTTTTCTATTATGAGGACATCTCACGGTCTATTACCGTGAGGGGCTTCTAAGACATTTTTCGGGGGAGTGAAGTCAACATGCAAAGACCCATAAGTATAGTTGGAAACTATGTCCCCAAGCAAGGTATATAAAAGGGAATTAGTAGAAAGGACTTTTTAGAGCGCTGGAAGGTTCGGGACACTGAGATTTTATATTCTTTTTATGTTTTCTTGAATTTGGCATTTTGGGACCAATTGAGCACTTACTACTCATAAGACCGGTCACGTGTCCCAAAGATTGACTCATACCTGTCGTTATGCTCCGGTGTTGATAACCTTTTCATTTTCTGTTTTGCACGAGTAGCTTCGGGAGGTGTGTTCATGTGCAATTAGCTTGCTTTGAGATTTGTCAATAAAAAGAACAAGTCTAATCTCAAGGCATACGACTCACTTACCAATTCAACTGTTTTTAGAAGATTAGGCTGCCTTGGGTTGGATCAAAACAAACATGAAATAAAAATCTTTTTTTTTTGAAAATGCATGAATGAACCTAATGTATGAATGAACCTAGTGTACAACTCTACCCCTCCCCAAGCTTAAAGATAAGCATCGTCCCCGATGCTCGGAGAGGGCGGAACAACCTATTACGGAGGAGGAGACGGGTGGTGCCCGGTTGGGTAAGAGTCCAAACAATCACAAGTACACTTCAATTGGATTTTTAAGCAAAATATGAACGATTAAAGATATGGAAAGTATTTACCAAATCATTCTTGGAGCCTTGCAATTGCGGTGAGAACCTCCTCTTCATCTTCCCGAAGCTATCCGTGAAATATTTTTGGAGCCCGAGATTCATTTTCTAGGTATAAAAACATGTTGCAACACATTTGGAACATTAAAAACTAAAAACTTCAAAGAACGAAAATGTTTTGAAGGAAAAGACAAAAATACCCCCGGGTTGCCTCCCGGTTAGCCGCCCTTGTTTTAAGTCGTTGGCTCGACTTGGCCCCGGAATTTGCTTCATTCTAAGTATGTGGGGCTCTCCAACTTAGTAAACTTTTGGCCACCTCCTTCAATGGAACACTTATCTTGTACTTGACTTTCTTTTTGCGTGGGAACCATGTTGGACTTAGACCCTTAATGACAACAATCGTCCAGCCGACCCCTTTCTTGTACTTGTCCAGTAAGGTGGTCAAATATTCCTTCTTTGATAAGGTGGTCGATTTGATGACCGGTTGGGTGTCTTCCTTCTCGGGGTACATATCCTTTGAAGGGTCCAACAAATTTATCATTTTCGGCTCTTGTGGTTGGTCTACCGGTGAAAGGAGTTTCTCATTGGTAGTGGGTGGCTCAGCCTCTTTTTTGTCAACCTCTAACACCTCCTCTACAACTTCCATGTCAGCATTCTTAATTTCTACTTCTTCCTCGTCAGCCTTCTCCACTTCTACTTCTTCCTCCTCTTCCCCATCTTCAAATTGCAATCTTGGGTCATCAAAAATTTTCCCATCGTTCAAGGTGATGGCAGAAACAACATGCATTGGGTCCTCTTCGGTCTGCGATGGTAATTTTCATTGAGTTTCCAATATACTCACAGATTGAGTAAGTTGTGCAATTTGTTGCTCTAAGCTTTTGAGGCTAGCTTTGGTTGTTTCTTGGAAGATTTGGGTAGTAGTGGAAAAGCTTTTCACAATGTCTTCCAAGGACATGCTCGAAGTTTCAGTTTGTTGGGGAGGTGGAGGATATGGTTGTTGGAACTGTGGAGTTGGTTGGTATTGGTCATATCCCCAAGCTTGGTAATGGTTGTTTCCCCAAACTTGGTTGTTGTCCCACCATTGATCATGTTGAGGTTGATCATAACTCCATTGGTTTGGCCAGTCGTAGCTTCCCATTTCTTTCACTTCTTCCAATTCTCCTTGTAAATATGGACACATATCGGTATGATGTCCATTTTGAGTGCAAAAATCGCAAGGAATAGGTGTAGGTTGCGCACTTTGGTCATTTCCAATCATCATAACTAACTGAGCTAGCTCAGAAAGTTGGTCTTCAATGTAAGGAGTATTCATTTAGTTTTTGTTTTTTTTTTCTATTTTTTTTGTTTTTTTTATAGAGATGTACCTGCTCACAAAAATCTAGGCATAAACAATTAGTAACACTGTGTCCCCGGCAACGACGCCAATTTGTTAGGCGTGTCAAACCCAACAAATAATAGGGGTACAATATACTCCAAAAGAATCCCACTATATTGCACTAAAAGGTAGTACAAGGCAAGCATGGTCGATCCACAGAGACACGGGATAATTAGTCGATACCTCTTTGCGCAAGGTACTATGGTCACCAACAGTAAAGAAGGGGGTTTAGAATGAAATAATTAAAACAAACAATTAAAAACACAAGTAATCAGCTAAATGAGTGAAGTAAATTCAGATTGTGTAAAGACTCCAACTTCATGTATGACAGCTTAGCAATGTGATTCAAAGATGACACAATATTTGTTCAATTCTATCTAAGTTGGTACTTGAAAGTGTTAACAAGCTCTAACACTTCCCATTCACCACATTAATTAACCAAAACAAGCTCTTTGATTAACCCTAACCTTACTAACCTAATCTAAACAAGCTCTTAGATTGTATTTAAAAACTGCATTAAGTTTTGTACAAGCTTCCCAACAATGTTCATTTCTTCTCATACGCTCGGAAGTGTGAAAACATGTGATCAATGTTCTACAATAAGAAAACCTATTGTTTGTTACCAACCATTAACTTTATAGAACGATTAGGTGCCCTAAAAGTTAATTAACTACACAAAAATTCAATTCATGAAAGTGGCCCATCAAACACAAATCAAATTTAAGGATTCTAGTTTAAACAAGAACATAATCACTAGAATAGAATCATAAATCAAACATCAAATCATATGCTTCAAGTCAAGCAATCAACATGTTTTGAACAAGAACTAGAAACTAGGGTTTCTTAGCCACACATGGCTAGAACAAGATCACAAGAATAAAAGATGGAAACAATGTGCAATTACAACTTACAAATACTAGAAATAATGTTTCCAAATGATTACTAATCAATCCCTTGCAATAACCTTCGAAATCCCCTCTCAAAATGTGCTATGATATGTTCTCTGTGTATCTCAAAATGGTCCTCAACCCGTAATATGAAAGATAGGAAAAATTGCCAAAAGTTGGTTTTTGGGTCGAACACGGCCCGTGTTAAAATAGGCTAAACTGACACGACCCGTGTTCAGCAGCCAACACGGCCCGTGTTCAGCATGGTCAACAGCTCCCATTTTGGTCAACACGGCCCATGTTGATTTTGCAGTGTAAGTCCAACACGGCCCGTGTACCCCTCTGACTCCGAATCCAAACTTGATTTTTCCAACTTTTTCGTTCTTCGCCCGATCATCCCGAAATCTTCACCAATGCTTCCCGGCACCTCCCAAAGCGCATTCCAAGCTCCGGTTTACCTGAAAAAGACATGAAAGTGTGCAAATAAGGTTGTTCTAGAGACTAACATGAATATGATGAAATGCAAGAAAAAAGAAGAACAATTATGCTAAATAGATGCATGAAATGGGACTAAAAGGTGTGCAAAAAGGTGCACAAATTGCACCTAACAGAGAGTTTGTTCGGGTGGTGGGTTTGGAGGTGGATTCCCTCCATGGTTATATCCCATGGTGTGAGTAGTGGTTGAAGTTTCTGTGGGTGTAGTGTTTGGGATATTATAAGTAGGTGAAGATGGTGGAGTGGTATTTTTGGGTGAGGATGGTTGAGATGAGAGTGATAGGCTTTCTGTTTCGGATGCGGACACACTTGAGAGGGGTATGTCCTCCCAAATGTTGATTACTGGAGGGTTAGATGATGAAGAAGTCCCAGAGCCCGGTTGCTTCTTACGAAGCTTGGCTTGCTTCCTTAACTTCTATGCAGTTTTCTCTATCTCCGAATCAAGTGGCAGTGGTGTTCCTATACGGAAAGATCTTGGCATAAACAATTAGTAACACCGTGTCCCTGGCAACGACACCAATTTGTTAGGCGTGTCAAACCCAACAAATAAAGGAGTACGATATACTCCAAAAGAATCCCACTATATTGCACTAAAAGGTAGTACAAGGCAAGTAGGGTCGATCCACAGAGACACGCGATAATCGGTCTAATACCTCTTTGCACAAGGTACTTGTTCACAAAAGATTAAAGAGGGGGGGGGGGGTTGAATGCAATGATTAAACATACAAATTAAAAACACATGTAATCAGCTAAATAAGTGAATTAAATTCAGATTTTGTAAGGACTCCAACTTCATGTATGACAACTTAGCAATGTGATTCAAAGATGACACAATATTTGTTCAGTTCTATCTAAGTTGGTACTTGAAAGTGTTAACAAACTCTAACACTTCCCATTCACCACATTAATTAACCAAAACAAGCTCTTTGATTAATCCTAACCTTACTAACCTAATCTAAACAAGCTCTTAGAATTAGATTAACAGATTTCATGAAGCTTTATGTGAATGTTCCCAACAACACCCGATACTCCTCACAAGCTCGGGAGTGTAAGAGTGTGTGAATATGATTTACACTATATTTATTCAAAAGAATTCAATTTAGTGCTTGTTACTTGTTCAATTTCACAAAACAATTACGGATTTTGTAAAAGAGATAACTTGAATGACCTAACCCTAATTCAAATGGCCAATAAGAATCACAATTAGAATCAAACATCCGATTAAAGCAAAATCAAATTCACTAGATAGAAATTAAAAGCAAACATCAAGTCATATGATTGAATTCACAACCAAGGAGTCAAAACATGAAGTTGGAGAAACTAGGGTTCTAGCCACACATGGCTAGAACAAGATCACAAGTTTAAAAGATGGAAATAATGTGCAATTACAACTTACAAATACTAGAAATAATGTTTCCAAATGATTACTGATCAAACCCTTGCAAAAACCTTCGAAATCCCCTCACAAAATGTGCTCTGGTATCATGTGTCTATGTAAAAATGACCCTAACCCCATAATATGAAAGATAGGAAAAACTGTCAAAATGCAGTTTTTGGGTCGAACAAGGCCCGTGTCAAAATTGGCTAAACTGACACGGGTCGTGTTCAGCAGTCAACACGGCCCGTGTTGATTTGCACTAAACTGACATGGCCCGTGTTCAGCATGGTCAACAGCTTCTTCTTGGTCAAACACGCCCCGTGCCCACTTTTCAGTGTAAATCCAACACGACCTGTGTACTCCTCTGACTCCGAATCCAAACTTGATTTTTCCAACTTTTCCGTTCTTCGCCCGATCATCCCGAAATCTTCACTAATGCTTTCCGACACTTCCCAAAGCGCGTTCTAACCTCCGGTTTAGCTGAAGAAGACATGAAAGTGTGCAAATAAGGTTGTTCTAGAGACTAAAATGAATATGATAAATGCAAGAAGAATGAAGTATAACTAAGCTAAATAAATGCATAAAAAGGGACTAAAAGGTGTGCAAAAAGGTGCACAAAATGCACCTAACAACCGCGAACATCTTTCCCTAAAAAATCAGATTTGATATAAAAAAATTAGAATTCACTATTTAATTCATCATTTTAGACACTAATTCACAACTTAATTCCACATTTCAGACACTAATTTACAACTTAGTGCATCAAAAAAATACATATTTACAGCTTAATAACTTACATATTCACAAATTAATACATAAAAACACATATTCACATTTTAATACACTATATTCACAACTCATTTACATGTATAAAATTCAGATCTGGATAAAAAAAGTCAGAATTCACAATTTAATACAACATTTTAGACACTAATTCAAAGATTAATTCAATATTCAAAACACTAATTCACAAAATAATGCATAAAAAAAATAAGAATTCATAGAATAATATGCATTTCAAACACTATTTCACAACTTAATACAAAACTTTAAACACTTATACATAACTTAAAAACTTTCAGATCTCGTTGAGGCATTTCATCAAACACCTTGTGTGCGCATTGTTTCCACCACTTAATTTAATATTTTAGACATTAATTCACAACGTAATAACTAACATATTCACAAATTAATACATAAAAACACATATTCACAGCTTAATAACTTTGCAAATTCTGTTGAGGCATTTCATCAAACACTTTGTGTGCACCAAAAATACTTTATTCAAAATGATAGAAAATCATATTTATACATAATGCTTCTTTTCCAAACATCAAATAAATAACATCTACATATATAAATAAAATGATCACTAATCTAAATGTTTTGTATTAAATTTGTATTAGATTATAAAAACTTAAAGCATAAAATAAAATTTGAAGTCATCTTACCTGATTTGAGTTAGAGCATCGAAGTAGTAGATCAAAGATCATGGAAGAAGGCATCGTTTTATGGTGATCTAGCGAGGTTAGTGGTCAGAGACGAAGCACACATTACAGATTTAGAGGTGTAGAAAGCCGACATCGGCGGTAGCTGGCATCGGTTGTTACAGATTTGGAGATGGTTTGATGTTGTCGACAACAGATGTTCATCAATGCAACGAAGGAAAGGCATCAACGGTTTGGCACTCACCGAGCTGTAGATCTGAAGAAAGGTGGCTGTTGGTGTTAGAGCATCGGAGATCAAAGAGGAAGGAGGAAGGCATCGTTTTCTGGTGTTCTAGCGTGGTCAACAATCGGAGATGAAGCACACATCATATGAAACATCCCAAAAATACTAGCCAAAATTTTCATTTTTTCGAAAATCATTTAACAACATAAATATCATCACCATAGTATAAAATCATGAAACGTGTATCTCAAAATCTCATAAAACTATTATCATATCACAATCTCATATAAAATATCAGAGTAAACTCCCAGGCTAAGAAAAGCTGTGGTGTGTGTCATGCCATCATCCTGAGCCCTTTCCCTTGCTAGATGATGTACCTGAAACAAAAACTGAAACTGTAAGCACGAAGCTTAGTGAGCTCCCCCAAACTACCACATACCATACAATAACACATATAACAGATACTGGGCCTTGCCCGCTGCATCGGGCCCCGCCCGGCATCGGAACGAAGTCCCGCATAATTTGGGCCCCGCCCACTGCATCGGGCCCTGCCCGACATCGGACCGAAGTCCGGAATAACTTGGGCCCCGCCCACTGCATCGGGCCCCGCCCGGCATCGGACCGAGGTCCGGAATAAAATGAACATAACATGAGCATAAACATATAACATAATCACATATACTGCATCGGGCTTGCCTGACATCGGACCGAAGTCCGGAACATATAATACATAACATAAACATGCATGAACCACAAAGACATCAAGCATACATAACTACTTCTCGGGACCACCCCGACATCAGACCGAAGTCCGGAAATACTATCATCTAAACAGGCCGGCATTGTGGCCGTAGACCCGTTCCTACAGGAAGGAAACTCACCTCTCAGCTGACTGCTGAAAAACTCGTGCAAAGGTGACACCGTCTGCTGCTCCAACTACTCCCCGACTATAATGACCAAATAAACCTTTAGTCAAAAACTGATAACTCTCCAATGGGTAAGATAACCATTCTACCCCTCTGATCTATCTTGGGCCATGACCTTGGCCCAACCCTTTTTAGTCCTCTCTAAGGCCCATTAAGTCCCCAAATGGCTTAATTTTTTGAATTGGGCCCAACTCTTCAAATGGGCTTCCCTTCCAAGCCCACAAATCCTTGGGCCCTTAACTGACTTCTAAAGGCCCATCACAGCCCATTACCACTATGTCCAAAACTTAGCCCAAACCAAGGCCCAAATACAAAATTCCACTCGTTGAGCGTACTCTTCTGTACGTTACGCGTACTGCTTGAATGGCTTGTACGCTGAGCGTACTGGCATGTAAGCCCAGCGTACTGTCCTGTTAAGCCATCCTTTCCAAAACGACTTAATCACTTAAGACAGAACGTCCAAACTACAGATCTGAGTCCAATACTTCATCCTAGCCCATAAAGTCAATCACTTGGTGGCTTGTAAGCCACCAAATGAGCCCAAAACCAAAAAGTGACAAAGTATCACCATGGAAGTGGCTAGATCTCTTGCATGGTTTCCTAAAAGCCTCAAAGCTTGCAACTTTATAACTAAAGGGACACATTGAGCTTCAAGGGTGGCAACCCTAAGCTCAAAATCGAAGTTGCATGATCAAGATCCAATCTTTGGACCTAAAAAGGTCCAAATTTTCCAAAACCTAGATCTATGATTCAATAAGGAAAGATGGGAGCTTTATACCTCCCTAGAGTGCCCAAAGGTGAACTTGTTCCAGATCCTTGAGCTCAAGATACTCAAGTGCTTCTTCCTTCCACCTTGCTTCACTTCTTCCAAGCCTTTCTTCACCCAAAAAACTTCAAAGGTCAAGCACACAAAGAAATGGAGTAAGGGGAAGAACTAGGGTTTTCTGAGAGTGAGGGACGGGTGAGGAGGCCAAAGGGGGTGGCTATAATGGGGTTTATATATGTCTTAAACCCTAAAAATTAGGGTTTGACATCTGTCCGCGTACGCTGGGTGTACCTCATGGTACGCTGCGCGTACGCCCCCGAGTCCCGCGCATCCAATGTGGCTACTACGCCCCGCATACGCCGGGCGGCTTATGGGCTGCTCACTCCTAGGACCAATCTTCTAGGGTCCATTCCAACAAGGGCCATTGCCCAAACCTTAATCCAACACTAATATTAATTTGCAAAAATAGTCAATACCTCGATAAACGGATGTTACAATTCACCCCCACTTGTTTCAGACTTCACCCTCGAAGTCTGCTGCTGCTGAATCTGGAAACAACTCTGGGTAGTGCTCCCTCATCTCCTCCTCGGACTCCCACGTCCACTCCGAACCCTTCCTGTGTTGGCACTGAACCTTTACTAACTCGACTTTCTTATTTCTTAGCTCCTTCGTCTTGCGATCCAGGATCGCCACTGGATTCTCGATGTAGTTCAGGCTATCGTCAACCTGAATGTCCTCAGTGGGTACCATTGCTGAATCATCCGCTAAGCACTTCCGCAACTAAGAGACATGAAACGTGTTGTGGATCTGGCGGAGCTCTGCTGGAAGGTCTAGCTGATAGGCAACCCGACCCACTCGGGCCAAAACCCTAAATGGGCCAATGAACCTGGGGCCCAGCTTGCACCGCTTCCGAAACCTGATAACACCCTTCCAGGGTGACACCTTCAGGAGGACCATATCGCCCACCTGAAACTCCAAGTCCGAACGTCGCTTATCGGCGTAACTCTTCTGCCGACTCTGATCAGTCTGAAGCCTGCTCCGGACTTGCTGAATCCGCTATGTGGTATTGGGTACTACCTCCGTACTCCCCATGACTCTCTGACCGACCTCACCCCAACAAATTGGGGTCCTGCACTTCCTCCCGTAGAGCATCTCGAAGGGAGGTCGGTCTATACTGGAGTGATAGCTGTTGTTATACGAAAATTTCACTAACGGAAGATACGTATCCCAACTGCCACCGAAGTCTAGCACACATGCTCGAAGCATGTCCTCGAGAGTCTGAATCGTTCTCTCGCTCTGACCGTCCATCTGAGGGTGGAAAGCGGTGCTAAAATGGAGACGAGTACCCATCTCGTTGTGAAACCGCTTCCAAAACCTGGAAGTAAACCGGACATCTCGGTCTGACACTATCGAGACAGGCACTCCATGACGTGCCTCTACCTCTCGCACATAAATCTTGACCAACTTCTCGGCCGAGATGCTCTCCTGGATCGGTATAAAATGGGCGCTCTTGGTCAACCGATCCATGATGACCCATATCGAATCAACCCCACGTGCGGTCCTGGGAAGCTTAGTAATGAAGTCCATCGTGATATCCTCCCATTTCCACACGGGAATGTCTAACGACTGCATCTTGCCATGAGGCCTCTGGTGCTCTGCCTTAACCTTCCTACAGGTCAGGCACCTCTCCACATACCAAGCTACGTCCCTCTTCATGCAGGGCCACCAGTAATC
The DNA here is from genome assembly GCF_052849685.1 of Lactuca virosa. Classification (NCBI taxonomy): domain Eukaryota; kingdom Viridiplantae; phylum Streptophyta; class Magnoliopsida; order Asterales; family Asteraceae; genus Lactuca; species Lactuca virosa. The sequence continues at coordinate 109,997,145 of NC_136429.1, forward strand.
GGGTCGAAGATCCCTGTACATCTTCGCCGCCCCTGGATGGATGGAGAACCGAGACTTGTGGGCCTCATCCATCAACACCTGCCGTACTCCTCCCTAGTACGGTACCCAGACCCTCCCACGCAGGGTCAACAATCCTCGACTATCGTAATCAAACGAAGCCACTCGACCAACTATCCTCTCGCACTTCTGGCGCTCCTCCCTCAGGCCCTCAACCTGCGGCTCCTTAATATTCTCCAACAATGGAGTAACTACTGTCATCCTCAAGCAGATATCTCGAATCGGAGCCGCTACCGCCTTGAGGCTCAGGGCGTCGGCCACTACGTTGGCCTTGCCCGGGTGGTAAAGGATCTCATAATCGTAATCCTTCACCACATCTAACCACCAACGTTGCCTCATGTTCAGATTCGACTGATCCATGAGGTACCTCAAACTCTTATGGTCCGTGTAAATGGTACACCGGACCCCAAAAAGATAATTCCACCAAATCTTGAGGGCGAACACCACGGCCCCCAGCTCCAAATGATGCGTCGGTTAATTAGCCTCGTGAGACTTCAGCTGTCTCGGCGCGTAAGGTATCACATGACCTCGTTGCATCAATACCGCTCCCATACCTGTGATCGAAGCGTTACAGTAGACTACAAAGTCATCTACTCCCTCTGGCAGGGTGAGAATCGGCGCCTCGCACAATCGCTGCCTGAGCGTCTCAAAGGCTGTCTGCTGCTCAGGACCCCAACGAAAAACCACCGACTTCTTGGTCAGTCGGGTCAGCGGAACTGCTATCTTGGAGAAATCCTGGATGAATCTCCTGTAGTATCTTGCCAATCCCAGAAGCTCTGAATCTCGGATGGAGACCTCGGGACCTCCCACTACATCACGACCTCAATCTTGGCCGGATCTACTAATATACCCTTCTGGTTGACAAGGTGCCCCAGAAACTGCACCTCGCGCAACCAGAACTCGAACTTGGAGAACTTTGCGAATAGCCTCTCCCTCCTCAAGGTCTCAAGCACCTCCCTCAGGTGTTCCTCGTGCTGCTCCTCAGTCTTGGAATAAACCAAGATATCATCAATGAATACTATCATAGACCGATCCAGCATCGGTCTGCACACGCGGTTCATGAGATCCATGAACGCGGCTGGAGCATTGGTGAGCCCAAACGGCATCACCACGAACTCGTAATAACCATAGCGGGTCCTAAAAGCGGTCTTCTGCACATCCTCATCTCTGACCCACATCTGGTGATATCCGGACTGTAGATCAATCTTGGAAAACCAAGATGCTCCCTGAAGCTGGTCGAACCAATCGTCTATCCTCGGGAGTGGGTAACGGTTCTTCACCTTTACCTTATTCAGCTCCCGGTAATCGATGCACATACGGTGCGACTCGTCCTTCTTCTTCACAAACAGGATCGGGGCCCCCCATGGTGAACTGATCAGCCTGATAAAACCCTTGTCTAGCAGCTCCTGTAGCTTCGTAGACAAATCCTGCATCTCGGGAGGAGCCAATCGATATGGTGCCTTGGCTATCGGAGCTGCACCAGGAACCAGGTCAATCCGGAACTCAACCTGTCTCTCCGGAGGTATCCCAGGCAAATCCTCCGAGAATACGTCCGGGTACTCTCGCACTACTGGTACATCATCGACCGTCGCCTTATCCTTATCCTGGGTATCCATGACGTAAGCAACATATCCCGCACAACCCTGCTGAAAGTAACGTCTTGCTCTCGCTGCTGAGAAGAGAATCGGTCCGCGTTGTGGCCTCTCACCATGAATCACTAACTCTCCCCCACTAGGAGTGCGAACCCTCACTAGTTGCTGCTCGCAATCAATCCTCGCCCCGTTGGGGCTCAACCAATCCATACCTACTATAACCTTATTCCCTCGCAGGGTAATAGGGACCAAGTCCACCGAAAACTGCTCATCAAATAACCGAAGTGTGCATCCTCTATGAACTCTCGCGACCCTGACGGTCCTATCATCTGCTATCTCAACGTCAAGTGGACAATCCAGCTCCCCCGGAGCTCTGCTAAATCGCTTGCTAAGTGCAAGCGAGACAAACGATCGGCTAGCCCCCGAATCAAACAATACCATAGCTGAAATGCCGTTCACTAGGAACGACCCTATAAACAACACATAAACATGAGTAACAATCAAAAATAATAAACAGAAGATGGAGAAAAATACATACCAGCAATCACATCAGGAGTCGCTCGTGCCTCCTCTGCTGTCAACTGGAAGGCTCTGCTCTTCGCCACCGGCGCCTCAGCACGACCCTGGCGGCCGTTGGTAATCCTCAAAGTAGCAGGGGCGGGTGCCGACACCTTCCCTGCTACTGCTAAACTCAAACACTGGGACCTCTTTGTGGCCCCTCTGATTGCACTGAAAGCAAATCAGATTGGATGCTGTGGTGATAGTGGTAGTAGCTGTACAATCCCTACTTATATGCCCTGTCCGACCGCACTTGAAGCAGCCGGAACTCCCCGCCTTGCACACACCATCGTGCAACCTGCCACACTTGCCACACCGATTGTGGCTCTGCTGTCCCCTAGACCTGTGATCAGACACCTTGGGCTTCTTGCCCGAACCTGCTGCGCCAGACGCCACCTCTGGTTTCCTCTTCCTCTCTATCTCTAGGTCAATCTCCCTCTCACGAGCCCTCGCAATCATGTCCTCCATCGTCTTGCAGCTGGAGCGACTCACAAACTGGCGGATATCACTCTGCAACATCTCATGATATCGGGCCTTCTTCATCTCCTCGTCCGCCACATATTGTGGAACGAGAAGGGCCCTCTCCCTAAACGTGGCGGTAATCTCCGCCACAGTGTCTGTCGTCTGGTGGAGGTCCTGAAACTCCCTAGCAAGCTGCTGCACCTCAATGACAGGTGCAAACTCGGACCTGAACCTAGTTGTGAAATCACTCCAGGTCATCGCGTCCAACACAGTGTCAAATCCAATGGCTCTCCCGACCTCCTCCCACCAATCTCGTGCCCTGTCCTTTAGAAGACAGGATGCTAGTCTGACCTTGTCCCCCTCAGGACATCTGCTGGTGCGGAACGCGTTGGTGACATCCGCCAACCATCTGGTACTCGCAATGGGGTCCCGAGCCCCATGGTAATCGGGAGCTCCACAAGCTCTAAACTCCCTAAAAGTCAATGTGCGCGATCCCATCATGGCCGCTATCTCAGTACGGAACGCGCTCAGCTTCTCATCCAGAAGCTCTAAGATGCCCTCCTTGACCGACCCGAAAATCACAGGAGTCTGGTCTAGTATGATGCGTGTGACCTCCGAGGAGATAAACTCCCTGGTCTGCTCATCTAACTGCCCGGCTCCAGAGCCTGAGCCCGATCCCTCTCCTGCACCTGAGCTACCCCCTGCTGGTCTAGAGCGCAAAACCACCATTCTGAAACACATCATAATAAACATCAGAATACTAATATAACTGGAGGGATCACATACACTACAAGTTCCCTGGTCTTATCTCAGCCTTCCTTGATTCGAGTATGGATCCTCTGCTTTCAGTAGTACGGGCTCATACTACCTTCCACATCTATCCGTACTTTCCTCAAGAACTGCCTCGACTCCACCAAGTCCCTTCTACTACTACTACTACCACTACTGATCTCATACTAAACTCTTCCTAGGCTTGCCCTAGGGTAATCACCAACCCACTCTCCGCCATCCGTTGCGTAAGAAGTCCTTGCTTTCTTTCCCTAAACAGCTCGCGAATACTATTACATATTACTCAGACTAGATAATTCTTCGAATGAGAGATCCTACTCTACAACGGTTGGACTCAGACAAGACCTGCGAAATAGAGCTAGACTTAACCTTCTGAAATTATTTAGTCTTTGCAATATACAACCTAACATATTCGTTTACTACTTAGTAAAAGATAACTAAGACTCCTAAAAGCACAAAGCAAGCAGCATTCGAGCATCGAGTACACATAATCAAACATCTACTACTCTGGCTATCATACTGACTAATCTGTACTAGCATGCCGTTCTCACAAAGCTGAACACATATAACAGGCACATAAGGCATCCTCTCTAGATCCTTAGTCCTAATCTAGCATGCTGTTCTAATAAAGCTGATAATCATAACATAACATAAACTTGTATGGGTAATTTGGGAGTACTTACTTGAGCTCGGCTGATTGCATGCACCACACCCTTTTCTCTTTTCAAAGTTCTTTTCTATTTTCAATTTTTTTTCTTTTTTTTTCTTTTTTGTTAAAATGGTTTCCCTTTGAAAATTTCATACCACTTCCTTAGTTTGAGTTCAGACACACCCAAAAGTGTGCCCGAATCCCTCGAACCAAGGCTCTGATACCAACTTGAAACATCCCAAAAATATTAGCCAAAAATTTCATTTTTTCCAAAATCATTTAACATAAATATCATCACCATAGTATAAAATCATGAAACGTGTATCTCAAAATCTCATAAAACTATTATCATATCACAATCTCATATATAATATCAGAGTAAACTCCCAGGCTAAGAAAAGCTGTGGTGTGTGCCATGCCATCATCCCGAGCCCTTTCCCTTGCTAACTGATGTACCTGAAACCAAAACTGAAACTGTAAGCACGAAGCTTAGTGAGCTCCCCCAAACTACCACATACCATACAATAACACATATAACAGATACCGGGCCTTGCCCGCTGTATCGGGCCCCGCCCGACATCGGACCGAAGTCCCGTATAATTTGGGCCCCGACCACTACATCGGGCCCCGCCCGGCATCGGACCGAGGTCCGGAATAAACTGAACATAACATGAGAATAAACATATAACATAATCACATATACTGCATCGGGCTTGCCCGACATCGGACCGAAGTCCGGAACATATAACACATAACATAAACATGCATGAACCACAAAGACATCAAGCATACATAACTACTTCTCGGGACCACCCCGTCATCAGACCGAAGTCCGAAACTACTATCATCTAAACGGGCCGACATTGTGGCCGTAGACCCGTTCCTACAGGAAGGAAACTCGCCTCTCAGCTGACTGCTGAAAAACTCGTGCAAAGGTGACACCGTCTGCTGCTCCAACTACTCCCCGGCTATAATGACCAAATAAACCTTTAGTCAAAAACTGATAACTCTCCCATAGGTAAGATGACCATTCTACCCCTCTGATCTATCTTGGGCCATGACCTTGGCCCAACCCTTTCTAGTCCTCTCTAAGGCCCATTAAGTCCCCAAATGGCCTAATTTTCTGAATTGGGCCCAACTCTTCAAATGGGCTTCCCTTCCAAGCCCACAAATCCTTGGTCCCTTAACTGACTTCTAAAGGCCCATCACAGCCCATTACCACTATGTCCAAAACTTGGCCCAAACCAAGGCCCAAATACAAAAGTCCACTCGCTGAGCGTACTCTTCTGTACGCTGCGTGTATTGCTTGAATGGCTTGTACGCTGTGCGTACTGGCGTGTACGTCCATCGTACTCTCCTGTTAAGCCATCCTTTCCAAAATGACTTAATCACTTAAGACAGAACGTCCAAACTACAGATCTGAGTCCAATACTTCATCCTAGCCCATAAAGTCGATCACTTGGTGGCTTGCAAGCCACCAAATGAGCCCAACACCAAAAAGTGACAAAGAATCACCATGGAAGTGGCTAGATCTCTTGCATGGCTTCCTAAGAGCCTCAAAGCTTGCAACTTTACAGCTAAAGGGACACATTGAGCTTCAAGGGTGGCAACCCTAAGCTCAAAATCGAAGTTGCATGATCAAGATCCAATCTTTGGACCTAAAAAGGTCCAAATCTTCCAAAACCTAGATCTATGATTCAAGAAGGAAAGATGGGAGCTTTATACCTCCCTAGAGTGCCCAAAGGTGAACTTGTTCCAGATCCTTGAGCTCAAGATACTCAAGTGCTTCTTCCTTCCACCTTGCTTCACTTCTTCCAAGCCTTTCTTCACTAAAATAAACTTCAAAGGTCAAGCACACAAAGAAATGGAGTAAGGGGACGAACTAGGGTTTTCTGAGAGTGAGGGACATGTGAGGAGGCCAAAGGGTTGGCTATAATGAGGTTTCTATATGTCTTAAACCCTAAAAATTAGGGTTTGGCATCTGCCCGCGTACGCTGGGCGTACCTCATGGTACGTTGCGCGTACGCCCCCGAGTCCCGCGCATCCAATGTGGCTACTACGCCCTGCGTACACCGGGTTACGCCCCGCGTACGGCTTATGGGTTGCTCACTCCTAGGACCAATCTTCTAGGGTCCATTCCAACAAGGGACATTGCCCAAACCTTAATCCAAAACCAATATTAATTTGCATAAATAATCAATACCTCGAGAAACGGATGTTACATCATAGATTTGGAGGTGTAGAAGTTCGACATCGGCGGTAGGTGGCATCGATTTTTCCAGATCTGTAAGTGGTTTTGATCGGTGGTAGAGGCATCAAAGGGGAAGGGAGGTTTGGGGATTTTCTGAAATGCTGGAGAAGAAGAAAAGACGTAGGATCAAGGAATGACTTATGGAAATTGGCTAGCAATTTCATTTTATTTACAATAATGCCACCGTTTCATTTATTTTAAGTAGGTTCTCAAGGTTCTTAATATTTAAGGGTTCTCATTTGAATCTTTACCTATATATATATATATATATATATATATATATATATAACTATTTAACTTGTTAAATATGTTTACATATTACTATTGTTACCTGCTATCTCAGGTAACAATGGTAACATGTGAACACATTTAACAAGTTAAATGGTCAAATATAGGATTGTAAACGAACCGAACGAACATGAATGAGGACTTGTTCATGTTTGTTCGTTTAAGTTAGCCGAACAAATGAACAAACATAAACGGATAGACGAACAAATTTTCTTGTTCATGTTCGTTCGTTTAACAAATTACATTATTCATATTCGTTCGTTTATGTTCGTGAATATGCTAAACGAACATAAACAAATGAACATAAATGAACAAAGATAATTAACATATATGAACATATAATATAGTAATGTAATCAAACACAATTAAAGATATATGAACATTAAAGAAACTTTTATGAACGAACATAAACGAACGTAAATGAACAACATAAACAAACGTTCACGAATATAACTGAACGAACGGGACCATTGTTCATGTTTATTTGTTTAACTAAACGAACGAGAAATTGTGTTTATTTATTAAATAAACGAACTTCACAAACGTTCACTGAACGTTTAGTTCGTTTACAACCCTAGTCAAATGTGTATAAAAAAAAGAAAATTGTCTAAATGTGAGCAATTTTTTTATACAATTTTCTTAAGACTTTTTATAATTTCTTACAACACTTTTATGATATATTTTTTTCTCATAGGTTTTTCTAATACAATGTTATAAACTTTGCTTATAATTCTTTTTTTAATTTTTTTTATACTTTCGTATAATTTTCATACAAGTGTTTTTAAACCGAATATTTCTAAATGTTTTAAAATTTTCTTATAAGTTTTTTTTTTTTTTTTTTTTTTTTTTTTTTTTTTTTTTTACATTAGCATAGGGGTGTAGCGTTGTAAGTGCAAAAGTGGGTCTTCGCCCACTAACACAAATATGAGGTTACATATATATGATATGTATGATACATATTTATGTTAAGTAAAAGGAATTATAAAAAGAATTATGGTTGTGATATGGTCTATCCCATTCAAAACAGAAAATTTAATAGAAGGGAAAACATTGTTGCATATATCAGTTAGACTCAATTTTAGATTATTTTGATGATGTAAGACATCATCGTGTGCTACTTAAATAAACAATTTAGTTTAGAATGCATATATAGTTATATTTTATTAACATTTGAAGAATTTTATCACCCGTTCATATTTTGAAATTATTTGGTTTACCCTAAAACAAAATCTTGGCTATGCCACTGTATTTGCATACAACTTTTTTTTTTATAACTTTTGTACAATTATTTCTAAACTTTTGTTAAATACTAGTTTAGAACGTTGTATTAAAAAAATCAAAAACTTTATGAAATTCTAATTAAAAAGTATAAAAAATTGTAATAATTTTAAAACATTTACATTATATAGATTTTTTTATTTCTTATTTGCTACGTAATATATATATTTTTATTTTTTTAAAAGACCCTTTATATTTATTGTTACATATTTAATTTATTTAATTTTAATGTTAGATCTGTTTACTTTAAAAATATTGTATATGCTTAAAAACAAAAGAGAAAAAAAATATAAGAGGTTATATGCTATATTTCATAAAATACATATTTATTAATTAAAACGTAAAATTTAGATTTGATCAATTTTTGATAATAAGTTTTTCCTAAAAATAAATTAGTACAAAGTTGATTTGTCAAATCAAAAGACTATAGATGAGATAAATAAAAAATCATTATGGATACTTTAAAAATAAGATTTGGTAAAATAATACAAATAAACATGAAAAATAAAATCGCTATTAAAAATAGGGAAAATAACTTATCAGAATAATTAACTTTTCGTTTTGTTTACATTTATGAATTTTTTTTGTACATATTTAACCATTTAACTTGTTAAATGTGTTCGTATGTTATCATTGTTACCTACTGCGATAGCCGGTGACAATGGTAATATGTGAACACATTTAACAAATTAAATGATCAAATATATAATTTTTTTTTTACCTAAATATGAACAAAATATAAAAATGATTATTCTCCTAAATCATTTCCCCTTCTTTAAAAGTAAAACTTCCATATTTATTATCTAATAAGCTTTTGGAATGTATTATCTTGGTAATTAAACATGATATGTATTTAAAATCTTAATGACGATGAAGAGCTTTTAGTATGAATTTCTAATATGTGATGTCAGTCTAGGGTGTGCAAAAAAAACCGCAATACTTAGCCGAACCAGCCAATCCGAAACCGAAAAAACCAAAAAAAAAAACACGAAACTGAAAAAAACCGAAACCGAAAAAACCGAAAATCAACGGGTCGGTTTTGGTTTGGATATTTAGGTATCCGCAGATAACTGAACCGAACCGTTTTATATATATATATATATATATATATATATATATATATATATATATATATATATATATATATATACATCGATGGTAAAGAATAACAAATAAAATCTCGTTTAACATCACTATATTGAAAGCCATCGCTAATAGTTAAAAATGATTAAAGAAATATAAGAACGTTTTTACTCTTTACTGTATATGCTTGAAACCAAATTTTAAAAGAAAATGAAGATGTCGTAGTTAAAAACCGAATGCCGGAAAATTAATTTTATGGATTGATATCAAAGAAACCGATATTCGGAAAAATTAAGGTGAATTAATATGAATCAAAACTATATTTAGCGGGTACCCGTGAATCGAACCGTGGTTACTCGTTTTTCTACGGTTCGGTTCGGTTCGGATTTTTTTGCTAATTCGGTTCGGTTTCTGTTAGTGCATATGAATTACTCGTCACGTGGTAACTGTTCACAATTTTATTACTATATGAACCAAACTGATCCATTAACACCCCTATGTCACGGTAAAAGGAAAAGTCGGTCAAAAGTCAATTGGTCTGCAACTGATGTCTTGTCTGTTACTAGGCTAGTGTGAATATATCTATTTATCACATACGAGTTTATTTGTTGACCTTTTTCACAACATATAAACATAACTTATCAATTTAAAAAGTTCAACAAATCGGCATAAAAAATGGTAGATTTTTCATCATTTATGAGACCCATCAAATTTTATGATATCATTTTATTGTTTATTATCGTTTCTATAAGTTGTCTTTTTATAATTGATTAAAAATCCATGAACTCACCACAATCATTGAAAATGCAACAACAATAGCTTATAAATTTACAAGTTATTTGAAAAAAAAGTAAGTGAATAGTTTCTGCAATAGCTTTTGGTTAATTATATACGTATCCTCAAATTGTTTTGTGTATCTTCTTTGAGTGAAATAGTATTTGTATCCTTATGTTTTAACAATTTCTATGAATGAGTAGGGATAGCAATTTTTTTTTTCTTTTAAAATTTTATATGATCTAATAATCTTATAAGAAAAAACCTCCTATTTAATCCATCATCGTATTAGTTGGTAGTCAACCATGTCGTATTAATTGGAATTCAACAAACTTCGTCTTAGTTGGGGCACATATATACCACATTATCCGGAAAGTCTCATTGTAATTATCCAAAACTAAAAAGTATTGCCAGTTTATCATTCAAAACGCAAAAGTGGTCATAAACTACATTCGTGAAGACTCCAACCAAAAATAACGATATTTTTCATAAACATGTGGAAAACAATATAGAATAAGTATAGCTAACAGCTTTCTCTTTTTTTTTTGAAGATAATTAAAAACATATTCTAAAAAGAGTTGAGTGTATTTTATATTCTTCCACAAACAAGTGGGTTAATCTTTGAACCATTAATTATAGTTTCGATAGAAAAAAAACGTATACATGCTAGAAATATACAAAACGCTATATATGCCAAAGGGAGATTTTTAGTAAACTTTCAACGGTTATTTTACAAAGAAAATAGAGATAAAGTGTTTATACTAATTAAGTTTTGAATCTGCTGTTATATATATTTGAATTAAAATAATTTTCTGTATAAAAAGTTAACATGGTTCACAACAAAAATGGATATCACGAACACAACATGTGATTTTGATTTTTGACAATTCAAGATGCTAAAAACTTAGTACTCAATGACAACCTTTTGGGGCATTTAGGGATATTTTTTTTTTGAAACAGCATGGTTAGATTAAAAGACTAGCAAGGAAGTAACATAAAACATATTACAAATTAGCAGAAAATGAACAAGGGCTGGGTAACTAACTAAAGTTCATCTTACAATTTTTTTGCACATATTAAAAATCCAAAAATACGAGTGGGAATGAAGTCGTCAAAAGTTTTTGCTCACTTAGGCTTAACCATTCCAAAAAGAAAATTGTTTTGAAACTTCCACAGTACCCAAAACACAGTAATAATCACCGCATCAAAACACTTCTTTTGCATAACATTCAAGTTAGAATTATATGTTTAACTCGAAAGACTATCAAAAGTTATAGACATAGGACATAAAATATCCCACCAAATACCAAAAAGCGAAAGTGTACGTGAATCTCATATCCCCTCATTCATTAATATATATATATATATATATATATATATATATATATATATATATATATATATATATATATATATATATATATATATATATATATATATACACACAAAATACAATACAAGGAAATATAGAAAGGGCCTTGGGCCACACCAAACCAATATGGGCTAGACTAAATAATCATACAAATATACATATGCGCTAACAACCCTTGCAGTCGTAACGGGAGGCGAATGACGAACATTCACACTGGATCAGAACTCAATAAATAGCAATGACGAAATCCCTTTAATGAAAATGTTGAGATACTAAGATGAGGTTGGAACATGGAGCACCCGAATGTCAACTACTACAACTTTGTATCGAACAAAATGAATGTTTATCTCAATATGTTTGGTACGTTGATGTTGCACCAGATTTGTAGAGAGATAAACTGCACTAACATTATCGCAATATACAATCATAGCCTTTGTTGGAGAAAAGTGAAGTTCACGAAGAAGGTTACAAAGCCAAGAGGTCTTGGCTACAGTGTTAGCCACACCACGATATTTTCCTTCTGTATTGGAGCGGGAGATAGTAGCTTGTCGTTTAGAAAACCATGAAATAATATTCGTACCAAGAAAAACACAATAACCCAACGTAGATCGACGGGACCCCCCCCCCCCCCAAAGTCTACATTAGAATAAGAAATAAGATCCTGAGAGGAAGATGAGTGAAGTTGACTGCCATGTTCGACGGTACCACGTTAATATCGTAAGACGTGTTTTAATGTGTGCGTGTGTGGCTCTTGGGGTCAAGCATGTAGAGGCATATTTGTTAAAAAAAAAACACAATATCGAGATGGATGAATGTAAGATACTAAAAAACACCTACTCGGCTGCGAAATAAAGTAAAATCGACAACTGGAATACCAGAGGCATCAAACCTTGGACTGAGTGTCAGCTAGAGTACGATATGGATTAACATGTCATCATATCAGTCTGCTGAAGAATGTCAAGAGGGTACTTTTTTAGAAACATACCAGTGGAAGTGCGCTCAACCGATGTAACGTCTCAAAAATACCGAGTAAAAGTTTTTGTTTTTAAATAAATCAAACCATTCATTCATTAACTCAAAGACAATAAGAATAATAGTATTCTCAAGACATCAGAGTAATTCGTAAACATTCAGTGCGGAATAAATCTTCAGGGGATGCAATGCGATCAAGTCGGACCCTTCCTTTTGAAACCAATAGTACCTGAAAACATTTTAAACATAAACCATAAGCACAAAGCTTATTGAATTCCACAAAATACCACATAACATACATACACATCATATCATACCTTCATATCATACATTCATATCATACTAAAGCATGCAACGTGTCTATTTCACCCCTGAGTCCCTTCCGACTCTCTAAGTCCCTACCAACTCCTTCGATATCTTTCGGTCCGTACTAGTCTATTTCACCCCTACAGCTAATCACACAATCATACTAGCAAGAGTCACAAAGACAACGAGCATATACATGTACATCAATAAGTGTCACGAAGACCATTACTATACTACAACGTAATCCAGTGGGCCGACATTGGTGCCTTCGACCCACAAGTACAGTCAGGAGCCTCACCTTACAACCGATGATCAACTGCTACTGCTCCTGCTACTATGAAATGTGAATACTGATGCTAAGCCACATATATAGCCATACAAAGTACACCCTTAGATTTCCTTCCAAAACTCGGGGTTTGACCAAAAGTCAACGCAAGTCAAAACTCAACGTCAACAGTCAAAGTTGACTCTCCATGTCGTGGCCATCCTTGGCCACGTCGTGGCCCTCAAACAACAGAACAAACGTGTTTTCCCCAGTCGCCACATCGTGGCAACCTAGGCTACGTCGTGAGCACTGGGTTCAAAGTGTCTTAATGGGTTAAGCCGAATCCTCTGATCCCCAAAGGTGCCAAAGTCCAAATCAAATCATTTTTATTGTCTAAATGGATAAAGTTTCCAAATTTATCCCTTAAGACTCCACAAAAGGTCGAGATCCCAAGTCTTAGGTCCATAAAGGTATAAACATGGCATGGGCTCAACCAAAAAGCACTTAATCCCTTAAGTTTCAAATCCATTTGCTCCAAAAGAGCTTAAAACAAAACCAACTTAAAGGTTGGTGCATTTTAGACATGCATGTCCAATGCATGTCTTGGACTCAAATTAGGTTAAAATGAGGATTATGAACAAAATCTTATGCATGGCTCAAATAACCAACCAAATTTCAGATCTAAACCATGAATTACTCCAAATAATCCAAAGATTCATAAAGTTTCAACCTTTATGGAATATCACCATCCCAACTAACAAGTTCACAAAGAAAAATAGGACAAAACTCAAGATCTAGCAACCTATTATCAAAAAGGTGGAGCCTTGAACACTTACAAGGGTCCAGAATCGAGCTAGGAAGGGGGATGAGCACTTTCTAGCTGATCCTTTTCTTACTCCTTCTTGCTTCTTCATTCAAAATCACTCAAAAGCACTCAAGAAAGCTTCAATAATGGAGGAAAAGGAATTAGGGTTTTTTCTGAGTTACAGAAGGTAGTGGAGGTTGAGGGTGAGCAAACCCTAGCCTCCTTATTCCTTTAAATAGGGTGAAAAATCCAAAAAATTAGGGTTTAAGATGTCAGCGGAGGCCACGTCGTGGCCTTACTTGCCACGTCATGGCGAGTCAAAAGAGACACCCGACCATAAAATTCCTTGCCATGCCGTAGTAGTGATCCTTCCCCACGCCGTGGCGACTCCCATAATCAAATTTTGAATTAGAATAAAATATACCTCAAAATCGGATGTTACAACTCTCCCCCACTTGAACTAGATTTCGTCCTCGAAATCTGCCTTGGTTAAAATCTTTGAAAACAATGCCAACATATTCCATAAGCTCCGTATAACCACTTCGAAATCCATGCATCTACACAGAAAACTCGAGAGATCACTCGGAAACCCACGGTTTCCAACTAACAACCCAATATTCATGAAAATATGCAACCGCAACCACTACCCTCATCTCCCGACTGAAAGGCCCAACTCCCAATCAAGACCACTCAAACTGGGACGCTTCTCAAAAACTAGAACTACAACTAACTCCATCAATAAATCCCCCAATACCAGGAACCTATCAGTCTAAACTCAAGAAACCATACTCTAAGACTGATGATCATCCATTCGTCATACCTATCTCTAGTTCTTGGCTAGGAACACCACCAAACCATGCAGAATGAAAACTCAAAACATACTGATCACAAATTTCAACCAATCTGATATGGGACATACACTTGACTTCCTGACAATTGTACCCAAAATCCTGAAACTCAAACTTGACTTCCTGATAAGTCTTTAGAAACCTGTTGCTCCCACAAGTATAATGATGGTCAATCCAAGAATTTCAAGTTGCATCCAAATACTTTATTAGCTCGAGTGTACCTTCACATGAAAAATCGCTCGAGACATCTACAGAACTTCATGACTTGAGACTTCAGAACCAATACCCAACATTGGTAACCAAACCCCTAATAAACCAACCTATAGTAAAACGGGTCCATAATTTGCAAGCATTCAACAAGCAGCTTCTGATGCATAACTAATACATCCACCAAAACATTCTACTATCCTTAAGATCCAAACCAGCTGGTCATGGAGTCTCCTGACTCCCAACAATGCACTAACACCCAAACATGCCAATAAGACTTACGATATGATACCTAAGGGTCTCAATCAAATGACTACCGCGTCCCAATTGTATGAAACATACAACCATTGGTTCATGATAAATCGTGACACCTTCTAACTACTAAAACGATAAGCTCACGGTACTACACCGATCTTGCCGTCAATCCATCACTAGCCTGAAGACTCACGACCATCACCTTAGGGGCCTAAAGATACACAACCATCAATCCACCTACTTGAAGGAACCCAATCAACATCCCTCTCAACACTAACCAAACACAACATGTTCCATACCCTTTTATCGCGCACTATTCCTTCCATAACACAGGTCGCTACCAACAAAAAAAAGTCGACAACATGGTCGCACACAACCAGAGAATGAGATGGGTGGTTGCGCTCTTGTTCCAATCCAAGAGCTATAAACCAAATAACAACCATGCCAATAACTCGAGCCAAGTGTTCTCATTCTATCATACTCAGTCCATATACACCCTTCAAAATCATATTTGAGGCACTACAACAATATACACCCCCAGGGGGGAGACACATAACCAACACCGAGATCTAATGCATTCCTTCAACCTCACAACCTTACTCAAAAAGTGAAGTGCTAGCAGGTCTAACAAAATGACGAGCCTTAACTGTTAATAGAATTATCATCGTGAACGATCTATACAAGATCCTACACCTCGATTGAAACTGAACATATCCTACCAATACGTAACTAGTTCGATAAAACTTCCAAATTTATTCAGAAAAGTTGTCAAAACCCTGTCCGGACTAATCTGAATACCAACCCTGCCGGCACGACATGCCAAAATTGAATTCTACGCACATCTAAAGTTGCACTTGAAAAACTAACAACACTCCCTCGACATCTGTACTCCCAATAACCAAGGATAACTGCAGATCCTGATACTACGATGAACAATACTTCCATAATTAATATTTGAGGATACCCATACCCAGAAATCAAAGGTATAATGTTCATATTTTGATAATAGATTGACGTATCCATTGACTTCCACTGATACAGCTTGAACTTTCGAAGAAACTCAGCTATTGATGTTGAACGAAATGCCCAGCGACCGAGAATGTGTTGACAATGAATTCAATGATCCAATACACTACAGAACCAATACCCAAGCAGACTAAACACATCAAACTCTAAAACTGACTTACCGATCAATAACTACCCAACCTTGACTATAGATAACAATCTATACAAAAAGCTGACGAATCCCTCAACAATCGATACTGAACCTGAGCGGCCCAAACGCCTCTTGATTAATTCACCAGCATCCCGAAGTAACCATTGGCTACAACGAAATCCTTGTCTAAAAGCTTCCTGCCACGAAGACAACTCATGCATTCTTGAGCACATACATCTGATGGCAACTTGATCTAGGCCCCCGACTTAACCAAATCTTGAGTTAAAGCCTCACATACCCAAACCGTAAATTCCTGCGACCTATTATTCCGACACCATAAACTCGAACATATCGATGATCCTCTAAGCAAAATGCCTAGTTCTCCCCTACTTACGGTTCAAACTACTGATGGGTTTTGAGCACAACAACATTCCTATGTGTTCATGAAACCCTAATTGCTTTGGATCTAAGTTTTTCTCTAGTTATAGATGCAAATAGAAGTTCCAAAGCAATAACCCTAATACTAGCATACAATTTCATAAATACAATATGAAATTAGGGTTTGATGAATACATGTCTTGTTATCTTGTAATAACAAGTAATTAAATGATGATCTCGACTCTCGAATGCTTGAGTGCCCCAAGTGTTGCACCTTTAATGGAATCACAAACACCAAAAGCAAAGGATGAGTGAGAGAGAGGGCGGAATTTCGGCTAGGGTTTCTCTTGGAAGCAGTGGCCAAATTCTTGAGGTCTAGGGGTCTTTAAGTACTTGTGGCTACTAGGGTTTCCAGGTGAAACCCTAATTCTTGACTTAGGCTCCAAGCAGTCCATGAACCCACCTTCTAGAAGGCCTTGGACGATTTCTATAGGGCCTCCTATAGATTTCGTCCAACCCTTTACAAGGGAGTCCAGCAGCCCAGTTTGCAACTATCAATGATTTACATAACCAGTCCCCGTACTTTTAATCGGTTCCTTTAATTCCAAAATTAATACCAAATTAATTTCTAATTAAATACTAATTAAATAATATGATTGCTAATTAATATATTATTCTTATAATATATTAATATATCATTAAATAACATCTCTCTCCAATATCATCATGTCAAGTTGCTATGGTGAAGGCAACCCAAAAGGACCATGCTACTATCAGATCAAGTACATACCAATTATAGTTATGGGCTTAGACACCTAATCCAACAGTCTCCCACTTGGATAAGTCTAATAACTAAAATTGCAAGTATGACTTCAGAATTTGATCAGCAATCGTAGCTTTTAAAAGCCGCTGTCGAACTTTGACCTAGTCAATGACGCGTCCTTTAGATAAGGGATCATATAATCCTCCGTTCTTCAAGATATCGTGTGGACAAATACATGGAATAGAATCATTCTCAATGTCCAACAGTTTGTTTCCTGATTTATGATTTGTTTGACAAGGAACTTAATTGAACACATCAGTTCAGTCCTGACCGGGCCGGACACATAAGTCAACACAAATTCATCAAGGGGCCCAAGATATCGCTTTTCCTGTCAGGGAAAAAGGAATAGATAAACTTTGACTTATATGCTTATACTATTTACTCATCAAATCATACACAACAATACGTTTTATAACATAAAGTTACTGATGCGTTTACGCATATAAATGCACAACCAACTCGTAAACAACAACTCATATATCTCGGTTTAAAGACTATACGATATTATCGTCTCACAATTACTCGTGATAAATTCCATGAAGTAATTCAAATGAGAGTGAGTTTAATCCAATACTCAAATCCTATTTCAGGAGTACTCGTGAACGTTGAAACAAACCTTTGCTATGTCTAAGCACTTAGATAATCTACAAGCCAATTCATGACAGTCTTGCCTCAATACTTACTTCCAAAGTATGATCGAATGTGGATAATTTGAAAATTCCAATTATTCTAGAAGTAAAACATGCAAAAGTGAAACAATAGTAAACAGTTGACACAAGATAGTAAACATTACTCATAAATAAATCTCCATTAGTTAATCATCAAATGTCAATTACGTTTATCTATTATAAGTTTCTAAATATCTATCTAATCACTAAAACTAATATCGTCCTTCAGGACAATGCTCCTTGCATGCTGAACATGTTTGATCCTACTTAGACCCTTTGTGAGGGGATCCGTAGGATTCTCTTCTGACGATACCCTCTTGACCACGAGGAGTCGTTCTTCTACATGATGTCTGATGAAGTGATATTTTCTGTTGATATGTCGGGATCTGCCATGATCCCTGGGTTCCTTGGTTAAGGCAACCGCTCCTTCATTATCACAAAAAATTTCCATGGGCTCCTTTATGGCTGTCACAACTCCAAGGTATCCAATGAAATTCTTCAACCATATAGCCTCCTTAGATGCTTCGCTCGCAAATATGTATTCTGATTTGCATGTTGAATCAGCCACGGTCTCCTGCTTGGAACTCTTCCAAGTCACTGCTCCTCCATTCAGGGTAAACACCCAGCCCGACCGAGAGCGGAAGTTATCTCTGTCGGTCTGAAAGCTGGCGTCGCTATACCCTGTCACTCTCAAGTCAACACTGCCACCAAGTATAAGGACCCAATCCTTTGTCCTTCGCAGATACTTAAGAATGTTCTTAACAGCTGTCCAGTGAGCTTTACCTGGGTTCCCTTGATATCGACTTACCATGATCAACACAAAAGCCACATCAGGGTGAGTACATGTCATAGCGTACATGATCGAGCCAACAGCGGAAGCTTATGCCACTCGACTCATTTCCACTATCTCTGCATCTGTACTCGGACTCTGAGTCTTACTCAGTTTGGTATTGCTCTGAATAGGCAACTCCCCTTTCTTGGAATTCTTCATGCTAAAACGTTTCAGCACCTTGTCTAAGTAAGTACTCGGACTAAGTCTAATTAGTCTTTTACTCCCATTTCTCAAAATCCTTATCCCCAAAATATAAGCAACTTCCTATTGATCCTTCATAGCGAAACATTTCCCAAGCCAGGACTTAACTTCCTGCAAGGTTGGAACGCCGTCTCCTATGAGCAGTATTTCATCGACATACAATAATAGAAAGCTAACTATACTCCCACTATCTTTGACATATACATAGGAATAATCCTCACTCCTAGAGAAACCAAATTCTTTGACTTTCTCATCGAAGCAAAGATTCCATCTGCGAGACGCTTGCTTCAATCCATAGATGGATTTCTCAAGCTTGCACACTCTATTCGGGTATTTAGCATCCACAAAACCTTCTGGCTGACACATGTAAACATCTTTAGCCAGCTTCCCATTAAGGAAAGCGGTTTTGACATCCATCTGCCAAATTTCATAATCATGAAACGCAACAATGGCTAACATAATCCTAATAGACTTGATCTTGGCTACTGGTGAGAAGGTCTCATCATAGTCAACCCCTGAGGTTTGAGTAAAGCCCTTCGCAAGCAGTCGTGCCTTGAACATGTGTACCTTACCGTCCATGTCGGTCTACTTCTTGAAGATCCACTTGCACCCAACTGTCTTACGACCTGGTACATTGTCAACCAAGTTCCAAACTTGATTGTCATACATGGACTGGATCTCCCTTTCCATTGCCTCTTTCCATTTTTTGGACTCAGGGCCCACCATGGCTTCCTTGTAGCTATTAGGTTCGTCCAAATTTATCAGTGTACTATCACTGATAAACGTATCACCTTCTGTGGTTATATGGATGCCATACAATACAGGTGGAATGCTAACTCTACTGGAACGTCTGAAAGGTAATGATTTGTCTATTGGTTCAACATGAATCTCTTCCTTAGGTTGATCACTAGTGTTTGAGGTTCCTTCACCGCTTGATTCTTAAATCTCTTCAAGATCATTGTCCTCCCACTGTCCCCTTGGCATATGAGTTCCCTATCGCGGAAAGCTCCTCTCCTTGCTATGAAGACCACGTTATCACTAGGTCTGTAGAAGAGATACCCAAAGGTTTTCTGTAGATAACCGATGAAAATACATCGCTCACTTCGAGGTTCAAGCTTTTCGTGAGTCTCTCGTCTTACGAAAGCTTCATAACCCCAAACCTGGATACGTGCCAACGAGGGAACCTTCCCTGTCCATATTTGGTGAGGATTTTTGGCAACCTTCTTTGTTGGGACTAGATTAAGGATATGGGCGGCAGTCTCTAAGGCTTTCCCCCAAAATGAGATTGGTAGCGAAGCTTGACTCATCATGGAACGAACCATGTCCAACAAGGTTTGATTACGCCTTTTAGCCACACCATTAAGTTGTGGTGTCCTAGGAGGCGTTAATTGTGAAACAATTCCACATTCCTTAAGATAGTCGTGGAACTCGATACTAAGATACTCACCACCCCTATCGGATCTGAGCATATTTATCTTCCTGCCCAATTGATTCTCCACTTCTTGCTTAAACTCTTTGAACTTTTCAAAAGTTTCTGACTTATGCTTGATTAAGTAAATATATCCATATCTGCTATAATCATCAGTAAAAGTCACCTAGAAGCGGTTTGCATCCCTTGTGGTGGATCTGAAGGGACCACACACATCTGTGTGTATGAGATCTGGCAGTCCCTCACCTCTTTCACAAGTACGAGTGAAAGGTGATTTAGTCATCTTTCCAAGCAAACATGACTCGCATGTCTCATCTGTCTTGAGGTCAAATGACTCCAACATTCCATACTTTTGGAGTTGGCCAATGCGCTTCTTGTTGACATGTCCAAGACGACAATGCCACAAGCATGCCTTGTCTAGATCACTAGACGAATCAATATGCAACACATTATTTCCTAAGTTATCTACAACCATCACAATTTCATATACACCATTACAAGGAAATGCTTCAAAATAAAATGAACCATTATAATAAGCATTAATAGAACCAATTTCATTATTAAACGAAAATCTAAAGCCTTGTCTGTACAAACCATGAAAGGAAATAATATTCCTCGTCATCTCTGAAGAGTAGCAACATTCATTCAAATCTAACCCTAACCCTTTATTAAGCCCTAAAGAGTAAACGCCGATCTTGGTTGCAGGAGACAACTTCCTATTTCCCATTATCGGGTTCATCTTCCCATGCTCCACATCCCTACTTCTTCTTAGCCCCTACAAATCAGAAAAAATATGAAAACCAGATCATGTATCAAGGACCCAAGAACTAGCATGTGATGAGTTATTAGACAGAATAATATAAATACCTTCGAAGGTGGGTTTTATCTTCCCATCCTTTATGTCCTGCAAGTATTTCGGGCGGCTTCTCTTCCAATGCCTCTTTTCGTGGCAGTAGAAGCACGTTGCTTCTTTCGGATCGGAGGAGGGAGGGGCATAATCAGTTTTATCTTTGGATCCACTAGAAGAAGATCCATCATGAGACTTTCCCTTCCAGTTCTTAGAGGGAGCTTTCCTCTTTTTCCCTTTCCCATGTCCAATTGCCAAGACTTGGGTAGCAGCAGGAGTAGGAGTGGATTCGACACTTTTCCCCTTCAATCCACTTTCACCAGTTCTTAGCAAACCTTGGAGCTTGCTCAGTGTGACTTCCTCATTGCTCATATGATAAGTCATCTTGAACTGATCATAACAAGGAGGCAAAGAGTCTAGGACTATGTCAATAGCCAGCTCTTCATCAAAGTTGACATTCAACTTGAGCAAAACGATCCACATACCTCTGCATTCTTTGCAGGTGGCTCGTGATGGACTCTCCATCCCTCATTTTGGTGGTGATGAACGAGGTGACTATCTCATACCTCTCTTGACGTGCTCGGTGATGGTACTTTTCCATCAAGTCCTTGCACATCTCGTAGGGCCAATAGTCCTCGTAGAACCGCTGCAGCCCAGGAGTCATGGTGGCTACCATAAGACATAACACCTTAGTAGCATCGTTGTGGTGAGCCTCATACTCAGCTATTTCGTCGGGAGTAGCTTTGGACTCATCAACCTCTTTTAACGGATTGTCGAGGACATATTCTTTGTCCTCGTAATGCAAGGATATTCGAATGTTCCGGATCCAATCATTGAAATTGGAACCATCGAATGTGACCCTCGTATAAATGTTCAAGAGTGAGAAGGAGTTGTTGTTGGAGGAACCGGAAGCGTTGTTTGAGGTAGACATATGCAAAAGAAGAAGGGCAAAGTTTTGATTAGATAAGGAATCCTTAATATAACACCCAAAAATGAAATATTAAGGCTAGGACCCAACACAATAATTCACAATTCGGAGGAGGGATGCCGTAATCCAATTGTAAATTATTTGAAGGTAGGTAAATGACGATTTACCAATTCCACCACGAAAAACGAAATTAAAAGAATTAGGTTTTTAAATGAAATGAAATTCCTAGATTCTCATTGAACTTTTCAATGGCATGTTTAATCTTGATTATGCCCTTCAAGTTTGTGACTAGGATACCGAGGATCACAAACAAGGTGTGAATAACCATGCAAATTAGCTTGGTACTCTCGGTGTCATTTACCACCTAATCAATGTGCCGGTTAACCACACACGCTCCATTGATCTATGATATTTTACGAGCTACCCATTACTACCCTTGTTAGTCCAAGTTAGTGTGCCGGTTAACCACAAACGCTCCACTAACGATTTGGCAAGGTGAAATGTGCGATTTCATGGATTTGGATCAAATTCACATTTTCCTAAAGTAACTAAGATTGAGAATTTATAAAAACATTTAGTTACTTTATATTTATCATTATACTTATTCATGAGAGAATTTATGTCATATCCTACCCGTTCGGCTAACGACCCTCCACTAGTTAAGAGTGCGGTGGGTAAGAATGGATACCCAATGACGATCATTTTACAGGCCGCTTCCTTAAACACCCCTTATAGACCAGCTTCGTGAATGAGGCCTACTAACGGTAAGACTGACTCATCTTATACACACACACACACACACACATATATATATATATATATATATATATATATATATATATATATATATATATAATTTAATCTTTTAATATTACAATAGTATAAGGGTTGTATTTTAAACTTTTAAAATACTAGGGTTTTAGAATTAATATTTCAAAATAAAACTTTTAATTAAATTTTAAATTCCAAAACTTATAGGGTGTAATTTGAAACTTTTAAAATTACTAAATCAAATTTCAAACAATTAAATTAATCATATAATTTTATTATTATCTTAAATTTGAGAAAATCTATCTATTTAGATAAGGAAATCAGATTACTAATCAACAAAATCAATTTATGGTGATAAAAACAATTCACGGTAATTATGCCAATCCAAAATAGACCAAAAATTCGAAAAATCTGCTAACAGACGAGTCAACTCGTCGAGTCAGGGCAAGGACTCGTCGAGTTCATCCAACTCGTCGAGTTCCTCATGGAAGTCGTCGATTTCATCAGACAGATTGCGAATCTGCTTTGTTTGCTGGTTTGGACAAATCACTATTGTATCAAATATAACAGAAAAACATCCTAGGCTCTGATACCACTGATGGGTTTTGAGTACAACAACATTCGTATGTGTTCATGCAACCCTAATTGCTTTGGATGTAAGTTTTTCTCTAGTTATACATGCAAATAGAAGTTCCAAAGCAATAACCCTAATACTAGCATACAATTTCAGAAATACAATATGAAATAAGGGTTTGATGAATACCTTTCTTGTTATCTTGTAATAACAAGTAAGCTAATGATGATCTCGACTCTCGAAAGCTTGAGTGCCCCAAGTGTTGCATCTCTAATGGAATCACAAACACCAAAAGTAAAGGATGAGTGAGAGAGAGGGCAAAATTTTGGCCAGGGTTTCTCTTGGAAGCAGTGGCCAAATTCTTGAGGTCTAGGGGTCTTTAAATACTTGTGGCTGCTAGGTTTTCCAGGTGAAACCCTAATTCTTAACTTAGGCTCCAAGCAGTCCATGAACCCACCTTCTAGAAGGCCTTGGAAGATTTCTATAGGGACTCCTATAGATTTTGTCCAACCCTTTACAAGGGAGTCCAGCAGCTCAGTTTGCAACTATCAATGATTTGCATAACCAGTCCCCGCACTTTTAATCGGTTCCTTTAATCCAAAAATTAATACCAAATTAATTTGTAATTAAATACTAATTAAATAATATGATTTCTAATTAATATATTATTCTTATCATATATTAATAAATCATTAAATAACCTCTCTCTCCAACATCATCCTGTCAAGTTGCTATGGTGAAGGCAAACCAAAAGGACCATGCTACTATCATATCAAGTACATACCAATTATAGTTATGGGCTTAGACATCTAATCCAACAACTACCACCAACTGGCATTGCAAACAAACCATATCTCAAACCGGATCAACCAGGTACGTATCGTCCTCGACTCTTGGAATGTATAACATAATGCAAGATGATCCTCTAGATAAAGACCAAGCTAACTCAAAGAGATTCCGAATCTCAGATGGAGACCTCAAAAACTTCTAATCATGACCGCCTCTAACATAAAGAATCCCATGTTGATGCACATGCAATACTTCTGACAG
Source organism: Lactuca virosa (assembly GCF_052849685.1). Taxonomy (NCBI): domain Eukaryota; kingdom Viridiplantae; phylum Streptophyta; class Magnoliopsida; order Asterales; family Asteraceae; genus Lactuca; species Lactuca virosa. Next base: position 110,021,613 of record NC_136429.1, read on the forward strand.
TCCATTCATAGCACCAATTCTCTATCTAGAAACAAATGGATTACCACTTACCTCATCCACAAACCCCCAATCATCAATTCATCATGAGGATCATTCATATATACAAGAGGCATCATTCTCATAGTCGGGATACATCAGAGACAACAAAATTTGTCACTCCCGATTCACTTCCCTGATCACCTGAAACCATCAACTATAACCTAACCTGCCTATATCGAAAGAAAGCGGACCCTTGATCTCATCTCAAGGCAACCATACCACAAGAATCCTCTTGTGCATTCCCACACTGCTATACTGCCACCAAAAACCATAACCATCTAGCCTCATGGTAGGTCTACATCCCAACTTTGAAAATCACATGTCTGCTCTCTCCTTCCTCCGAACACGGAAAGTTGGAAGAACATAAGCCCCCGTTGAAACTTGTGACATCCCACTCCATCTGCCAATCACTCAGTCTACGGTTGTAATCCTCAAGCTGATTATCACGATTGCTCCCTTCTTGAGTCCCGCTACTCAATTGGCATTACCTTGAGCAAGGTCCTCGATACCTCAAAATCAACTAACTCTCCTAGGTCTGCACCATTCAAGCCCCAACTGACATGGCCACTAAGGACCAAATAATCACCAGGCCCATCGTCAACCTGAACAACCATAACTGATAACCGATAAATATGGAAACACACTGCAATGAATCGTGGTGTCAAGCCATGTTATCTACCCCCAACCAGCTCCTTAAAGTCCCTGAAATTGATCGTTGATTCGAGTATGGGTTATGTGCTTTCAGTAGTATGGGCCCAATACTACCTTCTACATCTATCTGTACTTTCCTTAAGAATCATTACGGATCCTCTAAGTAACTAGTCATGTCCACTGTCGTCTGATCCAGTCACATGTACCCGCTCTCAACCGAGTACACGCAGCTAATATTCCTATATTCTCCTTCTAGAATCTCTCTTCCAAAAATCCTCACACAAGTGCAATATAACATTCTTCCTAGGATGTCCTAGGGTTTCCGTCCCACCACTCTCCGCCATCATCTGTAGAAGAGACTCCCTCTAATACCTTCTAGCTACCTCGCGAATACAATTACATGCCACAAGCACTAGATAATTCTTCGACTGCAAGGTCTCACACTACAACGGTTGGACTTAGACAAGAGTTGCGCAATAGAGTTAAACCTAACCTTCTAAAATTATTTAATCCATGCAACATGTAACCTGAGATATTCGCTTGATAAATAGCTGATATTATTGGAGATCTCTAAAAGCAAAAAGCAAGCAACATTCAAGCATTGAGTAATCTAAACCAATTCCTCACTTAATCAGGTGATTCTGTCCAACAATCTGAAATCCATACTAGCATACAGTTCCAAAATCTCAATCAACAGGCATATAAAGGCATTTATCCAAGCATTCTATCATGCAAATCCTGAGCAGATCCTTAGCCCTAATCTTGCATGCAATTCTCATATACTCATACCAAAACAATACGCACAATACATGTATGGGTATTTTAGGAAATACTTACTTGAGCTCAGCTGATTGGATGCATCACACCCCTTTTTATTAGAAAACCTTTCAAAAAATCATTTTCTTTTTAATTTTTTTTCGAAATACTCAGTTTGAGTTCAGACTCACCCAAGAGTGTGCCCGAATCCCTCAAACCAAGGCTGTCATAGCAACTTGTAACATCTCAAAAATACCAAGTAAAAGTTTTTTTTTAAATAAATCAAACCATTCATTCATTAAATCAAAGAAAATAAGAATAATAATATTCTCAAGACATCAGAGTAACTCGTAAACATTTAGTGTGGAATAAATCTTCAGGGGATACTGTAACATCCCAAAATTCTATGTAAAATTTTTACTTTTATACCGAAAAAATCAACCATTCATTCATTCATTTCCAAAAGCCATAAGGTATAAAATAGTATTAATAGTTATCAGAGTACAAATCAAGTCATAAAATACGGAACACCGGTGGATGCGATGCAATCACATCGAGCTATTCCCTTTGGAACGAGAAGAACCTAAAACATTTTAAACATAAACCGTAAGAACGAAGGTTAGTGAGTCCCCCAAAATACCACATACCATACATCATACATACATATCATACTAAATCATGTACGTGTCTATTTCACCCCTGAGTCCCTTCCAACTCTTTGATTCCCTTCCGACTCCCTGAGTCCCTTCCGACTCTCCGAGTCCCTTTCGAATCTCTGAGTCCCTTCTGAATCCTTCGGTATCTTTCAACCGATATAGGTCCGTTTCACCCCTACAGATAAGCATACAATCATACTAGCAAGAGTCACAAAGACAACAAGCACATATAGACATTATGAGTAAGTGTCATAAAGATCACTACTATCCTACAGCATAATCTAGTAGGCCGACGTTGGTGCCTTCGAACCACAAGTACAATGGGAGACTCAGCTCAATCAGAAGATATTTGAATCACACACACGCTGCTACTACAGGGCTCCTCACACTGAACATATCCAAAATCACCCTAATCAATAGTTAGGGTAATAACCCGTAATCAAAGGTCCAACCATATTCTATCATGCTAAGGGGTAAAATACTATTTTACCGTTCCCTTACTTGACCCATCTAACCATGGCCCAAATCCAAAAGGCCCAAGGCCCAAAAATGGCCCAAATGGTCCTCTGGTGAGTAAGCCATGGGTACCACCCTATTATGCACCACGTACTCGACAATAAAAAAAAGGAAATACGAGACCAAGAAGTTGTACGTGTTGCGTACCCCGATTTACACATGGCTTAATCACAGGGACCTCAAAAACTCATTTTAAGCACTTAATCCTATAAGATACAACGTCCAATACTCCGATCTAAGTCTTGGGAAGGTTTTAACTGATAAAGTCGACAACTTTAAGCTTTTGCATGGCTTAATGTAGTTCCAAAACCAAACCCTAGCTTCTTATTAGCACTTAATGCTTAAAGGATAACCATCCAATACTAAAATCAGGTTCCTAATAGCTCCATAATTAATAAAGTTTCCAACTTTATCCATTAGGCTGGCCCAAACAACCAAGATATAGTCTTTAAGCCTGAAATGGACTAAAAACACATCTTTCTCATCTTAATCTATTAAGTCCAAGTCTCCAACTTTCAGATCTGAATCATTATAATGTTTAGATGGATAAAGTTTCCAACTTTATCCATAACAAGGTCACAAACTTTCAAGATCTAAAATTTATGCACTAAAATGACCAAAAAGTGGCAAATATGACAACTGACTAGATCTATGAAACCATTGAGCAAGTTTGAAGCTTTTTACCTTCACTGGTCCAAAAATGAGGCAAACCTGCTGGATCCATACTTGAACCCTTCTTCCATACAGTTTGCCACCACCTTGTTCTTCAAGATTCCACCTTCTATTAAGCTCATAAATGATGCCAAGGCTCAATAAGTGAGAAGAGGCTAGGGTTTCGAGTTAGAGGCTCAAGAGGGTGGAGGCTGATGATAGGAAGGACCCCCAAGGGGTTAGAGACCTTAAATAGGGCTCAATACCACATAATTAGGGTTTTTACACTGCGGAATTGCACCCAATGTAAATTTGGGTACGTAGTGTGTACTCCACAAAAAACGCGTCCCACCCTCAGCATGTACGCCATGCGTACTACCAGACTCCCTTTGCCTAACTTTAAACAACCATAACTTCTTCGTTTCAACTCCGTTTTCGATGATCTTTATATCCACAGAAAGGTATCGACGAGCCATAAAACTATATCTAGTTACTTATGACTAATCGAACTAAAATCCTTAATTCACGCAAGAAGCCCAAAACATTACCTTTCCCATTTTACCCCTCAGCGTCCAACGGACAATCCAAGGTTTAAATCACTTATCCAACACCATCAACACCTAATAGAGTCTAAACTCTATTCCCTTGAAACCCAAGGCCTTTACATGATCGAATTACGGTCGACAAACCCTGAATTAAGAAACGTCCTGAAATAGGATGTTACAACTCTCCCCCACTTAAATCAGATTTCGTCCTCAAAATCATTCCTTAATACTTCCACTTCCACCCTAGTCGACCCTGCCTGAACTTCCTGAATTCCGATTAAGACAGGAGATTCATCTCATACATATGACCGCCTTCCAACCCTGCCATCCAAACCTCATGTTAGCAGAAATCACTTCTTCTTTTGAAAGAATGAACCTTAACAATCTGTCCTCAGCCAATGAAAGAAACTCAACTGCTTTGCCTAAGAACTGAAACAACTACTGTAACACACGATCCCTGGTATGTATTTAATTCAAGAATTGTATGTATTTTCTCTGGGACTCGACGAGTTGGTGGCCCAACTCGTTGAGTAGAGACGGGATCCGCGGGAAGTTTAAGTGACCTACTCGACGAGTCGGAGACTGACTCGGCGAGTAGGTGCTGTTTGAGTAAAACCCTAAATTGAGGGTTTTCACCCTATTTAAACATCTTATCTCAGCCTCCCTCGCCCCTATCACTCTCTTAAGTCTGTAGATCGAAACCCTAGTCGTTTTTGGTGTGATCTAAGGCCATTTTGGTGCATTTGGTGGTTTGTGAAGCTTGAGAAGAAGAAAGGAGCTTGAGAGTTCAAGTGGGAGCTTAGAGATCCAGAGATTGTGTTCCATTTCCAGCTCATTTAAGGTAAAAAGCTCCTATCTTGATCTTCCATGTAAATAATCAGCTCTAGGGCTTGGATCTTGGTATATTTAGGGCTTTCTAAGCCATTTTCGGCTTGTGAAGTGTGATATGAAGTTATGACTTCAGATCTGGGGCCATTGGGGGGTTTTTATGGCATAAAGATGCCAACTTTGTTGCCATAAACACCCCATGCATCTTGTAGCCCATCTTTTATGGCTTCTTGAGCCAAGATCCCATGCATGTGCACCAAGTTCGTGACTTTACGTATAAAAGGGACCCTAGGAGGTCAGATCTATGTTTTGGATGCATTAAGTCCCACTGAAATCGACTGTATAGTAATGGACAAGGAGGGACTCGGCGAGTCACTTGGGTGACTCGGCAAGTCGAGACGCTTTTTCCCCAAGAAACGTCTTCTGGAAATGGTTTTGGTTGAGTGGAAGGAACGCTCAGCCTGCTAAGGGTTTGCCTTGGACCTGGAAATCATGAGACTCGACGAGTGCTAGAACAGACTCTGCGAGTCCAAGGCAATGTCCCAATCTTTGAATATGGACTCGACGAGTTGTTCATACAACTCGGCGAGTCATAGACTGGACACATTCTTATGAGGGAGATGAACTCGACGAGTTCAAGGATGAACTCGGCGAGCCGGATGAAGATGGTCCCGATGGTTTGAATGAAGGAGAACCCGTCGAGTTCTTGCTAGACTCGACGAGTAGAGTCGGGGTTGGATCGGGTTAGTGAAGTATGGACTCGACGAGTTGGTAGACCAACTCGGCGAGTCAAGTCAACTGGGTGTTGACTTTGTCTAATATTGACTTTGACTGGACTTGAGTTGACCCTGGTTAGGGTTGTTTGTTCTGTTTGATGACTTGAGGGTTGTCGTCTAGGGATTGAGGGGTCGAGGAGAGCCGACCTTCACGCCGAGGACAGTTCAGACACTACACGACATCGAGGTGAGTTACCTTCCAGTAGAAGTGGGTCTAAGGCACCAAGGCTGACCTACTAGTAGTTGCTTAGCTAAGATGATTGTCTTTGTGATAATTGTCTGGTCTGCTATTGCTTGGTATGCGAGTATGCTAGTTTGTTTGATATGTGACTATTCTAGTTTGCTAGGTTATGTGAGATAGTATCAGTAGGAGGGGACTAGACCCTGAATCGGTCGTTAGGACCAACGGGTAGGTTGGACACCCCAAATATGTCTGACAACATGATTGAGATATGATATTATGTGTTAGCAGTAGGGGTGAAATAGTCCCCGTGTTCGGTTGAAAGACCGGAGGGTAGGTCGGTACCCCAGAACCGCCTGATATGGGTAGGTCAGCACCCCAGAATGGCTTGACATGGGTAGGTCAGCACCCCGGAATGGCTTGACATGGGCCGGTCAGCACCCCGGAATGGCTTGACATGGGTAGGGCGGGCGCCCCAGAATTACCCGGCAATATGTATGCTATGTGATTGTATGGTATGTGGTATGACGGGGGAACTCACTAAGCTTCGTGCTTACAGTTTTAGTTTTGGTTTCAGGTACCTCTTCGTCTAAGGGGAAGGAGTCGGCGGTGTAGCAGCGCATCACACACACACATGGTTTCCGCATGGAGTTTTCTGGGAATGTACTCTGATTTATTTTACTTTTGACGATATGATTTTCAGACGCATTGTTAAGTTTCTTTTTACAAATGACATGGCATGAGAAATGTTTTGGTAAACTATGTTGTGAATTACTTAATTAAAAATGAAATTTTTGGGCTTGAAATTTGGGATGTTACAAGTTGGTATCAGAGCCTTGGTTTGAGGGATTCGGACACACCCTCGGGGGTGTCTGGACTCAAACTGAGGGATTAAAAGATTTTTACAAGGAAATGGTTTTCAAAAAAAATCTGAGTCAAAGAGTTTTGAGAAAGAACAAGGTGTGTGATGCGTGCAACCGGCCGAGCTCAAGTAAGTTTTCCCCAAGATACCCATACTTGTTATGTTATGATATATGATTTATGATTTTGATAACTGCATGCTAGATTAGGGCTAAGGATCTAGGAGGATGCCTTGTATGCCTGATGTATGATTCTGAGATGCATGCTAGAATAGGGCTAAGGATCTAGGAAGGATGCCTTGTGTGCCTGTTGTATGAGTTATATGCTAGGACTGTCTAGTCAGCAGTAGGATAGCCTGGTTAGGTTATGCTTGATGTGGTTACTCAATGCACGAATGCTGCTTGCTTTGTGCTATAGGTGTCCTGGATAACTTTAACTAACTCGTAAGCGGATATGTAACAGTATCCGCAAGCTAGTTAGGGAAGGGTGGTAGGGACTCCTAGTGCAGCTGATGGCGGAGAGTAGGTCGGAGAGTGCCCTAGGAAAGCCTAGAATGAGATTAGTTGGAAAGGGATATTAGTTAAGGGACTTGGCGAAGTTGAGGCAATCCTTGAGGAAAGTACGGATAGATGTGGAAGGTAGTATGGGCCCGTACTACTGGAAGTAGAGGATCCGTACTCGAGTCAGGGAGGGCCGAGATGGAACCAGGAAACTTGGAGAGTGTGTGAGACCTCTCGGGAGTATGTATGATTCTTACGATTGCGTGTTTATTTTTAGTATGGTGGTTACACGACATGGAGCAGGAGGTTCAGGATCAGGATCAGGATCAGGCTCGGGTGCAGGATCCGAGCAGGTTGATGACGGGCTACGCGAGTTCATCGCGTCTGAGATCACGGGAGGCATCCTTGATTCGACCCCGGTCATTTTCGGGTCGATCAAGGAGGGGATTGTTGAGCTGATGGAGGATCGCCTCCAGGCATTCAGGAGCGATCTGGCGTCTAGCCAGGCAAGTACACGCACACTGTCCTTCAAGGACTTCCGAGGGAGTGGTGCGCCGGATTTTCATGGGGTGAAGGACCCCATTGCTGCCAGGAGATGGATCGCAGACATTGAGTCTGCGCAGTTGACGAGCTTCTGCCCGGAAGGGTTGAAGGTCCGCTTTGCTGCGAGATGTTTGAGGGATAGAGCCAGGGACTGGTGGGAGTCAGTCGGTGACTTGTTGGGAGCCCCAGCCGTGGAGGCTATGTCGTGGTCAGATTTCATGACTAGATTCAGGGCTGAGTTTGCGCCGGCTGTGGAGCTTCAGCAGTTGGCCAGGGAGTTTTTGGACATAAGGCAGACGACTGAGTCAGTGGCGGAGATCACCGCCAAGTTCAGGGAGAGGGCCCTGTTGGTACCCCAGTATGCGGGGGATGAGGAGATGCGGAAGACCCGCTACCATGATATGTTGAGGGCTGATATTCGGGAGCATGTCAGCTATTCAGCCTGCCCGACCCTGGAGTCTATGATTGCCAGGGCGTGGGAGAGGGAGCTCGATTTGGAGAACGTCAGGAAGAGGAAAGCAGAGATTGAGCAGGTGACAGGGGTTTCAGGGAAGAAACCCAAGGGATCCGACGTTAGGTCGAAGGGCCATCCAGGCCAGAGCCGCTACAGGAAATGCGGCAGGCCGCATGAGGGAGCTTGTAGAGCGAGATCGACCGGCTGCTACAAGTGCGGCAAGACGGGGCACTTTGGCAAAGATTGTACTGCCCCCGCCTCCACAGTGCAGATGTCAGACCTGATTTTCTTCCATTGCAATCAGAGGGGCCATAAGAAGGCCAACTGCCCTAGATTGACAGCAGGGACAGCAGCAACGTCAGCGGCGGTGCCGACTCTAGTGACAGCGCGGGTTACGGATGGCCGATAGGCCAAGGTAGAGTCTCCAGTGGTGCGGAGCCGAGCATTTCAGTTGACAGCCGAGGAGGCACGCGCTGCACCCGATGTGGTGACGGGTACGATTCCTTTCTTATGCTTTTGTTTTATGTCGCTGTGATTTTGATATGTTATGTATGTGCTCTGTTTAGGATCGTTCCATGTGAACGGTATCCCAGTTCAGGTATTGTTTGATTCGGGTGCTACCCGATCGTTTGTCTCTCTTGCGCTTAGCAAGAAGTTTCCTGAGTCTTCAGGCATGTTGGATTTCCCTTTAGAGGCCGAGATTGCGGACGACCGGTCAGTGCGAGCATTAGAGGTCTACCGAGATTGTGTTTTGCGGCTGTTCGAGGAGCGTTATCTGGTAGACCTGGTTCCCATACCTTTGCGGGGGAACAAAGTTATTATTGGTATGGATTGGCTGAGCCCCAATGGGGCAGTGATTGACTGTGCACAGCAGTTGGTGCGGATCAGGACCCCAAGCGGGGGGGGGGGGGGGGAGCTGGTGATTCAGGGCGAGAGGCCGCAGCGAGGACCAGCTTTATGTTCAGCAGCGAGAGCTAGGCGCTACCTTCAGCAGGGTTGCGCAGGATTTGTCTCCTATGTTATGGATACCCGGGAGGCGGGTAAGACGACGGTGGGCGACGTGCCAGTGGTACGAGAGTTCGCGGATGTATTCCCCGAGGAGTTTCCTGGGATACCTCCGGAGCGGCAGGTAGAGTTCAGGATCGACCTAGTCCCTGGTGCGGCTCCGATAGCCAAGGCACCATATCGGTTGGCTCCTAGTGAGATGCAGGAGCTGTTAGACAAGGGATTCATTAGACCGAGCAGTTCACCCTGGGGAGCCCCGATTTTGTTTGTGAAAAAGAAGGACGAGTCGCATCGGATGTGTATAGACTATAGGGAGCTGAATAAGGTAACCGTGAAGAACCGTTACCCACTCCCGAGGATTGATGACCTCTTTGACCAGCTACAGGGAGCATCTTGGTTCTCCAAGATTGATTTGCGTTCAAGGTATCATCAGATGAGGGTCAGAGGGGAGGATGGGCATAAGACTGCGTTTCGGACGCGTTATGGCCACTATGAGTTCGTGGTGATGCCTTTCGGGCTCACCAATGCTCTTGCCGCGTTCATGGACCTCATGAACCGCGTGTGCAGACCGATGTTGGATCGGTCCGTGATAGTTTTCATCGATGACATCTTGGTTTATTCCTAGACGCGAGAGCAGCATGAGGAGCACTTGCGATAGGTTTCAGATACTTTGAGAAGGGAGAGCTTGTGTGCTAAGTTCTCCAAGTGTGAGTTCTGGTTACGCGAGGTGCAGTTTCTTGGGCACCTTGTTAACCAGGACGGGATATCGGTTGATCTGGCCAAGGTTGAGGCCGTGATGAGGTGGGAGGTCCCGAGGTCTCCATCCGAGATTCGGAGCTTCCTGGGATTGGCAGGCTACTATCGGGGATTCATTCAGGATTTCTCCAAGATAGTCGTGCCCCTGACCAGGCTGACGAGGAAAGTCGTAGTCTTTCGCTGGGGGCCTGAGCAGCAGGTTGCGTTTGAGACATTGAGACAGAGATTGTGTGAGGCGCCAATCTTAGCCCTGCTGGAGGGCATGGAGGATCTTGTTGTATACTGCGACGTGTCCATCTCAGGTTTGGGCGCGGTATTGATGCAGAGGGGGCATGTTATTGCTTACGCTTCGAGGCAGCTGAAGCCTCACGAGGCGAATTATCCGACACACGATTTGGAGCTGGGGGCTGTTGTTTTCGCCCTCAAGATTTGGCGTCATTACCTCTATGGGGTTCGTTGTACCATTTACACGGACCACAAGAGCCTGAGGTATCTCATGGACCAGCCAAATCTGAATATCAGGCAGCGTCGGTGGCTTGATGTGGTGAAGGATTATGATTGTGAGATCCTCTACCACCCGGGGAAGGCCAATGTCGTGGCCGATGCGCTTAGCCGCAAGGCAACGCCGATCAGGGACATTTTTCTGAGGATGACAGTTGTGACCCTGCTGTTGGAGCAGATTCGGGAGGCCCAACAAGAGGCCATGAAGGAGGAACATCGGAAGAGTGAGCGAATTGTGGGTCAGGTTTCCTCCTTCGACTATGATAGCCGGGGATTGTTGACTCTTCACCGTAGGGTGTGTGTCCCTTATCATGGGGGTGTGCGCCAGGTTTTGATGGCAGAGGCGCATAAATCCAGGTTCTCTATCCATCCCGGGGCGACAAAGATGTACATGGATCTTCGTCTCGATTATTGGTGGCCCTGTATGAAGAGGGACATAGCCTGGGTTGTGGAGAGGTGTCTGACCTGCAGGAAGGTCAAGGCTGAGCACCAGAGACCTCACAGCAAGGTCCAGCCGTTAGATATCCCGTTGTGGAAGTGGTAGGATATTACGATGGACTTCATTACAAAGTTTGCCAGGACCGCGCGTGGAGTGGATTCGATTTGGGTCATCGTTGATCGGTTGACCAAGAGCGCCCATTTTATTCCGATTCAGGAGAGGATTTCAGCTGAAAAGTTGGCCGACATCTACATCAGAGAGGTAGTGGCGCGGCACGGGGTGCCAGTTTCAGTGATTTCCGACAGGGATGTGCGGTTCACTTCCAGGTTTTGGAAGAAGTTTCATGACGAGCTGGGTACTCGTCTGTATTTTAGTACCGCCTTTCACCCGCAGACGGATGGTCAGAGCGAGCGGACCATCCAGACGCTAGAGGATATGCTGCGGGCGTGTGTTTTAGATTTCAGAGGTAGTTGGGATACATACCTTCTATTGGCAGAGTTCTCCTATAATAACAGTTATCACGCGAGCATCGACAGTCCTCCTTTTGAGATGTTGTATGGGAGGAAGTGCAGGACCCCGATATGCTGGGGAGAGGTCGGGCAGAGAGTCATGGGAAGTACCGAAGTGGTACTCAAGACTACGGAGAGGATCCAGCAGGTTCGGAGCAGGTTTCAGACTGCTCAGAGTCGGTAGAAAAATTATGCCGACAAGCGTCGATCGGACCTGGAGTTCCAGGTCGGGGATATGGTGCTCCTGAAGGTGTCGCCTTGGAAGGGCGTCATTCGATTCAGGAAGCGGGGAAAGCTGGGCCCCATGTATATTGGACCCTTCAGGGTTGTAGCCCGGGTGGGCAAGGTGGCATATAGGCTGGATCTGCCAGCCGAGCTCAGTCAGATACATAGCACATTTCATGTCTCCCAGTTGCGAAAATGCCTGGTAGATGATTCGGCGGTGGTGCCTTTGGAGGATATTCAGGTTGATGACAGCTTGAACTACATCGAGCGGCCCGTGGCAATCCTTGACAGGAAGTCAAAGGATCTGAGGAACAAGAGAATGGAGCTGGTAAAGGTGCAGTGGCAACACCGAAAGGGCTCAGAATGGACCTGGGAGCTACAGGACGAGATGAGGGAGCATTACCCCGAGCTTTTTCAGGATCGACCAGCTGACTTCGCGGACGAAGTCTAAGATAAATGGGGGAGATTTGTAACACCCGATCCCTGGTATGTCTTTAATTCAAGATTTGTATGTATTTTCTCTGGGACTCGACGAGTTAGTGTCCCAACTCGTCGAGTAGAGACGGGATCCGCGGGAAGTTTAAGTGACCTACGCGACGAGTCGGAGACTGACTCGGCGAGTAGGTGTTGTTTGAGTAAACCCCTAAATTGAGGGTTTGCACCCTATTTAAACATCTTATCTCAGCCTCCCTCGCCCCTATCACTCTCTTAAGTCTGTATATCGAAACCCTAGCCGTTTTTGGTGTGATCTAAGGCCATTTTGGTGCATTTGGTGGTTTGTGAAGCTTGAGAAGAAGAAAGGAGCTTGAGAGTTCAAGTGGGAGCTTAGAGATCCAGAGATTGTGTTCCATTTCCAGCTCATTTAAGGTAAAAAGTTCCTATCTTGATCTTCCATGTAAATATTCAGCTCTAGGGCTTGGATGTTGGTATATTTAGGGCTTTCTAAGCCATTTTCGGGTTGTGAAATGTGATATGAAGTTATGACTTCAGATCTGGGTCGATTGGGGGTTTTTTATGGCATAAAGATGCCAACTTTGTTGCCATAAACACCCCATGCATCTTGTAGGCTATCTTTTATGGCTTCTTGAGCCAAGATCCCATGCATGTGCACCAAGTTCGTGACTTTACGTATAAAAGGGACCCTAGGAGGTCAGATCTATGTTTTGGATGCATTAAGTCCCACTGAAATCGACTGTATAGTAATGGACAAGGAGGGACTCGGCGAGTCACTTGGGTGACTCGGCGAGTCGAGACGCTTTTGCCCCAAGAAACGTCTTCTGGAAATGGTTTTGGTTGAGTGGAAGGAACGCTCAGCCTGCTAAGGGTTTGCCTTGGACCTGGAAATCATGGGACTCGGCGAGTGCTAGAACAGACTCAGCGAGTCCAAGGCAATCTACCAATCTTTGAATATGGACTCGACGAGTTGTTCATACAACTCGGCGATTCATAGACTGGACACATTCTTATGAGGGAGATGAACTCGACGAGTTCAAGGATGAACTCGGCGAGTCGGATGAAGATGGTCCCGATGGTTTGAATGAAGGAGAACCCGTCGAGTTCTTGCTAGGCTCGACGAGTAGAGTCGGGGTTGGATCGGGTTAGTGAAGTATGGACTCGACGAGTTGGTAGACCAACTCGGCGAGTCAAGTCAATTGGGTGTTGACTTTGTCCAATATTGACTTTGACTGGACTTGAGTTGACCCTGGTTAGGGTTGTTTGTTCTATTTGATGACTTGAGGGTTGTCGTGTAGGGATTGAGGGGTCGTGGAGAGCCGACCTTCACGCCGAGGACAGTTCAGACACTACACGACATCGAGGTGAGTTACCTTCCAGTAGAAGTGGGTCTAAGGCACCAAGGCTGACCCACTAGTAGTTGCTTAGCAAAGATGATTGTCTTTGTGATAATTGTCTGGTCTGCTATTGCTTGATATGCGAGTATGCTAGTTTGTTTGATATGTGACTATTCTAGTTTGCTATGTTATGTGAGATAGTATCAGTAGGAGGGGACTAGTCCCCGAATCGGTCGTTAGGACCAACGGGTAGGTCGGACACCCCAAATATGTCTGACAACATGATTGAGATATGATATTATGTGTTAGCAGTAGGGGGTGAAATAATCCCCGTGTTCGGTTGAAAGACCGGAGGGTAGGTCGGTACCCCAGAACAGCCTGATATGGGTAGGTCAGCACCCCAAAATGGCTTGACATGGGTAGGTCAGCACCCCAGAATGGCTTGACATGGGCCGGTCAGCACCCCGGAATGGCTTGACATGGGTAGGGCGGGTGCCCCAGAATTACCCGGCAATATGTATGCTATGTGATTGTATGGTATGTGGTATGATGGGGAACTCACTAAGCTTCGTGCTTACAGTTTTAGTTTTGGTTTCAGGTACCTCTTCGTCTAAGGGGAAGGAGTCGGCGGTGTAGCAGCGCATCACACACACACATGGTTTCCGCATGGAGTTTTCTGGGAATGTACTCTGATTTATTTTACTTTTGACGATATGATTTTCAGACACATTGTTAAGTTTCTTTTTACAAATGACATGGCATGAGAAATGTTTTGGTAAACTATGTTGTGAATTACTTAATTAAAAATGAAATTTTTGGGCTTGAAATTTGGGATGTTACAACTACCTTACTCTTCCCAACTGGAAGACCTCATAAATTATTCCCTAAGACTGCTGATAATTCATTCGTCGTACCCGCCCCTAGTCCCTGACTAGGAACACCATTTAACCATGCAAAAGGAAAACTCAAAATGTACCGATCGTGAATTTCACCCAATCCTAATCCGGAGATTGTGCCCGACAACCTTAAATACACACTTGACTTCCTAACAAGTCATCACCAACCTGCTGATCCTACGAGTATAATGATGGTCAATCCATGAATCTCACATTGCATCCAAATCGCTCATCAACACAGGTTTATATCCACTTGACAAGACAGTTAAGATATCTATAACAAACTCCATGACTCAAGATTTCAGAACCGATACCCAATATTGGTAACCAAGCTCTAAATAGACGGACCACAAGCAAACAAGGATTCAAAATGCAAACATTCAGTAAGAGACTTCTGATGCACAATTAATACTCCCAACGAACTTTCACTGTCCCCATGATCTAACCGGCCGTTCAATGAGTCACCCGACTCCCAATCAATGCACTAACACCCGAACATGCCAAGAAGACTAACGATTCGAGACCTAAGAGTCTCAATCAAATGACTACCAGTTCCCACACATATGAATCATAAAACCGCTAGTTCTCGATACATTGTGGCGTATTCTAACCAACCGAATAGTTGTTTTTCGGGGGAGAACGAGGTTTCTGAACTTGGAGGAACAACCGAATAATGGTTTTTTGAGGGAGAAAGAGGATCGACGGTGGCAACAGTGGAGGAAGGAGTTGTTGCTAAAGGGTTGTTGGTAGGAGTACTCAACGAGATAGGGAATGCTGGAATGGTGGAAGTACGAAGAGTGTGAGAAACTGTAACATCCCAAAAGTCATAGAAATTCATATTTTTCAAAAACAACCCACTAACCATAAAGCGTTTACAAAAAACATTGTTTCAAAAGTATAAATCATAATCAGAGTATCGCAAAATCCAATATCATATAAATAGGAAGATGTGCACGATCACACCTTCGCTTTCCCACGATCATTTGAAGTACCTGAAACAATAAACTGAAACTGTAAGCCACAACATAGTAAGTTCCTACAAAGTACCAACACACAAACATATAACAACATGCACACTGGGTCCACAATTAACAGGCTAGATTACCCCTGAGCCCACAACATGAGTATGGATTTCCCTTCAGGCCCACAACTCAAGTCTGGCTTGCTCCCGAGCCCACATCATAAGTCTGGCTTGCCCTCCAGGCCTACATCTTACGTTTGGCTTACTCCTGGGTTTGTTGGCTTCCGCACAAAGCAGTATTACCTCAACCCATCCACACTATGTCGACATATACATAACATGTAACACTCATAAAAATCATGATAAATTTAAACTTTTTAAAACCAACCGACTTCATAAATTGTTTACAAACATAGTTTCAAAAGCATTTCAACATCAGAGTTCCCAAAATCATAATTACAAAACATGAGGATGTGTACGGTCATGCCTTCGCATTCCCGCGGTCATCTGAAGTACCTAAAACATAACTCAAAACTGTAAGCCAATGCTTAGTGAGTCCCCCCAAAATACCAACACATAACCAAATAACCTAAATATACAATAACATCATGCAATGGGTCCACAGTTAAAAGTCTAGATTACCCCTGAGCCCACAGCATAAGTCTGGCTTGCCCTCGGGCCCACAACTTATGTATAGCTTGCTCCCCCACTAGATCTGTCCTTCGACTGAATACCATCAAGCCCTCAGTACGAGTCTGGAATGCCCTACTCGGCTCTCGGTTTGTATCTGGAATGCTCATGAGCCCTCGGTATGAGTCTGGCATGCCTTACCCGTCCCTCAGCTGATATCTAGAATGCTCCATGGTTTGTTGGCTACCGCACGAGGCAGTAAAGTCTCAACCCAACCCAACACAATACGTCGGCAAATACAAGAAAATGAACATAAACAAATAATCATGCAATAGAGTCACAAATATTCCTACAGATCTATCAGTCTAGCATATCAATAACTAGCATAAACATGCATATATATATATATATATATATATATATATATATATATATATATATATATATCCCAAACTCATCATATCAGTGAATATCATCCAATGGGCCAGTCTTGGTGCCTTCGACCCAGAAGTATAACGAGAAAACTCACCTCGCAAACTGAACAGAAGCCGATGAAGTCTTGACACTGAATCTCAGCTCTTTAACCGACACCTATTCCCACCAATTGACCAATTTCATCAAAATGCCAAAATACCCAAAATACCCTCAAGGTCAAACTTAGTCAAAGTTAACTGGTTAAATCCACTAAGTCAACTTAGTCAACCCAACCGAGTCAACTCGACCAAGTCAACTCGGGGTGCGTACGCGGGGCATACTCCTGAGGTACGCAGGATGTACACGAGGCCTCACAGATTGACCACCATCGGGGTGGTTGAGCGAGTATACGGGGCGTACTCCGAGTACGCGGGGCGTACCCTCGCAGGCCCAAAAACTTCATTAAGAGCTTAATAGCTTAAGCTCTTACGTCCCAACTTCAGATACATGGCCAAAATACACTCTAGAGTCATAAACTTTCAAACTTTATGACTTTACACGCCTATTAAGAGCTTAAATCAAGGTCTTAATCCATTAAGACCTTCTACAAGATGCATG
Organism: Lactuca virosa; assembly: GCF_052849685.1. Classification (NCBI taxonomy): domain Eukaryota; kingdom Viridiplantae; phylum Streptophyta; class Magnoliopsida; order Asterales; family Asteraceae; genus Lactuca; species Lactuca virosa. The sequence goes on from NC_136429.1 coordinate 110,038,314, forward strand.
GAGAAAAACTAACCAATAGGACTTCATTTTTATGACTTAGGAACCCTCCTAAGGTTTGAAAGGTCAACTCAAATTGTCAAGAACATGTCATGCTCAAGATGAGACATTTGGGACCAAACAACATATGAAATCAACAAATAAGCAAGATCTAGTAAACTAGCCATCAAGGTATGAACTTTATACCTTGAAATGACGGAGAAAGGTGCAAAACTTCCAGATCCAAGCATTGCTTCAATCTTCCAAGCTTTACCACCACCTTCTTCTTCTTTTGGAGCACTCAAAAACTCACTCAACCTTCCAAGGACTCAAATGAGGCTAGAGTTACAAGGGAACACGTTTTCTACTAATGGAGGCTGAAAAATGGGGAAGAAATGAGACTTAAGGATGCTTAAATACTAGGCAAACCCTAAAAACTAGGGTTTCCCACTCTGGAAAGTACGCCAAGCGTACTAGGGGATGCCCTAGTACGCTCAGCGTACACCACATACACATGGCGTACTCTGAAGTCCCCAAAATTACAATAATGTCATTAGGGTTACTTTGGATACATTCTTGAACTAAGGGACCAAAATGCAACATAAATAAATTAAAGGACTGAAATTAAAAATACCTTGACATCAGGATGTTACAATTCTCCCCCACTTGATCTAGACTTCGTCCTCGAAGTCTGCTGTGACGAATAACTCTGGATAATGCTCCCGCAGCTCAGCCTCCGGCTCCCAAGTCCAATTGAAGCCCCTTCGACGCTGCCACCTTACCTTTACCAAAGGTATATCCTTGTTGCGCAAGACCTTCATCTTTCTTTCCAAAATAGCTACCAGCCCCTCAACATAGTTCAGGCGCTCATCGACCTAAATATCATCCAAGGAAACCACTGCATCCTCATCCAATACGCACTTTCGCTGCTACGAAACATGGAAAGTGTTGTGAATCTGACCGAGCTCCTCAGGTAGATCCAACCTGTAAGCAACCTTGCCAACCCTAGCAATCACTTGAAAAGGCCCAATATACCGGAGACCTAACTTCCCCCTCTTCCTGAAGCATATCACACCTTTCCAAGGTGAGACCTTCAGTAATACCATATCGTCGACCTGAAACTCCAACTCGGATCGGCGCCGATCGGCATAGCTCTTCTGCCGACTCTGAGCGGTTTGCAGTCTCTATATAATCTACTGAATAAGATCCATGGTCTAAAGGACTACTTCAGTCCTTCCCATAACTCTGTGCCCAACTTCCCCCCAACAAACCGGGGTATGACATCTTTGACCATACAAGAGCTCGAAAGGCGGAGGACCAATGCTGGGGTGAAAACTATTATTGTAGGAGAACTCCGCGAGAGGTAGGTAGGAGTCTCAACTCCCACCAAAATCAATAACACAGACCTACAACATATCCTCAAGGGTCTATATCGTCCGCTCACTCTGGCCGTCGGTCTGCGGATGATAAGCAGTGTTGAAATGCAACCTCGTGCCCAGTTCCTCGTGGAACTTCTGACAGAAATAGGAAGTGAACCGAATATCACGGTCTGAAACAATGGAGACCGGAACCCCATGGCAAGCAATGATATCACGAACATATACATCGGCCAACTTCTCGGCCGAATAACTCTCCCGAATCGCCAAAAAGTGGGCACACTTGGTCAACCGATCCACGATGACCCATATAGCATCAAAACCCTTTGCCGTCTTCAGCAACTTGGTGATAAAATCCATAGAAATTTGCTCCCATTTCGACATAGGAACCTCTAGAGTCTGCAGCTTGCCATGCGACCTCTGATGCTCAGCCTTTACCATCCTGCAGGTCAAGCATCTATCGACATAAGAGGCTATCTCCCTCTTCAGACACGGCCACCAATAGCTCAATCTCAAATCATGATACATCTTGCTAGGCCCCGGATGAATAGAAAAACGAGACTTATGAGTCTACTCCAACACAATCCGCCTGATCCCACTAGAAACTGGAACCCAAACCCGACCACACCGGGTCAACAACCCTCGACTATCCATGATAAATCTATCAATCTCTCCCCGGATCCTCTCCTGCTTCCAGTTTTCCTTTAGAACTCCCTCGACTCGAGCCTCCTTGATCAATTCCAAGAGCGGAAAATCAAAGGATATCCTCATACACGACATCCTATCTGAAGACCCAAACGACTTGCGGCTCAAAGCATCCGCTACCACATTCTCTTTACCCGGATGGTAAAGGATCTCGTAGTCATAATCCTTGACTACATCCAGGCACCTGTGCTGCCTCATATTCAGGTTCGGCTGGTCCATCAAATATCTCAAACTTTTATGATCCATGTAGATCGTACAACGGACCCCATATAGATAGTGTCTCCAAATCTTGAGGGCGAACACCATTGCCCCCAACTTCGGATCATGCGTGGGATATCGCAACTTATGTGGCTTCATCTGCCACGAAGAATAAGCAATCACCCGTCCTCTCTGCATGAGGACCACCCCTAAATCGGTGATCGATGCGTCACAGAATACCATAAAATCCTCAATCCCCTCCGGGAGGGTCAATACCGAGGCCTCACATAACCTCTTCCGTAGAGTTTCAAATGCCAACTTCTACTCAGGGCCCCATCGGAAATCCACCCCTTCCTCTTCATACGAGTGAGGGGTATCATAATCTTGGAGAAGTCCTAAATGAATCTTCGATAGTACCTTGCCAAAACTAAGAAACTCCTGACCTCTGAGGGAGATTTCGGAACCTCCCACTGCAACACAACCATGATCTTGGTCGGATAGACCAAAATCCCATCCTGGTTAACGAGGTGCCCCAGGAACTGGACCTCTCGTAACCAAAACTCACACTTCGAGAACTTTGCATAAAGTCATTCTCGCCTCAAAACACCCAGAAGCTCTCGAAGATGCTCATCATGTTGCTCTCTGGTCTTGGAATACACCAATATATCATCAATAAACACAATGACGGATCGATCGAGCATCGAACTGCATACCCGATTCATCAAATCTATGAACACATTAGGCACACTGATGAGCCCAAATGGCATCACCACGAACTCGTAATGCCCATAACAAGTCCGGAACACGCTCTTCTCCTCGTCCTCCTCTCTCACTCTCACCTGATGATACCCAGACCTCAGATCTATCTTGGAGAACCAAGATGCACCCTGCAACTGATCAAAGAGGTAATAATTCTGTAGAAGGGGATAACAGTTTTCACCGTTAACTAGTTCAACTCCCGATAATCAATGCACGTCCGATGCGAACCATCCTTCTTCTTCACGAACAGTATTGGCGCTCCCCACGGAGAATTGCTCGGTCTGATGAACTGCTTGCATAGCAACTCCTGTAGCTGAGATGATAAATCCTGCATCTCAGGCGGTGCCAAGTGGTACAACGCCTTGGCAATCGGGGCCGCACCAGACACACAGTCAATCCTGAACTCGACCTGTATCTCGGGAGGCACACCAGGTAACTCCTCCGCGAATACATCAGCAAACTCCCTGACCACTGGAAACTTTGAAACTGAAATCTGATCCCCAACTCGAGTGTCAACCACATAAGCGAAATAACCTGCACACCCATGCTGAATATACTGACGAGCCTTGGCTGCCGAACAAAACCCTGAACTGAACATGGTTCCTTCTCCATAAATAACCAGTTCTCCCCAACTTGGGGTTCGAACTACCACTCACTGGCCCTCACAATCAATCAATGCACCAAACCTGCTCAGCCAGTCCATACCCACTATTACGCATGCATCCCCCATGGGGATAAGGATCATATCAATCGGATAAGGTACCCCGAAGATCTCTAGAACACAACCCTGATATTCCGCAAATGAAGAAACGGGGATCCCGTGTTTGTTGGCAATAGAAAACCTCAACAGACACTCTAACTCCTCAACAGGCATATGAAACTCCCTACTGAATGATCGAGATACAAAGGACCGACTCGCACCCGAGTCAAACAAAACAAGAGCAGGTAAAGAGTTCACTAAGAACATACCTATCAGAGGCATATTCATAAGCATAACATAAAACATAATTACCATAATAATGTGTAGATACATACCAGTCACAACATCTGGAGCTGCTGTGGCCTCCTCGACAGTGAGCTGAAAAGCGCGACCTCGAGCCCTCGGGGGCTCTACCCTGCCCTGACTCCCATCTGTGATCCTTAAAGTAGCTGGCACTGGAGCCTGGACAGGCCTAGCAGCGAGTGAGGGGCAGTTGTCCTTCACTTGGCCAACCTGGTCGCAATGTTAACAAATCCTGGAGCTGAGTGATGGGGCCTACTGGCAGCAATCCCTCGCTATATGGCCTTACCGGCTACAATTGTGGCACCCAGAAGATGAACGGAAAGCACCCTCATGAACCTTGACACACTTCCCACCAGTGCGGCCCTTCCAACCCCAGATCTGACATCAGCGGTTTTGAACCGCTTTGGCGCTGGTTGCGACTGTGTCGGGCTGGTCTCTGCTCCCTTGTCTGGAGCTTCATATCGATCTCACACCGCCTGGCGGCCTCCTGCAACTCCAACAAAGAACCATAACACCGAGTGGATACAAACTGCCTGATATCCATCTTGAGCATGCTCAAGTAATGGGTCATCTAAGCCTGCTCAGAAACAACAAACTCAGGAAAAAACATGGCCCTCTCTGTGAACATCTTGGTGATCTCCGTCACTGACTCCATCCCCTGCCTCAGATCCAAATATTCCTCGGCCAACCTATCATGATCCACCAGCGGCACATATATAGAATGGAACATCTCCGAGAATTGCTCCCAAGAAACAGTAACCCTCTGCTCAGAAGAATACAAACCAGTAACAAGTCTCCACCAATCCTTCGCTCCGGACCTCAAAAGGTTTAGAGCGCACCTGACCTTCTGGTCAGCTGGGCAAGAGCAAGTGAAGAAATACCCCTCAATATCAGACAACCACCTCATGGCTATGATCAAGTCCTGAACTCCATCAAATGTTGGGGGCTTTGTATTGTCAAAGTCCTGATACTGGAAGACTCTCCCAGCACCAAACCCAGCAGCGACAATGGTTGCGGTGGCTGTAGCAACAACAGCCTTAGACAAAGAAGCATAACGCTCATAAAAATACTCCACCATGGAGGTCTTGATACACCCGAACATCTCTGGAAATTGTGCTCGAAAGTGAGCAACAACCTCCTCCTGAAGAATCTCCCTAATCCTGTCCTCAGACACAACTGACCCACCCTGACTGCCAGCTCCCGATCCCGATCTAGATCCAGCCTCAAATCGTCTCGTCATAACCATACTGAAAATCAACCAGAGAGATATCAGATAACACGCATACCATATCAGGGGAACCAACTCCCAACAAAGCCCTAGGGGTTGTGACTTCCCTGTTACGCGTACGGGTCCTGTACTTGCAGTATTACGGGCCCATACTACCTTCCACAACTACCTGTATTTTTCTTAAGGATCATCACAAGCCTAACAATACATACTAGCATACACATACACTCAATCCTCACACCCTATAGGAAGGCTAAACATATCGAAACTGGCCGACTGATCCCACACAACTCATCTATGAAACTTCCACAAACCCTACAGCACTCGTGTATGCTAATCATACATAACACTGGACTCTATAGACAGTCGAATATCTGATCCTACCCTAAGCCCTTCATCAAACAAGAACAGGAAATAAGGACAAACCAAACATTCTCAGGCTGAATCTTAGTTATGTATAATCATGATGCATACACTAAGCAACTACAATAATGATATCAATTTCATATAAGGAAGAACCATAGGCTATCAGTCATCTTATAATCAGGAAATACTATCATGCAATTCATGAAGATTCCTAGCCTATCACTAGCATGCTGTTCTAACATATCACAAATCAATAACAGTGTGGTAATTTGGGGTCTACTTACTGGCTCCGACTAATCATACACATCACATCCTCCTTGATTATTTTGAAACACTTTGAAAAATTGTTTTTAATATCTTTTTTCGTAGTTTGAGACTGGATTCACATGAGTGTTCCTCCAATTCACTCAACCCAAGGCTCTGATACCAACTTGTAACACTCATAAAAATCATGATAAATTTAAACTTTTTAAAACCAACCAAATTCACCAATTGTTTACAAAAATAGTTTCAAAAGCATTTCAACATCGGAGTTCCCAAAATCATAAGTCCAAAACATGAAGATGTGTACGATCACGCCTTTGCCTTCCCATGGTAATTTGAAGTACTTGAAACATAACCCAAAACTGTAAGCCAATGCTTAGTGAGTTCCCCCAAAACACCAACACATAAGAAAATAACATGAATATACAATAACAGCATGCAATGGGTCCACAACTAAAAGTATAGATTACCCCTGAGCCCAAAACATAAGCCTAGCTTACCCTCGGGGCCCACAACTTATGTTTGGCTTGCTCCCCGACCAGATCAGTCCTTGGACTGAATACCATCAAGCCCTCAGTATGAGTCTGGCATGCCCTACCCGACCCTCAGCTCGTATCTGGAATGCTCATGATCCCTCGGTATGAGTCTGGCATGCCCTACCCGTCCCTCAACTGATATCTAGAATGCTCCAGGATTTGTTGGCTACCGCACGGAGCAGTAAAACCTCAACCCAACCCAACACAATATGTCGACATATACCACAAAATAAACATAAACGGATAATCATGCAACAGAGTCACATGTAGTCCTATGGATCTATCAGTCTAGCATATCAATAACTAGCCTAAACATGCATATCTGTCCCATACTCAGCATATTAGTGAATATTATCCAATGGGCCGGCTTTGGTGCCTTCGACCCATAAGTATACCGAGGAAACTCACATCGTAAATTGAATAGAAGTCGATGAGGTCTCGACTCTGAATCTTAGCTCTCTAACCGATACATATTCCCACCAATTGACCAATTTCATCAAAATCCCAAAATACCCAAAATACCCTCAAGGTCAAACTTGGTCAAAGTTAACTAGTCAAACCAACTAAGTCAACTGAGTCAACCCATCCGAGTCAACCCAACTGAGTCAAGTCGGTTGAGTCAACTCAGGGTGTGTATGTGGGGCGTACTCCTGAGGTACGCATTGCATACACGAGGCCTCGTAGCTTGACCACCATCGGGGTGGTTGACCGAGTATGTGGGGCGTACCCTCGCAGGCCCAAAAACTTCATTAAGAGCTTAATGGCTTAAGCTCTTATGTCATAACTTCATATCCATGGCCAAAATACACTCTAGAGTCATAGAGTTTCCAACTTTATGGCTTTACACGCCTCTTAAGAGCTTAACTGAAGGTCTTAATCCATTAAGACCTTCTACAAGATGCATGGAGAAAAACTAACCAATGAGACTTCATTTTTATGACTTAGGACCCCTCCTAGGGTCTGAAAGGACAACTCAAATTGTCAAGAACATGTGATGCTTAAGATGAGACATTTGGGACCAAAAAGCACATGAAATCAACAAATAAGCAAGATCTAGTAAACTATCCATCAAGGTATGAACTTTATACCTTGAAATGATGGAGAAAGGTGCAAAACTACCATATCCAAGCATTACCTCAAGCTTCCAAGCTTTACCACCTTCTTCTTCTTTTGGAGCACTCAAAAACTCACACTCAACCTTCCAAGAACTCAAATGAGGCTAGGGTTACAAGGGAACATGTTTTCTGCTAATGGAGGCTAAAAATAGGGGAACAAATGAGACTTAAGGATCCTTAAATACTAGCCAAACCCTAAAAACTAGGGTTTCCCACTCTATCAAGTACGCCCAGCATACACTGATGTACGCCGAGCGTACTATGGCGCCTCCTAATACGCTCAGCGTACACCAGTATGCATGGCGTACTCCGAAATCCCCGCAATTACAATAATGTCATTAGGGTTCCATTGCATACATTCTTGAACTAAGGGACCAAAATGCAACATAAATAAATTAAAGGACTGAAATTAGAAGTACCTTGACATCAGGATGCTATATAACATATAAACATATAACCGGTAAACAGACAAGAGGCAGCTCTACAGATCACTACTGCATAGTAACATCCTATATACCAGGACAGAGATATAACAGTTCATTACATCATAGCAACGTCCTCCATACGAGGATACATAAACTAATGGGCCGACATTGATGCCTTCGAACCAGGAGAATAGTGAGGAAAATTCACCTCTCAGTCTAAGCAAATAGCTGAATAGGTCTCTACTTTGAATCTCATCTCTACCCGTCACTTATTCATTAAATAAGGACCAATCTCAAATACAACTCAAAATACCCAAAATAACCTAAGGTCAACTTGGTTAAAACAGGTTAAAGTCAAACTTGGTCAACAGAGCTGAGTACGCCCAGCGCACTCAGCTTGTATGCTTGGTGTACATGAGTATTGATCAGATTGCGATGGGTTGACCTACTACGCCCGGTGTACCTGGGTTACGCCCAACGTAAGCGGTTGAGTCCCCTTCTTCTTATTAAGAGCTTAATCCTTAAGCTCTTTTGTCCGTAATCCATATCTTGTCCTAAACTAACGTCCTTAACCATAAAGTTTCCAACTTTATGGTGTTTCATAGCCAATAAGTGCCCAATAACATAAACCCTAACTACTTAACCCATTAAGACACTCTAACTCATGTATGGAAGGGAACTAACAATCAAGATTACATTTTTATGACCTTAGACACTCCAAAACGTCTGAAAGGACAGGTTGTATGGATCTAGAGCATGCCATACTCAAGAACAACATCGATTGGGGACAAAAGCACATAATAACATCATATAAGCTAGATCTAACCAAATGAGCATCAAGGTATGAACTTTATACCTTCCAGAGATGTTGGAGGGTGCAAAACTTCCAGATCCAAGGTTGTTCCAAGCTTCTAAGTTGATATCTCTTCCTTCTTTTTCCTCTAAGAACACCAAAATGACCAAAAATGGCTCAAGAATGCTCAAAATGAATAAGGGTTTGCAAGGAGGTCGAAAAGGGGCAGGAGGCTGATGAAAGGAAGAAGACTTGGATGTTAAGGATGTTTAAATTGGGTCCAAACCCTAAAAAAAGGATTTACACCCTGGCCACATACGCCCAACGTACGCCACAAAACCGATGTACGCCTAGCATACATGCATGTACGCCCAATGTACGCACCCCACTTTCGAAAATTACGAAAATGCCACTAAGGGCCCAAAATGCAATTAATTCTCATACTTAGGGTTAAAAATGGAAATACATCAATATCAAGATGTTACAATTCTCCCCACTTGAACTAGACTTCACTCTCAAATTCCTATGATGTGAAAAACTCATGGTAATGCTCCCGCATCTCTGACTCGGCTTCCTATGTCCACTCGGAACCCTTCCGATGTTGCCACTGAACCTTGACCAAAGACACCACATTGTTTCGCAAGGCCTTCGTCTTCTGATCCAAAATCGACACTAATCCCTCATCATAATTTAGGTCATCATCAACCTGAATATCCTCCAAGGGAATAATCGCTGAATCATCAGCCACACACTTCCGAAGCTGAGAAACATGGAAGGTGCTGTGAATCTGACTGAGCTCCTCAGGAAAATCTAGCCTGTAAGCTACCTTTCCAACCCTGGAAATCACCCGAAATGAACCAATATACCGGGGCCCCAACTTGCCCCTCTTATTGGAGCGTATTACACCTTTCTAGAGTAATACCTTTAGCAAAACCATGTCGCCAACATGGAACTCCAACTCAGATCGACGCTTGTCGACGTAAATCTTCTTTCGGCTCTGAGCTGTCGGTAGCATCTGCCTAATCTACTGAAGAAGATATGTTGTTTGAAGGACTACCTCAGTCCTTCCCATGACTCTATGACCAATCTCTCCCCAACAAACTGGGGTACATCACTTCCTCCCATAGAGGAGCTCGAAAGGTGGCGCACCTAACTGTTATTGTAAGAAAACCCAGCTAAGGGAAGGTAGGAGTCCCAACTCCCACCGAAGTTTATGACACATGCTCTCAACATGTCCTCTTGTGTCTGAATGGTCCGCTCACTGCAGATGATAAGCATTACTAAGATGAAACCTCATACCATGTTGCTCATGGAATTTCTGCCAAAAACGAGATGTGAAACGAACATCTTGGTAAGATACAATGGAGAATGGAATACCATCCCGAGAAAAAATCTCGCACACCTATAATCGGCCAATTTCTCGGCCGAAGAACTCTCCCGAATGGCAAGAAAATGGGCGCTCTTGGTTTGATGGTCCACAATAACCCATATCGCGTCGAATCGCTTAGCCGTTCGAGGTAACTTGGTGATGAAATTCATAGTAATATTTTCCCATTTCCGGAATCTCTAATGGCTGCAACGAGTCATGCGGCCTCTGGTGTTTGGCCTTGACCATCCGACAGGTCAAGCACCTCTCAGCATACCATGATATCTATCTCTTCATGCATGACCACCAGTAACTAAGTCTCAAATCCCGATGCATTTTGGTGGCTCCAAGGTGTATCGAAAACCTAGACTTGTGCGCCTCCTCTAGCACATTCTTCCTGATCCCACCAAAATCTGGCACCCAAACCCATCCATACCGGGTCAATAATCCATGACTGCCGGTAGAAAACCTGTCAATCTCACCCCTGAGTCTCTCCTGTTTAAAATTTTCCTTCTTGACTCCCTCAACTTGAGCCTCCCTAATCAAACCCAACAATGGTGAATCAATCGAAATCCTCATACATAGGCTCTCAATAGCAGAACTAGCCGTCTCACGGCTCAAAGCATCAACGACCACATTCGCTTTCCACGGGTGATACATAATCTCACAGTCCAAATTATTGACCACGTCAAGCCACCTACGTTGTATCATATTTAGATTCGGTTGATCCATGAGATATCTCAAACTCTTGTGATCCATGTAGATAGTATAGCGGACCCCATACAAATAATGCCACCAAATCTTGAGAAGAAACACCATTGCTCCTACTCCAAATCTCTGGTCGGATAATGAGCCTCATATGGCTTCAGCTGCCGAGAAGCATAAGAAATAACCCTCCCTCACTGCATAAGAATTGCCCCCAGTCCGGTGATGGATGCATCACAAATACCACAAAATCCTCAAACACCCTCAGGGAGGGTCAATGCTGGGGCCTCACACAAATTCTGTCTTAGTGTATCAAATGCAGCCTGCTGCTCAGGCCCCCAACAGAAATCAACGCCCTTCCTTGTCAGACGAGTGAGGGGTATCACAATATTGGATAAGTCCTAAATAAATCTCCGATAATACCATGCTAATCCTAAGAAACTTCAGATCTCCGAGGGAGACTTCAGAACAATCCACTACATCACGGCCTCAATCTTGGCCGGATCGACCAAAATCTCGTTTTGGTTAATGAGATGCCCCAAGAACTCGACCTCTCGTAACCGAAAATCGCACTTCGAGAACTTGGCATACAGTCGTTCTCGCCTTAAAACTCATAGAAGCTCTCGAAGGTGCTCATCATGCTGCTCCCTGGTCTTGGAATATACCAGGATATCATTAATGAAAACAATGACTGATCCATCGATCATCAACCTGCATACCCAATTCATCAAATCCATAAATACCGCAGGCGCATTGGTAAGCCCAAATGACATCACCACGAACTCTTAATGACCATAACGAGTCTGAAACACGAACTTCTCCACGTCCTCCTCTCTAACCATCATCTGATGATACCCCGAACTCAAATCGATATTGGAGAACCAAGATGCACCCTGCAACTGATCAAAGAGGGCATCAATCCGCAGAAGTAGGTAACGGTTCTTCACTGTCAACTTGGTCAACTCCCGGTAATCAATTCACATCCAGTTTGAACCATCCTTCTTCTTGACGAGCAATATCGGTGCTCCGCACGGAAAACTACTCGGTCTAATAAACTGCTTGCCCAACAGCTCCTGAAGCTAAAAGGACAACTCTTGCATCTCAGGTGGTGCCAATCAGTACAAAGCCTTGGAAATCGAAGCCGGACTCGAAACCAAATCAATCCTAAACTCAACCTGCCTCTCAGGAGGGACACTGGGTAAATCCTCCGGGAACACATCAACGAAATCTCTAACAATAGGTACATCCGAAACTAGAGCCTGCTTCTCACCTCGAGTATCAAACACATATGCAAGATAACCCATAAAACCATGTTGAATATACTTTCGAGCCCTAGCACAGAATAAAAGGCTGACCCAATCCTAGTATCCTCTCCATAATAACCAGTTCTCCCCACTTGGGGTTCTAACTACCAGCCGCTGACCCTCGCAGTCAATCATAGCCCCAATACTGTTCAGCCAATCCATCCCTACTATCACGCACACATCCCCCTTGGGGATAGGAATCAAATCAATTGAATAAAGCTCCCAAAAATCTCAAAGACACAACCCCAATAAATGTTCTATGCAGAAACCCCATGTTCGGTTGCGATAAAAATTCCTACTAAAAGACTGAGATACAAAGGACCGAATCGTACCCGAGTCAAAAAGCACAAGAGCAGGTAAGGAATTAACTAAGAAGGTACCTAGCAGAATCATAAACATAAGCATAGTATTAAATAACATGACAAAGTAAATAGATGAAAACATACAAGTAATAACGGCCGACATCGCCCTAGCCTCCTCTACAGTGAGATGGAAAGCACGACCTCGAACCCTCGGGGGATCCGTCCTACCCTAACATCCATTCATGATCCTGAGAGTAGCCGACGCTGGAGCCTAGGCCGGCCTCGCAGCGAACAAGGGACAGCCTTCACATGGCCAACCTGCTCATAGTGTTAACAAATCTGGGTACTCAGTATTAGGACTTGTAGATGAGAATCCTTGGCATAATGCCCCTCCTTGCCATATTTGTGGCATCCAAATGAAGATCAGCAAGCACCATCATGAACCTTTCCAAACTTGCCACAAGTACGACCCCTCTGTCCCCCAGATCTCGAATCAGCAGACTTAAACCGCTTCGCTGTAGGCTGTGACTGAATAGGAGTCTGCCTCAGCTCCCTTGACTAGAGCTCTATATCAATCTCTCGCCTCCTTGTGGATTCCTGAAGCTCGGTGAGGGTACCATAAAGTTGGGTGGACACGAACTGTCGAATATCCGTCTTGAGCATGCTCAAGTACCGAGAATCTGATCCTGCTCAGAATTAGCAAACTCATGGCAAAAAAGAGCAATCTTCGTAAACATCTTGGTGATCTCCACCACCGTCTCAGTCCCCTGTCTCAAATCTGGATAATCCTGAGCAACCTCTCCCTCTCCACCAAGGGAACATATCTCGTATGGAACTTCTCCGAGAACTGCTCCCAGGTAACATCAACTCTCTGCTTAGGAGTGTAAGAGCCTGTCACCAATCCTTCGCCCCTGACCGGAGAAGGTTTATGGTGCGCTTGACCTAAACTAACGTCCATAACCATAAAGTTTCCAACTTTATGGTGTTGCATAGCCAATAAGTGCCCAATAACATAAACCCTAACTACTTAAGCCATTAAGACACTCTAACTCATGTATGGAAGGGAACTAAAAATCAAGATTACATTTTTTTGACCTTAGACACTCCAAAACGTCTGAAAGGACAGCTTGTATGGATCTAGAGCATGCCATACTCAAGAACAACATCGATTGGGGACAAAAGCACATAATAACATCATATAATCTAAATCTAACTGAGCATCAAGGTATGAACTTTATACCTTCCATAGATGTTGGAGGGTGCAGAACTTCCAGATCCAAGGTTGTTCCAAGCTTCTAAGTTGATCTCTCTTCCTTCTTCTTCCTCTAAGAAATCCAAAACAACCACAAATGGGTAAATAATGCGCAAAACGAATTAGGGTTTGCAAGGAGGTCGAAAAGGGGCTGGAGGTTGATGAAAGGAAGAAGACTTGGGGGTTAAGGATGTTTAAATAAGGTCCGAACCGTAAAAATTAGGGTTTACAACCTAGCCACGTATGCCTAGCGTACGCCATAAAACCATTGTATGACCAGCGTATGCCATAAAACCCTTGTACGCCCAGCGTACACACCCCACTTCCAAAAATTATGAAAATGCCACTAAGGGACCAAAATGCAATTAATTCTCACACTTAGGGTTAAAAATGGAATTACCTCAATATCAAGATGTTACAAGAAGTGGAGTTGGAGTTGTCATAAAGAAATTAATATAATAGAGGGTGATTAGGGGTGAATGATCCATATGGAAATACGGTTTCACTAAAGACAACATGTCGAGAAATTATGATTTTCTTTGATGACAGATCCTAGCATCGGAAGCAATAATGGTTGGATGGGTATCCAAGAAAGATACATAGAGTAGTATGGGGGGCAATTTTGTGAGTTAATTTAAGGTGCATATAGCATAGGCACCCAAAAGTGTATAAGTGATTTTAGGTTAGTATTTTGCCAAAACGTTTGTGATACGGAGTGTCGTTATTGATGGTAGCGGAGGGAAGAATATTATGAAGATAGGTAACATTTAGATCCCGAGGTAATTTAATTTCCAATATTTGTAACCATTTTGAGGTTTCCACTGTGTGGGGAAGGCGCCACGACGTGACACTTCAAGAAAAATTATGGGTTCATTTAAGGACGCCACGACGTGCCAGTATATGGCCACGACGTGGCAGCTGGAAAATAACAAAACCCTATTTATGGATTTTGCTCCTTATTTAAAGGAATAAGGAGGCTAGGGCTTTCTCACCCTCAGCCTCCATCAGCATCTCTGATATTTTTGAAAAACCCTAATCCCCTCATCCTTGTTAAACCTTGTTTAAGGTGTTCATTGAAGCCATTGAAGGAAGAAGAATAAGAAGGGAGCCAAGTTCCAGCAAGCAAGTCTTCTCATCTACCTTGAGAACATTTATGGACTCTTGTAAGCCCTAAAAATCGAATCTTTATGCTTTTCATGGCTATATCTATCTATTTGTCCCTAAATCTTCATGTCTTTTATTATTGGGTGGTAAGATCTCATAAAGTTTCAGTTTTATGAATATCCATGCCATTTAGGGAATTTGGTGCACTGGATCTGGATTATTAGGGAGTTTTGGTACCATGCATGGATATTTGGGTAAAAAAACCCTCATTTTGATCTAATAGAGTCCAAGACATGTATTCGACATGCATGTATGGAAAGTAAAGCTTTTTATGTTGTTATATGATGCTAGAAACATTTTTAGAAGTGTGGGACTAGAAACCCTCATTATTAAGTGCTTAATGAGTTAAGCCAAGTTATGTTTTGCCCTTTTATGACTAGGAAATAAAATCTTTATATCTTAGGGGGTCTAAAGGGATAAAGTTGGAAGCGTGGCCTAGGCTGCCATGATGTGGTGACTGGGCTAAGGCCCGTCTGTTTTGGCGATTTGTGTCCACGATGTAGCCAAGGAAGGTCACGACATGGTGACCAGCTGGAGTTGACTTTGTCGTTGACCGTTGACTTTGACCAAGTTTAACTTTAGGTTATTTGGGGTATTTTGAGTAGTAGATTGAAGCTTGAGTCTCTTTTATATGTATAGGTGATCAGTATAGGCAATACTCAGAACAATGATTCATGTAGCTATCTTTTCAGAATGTGAGGTGAGTTTTCTTCACTATACTTGTGGGTTGAAGTCACCAATGCCGACCACCTAGGTTATGTATCCTGGTTAGGCTGTTGCTATGTTGTAGTGATATGTTAGATCTGGATGACTATCTGTTATTTGTTGGTTATAAGTTTATATGTTGCATATGTTGACATAGTGCGGTTGGGTTGAGGAAATATTGCATTGTTTGGAGGAAAACAAAACCGAGAGCAAGACATACATAAGTTGTGGACCAGGAAGGAAAGCAAGACTTTACTGTGGGCTTAGGAGCAATCCATACATGAGCTGTAGGCCTGAAAGATAAGCCAAAATCATGTTGTGGGCTCAGGGGTAATCTAGTTCGATGACTGTGGACCCAACATGCATACTGTTATTTATTGTGTGTGGTGGTATTTTGGGGAAACTCACTAAGATTTGGCTTACAGTTTAAGTGTTATATTTCAGATACTTCTGACGATCGGGGCAAGGCGGAGGCATAATCATACATATCCTTTGGTGATATGCTTTGGAGATTTTATGATACATTGATTTTGGGATATTTGTATTTGATACTTGGTTTCTTATGACTTAAGTTTTGATTGAAACAATGATTTTAGCTAATTTGAAAAATGAAAATTTTTATCGTTATTTTGGAATTTTACAAAATGACATGAGGTGTGAAGATCTTCCACCCAAAATTATGGGGGAAGATGAGTGTGAAATAGAAAGGTTCGAACGGTGTTACTTATAGTGCGTAACATACATTCAAATTTACCATTTTGTTGAGATGTGTAAGGACATGAGAAACAGATCTAGATGCCATTAGTATCACAAAGAGATTGAAATTATGAAACCCCCTCCCCCATTGTCACAATTGAAAGGCTTTAATCTCCCAGTTAAATTGATTTCTAAAAAGGGAACGAAAATGAAAAAATTTGCTAAAAACATCATCTTTTTTTCAAAGGATAAACCCATACATAATGCGAGAATTGATCTAAGAAAAACCATAGTATTTCAAAACACCGAAACTAGATAATGGAGATGTCCAAACATCGGAATTTATTACATCAAAGGAAAAGAAACAAAAGACTCAAAAGGACTAAATGAAAGGCGAACATGTTTTCCCTCTTGACATATTGGACAAATGACATTAGACTTAGTTTTATTACATTTAATATCTTAACAAGAAAGTAAAGACTTAAAGGTAGGAGCACCCGGATGAACAAGATGATGATGCCAAACAGACTGATCGACAACTGCAAAATTTTTAGGAGACGGTACAGTAATAGGGTAGAGATCACTATAGCTATCACAACAAAGAAGAACCTGTTTGGTCAGGAAATCCTTCACAAAAGCCAAAAGCATCAAACTCAATTGCACAATTTTTATCACGAGTGAATTTTCGAACAGACACAAGATTTTTAATAGTTTTAGGGGTGATAAAAATATTGTGAAGGTGTGATGTATGATAAGGATTATGAGCGGAAATGGTAGAGGAACCAGATTTAGTTACATTTATTAACGATCCATAACTTACCATAACCGAACTAATATTACATTTAGGACGAATAGTTTGAAATATACCTTCGTTTACATGAATGTGTGATGTAGCCCCTGTATCCATGAACCAGCCCCATTTATCGGGTCACGAAGGTCCATATCATTGAAAATTTCTAGTAACATGGTTTCTTGGTCGGAACTAGCCACAAACGGGGATTCGTCCAAACAGGGGATTGGTTGGAGGAATGAGCAGCAACGTGGGCATGTGGTCTGCGAGTGTTATTAGGCCTCCAGGTGGGATGTCTAGTAAAGTTGTGAGCAGGCTGATTCGACGTGGGAAAGAGGCTTGCGTTTTAAAATTGTTGAGCAGAAGTGGGAACGAGAGCCCACTAGAAGCCTGCAGGAGAAACATGACGGTTTGAGTGAGGTTGTCGGTCATCGTAAAAGTGTAGCTAACAGCCACGACAACTATTTTTACCACCGTGACCAACTCCTCTCCGGTGGTTGTTGTGAGAATTGTTACCATGCGAGGAAGCATCAGCCATAAGAAGAGTCGGCGAGGAAGCATGATCTCCATGAGTTTGTTAAATGGTGCGAACTTGATTCATGTGGTATTCCTTGAGAATGAGCATGGAACTCATCTCAAGGAACGTTGGATATGGAGATCGGTGACAAATCATGTTTGCAATGTGATCAAAACGTGGAGAGAGCCCATTAATTGCATAGATGATAACGTTCTTTTCTGGTACCGGTGACTCGATATTCTCCAAAAGATCAGCTATTCCTTTTATGTGTGAGTAGTAGTCGGTTATCGTGGAGTAACCAAGGGAAATGGTACACAACTCACTCTTAATCTGGATGGATTTAGCATCTTTGTTATCTTGAAAAAGCTTTCCAATTTTGACACAAATATCATGAGCGGAGGAATTAGGTTTGAGAATCAGGTTTAAGAGGTTTTGGGAGAGAGTACCATAAAGCCAATACTTAACAAGATTGTTAAGGCGACTCTATTCGGCGTCAGTCAAGTCAACATGATTTTTGGTGGCAGATTCAAGGCGATTAGTGACAACATAGCCTGCATAGTAGGTAAAGAAGAGCTCCCTCAAGGAATCATAATTGAGGCGCTCCAAATCTAAGAGGAGAGGAGCAGAGGATCGGATGTTGGTCATGCCATAAGGATTTTCGGAGGTAGAAGGGGCCATTGAGAAAAAAGTAGAAGAGCATAACTCAAGAAATAGAAATAGGGTTCAGAGGTGAAGGACGATGGGTTAGAGAAATAGGAGAGACCTAATACCATGAAAGTGTATGTAAGTCTCATATCCCCTCACTCATTAATAGGCCAAATATATATACAATACAATACACAGAAATATACAAAGGGCCTTAGGCCACAACAAACCAATATGGGCTAGACTAAACATACATATAAATATTCATATCCACTAACAAAAGCTTCATAATCATCAACGTAGAAGGGATAAGAGAAATTAAGTGATGGGTTATCTCTATCGAAGTAAGACAAATATGACACAATGTGGAATCTAAATCACTACATTTTTCGTGAAGCTTAGCATGTATATGTAATCGGTTTTGCGCATTCCTTCAAGACAAAATATCCAGCTTGATATGAACAATGTTGATTGTTCCCATTACCATTGCATTAGCGGAAATAAGCCTTTCAAAACTAAAAGTTTTAAAATATTATTTTCGATCTACCATGTTTCAAGTGCGATTAAATCTTTTTACTTTGATTTCGATTGAGAAAGAGATCATTGAAAAGTATTTATTATGAAAGTATAATCGATGGTGCGTACGATGCGATCATCCCGAACTCTTCCCCTTCGACCCAGAAGTACCTGAAACATAAACTGAAAACTATAAGCAAGAAGCTTAGCGAGTTCCCCAAAATACCGCATACTATATATATATATATATATATATATATATATATATATATATATATATATATATATATATATATATATATATATATATATATGCTAGCTCAAGGCTGTTCCGGGTCTTTTTCACCCCCAGGTCTATTTCACCCCTGAGTCTATTTAAACTCATATGCCAACTCAAGGTTGTGTCGGGTCTCTTTCACCCCCGGGTCTATTTCACCCCCAAGTCTATTTCAACTCATATGTCAGCACAAGGCTGTACCCATGGTCTATTTCACCCCACATAGATATAGCAAACAAGCACACATATCACACAACACGGTAAGCACAAAGCTTAGTGAGTTCCCCAAAATACCACGCACAACAATTAGCCTCTCATGGCTATATCTCGGTAAGGACCCTCTGGTCATGTGTCTCAGTGAGGCCCTGCGGTCTCACAGCTCGGTTCGGACCCTCAGGTCCTAACTCAGTAAAGCATAGCATAATCACAAAGGCAGAATGCATAACATAGCACATAGCTCACTATAAGCACATATAATCAACATATACACCGAATAGTATAGCAACATAAGTCACAAAGACAGTATGCACGATAACGCATACCACAGTATAACAAATAAGACCCTCCAGTCAATAATGTAATAAGACCCTCCGGTTAATAGTGAAGACCCTCCGGTCAATAGTGAAGATCCTCCAGTCTTACAGCTCAGGTTGGACCCTCCGGTCCTGTATCTCAATGAAGACCCTCCAGTCACACAGTAATTACCACTCAGGTAAGTATAGTGAGAAGACTCACCTCGCAGAGTAAAGCAATACATCCATCACTCGAGCCGCCGGCCAAATCTCCGCCCCTCCATGGCCTCCAAGAATCCACAGTTGACCAAAACCCTAAAGTCAACAGAAGTCAACAATCAACACTGACCCAACTCTAAAAGTCAATAGAGGTCGACACTCAAGTCAACAGTCCATGTTGACTCAACTCGCCGAGTACAGCTCATGGACTCGTCGAGTCCTCAGAACTCAGTAAATCGTGAAAACCCGAGTCTACTCGCCGAGTTGCTAGCCAACTCGTCGAGTTCATGCAGCGTCTAAAGGATCAGGAAAACCCTACCTACTTGTCGAGTTGTCTCATCAACTCGCCGAGTCCACTCTAAGTCCAAAGACGGATTAAACCCTCTCAACTCGTCGAGTTATCTCACCAACTTGCAAAGTCTGCACGCGTCAAAAACCCTCGGGGTAAACCCTAACCGACTCGTCGAGTCAGCTCACCGACTCCCTTGAGTCCCTTTTCTCATTTAGACAATTTTGGGCATAAATAAGGTCTCATACTCTGGATCTAGCCTCCTAAGGATGAATCAACGCGTAAAGCTGCAAGCTTTACGTTCATGCATGGCATGTAGGCTCAAAATGCCAAGATAAGCTCCATAAAGGGTCCAATGCATAAAAGCTTTCCTCTAGCTTGATAAAGCATGGATCTTTGGGCTCATAGGGACTCATATAGCTCAGATCTGGAGTGTCAACCTCCAATATCAGCTTAATAACTCAAAAAACAAAAGATGGATGGAAATAAGCCCTAAAACTCCCTAGGAAGAGATCTATCACAAGAAATGTTCAAGATAGAAGCTTTTTACCTCCACATAAGCTAATCACTGAAGAAAACCGGATCCAAGAGTCCATCCTTGATCCAACTCGTGTTGCTCTCCAAATTCTCTTTACAAAAATGCACAAGATCACTCAAATTAATGTCTCTCTCTCTCTCTCTCTCTTACAAAATCGAATGGAGCTGGTCTAGGGTTTTCTCAGAGCTCTAAGGTGACAAGGGTGGCTGGAATGAGGGCTTAGGGTCCTTTAAATAGGACACAAACCCGGGGAATTAGGGTTTCTCCAAACAGCTCCAACTCGTCAAGTTGGTCTCTCAACTCGTCGCGTTGGTCAGTAAACCCATGTGGCCAAAACCGACTCCACTCGCCGAGTTGGGCATCCAACTCGTCGAGTCGCTTTGTCATAATGAATATAATTTGCTTAAATATGATATCTGGAATTTCGGGATGTTACAATTCTCCCCCACTTGAATTAGATTTCGCCCTCGAAATCGCTTCGTAACAACACATAGATCGAGCCCAATAACCCGAGTAGCACCACCGAAAGAATCTCATATCATACAAAAATTTCCCTCCAAAGACACCTGAACCCAAACAGGAACTCCCAATCCCGAAAAGGACGGAATCCTCTGCCGCTGCGGTACCAATTCTAACTCTCCAGAACCTAAAAACTCTAGTGGTCTGTCTCCCTGCCAGACCGCCCTTGCAAGATATCATCATGTTAATCGCTCATCGAATAACAGGCCCTGATAACACACTGCCAACTCTGATTCTCTTGTTGCGACTGATGGAAACAAGTCGTTGACCAATAATTGGCTACCGACCACTCATACCAAATATACTAATCGATCCAGATCGTAGTTCAAAAGGAACGTAAATGTCACTTCTCACCAGGGACCCACCACTTGTACTGCTATCAGAACCTATCTGAAAAATGAACCTCAATACTCTGTCCTTAGACACAATAAAATGATCATGCCCGCTCGGAACTAGCCTCTGACATCTATACTCAGAAGTCCCAGCTTCCTCTCAAATACCCCCTCCAACACTGAGCACAAGGTAAGCTCCCGACCCAACAGTGGAACTTCCAAAGGCTACCCATTGCACACCCAATAAATCGACTTCACAGACTTCCTTCTCACAATAGTTATCTCTGCCCATCATATGACACACCAGTCACGAAGTTCGATTTACCTCGAGCGAATATTACAATATCACATGAAGTCGCTTCACCTCCAAACTCTGTCGTCTACCACTCGCTAGATCCATGCGTCTCGTGGTCCTTCTCCAACCAACGAACCAACCCACACATGTCTAAAACATCAAATAGAAACCATTACCTCTCAAAATGGAACCCATCCGAAATCCAGAATCTCATCCTGCCTACTCATTACACAAATATGGCCAAACTCAAGCTCAGGAGTCTGATTCAACAGGAAAAATTGGAACCACTCATCTCCAATCTGATACTTAACTCACGCCCTGTGATCCACAAATCTATGCGTACACCACTTCTCCAATCGGGATGTAACGATTCCCGACCCTCACAAAGACCCCAGTCTCACCCCTAGTCCAGCCTCCAGTTTCCCAAAGACTCAATTGGTAAGGCTACCCAAGCCTAAGAACTCCTATGCGTCATGCTCTGACTAGTGAATACTACGGCGCCCCATAGTTACAACATCCTTTCTTATTGCCTAATGAGTGCTACGGCTCCCAGTAGTCTTAAGATGCTACCTCAATAACTCGTGAATGCTACCCCCCCCCCCCCCGCAGGCATATGATACTCTCTCACTGATTCGTGAAAGCTACGACTCCCTGCAGGCTTACGACACACTCTCTCACTGACTCGTGAATGCTACGGCTCTCCGCAGGCTTACGAAACTCTCTCACTGACTCGTGAATGCTACGGCTCCCCGCAGGCATACGACACACCCTCTCACTGAATCGTAAATGCTACGACTCCCCGCAGGCTTATGACACTCTCTCTCACTGACTCGTGAAAGCTACGGCTCCCCGCAGGCTTACGACACACTCTCTCACTCGTTGTGGACTCACCCCACAGTTTATACCTGACAGTCCCAAGTGATTACTACCACTCGGATCCACTCGCTCTCTTATCACCCTATAATCTCATCCTCGAGTCATCACCCCAATGAGTTCATTAACTCATGCTCCGCGGTCCAATCATAGATAGGTACACACACCCATCCAGATTAAGCATCACTACTCCTGACGACAATCGCCGCAACAAAACACTTTCTCCTGCTACAATTCACATTCTTGGATAATCCCGTCCGATGACAATTTGCTGAAGGGCTCCTCCTGGAACAATAGTTACTTGGTACTCCACTTTCCATCTCATAAACTCAAGTCTCAAAATAATCCAAAAATTTAGGGCGTCATACTCGGATACCCCGGTACACCATCACATAACTTCACGATGTCTCGCCTCAACCACTGATCTTCCACTCACGGCATCATACTCGGATACCTCAATACACCCTCTCAGAATCTCATAGTGTCTTGCCTCGACCACTGATCTTCCACTCACACAACTTGTAACCTTGAAATACTCCTACTTACAACTTGTAACACAGAGGAATCGTCAATCACTAAGAACACGTTGACGACAATCCGAAACCCCATCCTCCACTGCTCAAAACCCATTCGAGAATACTCATACCGACTCTGAAGTCGGTTGCCAAAACAACTGTTACCCTTCCTGGAGTGCATATAACAACCCATATATCGAACTAGAAATTCTCAACAGTCAAAATTGGACCTCAACGAGCCAACCGCCTCGAACTCAACCACTACAAACATGCATCATCTTTGACGAACTTCGAACTCGAGGAGTTCCTAACCACAATAAGGTCTCTGACCAACGACTACTTGTAGTGGATACACTCATCCTTTCCTGAACACGTTCAACATGCATCATCTCGCTCTGCACCTCGCCCCGTCCACCAATAACCCAAGTCTCATGTGTCCGCACTGCGGATCTCCATAACCAGTTCTCTAACCGCCCTTGGACAGATCGCTGATCCTCTCAATAGAATACCCAGTTCTCCCCCACTCAGGGTTTGAACCATCACCAATTGTCATACCAATAGTCTACTCCATAGACTGTTTCACCAGGTACATCACACTTAAATGTTGGAATCTTACAACGTAACACTCGATGATCTTCCTGATAGAGACCAAGCAACTCCAAATATCCCGAATCTCATATGAAATCCTCGGAACCCTCCCAACGTGACTGGCTCTAGTCATCCCGAAATCTCATACCGACACACCGCCGGATATGCCAACTGTCCTGAAATAGTCACGACTCTCACACGCCGCGTCTCTGATCCCTTAACCAATATTCCATCGCGTGGATCATCATAGAAACAAGAGACCTGATTCTCACAGTCGATACACAACGTAGACAACGAGGGCCGCCTCCCCGGTATACTCCTCTTGATCATCTGAAACTGCTTCTAAAAGTATGCCTTACTTAAGTAAGGCATCTCCTTGTCCTCATCCATCTCAGTCCCCTCTGATGACTTTCTCATGATATAAGAATACCTCGCAGCAGACATACCACACATACTCTGGTGAAAATATCTCAACTATATGCTACCCCACAGGGTTTAGCTCCAACTCTAAAACCGGAAGCTCGTAATCTCCTTCGCTCCACATGGGAAATGGAAATAGTGTAATTCTCGTCACAGAAAATGCCATCTCAACCATCGGTCGATCACTCAACCGGGACCGCAATCCTCCATAGCGTATCATCTCCACTTTTCCTCAAGTCTTGCGACTCCAACTGGCAGCTCACCAGTCAAACTCCTCGGGATCTAAACTCAATTTCCCTCGCAAAGTATAATCTATCAAAGCTCAACCGACATAGCCCTCTGGCCCCACAGTTTACCATATCCATTCTCCAGTCTGAACACCCATCATCGGATAATTGGTAAAGACAGAAACACACTCTGCTACGAATCATGGTACCCGAACCATGTTATCTCCCTCTCAACCTGCTATTTAGAACCTCTGGAATTCTCCCTGTTTCAAGTATGGGTCCTCTGCTTTCAGTATTACGGCCCCATACTACTTGCCACATCTACCCATACTTTCCACACAGATCGTCCCAGATTTCCTAAGTAGTTGCTCTACCATCAGCTACTGAAGAACTCCTTCTGATGCCAACCATCTACCTCCTTAATATCATCATATTCACTTAGTAGCTGACTCCTATCATCAAAAATTCCACAAAGCACGAAGCAAGCAGCATTCGGGCGTCGAATAACTCCCACCGGTACATAAAACCACTCTAGCATATAACTCCTCTCGTTCTACCCACAACTCAAAAGGCATCGCCAACTCAGGCAACCCTACCCATTGTGGCATCTAACTACCCTCTCAGTACATTCCTCAAAAGCACATCTAGGTATCTCTCCTAGATTATTCCACTACTCAAAGCTCTCTCTAAAAGATTCCTGCTAGATACTCCTACTCAGTACATACTCAGGGTAAATAACAGATAACAATATCTCCTAGGCTAAGGCATCACAAATCAGGCAACTCTAGTCCTAAAATATGAAATACCTAGCCTATCCTCCAGCATGCATCTCTAATATCTCATAAATATCTCATAATATAAACAATTAAGGGTATTTTGGGAAATCACCGCTCGGGCTCTGGCTGATTGTACACACTGCTCCGTCTCGTTTTCTCTTTGAAACTCTTACACATTTTAGAAAAATCATCTCTTTTTAGAAAAAATTTCTCAAATCCTCAATTTGAGTCCGAACGTACCCAAGGGTGCATCTGGATCCCTCAAACCAAGGCTCTGGTACCAACTTCTAACACCGTAAATTTTCAAACAAAGCTTTCATTTTAAAATCATATAATTCTCATCAACACATTTCACAAAATCCCCAATTGTCAAATTATCGAAAACACATATTCATAATTGTCTGAATAAAATCCAGGATCCTCAAAAACATAACTCCATCTCGTGTGTACAATCAAGCCGGCGCCTTCCCGCGATCCTGTGGAGTACCTGAAACACATATCACACAACACGGTAAGCACAAAGCTTAGTGAGTTCCCCAAAATACCACGCACAACAATTAGCCTCTCATGGCTATATCTCGGTAAGGACCCTCTGGTCATGTGTCTCAGTGAGGCCCTGCGGTCTCACAGCTCGGTTCGGACCCTCAGGTCCTAACTCAGTAAAGCATAGCATAATCACAAAGGCAGAATGCATAACATATCACATAGCTCAGTATAAGCACATATAATCAACATGTACACCGAATAGTATAGCAGCATAAGTCACAAAGACAGTATGCACGATAACGCATATCACAGTATAACAAATAAGACCCTCCGGTCAATAATGTAATAAGACCCTCCGGTTAATAGTGAAGACCCTCCAGTCTCACAGCTCAGGTTGGACCCTCCGGTCCTGTATCTCAATGAGGACCCTCCGGTCACACAATAATTACCACTCAGGTAAGTATAGTGATAAGATTCACCTCGCAGAGTAAAGCAATACATCCATCACTCGAGCCGCCGGCCAAATCTCCACCCCTCCATGGCCTCCAAGAATCCACAGTTGACCAAAACCCTAAAGGCAACGGAAGTCAACAATCAACACTGACCCAACTCTAAAAGTAAACAGAGGTCGACACTCAAGTCAACAGTCCATATAGCTCAGATCTGGAGTGTCAACCTCCAATATCAGCTTAATAACTCAAAAAACAAAAGATGGATGGAAATAAGCCCTAAAACTCCCTAGGAAGAGATCTATCACAAGAAATGCTCAAGATAGAATCTTTTTACCTCCACAGAAGCTAATCACTGAAGAAATCCGGATCCAAGAGTCCCTCCTTGATCCAACTCATGTTGCTCTCCAAATTCTCTTTAAAAAAGGCATAAGATCACTCAAATTAGTCTCTCTCTCTCTCTCTCACAAAATCGAATGAAGCTGGTCTAGGGTTTTCTCAGAGCTCTAAGGTGACAAGGGTGGCTGGAATGGGGGCTTACGGTCCTTTAAATAGGACACAAACCCGGGGAATTAGGGTTTCTCCAAACAGATCCAACTCGTCGAGTTGGTCACTAAACCCACGTGGCCAAAACCGACTCCACTCGCCGAGTTGGGCATCCAACTCGTCGAGTCGCTCTGTCATAATGAATATAATTTGCTTAAACATGATACCTGGAATTTCAGGATGTTACACAGGCATGGTACGCTGAGCGTACCAGACGTATGCCCGATGTACTAGGTAGCATGTCTGATCGGGGACTCGAACGTGAATGCTTGCGTACGCGCCCATTAAGCACTTTTTCCCTTAAGCACGTAATGCTTGCATTTAGACATCTAAACTTTAGATTCAAGCCTTGGGGAATGTCTTAAATCACAAAGTCATTAACTTGGAGCCTTTTCATGGCTCAAATGAACTCAAACCCTAGATTTAGCATTCTACTTTCACCAAATAGACATAAACACATGCATGGTTGATCCATAACCATCAAGATGCTAACTTTGTGGACTAGGGACCTTAGAAGCATCAAGAGAAGCGACTCCTAACTTTTGGAGTGGAAGAAACCCACTAGATCTCATTCATAGGACTAAAAAGTAACCAAAAATCCATAAAGATTAGATCTAAGCATACAATGAGCAAGTTCCAAAATTTATACCTCAATGAAGCTGAAAATGATGAGTAGAATCTGGATCTACAAGCTCTTATTTGACCAAATTTGCTTCTTCAAAACTCTTCTTCCTCAAATCTCACCAACACACACTAAGCCACACATAATGAGGGTCAAATATTCTCTAGAGGGTTTATGGTTTCAGAATGAGGCTCAAAGGGTAATGGAGGCTGAGAAATGAGGGGATCATGGGTCATAATGTTGCTTAAATAGGGTCCAAACCCTAAAATTTAGGGTTTATCCCCTGGTTGCGTACGCCCAACATATTCCCACTTTTCCGAAAATGGCAACAATGCCCCCTGGGGACCAAATTTGCAAACTATTTACACACCAATGGTAAAAAATGAAAAGTACCTTGAATCGGGTGTTACAATTCTTCCCCACTTAAATTAGACTTCTTCCTCGAAGTGTGTTGCCGTAAATAACTCTAGGTACTGCTTCCCCATCTCGTCCTTGGACTCCCACGTCCATTCAGAACCCTTTCGGTGCTGCCACTGCACCTTTACCAGATCAACCACTTTGTTTCCTAGAGTCTTTGTCCTCCTGTCAAGGATTGCCACTGGTCTCTCTATATAATTCAGACGATCATCCATCTGAATATCCTCCAATTGAACCACTCCAGAATCGTCAACCAAGCACTTCCGCAGTTGAGATGCATGTAAAGTGCTATGAATCTGACTTAGCTCCTCCGAAAAATCCAAACGATACATAACCCTGCCCACCTGGGCTAATACCTTGAAATTACCTATGTACCTGGGGCCCTGTTGGCCCCACTTCCTGAATCAAATGACACCTTTCCAAGGTGACACCTTCAGGAGTACCATATCTCCAACCTGAAATTCCATGTCTAGCCCGCGTCTGTCTGCGTAGCTCTTCTGTCGACTATGTGCAGTCTGAAGTCTGTCGTGGACCTGCTGAATCATTTCCATCGTCTTGAGTACCACCTCAGAACTCCCCATGACCCGTTGACTGACCTCTCCCTAACAAATCGGGGTTCTACACTTCCTCCCATAGATTATCTCAAAAGGAGGTCGTTCAATACTGGCGCGATAATTGTTGTTATACGAAAATTCCGCCAAAGGAAGATATGTATCCTGACTACCGCTGAAATCCAGTACACTTGCCTGCAAAATGTCCTCCAATGTTTGGGTAGTCCACTCACTCTGACCATCAGTCTGCGGGTAGAAATTCGTGCTGAAGTGCAGACGAGTGCCCAACTCCTCGTGGAATATATTTACGAACCTGGAAATAAACCGAACATCCCTATCAGAGACCACAGAAATCGACACTCCATGTCGTGCCACTACCTCCCGAATGTAGATATCGGTTAGCTTCTCTGCCGAAATACTCTCCTGAATCGGAATGCAATGCGCGCTCTTGGTTAATCGATCTACGATGACCCATATCGAATCCACTCTGTGCGCCGTTCGAGGAAACTTTGTAATAAAATTCATCGTAAGCTCTTCCTATTTCCAAATGGGAACTTCCAACGACTCCATCTTTTCGTGGGGTCGCTGATGCTCGACCTTGAATTTCTTGCAAGTCAAGCACCTCACGAAATACCAGGCACATCTCGCTTCATGCATGGCCACCAATAGTCGGACCGTAGATCCCTGTATATCTTTGTCGCTCTGGAATGAATAGAGAATCTCGACTTATGCGCCTCATCCATCAATACCTGACGCACACCACCTAGTTGGAACCCACACTCTCTGGTGAAGGGTCAATAATCCCCAACTATTGTAATCGAAAGAAGCCACCTCACCCACTATGCGCTCACTCTTTCAGTGCTCTTCCTTCATCGCGTCAACCTGAGCCTCTCGAAATTTCTCTAAAAGTGGTGTAATCACTGTCATCCTCAAACACACATCCCTGATCGGAGACGTGATTGCCTTGCGACTGAGAGCATCGGCCAACGTTGGCCTTTCCCGAGAGTTAAAGGATCTCACAATCATAATCCTTCACCACATCCAACCATCTATGCTGCCTCATATTCTGATTCGGATGATCCATCAAATACCTCAGGCTCTTGTGATCCATGTAGATAGTACATCGGACCCCATAGAGGAAATGTTGCCAAATCTTGAGGGCAAACACCACATCCCCAACTCCAAATCGTGCGTAGGGTAATTTGCCTCATGTGGCTTCAGTTGCTTTGAAACATAAGTAATCACATGACCCCGCTGCATCAACACTGCTCCGAAACATGTGATAGATGCATCACAACATACCAAAAAATCCTCAACACCCTTCTGCAGGGTCAGAATCGCCCCATCACACAGTCTCTACCTCAGAGTCTCAAAAGATGCCTGCTGCTCAGGCCCCCAACAAAACGTGACAGTCTTCTTCGTCTATCGGGTCATAAGAACCGCTATCTTGGAGAAATCATGAATGAATCTCCGATAATAACCCGCCAAACTAATGAAACTCTGAATCTCAGATAGAGACCTCAAAACTTCCCACCTCATCATCGCCTCGACCTTGGCCGGATAGACCAGAATACCGTTCTGGTTGACAAGGTGCCCCGAAAACTACACCTCGTGCAACCAAAACTCACACTTGGAAAACTTCACATACAATCTCCCCCTCCTCAGAGTCTCTACTACCTCCTTCAGGTGCTCCTCATGTTATTCCTGGGTCTTGGAATAGACCAGGATGTCAACAATAAACACAATTACAGGCCGATCCAACATAGGCCTGCATACGCGATTCATGAGATCCATGAATGCGGCTGGAGCATTGGTGAGTCCGAAGGGCATCACCACGAACTCATAGTGACCATAACGAGTTTGGAAGGCCGTCTTCTTCATATCCTCCTATCTGACCCTCATCTAATGTTAATTGGAACGCAGATCAATCTTGGAAAACCAAGATGTACCCAGAAGCTGGTCAAATAATCTGTCAATCCTAGGGAGTGGGTAACGGTTCTTTACCGTTAGCTTATTCAGCTCCCGATAGTCGATACACATCCAATGCGACCCATTCTTCTTCCTCACAAACAAGATCGTCGCTTCCCAAGGCGAACTACTCAGCCGGATAAATCACTTGTCTAACATCTCCTGTAGCTGGTTAGACAACTCCTGCATCTATGGAGGTACATTGTCCAAAACCGCCTTACCCTTCTCCCGGGTATCCATCACATAGGCAACAAATCCAGAACAACCATGCTGGATATAACGCCTGGCTCTAGCTGCTGAACATAGAGTCGATCCACGCTGAACACCCTCTCTCTAAATGATCAATAATCTCCCACTTGGGGTTCGAATACGCACCAACTGATGCTCGCAGTCAAACATTGCCCTATTAGGGCCCAACAAATCCATCCCCACAATAATCTTGCTCTAACGCAGAGGAATAGGAACCAAATCAATCAGATACCGCTCCCTAAACAACTCCAGTACACAACCCGGATGAAACCTCAATACCCGCACAGGACGATCGTCAGAAATCTCAACCTCTAATAGACAATCCAGCTCCCCTGGAGCATCGGAAAACTGCTTGCTGAACGCAAGAGATACAAAGGACCGGGTAGCCCCCGAATCAAACAAAACCAGAAAAGAGATATTGTTCACAAGGAACGATCCTAAAAACAAAACATACAGAGATAAGTAGGAAGACCAACATAAATAAAGAGATAAGGAGAAGATACATACCCCTCACCACGTCAGGTGCTGCATGAGCCTCCTCGACTATCAGCTGGAATTCCTAGCTCCTCACAACAAGCACATCCGCCTTCCCCTGGCGACCATCCTTAATTCGCAAGGTCACCGGACCGGGTGCTAAAACTGGTCCCACTGCATCTTAACTCGGATAATCAGCCTTTTTATGGCCCCTCTGATTATAATGGAAGCAAACCAGATTCGATCCCTGGATGGTGGCTGTAAAATCCCGACTAAAATGCCTAATCTTGTCGCACTTGTAGCAGCCTGAACCACCTATTTTGCAAGCTCCGCCGTGCGACGTGCCACAGCGACCCCGACCCTGATGACCCTTTGATCTCGAATCAAAAACCTTGGGCATCTTGCCCAAACCCTCAGAACCCTGAACCTGAACCTGATCTGGATTCCTCTTCTTCTCTATCTCCAAGTCAATCTCTGTCTCTCTGGTTCTTTGTTAGGGTGCAAAGTCACTCTTGGATGTAATATTTTAGGCTTACCTTCTTGTATGTATAAATGGGTTGAGTCTTTCCTATAAATAGGAAGTGAGTGACTCCCATTATGAAAGGAACCATTTGGAGTGTTAGACTTGAGAGAGAAACTTTGTACAAACCCATTTGTATATTCTTTCTAGATCTAATATGAGCTTACACAGATTTATTTACTCCTTGTGTTCTTGAATTTACATGATGATTCACTAGATCTTTTCTTATTCCGCACATGCCATCGTAATCAACACCACAACAATTGGTATCAGAGCAGGAATCATATCTCTGATCTGATTTTCACACTGTTCAAAAAGTTTTTGAATCAACTGTTTGATTCAAAAGTTTCCGCACTTTTTGAAAGTGAAAAATTGTCAAGATCTTAGTCTGTGATTCGATTCTGCATTTGAATTGTTGAATCGAGTGTTATTCTCATCAATTTGATTTGATTCATCTAGTTTGTTTTCAAATTCTCAAATCTTTTCAAACTTCTCAAAATCTTCTTCCGTACAACAATGGCGAGTTTCAATCTCAATTCGATGACCTCGTTTTCTCATCTGCTAGGTTCATCAACCAAAATTCCAATGCTAATCCCTGAATACTATGATCAGTGGGCTGATCGTATGCAGGATTATCTGAATGGTCTGGATGAAGAGTTATGGTCATGTATCACTGGAAATGTCAATGTTCCAGTGAATGTTCAACCTATTGGATCATCTTCTACAAATTCTGGAGTTGATAATCAAACTGATCGTCTGAAGAAACTGGAGAAGGGGTGTATGAGGGAACTGCGAGGTGCATTACCTCCAGTTGTGTACAATTACGTTAGGAGTTGTACAACTGCAAAGGAAATCTGGAACAATCTGAAAGATAAATTTCAAGGAAGTGAGAAGACAAAAATCAATTCAGTTAAACAGTGTTTGGTTGAGTTGAAAGACTTCAAACAAAAAGAAGGAGAAACAATTGAAGTTTACTATGATCGTCTGAACGAGTTAATCTATCGTTGCAATCGCTATGGAATTACCAGGACTTCAATGGAATTCAATCTCATCTTTGTAATGGGGCTTCAAAAAGAATGGAGAAGTGTGAGTATGATGGTGAAGAATCAGCAAAGTTTTGATATATCAACTCTCAATGATTTGTACAATCAGTTGAAAACACACGAAAATGAAGTAAATGAAATTGCTGAGGAATCGAAGTTGAATTTGGGAGGTCCATTAGCTCTTGTGTCAAAGATTTCTGAGAAAGAAGCTGAAAATGGTGATTCTGAGGAAGAAGAAGGATTCATCATTAATTCGGATGATGAAGCAATAGCATTTTACTCGAATAATCGTGTCAAGAAATTTTTCAAAAAGTCGTTCAATTCGAAGACTAAGCTTGCTGAGGTGAAAGGAAATTCTGTGAGTAAAAATGTTGTTGAGGAGAAAAAGAAAATTGAGAAGCAAGATTCGAAGATAGCTGATGGAAAGGGTGAGAAGAAGCTGAAAGGTGATGCAGGAATAGATTGTTATTATTCCAACGGTGCGAATCATCTTGCAAATGACTGTATGCTTCGAAAGAAGGATGAGAGGAAGAATAAAGTCAAAGATGAGGCATACTATGCAGAGAAGCTTGAGGTGGTTCGTGCTAAAGCAAAGAATTTGTCATTGGTTGCAAAGGGTGAGCATGAGGATGAAGATGGAACTTATCAAATCTGGTCATCCGGGTCAGACGATGAAGAGATGAGGAATCCAACACATGGAGCGTTGTATGCGAAAATGGAGGAGGATTCAGATAATGAGGAATTCGAAGTGAGGGGACGATGCTTCGTATCCAAAGCAGCTGACAAATATCCAATGACAACAAAGGTACGTAAAATTCTCGAATCTTTTAATATTCCTACACATGCTTATGACTCTGAACTAATTTCTTTTGATGAGACGGTTACTTATTTTGATTCAATTGTTGTGTCTGCTAGCAATGAGGCCAATAATTTGTCAATGGAGTTGTTAGAGGTCAAAAACGGATTAGACCTGAAAATAAGCAAAATTGAATGTTTAGAATTACAAATGACAAATATAATGAGTGATAGGGATAGGTTATCGAGTGATGTTAAACTTTTGCTAGCATAAAGAAACATTTACTGTAATTCTGCTAAACGACTTTATAGCAAATTAACTGATTTACATCATTCGTGTGATATAAGTAAAGAGCAACATAGAAAATTACTACCTTTCCTAGCATTCGAAAGAGCCAAGGTAGATAATATTTCGTATGATTGTGAGCAAATAATAGCTGATTTTGACAGAGTTCCTGATGATAGATATAAATATGGAATTGTCGAAATTAATAAATGTCTTGATGCGAATGAATTAGTTAACATAGTGAATGATACTTTGACTAAATCTGAACAAATTCAAATTTTGAAAAAGACTGAGAATTCAACATCTGATTCTCAATCTAATTTTGCTGATATTGAAGATAATTCTGACAATATTAGTG
The DNA here is from genome assembly GCF_052849685.1 of Lactuca virosa. NCBI lineage: Eukaryota > Viridiplantae > Streptophyta > Magnoliopsida > Asterales > Asteraceae > Lactuca > Lactuca virosa. Next base: position 110,072,164 of record NC_136429.1, read on the forward strand.
AAATTAGTGAACTTGAAGATGTTGATTGTTCTCAGTTGACTGTTGTTAATGTTGCTTCAACATCTAAAGGAAAAGAAAAAGTTAAGGATTTGATGGTTGAAAATGAAACTAATATACCCTTAACTTCGAAAGTTTATGATATGAACTTCGTGGATCTCAAAGACAGCCAAACTGATGATAGTGATGATGAAGATGAAGTGAACATTTCGAAGGAAAAGAAATCTTCAAAGGAAGAAGAAACTCCTCGAATTGTGGTTGATCAAGTGTATGGTGATACACAAAAGTTTGAAAAAGTGATGAATGAAAAAGGTGAACACTATCTTGAAACGAATTCAGTGGTTTATCCAAATTTCAAATGTACAGATAATGTCATTTTTCCAAATCAAGTTTTCGTAACTACTGGAAATGTTGAGAAAATCAAATCAGAATTAAAGAAGTTAGTTGAAGAGGATAATTCAAAAACAACTGCTGAAGATTTTTTCGCAAATCAAAGCACAGTTGAAAACAACTTAACAAAGAATTCGTATGTTTTCCAACGTCAAAAACCACAAAGAAAATGGGTTGAAAAATCAGAAATTGAAAAAGAGAATTCAAAACAAGTTGAAAAGAAATGTGAAAAAGTTGTCAAATTAAACTCCAAGGAATTCAAAGATCAAATTGACAAATTTTCGAAGGAAAACAACATTTCAAAAAGACAAGCAAGAAAGAAAATATTTTGGCAAAATGTGGAGTCTCAAAAGATGTCTGAATCACAATCACCCAAAAATGTTTTCAAAGCTAAAAATTCATCTTTTTCAACAAAACCTCAACACTCATCTCAATCAAATCATTCAAAGTCTGAAGTGAATAAACAACCAAGGTTTTCGAAAGTTTCAGCAACTAATATTCCAAGAAAATTTTCAAATAACTCAAAACCAAATCAAAAATTCTTTCAACGTCAACATTTTAAATCAAGAGTTGATACATCATATGCTAAATCTTTTATAACAAATCCAAAAGTTGATTTTGTTCCTAAAAAGCCAAATTTTCCAAATCAAACGAAGAAAGAAACTCTGAAAACTTCACGAGAAAAAGGAATAACGTCAAGGAAGAACATTGATCATTGGCTTGAAGGAAAAGGAAAGATGTATCACTCAAATACATTTTCAAAGGAGCAAATTCACGAAGCATATGAAAAGTATGTGAATAATTCATCAAATGGCAGATCATCGTCTAAGGATTCGAACATTTCAGTCAAAGCTTGGAAACCTGTAATAAAAGCAAAGAATGTTCATTCAGATACTCAGAATTCGAAGGGTAATGTCAGTGAACATTCGAAACCATCAAAAACTTATGTTTCGGTTCCTTTAAATGAAGATGTAAACTTAATTGATAGTCTCAGAACAAAAGTTTGTGATTGGGTTAAAAGTTCTTCATTACATTCGAAATTGAAATCTAATTTCCAAGGACCCAAAAAGCCTTGGGTACCTAAATTTTTCCTTTGAATGTAGGTACTATGTGACGAGCAATATGATAACAAGTGGTACATCGATAGTGGTTGCTCTCGTCACATGACTGGGAAGAAGGAGAATTTACGTGATTTTCGAAGTCTCAAAAATGTTGGAGTAGTGAAGTTTGGGAACAATCAAAAATGTCAAGTCAAAGGATATGGGAAGATCACGAATGGTCAATTCACAGTGAATCGTGTGGCGTATGTTGAAGGTCTTCAACATAACTTGATAAGTGTTTCTCAACTTGTTATGGGCACTGGTAATCAAGTTCTTTTTAACGAAGAAGGAAGTATTATTCCGAATGTCACAACAAAAGAGGTGTTACTGAAATCCAAAAGGAAAGGTGACATGTTCACTTTGGACATCAATCCAATAGTAGGGAAACCTGCTATATGTCTTCTTTCGAAAGCAACATCAGACTTAAGTTGGCTTTGGCATCGAAGACTTTCTCATCTCAATTTTCGAAACATCAATAAACTTGTGGTATAAAATCTGGTAAGAGGTTTACCTGTACTTAAATTTGACAATGATTCTTTATGTGCAGCTTGTGAAGTTGGCAAGCAACATAAACAAGGTCATCCAATTACGATTGATTCGAAAATAGTTGCACCTCTCGAGCTCTTACATATTGATTTGTGTGGGCCTTCGACAGTTTCAACTCTCAACAAGAAACGGTACATTTTAGTGATTGTTGATGATTTTTCTAGATTTACATGGGTTTATTTTCTCAGGCTTAAATCTGAAGTTGCACAAATCATGATTGACTTTATCAAAAAGATGGAAACAACATTGAAGAAGATTGTTCGAAAAATTAAGAGTGATCATGGAAATGAATTTAAGAACAATGGTCTTGATTCATTTTTGGTGGACAAAGGGATTTCGCATAATTTTTCATCTCCATACACACCACAACAAAACGGTGTTGTTGAACGAAGAAATAGGTCTCTATGCGAAGCGGCAAGGACTATGTTGGCATATGCGAATCTTCCACAATATCTTTGGGATGAAGCAGTATCAACCGCATGTTTCACTCAAAACAGATCTTTAATTCATCGTCGTTTTAACATTAATCCATATGAAATTCTCAACAATCGAAAACCTAACGTCAAATTTCTTCATGTTTTCGGATGCAGATGCTTCATTATGAATCTCAAGGATCATCTTACGAAATTTCAAGCAAAAGCAGATGAAGGGATTTTCTTGGGTTATTCGCATAATTCAGTCGCATATCGTGTGTTGAATAAAAGAACACGAAAAGTTGAAGAAACTTTTAATCTTACCTTTGATGATTACTACGTTAAACAAACAAAATCACAGTTTGAAAATCATCCAATTCTGAAAAACATAAAAGATGAATCAGAACCCTCACAAACCTTAGATAATGATTATGATTTAATTTTTGGAATTTCAGATCATGCTGTTGATACTGAAATAAATACAAGTGATAATCATATCTCTGAATTAACAAAGCTTAATGACGCATCAACATCAAATTCTCCAGAGAAAGGCGAAAGTATGCAAAACAATCCAGTGGAGGGGGAGCACTTGGATTCGAATACATTAGATGACAACATGCATTCTTTCGAGGGGGAGAAAGAAAGAATGAATGATGATGTTGAGGGGGAGCATTCAGAAAATATTGAAGATAATAATGATTTTGATGATGCTTGTTCGATTGTAGGCTCAGAAAACAATGATATATACGAAGATGCACCTTTGGAATTTGATCCAGCATATCCGCCAATGGAAAAGTGGACAAACGATCATCCGAAGGATCAAGTAATTGGGAATCCACAAGAGGGAGTTTTAACAAGAGCTCAAATTCGTGCAAAGAATGAGGTATTGAATACTCATCAAGAATTTTGCATGTTCAATGTTTTCATCTCTAAAATTGAACCAAAAACAGTTAAGATAGCAATGGAACACTCAGATTGGGTTGTTGCAATGCAATCTGAGTTGTCTGAATTTGAACGAAACAAGGTTTGGAGATTAATTCCTAAACCTGAAAATGTTTCGATTGTCGGGTTAAAATGGATTTTCAAAAATAAAACCGAAAAAGATGGAAATATTGTTGGAAACAAAGCCAGACTTGTTGTTAAAGGATATTCACAACAAGAAGGAATCGACTATGAAGAAACTATTGCCCCTGTCGCAAGACTCGAGGCGGTTCGTATATTTCTGGCTTATGTAGCTCACAAAGATTTTGATGTTTATCAAATGGACGTGATGTGTGCATTTCTAAATGGAGAGCTTGAAGAAACTGTTTATGTGGAACAACCCCCAGGTTTTATTAACGAAGAATTTCCAAATCATGTTTATATTTTAGATAAGGCAGTTTATGGTTTGAAACAAGCACCACGAGCATGGTATGCAACTCTTACCTCATTTTTGAAACAATCGAAATTTAAACAAGGATCAGTTGATCCCACATTATTTCGAAAGAAAGTGGGGAATCATCTAATGCTTGTTCAAATTTATGTTGATGATATTATTTTTGGCTCGACTGACCCTGCTTTGTCTAGAGAATTCGAAGATTTGATGAAAAGTAAGTTCGAAATGAGCATGATGGGAAAAATCAATAATTTTCTTGGTTTGAATATTCGTCAAAACAGAGAAGGAATTTTTATTAATCAAGAAAAATATACGAAGAATCTGTTGGAAAAGTTTGGATTGACGAATAGCACGAAGTTACGAGTTCCAATGGCAACGGGCATAAAGCTAACACCGTCGTTAGATAAACCTGCTGTTGACATAACTTTATATAGGAGTATGATTGGTTCATTACTTTATCTCACAGCTAGTAGACCTGATATTATGTTTTCTGTGTGTAATTGTGCTAGGTATCAGTCTAATCCACGAGAACCACATCTCACTGCTGTGAAGAATATCTTTCGTTATCTTAAAGGAACAATTTCGTTAGGATTGTGGTATCCTTAGAACACTGGGTTCTTTGTACAAGCATATTCGGATGCAGACCTGGGCGGTTGTAATCTTGATCGAAAAAGAACAAGTGGTGGATGTCAATTTCTTGATGGCAAATTGGTGAGCTGGCAGTCGAAAAAGCAAACATGCGTATCAATTTCAACAGCTGAAGCAGAATATGTGGCTGCTGCTGCTTGCACTTCACAAATAATATGGATCCAAAGTCAATTGCGTGATTATGCAATTAATATGAAAAAGATTCCATTATATTGTGATTCTCAAAGTGCGATAAGAATTTGTCATAATCCTGTGCAACATTCGAAGACTAAACATATAGCTCTTCGTTATCATTTCATCAAAGATCACGTGGAAGATGGAAATATTGAAGTAAATTTTGTGAAAACAACTGATCAGTTAGCTGACATTTTCACGAAAGCTTTTGATGAAAAATCCCTTGTGAAGATTATAGAAGGACTTGGAATGATCGATGGAAATTCTGTTCCATGCGAAAAAAAAATGATGCATGATAAGGAATGATTCAGAGGTGCTGACTAAAAGATAATGCAAACTCATTCAGCATTCAGAGGTTACTGTTCATAGTCAACGCTTCGACCCCTTCGAATTCGCACATTTGTTACTTATTTTAAGGGTTAATTCAGAGGTTACTGTTCATAGTCAACGCTTCGACCCCTTCGAATTCGTACATTTGTATCAAGTATTATTTTAATTTTCGAAAATTAAAAAATCCAAAAAGATTTTCGTTTGTTTTGTTCTTTAATTTTCAAAAATTCAAAAATCCAAAAGATTTTCGTTTGTTTTGTTCTTTAATTTTCGAAAATTCAAAAATCCAAAAAGATTTCCGTTTGTTGTGTCATTTAATTTTCGAATTTCTTGAAAACGAACGAAGCCATGAAAAATGTTTGCAGATAGTCGACTAGGAGTGATGATGTACGAAGTGTTCCTGTTTGTTGTTTGGATTGTGATAATGATTTTGAGTTATTACTTGAAGAAACGAAGTTTGATTTTGGGGTTGATCGATTCGAAGTATGCCTGATGAATATACGAACTGTAAGAACGAAATGTCGATTCAGAGGTATTCAGAGGTTACTGTTCATTAAGAGGCTTCGAATGCTTCGAATTCGTGTGTTTGGGAAGATGATTTTCATACGAAGAGGAGAGAGAAGGAAAATCTTCGTATGTTTGGTTGAAAAATTTTCGTGTGTTTGGATGCAGTTTTGTACGAAGCGAACGAAGGGAATTGTCTGAGAAACAAAATTGGGGAAGAAAGAAGGAAAACGTTTCGCATATGGTCCTTAAACTTTCGAATGTTTAACACCCTTTTATAAACATTCGAAAGATAGTACATGTTTCGTGTTTTGAAGAAAAATGGAAAATGTTACGAAAATGGCCCCTAAACTTTTGAATGTTTAACACTTTTTCAAAGTTTCGTACGAAGGCAAAATTTCGTATATTTTGCTCAAAATGCAGAATTTTCGAATTCAGCCCGTGAATTTTCGAATATTTGGCAACCTCCACATTTAATTGAAGTTTCGAATGTTTGACACTTTTCACCCAAATTCGAAAATTTTCTGAAAATTCGAATGTTTGGGTCAAATTTTCGTATGTTTGGTGCACAATGGCAGAATTTTCGAAAATAGTCCCTGAGGCTTCGAATGTTTGGCGGTTCATACCCAAATTCGAAAAAGGACTGTTTTTTTGCTGAAATTTGAAGAAAATACATTTTAGGCCCCAGCAGTTTGTGCAAATTGACACTTTCTACCCAGCTTTGGAAAAGGGGGAGAGTTTTGCATATTTGGCTGTTTTGGGCGCAACGGGTCCCTGCAAGTTTCAGAAAGTGACGATTTTTACCCGGTTTTTGAAAAATCTTGCAACTTTCACCCAAAAAGTCAAAAATTTTCATAAATTGGAAATTTTTTGTGGCTTTTTCGTGATTGTTTTTCCGTGCAAGATTTTTGGTGATTCATTTTTGGTACACATCAAGGGGGAGTATCGTGAAGACTATTCCTCGGGCGCTTCTCACCCTTAATGGGTTTTATAATCATTTTTTGATTATAAAAAGGGGGAGAATGATGGGTATTCGAAGCGGGTTTCTCGGATATTCGTTTGCGGATTTTGAAGAACGGTGTTACTTCGTGGGGGAGTTTGGTCTTGATCGCGCTAGCTCGTTGGAGATTGAAGTCGGACATCCAATCCTAACTTTGAGGGGGAGAATGTTAGGGTGCAAAGTCACTCTTGGATGTAATATTTTAGGCTTACCTTCTTGTATGTGTAAATGGGTTGAGTCTTTCCTATAAATAGGAAGTGAGTGACTCCCATTATGAAAGGAACCATTTGGAGTGTTAGACTAGAGAGAGAAACTTTGTACAAACCCATTTGTATATTCTTTCTAGATCTAATATGAGCTTACACAGATTTATTTACTCCTTGTGTTCTTGAATTTACATGATGATTCACTAGATCTTTTCTTATTCCGCACATGCCATCATAATCAACACCACAACATTCTTGCCATCGTATGCTCCAGTGTCTTGCAACGGGATATACTCACAAACTGTATGATATCACTCCTCAGCATATCATGATATCTCGCCTTCTTCATCTCCTCGTCCACCAAATACTGCCGAACCAGGAACGCCATCTCACGGAACATAACGGTGATCTCCGCCACCGTCTCAGTAGTATGGCGAAGGTTATGAAACTCCCTCGCCAACTGCTGAACCTCAATCATGGGTGGAAACTCAACCCAAAACCTCGTCACGAAATCCTCCCAAGTCATAGACTCAACTGCCTCGCCTCCCAAGGCGTGCCCAACCTCCTCCCACAAATCTTGAGCTTTGTCTTTCAGAAGACAGGAAGCAAGTCTGACCTTTGCCCCCTCGGGGCAACAACTGGTCTGGTAGCCGTTCGTGACATCAGATAACCAACACCTGCTCACAATCGGGTCCTTCTTCCCGAAGAACTCTGGGGCTCCACCTGTCCGAAGCTCACAAAAAGAAAAAAGTGCGAGCTCCCATCATCGTCACCATCTCAGAACGATAAGCGCCCAAGCGCTCATCCAGAATCTCCAAGATATCCTCCTTGACCGTACCAAAGATCATAGGAGTCTGCTCAAGAATACTACGGGTAATATCTGCTAAAATGAACTCCCACATCTGAGCATCCATAAACCTGACTCTAGAGCCCGAACCCAAACCATCACCGGCACCAGAGCCGCTACCAGAACCACCTCGAGTGATCACCATACTGAAAGTAAACCATATAAACCATCAAAACCTACTCGAAGAATCCCATAGTCTACAAGATTCTTGGTATCTTCGTGACTCTCCTTGACTCGAGTAAGGATCCTTTGTTTCCAGTAGTATGGGCCCATACTACCTTCCACATATATCCATACTTTCCTCAAGAATCGCCTCGAATCCTCCAATTCATTTCCCTATCAATCCAAACAACCCTCAACAAACAAGGCTCTTAGCACCGAATCGCCTCCTAAGTTTTCCTAGGGCTACCACCACACCACTCTCTGCCATCAGTTGCAAAAGGAACTCCTCCTAACACCCTCTAACTATCTTACAAGTATAATTACATACCACCGACACTAGATAATTCTTCGAATGGAAGGTCTCACACTACAACGGTTGGACTCAAACAAGAGCTGCACAATTGAGTTAAACCTAACCTTTAAAAATTATCTAATCTCAATAATATGTAATTTAGCGTATTCCCTCACTAGTTAGCTGATGTTAATGGAAACTCCTAAAATCACAAAGCAAGCAACATTCGAGCATTGAGTAATTGGAATCAAGGAATAACCAAAACAAGCCATCCTATTACTGACTGATCAGTACTAGCATGCAAGTCTACAAGCCCATACAACAGGCATATAAAGGCATCTCTTCTATCATCCAATCATACAAATCCTGAGCAGATCCTTAGCCCTAATCTAGCATGCGATTCATAGATTCTTAATTCAAAGCACAACACAAGACATGTATAGGTATTTCGGGAAAACTTACTTGAGCTCGGTTGATTGCATGCACCACACCCCTTTCTTTCATTAGAAAAAGAAGCTCCTTTTTATGAAAATTTGCCAAAACCTTTATTTGAGTTCAGACATACCCGAGGGTACGCCTGAGTCCCTCAAACCAAGACTCTGATACCAACTTGTAACGTCCCAAATTTAAAAAACAAATTTTTTTGTTTTCATATTATATAAAACATTAACCAAACGTACATGCCCATTAAGCACTTCTCCCGAGGGTATACTCAAACGCGTACGCACAACGTACACTTGCGTATGCCAAGCATACGTGCCCATTAAGCACGTTTTCCTTTAAGCACTTAATGCTTGCAACCAGACGTACAAACTTCATATCTAAGCCTTAGGGAAAGTCTTAGTTATAAATTCATTAACTTGGAGCCTTTACATGGCTCAAATGAACTCAAACTCTAGATTTAGCATTCTACTTTTGCCAAATGAACATAAACACGTGCATGGTTGATCCACAACCATCAAGATATTAACTTTATGGACTAAGGGCCTCAGAAGCATCAAGAGAAGCAACTCCTAACTTTTGGAGTGGAAGAAACCCACTAGATCTCTTTCATATGAGTAAAAAGTGACCAAAACTCCATAAAGACTAGATCTAAGCATACAGTGAGCAAGTTCCAAGTTTTATACCTCAATCAAGCTGAAAATGATGAGTAGAATCTAGATCCACAAGCTCTCCTTTGACCAAAGCTCCTTCTTCAAAACTCTTCTTCCTTAAAGCTCACCAACACACACTAAAACACACACAAAGATGGTCAACTCTTCTCTGGAGGGGTTAGGGTTTCGAAATGAGGCTCAAAGGGTAATGAAGGCTGAGAAATGAGGGGATAATGGGTCATGATGTTGCTTAAATAAGGTCCAAACCCTAAGATTTAGGATTTGTCCCCTGGTTGCGTACGCCCAACGTACTCCCACTTTTTCGAAAATGGCAACAATGCCCCCCAGGGACCAAATTTGCAAACTATTTACATACCAAGGGTTAAAAATGAAAAGTACCTTGAATCGGGTGTTACACACTCATTCATTACATTCAAAAGGTGTCCAGGTATCAAAAAGTGTTTCTAAACAACATCAGAGTAATGGTCACATTAAACGTGAGGAATCTCAACTAGATACGATGCAATCATGCCGGCCCCTTCCCTTTGAAACTGGAAGTACCTGAAAACATTTAAATATAAAACATAAGCACAAAGCTTAGTGAGTTCCCTAAAATACCACATACCATACATATAATTTCCATAATCTTACATCCAAATGTCATGGGCTACCCCAATAGTCTTTCCTAGAAATGCCATGGGCTACCCCCATGGTCTAACATCCAAGTGTCATGGGCTATGCCCATGGTCTTTCATGCAACTGTCATGGGCTACCCTCATGATCTTTCATACAGTTTCCATGGGCTACCCCACGGTCTTTCATATAGTTTCCATAGGATACCTCCATGGTCTTCAATGCAAGTATCACAAAGACAACTAGCATCCTACATACTATAGTGTGAAGATTAACCTTAAAAGTGTCGTAAACAACTAACAAGCTCTCGCAGACTAAGAACGGGTACTACACACCACCTAATAAATCATACAGAGTGAACCCTTAGTCTTCCTTCTAAAACTAGCCAATTGACCAAAAGTCAACCAAGTCAAAAAGTCAACACTCGAAGTCAACGGCCAAAGTTAACTTTAGGAGGTTGTCATGTCATGGCAGCTAATCATCAAAATTGTCAGGAATCCTCACTCGCCACGTCGTGCCGTCGAACCACATCATGGTTTTTGGGCATGGACAACTTAATGGGTTTATATCTTAATCCATTAAGCTCTCAACTCATCGTCTACAAAAAACTTATAGGCACCTAAATAATCCCTAAAAATTTAAACTTTATGTACATGCATGCCCCATGCATATCCTTTCCCAAATCTAGGTCAAAAGATGAATTATGACCTAAAATTTCATGCAAGCACCCTAAACCACAACCACATCCTAGATCTATGAGATATAATGCTCTTGGGACTCAGAGAAATCATAAAGTTGCAAACTTTATCTCTTCTACTCTTTCTAACTTCACTAATAAGGCAAAAATATGGCATAAAGTCTAGATCCAAGAAGCATACAACAAAAACGTGAGAGCTTGAGTATTTACAAGAAGTCCAAAAGCGGCACACAAGGAAGATAAAGGATTGCTTGGAGAAACTAAGCACCAAAACTTATTCTTCTGACTTCAAAACCACCAAAAGCTTGCAAAATGAGCTCAAAAGCTTCAAAAAGGCTAGGGTTTGGCCAAAGGGTCATTTGGAGGTGATGGATGTTGAGGGTGGAGGAAACCCAAGCCATAACTTCCTTTAAAAAGGGCCTTGAGCCTGAAAAATTAGGGTTTGATGTCATACAGGCCCCACATCATGGCTAAGATAGTGCTACGTCGTGGGAGGCTAAATGAATTGCACGATCATTCGGGTCGTACCATGTCGTGGTGGTGCCTCCACTACGTCGTGGCCATCCAAAAGTCATAAACTACTTAAAGAATTCATACCTAGAAAAATCCGGATGTTACACCTCATGTAACGTCCCGATTTTCATAACAAAAATTTCAATATTTAATTCATATAAAATAACCATTTGTTAATATATCATCATAAAGTCCATTTTTCCAAAAATTTACATTCCAAAATCAGAGTATGATCATAAGGCAAAATCACAAAATATGAAGCTGTCAATGTGTATACGATCACGCCTTCACCTTCGCATGATCATCTGAGGTACCTGAAACATTTAATCCTCGACTGTAAGCCAAAGCTTAGTGAGTTCCCCAAAATACCACACACAAAAATATACATACAAGCAGACAAACATTAATTGGCCTTCAGTCCATGATTGGTCTGTCACTCTCGCCTACAATATAAGTTGGTCCCCACCTGGCCTTCAGCATAACACTGGTCCGCCCGAGTATCTTGGCCTACTGCGCAAAGCAGAACCGCCCTCAACCCACCATAAGATATGTCTATATATATAAGCAACAGACAAACAAACAATTTAACAACACAAACAACTGTCTAAACTAGTCTACCCGTCTAACAACTCACTACAAAATGTTCACATCATACAGAGGGCTCATACAGAGGGCTCATACCGTTCGCTATGTTACAACTGGTAGATCACCAAATGAATGCATAATTGTATGTAATCAAAGATAATATAGAAAACCAAACGGATTATCCCACTCTAGAGTCAGAACGAAACAAGGAACATGCAAGAAAGCCTAGATCAAGAGTTCTCAGGCTATCTTACATAAATACATACAATCCCTAAGACATCCACTACGACGATCAACAATCCTATCGATACTCTAATCAACACATCACTACACCTCTATATCCTATCATGCAAGGATATACATTGTAACATATAATATAGTGGGGGGACTGACCTGAGCTAAGTAGCAAAATCTCAATAGCAGCCACAACAACAAAATAGCTAATAGAAGCTACCTAATGAAAAATTGGAACCAATCCTTAGTCAAATACCCAATTCTACTCAAGTTTGACCAAAAGCCAACCTAGTTAAAAGTCAAAAGTCAGACCTCTACGCTCTAGCCAATCAATGACCGTGCCATGGCAGCTACTGTTGGATTAGGTGTCTAAGTCCATAACTAATTTTGGTATGTACTTGATTTGATTATGAGCATGGTCCTTTTGGGTTGCCTTCACTCATGCAACTTGATAGGATGACAAGAGGAGGGAGAGTAGAATTTATTATGTGAATAATAAATTGGTACTCAAAATGGTTTTATTTATATATTACAAGATTAATATATTATTTGGAAATCATATTATTTAACTAGTATTGATCAGAAATTAATTTGGATTAATTTAGTGGTCAAAAAAGACTGATTAAATAATTAGGGGACTGTTATGCAAATCATTGATAGTTGCATAATTTGGCTGATGGACTCCATGGAGTGGAGTGGACGAAATCCTATAGGGAAGCCCTATAGATTTCGTCCATGGGCTCTAAGGAAGGAGTTCATGGGCTGCTTGTTGCCTAAGTTAGGTATTAGGGTTTCCACTTGAAAACCCTAGCAGCCACAGCTATATATAGAACCCCATACAAGTGGATTTTCAGCCTAAGCATTCAAGAAAGAAACCCTAGCCGAAAATCCTTCTCTCCTATGTCATCCTCCTTGAATTGGGTGTTTGTGACTCCATTAGAGGTGCAACACTTGGGGCACTAGGCTTTCAGAAGTCAAGATCAAGAAGGATTAAACTTGTTATTACTACATAATAAGAGAGGTAAAGTTTCTAAGCCTAATCATATGTGATTTTCGATATATGTATGCTAGTCATAGGGTTATTGCTTTGGTATTCATAGTTGTATGTTCAAATTAGAAAACCTAGATCCAAATCAATTAGGGTTGCATGTACACCATAGGAATGATGTTATGCTCAAAACCAACAGTGGTATCAGAGCCTAGGTCGTTTTTCTATTGAATAGATGCAAAAGTGAACTGCCAAAGGATCAAAAAGTCGAAATCTTTGCTATTTGACAAGTCTACTCGACAAGTCCATGTATGGACTCGACGAGTTGCATGAACTCAACGAGTTCCATAACGGACTCGACGAGTCCAAGGGTCTGGTGCCGGGATTTTGGAATTTTTGGCCAGTTTTTGATTAGGAAAATTACCAAAACTCATTTTTCTTGCCTAAAATCGATTTTTATGATTGGTATGAGATATCCTTATCAAAATTGGTGGATTTGGTTAAATATGGATAATATAGGATTATTATGATTCTAATATTTAACCTAGTAATTTTGAAAAAGTTTTAAATTACACCCTTTAGGTTTTATAGTTTAAATTTGGAATTAAAAGTTTTAGTTTTTGAAATTTAAATAGTTAAACCCTAATATTTTGAAATGTTTCAAAATTTGTCCTCAAGTTTTGGAATTTAAAGTTTAATTAAAAGGTATTAATTTTGAAATATTAAATTCTAAAACCCTAGTGTTTTTGAAAAGTTCAAATTACACCCTTATGGATCTTAATAAATTAATTAAGTGTTTAATTAAAAGAGAAAATTAATATATCCATAATAATATGGTTTAAGTTTAATTAAATTAAAAGTCTAATTTATTAATAGTTTAAACCACTTAGTATTTTAAATGTATAAAATACATCCTTATACTATATAAAATTAAAGGTCTAATATATTATATATGTATGAGTAAAAGGCCAGTCTTACCCTTAGTAGGCCTCATTCACGAAGCTGATCTATAAGGGGTGTTTAAGGAAGTGACATGTAAAATGACCGTCATTGGGTATCCACTCTTACCCACCGCACCCTTGACTAGTGGAGGGTCGTTAGCCGAACGGGTAGGATAGGACACAACCTTTCATTATAAGTATAATGAAATACGAAGTAACTAAACACTTTTATAAATTCCCAAATCTTAGTTACTTTAGGAAAAATGTGAATTTGGTGCTAATCCATGAAAAATGTGGAGCGTGTGTGGTTAACCGGCACACTAATATGGGACCAATCAAGGATGGAAATGGGTAGCTCGTATATTTTCATAGATCAATGGAGCGTGTGTGGTTAACCGGCACATTGATTAAGTGATAAACATCTTCGAGAGTACCAAGCTAATTTGGATGGTTATTCACACCTTGTTTGTTATCCTCGGTATCCTAGTCACAAACTTGAAGGGCATAATCGTGATTAAACATGCCATTGAAAAGTTCAATGAATCTCAAAATATCTAGTAATTTCAATTCATTTAAAACCTAATTTTTCATTCATTTTTCATGGTGGAAATTGGTAAATCGGGACGCAGCAACCGTGGCGGCTAGAGACGATAACAACAGCGTAAAAACGAAAGAAGAGAGGAGGGAGATGGTGGCATCGACTACGAGTCGGAAAAGAAGTGGGAGCGTAGGTTTCGCCGTCCGTGGTTTCACCGATCAACATAGCAGCAGCGCAATCGGTGGTCTCGGTCTTCGGCTGTGGTGGTCGCACCTCCACCGGAAACGACCACAACAGCTTCGTTCCCGGTTCTCCCATCGGCTTTCGGTATCTCCGGACATGGCAGACGTTGTTGGGGTCTTAGCTGGTCGGAGCATTAAGCTAGTCGGGGGAAAAAGGATGGTGGCGGCCTGTTGAAGATGAGAGGGAGGTATAAGGGTGGCGGTTGCTATAGAGATTAGGGTTAGGGTTAGGCGGGTGAAGAAATATAAACCCGGTTCTACAATATTTTTCCCATAACAACACAAATGTTCCCTCCTTGTATTATCTCTTTCAGAATACATCCCTAATTTACCATTTACACCCCTCCTTTTGGAAATACTTACAACTTAAATCCTACATCTTTCCAATCAGCCCCTACTTCTGAAATGCCTTTCAAAATAAGACCAGGATTTACACTTTAACCCTCGGCAATCAAAATTATATCATTTGGCTCCCCGAAACCAATACCCCACTATTTATTATTTGATTTTAGGCTATAATAATATAAAATAATAATAAAATTACTTCTCAGGGTTCCTGATTTATTATTTAATTATTCTACTTGAAACGGGATTTTACAACTCTCCCCCACTTAAATTTGATTTCGTCCTCGAAATCGTTTCTTATCATTCCTTACACGCCAAACACTTGAATTACTTGGCTCCAACCTTGAGCATAACTCTAGCCTCTCCAAGGCAACCATGTCCAACCCAAGCAGGGTCCTAAAACCAGGAAAATAAGCAAATCTCTTACAATATGATCACGTTTACTCAATCCGAAATCTGGAGTCTCAAGATGGTATGTCTCCTTGACAGACCACCTACTCTGAATTATTGCCGAGTTCATAGCACTTATCTCCCAACTAGCTACTCAACTGCTTATGACCTGGGATTCCCACCCGATAACGAATCACCAATCCCACACCGCTACCTATAATTCTCTTCTTGACAAGAGATTAGGTACTCCTTCAAGAGAAATTCGTTCTGATAACCAATTCCCAACGATATAATGAATAACGAGATGTAAACTGGGTGATAAACCCTCTTGGATCAACATAAAGATGTTTCCTTTGGTTCCTGAATCACATACACATAATGACCGGCTCATAAGCTCAAACACTCATACCTGGCCCAATCAGCCTCGGGATGGAATACCAGGCATGCCCACGACGGGTCCAGTCATCCTCAGGATGGACTACCCTCGTACTCTACACATGTTTGGCCCAATCAACCCTCGGGTTGGAATACCAAACATGTTAAGTCCAATCAATCATAGGGTCCGGTCATCCTCGGGATGGAATACCCTAGATCACAAGACCATTATATACGAACTCGGGTCTAAACTCATAACTTGGGGTTCAAGGACCTGCCCTTGTATTCCTCCCAAAATCTTCTGGTTCCTCGCGGCCGATTACGGCTCACCCGAGCCTCAACATTGTGTCCATTCTGAAAGTGCTCAAACGGAAGAAATAGACTACTAAGATCACCAGGCCCACAGCCTATGACTGGGATACCCCCACATGGCCCTCAGCATAGGTCTGGATTGCCTCTGAGCCCACAACATGAGTCTGGTATGCCCCACCTGGCCCTCAGCTCATGACTGGAATGCTCCTGATAAACTATCAACCTTGTCCAAAAGAAAAAACTTAACCCACGTCCTTCACACACCAACCAGTGCCACGATGCTGAAATCCCACCATGCATGATTCACTTATATTATAAGTTGCTATCCAAGCAAACTCCTACAACTCACGATCCCATATGACCCTAGAATAGTATGATAGCCGAACTCTGAATCCAATTGTAAACTACATCCCAAACCTGATCAAGCACGTAAGACGAACCAACCCTATTGCCATCTTGAACACCCACAGATACACACGAAGAATCACTACCATGCACATATTTGGGAATCCCTAACTCTATATTTACTCGCCAAAAAGCCCAAACTAGATTGAGACTGATCTGATTCTATTAATACCCAAGCTAGTCCGAGAAAACTTCCACAATTATCCCGAAGGTTACCGAAACACGAGTCTGATACTAATCAAATTCTATATCACCTTTGGGGAGAAACATACCCCAAAGACTTAGGGAACATAACACACTGCATAAGGGAATAGGTGACACGCTCCTAGCTCGCAACTGTCGCCTTTTGAACCCTATTCGGAGAATTCCTGCTCCCTGAGGGTTCACCACTTAATGTCTGTCCGACCATTCTGGAAACCATAATCTGAGCAGCAACAGACAAAACCTTCAATGGCTGATGCTCAACTTGAGAATTGCCAATTCTCCCCCACTTAGAACACTAACCACCACCCACTGGTGTGAAGCCCAACATAACTTAGCCGACAGTTCCCGATTCTTGAATGATCCCACCCTCAAATCTTGAAGTACAAAGGTAGATGCTCTACTAATACTTTAGCAACAAGCTATTTCCCCTTGGTGCTCTCATACGCCGATCAATAACGATTACTGAAAACCATTGAATCCTGACAATGTCGAATAACCATCATATGGGACTCTGTCCGCAAACCTCCCATATAATACCCTTCTTCCCAAAGTTCTCCAACAAATCTCCCGCTCTCAGCTTTAGAAATCATATCATTCAGGGTCTCGCACCCTGACCCACTCACCAGCTCAATCCTCCACAACTGAACTGCAGTAGCTGAAACAACCTTTGCCCTAATCTTGGCACAATTGCTCCCCAGACATAGTTTACAATCCCAAGAGTGCAATAGATCGCACAATCAACCCATACCGTCCGATACAAGAGATCCAAGGCGAACTGGACCTCCACATACTTATGTCGCATCGACCCACCCGTGCTTACCAGCGCTGAACTACTGTCGCCAATCCCGACGACCAACTTGAAGGGTTTTAGTATAATACAACATCCTATGGTGTACATGCAACCCTAAATACCTTGGATCTTTGTTTTCTCTATTATACATGCAATTATGAACTTTCCAAGGTATTACCCTATCTAGCATACAATACTTGATACTTGGGTAATCAAATGGATAGAATACATACCTTTGTTTGATGTAGCTTGTCTCCATGAAGCTTGAGTGCCTAGTGCCCCAAGTGTGACACCTCAAATGGTTCACACAACACCAAATGCACATGGAATGACTTGAGAGAAATGGAACACTCCTTGAAATCGTCTAGCCCTCATATTCACACATTAGTGCACGATTTCTTGAGCCATGGGATTCTTTTATATGGTGGCTATTAGGGTTACACCATGTAACTCATAACTTTACCCATTCCTTATGCTCCATGGATTTTAACCTCCATGGAGTATCCATGGGTCACCCCATGGACTTAGTCCAACATAAGGAATCTGGGATCACAAGCCCACATATATAAGAATGAATGATTTACACAATCAACCCATATATTTAATTAGTCTCCTTTTGATCACTTAATTAATTCCAAATTAATTCTTGATCAATACTAATTAAATAACCTTATTAATATATTAGAACTTATAATATATTAACCAACCTTAAGTGTTATTTCTCTCATTATAGTCTATCCAAATGCATGATGCCATGCAACCCAAATGGACCATGCCGGGTCGGGTCAAGTCTTACCAATTATAGTTATGGACTTAGACATTAATCCAACACAACTGACCCCGAGCTGGAATACAACCTGATCCTGGGTCACAAACTTGCTCAATCCTTTGAGCTCGTAAACTGAAAGGGCACCATCCTTGACCTGGGAAACGACATTCCAATCCTATCAATTAACCATTCTAATTCCAGCTTCATAACTCCAACTGAACATAATCCTTACTCCCTTCCGGAGTCCACGCAACTCACATTCCGGCCTCGAGCAAAACCCCCGAAGCCTCAAATCTAGAACTCATGTGCTAGACTCTCCCGCTTAACTTGCGGAATGTAACAAGTACAGAACATCTCCCTGATCCCAAGTAACTGCAGCCCTCTGCTCATCAGAATATGTCCCAGTAACAAGTCCCGATACTGGAAAGCTTGACCAGCTCCTCCCCCTGTCGTTGTTACAGCTGCTGAAGCTGTTGCGGCAGCCGTCTCAGCAATGGATGCATAGCGCTCGTCGAAATACTCAACCATGGCGGTCTTGATAGACCCAACCATCCCCGGAATCTGACCCCGGACAATCTCCCTGATACGATCCTCTAACAACACTGGCATATCCTGGCTGCCAGCTCCCAATCCTGATCCGGATCAGGTCGCAAAATGTATCGTAATCATCATTCTGATAATACATCAGAAAGATCTCTAGTAACCTATATGATGACAGGAACCAACTCCCAACTAACCCCAGGGGTTGTGACTTCCTTGCTACGCGTATGGGTCATGTGCTTTCAGTAGTATGGGCCCCTACTACCTTCCACACCTACCCATATTTGTCTCAAGTATTACCACAACGCCCTAACTGAATACACAACATGGCGAGCGCTCAATCCTCACTCCTTGAGGAATGCTAAATATCTCATAACTGGCCTCCCGGCCTCACACAACCCACCCATCCATGAAACTTCCACCAACACTGCAGCACTAGTGTATGCTAGCCATACATGACGCTGGACCCTATAGACTTTCGAATATCCAATCCTACCCTAAGCTCCCAATCAAACAAGAACAGAACATAAGGCCAAATCAAACATTCTTAGGCTATAAGATCTTAGTTATGTATAACCGTGATGCATACACTAAGCAACTACAGTAATGATGTCAATCTCATATAAAGGAGACCCTAGGCCAGCAGGCATCATGTAATCAGGCAATTGTATCATGCAATTCCTGAAGATCCCTAGCCTAGTACTAACATGCTGTTATAACATATCTCATAATCAAATAACTTGTATGGTATTTTGGGGTCTACTTACTGGCTCCGGCTGATCGTACACCATGCATCCTCCTTTACTTATTTTGAAAACCATTTTAGAATTCATTTTGAAAATCCTTTGCTTGATTTGAGACTGGAGTCACACGAGTGTTCCTCCAATTCACTCAAACCAAGGCTCTGATACCAACTTGTAACACCCAAAAATTCAAGCCAATTTAAACTTTTTAAAACATTTCAAAATCATTAATTATTACAAACTTGTTTTCAAAACGTATTATATCAGACTATCCCAGAAACAAAGTCATAAAAAGTGAGGAGTTGTACGATCACGCCTTTGCCTTGCCACGATCCCCTGATGTACCTGAAACAATAAACTGAAAACTGTAAGCCTGAAAGCTTAGTGAGTTACCTCCAAAATACCGATACACATACAGTCCACATAACCATGTCAGCAATAACATATCATAACAAACTGAACAGAACAGCACATAACGGGTCCACAGCCCTACAGACTGTAATACCCACGAGCCCACAATACGAGTCTCCCTCAGCCCGTAACTGGAATGCTCCCGAGCCCACAGTACGATTCTCCCTTAGCCCGTAACTGGAATGCTCCTAGGGTTTGTTGGCTACCGCACGAAGGCGTACAACCTCAACCCATCCCATATAACAAACACATAAATCATAAGAATCGAGCATGCAATAATCATATAACATCACCGGTAGTCCTACAGACCTACCTAACAGGCATATCCACTAGCATGTAACACTAAGTCATACTCAGCATCTAACACAGCTCAAGATAACATATCAAATGGGCCGGCCTTGGTGCCTTAGACCCCTTAGTATAGTGAGGATAACTCACCTCAAAATGCTGAAGTCCCGTAGACACAATCTCATCTGCTCGATGACAGATTCCCGAACTGTCAATATCAAAACATCACCCAATTAATAATTGGGTTCCAAGCCCCAGGTCCAACTCATACTATAAAAGCCCAAAAGCCAAGTAATGGGCCAAAGCCCAACATATGGCCCAACTTTTCAAATTGGGCCTAGACCTCTACATGGTCTTTCCTTAAGGCCCATCCAATTATTCTAATCCAATCCCCATGGCCCAATATTACATAATCATAAAGGCCCAACACAAAGTCCAAGTGAAATTAGGGTTTCACATAAAATGACAATTAGGGTTAAGTGTTTCTCACTTAACCCATTAAGGACTTAATCCATTAAGTTTATTCTTGCCTTAAGTTAGCTTGCCAATGATTATTATTTAATATTTCAAGTTATTAAATAATCTCGTGTGTGTGCCGATTAATTCTCAAGAATTAGAGTTTTATGCTATTAGGGTTTTCCAAACCCTAATTAGGGTTTCCTACCCAATACTAGCTCATTAGTCAATTGGTTGAGCATCTAGGTCACTTTGGGCCTTATTGAGCCCAATAGGGTTTTATTATGTCCATTGGGGTCTCTTTGGGCCCACTAGGGTTTCTTTTGGCCCATTAGGGTTTAGTGGTCCCTTGTCCAAACATCCAAACGAGTCACAAACCAAACAAGGCACATCGCCACCCGACACGGCGGCCAGTGGCGGCAGGAGGCGGCAGCCACCACCTCACGGTGGTGGTTACAGATTTTCTTTTGATTATTCCCACACTATTACAACTTTACAGCAATACTCAACACACACACACAAAATACACTCACACTAATTACACACACACATACTAATAATACACACACTAAGCAACATACACACCCTCCATGGCGGTCTTGAGGCGGCAGCCACCATGGCCGGCGGCCATGGTGGTTTTTCCTTGACTTTTCTCCGGCAGCAACAACCCGAGACATCCAAGCTTGCGAGACACGCTGAAACACACACCCACTACACGCACACACGCCCCTATTGCCCGGAAAGTAAACCCAACACCCACTGAGGTGGGTGGAGAAGGCGACAGTAGCACAAGAAAACGGCGACGACAGCGGCTTATTGGCGGCGGATGGCGTCAGGACGCAACAACTGTGGCGGCTAGAGACGATAACAACAGCGGCAAAACGAAAGAAGAGAGTAGGGAGATGATGGCATCGAATACGAGTCGGAAAAGAAGTGGGAGCGTAGGTTTCGTCGTCCGTGGTTTCACCAATCAACAGAGCAGCAGCGCAATCGGTGGTCTCGGTCTTCGGCTGTGGTGGTCGCACCTCCACCGGAAACGACCACAGCATCTTCGTTCCCGGTTCGCCCATCAGCTTTCGGTATCTCCGGACATGGCAGACGTTGTTGGGGTCTTAGCTGGTCAGAGCATCAAGCTAGTCGGGGGGGGGGGGGGGGGGGGAAGGATGGCGGCGGCCGGTTGAAGATGAGAGGGAGGTATAAGGGTGGCGGCTGCTATAGAGATTAGGGTTAGGGTTAGGCGGGTGAAGAAGTATATACCCGGTTCTACAATATTTTTCCCATAACAACACAAATGGTCCCTCCTTGTATTATCTCTTTCAGAATAAATCCCTAATTTACCATTTACACCCTTCCTTTTGGAAATACTTACAACTTAAATCCTACATCTTTCCAATCAGCCCCTACTTCTGAAATGCCTTTCAAAATAAGACCAGGATTTACACTTTAACCCTCGGCAATCAAAATTATATCATTTGGCTCCCCGAAACCAATACCCCACTATTTATTATTTGATTTTGGGCTATAATAATATGAAATAATAATAAAATTACTTCTCAGGGTTCCTGATTTATTATTTAATTATTCTACTTGAAACGGGATGTTACACATATGCTATAATATTCAACCGTTCTGATTTTCCAAATGCCTAGGGCATTAAGAGGGATAAAGGACCAGAACCGGATATGACTAAAATAATTAAACAACTATCAATGACGATCTAAAGTTCGCTAAGGATTGGTTGCTTGTGGGCAGTTGGAAGTAAAGTATTGAATGGAACATATCGACATTATTATGAATAGATAGGATTCTATTTAAAATGAGTTGTCATATGGCAAATATGGAAATGTTTCCATAATGGGAGTTGAATATTAAGAATCTATGTGTAGCTTAGAAACTTTTATGCAAGAAGGATGTTCAAAGGAATGTACTTTGAATGTGATACTTCATATCTATAGAGTTGTCTTGTAACAATCTCCAATAGAGCACTTTGTAATTTCATTGGAAAAGTCTTTGTGACTTTGGTGCTATGACATTACAAAATGATCAATACATAAAATGTTAGAATCTAACATATTCTAATAGTGGCAAGAATTTGGTATTCTTACACTTGTAATAAGGATTAGAAATTGTGAAAGGAGCATCATTGGAAATGTGTACAATTGATTTATTTCATAAAGTAAGGACCATAGGTAAACATAGTGTGCATGCTTGGAGCATGGGATAACTATTGTTCCAATTCAAGTATTAAGTTGATTATCCGAAACATTATACAATGAATAATGTGTAATCAATATATTGATTAAATAATAAGTGTTTTATTTATACTCAAAAGTTTTGAGACCATATTGGATTCGATTATTCTTGTGTTTCACTTCGCATGTTTTGACTTCCCGAATAACTAGGTTATTCAAACATCCACAGTGAATCATACTTTGGAAGTAGGTAATGAGGTAAGACTGTCATAAATCCAACTGTAGATTGTCTAAAGCGTTTAGACATAGCAAAATTCTGCTACAGTATTCATGAGTGCTCCTTAAATAAGATTTGAGTATTGGATTAAACCCACGCTCACGTGAATCACTTCATGGATTTTATCATGAGTGATTGTGAGACGATAATATCTTATATTCTTGAAACGGAGAGATACGAGTTGTTGTTTGCGAGTCGGTTGCACATTGATAATACGTAAACGCATCAGTAACTTGATGTTATAAAATGTATTCTTGTGTGTGATTTGATGAGTAAATAGTGCAAGCATATGAGTCGACGTTTATTCGTTCCTTTTACCCTAAGAGGATAAAAGTGATATCTGTGGGCCCCTCGATGATTTAGTGATGACAACCCTAAGTGCTTGGCCAAGTCGGGACTGATTTGATTTGTTCAATTAGTCAGTTGTCATAAATCAGAAATCGGGAAACAACATATAGATAGAGAGAATGATTATAATCCATGTCTCATGTCTATACGATATCCATAATGGACGAATATATGATCCCTTATCTAAAGGACGTATTACTGATAAGATCAGAGTTCGACAACGGCTTTTGAAAGCTACAATTGCTAATCAGATTTTGAAGTTGTGCGCAATAATAGTTATTAGACTTATCCAAGTGGGAGACTGTTGGATTAGGTGTCTAAGCCCATAACTATTTTTGGTATGTACTTGATTTGATTATGAGCATGGTCATTTTGGGTTGCCTTCACTCATGCAACTTGAGAGGATGACAAGAGGAGAGAGAGTATAATTTATAATGTGAATAAGAAATTGGTACTCAAAATAGTTTTATTTATATACTACACGATTAATATATTATTTGGAAATCATATTATTTAATTAGTATTGATCAGAAATTAATTTGGAATTAATTTAGTGGTCAAAAGAGACCGATTAATAATTAAGGGACTGTTATGCAAATCATTGATAGTTGCATAATTGGGCTAATGAACTCCATAGAGTGGAGTGGACGAAATCCTATAGGGAAGCCCTATAGATTTCGTCCATGGGCTCTAAGGAAAGAGTTCATGGGCTGCTTGTTGCCTAAGTTAGGTATTAGGGTTTCCACATGAAACCCTAGCAGCCACAACTATATATAGAACCCCATACAAGGGGATTTTCGGCCTAATCATTCAAGAAAGAAACCTTAGCCAAAAATCCTTCTCTCCTAAGTCATCCTCCTTGCATTGGGTGTTTGTGACTCCATTAGAGGTGCAACACTTGGGGCACTAGGCTTTCGGAAGTCAAGATCAAGAAGTATTAAACTTGTTATTACTACATAACAAGAGAGGTAAAGTTCCCAACACTAATCATATGTGATTTTCGATATATGTATGCTAGTCATAGGGTTATTGCTTTGGTATTCATAGTTGTATGTTCAAATTAGAAAACCTAGATCCAAAGTAATTAGGGTTACATGTACACCATATGAATGATGTTATGCTCAAAACCAACAGCTACATGTTAGGACATTCGTTGTGGAAGCTCATCACTACACTATGGCCAACCACCCACCACGCTATGGTGAACATCCAAAATGACTTAATAGATTAAGCATTTAATCCTTAATCTCTAGAGCTCTAAAGCTCAGATCTGGTGACTCTAATGGTCTTAATGGATAAAGTTTCCAAATTTATCCATTATCATTTCTCAATTGCACCCAAACTCCAAACATAACCTCAAAGTAAACCAAGACACTTACTTATCCTCAAGAGGGAGCATGTAACCATATCTTCTCTTCAACACTCAAATCTAGAAGTTACTTGGGTCACTTAAATGGTCCAGGAGTTGCTCAACTCCAAGGATATCTAAGAAAGGGACTCAAAATCACCTAAAAAGGTGCTAAAACTTAGATATTGGAAAGCAAAGGTTAAGGTTTAAGCTTTATATCTCTAATGACTCAAAAATTTGAAGTAGATGATGGATCTAATCCAGGTCCTTGATTCCTTGCGCCAAATGGTGTTCCTTCTCCCTCAAGCTTCACAAAATCAAGAGAACAAGATTAACAACCAAGTATCGAGGTTAGGGTTGAAAAGGGTAACGTTCTCAGAGGTTGGGGGATTCCAAATGAGGCAACCCTATGTGTTAGAGCCTTTAAATAAGGTTCACAACTCGGGGTCTATGGTTTGAACCCGGTCGTCACCACGTCGTTGCCAACCTTCGACCATGTTGTGGTAACTTAAATGACGAGACCATTTGAATGATATGGCCGCCCTGTGGTGTTCCTCCATCACTACGTCGCGACCAGTCAAAACCCCAAAACTTCAAGATTCCAAAATAATTAACCCAAAAGGACTATACTCGAAAAGCGAATCGGTTTATTTTTTATTTTTTGCTTTCTTTATGATTTTTTTTGTTTGTGGTTATAGTTTGATAAAATTGAACATATGATAATCTTTTGGAACTGAAATCGGTTTGTTTTTGGTTTGATGAAATACAAATATGATAATCTTATGGTTTATTTTTGTTTTGCTGAAACTTGATCTTTTGATGAAATACAAACATAAAAGGACCCTTCTTCTTTAGAATAAGGGATCGCCTCTCTCGCTATCTCAAATTCAACCCTAATTCTCTCATACAACTACTCACTAGACCGTCCAAGTCCCGTTCCGGGACCCCCTCCCGTATGACGACTAACGTCGGCTCTTTCTTTGCTGCGATTCTCGGGCTTAACTCAAGCGAAACCACCACAGATGGCGTTAAGCTCGAAGACATATCACAACATGTTGTAATTGAAAAAAAATGTAGGTATAAAGATATTTAGTCCCAATTTGGTAGCATCTTAATGCATCTTAATAGGATGCAGATCCAATCCCACATATTCAAAGCATTTGGCAGAATTGAATTTTGCATCTTTATCATTCACCAGCCTCTTATTGGGACATATTTCAAATTTTATCTGAATGAAATTAGGTGGTGTGTTTTCTATCTTTCCCTTCAAAACTTGTATTCGTTATTCCTTCCATCAAACACATGTCGCCTCCTACTGGCGGCCCTAGGGGCAGGACATGTGGATGGTGCAGTCTTATGGGGCCTCCAATCATAAGGGTCTTCAATCAAAAATGTCTTTTAATATTATATTACGAAATACTTAGACAACAAAAATAATAATACATTCATCATAAGTATAATTGCATACTACTAATATAATTCATGTTTGATTAACAATAAAAATTGGTTGGTTAAATATATAACTAATATCAATTAGAATTTAGATACCAATATAAAGAAATTTACGTATCCATGCTACTATCGAAAACATGAGTTTGATAAGACTTTTGAGATGTTGGTGCAATATTTGTTTAAACAAAACTTTTGAGAAAAAATCATTTTCACAAGAGTGACAGTGAGTTATCAAAATTAGTACACAAATTTTCACCTCAAGAATCATTCATGGCTCAATATTTTTTTATACATAATTGATCAAGCTATTAGTTCATTAGAGTGGAAGTTTGAGCGGTACAATTACTATGAAGACATTTTTGGTTTCTTATTTACAACAGATTAGTTGAAGTCGCTGGAAAACTACCAAAATCTTTGAGAGAGATTACAAAATGATTATATATTAGACATTGCTAGTGATGATTTATTTAACAAACTGGAATTATTATAAAAAAATTATCAATATTAAATTCATTAAATATGATAAAAACTTATCTAATATCTTGTCTATCATACAAAATAATATTGATTGTTTCCATTACCGTTGCATTAGCGGGAATAAGCCTTTCAAAACTAAAAGTTTTTAAAATATTATTTTCCATTTACCATATAACAAGAGCGATTAAATGTTTTGATTTTGATTTCCATTGAGAAAGAGATTGTTGAAAATATTTATTAAATGTTTTAATAATGCGTTGCATGTTTATCTTCTTTTATAAAATTATTTTGTTGTAATTTCTATTGATTACTTATGACTGAATACCAACATAAAATGCCTAGGTAGAAAACTTACGAGATGACTGTTATCAACTTTAAATTTTAATTTTAGCGGCAGATAATTTACATAATAACATTTTACATAAAAAAATATGGGGCCCCAACTTAATTTTTGTGCAATACCTTTGAAATTTTAGGCGCAAGCCTGCTTTTCCCTCCCTTCCTACTCCTACCTTGCCCTCGTGCTTGTCTGCATCATCGACGCCACCCTTTTCCATTGTCGGTGTCGCCCTCGCCTAAGTAAGAATCTGTTTTTTTTTGTCTTTCTTTCTTTATGATTTTTTTCCCTTTGTGGTTATGGTTTGTTTTTAATTTGCTAAAATCAAACATATGATAATCTTTTGAAACTAAAATCAGTTTGGTTTTGGTTTGTTGAAATCGACATCTGATAATCTTTTGGTTTGTTGAAATCGGACCTTCTAATTTTTTTTGCTATGAAATCGGAGATCTGATAAGTTGTTGGAACCGAAATTCGACTTATTTCTAAAATCGAACATCTACTTTTGAAATCAGGCATCTTGTAAGGTTTTTTTGCTTTTTATTTACTGAAATGTGTACTATGTAGAATACGTATCGTTTGCTGAAAACTGATGTTCTTTTGGTTTGTTGAAATTTAATGTGATTTGTGCTTTTGGTTTGTTGATTTTGTGTTTCTAGTGTGCTTTTCTATGCTTATTTTTATGATTCCCTTCCTGAAATCTAATGTTCTTTTGTTTGTTGAAATTTAATGTGATTTGTGCTTTTGGTTTTTGTGAAACCACTTACTTATTCAAGCATCTCTCTAGTTCAATTTTAATCATATAGAACTTGCCAAACATCACCTACAATATTTACCTTTTTTCTCATAATGTATGTATATATCATGTGTTCATTATTTTGTTTTGCGTCGCAACTCGCAAGTCAATTAATATATTGATATAATTTCAATAAATAATAATACCAGTTTTAAGTATAAGTTAAGATGGTCCAACTAAAAAGGAAAATCTCCAGAAAAGTCCTAAAATTTTACCATAATTTACGAAAAAGCCCCAAACTAAATTTTGTTTACGGAAAAGCATGAATTACCGGTAAAAATGGCGATTTGACCCTTTTTCCGGTTTACCAGTTTTATTACTTACTTGTTTCACTAAAGTCCCATTATTTTACCCTAATTTGCGAATAAGTCCCAAAATAAAATTTACTGATGATTTGGTCATTTTCTCTATGTAACATACATTTTTACCGGTTTTATTGTTGATGCGGACGCCTAGTCATTAAATGAGATGATGAGATAGATATGTTGAGTTATATAATGTTATGTTTAGCATAAAACTTGATATCCTGATGTATTGCGTATTTTTTTGGAACATAAAATGCATCCAACGAAGACTACAATAATTACATAAACTAACAACAACTGCGTTATTTTTTACGTTTATAAGAAATATCAAATTGTTTATCTAATCTTATGTAACCCAATATATCCATATCATCAAACATCAACTCATTTTTTGCCCTTTTTCTTTGAAACACACATTTTATCGGTTTCATTGCTGATGTAGATACATAGTCATAAATGAGCCGATGAGATGAATATCAAATTTTACAGTAAATGTAGCATTATATAATTCATCGTATACATCTTATCAACTAATTTAATGACTAGGTGACTAAGTCATCAATGAAACCGATAAAATGTATGTTACATGAAGAAAATGGTCAAATCATCAGTAAATTTTATTTTGGGACTTATTCGCAAATTATGGTAAAATAATGAGACTTTAGTGAAACAGGTAAGTAATAAAACCGGTAAACCGGAAAAAATGGGTCAAATCGCGATTTTTACCGGTAATTCATGCTTTTTCGTAAACAAAATTTAGTTTGAGACTTTTTCGTAAATTAGAATAAAATTTTAGGACTTTTTTAGAGATTTCCAAACTAAAAAAAGTATAAGTTAACATTAAAATATCATAATAACTAATTTTAAAGAATTTTGGTGAAGAAAGGTGACAGATGGACAGAAATATATGGTGGTTAATACAAATGGATGGAGGAGACAGGTTCGTTAAGACTTAATTAACTGCCCATTTGGACCCACTCTTATCCTTTGACCCAAAGACTTTGACCTCTCGTTCTTTTTTTTTTCTTAATTTTTCAATTTTAAATCAACTATTTTTTTTGTTCATATAAATTACTATTATGATATGTTAGATTTTGAATGTTCCGAATATCAGTAGAATACTTGTATAATTTTAAGGATTGTGTACATTAAACATCTTTCAAAATTTGTGATTTCAAAAATATTGCCTGAAAATATCATAAAATCAGACTTGGGATAATCTAAGAAACAATAAATCCAGATTTTATGAAAAAAACTTAGATTTCAACATATAATACATTGGTTTGTTTGTGTTCTGTAGAGACAATGATCGCAAAGAGAAAAAATAGTTTTCTCGTATGCTCGTATCTTTCTGCAACGTTAACATCTTGATTATATACCAAGATGGCGACAGTTATGAAGAATAACTACGCATCTACGCCCTTTTGTAATGAACACAAACATTAGGTTTCGGGTTAGATAATCCGGTTTGGCCTATTTTTCTTATATGAGTTATTTTTCGAGTCAAGTCGCTGCCCCACACCCCGCAAGGGAGGTCTCCTTGACCCTCACCTGGTCAGCAGGCACGGAACCCCACCAAGGGCGATGTCCCTTCAAACCCCACTAGAGGTCACTTGTCCCGTATATTATGTTCCCGAGTCTTTTTAAGTTATCCAAATGTCCATTTTGTATCTTTTGTCTCGGAATATAACCAAAAGATATTCGGTTTGTCTCAAATAGAATCTTGACTACACTAAAATATTAATGGTACTAAAATCAACAACAAGACCTTAAAATGTTTTTTTTTTCAAACCATGCTACACCAAGACAACTGGTGCACCTCAGAAATTTATACAAACGAAAGGCATAAATTAATAAACTAATTATACAATTCAAAAATTCAAAAAATATTTTATGTATTAAAATCAGTGTATTCAAATGAAGATAGCCGATCAGCAAAATAAACCAACTATTTTGAAACCGGCAGGTTGGAGCAAGTGATTCTTGAAAGTTTTTTATTGGAAAATTCTCAATTTTGAATTATTTTTTATCAAAGATGTATACAAACAAGGATTATTCGTTTTTATTTGTTTTGATTCAGAGAATGAGATACATGATAAGTCCCTTTCCTCCGTGTTTTACGTGGGCCATGACATTTCAAACCTTTTTTGACTATTCTTTCTTCCCATTATAAAATTATTATGATATAATCATATTTAATTGTATTAGTTTATTATATCCATACATGGATGGCTAGTGTTTAATATTTGGTGGTTCTAATTTCGTCTTCATTCAGATCGAATTCTTATATTTAATTTCTGAATTAGAGTTTTCAAACAAAACCGTATGGCCAATATATATATATATATATATATATATATATATATATATATATATATATATATATATATATATATATATATTAGGGATTCACTAAAAGTCTAAAACAGACAAAACAGGATATGTTATTCACATAATGACATTCTTTAACAATTATCAAAAGAACGTACATATTTTGTAATGTGTACCCTTGTACTTTTGTGAATTTACATTATGAATTCATTTGTGATTTATTAAAATATATCATATTTTACTAAATAATAAATATTATCTTCAAATAAGTTCTTTTGTGAAATTTCATAATTCTTTTATTCATTATACAAAAATTGTCTTCGCTTATTCATTTTTCACTTAGGTGCTTTTCTTGAAAATATATGATGATTAAAATTTTCAAATTGTACAAACAACAAACAAGTTCTCCCCCTTTATGAAATGACATTATATTGCCCAAGATACTAGTCATTTCACAAATAAAAGCTTTTATGAAAAAATTATTAATTTATTTACAAGTTTGTTGTTTGCATTTATTATTATTATTATTATTATTATTTTTGGAACAATAAATTTATTCAATCAGTATGTTTGTTATGCCTTCTAAAATATTAGACTCGGTCCGCTATTATCACCTAATTTGGTCCAGAAGCAAAATGTGAAGGATTGGGAACAACTTTGTTATCTCCATTTTGGCTAACTAATCGCAAGAACATAGACAAAGGACAGAAGAACGATGCGCACACAGCCTCCGCCTCCACAACGTATGTAACATCTCGGTTTCCAGGTAATTACACTTTTGATCCTTATTATGAGATTTGTTTGCAAAAATACTCCCATGTGTCATTATCATAAAACCCGTGGGCTGATGGCGTACGCTGGGAGTACGTGGTTGGAGGCCAAACCCTAATATTTAGGGTTTGGACCCTATTTACACATCCTTAACTCTTAAGACCTTCTTCACTCACCAGCCTCTATCAACATTTTTCGTACCTAGAAAACCCTAATCCATTTAAGAGCATCCTTGAGCCATTAGTGTGTGTTTTGGTGTTCTTAGAGGAAGGGGAAGGAAATGAGAGCATCTTGGAACCTTGGATCTGGAAGTTTTGCACCCTTCTCCATCTCTAGAAGGTATAAAGTTTATACCTCGATGCTTATATGCTTTTGTCCCCAAACTATGGTGTTCTTTTGTATGATGCTATTATATGCTTTTGTCCCCAAACTATGGTGTTCTTGAGTATGGCATGCTCTAGACCAAATGGGTTGTCCTTTTGGATGTTTTGCAGTGTTTAGAGTTATAAAAATGTAACATTGGTCCCTTATTCTCTTCCATGCAAATGTTAAAGAGCTTAAGAGCTTAAGACAAGTTAGGGTTTTGGTCTTGGGCATTTTCTAGACATGCAAACTCATAAAGATTGAAACCTTATGGTTTGGAATGATATTTGGGGGCTAGATCTACATTTGGACGAAAGGACTTAAATAAATAAACACTTAATGGGAAAGTCACCATTTGGTCGAGTACGTTAGGCGTACTTTTGAGCACGTCGGATGTACTCCCTCAGTATCCCCGATCTCGATCTTGAGTACGCTAAGCGTACATGCTGAGGACGTTGGGCGTACTCACCCTGAGTCAACTTGGTTGACTTTTTGACCTTTGACCTTGACCAGATTTTGACCAAGTTTGACCTATGGGTATTTTGAGTTATGGTCGAGTTTGGTCACTATTGGATGTATAGATGACCGGTAGAGCTGACTTTCAGAGCAGTGTCCTGTTCAGCTATCTTTTCAGACTAAGAGGTGAGTTTTCCTCACTATACTTGTGGGTCGAAGGCACCAATTTCGACCCACTAGGTTATGTAGCCTGATATATAGGATGTTGTTAAGGTGTAGCAATCTGTTAGATTCGTATCTTGGTATATAGGATGTCATTATGTTGTAGTGATCTGTTAGATCTATATCCTGGTGTATATGATGTACTATGTGGTAGTGATCTATAGATCTGCCCGTTGCCTGTTTATTGTTTATATGTTTATATGTTGCATATGTCGACATAATATGGTTTGGGGTTGAGGCTTTACTTATATGTGTGTGAGCCAACAGAACAGGGGTAATCGAGCCTGATGGCTGTGGACCTGAGGGTATGCCAGTCAGGCGACTGATTGGACCCGCTGTATAGTGGCATTCCAGTCTGATGATTGATTGGGCCGAGGGTAATCCAGCACGATGGCTGTGAACCTGAAGGTATTCCAGTCTGATGACTGAATGGACATAGCATACAGGATTGTACATGTTATATATGTTATGTGTGGTACTTTGGGGGAACTCACTAAGCGTTGGCTTACAGTTTCAGTTTATTGTTTCAGGTACTTCAGACGATCGTGAGAAAGCAAAGGCGTGATCTTGCACATCCTCTTGGTTTTATGATTTTGGATTTTGGAATACTATGATTATGACTATTATTCTTGGAAACATTGTTTTGTAATAATCGTGGTCGTTGGATAGGTTTTGAAAAATTGAAAATTTTACTCTGATTTTTAGGATGTTACAACTTATTCCTCCTCCCCCCGTCGTCGTCTTCCTTAGGTGTGATTTTATTTTTGAATCGATTTCTTTCAATCGTTCAATCAAGCTTGATGAATCGCTTTTTACAAAAAAAAATGTTTGTTCATTCAAGCTTTCTTCCAGCTTTTTAAGTTAACCGTTGTGAACATTTTCTTTTAAATTCGTTATCTCCATTTTGGTTTTTCTGTTTTGATGAATATGTGTAATGCCCCGTTTATTTAAATAAATTAATAAATGTAATTCTCGGACTAATTTGTGAAGAATTTTCATAGTCGGGAGCTGTTTAGTAAATTATGGAGTTGATTTGAGAAGAATTTTAGAAGCGAGGGTATGTTTGGTAATTATTAGGACTTATTATGAAAGGGAATTATGGAATCAGGGGAAAAAGGATAAATATTGGATTTAATTTGAAAAGATCCCATGGGGAGGGACCAGGATTGTAATTATGGAAAAGTTGTTAAATGATCGGGGTATATAGAGCTGATGGCTTCTTAGTCCAAACCCTAACCCTAACAAAAAACCCCATCAGCCGTCACCCTCCCAAGGACACCTCCAGCCGCCACCTCTTTTCTTCATTGTTTCCGACCAGACGAGTCGCCATCGAAGCGCCACCGCCACCGTGTCTGCGGGACTCCGTAACCGTGAACCACTGCTGCCGGAGACCGACGAACTGACCGCGTTCGTTGTCGCTGTCGTTGCTGCTGCTGTAATGTGCGTCCATCGTCGGACGCCATGACCTTTTCGCCGAAGAAACGAACTGGGGAGGAGCCCCTGCCGTTGGTCGAAGTGCGCCGCCACCGTTATTCTTTTATTTTCTGTTTGACGCCACCGTCGATCCCTATGGTGGTTCTCTGCTATGTTTTGGGTGCCGCCGCCTAGTCAAGTTCGTGCCATCAGAAGTTGTGGGTAACCAGAGGACTGTGGAGCAAGCCATACCCGTCTTGTGTGGGTCGTGAGCCACCGTTGAGGGCGGCTGCCGAACGCCAAGATCGTTGTTGTGTCGCTGTTGTTGCTGTCAGACCTCCGTACGCCGCCGTGAGCCATCAGGTGGGTGACTGGAACTTTCGAGCAAATTGGGATCGTGGGTTGTGTGTGTCTTGTCTAGCCGAAAAGTTGAGAATAGCCACCGCCACCACCGTGAGGTGGTGGCTGCCGCCGCGAGCCACCGCGGGCCACCACTAGGGTGGCTGTGTGTGTGTGTGTGTGTTTAGATTAGTTAGTGTGTGTGTTTATTTTTGGATTAAAGCGTTGTAATTGTAATTAGCAAAAGAATAATGAAAAGAACCATAACTACCACCATGAGGTGGTGGCTGCCGCCGTAAGCCGCCATTGAACACCACTACCCGAGGTGGTAGTGGGTGGTGCCTGACTAGCAAAACCCTAATGGGCCTAATGAAACCTTAATGGGTTTGAAGATTTAGTTTGGGCCTATTGGGCTATGGTTGGGTGGGGAAACCCTAATTAGGGTTTAAAAAACCCTAATTGTGAGTATTTGGGCCATTGGAATGGAATGGTGTACTAAGCCCAATCACACCATATGATTTATTTAGAAGAGTGATGGACTTAATGGATTAAGTCCTTAATGGGTTAAGTGAGAAACACTTAACCCTAATCGTCATTTTATGTGAAACCCTAATTTCCCTTGGCTTTATGTTGGGCCTTTCTGTTGGACTTTGGTGTTGGAGCTAATAATGGGCCATCCAAGAACCATCAAGGGACTAGAATATTTAGATGGGCTTTTGGGTAAGGCCCATATTAGGGTGTGGGCCCAATTTGGAAAATTGGGCCATAGATGGGCCATAGTTTGGGCCTTAATGGTTATATGATATCGGGCCATTAGAAATGCCAAATGTTTCGACTGGACTAAGTAGTTGGGCCTTTAATTATGACCATGTAAAGGTTTGGGCCCAATTTGGAAAATTGGGCCATATGTTGGGCTTTGACTCATAGTTGACTGTTGGGCCTTTGGATTGGCCTTGGGATTGGATCAAGCTAAGATTGGGGTAAAACAGTCTTTTACCCCAAGCATGGACTTATGGTTATGTGTTAGAACCCAATTATTAATTGGGTGTTATTTTTATGTTGACAGATTTGGGAATCTGTCATCCAACAGCTAGGGTTTTGTCAGCGGGACTTCAACAGTGTGAGGTGAGTTTCCTTCTAGTAGGAACGGGTCTACGGCCACAATTCCAGCCCGTTTAGATGATAGTAGTTCCGTACTTCGGCCCGATGTCGGGGCGGTCCTGAGAAGTAGTTATGTATGCTCGATGTCTTTGTGATTCATGCATGTTTATGTTATGTGTTATATGTTCCGGACTTCGGTCCGATGTCGGGCAAGCCTGATGTAGTATATGTGATTATGTTATATGTTTATGTTTATGTTATGTTCAGTTTATACCGGACTTTGGTCCGATGCCGGGCGGGGCCCGATGCAGTGGGCGAGGCCCAAGTTATTCCGGACTTCGGTCCAATGTCGGGTGGAGCCCGATGCAGTGGGCGGGGCCCAAGTTATTCCGGACTTCGGGCCTATGCCGGGCGGGGCCCGATGTAGTAGGCAAGGCCCAGTATGTGTTATATGTGTTATTGTATGGTATGTGGTAGTTTGGGGGAGCTCACTAAGCTTCGTGCTTACAGTTTCAGTTTTGGTTTCAGGTACTTCTACTAGCAAAAGGGAAGGTCTCGGGATGATCGCATGGCACACACCACAGCTTTCATCCTAGGATTGATTGAGACTCTGATATATTTTTTCATTTGTTTTTGATACAGTATTTGATATGAGATTTTGAGATACATAACACTTGGTTTTCTTATTGATTGTGGATGATTATAGTTTTTATAATATTTTCAAAAGGAAATTTTTGGCTTGTGTTTTTGGTATGTTTCAATATGATTTTTAAATATTTATGTGTGTATGTGTATGTTTGTTTCTTGATATGCTTCTTTAATCATCATTCAATTTTCTTATCTTGGATTCTTTTTAAATTGCTTTGGAGTATCTATTGTGTGTATCCAACTCATAAATTATGGAATCAAATTTTCAACTTTATCGAATGATGAACTAGTTCAAGGTCCTCGAAGTATAGCATTCTCAATATCTTCTTTGCCTAATGGAGATTTTATAGTCTAGACGAGTTCAAATCGAATCTTGGGTAGTGACCATCTATGTCTATTGATTTCATTTGAATATTCATATTATCATTTATGGTTCTTGGTTTCATATGATCAGTACGTTATTTGAGTGCAGGTATCTAAAGAGAGGGTCTAGAAATCTATATAAAAATGTGGAGATGAGATTTAGTTATGCATTAAGCAGAGAAGATATTTAGAATGCTATACTTGGAGGACCTTGAACTAGTTCACTACTGGTTGAGTTTGAAATTTTGATTCCATAATTTCTGAGTTTTTAGATGTATGCAGATCATTAATTGTATGTTCAATGGGTTCAAATATATCAATATTTGTTGTGTGTGTGTGTATCATCAATTTTATAGAACACAAGAGACAACATAAGAGCAATATGGTCATTTTCATCATTCATCACACTCAGTCAGAGATGTAACCAAACAACATGGTTTCATTCGTATGTAGACTCAGTTAGAAGTTCTAACTCAGTTAGCAGTAACTTAATCAGGAACTATCAAATGACCCTATTGACCTATTGGAAATCCAAAAAAAAAACATTACCAATAACACCATCAAAGATAGTATATTTTCTAAATTCAACCGCTCTGAAAAACAAATCCAGAAGATGCATAGTCGAAGCAATAGTAAAATCACCTTATGTCTCCAGCTCCCATAGATAATTATCTCTAGCCAATGAAAAAGAATATTCTCTGAGCTTAACAAGCAAAGCCCCCCTTTAAGTATTTTCCACTCCTCTTATCAGCACCATTCTTAAAGCCGAAAGAAGCTTCTAATCAAAACTTCTAAAAACCACCAAAGCATTCAAATAGTTATCTAGAGGATAAACCCGATCAAATTGGTTTTTTAGCAACCTTCACTTAGCCAAGAATCCATCCAGAAACTATTATTGTCTCTAATCCCAACCTTAATCTTACACAAAGATTTTAGATTAACCCCTTTATTCGCCAAATGATCAATTGAACACAACACGATCGACCAAATAATATACCTACTAAAATGGAAGGAGCTCTATCCCCCACCACATGCATTTAATGACACGAACCCTTAATGTGGTTGCTCAAAAAATCACCAATACCATTTACACAGGATACCTTTGTTTAAATAAAAAAGAATACCAATGCCAAGACCCCCATTGTCTTTACTAGCCATACCCTGTCTCCAAGAAATTTAATGAGTCTTTCGCTCCCCAATATTAGCACCCCAGAAAAAATGCACTCTAATAGACTCCATATTCTTCAAAACCACAACCAGAGCTTTGAAAATGGACAAATAATAAATACCAAGACTTCCTAACACAACCTTGGTAAGAGTCATATGATCTCCCACCAACAGTAATCTCAATTTCCAAGCTGACAATTACAACAAAAACTTATCAACAATCGGTTTCCAAGAATTTACACGATTCATATTTTTTCCAATTGGCACACCCAATAAAATTTTCCACTTGTTAAACTCTATCAAAAAAATATCAACCCCGATTAATTTACTTGTAAGTAAATTAATTTGTAAACCCATAGCCAACTGAAAAATCTTAAGGATGCAAACAATCCTTCTTGCATTTTCCAGCTCTCAGTCACATAATAAAAGAGCGTCGTCTACATAGAGAAAATGAGAACTTTCTAACTCAGGACTAATATCAATTCCGTGAAAAGCACCTGATGAACTATCTTCTAGTAAACCAGCATGGAAACCCTCAATGGCAAGAACATAGAGAAAGGGCAAGAACAAATCACCCTGATGTAAGCCACACTTCACCTAAAACTCTTGAGTAAGAGCACCGTTCATGATAACATAAGCTTTAGATAAAGATAAAGTCGCCATAATCCAATCACACCAACAAGGAGAGAACATCATTTTCTTTATGATGTCCAATAAATATCCCCATTCTAGAGAATCATAAGCCTTCTCCAAGTTAACCTTAAAAATCATCAACTTCTTTTTCACTGCCTTACAATACCTAATGATCTCATTCAAAATCATTGGACCATCTAGAATTTAACGAGTTTTAGTAAATGCATATTGTTCCATGCTTACAACAGATCTGAAAACCAAGGAAAGATGATTGGAGAGAATTTTACCAACAATCTTATGCTGACAACCAATTAAACTAATTGGGAAAAAATCGGAAGTACTTTTCGGATCATTCAACTTTGGGATAAGCTTAGTGTAATGCTCGGTTCAGGTATGTGTTAATTTTTTCATGGTTTAAATCTATTTTGTGTTTGGGGATTTTGCCTATTCGCGGTGTGGTTTGTGGTGGTACCACAACGTGGTGTTGCCACGTCACCATGGTGCGGTGGTCATTTAATGGTCGCGGCGCGGCGCCACAATTTGAACACAACCCTAGGTTTTGGGCTTTGGGCCCTATTTATACTCCTCTAACTTTTAGAGTTTCTTGTCATCCATATTCTATAACTCCATAATCGAAACTCAAGCCTCCTTTTCCTTTCATCCCTTTATTTCTTGTAGAAGTGTGCCATTTTTGGTGTTTCGAAAGGAAGTTCATCATTCTTTGGAGCTTGAATGTGTGTTTCCAAAATAGATCCAATATCTTGTGCACCATTTCAACCTTTGTAAGTGTTCAGGTTCCCAACTTTATAGCTTAAGCTTCCTAGATCTTGCATTTTATGGTATTTTTTGTCCCCTTTATGGTTTGGTTGGAGTTTAAGGAAGAACTCCAGATAAAGCTTGCAACTTTATCAATCTTGGATATCCCTAGAGTGCTTCATATTGTAGATCTGGAAATTAAGTTTCTTTTAGAGCCAACCATGGAATAAAGGTCTCATTTTTACCATTTTTGACGTAGAATGGTGTAGGATATGCATGGGGTATACATGTCCATAAAGTTAGGATTTTTATGACTTATTTACGTGAATTAAGGCCTTCTAGAAAGTATTAAGAACAATCTTAACGGATTAAGAGTATAAAAAGGATAGAATTTTCCAGGCATGCCATGGCACAGTCAAGTGCCGACCACAGTATGGTGGGCAGATTCATCGCGATTTTCTGATTAAGCCGGACCACAGTGCAGCTACCGAGAGAGTCGACCAATGACTTTTTTACCAATTCAAACTTTAGAGTTTTGGGTTATAGACTGAGGTTTGACCATATATAGGGTTTGGGTTCATAAGCTAGGGTTTGACCTTTTATTATATGTTTAGGTGGTTGTTGAGCCAGCCTTCATATTTCTATGAGCTGTGGTGATTGTCTGATTGTCTGTGAGGTGAGTCTTCTCACTATGTTGTTGGAAACTAAGTGTTAGGATATGTTGTTGTCTTTGTAACTTGCATGAAAGACCATTATTTGGCCAATGACACTTGTATGAAAGACTATGTTTTGACACATAGCAGGAAATACCATGATTTGGCCCATGGAAAAAAGTGATTGTAAGACTATGATTTGGCCCATAGCATTCAATGGGTTGAAACAGACCCTTTGGTTGAAATAGGTTGTTACTGATATTTATAATATTATATGTTTTATGTGGTATCTTGGAAAACTCACTAAGTTTTGTGCTTACGGTTTAAGTTTAACTGTTTCAGGTACTTCTACTAGAAAAAGGAAGAGCTCGGCCTGATTACATCGCACCCATCGGAGATTCCGCACTATCTATTTTATGTTTTACTCTGATGTGTATTTCAATTACATTTTATACTGTGATTATCTTTTGATGGACTGGAATGAATGGTTTTATCTTATTTTAAAAATGAAAATTTTAATCTACATTTTGGGAACGTTACACTAAGTAAAAGAGCATCACATCTTTTAGGGATATCAAGAGCTTCTTGAAACCACTATACCAGTCAAAATACATCCTCTTTGATGGTCTCTTGATATCATTTAAAAATCCCAAATGTAAATTCACCCGGGCCCGAGGCTTTATCACTACTATAGTACTATATGGCCTGCTTGATTTCATATCAAGTAAAAGGAGCATCCAACACCACCACTTGCTCATTTGATAAAGTCTTGAACTTGTCAGAATTAAGATTAGGCCAATTCCATGTCTTCTTCGAAAACCTATCAGCAATATGGTTTAAGAAAGTCGATTTTTCCAAATTAGGCTCCACAACCTATTCTCCGTCAATTGTAACCCCATGAACCGCAACTTATCACTTTCTCCAATTGACTGAGGGGTGGAAAATTTTAGAATTTTCATCACCCTCAATCGCCCATTTCATATCGACCTGACATACCCTGCCCAACCGTTGGCGGAAACACCGGACAGTACGACGTAGGGATAACTGGATCTCGGCAACAGGTACAATCAAACACAAAGGTATATTTTTAAATATTTATTTATTATTGATTTTGAAGGATTAGATTATTTTAGGGACACGCACAAACTCCTGAAATAACTATACTAAACTTCAACAGCTTCCTTGAAAACCTCCTTCATACCCGGGGGACATTCTTCCATACTCATATTCCTGAGGATACATGTATTTTTAAAGTCAACATAATGTTGGTGAGTGCACGAGTTTTTATTTTGAATTTTTGAATTCCTCTTAAGAATAATTTTCTTTAGTGAACTTTTCTTATTTATTTATATAGTCTTCTATCTTTTAAGATATATTTTATTGATCTTAAAAGACTATCTTTTCCAGATATCTAACGATCCTAACGTAATATAATTAGGATTGTCTTTTGTTAATCCTAATTTACTATCTTTTCAGGATTTCTAACGATCTTAACATATTATAATTACCATAACAGGTATCCCTAATGGTAATCTAAGCTCTAAGGCATTTTTAATATATTAACGTGAGCCCCTATAATTGATGCTGCGACCATAAATGTACCCCTGATCACGACGCTTCATCGGACGTCACATAGTAACTTATATGGAAGGTATCCTGTTGGGATTGTAGCTAGCAATCGTAGGTGGGGTTGTCATGGCCCCGTATAAATTTATACATAACTTCTTACCTCTCGTAAGATTAACAATTATAAGTATTTGGTATATGCCGAATTTAATCAAGGCTTTTGGATGAATAATCAACTCACTAACGCATTAACCATAGACTTTTATCTTTTATCTTTATCATAAATACCCCTATATATATACACACACACACATCACATTATCTTTGTATATACCTCTTCCGGGTATATATCACCAAATGATTTATGTATATATATATATATATATATATATATATATATATATATATATATATATATATATATATTTGATAATTATATTTATGATCTCATAATTATCTGATATATATATATATATATATATATATATATATATATATATATATATATATATATATATATATATAAATTGTCATATATATACCCTAGTTGTGGTTATTTTAACATGATATTTGGGCAGCATAACTATTAAGTGCAGTGCATATCCTAAATCTTGTCTAGCATAAATCCTAAGTACTTAAAGTTTCCTAGGGATATGGCCATTATAACATCTAGGTATTACCTACTCTTAGATTATCGGGCATCATATCTTTTAGAAACATAACATAGCTTAAATCTAGGCATAATATCGACAGTTATACTATCTTATGGTATCTTGCTTATAATAAAATAACTTAATATTTATAAGATAAATATTTTTATAAAATCATTTGTAAAGCATGTATTTCCCCCCCCCCCCACCCCCCGAAAACATTTTAAAACAGTAAAATAGGTGTCATGAACTCACTTTAGGGTTTGAAACCGCTGATGTAGGGTAGAGACGAGCTTGGAACTTCGGGGACTGCTCCACGAGGCAACACACAAACCAGAGAGAAAGAGAGGAGTATTTTGAAGGTGTGCTAGATTGAATGGCACAATCCTCTATTTATAGTCGAGTTTTAAGGGTGCGTGTCACGTCTTTCCTATGCACGACGTGTATTTGAACACAATGGATCCACAGGAAGTTGCCACGTGTCCCCACTCCACTCAGACACATCACTCGCAATCTGATCGAATCTGGTGTCAAGTGTGCGGCGCGCGATGGCGTGCACTTGACCCGTAAGTAAAGATTTTTCAAAAATCATTACTTCCTCATGTGTGCTCCAACGTAGACCCTCTCTATATCTATGTGATGATCTCAACAGGTACTACAACTTTCCTTTTGGTTTTTTTGGCCGGTTTTGAATTTCATTTTCGAGCCCAACAGGGGTAAGAATTAATGATTTTATAAAAATCATAACTTACTCATATGGATCCTGTTTTCGACAAACTTTTTCCTAAAGTTTATATCTCTATGAGTACTACGAAACTCCTTTTTGCACTTTTAGTCAAAACTCAACCAATCTCTAAGTACTGTTTCGACGTAATTAATTTTAACTACACGGTTTATTTCTATTTTTATAAAATCCATAACTCTCTCCTTCGGATTCGGATTTTTACGAATCTTATATCATTGGGATCACCTTAACGAGTATTATCCAAGTATCTTAACCGAATCGGAAAACGTCACAACTTTTTGATCGCTAGTTTTTAGAGCCTAATGGACAATTTTTAGCAAATAAATGTAACATCATATCTGATTCTTATTATATTAAAAGTTGAATATTACAATGCTTTCTATTACATTTATTTTCCTATTATTTCCTATTGGTGACTAGTGACGAAATTTCTTAGGGTTGTCATAGTCTCCCACTGTTTAGGAAATTTTGTCCCGAAATTTTACCTTGTCGATGGATTTCTTTTAGAACAAGCCAGGCTACTTGTTCTTCATTTGGTCTTCTCTTTCCCATTTTACTCTGGTCCTTGCTTCGAGTTCCATCGTACCTTAACTATGGGAATCCGACTCTGCTTGAGTCGTTTGACTTCTCTATCCATTATTTCGACAGGTTCTTTGATGAAATTCAGCTTAGGGTTAACCTTAATTTCATCAAGTGGGATGACGAGCGTATCGTCAGAAAGGCATTTCTTAAGATTTGACACGTGAAAGACATCGTACACGTTATTAAGCTCTAGAGGTAATCTGAGTCGATACGCAACTGGACCTATCCTTTCAAGGATCTCGAATGGTCCTACATATCTTTGGTGTAGTTTACCTCACCTTCTAAACCTTATAACTCCTTTCCAAGGAGATACTTTGAGCATCACCCTGTCTCCTACTTGGAATTCTAGGGGTTTACGCCTTACGTCAGCGTAGCTCTTTTTTCGATCAAATGTTGCCTTCATACGTTCTCTTATCTGTATTATCTTCTCTGTCGTCTCGTGGATGATCTCTGGGCCTATTCGTAAGGTATCCCCTACAAAATTCATGGCTAGTTAGGTGTCTCTAACTTCCATCCAACAAATGGGAGAATTACATTTCCGACCATATAGTGCTTTTAATGGCGCTGCTTTGATGTTCGTATGATAGCTATTATTGTATGAAAACTCAACGGGGGGTAGGTGAGTATCCCATGCATTCCTAAAATCTATCACACATGCTTTGAGAATGTCTTCCAACGTGTGAATGGTCCTTTCACTTTGACCATCGGTTTGCAGATGATAAGCTGTACTAATATCTAGGCGCGTACCAAGGGATTTCTGCAAGCTCTGCCAGAAACGAGAGGTAAACCTACTATCTCTATCAGAGATAATGGACAACGGTACCCCATGTAATCTGAAAATCTCTTTAAGGTATGTTTTGGTCATCTTCTCCATCTTGTCCATATCTTTTATCAGTATGAAGTGGGCAGGTGTTGGGTTTTGAGCATTGTAACACTCCTATGGTGTACATGCAACCCTATAAACCTTGGATCTATGTTTTCTCTATTATACATGCAAATATTAAATATTCCAAGGTTTCATCCTAACTAGCATATTATGAAGCACCTATCCTACAAAGTTCTAGTTAGATGACATACCTTTTGATGTAGCTTGATGTCTTCAAGCTTTAAGAGTTAGCCCCAATAGTGTGGAAGCCTCAAGTGGAATCACAAATCACGAAAACACCTTGGAAAACCTTTAGAGAATATGGATACTTGGCTCACACTATGAAATCGGTTATTTCCCTCTTTAGTGTATCCACACTAGCCACTAGCATAATTTCATGAACCATAAGACCCTTTATATAGTGTGGAGGATTAGGGTTAAACCCTAATACCCATGACCTTTCATTTCCTAGGATCCATGGGTTAAAGCTCCATGGACTATCCATGAAGACTTAGCCCAACCTAAATGAACTTGGCCCACTACATATATATATATATATATATATATATATATATATATATCTAAGAGTCCATATTTAATTAGTTCCTTTTGATCACTTAATTAATTATAAATTAATTCTTGATCAATACTAATTAAATAATATGATTATATATTAATATATTAGAACTTATAATATATTAATATAAATCATAAATATACTATTCTCAAAAGACTATCCATATAAATTGTGTCGGTGAAGTGCAACCCAAATGGACCATGCCGGGTCGGGTCAAGTACATACCAAATATAGTTATGGACTTAGACATTAATCCAACAGTCTCCCACTTGGATAAGTCTAAAACTATTATTGAGTATGACTTCAAAAACCAACTGGCAATCGTAGCTCTTAAAGCCGCTGTCGAACTCTGATCTTGTCAATGAACTCTGACCTTTGTCAATGACTTGTCCATTAGATAAGGGATCATATATTCCTCCATTCTAGATATCATATGGACTGAGACATGGATTATAATCATTCTCTCTGTCCATTTGTTGTTTCCCGATTTTCCATTTATGATGACTGACTGATTGAACAAATCAAATCAGTCCTGGCTTG
The DNA here is from genome assembly GCF_052849685.1 of Lactuca virosa. Lineage (NCBI taxonomy): Eukaryota > Viridiplantae > Streptophyta > Magnoliopsida > Asterales > Asteraceae > Lactuca > Lactuca virosa. The sequence continues at coordinate 110,116,914 of NC_136429.1, forward strand.
GCCAAGCACTCACATGTGTCATCGCTAAATCATCGAGGGGCCCACAGATATCGCTTTTATCCCGAAGGTAAAAGGAATGGATAAACTTCGACTCATATGGCTTGTTCTACTACTTGTTGAATCATACACAAAGGCACGTTTTATAACATCGAGTTACCAATGCGTTTTCGTGCAATCAATGTATAACCAACTCATAGTAACAACTCATATCTCTAGGTTTGAAGAATATAAGATATTATCGTCTCATGATCACTCGTGATAAAATCCATGAAGTGATTCAAATGAGCGCGGGTTGAATCCAATACTCAGAACTTATGAGCACTCATGAGTGTTGTAGCACCACTTTGTCCACCAACTTGGACCTCTACAAACCAACCCATGACAGTCTTGATTCATATCTACTTCCAACCTATGACCGACTGTGGATGGTTTGAATAACTTAATCATTCAGGAAGAGTGACTTAGTTATTCTGGAAGTCAAAACATGCAAAGTGAAACACAAGAATAAATGAATCAAATATGGTATCAAACCCTATGAATATAAATAAACACTTTTATTTATCACCATACTGATTACTCATTATTCATTGTTTCGGTTTTATCAACTTTATACTTGAATTAAAAACACTAGTTGTCCCATGCTCCAAGCATGTACACTATGTTTTTCTTAAACAATAGCTTTGCCATACACCAAGTATGCACTCTATGTTTGTCTATGATCCTTACTTTGTGAAATAAACCAATTAAACATAATTTCAATGATTCTAATTTCACACTCCCAAATCCTTATCGAAAAATGTGAGAATTTCAAATTCCTATCATTTATCGAAATTTGTTTAGATTTTAAACTTATATGCACTGACCCTCCTGTAATGAATATGTACAAAGTCACAAAGACTTGTCAACAATCATTATAAGGTATTCCAATGGAGATCAACTCCATGGAAACTAAGTCTCATATTCAAAGTACATTGCTTTGGACATGCTTCTTGCATTAAGTTTTCTAATCTTACACAGATAACTTCCACCTATGGAGACAACTCCATATTCTCATTTTGACTATCACTTCTGAATAAGAGATGCCTCTTTTCAGAATATGTCAATATGGTCCTTCCAAAATTAGCATTATACTTCCAATTGTCCCTGAGCAACCAATCTTTGGTAAACCTCAGATTGTCCTCGACAATTGCTTAATGATTTTAGTCATATCCAATTCTAGACCTTTTCCCTTCTTAATGCCTCTGGGCATTTGGAAAAATTTAGAAATGACAAATATTATAGCACATGCAATCGATCCTGTACCCAAAGCAAATGGTACACGATTCATGATGTCTCACATAAAGACATGATTCTAGACCAGTCTTTTGCTACAATATTTTTATTTGCCATGTTTTCAAAATTTGACTATGAAGAGGGATGCCGTAATCATAATCGAATTTTGAGAACGCAATATATAGAATTTCCTTAAGTTGAACCAATCCAACATGAAATTCATATATATATTCTTGACTAAGGATGATTAAGGTCTCAATCTAAGCCTTTAGAACTGAAATGAAGTATATCCTCTCCCTTAATTATAGCAAAACAACTTTTTCAATCCCTGCAGCCTCACGAATTGAAACTTTTGTTTTCTATAATTAACATTGCTAACTTGCAACACTAACAATAATTATCATGCTCCCACTAACATGATGATTATTAGCATAACACTTATGCTCCCACTAGCTTTGACATGTACTCAGAAATCAGCTGGACTTCTAGAAATCAATACTTTATTGACTTTCTTACCAAAGTTCAGATTTCTGATACGAGATGCTTTGATAAAACTTTATCAAAATCATACACCTTTCCTTAGATAGCATGCATGTGTGTCTAAACAATTTCAGAACTATGAAAAGGGATGCCGTAATCATAGTCTCAATTGTTTAGACCTTTTGCCATCTGCTTCAAATCTAGTTGGTGGAAGTGTTTCCTCACCATCATTTTCATGAATCGGAGAGAAACCTTATGACCCTTAGATTTTATGGTGTATGTGTTTTTATCCATGTGAATCTGATGGGTTTTGAGCATTCTAACACTTCCTAAGTGTACATGCAACCCTAATAACCTTGAATCTATGTTTTCTCTATATACATGCAAATTTCTTTTTCAAGGTTATTTCCTAACTAGCATGGTATGGGGATTACATAGAACATAAAACTAGTAGAAATACATACCTTGTTGTTGCTTGGATTCCTTCAAGACTTTGTGAGCCTAGCACCCCAAATGTTGTGCCTCAAATGCTTCACACAACACCACAAGACTTGGAATAACTTGAGAGAATGTCACTTAGCCTCAAAATCGGTTATGCCCTCTCTAGTAACGCTAGGTCCACTAGATCACCATTTTGCTAGCCATAGGGTCCCTTTTATAGTGGTGTCACAATTAGGGTTTCATCATGAATGCCCTTAATTGTCATGACTCTTGATTTCCCATGACCCATGGATTTGTAACTCCCATGGACTATCCATGGAGCACCATATGGTTATAACCAAACCCATAAACCATGGATCATTAATCCACCATAAAAGAATTGATGATTTTCATAATCAACCCTATATATTTAATTAGTCTCACTTTGATCACCGAATTAATACTAGATTAATACTTGATCAATACTAATTAAATAATACTATTATTAATATATTAGAACTTATAATATATTAATAATCATAAGTGCCTTATTCTCTCATTTAGTCTATCCAAGTATTGCAATGCCATGCAACCCAAATGGACCATGCCGGGTCGGGTCAAGTACATACCAAATAAAGTTATGGACTTAGACACTATATCCAACAGTTTCCCACTTGGATAAGTCTAATAACTATATTTGAAAATATGACTTCAAAATCCGACTAGCAATCGTAGCTCTTTCAAAGTCTCTTGGAACTGAGATGATGATGATACGCCATTTAAGATAAGTGATCATATAATCCTCTGTTCTCATGATATCAGCCGGACAAACACATGGAACATGGTCTTACTTATTGTCCAGCATTTGTTTCTCGATCTCTGATTTGTTTCGACATAGAACTAAATTGAACACATCAATTAGGTTCTGACCGGGCCCGGTACATAAGTCAAAACCAAATCATCGAGGGGCCCAGATATCGCTTCTATTTCTAGAAGGAACAGATAAACTTTGACTGATATGCTTGTACTAACTACTTGTTGAATTATTCACAAAGGCACGTTTTATAACATCGAGTTACCAATGCGTTTTCGTACAATCAATGAATAACCAACTCATAGTCAACAACTCATATCTCTAGGTTTGAAGATTTATATGATATTACCGTCTCACGATCACTCGAGATAAATTCCATGAAGTGATGCAAGTGAGCGTGGGTTGAATCCAATACTCAGCCCTTATGAGTACTCATGAATGTTGTAGCAACCATTGCATTGTCTAAAGCACTTTAGACAAATCATACAAGCCAAATTCATGACAGTCTTGATTCATATCTACTTCCAACATATGACTGACTGTGGATGGTTTGAATAATATGATATATACCATAACATAATTATTCTGGAAGTCAAAACATGCAAAGTGAAACATAAGAATAATACTAATCTTATATGGCCCCAACACCTTGAGTGTAAATAAAAACACCTTTTATTTAAGCACCATATTGATTACTCATTATTTATGTTTCGATTAATCAACTTTATGCTTGAATTAAAACATTAGTTGTCCCATGCTCCAAGCATGTACACTATGTTTTTCCAAACAACAATTATGCCATACTCCAAGTATGCATACTATGTTTACATATGGTCCTCTCTTTGTGAAATAGATCAATTGACAATATTCCAATGATGCTAATTTCACAATTCCAATCCTCGTTGTAAATGAAAGAATACCAAACTCTAGCCATCTACTGTAATCTGTTAGATTCTAAACTTATATGCAATGATCCCCTTGTAATGACTATGCACAGAAGTCACAAAGACTTGGCAACAGAAATTACAAAGTATTCCAATGGAAAACAATTCCATGGAAATGAAGTCTCAAATTCAAAGTACATTCCTTTGAACATCCTTCTTAGCATTAAGTTCTTTAATCTTACACAGATTCAAAGAAATAACTTCCACCTATGGAGACAATTCCATATTACCATTTTGACCATCACTTCTGAACAAGAGTTGCCTCTTTTCAAAATATGTCAATATGGTCCTTACTCTATACTTCTAATTGTCCATGAGCAACCAATCTTTGGTAAACCTCAGATTGTCCTCGACAACTTTGCTTAATCATTTTAGTCATTTCCAGTTCTATTCCTTTTTCCATCTTAATGCCCTAGGCATTTGGAAAATTTAGAATGGATGAATATTATAGCACATGTAATCAAACCTATACCCAAAACATATGGGACATGATTTATGCTATAAAAATTTTTATTTGCCATGTTTTCATAATTCGAACTATGAAGAGGGATGCCGTAATCATAATTGAATTTTGAGAACGCAACATATATAGAATTTCCTTATGTTAAACCATTCCAACATAACATTCATATATATTCTTGACTAAAGTAGATTAAATTCTCAATCTAAGCTTGTAGAATTGGAGTGAAGTATAAAATCCTCTCCCTTAATTATAGCAAAACAACTTTTTCAAGGCGAATTGAAACTTTTGTTTTCTATAATTAGCATTGCTAACCTGCAATATTTAACATAATCATCATGCTCCCACTAGCATAATGATTACCAGCATAACACTTTATGCTCCCACTAGCTTTGACATGTACTCAGAAATCAACTGGACTTCTAGAAATACTTTATTGACTTTCTTACCAAAGTTCATATTTCTGATAGTAGATTGCTTTGATAAGACTTTATCAAAAACATACACCTTTCCTTAGATAGCTCACATGTTTGTCTAGACCTTTTGCAATTCTCACTAGTTAGTGTGCCGGTTAACCACACACGCTCCACTAACTATATGAGAATGCAAATATCACAACCGCTATCTACTTAAAATCTTCTTAGTGGAAGCGTTTCCTCACCATCATTTTCATGAATCGAAGAGAAACCTTATGACACTTAGATTTTATGGTGTATGTGTTCCTATCCATGTGAATTTGTCATAACCATAATCACAGGACTAGGTTAGTGACACTTCCAAATTCATAGGGACTGAACTTGTGCAATCTTAATTTCTTGCCACCTGGTAGCACAATGCCCACCATTGCTTCCGGGTTGTTATGCAAACAATTGAGAACTCATAGAACTCACAAGCATAATCAACTTTCAACTGGAACAGACACAGAAACAAGAATATGTCAACACGATAGGTTACAAACCTCAAGTCGTGGGCTAGTGATTAACAAAACTCTTGATTTAGTTCTTGAAACTATTTCAGAATCATTTAGACTCCCACTATCCTCTTGACATATAAGACTTCTCTTTGTCAAGAACCATTCCTTAACAAAACAAATATTCAAGATCTAGTGCGGATTCTTATCAAGTTAAACACTTCTCACTATTGGTCTTAGCTGGTCTTTGTTTTATCCAAAACCTCACAACTTACCAATCTCAAATGTACAAGAATAGGAAACATCTTACTCTACATTTGACAAGTGTTATGAACTTTCTAAAGACTATGTCACTCAAGTTACAATCTTGGAGTATAACTCCAGGATTTGTTTTTGGCACGAAGTATGAATTATCTTTTTGATTTAACCATTTCAACAATTCACGATTCCTCTCCTCAGGCAACAAACACACTAAGGTGTCCTTAGAGGATCAATTGTGATATGGTTCCATAATCACTAAGATAATCATAAAACAAAATACACAAGTACTCTCCCATCTCTTCAGATTGGAGAAAATTTTATCTTTCTGCCTTATTTGATCCTTCTTATTCATTCTGCCATACATTGAAACTTTTCCAATGTTTCAGAATTACACTTAAACTCGTAAGCATAACCATATTTACTAAACTTTAGTAAATCATAACGAATAATCTTATCTATCTTTGTGGTGGACCTGACCAGCACACAACCAAGTGTACCCAATCTTTTAGTCCTTCACTTGACTCACATGTACCTGTGAACAAGGAATTAGTCTTAATTTCCCAAAGACGAAAACTTCTCATTCATCATACAATACAAGTTGTATGATTCCAAGTTTCTATCTAACTGAAACTTGGGCGATGAGAATCTTTCCTTATTTGGTAAATTATGATACTACCACAAATGAAAGAATCAAATCCATTTTCAAATATTGCTATTAATGGAAACATATAATCAACAATTTTTCACAAATGCCATTGTAAGGATACTTAAAGTAAATAAAATCAAACCTTTTCTTTATTTTAAAACTTTATGGAAAACTTATCCTTACAACCCATATGAAAACCTTGTTGTTATTTATTCCTAAGCAATATGTCTCAACTCTTAAGTAATAGCTCAAAATTCTGATCACCGAACCATGCGATCAAAATCCCTCTTCGCGATCAGAATCAGCATATACTTCCTTTAAGTTTCTTCACTTTTCTTTGATTCTTAAAACATCAACATGTGACCCAGTCACATCATGCAATAAGAATCTCAGAATAGAAACTTAATAGAGTTAGACAATGGACTTTACCTGAAGTAGAGTCAAACATTTGACTTTACTATCCTTATGGACTTTTAGGTAAATTTGGCAGCTTCGCAACCAATGCCCTTCCTTTGGCAACAGAAACATATGGACTCTTTGGAAATGGTACACGGGACTATCACAGACTTAGCCTTTCTCTTTACCATTTGGTCAACCGAGTTGACTATGGCCAATCCCTTTCAATTGGGAAGAGAAAGTTTTTCTGGACTTCCAATGTTACCATTGTCAATGTCCATGGAAGTGTGGGAAGTTGATCTTCCAATAAAATTTTGCTTTACCAATGCTCCAAATCATTGCTGATTCAGCATCATCAAGCAAATAGGTAAGATCATTAAGGGTCATGTCGTGATCTGTTATCAGGGAGTGACCAAGTCAACAGCCAGCTACCTTGAGACTTCGACACCCGACTCTCCCGGCTTGTCAATATGTGACTTAATCTCCAAGACCTAAGCACATATAGACTTTGTTTGCCAATAGGGATTGAGTGACTTAGAACTTATCATGTCTTGAAACTTGTGGGATAGGGAGATTTAGAGGAGGTGGAGGAAGTGAAGTATGATTTCCAGTCCCACTAATGCATAACAAAGGGATTGATCTTTCACCTTGGTTGCCATTTGGGATATCATCTTCATTAGGAAGCTTGTTCCTAAAGATTTGGGAAGACCATAGCTGTCTAAACTAGACATCTATAATGGGAGAAATTCAAGTTAGTTGATTTAAAGTCCTTAATATAACACCCAATATGAAATATTAAGGCTAGGACCCAACAACCTATTTATAACTGGAAGAGGGATGCCGTAATCCAAATTATAAAATAGTTGAAGGTAGGTAAATGACGATTTACCAATTCCCACCATAAAAAATGAAATATAATTAAGTTTTTAATTGGATTTGAAACTCCTAGATCTTTTGAGATACATTGAACTTTCAATGGCATGTTTGAATCTCGATTATGCCCTCTCAAGTTTGTGACTGGGATGCCGAGGATCACAAACAAGGTGTGAATAACCATACAAATTGACTTGGTACCCTCAACAATATTACCTAATCGATGTGCCAGTTAACCACACACGCTCCACTGATCTATAATAAAGTCAAGTTACCCTTTGCCACTCTTACTAGTCCATGTTAGTGTGTCGGTTAACCACACACGCTCCACTAACGACTTGGTAAGGTACAAAGTGTAATTTTATGGGCTAGCACCAATTTCACATTTTCCTAAAGTAACTAAGATTGGGAATTTATAATGTATAGTTACTTTATAATTCATTATACTTTTAACAAGTATTTAAAGTCGTATCCTACCCGTTCGGCTAACGACCCTCCACCGATCAAGGAAGCGGTGGGTGAGAGTGGACACCCATTAAGTCACCATTTTATAGGCAACAACCTTATACCCCCCTTATAGACCGGCTTCGTGAATGAGGCCTACTAACGGTAAGAATGACATATTCTTATACATATCTATATAATTAAAATTATAATAATAGTATAAGGGTGTATTTTAAACATTTAAAATACTTGGTGGTTTAATCTTTTAATTAAACTATACTTAATTTAATTAAACTTAAACCATTTCTTTATGGAATTATTAACTCTTTTAATTAAACACTTTAATTAATTTAATGAAGTCCATAAAGCTTGAATTTTACCTTTAAAAAATTCTAAGAGTTCAATTTGGAATTAAAGTGTAAGGCTTTTCAAATTCCAAAACTTGAGGGCAAGAATTGAAACTATTCCAAGTCTCTTCAATTTGTAACTTATGAGTTTTAATGGTTCATAAAATGAAGACTCTCCATTTTATGAAACCTCTTTAGTTCTTTAATCATAATTAAAAGAAGTGACTTTTGGTTATCCATAACTTGAGGACAAGTTATGGACACCATCATTAGCGTTAAGATCATGAATTAAACAAGCATGTAAGTTACACAAAATTCCTATGATCTTCTAAAAACTCATAAGAACAAATATTCATATCAAACAATTTCAAGAAAATCATATAAACATATACAATACTTGAAAATTGATAAAAGTCATGTAAAATGGGTTAACATAATCATTATCATTTTGAAAAACAGATTTTACAAGTCCAAAACAGATTGGGATAATGATCTTAATCCATTTCCAGCAACAAAACTCGAAAAAACTGCCCAGCACGCTCCTACTCGTCGAGTAGGATGAATTTGTTCATGGACTCGGCGAGTCCTCCCCATGGACTCGGCGAGTCCAGTCGTCAGAGTGCAGAATTTTCGATTTTTAAGCAGTTTTGCATCAAGTATACAGAAAACAATCCTAGGCTCTGATACTACTGATGGGTTTTGAGCATTCTAACACTTCCTAAGTGTACATGCAACCCTAATAACCTTGAATCTATGTTTTCTCTATATACATGCAAATTTCTTTTTCAAGGTTATTTCCTAACTAGCATGGTATGGGGATTACATAGAACATAAAACTAGTAGAAATACATACCTTGTTGTTGCTTGGATTCCTTCAAGACTTTGTGAGCCTAGCACCCCAAATGTTGTGCCTCAAATGCTTCACACAACACCACAAGACTTGGAATAACTTGAGAGAATGTCACTTAGCCTCAAAATCGGTTATGCCCTCTCTAGTATCGCTAGGTCCATTAGATCACCATTTTGCTAGCCATAGGGTCCCTTTTATAGTGGTGTCACAATTAGGGTTTCATCATGAATGCCCTTAATTGTCATGACTCTTGATTTCCCATGACCCATGGATTTGTAACTCCCATGGACTATCCATGGAGCACCATATGGTTATAACCAAACCCATAAACCATGGATCATTAATCCACCATAAAAGAATTGATGATTGTCATAATCAACCCTATATATTTAATTAGTCTCACTTTGATCACCGAATTAATACTAGATTAATACTTGATCAATACTAATTAAATAATACTATTATTAATATATTAGAACTTATAATATATTAATAATCATAAGTGCCTTATTCTCTCATTTAGTCTATCCAAGTATTGCAATGCCATGCAACCCAAATGGACCATGCCGGGTCGGGTCAAGTACATACCAAATAAAGTTATGGACTTAGACACTATATCCAACAGAATCGTCAAAACCATAGTCACAAGACAAGGATAATGACAAATCCAAACTCATATGGACTGAACTTATGCAATCTTAACTTCTTGCCACCTGGCAGTACAGGGCCTGCCATTGCTTCCAAGTTGTTATGCAACCAATTGAGAACTTTCAGAACTCCTATGCAAAGCCAACTTTAACTGGAATGGGCACAGAATATGTCAACACGATAGGTTATAAACCTCAAGTCGTGTGCTAGTGAAGAACCTCAGGTTTTATTCTTGATTAGTTCTTGAAATTCTTTTTAGGATCTTTAAGACTCCCACTATCCTCTTGACATATAAGACTATCTTGCCAAATATTCAAGAGATAGTGCGGATTCTTTATCAAGACAAACACTTCACACAATTGGCCTTAGTTGGTCTTTGTTTTATCCAAAACATCACAACTTACCAATTTCAAATGTACAAGAGTAGGACACTTTTACTCTTACATTTGACAAGTGTTTTAAACCTTTCTTTAAGATATGTCACTCAAGTTACAATCTTGGAGTATGACTCTAAGAATTGTTTTGGAACGAAGTATGACTCATCTTCCTGATCTAACCATTTGAACAATTCATGACTCCTCTTCTTAGTCATAAGAATGCACTAAGATGACCTTTAGAGGACTAATTGTGATATGATTTCTAAATCATTAAGATGATCACAAACATGATACTAAAGTACTCTCCCATCTTTTCAGATTTGAGAAACTTTTATCTTTCTGCCTAATTTGATTCTTCCCATTCGTTCTGCCATACATTGAGACTTTTCCAATGTTTCAGAATTATACTTAAACTTGTAAGTATAACCATATTTACTAAACTTTAGTAAATCAAATAGTCTTAACGAGCTTTGTGGTGGACATGACCAGTGCACAAGAATGTGTACTCGATCCCTTTAGTCCTTCACTTGACTCACACATCCATGTGAACAAGTAATTAGTCTTGATTTTCCAATGCTTGAAAGTTCTCATTCATCATACTATTCAACTTGCATGATTCCAAGTTTCGGTCCAATTGAAACTTGGGTGATGAGGAACTTTCCTGATTTGGTAAATTTAGACACTACCACAAATGAAAGAATCAAATCCATTTTCCAATATTGCTGTCAGTGGAATCATATAAGCAACAATTTTCCACAAATACCATTGTAAGGATACTTCAAATAAATAAAATTAAACAATTTTCTTTTATTTTAAAACTTTGCGGAAAAACTTATCCTTACAATCCACATGGAAAATTGTTGTTATCTATTCCTTAGCAATATATCATAACTTCTTAAGCAACTGCTCAAAATTCTGATGCGATCGAAATCCACCTTCGCGATCAGAATCAGCATATACTTCCTTTAAGATTTCTCTCTATTCTTTGATTCTTAAAACATCAACATGTGACCCAGTCACATCATGTAATGAGGATCTCAGAATAGAACTTAACAGAGTTAGATAATTGGCTCTACCTGATGTAGAGTTAAACTTATTGACTTTAACATCCTTAGGTAAAATTGGCAGCTTTGCAATCAATGCCCCTTCCTTTGGCAAAATAAACATATGGACCCTTTGGTAATGGGACTATCTCAGACTTAGCCTTTCTCTTTACCATTTGGTCAACCGGGTTGACTATGGCCAATCCCTTTCCATTGGGAAGAGAATGCTTTTTCTGGATTTCCAATGTCACCATTGTCACTGTCCATAAATTTTTTTGGAAGTTGATCTTCTAATCAAATTTGCTTTACTATCGTTCCAAATCATTGCTGATTCAGCAGCACCAAGCAAATAGATATGATCATTAAGGTTCATGTCATAGTCTGTTTCATAGTAGTCCCAAAGGAACTCACTATGTGACTTTGAAAGTGATTGAACATCCAACTTTCTCAAGACTTTGACACCCAACTCTCCCGGCTTATCAATATGTGACTTCATCTCTAAGATGTGATCACACATAGACCTTGCTTGCCATTAGGGCTTGAGTGACCTTGAACTTGTGGGTTAGGGAGAATAATTGGAGGAGGTGGAGGAAGAGAAGTATGACTTCCATGAGCCAAACTCGGGAAGTCATATTCATTAGGAAAGCTTGGTTTGGGAAGATCATTGTTGTCTAAACCAGACATCAACAATGGGAGAAATTCACGTAAAGTTGATTTATGTCCTTAATATAACACCCAATATGATATATTAAGGCTAGGACCCAACAAACTATTTTATAACTTGGAAGAGGGATGCCGTAATCCAAGCTATAAAATATTTGAAGGTAGGTGAATGACAATTCACCAATTTCCACCAAGATAAACGAAATGTATTATTAGGTTTTCATTGGTTTTGAAACTCCTAAATTCTTTTGAGATTCATTGTACTTTTCAATGGCATGTTTCAATCTCGAGTGTGCCCTTCAGGTTTTGTGACTGGGATGCCGAGGATCACAAAATAAGGTGTGAAGTAACCATGCAAATATACTTGGTACCCTTAATATTTACCCCTCAATCGATGTGCCGGTTAACCACACACGCTCCAACGATACTATGATAAACATTAAGTTACCCTTTGCCTACCTTGTTAAGTCCAGGTTAGTGTGCCGGTTAACCACACACGCTCCACTAACAGCTTAAACAAAGTGCAAAGTGTAATTTCATGGATTAGCACCTTATTCACATTTTCCTAAGTAACTAAGATTGGGAATTTATAAGTGTTTAGTTACTTAGTATTTATCATTATACTTATAATAAAGGGAGAATTATAGTCCTTGTCCTACCTGTTCGGCTAACGACCCTCCACCGGTCAAGGAAGCGGTGAGTGAGAGTGGACACCCATTAAACTGCCATTTTATAGGCAGTAACCTTATACCCCCCTTATAGACCGGGTTCGTGAATGAGGCCTACTAATGGTAAGACGACTTGCTCTTATACATATAATATATTAAACTTTTAATATTATAATAGTATAAGGGTGTATTTTAGACATTTAAAATACTTGGTGGTTTAATCTATTAATTAAACTAGACTTTTAATTTAATTAAACTCAAACCATATATTTATGGATTAATAGTACTCTTTTAATTAAACGCTTTAATTAACTATTAATAAAGTCCATAAAAGTTAATTTGAACTATTCAACAAAACATCATAATTCCAATTATTAAACTCAAAATTAAAATCATTTAATTAATTGTTTAAGTTATGAACCCAAGAGTTTTAGAATTCAATTCTTTTTTTCATAAAAAACTTTTCTCAAATTCCAAAACTTGAGGGCAAGTTTTGTAATTATTGAAAACCTTTGGATTCCATAACTTATGGAATTAATGGTGTTTTATGATGAAACTTTCCATGTTCCATAACTTATGGAAGTTTCAAAAACCCTTAAGATCAAAACTTTAAAAAAAACTTTTGACCTCCAAAATTTTATGACAAAATATGTAACTCCTTAAAACATTTAGATCAAACTTTTAAAACTAATAAAATAATCATATCATTTTATCTTTTACTAAATTTGACCTAATTCAACCCATATAACAAATGATTCAAATTTTACAAATAATTCGTTTTTCACAAAACAAGTAATTATCTTAAAATTTGACAAACGTCATGTTTTTTTTTTCCTTTTTTTTCCAACTTGAAAATAAAACATTTGCATCAATATAACAGAAAACAACCCATGTCTCTGATACCACTGTTGGGTTTTGAGCATTCTAACACTCCTATGGTGTACATGCAACCCTATAAACCTTGGATCTATGTTTTCTCTATTATACATGCAAATATTAAATATTCCAAGGTTTCATCCTAACTAGCATATTATGAAGCACCTATACTACAAAGTTCTAGTTAGATGACATACCTTTTGATGTAGCTTGATGTCTTCAAGCTTTAAGAGCTTAGCCCCAATAGTGTGGAAGCCTCAAGTGGAATCACAAATCACCAAAACACCTTGGAAAACCTTTAGAGAATATGGATACTTGGCTCACACTATGGAATTGGTTATTGCCCTCTTTAGTGTATCCACACTAGCCACTAGCATAATTTCATGAACCATAAGACCCTTTATATAGTGTGGAGGATTAGGGTTAAACCCTAATACCCATGACCTTTCATTTCCTAGGATCCATGGGTTAAAGCTCCATGGACTATCCATGAAGACTTAGCCCAACCTAAATGAACTTGGCCCACTACACATATATATATCTAAGAGTCCATATTTAATTAGTTCCTTTTGATCACTTAATTAATTATAAATTAATTCTTGATCAATACTAATTAAATAATATGATTATATATTAATATATTAGAACTTATAATATATTAATATAAATCATAAATATACTATTCTCAAAAGACTATCCATATAAATTGTGTCGGTGAAGTGCAACCCAAATGGACCATGCCGGGTCGGGTCAAGTACATACCAAATATAGTTATGGACTTAGACATTAATCCAACAGTAGGTTTGGTTAATCTATCGATAATTACCCATATAGTTTCATAACCTGCAGTAGTCTTTGGAAACTTGGTGACAAAGTCCATTGCAATTTGCTCCCACTTCCACTCGGGAATATATGGTTGCTGTAATAATCCTGAGGGCTGTTGATGTTCTGCCTTATCATTCGAACATGTTAGGCACTTGTTGACGTAGGTCGCAATTTCATCCTTCATGTTCGGCCACCAATAATGGGCCTTTAGGTCTAGATACATCTTGTTCGCTCCTGGATGAATGGAATACCTAGTCTTATGAGCTTCATCTAATACTAGTTCCTTGAATTCTCCGTATTTCGGAACCCATACTCTGTTCATGAAATATCTCGTTCCATCATCCTTTACTTTAGGCTACCTTTCCATACCTCTGAGGCTTTCTTCTTTAGCGTTTCCTTTCGTTAAAACCTCGAGCTGAGCACTTATAATCTGGGAGATTAGATTTGACTAAACAGTCATTGTAAGGGCTTTCACTCTACGAGGTTTCACTCGTTCCTTACGGCTCAAAGTGCCAGCTACGACATTAGCCTTTCCTGGGTGGTAGAGAATCTCATAATCATATTCGTTCAGCAACGTTAACCATCTTCTTTGCCTCATATTGAGTTCCTTCTGATTGAAGATGTGTTGCAGACTATTGTAATCCATGTATACCACACACTTTGTTCCGTAGAGGTAATAACGCCAGATCTTCAGGGAAAAAACTACCGCTCTGAACTATAGGTCGTGGGTGGTGTAGTTGTTCTCTTGCACCTTAAGTTGTCTTCAGGGATAGACTATGACTTTCTCCTTTTGCATTAATACGCATTCCATTCTTTGGTGTGATGCATCGCAGTATACTACGAAGTCATCATTGCCTTCTGGAAGAGATAGTATTGGTTCACTACACATCATGTCCTTCAGCTTTTGGAAAGCTGCTACATGCATGTCTTCCCAAATGAATTTTACTTCCTTTTGGGTTAACATTGTGAAGGGTTTGGCTATACGATAGAATTTCTCTATAAATCTCTGTAGTAGTCGGCCAGTCCTAGAAATTGATGCACTTCCGTTGGCATCTTGATCGCTTCCCAATTCTTGACCGCTTCTATCTTGGATGGCTCGACATGAATTCCTCTACTACTTACCAGCCCAAGAAAGTGTACTTTTCTTAACCAAAATTCGCACTTAGAAAATTTGGCATACAAATTTTCGTTCCTTGACAGCTATAGGATTACTCAAAGGTGTTCCCCATGCTCTTCCTTGGTTTGTGAGTATACCAGAATATCGTCGATGAATATAATGACGAATTTATCCAAGTAGGGTTTACACAACCGATTCATAAGATCCATAAAGACCTTCGAGGCATTGGTTAATCCGAAAGGCATGACCAAGAACTCATAGTGACCATAGCATTTTCTCAACGCAGCCTTTGGAATGTCATTTTCCATGACTCGAAGTTGATGATATCATGATCTCAAGTCGATCTTAGAGAAGTAATTGGATCCTTGCAATTGATTGAAGAGATCGTATATTCGGGGTAGAGGATATCTATTTTTAATGGTTAACATATTTAGCTCTATGTAGTCTATGCACATTTGGAAAGATCCGTCCTTCTTCTTGACAAATAAAACGGGTGCTCCCTACGGCGAAAAGCATGGTCTGATGAAACCCTTGTCAAGGAGTTCTTGTAGTTGGTTGGAGTGCTCTTGCATCTCCGAGGGTGCCAATCTATAAGGAGACTTTGCTACTAGGGTAGCTCCTGGGGAGTAGATCAATTTGAAACTCTACTTGACGAATTGGTGGTAGACCGGGTAGATCTTCAGGGAATTCGCACACCTGAGGTACCTCCTCGATCTTTTTTTTTCTTATTGTCTTTCCTATCGACAACATGAGCTAAGAAGGCGAAATACTTTTTCTGCAAGTATTTCCTAGTCTTCATTCACGAGATGATCCTAAGGTTTCTACTAGTGTAACACTCGAGTTTGGTAAGTTTTGCATTGAACCCTTTTGATCTCAAAAAATTTGCATTTTAGTCCTTAAGCTAGTACGCGGGGCATACTAGGTGGTACGCTTAGCGTACTAGTCAGATAACTTGATCGCGGATCCCATCCATGTACGTTGGGCATACGTGGAGTATGCATGGCGTACGTGAGCATAAGTGAAACCCTAATTTTTAGGGTTTGCACCCTATTTAAACCTTATGATAGCCTCATTTGGTCATGTTTAGCAAGCCTCCACCTTCCTTTGTCAAAAAATCAAAGCATAATGTGTTCTTGTGAGTTTTGAACCTAAATGAGTGTTTGCTGGTGGTTTGTGAAGGAGAAGAAGAAGAGGACCATTTGGAGAGGTGTCTTGAGCTTGAAGATTCGGGATTAGCTCATCACTTGCAAGCTTTTTTAGGTAAAAATCTAACATCTAAATGATCCATGATGCTAGATCTAGTTATGTTGTTATTTTATGCATTTTGAGTCCTTGGAGTGATTGATGAGCTTCTTGACTCACTCCAGAAGTATTGGTGTTAGATCTAGGCTTCTTTTGGTCCCATTGTTCATAAAAATGCAAGATTTATGGTGTATCTTGAACCATGCATGTGTTAAGACCTTTGTTAAGCTCTTTTTGATCTCTTGAGCCTCATTAAGCCATGCATGTGTATAATAATGTTGCCAACTTTACGTGATAAGTGGTCTTATAGAATCAGATCTGAGAGTTTGGCTTGAAGTCTCCATGGATTAAGTGCTTAATGAAATGGGGTGGCCAACTGGGGAGTAGGATGGTCGTACCAAGCTGGTACGATGTGCGTACGAGCCCCAGATAGTGTACGCTAAGCGTACAAGCTGAGTACGCCCCACGTACTCAGCAGGTGGGCTTCGGATTTGGGCTTCTCGGTTTTGGGCCCATGTTTGGACCTTAGGAGATTAGGGTCTTGTTGGGCCATCAGGTTTCTATTTTTGGGCTGAAGCTTTTATATGGGGTTCTTCTGGATGAAGGTCGACAAAGGTATTTGGGCCCAATTTGGAAGACTGGGCCATAATTGGGCTTTAGGTGACTATTTTGGAATTGGGCCTTTTGTGTAGCTGGTTGGGCCAGGTTAGGTAAAGGGTAAAATGGTCTTTTACCCTAGTTTAGACTGATGGTTATGGATTGGAATCCAATTATTAATTGGATGTTATTGGTATTGATAGCATGGGGATTGTCGGACCAGCAACTAGAGATTTATCTGTGTGATTCAGCAGTTTGAGGTGAGTCTTCCTCACCATGTTTAGCGGGTCGAAGGCACCAATGCTGACCAATGGTTTATTATTTTAGGGTGCTAGATGTATGTGTGAATCTTGCATGTGTATGTGTTTGTATGCTTAGTGGGCGGGGCGCAATGGTTATTATGTATGCTATTACTTGTTATACTTGTACGTTTGTATGCTGGGTGGGGACTGTTATGTGAGTTAGGGCGAGGCCCGTTATACTCAGTGGGCAGGGCCTGTTATGCGAGTTATGGTGAGGCCCGTTATACTCAGTGGGCGGGGCCCGTTATGTGAGTCAGGGTGAGGTCCGTTATACTCAGTGGGTGGAGCCCGTTATATGTCTTATATGTGTGGTATGTGGTATTTGGGGGAAACTCACTAAGCTTCGTGCTTACGGTTTTAAGTTTTTGTTTCAGGTACTTCTAATGTAAAGGGCAAGAGCTCGGGGTGATTGCAGTGCATACACTATTTTGTTCCGCATTTGTATGATTACTTTGATATTTATTATGTAGTGATACACTTTGATCCATCTTGGTTGTATGGCAATGTTTTGGATTATCGTTTTATAAATTTTAAAATGAAATTTTTGGGACTTATTTTTGGGACATTATAACTAGGCTTGTCGCCGAAGATGATCACAGATTCTTTGTTGGGTAAGGGTAGACGTAGGGCCTTCTCGAAGCAAAGCACCTTGACATGGTTAGCGGATAACCAGTCCATGCCGATAATGACGTCGAAACTTCCAATGACCATTAAGGCTGACAAGAAAGGGATGAGAATTTAGAGTTAAGGTACAGTTCCTAAGTATTTCCCTAATACTACCGACTTGTCCATTACCCATTTCTACTCTATAGGCTTCCTTAAGTTTACTAGAGAGGTGATCTAATAACTTCCTAAATTCAGGAGTAATATAGCTTCTATCGGCACCGATATCAAAATGAATATTTGCATACAAATAATTGATTAGGAACATACATGTCACTACCGTCGGATCTTTGACGACTTCCCTTGCTCCGATAACAAATGCCATGCCTCTAGCAGCACCTCCCTGACCTCTTAATTTTGGACAATCCCTTCCGATGTGTCCAATTTTCTTGCACTCATAGCACACTCGACTATATCTATTGGATGGGGTTCTATACTTGTTTGTAAGATGACCTCTCTTGTCACAATTGGTACAGACCCAACATGCTTGAATCACTTCCCGCTTCTTCTCAGATGACTGCCTAGCCTTCCCTTTGGCTTCCTTGCCAAATTTCCTTTTTCTACCCTCTGCCTTGGGAAGGTTGGGCTTCTGAACCATCATTCCTCGACGAACCGCTTGATGGGTCACACTAAAGGCTAATCTCTTGGTGCTATCAAAGGTAGTAGGTTTTGAGGCCGTGACTAAGCCATGAACAGGCTAAGGCATACCCTAAATATACCTCTCTATCTTCTTCTCCTCCG
This sequence comes from Lactuca virosa, assembly GCF_052849685.1. Taxonomy (NCBI): domain Eukaryota; kingdom Viridiplantae; phylum Streptophyta; class Magnoliopsida; order Asterales; family Asteraceae; genus Lactuca; species Lactuca virosa. The sequence goes on from NC_136429.1 coordinate 110,135,793, forward strand.
GGGTAACCATCCCGGGAGATAAGGTGGCTAGGTTATTGAAGCGATTTGTATAGGTGGCAATATCAGCTTCCTGCATCATCAGATTCCACAACTCCTGCTCTAGTTTCTGCATCTCCTCGCCTGGACAATATTCTCTAATCATGAGTATTGTTGCAATCCCTATGCAATGTTTAATCACCATGAACAGTCTACAACTATTCCAAGACAGTCTTAAATCAATACCAACACCCCAGAAGTATGACTGACTATAATACTTCGAATAAATTAATATTCAGGAAGTAAAACATGCAAAGTGAAACACAAGAATAAATTAATTGACAAATGGTATCACAAACTTTGAACATAAATAAATCTCAATTAATTAATCACCATTCAGTTACAATTTATCATTGTTACATTGTTTCAAAACTATCAACTAACTACTAAAATCTAGCATCTAACATCATCTCTTAGCCCAATGCTCCTTGCATGCTCGAAGTGTTTGATCTTGCTTAATCCATTCGTGAGAGGATCATCATAATTATTCTCTGATGATACTCAACTCACTATGATTTTTCCTTCTTCTACCCAATATTGGATGTATTGGTATTTTCTGTCGATGTGCCTTGATCTACCATGATCATTTGGTTCTTTGGTCAAAGAAATTGCACCTTCGTTGTCACAGTAAATGTCCATTGTTTCTTGGATTAAAGGAACAACTCCAAGATATCCAATAAAGTTTTTCAAACATGCCACTTCCTTTGCTGCCTTGGCTGCTGCTATGTACTCTGATTCATAAGTGAAATCATGTGACAACCCGAAATTTCTATCTTGTAAAGCCATTCAATTCAATCAAAAGTCAGACTTGTTTCTGCTATCTTTTAGCTCTGGTAAGGGTTTGTTTGAGTGTTCTAAGCCTAGTACATTCAAGGATTGAGTATTAGGAAGTATCTACTAGAGTTTATTGAGCAGCATTCAAGCCGGAAAACTCCATCACTTAGAGTTTACGGCCGAAACTAGAGCTTACGGCCGTAAGCTCTTGTTTGGCTGTGAACTAGCCTCTTAAGTATGATATACCTTCATTTTTCATCACTTCTCACACCTCCAAGTCAAGAAAACTCAATTCTCTCTCAAGTATCATCAAGAACACTTCCATTTCTCATCAAATTTGTAAGTGATTCTTCCATTTATAAGTTGATATCTTTCTTAATCTAGTAAAACCCCATGACTTCATCCGTGAATTCATCTCTTTTCGGGTTAGATCTTCAAGAACACCAAGAACACACACTAGTTTCTTTGGGCCGAAAACACCCTTTTAGCTCCCAAATCGATTAATTTGTGCTCGAGACTTCACTTGACACTTAGCATCCTATATCGATCTAACATTCGAATCACTCACTACAGGTGAGTTCATACCCCTACTTATCTTTTAAATGATTTTAAATGCTTTTATGGGTGGGAATACAAGTAGAAAACATTATAGTTATTATATCAATCACATGTGATTTATAACTATCAAACAAGAGGATTTCTTATACTTCAAAACTGTGTTATCAAACAAACTGTTTCAAAGCATTTTATAAACTTCTTTTATATCAAATCATATCCGTCAATCTATTTACGTATAAGTATGCTTAAATGGACTTAGGACTATTGCTAGATACCTTGACTCCTGTTCCTTGTTTGGTTGTGGGCTCGGGGTAGGATCACTAGTCCGAATGTCGGTTAAATCCTAGTTATACTTATTAAATACATATGTGGATATTAAACTCATTTTAAGGATTATGCTTAAATTAGTTGCTTGGTAAGTAATTGAGTCTTTTCTATACATCAATAGCAATCAAACAACAGTACTAGTAAACTATAATAGGTATAGTTTAGGAAGTTACTACTTACTATCTCTAGAACAATGAAACTTACAAGAGTCAGTACATACATGAGTCAGTTCAAACATACTAATACTATGCACTAGAACAGAAGGAACATACTACACAAGAACAGACGGAACATACTACACTATAACTGTATACAAGATAACATTAATGTGAGCCACTACTTCATGGCATGGCAATATACTGCTGTGTCACGTTTTGTAACCAGAGTCTCCTGGAGGGAGAGCGTGAGTTTGTGTATGGATCTATACGTGATTGACCATCCTACACCTTGCTGCTAGCTACAGTGGGACCTGCAGGTCTACGGGTGACGAATGTCATACCATTTCGACGTCTTCGAACGTCGTGTTTCACTAGTCAATCGAGTATGGTTATAATCTCATCACATTTTACCTTAATTAAACAATTGGTTTAAGGTAGTTAGTACATCTGTAGTTACTATATACAATACTACTGTACATCGTCATTTTCCCATTACATTCATATAGTGATATTCTCACATAAACGGAAATGTAAACTATATTCTGATAATGATAGTCATTCTTGGGAAAAACACTCACTTTTACAAAAGAACAAGTACAAAGAACAGTCGGGTCTTGGTAGAAGACTACTTTAGTAGAAAATATAGGATTTTCTAGGAAGTATACAAACATTCACATCAAACATTTACAAACATTTACATCAAACACATACAAACACTTTCATCAAACTTATACAATTGACACTAAAATACTTATGAACTCACCAGCTTAAATGTTGATCTACTCTTTCAAAATAACTTGTATTCTCAGGACACCAATAGACAGGTACCGATGACCAGGTTTTGAAGAAGACAGAGCATGTTCAAGACTCGTCTTTTATTTTGATTCTTATTTTGGTGTCTTTCAAACTATGCAGATCACACTTGTATTAAATTATATTATTAATGCAATGGATGATGTTGTTGCTTGTTTTACTATTATTCATTGTTATGATACTGTACATGACGTCCTCCACCCCCGAACATTTCCGCTGTTCTGGTTTGGGGGTGTGACAAATCAGCCACTGTCTATTGCTTGGAACTCATTCAAGTAACCGTTCCACCATTCAATAGAAATATCTAGCCAGATTGCGAATAACTATAATCCCGATCCGTTTGAAAGTTGGCGTTACTATAACCACTCACTTTAAGTTCATCATTTCCACCAAATACTAAGATCATCTCTTTCGTGTTTCACAAATACTTAGGTATGTTCTTCACTGATGTCCAATGAGCCATGCCAAGATTTCCCTGATATGTGCTAACTATGCTTAAAGAAAAAGGCTACATCTGGTCGAGTACATGTCATAGCATACTTGATGGATCCTATAGCTGAAGCATATGGGACTCGACTCATCGCATCTATCTCTTTATCACTACTGGGACATTGAGTCTTGATTAATTTTGCAATATGATGTATGGGAAGATCCCATTTATTGGAATTCTCCATATTGAACTGTTTAAATATTTTATCCAAATATGTAATCTGGCTTAGCCCAAGAAAACGTCTCTTCTTGTCTCTGTAAATTCTTATTCCAAGAATGTATGTAGCCTCTCCTACATCCTTCATAGCGAAACGTTTTCCAAGCCAAGACTTCACTTCTTGTAGAGTTGGAACATTGTTTCCTATAAGGAGTATGACATCAACATACAAAACTAGGAAGGTCGATATACTCCCAATAGCTTTGACATATAAGCAGGACACATACTCACTTCTAGAAAATCCAAACTCCTTGACCTTTTCATGGAAGCAACGATTCCAGCTGCAAGATGCTTGTTTCAGTCTATAGATGGACTTCTCAACCTTGTACACCTTATTAGGGAATTTGGCATGTTCAAAACCCTCTAGTTGAGCTATGTAAACATCCTCATTCATTTTACCATTAAGGAAAGCAGTTTTAACATCCATCTGCCATACTTCATTATCATGATAAGCAGTTATGACAAACATTACCATAATTGACTTAACCTTGGCAACGGGTGAAAAGGTCTCATTATAGCCAATCCCTTGGGTTTGAGTAAAACCTTTTGTAACCTACCATGCCTTGAAGGTATGTACATTACCATCCATGTCGGTCTTCTTCTTGAAGATCCATTCACACCCTACCGTCTTTTGACCAGGTGTCTGATCAACCAAAGTACACACTCAATTATCATACATGGATTGAATCTCACTATCCATCGCCTCTTTCTAATTTGCAGCCTCAGGGTCTGTCATTGCTTTCTTGAAGTGTTGGGTCATCCAAATTTACCAGTGTACTATCACTATTAAACGTGTCACCATTCGTTGTTATTTGAAAACCATAAAATAAGGGTGACATACTACCACTACCAGATTGACAAAGAGGTAATTAATTGTCGATCGTCCCAACAGGTTCAGCTTCAGGTTGAGAGCTAGCGTCACTATAGGTTCCTTCATTGGATGACTCTTGAAGGTCTTCACGATCAATCGTACTCCCACTGTCCTCTGTGGATATGAGTTCTCTCTCTCTCTCTCTTTCTCTCTTTTTCTCTCTCTTTCTCTCTCACGAAAGACTCATCTTCGAGCAACGAAGACCACATTCTCACTTGGTCTATAAAACAGGTATCCAAAAGACTTTTGTGTATAACCATTAAAAATACACTTCTCGGCTCTAGGTTCCAGTTTGTCTTGGGTTTCGTGCCTAATGAAAACCTTACAACCCCAAACCTTGATATGTATGGGCAAGGTAGGTTTCCCTATTCATATCTCATGAGGTGTTTTGGCAATCTTTTTGGTAGGGACAATATTTAGGATATGGGCAACTGTATCTAAATCATACCCCCAGAATGATATAGGAAGCGAAAATTGACTCATCATGGAACAAACCATGTCAAAAAAGTTTTGATTTTGCCTCTCAGCCACACCATTAAGTCGTAGTGTTCTAGGAGGTGAAAATTGTAAAAAAAATCCATATTCCTTAAGATAGTCGTTGAACTCGATACTAAGATATTCTCCACCTCTATCAAATTGGAGCATCTTTATCTTCTTGCCTAACGGATTTTCTACTTCGTTCTTAAACTCTTTGAACTTTTCAAAGGTTTCCGATTTATGCCTAAATAGATAGATATATAGAAATATCTGCTATAATCATCACTAAACGTCACATTGTAGCGATTGACAACTTTTGTGGCGGATCTGAAAGGCCCACATACATCTGTATGTATTAAGTCTAACATCCGTTCACCTCTTTCACAAGTACCAATGAAAGGAGACTTAGTCATCTTACCTAATAGACAAGACTTGCATTGATCATCCGACTTTAGGTCAAACGATTCCAATAATCCGTTCTTTTGGAGTTAGGCAATGCGTTTCTTGTTTATGTTCCCAAGACGACAATGCCATAAACATGACTTGTCTAAACTATTAAAAGAAATAATATTATAAACATAATTTCCAATTTTATTCACACACACAATAGTTCATACACACCATTACAAGGAAAAGCTTTGAAAATAAATGCACCATTTTATATACTAAAATTGCACCATTGTCATTATCAAAACCATAGTGATAACCTTGTCTAAATAAAGCATGAAATGAAATTATGTTTCTTGTTATTTATGATGAATAAAAGCAATTCTTTAAATCAACCCTAACACTAACAAACATGAGCTTGTAAGTCTCAATCGTAGTAAAAACCAACTTTCGCTTATTCCCCATGACCAGGTTCAGCTTTCCATGCTCGACCTCTTCACTTTCCCTTAGTCCCTACATACGAGAACAAATATGGAAACCACATCCTGTATCAAGGATCCAAGAGTTTTAAATATAAGTATTATTCATTTCAATAGAGTACATACCAAATGTAGAGCCATACACTTTTTCGTTAGTATCTCTCACTTCTTGTAGGTACATCGGGTAGCTTCTCTTCCAATGCCCCTTCTGGCCATAGTGAAAGCACATAGAACTTTTCCTATCACCAACAGGAGGAGCATCGAATTTGACCTTTCCCTTTGACCAACAGGACTCCCCAAAGTGGGCTTTCCCTTTTCATTTCTATCGGGAATATACATTTATCTTATTCCCATTGCTTTGTTGAATAGCCATGACTGGGCCACTTGCAGAAGCATTGGAATGAGACTTTTTCATTCCAGCTTCATCTGTCTGCAATAGACTATGAAGCTCAATAAATATGATCTCAGTATTGTTCAAATGATAAGTTAGGATGAACTATTATAAGTACTAGGCAAGGAGTTGAGCATCATATGAAAGGCAAGCTCCTTGTCGAAGTTCACATTGAGTTTTTTTAGCCTCTATATATGCCTCTGCATTTTCTGTACATGAGCACACACAAATTCCCTTCTTTTAACTTCCATGCGATACGAGCCTTCACGACTTCATAATGCTCTTATCTCGCTTTCTTGTGGAACATTTGATCAAGATCCAAGTTCATATCGTAAGGCCAATAGTCCTCATAGGAATTTTGAAGGTCGGGTGCCATGTTTGTAATAATGATGCAAGCGACCTTTGTAGCGTCATCAATGTGTTGGTGATATTTAACAAGTTTTGCAGGAGTGACAATCACTTTATCAATTTTGGGAATTAGGTTCTTAAGAACATACTCCTTGTTCTCATATCTGAGTGTTATCCTTAAATTCCACATCCACTCCATGTAGTTTGGACATGTTAGCTTGTCCTTTGAGAGGATTGGTAATAGAGTGAAGTTGTGAGTGGGTGGAGGAGGAGGAAGATCACCATCTCCAGACATCTAAAATAAGAGATGAGATTTTAGTTAGTTGATTATCCCTAAATATTTTAACCCAAATTAATATTCAATGCTAGGATCCAAAAATACAATTCGAAATTAAGAAGAGGGATGCCATAATCTAATTCTGAATTTATTTAAGATAGGTAAGGCACTTTACCAATTTCAATTTGTGAAGAAATTCCTAGATCTTTTGAGATTCCTTGAACTCTTCAATAGCATGTTTAATCTTATATTTTCTCTTTGATTTGTGACTAGGATGCCAAGGATCACAAACAAGATGTGAATAACCATGCAAACCCGCGTGGCAACCTTGTTCCCATTTATGATCTCACATTGATGTTTTGGTTAACCATACACGCTCCATCAACAACCATAAACTCGATTGGTGCCACTGTTCAACTTTATAGTCCGCAATTAGTGTGTCGGTTAACCACACACTTTCGACTAACGACTCACAAAGAACCAATGTGTTTTTTCATGGATTAGCATACAATTTTACATTTAAGTAACTAGAGTCGTACTTTATAGATGGTTATAGTACTTATATTTTATGCTTTTAATATGATTATGTCATATCGAACCTGTTCGGCTAAGGGACCTCCACCACACAATGAAGTGGTGGGTGAAAAGGACACCCATTCAACAGTCATTTTATAGGTTGTTTCCTTATACATTTCTTATAGTAGGCCTCATTCATGAAGTCATACAGTATTTATAATCTCATACATATGTATAGGGTGTATTTTAAAACCTTTTGAAAATACAAGGTTTAAATTTAATTATCTTAATTAACAATTAATTAATTACTCTTTTAAACCATCTAAGATTTAATTTTTATATTTTAATTAAACAATTAATTAAATTAATTAAATCGTTTAAGAATTAAATAATTATCTTTAATTAGACTTTTAATTCATTAATCTATTTAATCTTAATACTTCCTAATTTTCGAAAATTAGGATTTAGGTTATCTAGTTTTATTTGTTCAAATTTAAAGGCAAATAAAATAACAAATAATGAAACTAGGAAACCCTAGCAATTTTCGAAAAAAGGCAAGGAGGCAAGGGAATTTTCGAAAATCCTAGACGACAAGGAATTTTCGTTTTTCTTGGTTTCTTTTAGAGTTTCACAAATATGCAAATTATAGAACAACCCTAAGGCTCTGATGCCACAAATGGGTTTTCTACATTACTTTTATGTACTTAAGGAATTTCACATAACAATTATGGGTACATGCAACCTAGAATTCTATGGATTTTCTCATAATAGCAACATACTTTGAAAAACTAAATAACCCTAGCAAAATTGAAAATCATAATGTTTGATTACATACCTTAACGTTATTATCGACAATAGCTATTTACTTTGAAGAACCCTTCTTGTAATGCTAGCCCCAATAGTCTGGAAGCCTCTAATGTGTCACACCCAAACCCTAGGAAACCCTAGGATCAAAATTGAAAAGAGGGAGATGGATTTCAAAAATGCATTGTGTTGTGCAGGGTTCTTAAGCCTTCTAGAGGTCCTTATTTATTGTTGTATGAAATCCTAATTTGAATTCAAGATAATAATATTATATTTCAATTCAAATGACTTCCCATATCAACTTAAGGAAGCTTCCAGAATCCCTATGAAGGCTTCTCAAAACTATCCCTAATAGGGAGGATCTAGAATGCCTCCTTGTTGAACATTTGAATAATTGCATTCCAACCCTTGAACCCATAAATTAATTCTAATTAATCCAGACCCATTAATTAAGTTGATTATTATTAATTCTTAACTAGTTATTTATTATTTCTAATTAATATATTATTCATATAATATATTAATAAACTATTTCTAACTCTCTTAATATCAATCCAAACTATTTCACAGTTATGAGGGCAACCCAAAAAGGACTTTACTATTATTCACTAAATATACCAATTTAGTTACGACCTTAGACACCTTAGTCCAACAAGAAGTGCATTTAAAAGAGATGGTAAAGTTGATTCCAGCTCCACCGCAACACGGTGGATAGATTCTTATGGTGTGGTGGCAGAGGCAGTAGTTTGGGTAAGTTTTTGACGTAAATCGAGGACAACATACTTTTCACCGTGGAGTGGTGGTGAATTTAGGTTGATATCATGGATTTCCACCGTGACGTGAAAAGGAGCTAACTGTGGATTCATTAAACGCACCATGACACGGTAAAAGGTTCACCGAACACAGTTTTGAGAGCATATTAGACATTGGTTAAGTCTCATTCTTGCTCAAAACTAACTCAATTTCTTAGATAACGAAGCTCCAACGATTTGGAGGTTGGAGAAATATCAAGTGGCGATCTAGTGTGTTTGAGTTGATTATGCAAGATTACTATTAGATAGCATGTTATTGATGTTTAATCAAGTGCTTAGAATATTAATACATGATTTTTGTAAAGATTCCATGTGGTGATTGTTAGGGTTTGACACCCTAGTTTTGGAAAATCATGATATGGTTGATTTGTGTTAATAACTTTGTGGATTAAGTGTTATGAAGCCACATTTAAGTATTTTAGCAAGTTTATTGGCAAAGGATTGTCAATATGAAGTTTTACATAAAGTATGGGACTTTTTGGTTAAAATCTCAATTAAGTTCTTAATAGTTTAAGTCATGTTCAAAGGGACTTAATGTGTGAATGGCATAGGTTATGTCAAGAAGAAGTTGGAGTCTCTACAAGAAGGTTTGAATAAGGTTTAGAAGTATATTGCCTTTGTCTTCAATGAGGTTAGTTATACTTTCATCCGAGTATGATTTTGTGAAGTTAGAGTTGATGTTAAAGAATGAATGTATGAATAAGAGATAGTAGATTATGTATTGTTAGAAAGTAACATGTTTTTGAATGATATGTTAATTATGATATTGTTAACATTTATGAATTGAGTAAAAGATAGGGATCCCAAGAAAGAAGAATGTCTAGAGTTTTGCATGGAAACTGTAGAGATAAAAGAGACCGGTTAATTGTTTACCGGTAAGAGTAAAGATGTATGGTCACTTATGTGACTAGTTAGATGTTGGAAGTATGTGAAATAAGAATTTTTTATGTATGTTATGTTATTTTATAACTCACCAGACTTGTTGTCTGATATATATTCTTTCCATGTATTTCAGGTTCATGTAACAATCCCTAGAGAGATTTGATGGGTTTTGAGCATTCTAACACTTCCTAAGTGTACATGCAACCCTAATAACCTTGGATCTATGTTTGTCTAATAATCATGCAAAGTTGAATTCCAAGGTTATATTCCTATCTAGCATACATGGGGAACATTTTTAACTTGAATGAAAGATAGAATAACTTACCTTGTTGTTGATTATGATCCTTGAAACCTTGTGAGTCTAGCACCCCAAGTGTGATGCCTCAAATGCTTCACACAACACCAAATGCAAAGGAGTAAACTTTGAGAGAATCTTACACTTGCAAAATCGGCTCTAGCCCTCTTGTTTCTTAGTGTAGCCTATTTTGGTGGAGAATGGGTTTCTTATATAGTGTTGACTCATCTAGGGTTACACCATGTAAACCCTAATGTGTCATGACTCTTCATTTCCATGACCCATGGATTTGTAACTCCCATGGAGCATCCTATGGGTGGAACCCAACTTGATAATCCATGGAGCCTCTTAGCCCACTATATAAGATATGGAAGACTTACATAATCTACCCATATATTTAATTAGTTATCTTTTGATCACTTAATTAATTCTAAATTAATTCTTGATCAAACTAATTAAATAATATTATTAATATATTAGAACTTATAATATATTAATAAACCATAAGTGTTATTTCTCTCATTTTAGTTTATCCAATTGCATGGTGCCATGCAACCCAAATGGACCATGCCGGGTCAGGTCAAGTACATACCAAAAATAGTTATGGACTTAGACACCTTATCCAACAGTCTCCCACTTGGATAAGTCTAATAACTATAACTGCAATACTTCAGGAACCGATCGGCAATCGTAGCTCTTTCAAGGTCTCTCGGAACCGAGAAGATGATGATACGCCATTTAAGATAAGTGATCATATAATCCTCTGTTCTAGATATCAGCCGGACAAATACATGGAACAATGTCTTACTTTGTGTCCAACAGTTTGTTTCCCGATTTCCGATTTGTTTGACAAAGAACTTAATTGAACACATCAACTTAGTTCTGACCGGGCCCGGTACATAGGTCAAAACAAAATCATCGAGGGGCCCAGATATCAGCTTCTAATCCAAGAAGGAACAGATAAACTTCGACTCATATGTTTGTTCTACCGCTCATTGAATTATACACAAAAGCACGTTTTATAACATCGAGTTACCAATGCGTTAACGTACAATCAATGCATAACCAACTCATAAGTAACAAATCATATCTCTAGGTTTGAAGACTTATATGATATTACCGTCTCACGATCACTCGAGATAAATTCCATGAAGTGATTCCAGTGAGCGTGGGTTGAGTCCAATGCTCAGAACTTATGAGCACTCATGAGTGTTGTAGCCATGTCCAACAACTTAGACCTCTGCAACCAATCATGACAGTCTTGATTCATACCTACTTCCGACATATGACCGACTGTGGAGGTTCGAATAATATGATATACCAAACATAATTATTCTGGAAGTCAAAACATGCAAAAGAAATATAGTAAACGATCGACAAGAGATAGCAACACTTTACTCATAAATAAAACACCTTTTATTCATCATCTAATGTCAATTACAGTTTACAAATTTCAAGGTTATCTAACTACTAAATATAATATCATCCTTCAGCCCTATGCTCCGAGCATGCTGGAGATGCTTAACCCGAGTCAGTCCCTTCGTGAGGGGATCTGCTGGATTCTCATCCGATGATACCCTCTTTGGCACGAGGAGTCCTTCTTCTATTCGATGTCTGATGAAATGGTATTTTCTGTCGATGTGTCTGGATCTCCCGTGATCCTTTGGTTCCTTGGCTAAGGCAACTGCACTTTCACTATCACAGAAAATTTCCATTGGCTCTTTAATAGCTGGTACAACTCCAAGGTCTCCAATGAAGTTCTTCAGCCATATCGCCTCCTTTGCTGCCTCGCTAGCTGCTATATACTCTGATTCGCAAGTTGAATCAGCCACTGTCTCTTGCTTGGAACTCTTCCAAGAAATTGCTCCTCCATTTAAGGTAAAGACCCAGCCTGACTGAGAGCGGAAATTATCCCTATCAGTCTGAAAGCTAGCATCACTATACCCTACAACTCTCAAGTCTTCACTCCCGCCGAGGGTAAGGACCCAGTCCTTAGTCCTTCGTAGATACTTGAGGATATTCTTTACCGCAGTCCAGTGTGCCTTGCCAGGGTTCCCCTGATACCTGCTAACCATGATCAAAGAAAAGGCTACATCAGGTCGAGTACACATCATAGCATACATGATCGATCCTACAGCCGAAGCATAAGGTATTCGACTCATTTCTGCTATCTCAGCCTCAGTACTAGGGCTTTGTGTCTTACTCAATCTGGTGTTACTCTGGATGGGTAACTCTCCTTTCTTGGAGTCCTGCATGCCGAATCTCTTCAACACCTTATCCAAGTAAGTACTCTGACTAAGTCCAATTAGTCTTTTACTCCGGTCTCTCAAGATCCTTATCCCTAGAATATAGGCAGCTTCTCCTAGGTCCTTCATAGAGAAACACTTCCCAAGCCAGGACTTAACTTCCTGCAGAGTTGGGATGTCATTTCCTATGAGTAGTATGTCATCCACATACAATACCAAAAAGCTAACTATACTCCCACTAGCCTGGACATATACACAAGATTCATCTTCACTCCTAGAAAAGCCAAATTCTTTGACTTTCTCATCAAAGCAAAGATTCCATCTGCGAGGTGCTTGCTTTAACCCATAAATGGATTTCCCAAGCTTACACACTTTATTAGGGTACTCTGTATTGACAAAACCCTCTGGCTGACTCATGTAAACATCCTCAGCCAACTTTCCATTAAGGAAAGCGGTTTTGACATCCATTTGCCATATTTCACAGTCATGAAATGCAGCTATGGCTAACAGAACCCTAATAGACTTAATCTTGGCCACTGGAGAAAAGGTCTCATCATAATCAACTCCCGGAGTTTGTGAGAAACCCTTTGCAACCAGTCGTGCCTTATAAGTGTGTACATTACCATCCATGTCGGTCTTCTTCTTGAAGATCCATTTGCACCCTATAGTCTTACGACCTGGTACATTCTCAACCAAGTTCCAAACTTGATTGTCATACATGGACTGTATCTCGCTGTCCATTGCCTCTTTCCACTTGGCTGACTCAGGGCCTGCCATGGCTTCCGCGTAACTGTTAGGTTCATCCAGACCTATCAGTGTCTCATCACTGATAAGTGTATCACTTTCCGCAGTAATATGGAATCCATAGTAATGCTCAGGTGCATTCCTAACCCTTGTGGAACGCCTCAGAGGTACAGACTTGTCAATTGGCTCAACAGGAGTTTCCTCCTCAAGTTGAGTGCTAGGGTTTGAAGTTCCTTCACCACTTGACTCTTGAATTTCTTCAAGGTCAACTTGCCTCCCACTGTCTCCTTGGCTTATGAACTCTCTCTCTCTCGAAAGAAAGCCCTCCTAGCTACAAAGACCACATTCTCACTAGGTCTGTAGAAGAGGTAACCAAAGGATTTATGTGGGTAGCCGATGAAAATACACCTCTCACTTCGAGGTTCGAGCTTATCATGAGTCTCGCGTCTCACGAAAGCCTCGCAACCCCAAATCTTAATGTGGTCTAGTTTGGGTACTTTACCAGTCCACATCTCATGAGGAGTTTTGGCAACTTTCTTTGTGGGAACTAGATTAAGGATATGGGCGGCAGTCTCTAAGGCATACCCCCAAAATGAGATTGGTAGCGAAGCTCGACTCATCATGGAACGAACCATATCTAACAAGGTTCGATTACGCCTCTCAGCTACACCATTCAACTGCGGTGTCCTGGGAGGTGTCAATTGTGAGACAATCCCACATTCCCTAAGATAGTCGAGGACCTCTGAACTAAGATACTCACCACCTCGATCGGATCGAAGCATCTTAATGTTCCTGCCCAATTGATTCTCGACTTCCTGTTTAAACTCTTTAAACCTCTCAAAAGTCTCTGACTTATGCTTGATTAAGTAGACATATCCATATCTACTGTAATCATCAGTAAAAGTCAAATAATAACGATTAGCATCCCTTGTGGCATGTTTGAAGGGCCCACACACATCCGTATGTATAAGATCCAACAAACCTTCACCCCTCTCACAAGAGTCTGTGAAGGGTGACTTTGTCATTTTTCCAAGTAAGCATGATTCGCAACTATCATCTGACTTTAGGTCAAATGACTCCAATACTCCATCCTTTTGGAGTTGGCCTATGCGTTTCTTGCTTATATGTCCAAGACGACAATGCCATAATGATGCTTTATCCAAGTTATTATCATTAACAGAATCAATACACAATACATTATTTGCTAAGTTATCAACCACAGATACAGTTTCATACACACCATCACAAGGTAATGCTTTAAAATAAAGAACATTATTAAAGAAAGCATTAATCGAACCAACTTCATTATCAAATGAAAAGGTGAAACCTTGTTTATACAATGCATGAAAGGAAATAATATTTCTTGCCATTTCTGGCGAATAACAACATTTATTCAAATCTAAACTAAACCCACTACTTAGCGATAAAGTATAAACTCCAATCTTGGTGACAGGTAAAGCTTTCCTATTCCCCATGATTAAGTTTATTCTTCCATGCTCCACATTCTCACTTCTTCTTAGTCCCTGCAAATCAGAACATATATGAATACCACAACCGGTATCAAGGACCCAAGAGTTAAAATGGGGTGAGTTATTAGATAAGATAGTGTAAATACCTGCATGGTTGGGTTTAACTTTCCCATCCTTCACATCTTGCTGGTATTTTGGGCAGTTTCGCTTCTAATGTGACTTTTCATGGCAATAGAAGCATTCAGCCTCTTTAGGGTCAGAAGAAGGAGTGACAAAACCTTTCTTGGTTCCACTTGAAGAAGAGCCATCAAGGGTCCTAGCCTTGGTACCCTTCGAAGAGCTCTTCCTCTTCTTCCCTCTACCTTTCCCGATTGCCAAAACCGGGGCGGAGTTTGGAGTAGGAGTGTTAACAACCGACTTACCCTTAAGACTTGTTTCTGCAGTCTTGAGGAGTCGCTGAAGTTTGCTGAGTGTGACCTCTTCCTTATTCATGTGATATGTCATGCGGAATTGATCATATCACGATGGTAAGGAGTGCAAAATGATATCTATTGCAAGCTCCTCAGGGAAGTTCACATTAAGCTTCAGCAACCGATCCACATACCTTTGCATTTTCTGCATGTGGCTCGTGACGGATTCCCCGTCCTTCATCATGGTTGTTATGATAGAGCATATGATTTCATACCTCTCTTGTCGTGCACTTTGATGGTATCTTTCCATCAGATCTTGGTGCATTTCAAAAGGGTAGAAGTCCTCATAGGACTTTTGGAGTTCCACTGTCATGGTGGCCAACATGATGCATGCCACTTTTGTAGCATCCCTTTCATGTGCCCGGAAGTCAGCGATCTCCTGGGGAGTTGCAGTGGTCTCATCAATCTCCTTAATCTCCTTGTCAAGGACATATTCTTTGTCCTCGTAGCGGGTAATCATCCTGATGTTTCTGATCCATTCATTGAAGTTGGATCCATCAAAAGTGACTTTCCCACACAAGTTCATAAGGGTAAAGGAGCCATTAGGATTAGAGCCAGAAGCATCATTGTTTGAAGACATCTGAAAGAAGAGAACAAGATTAGTTTAGATATTAAGAGAGTCCTTAATAAAACACCCAAATGTAATATTAAGGCTAGGATCCAATCACAATATATTATAACTTAGAAGAGGTATGCCGTAATCCAAGCTATAACATATTTGAAAGGTAGGTGAATGACGATTCACCAATTTCCACCATGAAAAACGAAATATAAATATTAGGTTTTTAATTGGTTCTTAGAAATTCCTAGATTCTTTTGAGATTCAATGAACTTTTCAAAGGCATGTTTCAATCTCGAGTGTGCCCTCCAAGTTTTGTGACTTGGATACCGAGGATCACAAAACGAGGTGTGAAGTAACCATGCAAATCACTTGGTACCCTCAAGGTTTATCACTCAATCGATGTGCCGGTAAACCACACACGCTCCACCGATGCTATGGTAAACCTTAAGTCACCCTTTACCTACCTTGTTAAGTCCAAGTTAGTGTGCCGGTTAACCACACACGCTCCACCAACGACTTAAACAAAGTGTAAAGTGTAATTTCATGGATTAGCACCTTATTCACATTTTCCTAAAGTAACTAAGATTGGGAATTTAATAAAAGCATTTAGTTACTTTATAATATTCATCATACTTTTAATGAGAATTTATAAGTCCTTGTCTTACCCGTTCGGCTAACGACCCTCCACCGATCAAGGAAGCGGTGGGTGAGAGTGGACACCCATTAAGTTGCCATTTTATAGGCAACAACCTTATACCCCCCTTATAGACCGGCTTCGTGAATGAGGCGTACTAGCGGTAAGACGACTTGACGTTATACATATATATATTAGTAACTTATAATATTATAAAGTATAAGGGTTGAATTTTAACTTTTATAATTCTAAGGGTTCGAACTAAAGTTTTAATCAAGACTTTACATGTTCCAAAACTTGAGGGCAAGTTTTGTAAACTTCCAAAACTTTTCATTTCTTATAACTTATGAATTAATTGAGTAATAAAAATGAAGACTCTTCATTTTTATAACTCTTGTGTTCTTTTAATGGCTTTAATAAAAGTGAGACTTTTGGTTTTCCATAACTTGAGGACAAGTTATGGACTCCATTAAAACACATTATGATCATGAATTAAACTACCATGAAGGTTACAAACAATTCCTATGATCATCTAATCTTCATAAGTTCAAGAACATGAATATGAACACTTTCAAGAATCAAAAATTACACTTAAAAAAAACTTGTAATTTTAATAATTGCCATTGTAAATGGATTAGCATAAACATTACACCATCTAAAACAAGCTTTAAAACATCAAAACAGTTTAGGGTAATGTTTCTAGTCCATTTCCAGCAACAAATGTGCAAACTTTCATACGAGTAGAAAACAGCAAAACGATTTTTTTTTCAAGCTGTTTGCACACAAAAAAAAAACAACAAACAAACCTGGCTCTGATACCACTGATGGGTTTTGAGCATTCTAACACTTCCTAAGTGTACATGCAACCCTAATAACCTTGGATCTATGTTTGTCTAATAATCATGCAAAGTCGAATTCCAAGGTTATATTCCTATCTAGCATACATGGGGAACATTTTTAACTTGAACGAAAGATAGAATAACTTACCTTGTTGTTGATTATGATCCTTGAAACCTTGTGAGCCTAGCACCCCAAGTGTGATGCCTCAAATGCTTCACACAACACCAAATGCAAAGGAGTAAACTTTGAGAGAATCTTACACTTGCAAAATCGGCTCTAGCCCTCTTGTTTCTTAGTGTAGCCTATTTTGGTGGAGAATGGGTTTCTTATATAGTGTTGACACATCTAGGGTTACACCATGTAAACCCTAATGTGTCATGACTCTTCATTTCCATGACCCATGGATTTGTAACTCCCATGGAGCATCCATGGAGCATCCTATGGGTGGAACCCAACTTGATAATCCATGGAGCCTCTTAGCCCACTATATAAGATATGGAAGATTTACATAATCTACCC
Organism: Lactuca virosa; assembly: GCF_052849685.1. Classification (NCBI taxonomy): domain Eukaryota; kingdom Viridiplantae; phylum Streptophyta; class Magnoliopsida; order Asterales; family Asteraceae; genus Lactuca; species Lactuca virosa. The sequence goes on from NC_136429.1 coordinate 110,153,188, forward strand.
ATATATTTAATTAGTTATCTTTTGATCACTTAATTAATTCTAAATTAATTCTTGATCAAACTAATTAAATAATATTATTAATATGTTAGAACTTATAATATATTAATAAACCATAAGTGTTATTTCTCTCATTTTAGTTTATCCAATTGCATGGTGCCATGCAACCCAAATGGACCATGCCGGGTCGGGTCAAGTACATACCAGAAATAGTTATGGACTTAGACACCTTATCCAACAAGATTGGACCTAGAAGCATCAAGAACATGGACTGTACTTTTGTTTCATACTTTATTTCTTGTTGATTTAGCTATAGTTAGGATATGATTGGTATACCCGCATGTGTTTTATATAACTAATTTTAAAGATTTTTGAAACTCTGGTTTTGTGGATGATGTAAAATACCCAAATATTTTGTAACATCCGGATCCCGGGGCAATTTAAATTTTAAATTTCTAAGTATTTAGGGTTTCCACGGTGTGAGGGAAAGTGCCACGACATGGTGTTTCAAGAAATATCGCGATTTCATTTAAGGCCACCACGGGGTGACAGCCTATGGCCACGATGTGGAAGCGGTTTAATGATAAACCCTAATATCCTCTGGTTGCGCCCTATTTAAGGGAATGCGATGGCTAAGGTTGCTCACCCTCAGCCGATATCACACTCTCTCAGTCTCAAAGCAAACCTTAACCTTCATTTTTGTTCTCTAAGGTTTTTGTGTTGATTTTTGGGGATTAGAAGAAGAAGAAGGTGATTTCTATACTTGAATTAAGCAAGCAACTCTTCTCATCATCTTGTTGTGCATTTTCTAAACTCTTGTAAGTCCCCAAGTTCCAAGCTTTTTGGTTTATTGTGCATAGATCTAGGTTTCTATGCCTTATTCTTCATGTTGGGACATATTGGAGTGTTGGGATTTCATAAAGTTGCCAACTTTATGAATCCCAGAGTCCCTTTGTGGTTAGGAGTGTTGGATCTAGAGTTTTATAGAGTTTTGAACACTTACATGAGATCTTGGCTCCTTTTGCTCTATTTTGACCTAATAAAAGTCCAATACATGCACTGGACATGCATGTGTAGAATGTATGGATTTTTATGTGATTATAAGGTGCTAGAAATGTTTTGGAATGGGGATCTAATAAGCCTTCAAGGAAAAGTGATTAACGGGTTAAGTCAAGTCATTTTTTGCCATATCTAGACCTAGAAATGAGATATCTATCTCTTGGAGGGTCTAAAGGGATAAAGTTGGAAACTTTATTCACTTGGACCTTAGAAAGGACCAAATCTGATTTTTGGAGCCCTTAAAGTTGGAAAGTAAAGTAACTTAATGGTTTAAGATGCCCAAACCAGCCCCCATGGCATGGAGACTAGGTCGAGGCCCGTTTGTTTTGTCATTTAGTGGCCACAACGAGGCCAAGGATGGCCACGGCGTGACGACCTGTTGTAGTTGACTTTGACTTTGAGTTTTGACCGTTGATTTAACCAAGTTTGACATAGGGGCATTTTGGGTATTTTAAGCAATAGATTGAGTTTATGTCACTGTTTTTTGTATAAGTGACCTGTAGAGGAGTCAGTTAGAGCATCGTTCTTTTCTGCTATCTTTTCAGACTGCGAGGTGAGTCTCCTCACTGTACTCATGGGTCAAAGGCCCCAATGTCAGCCCATTCGGTTATGTATCCTGGTATATAGGATGTTGTATGATGTAGTGATTTGTTAGATCTGTGTGATTACCTGTTTGCTGGTTATATGGTTATCTGTTGCATATGTTGACATGGTGAGGTTGGGTTGAGGTTGTATTGCTTTGTGTTGTAAGCCAACAAACCAGGGGAAATCCAATCGGGAGATTGTGGGCCAGGGTAATCCAACCGTGAGGTTATGGGCCACGGTAATCCAACCGGGACGTTACGGACCCAATATGTTATATGTAGGGCAATCCAACCGGGAGGTTGTGGGCCAGGGAAATCCAACTGGGAGGTTGTGGACCCAGCATGGATTATGTATATTTGTTTGGTTGTGTGTGGTACTTTGGGGGAACTCACTGAGCTTGGGCTTATGGTTGAAGTTTTATGTTTTTAGGTACTTCAGCTGATCGGGGGAAAGCAAAGGCTTGATCTTGCACATCCTTCAGGTTTTAGGAGATTTATTCCTAGGATACTCAAATTTGCATTTTTTACATTTTTGGAAACTATGTTTTGTAAACACTTATGTTTTTGAATGGTTTTGGAAAAACGAAAATTTTACCTAGATTTTTGGGATGCTACAAGTTGGTATCAGAGCCCAGGTTTGAGAGAATTGGATGAACATTCGTGTGAATCCAGACTCAAACTAAGGATCTGTAAAGGTTTTCAAAGTGGTTTTTGAAATTGATTTTCAAAAGTAACCAAGGAAGGATGAGATGTGTACAATCAGCCGGAGCAAAAAAGTATACCCCACGTTACCCACACTGTTATCTGTTATGATGATTATAATAGAGCTATATGGTAGTGGTAGGCTAGGGATCTTCAGGAATTGCATGATGGAATTCCCTGATGTATGATGCCTGATAGCATAGGATAACTTCTTATTTGTTAGATGAAATTGACATCATTATTGAGGTTGCTTAGTGTGTGCATCATAGTTATACATAACTAATATTCTATAGCCTGGGAATGTTTGATTTAGCCTTATTTCATGTTCTTGTTTGATGAAGGGATTAGGGTAGAATCAAGTATTCGACTATCTATGGGATTCAACATTATGTATGATTAGCACGTACGAGTGGCTTTAGGGTTGGTGGAAGTTTCATGGGTGAGTTCGGGTGTAGCAGTCCCGTTGAAGGAAGGTTAGCCACTCTTGGGAGAGTGTGTATAGGTTGTATGTGTATCTTAGTTGTGATTTGGTTTCGGGTGGTTTGTGATGATCCATTGAGACAAATACGGGTAGGTGTGGAAGGTAGTATGGGCCCGAACTACTGAAAGCACAGGACCCATACGCGTAACAATGAAGTCACAAACCCCGAGGGTTTAGTCTATCTGTGATGGTTGTGATGGTATGAATTGTGGAATTTCTAATATATTTTGGTTCATTTTTAGTATGGTGTTCACGAGAGGATATGGTTCTGGATCTGGAACGGGTGGCCAGGATAGGTCGGGGTTGACTGATGATCAGATACGAGAGATGATTGCCACTGAGGTGTTTTACACGAGGTATGTTCCATTTGGGTTGTTGTTACTTGGGAGCAGTTCTCCGAGATGTTTTACACGAGGTATGTTCCCATGGTAGAGAGGGAGAGATTGGCTCATGAGTACTTGGATCTGAGACAAACAACTAAGACGGTGACATAGATCACTAAGATGTTTACCGAGAGGAACCTACTCCATCCCATGTTTTCTGCTTCGGAGCAGGAACAGATGACGAGATACTTGAGCATGCTCCAGACCGATTTTCGACAGTTTGTGTCTACCCAGCGTTACAGTACCCTCGTCGAGCTTCAGGATGCTACGAGGAGGAGAGAGATTGAGTTAGAGATCCAAAAGAGGGAGCAATGTTAGGCTCCAGTTCAGTCCTAGCTTGCAGCTAAGCGGTTCAAGCCCGTTGACACAGGATCTGGGGGACAGAGGGACCACACTTGTGGCAAGTGCGGGAGAGCTCATGAGGGGATGTGTCGGTCATCGACAGCATGCCTAAATTGTGGCAGGGAGGGAAACTTTGCGAAGGACTGTCGCCAGCAGGCTCCTCCGCTGAGTAGCAGGATTTGTTATTATTGTGAGCATGTGGGACATATGAAGTCCCAGTGTCCCTTGCTTGCTGCCAGGCTCGTGCATGCACCAACTACTTCTACACTTCGTATCACGGATGGACACCATGGTAGTTCGGAGCCCCCGAGGGCTCGAGTTCGTACTTTCTAGCTCACAACAGAGGAGGCCAGGGCGGTTCCAGACGTCGTTACTGGTATGTTTTCATTTATTATTCTGTCGAATTATTTCATGGTAGCTTGTGTTTGTGATTCATCTAAGTACCTTTTTAGTGAATTCGATGTCTGCTCTTGTGCTTTTTGACTCGGGTGCGAGTTGGTCTTTTGTGTCTCAGTCCTTTATTAGGAATTCTGATATGCCTCCTAGAGAATTGGAGTGCCTGTTGCGAGTTTCCATCGCAAATGAGCACAGAGTTTCTACATCGAGCATTTATCGGGGTTATGTTTTGGAGATTTTCGGGGTGTCTTACCCGATTGATCTGATCCCTATCCCCAAGGGAGATGTAGGTTTGATTGTAGGGATGGATTGGTTGAGCAGGTTTGGTGCGATGATCGACTGTGAGGTCAACAGGTAGTAGTTCAAACCCCAAGTGGGGGAGAACTGATTATTTATGGAGAGGGTACCAGAGTTGGATCGTCCTTTTGTTCTACTGTCATGGCTCGACAGTATCTTCAGCATGTGTGTTTGGGTTATCTAGCGTATGTGGTCGATACTCGGGCCAGGAATGAGGTTTCGATTTCAGATGTACCCGTAGGTAGGGAGTTTCCAGATGTGTTTCCGGAGGAATTACCCGGTGGGCCTCCCGAGAGGCAGGTCGAGTTCAGGATCGATCTGGTCCCCAGTGCGGCCCTGATTGCTAAGGCACCATACTCATTGGCACCACCAGAGATGCAGGAGTTGTCCTCTCAGCTTCAGGAGCTGTTGGGCAAACAATTTATCAGACCGAGCAGTTTGCCTTGGGGAGCACCGATCTTATTTGTGAAGAAGAAGGATGGGTCTCATCACATGTGTATTGATTATCGAGAGTTGAACAAGTTGACAGTGAAGAACCGTTACCCACTTCCACGGATTGATGATCTCTTAGATCAGCTTCAGGGTCCATCTTGGTTATCTAAGATCGATTTGAGTTCAGGATATCACCAAATGAGGTTCAGAGAGGAGGACGTGGAGAGGATAGTGTTTCGGACTCGTTATGGTCATTACAAGTTTATAGCGATGTCGTTTGGGCTCACCAATGTGCCAACAACATTTATGGATTTGATGAATCGAGTATGCAGGCTGATGCTCAATCGATCAGTTATTATTTTCATAGATGATATCTTGGTTTATTCCAAGACCAGGGAGCAACATGAGGAGCACCTTCGAGAGCTGCTGGGGGTTTTGAGGCGGGAACGGTTGTATGCCAAGTTCTCGAAGTGTGAGTTTTGGTTACGGGAGGTCCAATTCTTAGGACACCTTGTTAACCAGAATGGGATAATGTTCGACCCGACAGAAATTGAGGTTGTTATGCAGTAGGAGGTTCCAAAGTCTCCTTCAGAGATCATGAGTTTTCTGGGATTAACGGGGTATTATCGGAGATTTATTCAGGATTTCTCTAAGGTTGTTGTACCCCTCACTCGTGTCACGATGAAGGGCGTGGATTTTCGCTGGGGACCTGAGCAACAGGGTGCATTCGAAACGTTGAGACAAAAGTTATGTAAGGCCCTAGTATTGACTCTCCATGAGGGTGTTTAGGATTTTGCCGTGCATTGTGATGCATCCATCACCGGGTTGGGGGAAATATTGATGCAGAGAGAGAGAGAGAGAGAGAGAGATTGAGTGATTGCTTATGCTTCCAGGCAGTTGAAGATGCATGAGGTTCGGTATCCGACGCATGATCTGGAGTTGGGGGCGGTGGTATTTGCCCTCAAGATTTGGCGACATTTTTAGGGATGTCAAAAACTCCCGTGGGACCCCGATACCGTATGAGACTAAATTTTTAAAAAAACTGGGAGCAGGAGCGGGGGAGGGGGCAGAATTAGACACCGTTTATTTTCGGGACCAGGGTCGGGAGTCAGTATTTCCGTTCCGTACTTCCGCGGGGGCCCCGGTTGTACATTTATGTAAAAAATATATATTTAATATATATATATATATATATATATATATATATATATATATATATATATATACAAAATATATTTTCTAATTTTATGTTTAGGTTAGGTTTCAATTTCCCATTTCCAATTCCACTTTCCCGTTTCATTCGTTCACGTCACTGTGAAACGAGTACGATGAGTCGACGCCTTCACCCAAAAGGCAAAGACGCGATCCCAATCGACCAGCCCGATTGACGAAATCAGAGTGCCCGTTTCCGCTGGTCGACTTCTGCCGGTCTTAATCGACTGACGCCGTCTTCAACGTCCAAGGAAGAACGAACGCAACGATCCAGCCAGCGACTTCGTCTCTCCATTCTCCACAATTCGAGCACGATTACACGAATAGGTTAGCTTGACTTCTGATTTCTCCTCTTCCAGTCTTCCTTTTCTGTCGATTTCAACCGAGTTTCGTTTATTGTGTATGATTTCTGTCGATTTCAACTGAGTTTGGTTTATTGTTTATGATTTTTGTCGATTTCCACGAATAGTCAACGATTTATGTCGATTTCAACTGAGTTTGGTTTATTGTTTATGTTGTGGGTGTCATATGTGAGTATATTTAATAAGAGTTCTTCTACATTACAATTCTTGTTTCAGATTTATTGTTTATGTATTGGGTTTGATTCTTTCACAGTTCTTTGATTTAGTTATAACTGAACCTATCACTGATTTCTTAGAATCTGTTGTTGAACTTGTAACTGGTTTATGTAATGCTCATATGGTAATGTTGATGTATGTACTGATGATATGGTGATGCTTATTTATCTAATGCTGATATGGTAAACTGCTAGGTTTATATATGTGTCATGTCCCCATATTGCTGAGAAACTAACTAATGTGTTGATGGATAGTTTGTTGGACTGGAACATAGATAGAAAATTATCAACTTTAACTGTTGATAATTGTTCAACAAATAATTTCATGATAGATTTGATGGTAGACAAACTTCCTTTTGATAGGTTGATTTTGGGTAAAAAAGTTTGTTTCATATGTGATGTGATGCGCATGTTTTGAATTTAATTGTGAGGAGTGGGTTGGATGTTTTTGGACATGGGATTGAGAAAGTGCATAACAGTTGTAGTTTTTGGACAGCTACACCAAAAAGACTTGATACATTTCAAAAAAATGCAAAGTTTGAGAATGTTTCTTGTGAAAAAAACCTAGTTGTTGACTGTAAAACACCATGAAATTCTACTTATTTAATGCTTTCTACGGCTTTGAAATACAAGAAGTTGTTTTATCGGTTACAACAATGTGAGCCCCAATATAAGAGTGCGTCTGATGAGAAAGTGTGGGCTTTGGCAAGTGAGCTTTGTGATAGACTAAAAATCTTCTATAATGTCACAGAATTATTTTCGGGAACAAAATATCCAACAACCAACATTTTTCCCCAAAATATGTGAAATAAAGATTGCTCTAAAGAAATGGGATACATCTAGTTCATTAAAATAAGCAAAATGTCCGAAAATATGTATACAAAGTTTGATGAGTATTGGAAAGAAAGTCACGGGGTGTGGGCTATGGCGACGATATTGGATCCAGGGTTTAAGATGAAGCTCCTAGAGTATTTTTTTTCCTATTATCTATGGAGTAGATAATGCAAAAGATGAAATTCAAAAAGTGCGTCAAATTTGTAAAGATATATATATATATATATATATATATATATATATATATATATATATATATATATATATATATATATATATATATATATATATATATATATGCGATATGAGTCAAGCATTATGAGTCAAGCGAGTAATGATGATATTACTAGTAATCCCACTTCTAGTCGAGATGCAGCTCCCGGAAGTGACATGGACTCATTAGATGCTTTTTTTCATAGAATTCTTCTACTAGTGAAGTTTTTGTAAAAAATGAATTAGAAAGGTACTTAGAGGAAGACACTTTACCCCGGATTCATGAGTTTGATGTGTTAGGTTGGTGGAAGTTAAAGGGGTTAAGTATCCTACATTGTGTTTGATTGCAAAAGACATATTAGTCATTCCTATCTCCATTGTTGCTTCAGAGTCTTCTTTTTATACAAGTGGTAGAATCGTTGGTCCACATAGGAGTAGACTTCTTCCGTCAACAATTGAAGCTATCATATGCACTCAAAATTGGCTATGGGTGGGTAAAAAAGGTATGTATGACTTTGCTTGAACGATTATTTGTTTTATTCATTTTAATATATTTTTCTTATTACATTTATTTATTTTTTTCTTTGCTAGGTTGTGTTATTGATGGTGATGATTTACATTCCGATGAAGACGACGAGGGAATTGAGGTAAGATTGTTCAATTTTTCGTTTGTATTGAATAAACTAATATAACAATTTATTTTATTATTATTTTTATTATTTATTTAGGGAGGATATTCAAATGTCAATGAATGAAGAGTTGAAGGCGATTAATGGATATTGAAGATGTAGTGAATTGGTCATATATTTTTGGACATGTGAGTATTTAATATTTGTAATGTTGGATTTGTCGTATTTTACATTTGTAATGTTGGATTTCTCTTTGTAAGATTGTTGGAATTGTCGTTTTGTAATGTTGGATTCGTAATGTTGGATTTTTAATTTTTTAGTTTCTAAAAGATTAGGTTTTAAGCTTTTAAAGTTATTAAAAATAGTCTTTTTACCCTAAAACAAAGCAGTTTTTTAGCAAAAAAAATCCAATTTTAAGCCGGGGGAACGGGGGCGGGACCGAGGGCGATGGAGGGCAACCACTGATTTCGGGGGCGGGGGTGGGGGAAGCTATTTCCACTCCCGTTTGGTCCCGTTGACATCCCTAGACATTATCTGTATGGGGTCCAGTGTACCATCTACATGGATCACAAGAGTTTGAGATATCTTATGGATCAGCCAAATTTGAACATGAGACATCGTAGGTGGCTTGACATAGTCAAGGATTATGACTGCGAGATTCTGTACCACCCGGGGAAAGCGAATGTGGTCGTTGATGCTTTGAGCCACAAGTCGGCTAGTTCTTCTATCGGGAGCCTATGTATGAGGATTTTGATTGATTCGTCACTTATGGATTTGATTAGGGAGGGTTAGGCTGAGGGAGTCAAAATGGAAAATTAGAAACAGGAGAGAATCATGGGCGAGATTGACAGATTTTCTACCGATAGTTGTGGATTGTTGACCCGGTGCGGTATGGTTTGGGTACCAGATTTTGGCGGGATAAAGCAAACTGCATCGGAGGAGGCACATAAGTCTAGATTTTCGGTACAACCTGGAGCCACCAAAATGTATCGGGAATTGATACTTAGTTACTGGTGGTCCTGCATGAAGAGGGAGATAGTCTGGTATGTTGAGAGGTGTTTGACATGTCAGATGGTTAACGCCGAGCACCAGAGGTTTCATGACAAGCTTCAGCCTTTGGAGGTTCCCATGTGGAAATGGGAACGGATCACCATGGATTTCATCACCAAGTTACCTCGAACGACTAAGGGATTTGATGCGAAATGGGTTATAGTGGACCGTCTGACCAAGAGTGCCCACTTTATAGCTATTCGGGAGAGCTCTTCGGCCGAGAAGTTGGTTGATGTTGTTGGATTAATGTCTAAGTCTATAACTATATTTGGTATGTACTTGACCCGACCCGGCATGGTCCATTTGGGTTGCACTTCACCGGCATAATTTATATGGATAGTCTTTTGAGAATAGTATATTTATGATTTATATTAATATATTATAAGTTCTAATATATTAATATGGAATCATATTATTTAATTAGTATTGATCAAGAATTAATTTAGAATTAATTAAGTGATCAAAAAGAACTAATTAAATATGGACTCTTATATATATGGAATGGGCCAAGTTCATTTAGGTTGGGCTAAGCTTTCATGGATGGTCCATGGAGCTTTTAACCCATGGATCCTATGTAAATGAAAGGTCATGGGTATTAGGGTTTACATGGATGTAACCCTAATCCTCCATAATATATAAAGGGGTCGTTGGCTCACAAAATTGGCACAAGTGTGTGAAAATAAGAGTGGGCCGATTTTAGTGTGCATACATATTCTCTCAAGTTCTTCCAAGGAGTTTTGGTGATTTGTGATTCCATTTGAGGCTTCCACACTATTGGGGCTAAGCTCTTAAAGCTTGAAGACATCAAGCTACATCAAAAGATATGTCATCAAACTAGAACTTTGTAGTATAGGTGCTTCATAATATGCTAGTTAGGATGAAACCTTGGAATAGTTAATATTTGCATGTATAATAGAGAAAACATAGATCCAAGGTTTATAGGGTTGCATGTACACCATAGGAGTGTTAGAATGCTCAAAACCCAACAGATGTCTATATGTGCGAGATCTTCGCTTGACATGGTGTTCCAGTTTCTATTATATCATATCGAGATGTTCGGTTCACTTCTCAATTTTGGCAGAGGTTCCACGAGGAGCTGGGTACAAGGTTGCATTTTAACATAACTTATCATCCGCAGACTGATGGCCAAAGTGAGCGGACCATTCAGGCACTTGAGGATATGTTGAGAGTTTGTGTCATAGATTTCAGTTAGAGTTGGGACTCTTACCTTCATCTAGATGAGTTTTCATACAAAAACAATTATCACTCCAGTATCGTTGCGTTGTCGTTTGAGCTTCTCTATGGAAGGAAGTTTCGTACCCCAATCTGTTGGGGAGAGTTCGGTCATAGGGTCATGGGAAAGACTGAGGTGGTTCTTCAGAAAACATAGCTTATTCATCAGACCAGGTAGAGTTTGCAGACAACTTAGAGTCGGCAGAAAAGTTATGCTGACAGACGTCGATCCAAGTTGGAATTTCAGGTCGGCGATATGGTTTTACTGAAGGTATCACCCTGGAAGGGTGTAATACGCTTTAGAGGAGGGGAAATTTAGGGCCCCGATATATTGGGCCATTCTACGTATTAGACAGGGTAGGCAGCGTAGCCTATCGGTTGGATCTGCCTGAGGAGCTCAGTCAGATTTACAACACCTTTCATGTTTCCCAGCTTTAGAAGTGTGTGGCTAATGATTTGGCAGTGGTTCCGATGGATGATATTCCGGTTGATGAGCGCCTGAATAATATTGAGAGAACGATGGTGATTCTAGATTGAAAGACAAAGGCCTTACGCAACAAGGTAGTACCTTTGGTCAAGGTCCAGTGGCAACATCGGAAAGGTTTCGAGTGGACTTGGGAACCCGATGATGAGATGCGAGACCACTACCCTGAGTTATTCTCAACGCCGAACTTTGAGGACTTCTGATTCAAGTGGGGGAGGATTGTAACATCTGGATCCCAAAGTAAATCAAATTTCAAAATTCTAAGTATTTAGGGTTTCCACAGCGTGGAGGAAATCGCCACGACGTGACGTTTCAAGAAATATCACGATCTCATTTAAGGCCGCCACGACATGGCATTTGTTTAATGAGAAACGATACTATATGGGGTGTGCGCCCTATTTAAGGGAATGTGATCGCTAAGGTTGCTCGCCCTCAGCCTCCATCACACTCTCTCAACCTCCAAGCAAACACTAATCTTCATTTTTGCTCTCAAAGATTTTTGTATTGATTTTTGGGGATTAGAAGAAGAAGGTGACTTCTAGACTTGGATTCAACAAGCAAATCTTCTCATCATCTTGTTGTGCATCTTCTGGAGTCTTGTAAGTCCCCAAGTTCCAATCTTTTCAGTTTATTGTGCATAGATCTAGGTTTCTATGCCTTATTCTTCATGTTGGGACATATTGGAGTGTTGGGATTTCATAAAGTTGCCAACTTTATGAATCCCCATAGTCCCTTTGTGGTTAAGAGTGTTGGATCTGGAGTTTTATATAGTTTTGGACTCTTGCATGATATCTTGGCCCCTGTTGCTCTATATTGACCTAATAAGAGTCCAAGACATGCATTGGACATGCATGTATGGAAAGTATGGATTTTTATGTGATTATAAGGTGCTAGAAACGTTCTGGAAAGGGGATCTAGTAAGCCTTTAAGGAAAAGTGCTTAATGGGTTAAGTCAAGTCATTTTTTTCCCTATTTGGACTTAGAAGTGAGATCTCTATCTCTTGGAGGGTCTAAAGGGATAAAATTGGAAACTTTATCCACTTGGACCTTAGAAAGGACCAAATCTGATTTTTGGAGCCCTTAAAGTTGGAAACAAAATTGACTTAATGGTTTAATCTGCACAGACTAGTCCCCACGGCATGGCACAGGTTGCCACGATGTGGCGACTGGGTTGAGGCCCGTTTGTTTTGTCGTTTAGTGGCCACGGCATGGCCAAGGATGGCCACGACGTAGCGACCTGCTGTAGTTGACTTTGACTTTGACTTTTGATCGTTGGCTTTGACCAAGTTTGACCTAGGGGCATTTTGGGTATTTTGAGCAGTAGATTGAGTTTAAGTCATTGTTTGTCATATAGGTGACATGTAGAGGTGTCAGTTGGAGCAACGTTCTTTTCTGTTATCTTTTCATACTGCGAGGTGAGTCTCATCACTGTACTCGTAGGTCGAAGGCACCAATGCCGACCTATTCAGTTATGTATCCTGGTATATAGGATGTTGTATGATGCAATGATTTGTTAGATTTGTGTGATTTCCTGTTTGTTGGTTATATATCTATCTGTTGCATATGTCGACATGGTGTGGTTGGGTTGAGGCTGTACTGTTTTGTGATGTAAGCCAACAAATCATGGGCAATCCAATCGGGAGATTGTGGGCCAGGGAAATCCAACCGGGAGATTGTAGGATAGGGCAATCCAATTGGGAGGTTGCGGACCTAATATGTTATATGTAGGGAAATCCAACCGGGAGGTTGTGGGCCAGGGTAATCTAATCGGGAGGTTGTACACCCAACATGTGTTATGTATATTTGTATGGTTGTGTGTGGTACTTTGGGGGAACTCGCTAAGTTTTTGCTTACGGTTGAAGTTTTATGTTTTTAGGTACTTTAGATGATCGGGGGAAAGCAAAGGCTTGATCGTGCACATCCTTCAAATTTTATGAGATTTGTTCCTGGGATACTCAAATTTGCGTTTTTGACATTTTTGGAAACTATGTTTTGTAAGCACTTGTGGTTTTGAATGGTTTTAGAAAAACGAAAATTTTACCTTGATTTTTGGGATGTTACATATTTTCAAGAAATCTTATGTTAATATTTTTTTAACCAGCTTCGTTTATCAATATTACATGCTCCCTGAATATTAATAGATTAGCAATTCGTTGAGAAACTTGCTTATCTAGACCCCTGTTGATAACCTCCTCCGTATTACTTCAACAACCTTTCATAGTATATCTCATCGCCTTTCCCATATCGATAAACACTGATAAACCCTTCATAATAGACACGTCTTAGCAAATCGGTGTTTTAAAAGCCAAAGAAGAAGACCCACTCATACTTTCTTTTAAGTGAAAAGTTTATAAAGAACTTATCATTATCTTCATCAAAATCAGAGAAACCTGGAGGATGAGTAAGAGTGTCTTCTGAAACCGCACAATGCCCTTCCTAAGGTGAAATTGTCACCTTCTCAGCTTGTGTATCAAGATCCTCGAAATATTGATGACAATCTGATGCTGCACCTTGAGTAAAAACATGCTTCCTCTCCGGAGAGCTATAGTCTATTGATCAACTGACGGAGAACCTTCCAAATCCACCATCTTGTCCATAATTTTAACAACGGTAGAAGGTGGAAGTGGAACCCGATCACTCTTCTTAGCTTTTTTGAATTCTTCATCAATAAACTGTTTAAGCTGAAAAGGATCTGACGACATCAAATTTTCAACCTCACTAGTATTGTCATCAAGCTATACTGAAGCTTCATTGACCGATTCATAATGAATTGTTTTCATCTTCTTTACATTAATATAATAATATATTTTAAAAAAAATACAAGTATGTTGTTTGAAAATCTAACTCATTATTTCCAAAATTTTAAGAAAACATACTTTTTTGTAAATATGATAATACGTTTTAATACATATTTATTGTAAACGTCTTTAATAATGCATAAAAATGATAATAAACAGATAAATAAGAAGTGAATTATTTAAAAATAATAATAATAATAAAATAAAAAAGAAGTGAATTATTGAATAATGTTAAATTCAACATTATAATATATTATAGGAAAGAATCATCAAAATTGTAGGCATATATGTCTCAAGTTGAGGGTCCGAAATCCGAATGAGGAACTCCATCCCTTTCTTGGTTGTACGACCTACGATATATATATATATATATATATATATATATATATATATATATATATATATATATATATATATATATATATATATATATATATATATGATTATAATTTTATATAACTAAAAAAATCTCTTAATTAATAATTTATTTAAAATAATTGATTAATAACTTTGAATTTTAAGTTATAAAAGTTTAATTAATTTTGTAACCGTGTTTCCCACTGGTTATAGACTAATATATATATATATATATATATATATATATATATATATATATATATATATATATATATATATATATATATATATATATATATATAAGTTCAATAAAGAATCATTATTAATCAAAGAACCAAGGAACCAATCCAAAACGTCAAAATTTAAAGCGATCAACGGCAAAATGAATGGTTGTAGAGTTTTACAATGGACGCACATGCACCGGATTATAACAAAACTCACTTCCTTTTTTTCGTTTAAAATTTTTTTTAGGGCACGTTTTTTATCGAAAAAAAACCGAATATACCGTTATTCATGATTTTTCGTTCTCTTTCCATAGAGATCCGTGATGATATATTAAAAACAAACTTTTTTTTGAACAAAACCCACTTAATTTTCTTTGTTGAAAAGTTAATGTTTATTTTTTTATAAAAAAAATTAAAAAATATATCAAAATTCATACTTTTTGGTACTTTTTAAACATAGATTCATATTCATATAAAAAAACGATATTTCAGTTTAAATTCACATTGTGAACTTTCTCAGATTCAGAGTGTGCATAATAGTAAGCCATATTTACAATGTAAATCTGAACTGATCGAGCTTTTTCACATTGTGAATGTTAAATATAATATTTACATATTAGATTCACAGTATGAATCTACACTGATCGAGTTTTTTTTTTAGTAGGTCTTGATGTTTTTTAATAGAGTACAAAAACTTATTTTTTTTTTTGCTATAACTAGTTTTTTTTATAAAAATAAACTTAAATATTGAAAAAACTAACAAATGAAGTGAGTTTTTTTCGAAAAAAAAATCATTTTTTATATATCAACATGGATCTCTATGGAAAGAGGACGAAAAATCGAGAACAACAATACATTCAGGTTTTTTTTTTTTTCGATAAAAAATGTGGCCTAAAAAAATTTTAAACGAAAAAAAGAGGTGAGTTTTTAATAAAGAGATGAATTTTTTGGTATAATCTGGTGTGTGTGCGTCCAATGTACAAGTGTACATCTGTTTCCTTAGTCGTCGATCATTATTATTTCCGTTATTCACGATTGGTTCCTTGGTTCCTTGTTAATTATGGTACTCTATTAAACATCACCCTTTATATATATATATATATATATATATATATATATATATATATATATATATATATATATATATATAGGGTGAGGTTCAATAGAGAACCATAATTAACAAGGAACCAATGAACCAATCATGGGCGTCGGAAATCATAATGATCAACGGCCAAAGAAATGGATGTACACTTTTATATTGGACGCACACACCGGATTATACCTAAAAATTCACCTCTTTATCAAAAAACTCACCTCTTTTTTTATTTAAAAAAATTTTTAGGCCACATTTTCTATCAAAAAAAAAAAAAAAAAAACCCGAATATACCGTTGTTCTCGTTTTTTCGTCCTCTTACCATAGAGTTCCATATTGATATATAAAAAACCAAACTTTTTTTTTCGAAAAAAAACTCACTTCATTTTGTTAGTTTTTTCAATATTTAAGTTTATTTTTATATATAACAAAAACTAATTATACCAAAAATATTTATTTTTTGTACTCTATTAATAAACATCAACACCGACAAAAAAAAAAAAAAACCTTGAACAGTGTAGATTCACACTGTGAATCTAAACTGTAAATATTTCAATTTTCAACTTTCACAATGTGAAAAAGCTCGATCAGTTCAGATTCACATTGTGAATCTGACTTACTATTATACACACTGTGAATCTGAGAAAGTTCAAAAAAAAAAAAAAAAACCGATCAGTGTAGATTCACACTGTGAATCTAAACTGTAAATATTTCAAATTTTAACATTCACAATGTGAAAAAGCTCGATCAGTTCAGATTTACACTGTGAATCTGACTTACTATTATGCACACTATGAATCTGAGAAGGTTCACAATGTGAATCTGAACAGGTTCACAATATGAATCTGAACAGGTTCACAATGTGAATCTGAACTGAAACATAGTTTTTTTTTACCCGAATATGAATCTATTTTAAAAAGTATAAAAAAACATGAATCTTGATATATTTATTATTTTTTTTCAATAAAAAAATAGACCTTAACTTTTCAACAAAAAAAATGAAGTGAGTTTTTTTCGAAAAAAAATGTTCGTTTTTTATATATCATCATGCATCTCTTTGGAAAGAGGACGAAAAATCGTGAACAACGGTATACTCGGTTTTTTTTTGATAAAAAACATGGCCTAAAAAAATTTTAAACGAAAAAGAAGGAAGTGAGTTTTGTTATAATCCAGTGCATGTGCGTCCATTGTAAAAGTCTGCAACCCTTCCTTTTGCCGTTGAACGCTTTAAATTTCGACGCTTTGGATTGGTTCCTTGATTAATAATGGTTCTTTATTGAACTTTTCCTTATATATGAGGATTCAATTGAAAAAAAATAAAGGTTGAGAACGAGAGAATGAATATGGGCCACTTATTTTGAATCTGCTGTTTAAGCGCTTCAGTGTACTGGGTCGACGAAACAGATCATATTCATTTATGAATACGTATAAATATGTGTATTCATATATGAATAAGTATAGCAGAAGTGATTATTTATATATGAATATGGGGGCGGTGGGTGGTGGCGGTTGTTGGCGGTGGTTGGTTGTGGAGGTGGTGGTGGTGGTGGAGGTGGCGGTGGTGGTGTTTGGTGGTGGAGGGAAGATGGTGTATTCATATATGAATACATTTATATTTATATTCATATATGAATATTACTCATTCAACGTCGGTCCAGTACGCCGGAACGTTTTGCGGTAAAAATAAATAAATGACTGAGAACAATTCCTCCATTCTCAACATTTTTTATTTCTTAATTATATATATATATATATATATATATATATATATATATATATATATATATATATATATATATATATATATATATATATATATATATATATATATAATCTGTTGATTTTAACTTTTAATTTTTATCTTAAATCGTCTTATAATTCTATTAGAAACGTAAAAATAAAATGTAAACAGAATCAGAGAAGAAATGAAAGAAAATACCATGAAATCATTACGAAAGGGAATATGGGCAAGAAACGACAGCTCCCTTCCCTTTGATAAAATTTTAAAATACTGTTAATATTATAAATATAAAAAAAAAAAAGGGATATTTATATGTGAATTGAAAAAGGAATCAAAAGAGGAAGATGGTCGGTTGATGGGTGCACCCCACTACCGGAAGTTTGTGCACTCCGGTCTCCGGGGAGAATATCAATTCCTGTAAAAAGTAATTGCTTTTAATTTTGTTTCAAATTCAATTAATTAATCCTATTTTATAACCCGATTTCGAGAAATCCTAAAACAAGAAAAAATAAATTTATACTTTATAATTTCGGTTTGTATAATTTTACAAAATGATTTATGTTTTCAAAACATTAAACATTCATCAAATATCGTTTTCCATCAAATTTGTAAAATCCCTCTTTTTTTATTTTACAGAATAAAATATGTACATATGCCAATAACTTTCAATTATAGTTTTATTCTGTTGGAATGCCTATGTAATAGATTTGGACCACATGGGTTTTTTGTCAATACCATAACTTAAAAAACGGCTTACTTGTTTGTTATTTAATACGATTTAATATTGAGACCTCGTATAAAGTTTTAAATACTCACGTATTTGTCAGACTATGATTGCTTAACATATGTTCTCGTGAGTGTTTTTTAAGGAGGGAAACGAAGGGAAGAAGAAAATTGTGTTCTTGAGTGTTTTTTATTTTATTTTATTTTTTTATTTTTATTTTTAAGGAGTGAAAGAAAAGGAAAAACAATGTATATTGTTTTGGAGTTTCATTTAAGGAGGAAAATGAAAAAAAAAAAAATTGAAGCTTTTTCCTTTAAAATCTGTCACCAAAAAATAAAAATGATTGGGAAGGAAAAAGGAAAAAAATTGCCGGGATTTCTTTCCCTTTCCCTTCCTTTTTTTTTATTCTCCTCAATTTTAAATTTGATGGTATTGTTGTAAAGTACATTATATATATTATGAATCCGAATCACAATGTGGATATGTCTAATGAATTATTATGATTGCATCAATAACAAATATGCAATATGATGCAGGGTGTAGATGAGGTAATTTTATAATTACATATCTGGTCACAATTCGCATGGTTTGTGGGAAACAAATCAATTTGTAAAACTTATAGTTTTGCTATGATGCAGAGTGTTTTCCGGTAATTTGAGATTTTTTATGGACTTACAATATTTTCTTTTCTATTTCTACAATCTTTTGAATCTTTAATTATTTATGTTGGATTTAAATAATTGATTAGAGATCTCATCTAATCACAATCATTTCATATGATAGGATTAACGAAAGAGGTTTACGGTCTACTATAAATATTAGGGTTTTATAGGTTATCATGGTAACAAAATTTTATTATCAAATACTCGTTATAATTTTCGTTTTGGTTGTGATATTCAATTAGATTATTTGGGTATTTGAATAAAATTTTGGAAAGTAATTTGATACAACCATACATAATTTTTCTCTCATGGTGCTTTTAGACCCTCTTCGAACGCTGAAAGTTGGAGGTTCGCGCCTTTCTCTGACGGTAGATTTCTATGTGTACGTTCTTTGAAAGCTTATCGATTCTAAGCTAACTACCTCTTCACGTTGTGCAATTATATGGCTTAGTGAAGGTTTGTTGCTTCATATTAAGAGCTTGTACCGATCTGGCCCTATACCAAATGTATCTCGACTCTTTCCTATATATGTCCTATGTGTGGTGTGGTTCCCTAAGTTTGTGGATCGCATATCGGTGGATTGTCCGTTTGTTAAAGAAGTGATGAATTGGATGCTTAAGTGGTGCGTGGAGTATTCCTCCTACTCCGTTGTTTAATGTTGGTGACGTGTTAGACTTCGCAGCTGCTTGGAGTAATTGTCTGAAAGGAAAAAATATTTTGCTTGCTTTTGCATACGGTTCCTTTTGGTGCATTAGGAAGGCGATAAATGATAAGGTGTTCAACAAACAAGGTGTCTCTCCTAACAAAACGACGGATATTGTTATTGGGCTTATCGGCATTGTTCATCTTTTTTTGTGTTTATAGTATTTTCCCATGCCTTGCTTCTTGCTATCCAGGCTTGCTTAAATTTCGATAAAAATTAGAGTAAATGTTCAATCATATATATATATATATATATATATATATATATATATATATATATATATATATATATATATATATATATATATATATATATATATATATAATTAATTAATTAAAAGCACGAGCCCCATTCCCTAACGGTCGATTATATTACCGTTTGTGGGGGCATAACATATACTATAATAATAATGTAACTTACTCATTAATCCATCTTTTGTTGAGCAACAGCGCAAGGAATCTAAAAGAAAGTTCCATTAATTTGTATATAACTCAAATAAGAGGTGTAATATAATATTTAAAGTAAATGTTTATCCATCTACATTTTTATTTCACTCAAATAAAAGGATATTTAATTTTTCTATTTGAAATTAGTCATAAAGCTTTTCTTTATCCATGCTATGTCTGTAAACAACTATTTTTTTATGACAAGGTCTTTACGAGTCGTAATAATAGATTTATGGATTAAATAAACTTTTTATGTTTTATTGTAGTCGTCGTCTTCATCGTTGGGTTCCTGAATATTGTACATATATTCCATTAAATCATTGTGAATGTTGTTATACATACATCGACTTTTGAATCTCTATTACTCTGATAATTTGATAAATATTGTTGACAAATCATGTGGTACTTCAAAGTTCAAACTGTGGATACCGTTCTTCTACATTATATATACATATTACGAGATATTTGTTTTCTAGCGTACCATCATGTAATATGATATAGATGTATATTATGTCCTTTATTTTTTCTGGATCCCATGATCATGATGGATGTTGAATTATGTGTCAACGTCACCAAAGTACTCCAAATGCCCGTTTCATATTTTTTTTTTCTTGCTGCTTCTTGCAAGATCTTGAACACTTTTCGTTTTTCATCTTCTCAAAATGTAAAAGATTTGACTATTGTCCACATTCAGGATATAACTCATCATCAAGGTAATATTCATGTTTGTATTGTGGTCCATTTACTTCAAACGGAAATTCAAGTGCTTTTTTCATTGTATATGACGCTAAATATCAACTATCCACGAAGATTGTTGATGTTGTTATTGGAGCTGACAAAAAAATGCATACAAAAACACAAATTGATAGATTCCACTCCTTTTAGAATTATTGTCATGACTCTATGATCACCATGCGTTCATGTGCAACTTCTTAGCCCCTAATTAAAGCACGTGCTTTTTTTCCATGGATGCGAACTTTCTGCTTCATTTTCCAAATGCACTGTTGCTTCTTACATGACTGTTGTGAAAAGAACATCGTCAGCTGAGGATGACGAGGATGATGATAATGATGAAAATAAATCCATTTTTAATGGTTTTCTACTTTTATATGAAATTCGAGAGTGAAATGGTTGTATCAAATGACTGTGTGCAATGAGTCTGATATGAATAAATCTAAAATTAGAAGAAAAAAAACAAAAAAAATGAATTTTCAGTGTTATATCAGCATGGACGGATTCATGGGGCACCACGCCACCTCAACATCACGTGTAAGGGGTGGTGTTCACGTTTTGACTAACTTCCACATCAACATCACACCTCGCGCATGATGCTCATTGTAACATCCGTCACTTGAGGTAATAATAATTATTTAAAATCTTGTAATTTATTTGTTGGCCATGAGATAGATAGTGGATTAATGAGTTGGGCCTTAGCGAGTGGGTTGTTGTGGTTGGGCTTCCCGAAGACGTACGTTGGGCGTAAGCTTGGCGTACGCGGGGCGTAGTGCAGCATTGGATTCGGGGGCCCAAGTAGTACGCTCAGCGTACGCGAGCAGACTCAAAACCCTAATTTTTAGGGTTTAAGCCATATAAAAGCAACATTATGTTCCAAACCCTAGCCTCCTTACCAGCCACCTCGATTCAAAAACCCTAGAAACCCTTTCATACTTCATCTTTGTGTGTTTTTGGCATTGTGAAGCTTACTTTGGTGATTTGAAGCTTGGGAGAAGAAAGGAGAAGTTAGAGAAGAAGAACTTGAGTATCTTGAGCTCAAGGATCCGAGATTACACCACCATTTGGCACTCATTGGAGGTATAAAGCTTTCAACTTGCCTCATGAATGCTTAGATCTTTGTTAATGGAGTTTTGGACCTCATTAGGTCCCAAGAATGAGTTTTCATGATTCCACTTCGTTTCTAGACTTAGGGTTGCCACCCTTAGTGCTAAAGGTGTCCCTATGTCAGTAAAGTTTCGATCTTTAAGGCTCTTTTGTGACCATGCATGAGTTCTAGTCATTCCCGTGGAAGTTAGTTGTTATATTCCAAGTTTGGGTTCATTTGGTGGGTTGCAAGCCACCAAGTAATCGACTTTATGAGTTAAGACATGTTAATGGACTCAGATCTGTAATTTCGACTAAAGGTCTTAAGGGATTAAGCAGTTTTGAAGAATATGGCTTAACAGGGTAGTACGCTGGGCGTACAAGCTAGTACGTGCAGCGTACAAGCCATGCAAGTTGTACGCTTAACGTACAAAGGAGTACGCTCAGCGTACTCTCAGGTTTTGGGCTTCACGTCTTTTGGGCCTCGGATTGGGACAATCTTCGGACTTGTCAGCTATTGGGCCTTAATGGGCCATTAGAAGTCAGTTAATGGGCCAAGTACATGTTTGGGCTTAAGGGAAGGCCCATTTGAGGAGTTGGGCCCAATTTAGAAAATTGGCCCATTAGTGGGCCTTTAGTGGGCCATCAATGGGCTTGAAAAGATTAGATAGAATTGGGCCTAGGTTATTGTCCAAATTAGACCATGGGGGTAAAATGGTCATTTTACCCTAAGAAGGATTATGGATTTTGACTAAGGGTTGTTGTGATAATGATAGCCGGGGAGTCGTTGGAGCAGCCACTAGAGATTCCTTACCGTGAGATTCAACACTCAGCTTTGCGAGGTGAGTTTCCTCTTGTATGAACGGGTCGAAGGCACCAATATCGGCCTGTATATGTATGCCAGTATGTTCCGGGCTTAGGTCCGGTGCTGGGGATAGCCCGATGTAGGTTTATATGTTTCCGGACTTCGGTCCGATGTCGGGGAAAGCCCAAGGAATGTTTATATGCTTGATGTCTTCGTGATTCTTGCATAGGCTTGTTTATATGTTTCGGGCTTCGGTCTGATACCGGGGTAAGCCCGAGGAATGCTTATATGTAATGTTATATGTTTCCGGATTTCGGTCCGATGCCAGACGGGGCCCGAGGAATGTTTACATGTTTATGTTATGTGTTTATGTTATATGCATTGTTGATATGTTTGTATTTATAGCAGATTTCGGTTCGATGCCGGGCGGGGCCCAATGCCGAACTTCGGTCCGATGTCGGGCGGGGCCCGATGCCGGACTTGTCCGATGCCGGGCGGGGACCGATGTAGCGGGCAAGGCCCATGTTATGTTATTATGTGATTATGTGATTATGTGTATGGTATATGGTAGTTTGGGGGAGACTCACTAAGCTTCGTGCTTACAGTTTTTAGTTTTGGTTTCAGGTACTTCCGGTAGCAGGGGTAAGAGCTCGGGATGATTGCAGTGCACACACCATTTGTTTAGCCTGGGATGTTTATACTCTTATATATATTTGACAGATGTTATGATATTTTGAGATACACGACTTATAATTTTTATATGATTTTTGATAACTATGGTTTTCTTAGTGGTTTAAAATGAAATTTTGGGGCTGTATTTTTGGGATGTTTCACTCATACACATTAGCCTTATCTAATGACCATTATTGTCCCCTCATCCATCGTTGGCTTCCTATCCCATCGCCCATTCACTTTCCATTCATCCTTTTTTATGTAACCTCTCTGTAGCATCCGAATCTTAAGGTACATTTTATTTATTCATAGTTTGATTGTTTGGAGTTGCCACGGTGTGGTGGAGGATCACCATGACGTGGCGATGCATTTTTGGTCGCAGACTTCTTTTGACCCACCACAACGTGGCAATCTATCGATCACGGCGTGGTCGCCTCTAGTGACTTAAACCTTAATTTTCCATATTTGCATCCTATTTAAGGGATTAGGAGGCTAGGGTTTTCTCATAATCAGCCTATATCACTCTCTTAAGCCCTAAAGAAGCCCAAATCCCTTTCCTCCTTTGTTGAAGTTCATTTTCGTGCTTTTGGAAGATTTTAAAGGAAGAAGAAAGAAGAAGTGGGCCAAGATCCAGAGAGCAAGTTTCCATTTCTCATTCTAGCACACTTTTGGACCTCTATAAGTGTCCAAGACTCAACCATTTTCTTGTTAGGTTGTTATATCTTTATTTTTGTCCCATATTCTTCGTATTCTTGTTAGTTAGTGTAACACCCGCAGATTTGGGCTAGTCAATGTAGAGACGATAAGCGGCAAAAATGAATTTTTGATAGAAGATAGTTTAGAATAAATAATCTTAACTGAGTTATAGTATATGTCACAAGGGTTCTGTACATATAAAGAACGCTGAAATCCGAGTTATAACGAATAAGTTATGACCCGTCGAAGTTTTGCGACAAAACCGGCACGACGCTGTGTATCGTAAAAAGTAAGTTTGCGATTAAATACTTTTTAGCCTTATAAATCTAATCGAAAGTCATAGTATATGTTAAATCAAGAACGTACATAAAAAGAACGTCCAAATCTGACTTCGTTTGAGGAAGTTACGATTTTCTAAGATTTAGCATAGCAGTGCACAGCCCGAAAATCGAATTTTAGATCGATCGATTTTTAGACAAAATGATCTAAATGAGAATTGAAGATCTCATTAATCGGAGTTAAACGATAAAAAGATAGTCAAAAACGGAGTCCGTATGTAGAAGTTATGAATTTTACACGGTCGTGAATAGTGTAATCTTCTCAGACTGTTAAATTTAAAATCGGTCAAAAGAAAGTTGTAGATCTTGTCAATACCTACACGTGGATATAAAGAACATCAAAAACGGAGCTCGTATGCGAAAGTTATGAATTTTTTAAAATTGGTTGTTTTACATGCGTCCGGTGCCACGTGTTAGCATCAGGCTTCGCCTTGGTGCCTACGCAAGGCTCACGACGTGAGAGGCCCCCAGAAAGCCTATAAATAGAGGTGCAAATCTCTCATTTTTTCACACCAAACCCATTCTTTCTCTCCCAATACCCCCAAACCCTCTCTTCCATTCCCTAGCAATTCCCAAGTGTTAGAGGCGATTCCCGGAGCGCCAGAAAGCTACAAGAAGAAGAGCTTTTGGCTCAGATGTTCTGCCCCTAGAGATCCCAACTCCTAGCTAAACCCCCTTGTAAGTGAGTTATGCTTACCCTTCTTTAAGTATAACTTATGTTTAAGTTCATTATCGTTATTATGAACCTATAAACAATATGTGTGCTAAGTATTATAAATTATACAAAGTGTTATTATAATACCTTTTAACTGCTCACGGTACGGGGAATCTGCTTTGAAGGGCCGCATAGGGTTGTTCGATTTCAGAATAGCTTTAATCTCTGGCCCCTGTCTGTACATAATAGTTGAAAAGTATTGTTTAACACTTATATAATACAAGAAAAATCATACTGCTCTTAGACCTTGAGTTAATGATAAATCTAGACTAATAATTAGTCGCAATAAATATTAGACTAAAATCTAGTAATGATAATACTAGGTTTCGTCGAATGAAAAGAAAATTGTTAGAAGTGAAGCGCTGCCTGAATTTCGACTCGTCACTTTAACAAGTGAGTGCATAGTTACTTTCATCTTACACATAGATATGAAGTATTTAATATTAATACATGCTATATGTGCTTATTATCTGTGTTCCTGATATCTATGCTAGATGAACGATTTATACACGTTTTGCGTGATTTAAACTGTATATGTATACCTATAAATATATTGGGTAAAGGTGGGTAGATGAGTGATGAGAGATAGGTGATGATAGAAAGGTGATAATAACTAGGTGATGATAGATATGCAATGATGAATAGGTGATGCGAGATAAGAAATGATTATGAGATGCCATAACCTTGACCTACGATGTTGCGATGTAGTCATCTACCAGAGTATAGATGGCGACCACTGACTAATCTAAACAAGTCATGTGGAAACACCGGCAGGCTCATAACCTGTAGGTGATGAATTACGAGTTCAGGCGATGTTGTAACTACGTATTCATGTGATGATACTCTAACCCTTATTAGACACATATTGGGGGAGTAATCCCCGAATCAGTACTGTCTATGCGATGTAGGCGATGATCCTTAGGAAAAGTCCTTAGGAACAAGCATATAAGGAAATGCGATGTAAGGAGATGAGAGGTAAATACGATGTAGGAGATGACCTTTAGGATAAATCTTTAGGGAAGATTAAATGAAAAAAATGGGGATGAGTAATCGGGTTAATTGTTTGACATGAAATATGTGAAGAAACAAATTAACTATATTATTGTGGGTTGAAAACCCTATGTACTCACCGGGTTTCCCAACCTGACCCACTCAGTTTATTTGTATCACAGGTGTCGATACAAAGCTAAATTACACTGAGAAATTAACGGAGATGTACATCATTAATATAAAGGAATGTAAGGTCTGTTTATGCTTATGTTTATGTATTGACGATGATATCCCAAAGTTTTAATATAAACAAAATACATTTATTCGGAAATGCTTTGATAATATATTTATCATGTTTTCTGGGAACAAATTACGCAATATTATTCTTCAAAAAGGATACTCTGATTTTAAAATAAGCATAAATAAAATATTTAAAATGACCGTGAATTTGGGGATGTCACAGTTAGGATGGTGAGATCCCATAAAGGTTGCAACTTTATAAATCTCTGAGATATTTGGAGTAGTTAATGGTTTGGATCTGAAGTATGGTTGGATTTTGAACCATGCATGGGATTTTGGTCATAATCCTCATTTTTGACCTTATATGAGCTCAAGACATGCATTGGAAATGCATGTCTATAAAGCACCAACTTTTATGTTAGTTTTAGTGATTAGAGACTCTCTTGGAATTGACGGGCTAAGAACTTTAGAGATTAAGTGCTTATTGGTTAACTCCATGTCATGTTTTGCGTTTTTGGACCTAGGGTTGAGATATTGATCTCTTGGAGAGTCTTAAGAGATAAAATTGGAAGTTTTATCCATCTAGACCATAGAAAGGGCTAGATATGAGCTTTGGAGCTCTTGGAATCGAAGGAAATGGCTTAACCCATTAAGTTGTTAAGAACCCAGTGCCCACGACGTGACCCTAGGTTGCCACGACATGGTGACTGGGGAATCATCATCTGTTTTGTCGTTTGTGGGCCTCGACATGGTCATGGATGGCCACGACGTGGCAGTCGACCGAAGTCAACTTTGACCGTTGACTTTTGACTTGAGTTGACTTTTGGGTCAAAATCCTAGTTTTGGAAGGTGGGTTAAGGGTTTACCTTGTGTGGTTATATATGTGGTGTATAGCATCGGTATTTTCGGCAGTGAGAGCAATAGCGATTGATTGTCGTCTGAGAGGTAAGTCTTCTCACTATACTTGCGGGTCGAAGGCACCAATGTCGGCCCACTGGATTGTGTTATGTAGGATTCTAATTGTCTTTGTGATACTTGCATGGAAGACCCCCGGGGTAGCATGTGACAACCTAGAAAAATACGTCATCAACCGTCGTTAATATTCAACGATAAAACATGGAAATGTAATAAGGACAATCTTGAACCACTCAATATAGTTCAATATATTCAAATTTTCGTCATTAATTACGTCAACCTTTAGGCTAAAAAATAAGTGCATGAAACGTCGCATCACTTTCAGAGCATATTAGCATATTTAGATTATATAAGTTACCGCGGTCCTAGAAATATAAAGTTCGCAAAAATCTGACTCAATATGCGTGAGATATGACTTTTGTAGTAAATAAATATCTATTGTACGTAAGAAATTACAACGACGAAAATTACATGGAAAATGGTTAACTTTTGGAAAAATTATACAACAAGACAATCATAGTATTACTCATGGTGGGAATTATGAGACGAAGAACGCCTAAAACAGAAACCGTATGAGAGAGTTATGATTTTTATAAATCATAACATTATAAAAACTATTCGAAAAATGAAAGTTAGAATTAGCCAGAACGACCAAAAGGAAAGTTGTAGGGAACTTCGAGACCTGCACGATTATATAAAAGTTGTTGAGAATGGAGTTCGTATACGATAGTTACATAATTTAAAATATTAATTTTTACAGTCGCGTAGTGCGCCGCGCGCAGTCTGACACATGATCCACCTGGATACGGGGTGGCGTGGCACAAGGAGATGACGACACGTGGAAGCCCCTTGTGGCTCACGGGCAAATATTTGGCGCGTCCTGCGCGACGTGCACGCCAATTTTTGCTATAAATAGCAGGCTTCGGCAGTCTCATTTCCACACCTCTCAAACACTCTCTCGAATTTATGTGCCACTGCCCCGAGCGCCTCTAGAAGTTTGGACTTTCAATTTCAACCCTGTAACAACGTTATCATAATTCACAGGCGAGTTTGCGACCCCATTTTCTAAACTTTTTTTGGGGGGGTGGGGGGGGGGGGAATACATGTTAAAATAAAAATATTACATAGTTATTACTAATTGTGTAAGATTAGTTAGATAATTATGCTCATAACTTTAGGATGATATTATGCTCGGTACATATTCTACTCAAAGTTAATATTATGCCTAGTTGTTATATTGATTCACACTGATAGAAAATATCATATCTAGTTGTTACGTTGGCCAGTTGCTAGGAAATGTCGATACTCTAGTCGTTATGATAGCCACCCTTTGGATAAGCTTAGTACCTGGTGGTTACTCTGCTCAAATACTCGACTATGCAAAACACACTAATTATATATATGTATTAGATGAATAATATATATAATAAGTATCTCGTATAAATACAAATAATAACAACACAACCGACCGGGGGAGTCTCCTACAATAAGAGTTAGAGGAGATACGATTCATCAACATGCTGAAAGACTTTCACCTTGCCCCCGGCCTATAATCGTTAAATCTTAAGTGAGCAAGAAAGATATGTATAGATCTATACGGGATTGACACTCCCGCCTGTGCTTGCTAGCTACAACCTAACGACAAGTTGAAGTCGTCATAACTTTCTAAACATATCTGCGACGTCTACTGAAGAGTCGTGTTTTTTCGGGGAACACTCAACGGTTATAGCTGGATTATAGGAACTCATCGTATCATTGTTAAACTAAAACTAACTATCTTAGACTACTACTAGGAAATAACCTAATAAAGTAGCAGTAGTACACACACACTCAAGGAAATGAGTTTAGGATAAACAAGATAACTAAAACAAACACACGGCGTTTTATAATAATAAATCCCGTGGACTCACCAACATTATGTTGGCCTTTCAAAAACCACATGTATTCTTAGGAGAATAAACCCTGATAAAGAGGGAAGTAACCCCAATGATGCACCTTGAAGTCTATGTGCTTTACTGTTGTACTTTGCATTTGTGACCTATCTGTACCTCGAACAACTTTGTAATATATTTTATTTAATGAATAAAAATTGACGTTGTTTAATATATCAGTGTATTATTCAATGTATGTTTGTGACCTGAAATCCAACATTCTAACATCCCATAGCCCGACGTTTCCGCCGCTAGCCGGGGGTGTGACATAGCCTGTGGCATTTGTTTGAAAAACCATAGGGTAGCCCATGGCACTTGTGTGTAAGACCTTAGGGTAGTCAAGACACTGCAAGGGAAGACCACGGGGGCAGCTAGACCTGGCAATGGGACGGGTTTGGAGCGAATCGACCTCGATCCAAACCCATTTAACAAACTTAAAATCCGATCCAAAACCGCTTCGTAACCCATAGGGTTTTGAATAATTAAACACATACCCGTATCCACCGAATCAAAAAATATCCAAACCCGTCCCGTAACCCGTTAATTTTTTTAATCACATTTTACTTAATTCTTAAAAAAAACATTTCTTAAATAAAAAATGTCTACTATAGCTTACTGCTTAAAAGAATATTTCTTAAATAAAACAAATGTTGATTTAGGAAATGCATTACGTACTTGAGGACTTTCGATTAGAATTAAAAATCACTATTGTAGCAACGTCCGATTGATTTTTAACTGTCAATTATAGTTATACAAAATAGCAATTGCAAACTTTCTTCCGATTGATAAATAAATTTATTGATTTATTAATGAAATTGACGATTGCTTGATAAAATATAAATGAAATGGCATCATGATTCTTGGTAGAAGACTGAAAGTCTATAAGTCAACTCCTCAATTCCTAAGTAAAAACAGTTTGGTCTTGGCTTTTGCCCCATGGACTTGTGATTGGAATTAAAATTAAACGTTAGGCAGTATAAAAGATAAACATATATATCTAAAATTTATACGGGGCGGGTTATAAACGGAGCGGATCAGTGATGACCTATACCCGACCCTTTTAATAAAAGGGTTAACGGGTACGGGTCGTTAAATGGTAAACGGATCAAAAACGATCCTCCAAACCCATATAATTCTTAAGGGTTTGGATTGGATAATGGTCAAAACTCGCTTCATTTATAGTTCTAGGGGCAGCCCATAGCAATGGTATGAAAGACCATGGGAGTAGCCCATGACACTTGTATGCAAGACCATGGGGGTAGCCCATGACAATGTTTGTACGATATGCCGATATTTAGGGAAAACTCACTAAGCTTTTTGTTTACGTTTTTGTGGTTTAACATTTTCAGGTACTTCCAGTTTGAAAGGGAAGGGTCTGACATGATCGCACAACATCCCCCTCATGATTCCACATTGATGATGTTTTAGTCTGATGATTTTGATACACTGTATTGTGATTGATTTTGAGACACTTGATGTATTGATTTGAAGATTTTAAAATGAAAAATTTTATTACTATTTTTGGGATGTTACACCCTCCCCTAAATCATTAGGATATTGAGTTCAATTATGACATTATGATAAGATGTTTCCATTTATGCCCTAATGAAACCCATTGTGGTGTAAATGAGCGAAAAATCAGTCCATAACCAAACACGCTAACCAAAATGGCAAAAGCAAAAGAAATGAATGCAACTAATCCTTAGGATTTTGTAGAATGTCAAAAGAAATAAAATCAAACCCTTATGAAATCCACTAACCATGGCCAAAGTAGAATTCTTAAACATGGAAAGGAGATAGTAGTTATAGTAGTAACATCGATAACGACTATGTCAGCAATAAATGCAAATGCGATGGCCACATCAGGAATATGAGCAACAAGAGTAGAATTATGGATACAAGCAACAACATGAGCATGATAAAGAAGATGAACAAGAGCAATAGCAATAATGGTAGCAACAATAGCAATTATAATAGAAATTTGAAAACGAATAAACAATACTTGCATCATTAAATTTTTTCGCATACCACCAAATGTTTACCATTGAAACCAGTTTCATATTAGTTTACCTATAATCAAAATTGAAAAGTTAAGTTAAAAAATATAACAAAGAAACATATCTCCAAGTACATATTTTAAATAAATATTATCTTCAAACAACACGAACCATTATAAATATAATTTATCAAAGATATACATTATATTTGAAAAAAAAATAACTAAAAATAACTAAAAAAACTAAAACCAAAGAAAAAGTTTGAAAGTGTAAATCTTTTATTTTAGAGCACAAATCTTGTAATCTAAAAACTACTTCAAGTATCTTTTGGAGATTTTTATCTTTATGTTTTATATAATTTTAGAGAAATTAAATATACTCCTACCTTTTTTTCCTAATTTTATTTCTATCTATTTAAGATTATGACAAGTGTACAAATTTAACATCCCATTTAAATTTAAATTAAATTAAATGACACTTGTCACCATCTAAAATAGGTAGGAAGATATTAGGCATAAAAGTAGGAGGATATTTAATTTCTCATAATTTTATACTTTAGACCAGAGGGAGTAGAGTGCAGTTTCAGCTGATGTGACATCTGAAATCGCAGAGAACACCCCCCTCCCCCTGTACGGTTTGGGTCCCCCCCCCCCCTATGCGGTTTGGGTGTGTGGCCAAAATTAGGAGCACTCCCTCTCTCTCTCTCTCTCTCTCTCTCTCTCTATCTATATATATATATATATATATATATATATATATATATATATCCTCTCTTCGATCTCTTTCTTCTTTCCATGGAATACCACTTCTTGGATGTGGTAGGGAAGTGTGACACTACTCCCTTCAGCCTTATAAACTCACAACATTTTTTCTTAAAAACTTAATAAAAATAAAAATAATAACTTTTAAGTTTCCAATCATCGGGTCAAACATTCACTAATACTCTTATTCATATGCACTTGAATCATACTTAAATTCCCCAATGCATGAGTTGTAATTTTATTGTTATTTGTTGTTTATGTGATTCTAAATAATATTTTTTTTAAAGAGACAAATCTAAAATATTTTTAAACTATTTGTAAATATCATCTATCTCTAACGACTCTAAATACCACTTATGTCTATAACGACTTTAAACCTTAATAGAATAGACAACAGCAGATACCGTATAAATAATAACTTTAACAACAAATTTACTAGTACGATGATTTTATATTTATTTTTAATTTAATGTCAGAGTTGGAATTAAGGCGGGGACCAGCCAAGTGGCATAATATCCGGAGGGACAACTCAGCCAACCAAGCATCCACTTTCCAATTTTCAAATTCATCTCTTTTACTCCGATCCAACCGCTCTCCTTTAATGTTTATATTCGAACCGCGTCCCCCATCCTTTACTTCTTCTAGTTAAAGTTGCACTTGCCCTACCTCATCTTTTACATTGTTCTCTGTAAACCCCCTTTCTCATTTTCAATTATTTGTTTTTGGTCTTAACTTTCTTCAGCACTTCACCTTTTTCTTTTTTTATCTTAACAACTTATCACTTTTAATTTCATCGAGATGATATTTTTCTACTTAAAATCCTTATAAAAAAAAGAAATAAAGAAAATAGTTAGTAAGAAGTACAATATATCTAAAGTTTTGATCAGCTTATTTTCTGAAATGGGTTTGTTTTATTTTGAATTTATTTTGCATATTGAATGTTAAGATTACATACAAACAAAAATAGATATCTTGAGACGTTTTTCATATGTATTTTTGAAGTTTAGTTTTACTTTTTCTCTACTATTTAATGAAACTACATGTCGTTTATCTATCTTTAATTGTGATTTTGTTTGATAAACTTATACAATACCTTATAAACCTTACCGATAGAGGTGTTCAAAGCCAGATATCTAAAATTTTGAATTTAAAATCCAATATTAAGTAAGATATCTAAAGTTTCTATATGAATTCGAAAGACCATAATTTTAATAAAAAAATCAATAATATAATATCTTTTAGGTCTTAAATTGAATTTATCTATTTTAATGTCACCTAAAATAGAAGAATATATATGCATAACTACAAAATAAAATTTACATGCAAAGAAAAAGAATTACAAAAAATAATATAAATAAAAAATACATGTATATATATTTCGGATTTTCCAATAATTAAGATATTTAAATTTTTGGAAATTCACTGTCCCAATCTCTATAAAAGATCTGAGATAATTAAATTGTGATCAGAAATTAGAATATTCAAATCGAATTCTCATATTCAGAATTTTTTAAAAACTCAGCCACGTACTATAATATGAAAGTAAATATCTTTGTTTTTTATTTTAAGATATAGTGATTGTAACTATAGAAACGATTACACTAATCACTATAGTTAGATACGTATTCGAATAGTATAATTGTTTCTATTAGTCATGATTTTATCAATCAATGTCTATGTTTAAAGTCCGATATTACTATCGAAATATTTAAAGCAAGGTCTTATGAAAATTCTTGATATATGTTTATCGGTTCATTATATCAACATCTATACCAAAAATAATAATTTCTGTTTTGAAATAAATAAAATGTTATATTAGAATCCATGAGTCTTCTAGAATGAAAAAATGGTCCTTGGAGATTTTTAGTAAACCGATCGCAAATAATCATCAACGGAAGAAACATATGTCCAGTTCTAGTTTTAATCATTTAATCTAGACTTTCAAAACTCAAAAGACTGAATACGATAGAAACAAAAACAGAAGGGACCAAAGTGTAATATTCTCCTATTTTAAAACCGTTGCACCTCATTCCTTTGCATCCTAAATCCGCTTCTCTATCTCTCTCTGTATCTCTCCTTCACTCTCACACACATACACCTAAACCACACACACTTCACACACCTCACGAAGCGAAGAAGATTTGATTCAAAGGGAAAAGAAGATAGAAGATGCCGTCGTCACCATCAACTAATTCATGGATTCTCTCTCTGAAAGTTGTATTGATCTCAGCTGGTCTTGTGTCTGTAGCTGTGATGATGAAGTTAGCGATTCCGTTGATGTTAAACTTCGCCGTGTCCGACCTCCCTGCGATTTGGTCGGTTCTTGTATCCTTGCTTAAGCCTCCGTATCTGTATGTTGTCATTAACGGAATCATCATCACCATCGCCGCCTCCACACGCTTCCAACACAACAATCACCAGGATAATGAGAATCACTCTCAGCAGCAGGTTAATCCACCGTCAGATCTGGCATCCGATTTGCCTCCGGTATCGACTATGCGGCGTTTGAATATGGCGGAGCATCCGCCGATGGCTTACGATATTGAACCTAACGTGATGGAGCCTCCGGTGGTGTATGAGAGTGCGCCTGCGGTTGTTGACGTGAAGAATATGGTAGCGCTGAGTGGGCCAGATGTAGTTGGAGGAGATGAAGATGAGTTTGTTATATCGAGGACCACGTGGAATCCTCCTCAAAGTAAAATTAAGGGGGAGTCTCCACCTCCGAAGAAGGTGCAACCGGAGTTCGATTTTCCGGTGAGAGAAAGACAGCTTTTATCTTCCAGATTCGCTCAACATCGGAAACCGACACTGGAAGGTATGATATTAGAGTCAATTATTTGCATAAAATATGATCATCCGAAACACATTTTGCATTTTTTATTCAAAATTGGCTGTATCTAAGAGCTAGATATTATTTTGATTGTCTCCGCCATAGGTGCGAGAGTACTGAGGGTGCTGAAACCGAAGAAGCACGAGACGATGGAAACCACATGGAAGATGATAACAGAAAAGCGTCACATGCCTTTGACGAGGCACCTCCGGAAGTCGGACACGTTCGTGAACCACCACAACGATGTTCAGTCCGACGAGTCCGAAGAGGTAGCGACGACGACTAAGGTGGTGAAGAAATCTGAGACATTCAAGGACCGGACGAGCTACGAAAACCAAAACGATTATCCGAAAACAGCGTCGTCGGCGGCGGTGGCAGGAGGGAAGTTGAAGAAAGAGCCGTCACTGAGTAACGACGAGTTGAACCGGCGAGTTGAAGCGTTCATTAAGAAGTTTAATGATGACATGAGATTGCAGCGACAAGAGTCCCTGAATCAATACATGGAGATGGTGAACCAGGGGGATGGGGCCCATTAACGAAAGAGGTTTTTTGTTTTTTAAAAATAGCTTGGATATTTGATATATCGAAAAAAGAAAAAGGAAAAGGTATTTTTCGCCCATTATATATGCTGGGTTCTTAGGGGGTATAGTTATGAAAATGATTGATAGTACAAAGTGGGATTATTTTATTTTATTTATTTTTCTTTCTATTTTCAGTATAGGTTTCTTTTTATTTTTATTTTGGGTTCTCAAATGGATGGGTTGTACTTATATAAGTTATACAGGTCATAAAGACATGAAACTGTTATTATTATTATTATGATATAAAATGGTTCTTTTAGTGTGTTTGTTAGCTGTTTCTAATGTTTATTTTTTAAAACAATTTGTTATTGTGCAACAACAGGATGCAATTTATCTTCCCTTCCCCACCCACCACACAAACACACCATGCTTTGTTGCATAAGGGCATTCATAATCAGTGTTTAGTGAGAAAGTTAAATGATATGTGAAACCTACTTGAAACTCTACCATTATGTCACGTTAGAAAGGATATTGAAATCAAACATTACAATTAACATCAATTTTGAAAAATCGGTTTTTTAACCATGAAAACGAATTTAAAACTTTATAAAAACTAGTTTTATGGTTTACGATTAACCGACCATATGGAATCATCTACCAAGATAGCCATTCGGCAATAGAACCCGACAAAGGGAAAACGACACCACACCACCTAGCCACAAGCCACCAAACATCCCACACCACATCACATAAGAAGAATCTATATTAGGTAGTCTCGACCCCTCTATTGCAAGTCGTGCACACCAAGGACTCTAAAACAACACATTTACGAGTTAAATCTAGTAGGGATCATGTCTGATTCAACTGCCAAATAAAATTTTTTACTTTTTTTGACACTAACTTGCACCACCTGGTGCTACATTCTCCATTGACAAGAGAGACATTCGTCAATATTGATTCCTTTTCAAATTAATTGTAAAACTACCAAGTGGATCTAACGCCTACGAGTAAGAGTCGGGTACATAGGAAATCTCAACACCTTGAAGAACCGCCATCAATCCCTGAAGTTGTGCCTCTTCACACCCGCCTCTAATCTACCTTCTCCAATCCGACTTCCACGAACCCTTTTGGAACCAATCTAAAACCAAGCAATCAAGTCGATATAGTTGATACAATCGATCAAAACGACAAGAGAAAAGATTATATCCCACCAACACCTCCGTCCAGAAACAAAAAGAATTACCCTTACCTAAACGCTTTTCCAAAGTAGTCATAAGAACCACGCTACTCTCATGAAGTTTTCAAATAGAAACAACAATTTTTTCCAGGGTTATAAAAGTCGCTAGACGGTACCACGTCGGTCGACTAGCGACTAGGGATTAGTCGACCTAATCAAGGATTAGTCGGGGACTAGTCGGAGTTTCTAAAATGTAAATTTGTTAAATTTTAGAAAATAGATATGACTAATATCATAACAAAGTTCGTAACTACCAATAATATCATAACAAAATATGTAAATATGATTAATAAAACACTAATCAATCATCAAATAGTTTCTATTAAGATAGAACTTCTTCAAAGTATTGAAAATTTATCGGCTTCTAAGGATTCACTCATTGTCTAGATATGTATTAATCGCTAGGCGCCTTCTAGTCGGATGCGTAGCGCCTAGGGGCTAAACAGAGATTAATCAAGGCCTAGTCGGGATTTTTACAACACTGATATTTTCCTATACACCATTTGTACAACATGTCTGATTTAAATTATCAAAACATACCATATCGTCATCAATTGCTTTGATAAGCAGAACCTAAGATGCATTTGTTTCACATACAAAACTCCAACACCACTTTTAGATTAGTACACAGTTAAAAGCCGACAAGCTTATGATCCTAATATCACCTTTCTCGAAACTAGCAAGAGCAAGATCTCACCTGATCCAAGTGATTTGTTTCCCTTCACTATCACCACCCCAGAAAACTGAATTATAAGATTCTCCAAGCTCTTCAACACCCCTTCCGGCACCTTGAAAAACGACATATAACAAATACCAATACTACCAAAAACCGACTTAATTAAAGTAAGTCTCCCCCCACTGATAAATATCTAGCTTTCTAATTTGATCATCGAGTCTTAAATTTGTCAATCATCGTATCCCAAAATCCATAAACCGTACAAAAACATTGTTTTCAAGAACATAGTCAAATCAAAGTATCCCAAAATCATTAATCAACAAAAAATCCAAGGATGATGAGCACAATCAAGCCTGTGCCTTACCCCGATCATCTAATGTACCTGAAACCATAAAATCAAATTGTAAGCCAAAGCTTAGTGAGTTCCCCCAAAATACCACCATACAAACATATAACATCCTGCATATTGGGCCCACAACCATCGGGCTGGATTACCCCTGAGCCTAGAGCATGAGTCTGGCTTGCCTTTCTGGCCCACAACTCATGTTTGGATTGCTCCCGAGCCCACATCACCAATTTGGCTTACCTATCTAGGTCAACATCTTATGTTTGGCTTGCTCCCAGGTTTGTTGGCCTCCGCACATAGCAGTATTGCCTCAACCCAACTGTACTATGTCGACATATACAACAGATAAACATATAACCAGCAAACAGATAATCATATAGATCGAACATATCACTACAGCATAACAACATCCTATATACCAGGATACATAACCGAATGGGCCGACATTGGTGCCTTCGACCCAAAAAATTACAGTGAGGAAACTCATTTGAACAACTCAAGGAGTATTAGACCCCTAGTTTAATTACTGTAAGGCTTGTAATATTTCATTATACTTATGTTTTTGTATTGACGATGACATCCCAATGTTTTAATATAAACAAAATACATTTATTCGGAAATGCTTTGATAATATCATTATCATGTTTTATGGGAACAAATTCTGCAATATTATTCTTCAAAAACGATACTCTAATTTTAAAATAAGCATAAACAAATCGGTCTTTTCTGGCCGTGAAATTGTGGATGTCACAGTTGGTATCAGGGCATTAGCTTAAGCGAACTAGGAGTAAGGGATTTATTTCTAGACTTAAACTTAGAATGCTAAGCGATGATTGTGAGATGAGTGTCTACTATATTTAGGATGTATGCCTGAATAGACACGAGCACTAGCTTGTTTAGGGGAGATGTCTAAATTGCTTTTATGTGCTAAATGATTTATGCTATAATATGCCTTATATGCTTTATGATGCTATCGGATCTATGGTCTATTGCCGATCGGATCTGGAAATTTCATGTGTTCAGATTTCTAAACGTTTAATTACGGTATTAGAACTGGCATATAACTTTTCGTAGTGATAAGGAGATTTATACGTCTATCGTAAATAAAGATTTTCATATCTTAATACTCGTCAATGCACATCGAACGTCTGATTTGGTGTATAGATCAGCATGATGAGAACTCGAAGCGGATTAGGAAACGGTAATCAGCAGCCTGAGCCACGAGTGATTGAGCGTGCACCAAAGGTAGCAGCTGCACCCGAGCCAATCACGATAGCAGGAGTACAAGCAATGATACAAATGATGTTGGATCGTCGGATGGAAGATACAAGGCGTCTACTTCAACAGAATAGGGATGAACCTACTGTGTCTATTGTGCAGCCTAAACTGAACATCGAACAGTCAGAAGAAGGGAATTATAGTAGAATCGTTAGTCAAGCTGAACTGCTAGTGGTTAGAAGAAATAACCAGGATGAAGGAATTGAAAGGAACGGATGCAAGTATAAAGACTTTACGACTTGCAAACTATCAAATTTTACTGGGAAAGATGATCCAATCGGAGTTATGGACTAGATCTCTGAGATGGAGCTAGCTTTCATAACATGTGGTTGCAAGGGCAAGCTACAAACCACATATGTTGTGCGTCAGTTTAGGGGTGGGGCCGTTCGTTGGTGGAACACTTTGGGAAATATCATAAGCCCCAATGAGCCACTACAAATGAAATGGACAGAATTCTTGGTACACTTTAAACGCAAGTTCTGCTCAGCCCAAAATATGTTGGAGCTGGAGAACCAATTTCTGACATTGAAAAAGGGCAACATGTCAATTGATGAGTATACCAATGCCTTCACGGACAAGATGGAGTTTTCTATGTGTATCGTCCCTAACGAGCTAACAAAAATCGATAAGTATACAAAGGGACTACCATGGGAGTACCCTGTGCCAGTACGCCAGGCCCTAATCTTGAGGCGACCATCTGGACTGCTAAGTTTGTTGAATAAATGATCAAAGGCAGAACCGCCAATAAGGTTGAAGTTGGCGATAAGAGGAAGTTTGAGGGGTCTTCAAGATCCGAAAACAAAAATAGGTTCCCAAAGTCTGCCCCAAAAACAAGAGGTATGGGGATAACACTGGAGAAAAGTGGTGTGACAAGTGCAGAAGGAAACACATTGGGAAAAGTGCTAAAGAGGTGACCTGCTTCAAATGCGGGAAGACTTGTCACTATGACAACGAATGCACAACCAAGAGAGAAATATACTTTAAGTGTGGTGAAGAATGACACTTCAAGCAAGACTGCCCAAAGAGGGAAGGAGCAACAAAGCCAAACGTACAGCCAAAGCTAAAGGCAAGAGCATTCCAGATGATCCTTGATGAAGACCATGACGATGCAAGGGATTAGGAGTAAGGATCTATAAAGTAGCGACATAAATAGTATCATGTGGTGTAGCCTAATATAAGAGGCATAATATAGGGTGAACTTGAACATCTATGTAATCGTTTCAAGAAATAATATAAACCTTGGTTATGTTATCTGATGTGTTAAATGACTATGTGAAATTATTGTATGGTGACTTAGAGAACTGCGAGGCAATACTTGGGATGGGTATGAGTAGGTGTGAAAGGTAGTAGATGCCTATACTACCGGAAGCACAGGACTCACACTTGGATCAGGGAAAGTCACAAGGTTTCCATCGTTTCGGTATGACTAAGAAGATGATTGTTATTCTGACCCTAGTGGTCATATCAAATCGACTCCGACTAAGATAAGTATGTTACGTGGTTCAGAGAACCAAGATCAATATAGCATCTTACTTAAGCCAGAAGATTGAAGTGAAAGATAATCGAACCAATCAATAGAAGTATTAAGATCGTTGTTATCATAAGAAGATTGTAGCTAGAAGTGCTACATGCTAGAATGTGATTATATCACATTAGAACATGAAGGAAGGTATATTCCAATCTAGAATCTGACTCAAAAATATCTGAGTCTAAGAGTTGCATCATACGATGAGAGGTCATTAGAACATGACCCATCGGTCAGTTATGATAATCGAAGTAAAGAAACTATCTTAAGATTAAGAAGGAGCAGGAGTCTCCAATAAGGATCGATTTTGTAACTCGAAGGTTATGATTGAAAGTCCAACATAGTATGAAGAGCGGGTGCAAGATTGAATATCGCCAGCAGTCAAGAAATCCAAGAGTTAGATACTCATCTGAAAGGACATAAGAGTTCCGGTTATTACCTAGGATGAAAAGATAACATATGGAGTCATTATACAAGCCTTGTTTTGTTGATGATTCCGGGACGTAATCATCCTAAGGGGGACATAATTGTACCGCCCACAGATTCGGGCTAGTTAATTTAAAGATAATAAGCGTTTAAATTGACTTTTTGATATAAGATTATTTAGGATAAATAATCTTAACCAAGTCATAGTATATGTCGCAAGGATTCTGTACATATAAAGAACACTGAAATCCGACTTATAACGAAGAAGTTACGACCCGTTGAAGTTTTGCGATTTAACCGACACGGCTCTGCGTATCGTAAAAAGTGAATTTTTGACAAAATAATTTTTAGCCTTAGCAAGCTAAACAAAATTTGTAGTAGACGTTAAACCGAGAGTGTTCATATAGAGAACGTCCAAATCTGACTTCGTTTGAGGAAGTTATGAATTTTCTAAGATTTAGCGTAGCAGTACACAACCCGAAAATTGAATTTTAGATCAATCGATTTTTAGCCAACACAACCTAAACGAGAATTGAAGATCTCGTTAATAGGGGTTCAACGATATAAAGACAGTCGAAAACGGACGTCGGATGACAAAGTTATGAATTTTTAACGGACTTTAACTGTCTAAGCTTGTTAAAATATAACTTTAAAAATAAAGCCAAAGTTAGCCGATGGAGTCTAAACAAAAGTTGTAGATCATGTCGCTACCTACACGTGGATAGAAAGCACGTCAAAAATGGAGCTCGTATGCGAAAGTTACGGATTTTAGAAGATAATTAGTTTTTTGAGTAACCAGCGAGTGACACGTGGCATGATCAGGGCCGCACCTTCTTCCCCACGGCTTTGCACGAGATCACGACACGTGGCACATTAAGCCCAACGCAATTTTAAGTACGCTCAGCGTAACCCTTAAAAACCCATTACGCTCAGCGTAATTCTTGATTACGCTTAGCGTACTCGGTTTTAGCAGCCTATAAATAAAAGGCGTTTTTCTCTCTTTTTGTCACATCTCTTCACCCATTTCTCTCTCAAACACCCCAAACCATCTAAGAATTTTCCCTAGCACCTCCTATATGTTAGTAGCGAGTCCCGAAGCGCCAGAAGGCCCCGAGAAGAAGAGCTTTCGGCTCAGAAGTTCTGCCCGCCCAGAGCCCGATTCCTCACTAAACTCCCTTGTAAGTGAGTTATGTTTACCATACTATAAGTATAACTTATGTTTAAGTTAATTATTGTTATTATGAACCTATAAACAAGATTTTTCATTGATTCCAATTCGTTATACTGATTGATCTACTTACGGGGATGATGTTTAGGCTTTGATTTAGTGAGGTGTTTAAAGTGGGATTTCCAAACAGTATACTTCGTATACCAAACGGACCCTACCTCCAATATGATCCTACCTTGTTGTTCCTTGCTTAATAGATTTTGAAGTAGACTTTGAGTTAATGATGAATCAAGACTAATATATAGTCGCAATAAATATTAGACTAAAACTTAGTGATAATAATGCTAGGTTACATCAAAGGAAAAGACAGTTGCTAGAAGCGAAGTGCTGCCCAAATTTCAAGTCGTCACTTTAACAAGTGAGTGCATAGTCCCCTCCCTTAACATGATTTTAATACAAGTATTAATTAAAGTATTAATTATATTTTTATGTGTGAGATATTTGGTATTGCCTGAAATACATGTTAAAGAGCATATATGATAATATATGATGATTTAGGATACATGATAAACCTAAATAAATTGAGATAAATGTCATGTAGTATGTCCATATGAGTACGGCTGAGATATACACTGAGGGTAGAAATTTAAAATTTGTCATTGATCCGAGAGCATGGATTAGACATAGTCATTCGTCCTTAGTCCGAGAGTATGGAGAGGGCATAGTCATTTGTCCTTAATCCGAGAGCATGGATTAGACATAGTCATCCGTCCCTAGTCCGAGAGTATGGAGTGGGCATAAGTTATTTGTCATTGATCCTAGAGCACGCATTAGACGTAGTCGTTCATACCTAATTCGGGAGTATGGATTAGGTAAAGCCCTTCATTTTAGATCCGAGAGTATGGATCGTGTCGTTGTGATGGTCGAAGGGGTGGGGTAAATTGCTTATGTGAGGTGAAATTGTATAATACGAGTTCTAATATATATATATATATATATATATATATATATATATATATATGTGTGTGTGTGTGTGTGTGTGTGTTATAACATTATGGGATTGAAATCCCTATGTACTCACCAGGTTTCCCAACCTGACCCACTCAGTTTATTGTATCACAGGTAGCGGTATGAAAGATACATTCTGCTGAGAGATTCAAGGAGTATTAGGCCCCTAGTTTAATTACTGTAAGGCTTGTAATATTTCGTTATGCTTATGTTTCTGTATTAACGATGACATACCAATGTTTTAATATAAACAAAATACATTTCTTCGGAAATGCTTTGATAATATCATTATCAAGTTTTCTGGGAACAAATTCTGCAATATTATTCTTCAAAAAGGATACTCTGATTTTAAAATAAGCATAAACAAATCGGTCTTTTCTGGTCCTGAATGTCACAGTGTATAAGCTTGAGAAGTCTAGTTGGAGACTTATCGAAGCATCACGTATCAGAAATATGCACTTTAGTAAGAAAGTCAAGAGTATTGATTTTAGAAGTCCAGTTGATTTCTGGGTACATGTCAAAGCTAGTGCGAGCATAATTGTTATGCTAGTAGGAGCATAATTGTTATGCTAGTGGGAGCATCATTGTTATGCTAGTATTGCAAGCTAGCAATATTATTCGTAGGTAACAAGGTTTTCAATTTGCAAATTGCAAAGTTTGGGAATTGGTTTGCTATGATAGACTTAAGGGAGAGGGCACTCATACTTCGTTTTAAATATAAAAGTTTAGATTGTAGGGTTTAATAGAACTTAGTTACAAACATATATGAATATCGTGTTGAAATGGTTCAGCATAGGAAATTCGATATATGGAAATATTATAGCAAGAGACAGAACATAGATACAAGGTCCTTATGTAAGACATAATGAATCAAGTCCCATATGCTTCGGATATTGGATCGATTACATATGCTATAATATTCACTTGTTCTGATTTTTCCAAATGCCTTGGGCATTGAGAGGGAAAAAGGATTGGAACTTTGTGTGACTAAAGTTGTTAAACAACTATCAATAACATTCTAAGGTTATACCAAAAGATTGGTTACTTGTAGACAGTCGGAAGTATGGTATTGTTTGGAAGGACCATATTATAATTCTTGATTGAGATGATTCTTGATCAAAATTGATGGTCATATGGGAATATGGAAATGTTTCATAGCGGGAGTTAATTAATAAAATCTACATGTGAGTTGGGAACTTTAATGCAAGAAAGGTGTTCAAGGAATGTACCTCGAATTTGAGACTCCATTACCATGGAATCGTTTTAGTAACAAAGTTCTAATGGACCATTTTGTAATATCGGTTGCTAAGTCTCTATGACTTTGAAGCCTTGACGTCACAGAAGGTCAATGCATGTAAGGTTGGAATTCTAACACATTTAGTAGTGACAATAATTTGGAATTGTGAAATGAGCATCATTGGAATAGTGTCTAGTCGATCTGTTCACAAATGAAGGACCATGGAGAAACATAGTATGC
Source organism: Lactuca virosa (assembly GCF_052849685.1). NCBI lineage: Eukaryota > Viridiplantae > Streptophyta > Magnoliopsida > Asterales > Asteraceae > Lactuca > Lactuca virosa. The sequence goes on from NC_136429.1 coordinate 110,197,211, forward strand.
ATGTTCATAACATGGCAAGACTGATGTTTAATTCAAGTGGTTAGTTGATTACTCGAAAAATTATACAATGAATAAAGTCTTAATTATTATGGTGATAAAGTAATAAGAGTTTTATTTATATTAAATAGTTTTGCGACCATGGTTAAATAGGTTATTATTGTGTTTCATTTTGCATGTTTTACTTCCTGAATAATTTGATTATTCGAAATTCCACAGTCGATCATATTTTTGGAAGTAAGTAGCGAATTAAGACTGTCATGAACTAGATTGTAGATTGTCTAAAGAGTTTTTGAAATAGCAATAGTTTTGCTACAATGTTCATGAGTACTTAGTAATGGAGATTTTAAGTATTGGATAAACCCACACTCAGAGAATTACTTCAAGGATTTTATGAAGAGTAATTTTGAGATGATAATATCTTATATTCTTAAAATAGAGATATATGAGTTGTGGTTTACAAGTGAGTTGTGCATTGATAATACATAAACGCATTAGTAACTTGATGTTATAAAACGTATTGTTGTGCATGATTTGACGAGTAAATAGTGCAAGAATATAAGTCAAAGTTTATTCGTTCCTTTTTCCCTAACGGGAGAAGCGATATCTTTGGTCCCCTAGGTGATTTGGTGTTGACTTATAAGTGCTAGGCCTAGCCAAGACTAAATTGATGTGTTCGATTAGAAGTATTATGTCGTCATCACAAATCAGAAATTAGGAAACAAAACTTAGACAATGAGATTGATTATAATCCATGTCTCATGTCTATATGATATCTTGTAGAACAGAGGAATATTTGATCACTTATCTTAGGACACGTAACTGACTGGGTCAGAGTTCGACTGCAACTTTTGGTAGCTACAATTTGTTGATCAATTCGGAAGATATACTGGCAGTTATAGTTACAGACTTATCCAAGTGAGAGACTGTTGGATTAGGTGTCTAAGCTCATAACTATAATTGGTATAAACTTTAATTGATGGTAGCACAGTCCTTTTGGATTGCCCTCAATCCTAGCAATTGGACAGGATGATTTTGGAGTGAGCGAGGTTGCTTTATTATTTGAGTAATAAATTGAAATAATTGATTTGCTTATATATTATGAGAATAATATATTAATTAGAAATCATATTATTTAATTAATAGTTGATCAGAAATTAATTGGAATTAATTTTAGGAGTAATTGGATTAATTAAAAGTGTAGGGTTTGTTTGGTTATTTATTGAAAGTTGAGGAAAGGATCCCATGGACCTCATTGGATGAGGTGGACAAAAATCACTTGGGCAAGCCCAAGGATTTTTGTCCAAGCCCCTTGATTGAGGGGAATGGGTTGCTTGGTTACCAAGCAAAGGGATTAGGGTTTCCTCCTTGAACCCTATATTTGGCACCAAGCTACCTCAACTATATAAAGGGCCATAACCCCTCATAATTTCGTGACTTCTTCCTTCAAGAATATCTAGCCAAAATTTCTCCTCCACTCTCCATAATCCTTAGTTTCTAGCTTTGGGTGTGAACCATCAGAGGCACGACACTTGTGGTGCTTGCTGCCAAAAGTTGTGAAGAAGGATTCAAGGTTGTTTGCAATAACAATCTTCAAGGTAAGTTTATTGTTCTTATGAATTAGTTTTTCATAGGAAATTTTTGTAGGATTACAGTTCATAGTATGTTTCCTATATGTGATAGACATAGATCCTTATTAGGTTGCATGTGCCCTAATCATATAATTGTTTAAATGTTTTTCCACTTAGAGCATTGTAGTTGTAACCCTAATAACCCATTAGACCCAACATGGGCCTTGCCATTCCAGTTCTGCTGAGGAGAACCTTTCCTTTTCTCTCCTTTGTTTTTCCCAATGCAAAGGATAAGAGCATTAGTAAAGGTAGGAGTTTGATTCTTCTTTACTCCTGAATCATCCGTTCGCAACAGGTGGTGGAGTTGGGCCAATGTGGTTTCTGTGTTGTTCAAATGATAAGCCAAAATGAACTGATCATAACAAGGTGGAAAAGAATTAAGGACCATGTCTATGGCCAACTCTTCGTCGAAATTTACATTTAGCCTTTCAAGGCGCTCCACTTATCTTGGCATTCTTTGCATGTGGTTGCAGACAGACTTTCCTTCCTTCAATTTGCAAGCCATTAGAGCCTTAACGACCTCATATTTTTCTTGACGAGCTCTTTTGTGAAACTTTTCCACAAGATCTAAGTTCATCTCGTATGGCCAGTTGTCCTCATATAACTTTTTCAACTCAGAAATCATGGTGGAAACCATGATGCAAGCAACCTTAGTCGCGTTGTCATAGTGTTTCTTGTATGAGGCTATTTCTTCAGGAGTAGCAGTGGCCTCGTCGATCTCAACGAGTTGTTTCTCAAGGACATACTCTTTTCCCTCGTATCGAAGAGCCATCTTGATGTTTCGCATCCAATCATTGTATTTGGTGCCATCTAATGTCACCTTGGACATGATCGAGAGGAGTGAAAAGTTGTGGGAAGAGTATTGAGAAGCAGAAGAAACACCAGGAGTAGACATCTATAAAGAAAAAAAGTTTTAGTTAGATGATATAAATTTGTAATATTTTAACCCGTAATTGATATTTAAGGCTAGGATCCAATATAACAATTTACAACTAAGAAGAGGGATGCTGTAATCTTATTGCGAATTTATGAAAGGTAGGTAAAAGCAATTTACCACTTTCGAACTATGAAATTCCTAGATCTTTTGAGATTCATTGAATCTTATCAATGACATGTTTAATTTCAGATCATGCTCTTCTATTTGTGACTGGGATGACGAGGATCACAAACAATATGTGAATAACCATACAAATATGCTTGGCACTCTCGATGTCATTTACCATCTCCAATTAATGTGCCGGTTAACCGCACGCGCTCCATTAACAATGATAATTTTTTAGATGCCCATTATTACTCTTTATAGTCACTATTAGTGTGTCGGTTTGTTGGAACCTAAAAGTGAACCTCTAGCAATCCTAAATCCTTTTGTCAATTCCAAAGTCAGCTGTAGTTCCAAAATGAAGTCTGCTCCGGAATCTGCTGGTGTTCGGACCTGATGTTAAGTTGGTGATGTGAAGAAAGAGTGAAGGAATTCTGGAATGAACCTTGTGTCCGGAATGCTTGTTGTTCCGAAATCCATATTTTGTCTTTATGCATTAAATGTATTTGTCTTTTGTTTGATTTAACTAGTCATAGGACTTAGCTTTATTTGTCAACACGGATATTCAGAGTGTCAGATGTAACTCTTTTATCCAGTCCTATGTTTGTAATTGGTTAGTACCATGTTTAATGTACTCCTATTTATAGGAGCATTCAACGTTAAATTATGAGACAGATTTGTTCAAACCTTTTAGCAATATCTCATTTACTTCACTCTCTTTTCAAGATTCCCTTTGTTCTTCATTTATTATCTTTACTTTGATCTTTATTCTCATTCTTCATTTATGGCTTTAACATTTGTTGAATACATTAACTCAGACTTGACTGGTCTATCCAGACTTGACTGGAACATTCATTAGTAAGCAGACATTAATCTTAAAGTGTTATCTCAAGGTTTGAGTTTTCAAACCTTGTCCCTGCGCATCAGATCAATTTGTTCTCTCAATTGGTACCAGAGCTTGAGTGGTTGTCCTTTGAATCCATAAGATCATATTATAGTTGGTTTGAAATTACCTTGGTATTTCAACCATTTCTTTGTTATGGATAAAAGTTCTTCTATATACCACTTTTGCTTGAAGATATTGTAACTTCAATGGCTGCTTATGCAAATCGCAAATAGTGTGGGTGGCCCTACACGTGCCCCACTGCTAGTTGTGGAAGAATATGATCACTGGAAAGTTAGAATGGAAAGGTTTTTGCTAGCTAAAGAGAAAGGTGAAGAGATTTGGAGATCCGTCAAAGAAGGTCCTCATGTTCCTGTAAGAACGGTTGTGAGAGATGATGCTGCTCAGCTTATGGGTCAAGATGAGACTCGTCCAGCTCCTCTAACTGCAGATGATATTGAGAAGCTGCATGCTGATCAAGTTGCTTTCTCAGAAATGGTTTTTGGTGTTCCTCCTTCACTCTTTGAGCACATTAGGTTGTGTAAATCAACAAAATAGATTTGGGACACTCTCCAAGACCTGATTGAAGGTTCGAAAAACATGAAAGACAAGCGTCTAACCTCAGTTGTCAATGATTTTGACACCTTCACTACCACTCCTAGTGAATCAGTGGCCTCAACCTCTAACCGTTATCGAATCGTAGTCAACAACATGACTGCTCATGGGATTGTCCGAACTCCCTTGGAGTACAATCTCAAGTTCATAAACAGTCTCGGTAAAGGATGGGGAAATGTGAAATCCTGTCTCCAAAGTAATGGTTCTTTGAAAAAGTTAAAGCTTTATCAACTTTTTGATGAACTTCAAGGACATGAATCGAATGTTGCTCAAACTATAAGGGAACTCTCCGGAGGTCCTCTTGCTCTTGTCAGTTCCTTTGAACCAACCATTCTGAACACATCCACTTCGGACCTCTTCAAACCCGCTGTTTCATCTATTCAGTCCTCTTTACCTGTCTTGCCCACACAGAACTATCCGATAGATGATTTCGAAGCCATGGACTCTGAACTCCGTTTTCAACAGGAGTTTGCTCTTCTCTCCATGAAATATAAACGTCCTTTCAATCCCTCTTACAAACCATACCAAAATCGATTTCATGCTCCTCACCAAAACAATCCTCGACCATACTCAGCTCCAGAACCACAACCAACTCCGGAAAATCCTCCCGCATAAAAACCAAACATTACTAAGCCAAAATCTATTCCGGAACCACCGTAGAATCCAAAATCCGACAAGCCGAAAATTATGTGTCACAAGTATGGACATGCAAACCACTTTGCAAAAGATTGCCTGGCTGAAGCTCCGCAAATACCAAAGATCAAGGACTCTGCATACTACGACCGAAGAGCTCAAGAGATGGCTAAGAGTGAAAAGGCTTTCGTAACTACTGTATCAAGGGATGTCGAAGGATATTGGTCATCCAGAGATGATGATGACTTAGTGACTGGAAGAAACATGTGCTTGATGGCAAGACAATCTGTTAAATGTGATGAAGGCTATTGGTCCTCTGGGTCTGAAGATGAAGATGATGTTGCTGAACCACACTACTGCTACATGGCCACCAATGATCCACCTGGTCGAAGCATCGTTCAGCAGGTAAAATCTATGATTACTGATAATAATTTTGATCTATCTCTTTGTGAACCTTATCTGATCCAGATCCAAACAGATATGAGCACCATTTATAAAGCCTATGAGTCTGCCATAGAAGCCAGTGAGAAGAAGGAGTGTGAATTAAATCGTCTTAGGTTACATTTTGAGGATAAAAAATTGAAAATCGAGTCTTTAGAGCATGAGCTTGTAATGTCTAAAGTTGAATGTATCATTTTGAAAGACAAATGTGAAATCACCTATTCTGAAAGAAATATCTTGATTTCTGATAACAAACGTCTCAATGCTAAGATAGATGTTTTGCATAATTCTATTGACATACTTGAATCAAATCAATGGATGACTCATAGTTTTCGTCATCCATGGTCAAAAGCTCCTGGTCTCGGAAGCGAGTTTTCGAAACCAATTGCTCGTCACTTGAAGGAATTGCAAAATTTGACATTCATGGGAGAGGTTCCGAACATCAAACATTTGGATACCCCTGTTTCTCCCTTGTCACCCCTTCTTGAGACCACAGACCATTTTGAGTCCCTAATTCCTGAGTTTCAACCAATTGTTGTCAAGTGTCCCGATTCCACGCCTCTTCCGCCTCTGATAAACCTGGACCTGAATCGGACCACTGAATTCCATCATAGTGTTTCAAATTGCATAGATTACATTCTGAAACATAATCCTCCGAACAACTGTGTTGTTGAAGAAATTTTTTCGGTGACAACTGAAACTGTTACCTCTGAGTTTGTATGGGCATCCTTAAATGATAATGTTGAAATCTCAAGCTGTGTCTCCTCTGATTCTTGTGAATCAGACTCTTTATTAATTTCAAAAACAAGTTTGGTTCCTATTGACCCCAAGTTTAACAATCCATCTGCAGGACAAAATTCAAAATCTTGTCTCACCCCAAGAGAAAACCAATGTTAAATAGGAAGGATATTATAGATCCTAAAGTGCAAGCTCTAAACGCGCACAGTATGGAAATTAAGACTAGACAAAATTCAAGGTTCCTTGAGAACTCCAAAAAGAGTGTATCTCGGAATTCTCATTCATCAACCCATAGTCAAAACTCCTTCACACCCTCTAAGATCCTCAAGAGACCTTCTAATTCTCCTAGTCCTGTAGAACCAAAGAAAGTAGTCAGTACCACTCAGCCTAAATCTTGTGAGAATACCATATCTGTTCAAAACAACTCTCCTCGGACTATTTCATATGCTTTCATTGCTAAATCTGATGGAAAAATTTTTAAACTCAAATTTTCAAAAGCAAATGTATCATCAAGCAAATCAATAATTGCTAAGAAAACAATTTTTTCAAAATCTTCAAAGCAACATCTTGTGTGGAAAGTCAAATCTCACATTGATGAAACAACAATTCCGGAGGTCACAGCTGTTCGCACCTCTCCGGAAGTTAATGGTCCGAAGAAAGCTATTCCTAATCCTCAAGTCATTGAATATGACTACTGGATAGATGAAAAGACATTAGCCTTTTGTTTGTTTCCTAAGAACTCAAGAAACATTCCCAGGAAACACAAAGTTGTTCCAAAGTCACAATCAAAGTCCAAAGCCCCTGCCTATGTCCCTAAATCTAACTCGGAGCCTAAAAGCTCCACCACTCACTAATTTTGCAGGCACTTTGTGCTTCAGAGCAAGAAACAATATGGTATATTGATGGTTCTTGCTCCATGCACATGACGGGGCAGAAAGACTTTCTGCGGGATCTCAAGCTTTCTCCAAACGCTGGTTACGTGACGTATGGCAACAACTCCAATTCTCAAATTCGTGGTTATGGAATTCTCACCAATGGAAATTTCTCTATCTCAAATGTGGCATATGTAGTTGACCTGAAACATAATTTGATAAGTGCAGCTCAGCTCACTGACTCAAATCGACGTGTCGAGTTTTGCAAGAAGCACAGCTATATAATGACTGAAGACCGAAAAGAGTGCTTAATCAAGTCAAATCGCAACAAGAACATGTACCCACTCGACATCAACATGATTATTGGCAAACCACAACTCTGCCTTCTCTCCAAAGCCGTTCCTGACGTCAGTTGGTTATGGCACCGAAGGCTCGCTCATCTGAACTTTCGGTACATGAATGATCTCGTATCTGGTGAAATGGTGAGAGGTCTACCTCTTCTCAAACTTGAAAATGATCATTTATGTGTTGCATGTTAGTGCGGGAAGCAATTGAAGAAGGGTCATCCTGTTATCATCGAAAAATCAATCTCGAAACCATTGGAGCTTTTGCACATTGATCTTTGTGGACCATCCACTGTAGAGAGTCTTCATCATAAGAAATACATTCTTGTGCTTGTTGACGACTTTACAAGGTTCACTTAGGTTTTCTTCCTTAGACTGAAGTCCGAAACAGCCTCTGAACTCATCAACTTCATTAAAGGAATTGAAGTCCTCATTAAACTCCCTGTTAGGCGTATCCGAAGTGATAATGGTTCGGAATTCACCAATGGAACCATTGAGAAATTTCTCACCGAGAAAGGAATTGATCACAACTTCTCAGCACCGTACACTCCATAACAGAACGGTGTAGTTGAAAGACGCAATAGAACTCTTGTTGAAGCTTCTCGATCCATGCTTGAATTCGCAAACCTACCACTCTACCTCTGGGCTGAAGCTGTATCAACTGCGTGCTTCACTCAAAATCGGAGTATCATCAATCGACGCCTCAACATGACACCGTATGAAGCAACGAATGGTCGAAAGCCAACGATCTCGTTTCTTCATGTTTTCAAATGCAGATGCTTCATAAAGAACAATCGTGATCAGCTTACCAAGTTCTAACCTAAAGCTGATGAAGCCATCTTCCTTGGATACTCTTCTAAATCAAATGCTTATAGAGTTCTTAATCGGAGAACTCGTGTTTTGGAAGAAAGCTTTGATGTTACATTCGATGACAATTTCGTTCGGAATTCTGGCCCAACCCATGTTACAACTCACATTATGGAGTCCGATGCTCCAGCGCCAGGATGTCCGAACCAGCAAACAATCCTTGAATTCGACTTTGAAACTCTCTTTGGACCTTCCGAAACAGCCCTTGATTCGGAATCTCGAGCAAGGCAAATCTCAACTCCGGAAGCTCCTGTTTCTCAAAATGTCTCCGGTCCAATCCCAAGCCTTACTCCATTTGATTCTGAACCGTTTCAACGTACTCGGGTTAAGGGGGAGAATGGTCAACCCTCTCTTGAATCAAATGTGGCTGGTTTCCAAGATCCAACTACTGATTTCAACGACTCCAATCCTATCAACATTCATGATAACGAATTTTTTTTTGAGTTCCCTTCTGATTATGATGTCAATCTCTCTTGTTTAGAAGTTCAGGGGGAGCATCACCCTCAGATTTAAACCATTCAGGGGGAGCAACTCAATCCTATTGTTGATATTGGACCGTCTGCTGCACAAGATCTTCCAAGGTTACATGTCTGGACCAAGGATCATCCTCTGAACCAAGTAATTAGAAACCCAAATGCTGGTGTACAAACTCGCTCTGCCACAAGTGTTCAAAATGAATGTCACTTTTCGGCATTTATCTCCATGGTTGAACCCAAATCCATAAAGGAAGCATTAGAACATGCTGACTGGATTACTGCCATGCAGGAAGAATTGGCAGAATTTGATAGAAATGAAGTCTGGTCTCTCGTCCCTCCTCCTCAAAATCATCCCATTGTCGGTACTAGATGGGTATTTCGCAACAAGTTAGATGATGCAGGAGTTATCATTCGAAACAAAGCAAGATTGGTGGCTAAAGGATTTACACAGATTGAAGGCCATGATTATGATGAGACATTTTCTCCTGTTGCATGTCTTGAAGCCATCAGAATCTTTCTTGCTTATGTTGCTCAGAAAGGCTTCAAAGTTTACCAAATGGATGTTAAGAGTGCTTTTCTTAATGGTGAAATTGACACTGAAGTATATCTTCAACAGCCTCCCGGTTTTGTTAATCTTTCAAATCCGAACTACTGCTACAAACTCCGGAAAGTTGTCTACGGCCTAAAGCAACTCCTTGCGCATGGTACGAGACCCTCACAGATTTTCTCAAGCATTCAGGTTTTCAACGAGGAATTTTTGATCCCACTCTATTCCGAAGGTCAAATGGAAAGCATCTCATGCTGGTCCAAATTTACGTTGACGACATCATTTTTAGATCTACGGATTCATCAATGGTTGCTGACTTTGCCAAACTAATGATCAATTGATTCCAAATGAGAATGAATAGGGAGTTAAGCTTCTTTCTTGGTCTCCAAGTCAAACAGACTAACAGAGGAATTGTCATTCACCAAGAGAAGTACATTTCTGAACTCCTCAAAAAGTACTCAATGGACACCTGTGCCTCAGCCAAGGTACCAATGGGTTTCGAACACAATATCTTTGCCGACCCTTCAGGTGTAGCAGTTGATGAAAAGAAGTACAGAGGAATGATTGGATCTCTGCTCTATCTCACAGCAAGTCGTCCGCACATCATGTTTGCAACATGTTTGTGTGCCAGATTTCAAGTCAACCCAAAGATGTCTCATCTCTTGGTTGTGAAGCAAATTTTCCGATACCTCAAAGGTACTAAGAGTCTCAGAATCTGGTACCCAGCAAATGAGAGCTTCCTACTTCAAGCATACTCAGCTTCAAACTATGGTGGTCTTCAACTGGACAGGAAAAGCACATCAGGCGGCTGTCAATTTTTAGGTGGTTGATATGTGCATATTTAGCCATATATTTAGTATAGATTTTTATCAATTATTAGCTAATTATTTGCATATTATGGAAAAAAGGTACTTAATAATGTTTAAATTGTATTTTCAGTCCAGAAGTCATGCTCGGGAGCAAAAAGGAGGAAGGAGATGCAATTAGAAGCTGCAGAATGAAGAAAGAAGTACAAACCTGAAGCTACTCGGCGAGTCCAATCGTCTACTCGACGAGTTTCCACGAATGTTCGCGAAGAAATACGTAGAGTCCTTGCCGTACACGGATTTTACAAAGAAACTCGGCGAGTTGGGTATCTACTCGACGAGTTGCCCCTGTTTTGAGGATCTTATAAATAGAGGTCAAATTCCGAATCCACTATCTTTTCTGGCTTTTCTGGAAGATACTTTGCGACTAAGGAAACCCTTGGAGACCTGAAGAACGTGAGAAGAACCCTAATCTCTCATTCTTAGAAGATTCAAGGCAACTTAGGTTTAATTTTACACTTTATCTTTGAATTGAACAATGTTTGAGTTGATTACTTTCGTTTTTAGTTTTTTTACTACTGTAATCATGAGCTAAATTTACTAGTTTCTGTTTAGGGAAGACAATTTTACTCCTATGGATTGATTTTATCGTTTGATTAATTGTTAATTGGTGATTTTGTTAAGTTAAGCTTGTTAAAGATCCTTATGCATTAACCATAACTATTCTCTGTTAATAGTAAGGCAATTAGGTTGCATGAACATCGCTTAATTGTTTACCTCATATGATTTATGTGAACACTTTGTTATGTGCCTAGGACTAGTGAATATGAAACTAGGATTAATTCGAGAATGGGTAAATTAATGTGTGAGCTTGTTGATAAACCAACAACAAGAGGCTAATCGAATTAGTAATTTGATTAACCAATTACAAGTCTTATTTAATCCGAATAATTGAACTAGGGAATTAATTAGCTTAAACACTTGATCACTGCTTAAATTAATTGATTTTCTAAGGATTGGTAATAGCGAATGCGAATCTAATCACTTTAGTCGGTAACCAATAATAATTAATCTATTGCTTTGCCATAAAATTAACCATAGGAGTGAATGAGTTGAACCTAAGCAGAAACCTTTTATTAAATTTGGTGAATTTTTACTTGGTTTTAGTTGATTAGTTAATTGCGTGTTAGTTAGTGTGTCTAAGTTTCTAGTCTTGTAAAACTAGAGAAAACCCTTTTACTTTTATTACTTGTTGGTTAAAAGTAGTTATTAGGTTAATTTCCGTTCCTCGAGTTCGACACCCTACTTATTCAACTATACCACTAAAAGACAGGTTCACTGCCTTTATGTGTTTAAATTATATTTTTAGAGTAGGAATAAAACGAGTTGGTTTTACACACATCAGTGGTCGATTGGTTAGTTGGTCATCCAAGAAACAGAACTGCATTGCACTCTCTACAGCCGAAGCTGAATACATTGTTGCTGCCAGCTGTACCTTTCAAGTTCTATGGATGATGTCTCAACTTTTAGACTATGGTTACCGTTTTCAACGCATTCCTATCTATTGTTATTCTCAAAGTGCCATTGCTATTTCACACAATCCAATTCAGCTCTCCATGACGAAGCACATCGATATTCGGTACCATTTCATAAAAGATTATGCTTTCAATGGCAATATTGAACTCATTTTTGTTCCATCTGATGATGAAATTGCTGATGTCTTTACCAAGGCATTAGACGAAACCAAATTCAATGGTTTTCTGAACAATATGGGTATGATGATGCCTGATCCTCAATTCTTTCAAGAGATATGTACTCTTCGATGGCAACATCATAAAGTATAAGGTGATTCCGGATCAAAATCTTGTTCCCACTAAGATCCTAAAAAGACCTTCTGAATCTCTCAGTCGTGTAGAACCCAAGAAAGTAGACAATTCTACTCAGCATAAATCTCGTGTGAATGCCATGACAGTCCAAAACACATCTCCTCGGACTGTTTCATCTATTTTTATTGCTAAATCTGATGACACAATTTTTAAACCCAATCTTTCAAAAACCAATGTGTCATCAAGCAAATCCACAAATGCAAAGAAAACAATTTTTTCAAAATCTTCAAAGAAAAATCTTGTGTGGAAAGTCAAATCTCCCATTGATGAAACAACAATTCCGGAAGTTACAAATGTTACCAACACTCCGGAAGTCAAAGGTCCGAAGAAGACTGTTCAGAACCTCCAAGTCATTGAATAAAACTACTGGATAGATGAAAAGACATTAGCCTTGTGTCTGTTTCCAAAAAATTCAAAGAATACCACCCAGAAACACAAAGTTGTTCCAAAGTCACAATCAAAGTCCAAAGCTCGTGCCTACGTCCCAAAGTCTAATTCGGAGCCTAAAAACTCCATTACTCACTAATTTTGCAGGCACTTTGTGCTTCAGAGCAAGAAACAATATGGTATATTGATAGTGCTTGCTCCATGCACATGACGAGGCAGAAAGATTTTCTGCGAGATCTAAAGCTTTCTCCAAACGCTGGTTACGTGACATATGGCAACAACTCCAACTCCTAAATACGTGGTTATGGGATTCTCACTAATGGAAACTTCTCTATCTCACATGTGGCTTATGTAGCTGATCTAAAACATAATTTGATAAGTGTTGCTCAGCTCACTGATTCAAATCGACGTGTGGAATTTTGCAAACAGTACAGCTATGTAATGACTGAAGACCGGAAAGAGTGTTTAATCAAGTTGCTTCACAACAAGAGCATGTACCCGCTCGACATCAACATGATTATTGGCAAACCGTAACTCTGCCTTCTCACCAAAGCTATCCCTGACGTCAGTTGGTTATGGCACCGAAGGCTCACTCATCTAAACTTTCGGTACATGAATGATCTCGTATCCGGCGAAATGGTGAGAGGTTTACCTCTTCTCAAATTCGAAAATGATCACTTGTGTGCTGCTTGTGAGTGTGTTAAGCAATCGAAGAAGGGTCATCCTGTTATTATCGAAAAATCCATTTCGGAACCATTGGAGCTTCTACACATTGATCTTTGTGGACCATCCACTGTAGAAAGTCTTAATCATAAGAAACACATTCTTGTGGTTGTTGATGATTTTACAAGGTTCACTTGGGTCTTCTTCCTAAGGCTGAAATCCGAAATAGCCTCAGAGCTCATCAATTTCATCAAAGGAATAGAAGTTCTTATCAAACTCCCTGTTAGGAGAATCCGAAGTGATAATGGATCGGAATTCACTAATTCCACCATTGAAAAATTTCTCACTAAAAAAGGAATCGACTACAACTTCTCAGCTCCTTATACTCCACAACAAAACGGTGTAGTCGAAAGACACAATAGAACTCTCGTTGAAGCTACTCGATCCATGCTGAACTTCAAAAATCTACCACTCTATCTCTGGACTGAAGCCGTATCTACTGCCTGTTTCACTCAAAATCGAAGTATCATCAATCGACGCCTCAACATGACACCGTACAAAGCAATGAATGGTCGAAAGCCAACAATCTCGTTTTTGCATATTTTCGGATGCAGATGCTTCATCAAGAACAACCATGATCAGCTTACCAAGTTCCAACCTAAAGCTAATGAAGCCATCTTCCTTGGGTACTCCTCAAAAGCAAAAGCTTACAGAGTTCTTAGCCGGAGAACTCGTGTTCTGGAAGAAAGCTTTGACGTTACTTTCGATGACAACTTCGTTCGGAATTCTGGCCCAACCCATATTACAACTCACATTATGGAGTCCGATGGTCCTCCGCCAGGATGTCCGAACCCCCAAACAATTCTTGAAGTTGACTTTGAAACTCTCTTTGGTCCTTTCGAAGCCGCCCTTGATTCGGAATCTCGAACAAGGCCAACTCTCAATCCAATCTCTCCTTCGGAAGCCCCTGTCTCGCCAAACGTCTCCGGTCCGATCCCAAGCTTCCCTCCATTTGATTCTGAACCATTTCAACCTTCTCAGGTTGAGAGAGAGAATGCTCATCCCTCTCTAGAATCAAATGTGGATGGCTTCCAAGATGCAGCTGCTGATCTCGATAACTCAAATCCTCTCAACATGATAAAAATGAAAACTTCTTTGAATTTCCTTCTGATGATGATGTCAATCTCTCTAGTTCAGAAGTTCAGGGGGAGCATCATCCTCACATTCAAACCATTCAGGGGGAGCAAATCAATTCCACTGTTGATATCGGATCGACGGCTGCACAAGAACTCCCAAGGTTACATGTTTGGACCAAGGATCATCCTCCGAACCAAGTAATCGGAAACCCTAATGTTGGTGTACAGACTCGTTCTGCTACAAGTATCCAAAATGAATGCCATTTCTCAGCATTTATATCCATGGTTGAACCCAAATCCATGAAGGACGCATTAGAGTATGCTGACTGGATTACAGCCATGCAAGAAGAACTGGCAGAATTTAACCGAAATGAAGTTTGGACTCTCGTACCTCCTCCTCAGAATCATCCCATTGTCGGTACGAGATGGGTATTTCGCAACAATCTAGATGACGCAGGGGTTATTATTCGAAATACAGCAAGATTGGTGGAAAAAGGATTTACACAGATTGAAGGGCTCGACTACGATGAGACCTTTGCTCCTGTTGCACGTCTTGAGCCATCAAAATCTTTCTTGCTTATGCTTCTCACAAAGGCTTCAAAGTTTACCAAATGGATGTTAAGAGTGCTTTTCTTAACGGTGAACTTGACACTGAAGTATACCTTCAACAGCCCCCCGGTTTTGTTAATCTCTCCTTTCCGAACTACTGTTACAAACTCCGGAAGGCAGTCTACGGACTCAAGCAGGCTCCCCGGGCATGGTACGAGACCCTCACTGACTTTCTCAAACGCTCCGGTTTCCAAAGAGGAATTCTAGATCCTTCCCTGTTCCGAAGATCAAATGGAAAGTATCTCATGCTGGTTCAAATTTATGTGGATGACATCATTTTTGGATCTACGGATTCATCTATGGTTGCTGACTTTGCTAAACTAATGATCAATCGATTCCAAATGAGCATAAATCGGGAGTTAAGCTTCTTTCTTGGCCTTCAAGTCAAACAGACCAACAGAGGAATCTTCATTCACCAAGAGAAGTACATTTCAGAACTCCTCAAGAAATACTCAATGGACACCTGTGCATCAGCCAAGGTACCAATGGGCTTCAGACATAAGATCTTTGTCGACCCTTCAGGTGTTTCAGTTGATGAAAAGAAGTACCGCGGAATGATTGGATCCCTACTCTATCTCACAACAAGTCATCCTGATATCATGTTTTCGACATGTTTATGTGCCAGATTTCAAGTCAACCCAAAGATGTCTCATCTCTTGGCTGTGAAACAAATTTTCCGATACCTCAAAGGTACAGAGAGTCTTAGAATCTGGTACCCAGCAAACGAGAGCTTTCTACTTCAAGCCTATTCAGATTCAAACTATGGTGGTCTTCAACTTGATAGAAAAAGCACTTCAGGTGGTTGTCAATTCTTAGGTGGTCGTTTGGTCAGTTGGTCATCCAAGAAACAGAATTGCATTGCACTATCTACAGCCGAAGCCGAATACATTGCTGCTGCCAGCTGTACATCTCAGGTTCTGTGGATGAAATCTCAACTCTTGGATTATGGTTACCGCTTTCAACGCATTCCTATCTATTGTGATTCTCAAAGTGCCATTGCGATTTCCCACAATCCAATTCAGCACTCAATGACTAAGCACATCGATATAAGGTACCATTTCATAAAATATCATGCTCTAAATGGTAAAAATTGAACTCATTTTTGTTCCATCTGACGATGAGATTGCTGATGTCTTTACCAAGGCATTAGACGAAACCAAATTCAACGGTTTTCTGAACAAGATGGGTATGATGATACCAGATCCTCATTTCTTTCAAGAGACCTGTTCTCTTTGATAGACGTACTTGAAAGAAAATTAGTTCTGATCTAAATTTTTCATCTCGGAACTACTTTCTCTCTGAATACATAGGATCATTTTACTTGTCTTCATTTCTGACAATTGATATCGCAATAATTATACATATATTTCGAGCGATATTTATGTATTTTTAGCTATATTTTGGTATGATTTAAGATAAAAGGTACTTATAAAGTTTGAAATTCCATTTTACAGCTAAAAATCATTTCTGAAGAAAAAGGAGAAGAAAATGTGCAAAAATCCGCAAAAAGAAGTGAAAGAAATTACACGAAGAAAAACGAGATCAAAAAGTCAAAGAATTCAAAAATAGCCGCGTTGGAAAGACGAGAAAACAAAATAAAAATATAAAAAAAAAGAATTTAAATTAATTAATGAGGTTTAATTAAAATAAATTATTGGGAATTAATTATTTAATTTCTAAATAATTTATATTAATTAAATTAATTTAATTTAATTTAAATTGGAAAAAGAAAAAAAATATAGAAAAGAAACAAAAACCCGGAGCCCAAAACCCGAAGCCCTGATCCATTCTCGCGACCCAGATCCGGAAGATCCGAGCCCGATCCGATGTCCGCCCCGCGATCCACTTCCCCTCACAGAAGATCCGCGCATCGACCCGATCCGACCCGGGTTTAGGATCCACGCTTTTTTTTTTCCGATTATAACGTCATCGATGACGTCATCCGATCCGATCCATACCCGGCTTCGATCCAGATCCGACCCGAGAATCCGATCCGTTTCCTCTCACATAAGGTCCGCGTGTCGACCCGATTCCGACCCGATTTCCGACCCAGATTTCGATTCGGTACTATTCATGCCTAAACGACGTCGTTTTGAGTACCAGATTTGCCAATTCCGATTCCATTACGTTTTTAACCATTTTTTCCCCACTTTTTCCTATTCTAAACCCATTCATTTCCAACCAATACTCAATAATTCACCACCTTTAAACTTTCCAACCATTTATTCCCATCTTTTTATTTCTTTTGAATTCTTTTTCATAAGATTTAGATTGGATCTTAGATCCAATCTCAATTTATTTCTTTTTGGTATTTAATTCTCCCAATTTTTACTATAAATACCACCATTTTTCACCACAAAAAGAGGAGGAAAAGGAGGAAAAGGAGGAAAAGGAGAAAAGAAAAGAGAAGACATTGCAATTATGCATTTTGATACACAAATTTCTTCCAACCTTTGAACCAATTTTCTACAATTGGGGATTCAAGAGTCAAAGAGCTAAGGAATTGAAGATTGCAGTGGCATTAGGGACTACATCGGGTTTGTTTTATCGAAATGTTTAACATTCTCAATATGTTTTCTATGTATGTTGTAACTTTAATTATGGGCTAAAATTCCCTTTGCTTTCACTTGGATAATGAAACCTTGAAAATATGATTTAATTTATATTATTCGGATATTAATTATTATTTATTTTATCATGCATATTTGATCATTTATTTTTATACGTTGAATTTTTGTAATTAATTTTCCTATAACTAAGTTAATATTTTTAAAGGATCAATTTAATTATATAATCTTGAATCATAAATTTTTCATAACCATTGATATTTATGACTAGTAAAGGACAATATTCTAGGAATTGGGCAAAATAAAATACTAAAAATTTAACATGTATATTTTATATCGTACGACCAACTTACGATTCCTATTTGTTTTACGACCACTAAAATGAATAGTTTGATCAAATGTTTGCATGATACGAATTAATTATTATTAATAAAATTGTTAATTGCATGACAATTGTTTTTAATTAATTTTATTATCAAAACGGTAAAAAATTAGATCATGATTTTTAACCAATTTTAGAAATCGGTAAATAACTAATAATATCCATTGCACTTAATATAAATCATTCATTACTAAAAGGTGGAATTAAATCTAAGTGAAAGCATCCTTATCATTCTATATTTATTATACACTTTAATTGTTAAAATTCTCATTATTGTCTTGTTACTAAAAATTCCCCCAAGTTACTTATCTTTTAAGTTAATTAGCGACAAATAGTCTAAATTTAAATCATACTCGTTTCCCCAAGTGTTCGACATCCGTTCTTACCATTGCTATATTACAAATTCAATTAGGTACACTTGCCTAAGTCGTGTAGTAAATTCTAGCATCGGTAATTTCAACCTTATAAATTTAAAACTAGTGAAATTTACACATCAAGTTTTTGGCGCCGTTGCCGGGGAAACGGTTTTATTTGGTTTAGTCTTATTGTTTGTTAGTTAACGTAAAAAAAAATTTTAAAATATTTTTTTAAAAAAAAAAAAAATATTAAAAACAAAATTAATAAAAAAAAAAGACGAAATTGATTTAAAATATTAATTTTACTTATTAAAAATTTTAAAAAAAAATTTAAAAAAAAAAAATTTTATCTTTTAATTTAATATTGCATAAATTTCCTTAGTTAAGTTAATTATAGGTTGTTGAATTTCCTTAGTTAATTATAGATTGTTAAATTTACTTATTAAAAAAAAAAAATTTAAAAATATATTAAAAAAAATTATATTTAAAAAAAATTAAAAATTAAAAAAAAAAAATAATAATAATAATAAATATATATAAAAAAATGGTATCAGAGCCATGTTTATATTGCATGAATAACCTTATTTAATTCGCGTGTAATACGAGTAATTCTACTTACCAGAACAGAGTTTGGAATTGGTACGTTGGTTTTGGTTGCTGGATTTCAGAAAAGTTATATTTATAATATACATCGAAATGATCCTGCCTCCCGGCTGCCTCTCTCTGTCTGTTCTCTATTTGATAGTCAAAGTATTACACAAAAATTAAATAAATAATTTATGCAATATAATCAATTCAATTTAAGATAGAATTTCCCTAATATATGACCCGAAGTTAAAATTTCACTGTCGTTCCACCTTTAGAAGAAAAAGGGAAAGAGGATATACCCCTCCAACTCACTGAAAACAATTAAGTGAGGGGTAGAGTCTGGCTCATGACTCATTCAAAAAGAAGCGCTTGCGGGAGGCAACCCGATGTTTGTTTTGATTTTTGAATTTGGTGTGTTTATTTTCAGTATGTTTGGTGTGAATTTTCTTTTTAGTTTGTGTTTTTGTTTTCAATAAAAGTGCTTTTTAATGGTTTTATTTTTCTGTGAAAGTTACTTTTCAGCTTAGAAACAGGTGATGGTGAGAATGGTGTAAAGTAAATTTCTGAAGTACAAATTACAATTGGAGCAATGGCATCACATAAGTGTGGGGTGATTCCCCACAAAGAGCAGGATGGAGAACTGAAGCTAACACTGACCAACGGGAGAGCATTATTCGAAGGATGAAGCAAGTGTTCGGCCGACACAAGTCAAATCCAATTCACTCAGCGAAAAGGAGTAATTGATCTAATAACACAATGTGTACTTGGCCAGTATACAAAGCGTTAAATTCAAGAATTGCGAAGAGAATCCCAACAATTGCATTACGCGACGCGTCCAAATCTTATACGCGACACGTAAATGCACCTGTTTAGAGAAATTATGCGGAAAAAGATTTAGATGCCACACTTGCCTAAATCTCCAGCTGGTTCAAAAATAAAAGATTTACATGCACTTCAACATTACAAACAGAAAAGTGCACTCAACACTTGTCCTACGCAAATCAGGATTTCGACCTCGCCACTGCAATACCCCAGGGGAGTCTGTTCCTTTTTCTCCCTTTTTACTTTTATGTGCTTTAATTTTACATACAATGGGGACATTGTATGATTTAAGTGTGGGGTAGGGGGTCGAATAAGGAAACCAAGCATTTTTGATAAAAATTAAAAAGTTTTATTGTGTTGAAACTTAAGTTGTTAACGTTGTGTGGGATGATTCAATGCGAACTCAAATGTTTAATTGAACCAATAGTATGTTATAGTACATTTGTGGCTTCCCTATCCTAGTGAAATCATGGAACAAAAACACAACCTTGCTTAGTTTGAGGGCCATAATATGTTTAGCATCGTGTACCAAAAATATATCCAGGAGAGCTTATGTAGTCATTGCACTCTAGACTAATATCTCTAACCAATAAGAGTTGAAGTTAAGTTCCCTTGCTTAAGCATATGTTTTTATTTTTAGGATTTTTAGATTGAAAAAAAAAAAGTTACAAAGTTTGAGAATAAGAGTCTACAAAGCTATGAAGATCAAGAAATATCATGAAGAAAAGTTCAAAAAAAAATCAATGAAGACTCAAGAATAAAGGCAATTTGCCAAGTTATTATTTATTGTAATTTTTATTTCTAGGTTATTTTTCCATATGTATGCTTGGGGACTTAGTAAAAATACTTTGAGGTTAAGAAAGATTTCTGAGGATATATTCGGAGGGATGTATAAAATGAATGTTGTTCAAAAGAAGTGGGCAAGTGTTTATGAAGATTGTGAGTATTTAGGATTGGGGAAGTTTTAAGAATCATTAGACACAAATGTATGTATTGAGTTTTCGATGTAATGGCTGGGTTCAAGTTGGATTGTCTTAAACAATGTTGGTGATGAAGGTTTTGATATGATGACATGCTAAAGTTAGTTTTGCGTGAGGACAAGCAAAGTTCAAGTGTGGGGTATTTTGATATCGCAATAATTATACATATATTTCGAGCGATATTTATGTATTTTTAGCTATATTTTGGTATGATTTAAGATAAAAGGTACTTATAAAGTTTGAAATTCCATTTTACAGCTAAAAATCATTTCTGAAGAAAAATGAGAAGAAAATGTGCAAAAATCCGCAAAAAGAAGTGAAAGAAATTACACGAAGAAAAACGAGATCAAAAAGTCAAAGAATTCAAAAATAGCCGCGTTGGAAAGACGAGAAAACAAAATAAAAATATAAAAAAAAAAGAATTTAAATTAATTAATGAGGTTTAATTAAAATAAATTATTGGGAATTAATTATTTAATTTCTAAATAATTTATATTAATTAAATTAATTTAATTTAATTTAAATTGGAAAAAGAAAAAAAATATAGAAAAGAAACAAAAACCCGGAGCCCAAAACCCGAAGCCCTGATCCATTCTCGCGACCCAGATCCGGAAGATCCGAGCCCGATCCGATGTCCGCCCCGCGATCCACTTCCCCTCACAGAAGATCCGCGCATCGACCCGATCCGACCCGGGTTTAGGATCCACGCTTTTTTTTTTCCGATTATAACGTCATCGATGACGTCATCCGATCCGATCCATACCCGGCTTCGATCCAAATCCGATCCGTTTCCTCTCACATAAGGTCCGCGTGTCGACCCGATTCCGACCCGATTTCCGACCCAGATTTCGATTCGGTACTATTCATGCCTAAACGACGTCGTTTTGAGTACCAGATTTGCCAATTCCGATTCCATTACGTTTTTAACCATTTTTTCCCCACTTTTTCCTATTCTAAACCCATTCATTTCCAACCAATACTCAATAATTCACCACCTTTAAACTTTCCAACCATTTATTCCCATCTTTTTATTTCTTTTGAATTCTTTTTCATAAGATTTAGATTGGATCTTAGATCCAATCTCAATTTATTTCTTTTTGGTATTTAATTCTCCCAATTTTTACTATAAATACCACCATTTTTCACCACAAAAAGAGGAGGAAAAGGAGGAAAAGGAGGAAAAGGAGAAAAGAAAAGAGAAGACATTGCAATTATGCATTTTGATACACAAATTTCTTCCAACCTTTGAACCAATTTTCTACAATTGGGGATTCAAGAGTCAAAGAGCTAAGGAATTGAAGATTGCAGTGGCATTAGGGACTACATCGGGTTTGTTTTATCGAAATGTTTAACATTCTCAATATGTTTTCTATGTATGTTGTAACTTTAATTATGGGCTAAAATTCCCTTTGCTTTCACTTGGATAATGAAACCTTGAAAATATGATTTGATTTATATTATTCGGATATTAATTATTATTTATTTTATCATGCATATTTGATCATTTATTTTTATACGTTGAATTTTTGTAATTAATTTTCCTATAACTAAGTTAATATTTTTAAAGGATCAATTTAATTATATAATCTTGAATCATAAATTTTTCATAGCCATTGATATTTATGACTAGTAAAGGACAATATTCTAGGAATTGGGCAAAATAAAATACTAAAAATTTAACATGTATATTTTATATCGTACGACCAACTTACGATTCCTATTTGTTTTACGACCACTAAAATGAATAGTTTGATCAAATGTTTGCATGATACGAATTAATTATTGTTAATAAAATTGTTAATTGCATGACAATTGTTTTTAATTAATTTTATTATCAAAACGGTAAAAAATTAGATCATGATTTTTAACCAATTTTAGAAATCGGTAAATAACTAATAATATCCATTGCACTTAATATAAATCATTCATTACTAAAAGGTGGAATTAAATCTAAGTGAAAGCATCCTTATCATTCTTGATTCTTAAAAACCAATTCTTGTTCTATATTTATTATACACTTTAATTGTTAAAATTCTCATTATTGTCTTGTTACTAAAAATTCCCCAAAGTTACTTATCTTTTAAGTTAATTAGCGACAAATAGTCTAAATTTAAATCATACTCGTTTCCCCAAGTGTTCGACATCCGTTCTTACCATTGCTATATTACAAATTCAATTAGGTACACTTGCCTAAGTCGTGTAGTAAATTCTAGCATCGGTAATTTCAACCTTATAAATTTAAAACTAGTGAAATTTACACATCAACCATCACTTGAGTTTTAAGCTGTACAGTTTGGCCTGATTGTTTGTTATTTAAAGTCCACATGCTCAAATTTTCATCTCGGAATATACTTCATAATGGAATCCCGGAATTCCACTCCGGAAAGGTATTGCATTCTGCACTTCGGAATTTCAAAATTCACTCTGGAAATTTTCTCAAATTCTCACTCCGGAATGCTTTCCCAATCATGTTCCGGAAACTTTTTCAAATTCACTCCGGAAATTCTTGAAAATCATTATTCCGGAATTTCCGCTCCGGAATCACAAATCTTTTCCTAAATTGCAATGAGGTTTTGACTCCTGAATCGAAACTCTCTCCGGATTATATCTCATTCCGGACCATTTTTAAAAAAAAACCATGTTCCGGAGCACAACTCTTTATCCTCCGGATCATACTCTGTCCGGAACCGCTCATCCGGAATTCCAAAGGTTAATAAGGCGAAACGTTTTTTTTTGCAACGGTTACTTTTTAAGAAGATCCTTATCCTATCTTCCTCGAATTTCATGACCCGATTGCACGCCCCCATAAAGCAACCATCGAATCGTCGTTTAGGGTTTTCCATTTCAAGCTACAAACAACCTCACCTTTCACCTCCCAGGTCAACTCAGCCCCCTAAACCAGTTACTCATTTAATGCAACCCGTTTCACTTTTGGATCCTCATCATTACCCCACTAACCCGACCCAGTTCCCTTACCTATAAATACCAACTAAAACCCCCTTTTACCTCTTTACACGCCCAATACTTCCTAAACCCCTAAATTCTATCTGTGTTCTTCGTGTTCATCAAGCACTCATAACTCTGCAACAATGGCTTCCCCTTCTTCACCACCAAAAACTGCTCCAACCGCCTCAACACCCAAGAAGTCCATTGCCAAGAAGAAACGATCAAAAGGTTCATCTTCATCAACCTCCCCTGAACCGTTTCTAAGGGACACGATG
Organism: Lactuca virosa; assembly: GCF_052849685.1. Classification (NCBI taxonomy): domain Eukaryota; kingdom Viridiplantae; phylum Streptophyta; class Magnoliopsida; order Asterales; family Asteraceae; genus Lactuca; species Lactuca virosa. The sequence continues at coordinate 110,220,697 of NC_136429.1, forward strand.
CAACTATTTTCCCTAAACCCTGAAGATTACGATGAATCTGTTCGTGTTATGGTTGAGTTTATCGCGAATCATCCCATCTCCATCCCTCTCACTAAAGTTCCTGAACCACCTCTTCCACTTCATCATCTCCACAGGGCTTTCACCAGAATCAAGGAAGTAGACGGTGTGTTAGAGACAAAAATCACTGGCGATCGAATTATTCCAATCTACAAATCTACTTTTCTCAAAGCAATCAGCGTGAAAGAAAACCCCCAGGGTTTCAGAGTTCAAGAGCCTACCACTGAAGAGTTTCAGACGTTTCTGAATCACATTGGCTACAATCAAGATTACAGGGCCAAAGATTTCAAGAAATCGTCCGTCTCTGAACCATGGACGGTGTTGATGCACTTTATAATTTGAGGGTTGTCCGGCAAGCACGCTGATACAGACACCCTCAGCAAGGACTGGCTATATGTGGTCTATAGCATCTTCTCCGGACGCACAAATGCAGTCGATATTCCGGAGGTCCTATGGCAAGATTTCTACAAGTTTTCCATCAAGAGGAAGGATAACGAAATTTCAAGCCCTAGATTCTGGGAACTGACGCTTGAACAACTCTTCCATGAGCTTTTCGAACCAATTCCGGTTTCCACCGATCCTCCGGAGGTATGTGTTTCATTCAAGGTTGTCAAGGCTTATAGGATTCCAAACCAATCCTCCTTTGGTCCGGTTAGACGACTTCCGGACCACATGTTGGCCTTAATTCCTTCTGATTATATTTATCTGAAACAACATTTAGAGACTTCGGTTGTGTTTGACCCAACACAACCTGCCCCAGTCTCAGTTGAGCCCACTTCGGAAGAGGCCAATCCTCCCACGTCCGGACCTAAGATTAAGAAATCTGCCAAACGGAAGAATTCTCCCACAAAGCCAAAGCCTAAAAAGAGAACCAAAGTCAGCTCTTCCTCTCTAAAGGAAGATGCTCATGAAATTCAGGCTGACTCTGGCCGTCCGAACACCTCTCCAGCCCACTCATCTGAGGTACCCCTTAATGTTTCAACATCACATGCACACACTCACGGGGAGTCTCCACATAATCCACCCTCACCTTCCCAAAAAGGTGATGCCGGTGTTGACCATAGTTCCTTGCAGCCCCCTGGAACACACCCACAAGTCTCATTTGATATCCCTCTTGTTTCTCACACAAGCACACACTCCGGAACCCCTGTTCCGGACCCTAAGCACTCCGGAGTTGGAGCAGTCCCTCCGACTCCGGATGCATCAACTGGTCTGATACCCAGAAGGTGTACAGGACGACCAGGTGCTAACGATCCACAATGGTAAGATTATGTTAACAGGGCTGTTTCCAGACGTCCGGATCTGACAAGAGCTCAAGTGGAGGCCACTCTTACTTCAATGTACAACAGAGCTCATTAAAACAATCTTCCGTATATTCCTCCTACAGATGATGATGCCAATCGAGAACTAGCTTCGGAACAACCTCCCATCACCACTCACACCAACATATTCCAAACTGATTCGGATGAAGAATTCTCTGAATAAATAATGATCACTGATGAAGACAAATCTGTTCCGGACCCCAACTTCATGTCATCCATCCGCTTTCAATCCAAACCATCATCCTCCAAGTCTGATTTTGACTTCGGATCATCTTCTTCAACCACTCCGGATGGTGGACCCAACTCCAAGCTACATGAAGATGATGCCATCACTAAGCCTGGTCCATCTATACATACTTCATCACGACAAGCTCCGCCGCAACACTCAGACTCTAACTCTGAATCCTTCGCTGGTGATCACATTGATCCTTTTTCTCTCCTCAAAATTCAAACCAATGTGTCAGATACTATGAAGAAGGTCTCCTCAATCAAAACATCCGTAACAGAGCTCAACACAAAGATGGATCAAAAGGTTTCCAAACTTGATTCCAAACTCGATGCCATCCTTCAGTCTCTCTCACAACAGTCCGGACCTGCAGTTGCGGAACGAGAAGCCCAACTAGATCAACTGATCTCTCTCTAACTCAAGCATTCAATGGAAGAAGTTGAATCTAGATATGATGCTTCGGTTGACCACTATCTCGCCACAATCACCTCTATGCTCAAAGTCCATGACGACTTGGTTTCTGCTACCAACGATCTTATTACGAAGACCCATGTTCGTCATGAGAAACAAATCTAAAGGCTGGAGAAAGAGATCAAGAAGAAGGATGAGATGAACATTATAAGTCAACAAGTCCTCATCAAGCTACTTCGATCCACTTGGAACATCGTTGATGTTCCCAATCGCAAGTTTGATGAGATGTTAGCTGTTCTCGGTCATCTGTTCGATCACCTTGCTGCTCAAGCTCCCACTTCCGAAGCATACGATACCCTCACTCTTCAACTCAACATGGGCCTTTAGAAATTCTTTTCCAAGTTTGAAGATCTAAATAACTCTTTAGTACTTGCACCGGTTCCAATATCCACCGATACAAGAGGGGGAGAAGGTCCAAGCAGACCATGGAAACCTGCCTCGGAGTTCACACTCCGAGATGAAGACTTGAATTCCGATGATGAAGTCCAAGTTGTATTCGGACTCCTAGGAATTTCCTTTGATGATGAAGATGATAGTGAAGAAGAAAAATATGTCACCAAAGGAGTTCTAGGCCTCGAAGCTCCGAAGAAGATATTCCCAAAGGTGTTGACTGAGGAAGAGAAGAGGATATGGTCCACAACCTCTTGGCCATCCTCTTTACCAGATGTTCTTCAAAGGGCCATTCAAATGGCCAAAGCCAAATCTTTCCTCACAGCTGAAGACTTCCGAGCCACTCCTTCTATGCTCCCACCTATTCCGGCTCCAAAAATTGTTGCAATAAACCAGGGCTCTCCACTCTGGATCCCTGATGACATTCCGGAAGACCCTCTTCCGAACCCCACTCCGGAATTTGTGGTGGATGAAAACATGTCGGTCATCATGGCCGCACTGAAAAGAGACAAAGGCAAAATGCCAATGACTGCTGAACAACAAGCCTTCCACCCCGGACATCCTCTCAAGCAAAAACAAGGATGGTCTTAGGAGGAAATCAACAAGGCTCTGGAGGACAGCATCCAGATCCAAGCTCTTAAGGACAATCCTGATCCGATACGTGGCATATCTCCTCTTTGCCGTGAAGGCATACTCCGTGATCTCGAAATAGTTCCGTACATGTACTACGATGTTCCCACCAACGATTCCGAACAGCTCGATCTTCCTCTCTCTCCTTACAGCAAGTACTACATCAAGTTTGCTCCTCTTCACCCAAATGACGATCCGGAAGTGATCCTCCGGACGGAACGAGAAAGGTTAGAAACATTCTACTCCAAGAATTCTCAACCGTTTAAGGAAGTATGGACTAGAAAAAGAATCACCAAAGTCCATGGATTTGCAAGAAAAATCCTAGTGAAATTTGAACTCAACTGCCCACTATTTCGATTTCACGTCTTCCGGAACAAGCCTACCTACCGAACCATTACTGATGCGGACTTCCCTTCCTTGAATCCGAACGACAATCTGACTCTGGCTGCTCACTTTCGAGGAATGCAAAACAACGATATCGGCATGGGTGCTTTTCATACTGCTCTAAGCTTCCTCAAAGATTACGTCGCAGAATTTTACAGATGCGACTATGAGCCGGCTCATCTCTACGGAACTGAAGACTTCGTTGCAAAAATCACATATGTTCTTCTGGAAGCTGATATGCTTGAAGATGGTCCAATCAATGACCCGGTTCTAGGGTTTCTCTACACAACCAGGAATACAAACAAGAAGGACTTTTTCCGTGTCCTTGACAAACACCTACTCCCAACCAAAGCACTTCAGAAGTTCATCACTTGTGCATCAAAGTCTAAAGCTCTGGAACAGTTCAAAGCAAAGTTTTTAAGTCAACTTACCTGGTACATTGAAGTCAGAGAATGGCTGTTCCGAGCTTACACCTTCATCAAGGAAGAAGCAGTATAGTTGGATGGATTGCTAAGTTCACTTAGGGGGAGATTGTTGGAACCTGAAAGTGAACCTCAAGCAATCCTAAGTCTAAATTCCGAAGTACATGTGTTCCGAAATAAATGGTCCGGGGTCAATTGTGAAGAGTGGTCAGGAATCTGTCCGGACCAGAAGAGAAGAAGATGCGAAGCTGAAGACATTCCAGAATGATTCTCATGTCCAGAATGGATGCTGATCCGGAGTAACAATATTTTGTCTTTGTGCATTTATTAAGTTTGTCTTTGTATTGATGTGACATTTCATAGGACTTAGTCTTTTGTTATATTAGACAATCAGAATGTCAGAAACATTTTTATTGTCCAGTCCTATGTAAGTTTTCTAGTTATTTCACTGTAACCTTCACTCCTATTTATAGGAGCTTTCAATACATAGTCAATGACGAATCATTCACTCAACTTTTGGCATTTACTAAGTTATTTCAAACTTCTTTCAAACATTCTTGTTGTTCTTCATTTATTAACTTTACCTTGATCATTTATTCTCATTCTCCATTTATGACTTGATCATTTGTTGAATACATTATCTAAGACTTGACTGGACTTTCCAGGCTTGACTTGAACATTTATTACCAAGCAGACATTGATCTTAAGAATTCACTCAAGGTTTGAGCTCTCAAACCTTGTCCCTGTGCATCAGATCTATTTAGTTCTCACACGTTGAAAATAAGGCAGGTTCCTTTTAGATAACCTTAACCATATTGCTTTCCCCTAAGGCATCTAAGGCTTCCTTATAACCCAAGAAAACCTCTAATAACCCTCTGGAAACCATCCCCCTCTTTGGGAGGTTATAAAACTGGTCAATTTTCTACTTTTGAACATTGTCACCTTTAGTCATTCTACTTTTAGTTAATCCAATTAATCCCAAAATTAATTACAATTAATTTCTGATTAATTTTTTATTAAAAAAAATACTATTTCTAATTAATATATTATTCTCATAACATATTAATGAATTATTTATTTTGATTTCGAAATAATTTATTAATCATATAATAAATTAATGAACAAGTCTCTCTTCCAAAAATCATTTCAGTCAATTACTAGGTTTGAGGTCAACCCAAATGAACTTTGCTAATAATTCAAGATTATACTAATTTAGTTATTAGTTTAGACACCTAATCCAACACATACTAATAGAATCCCCTTGTGCATTCCCACACTCTCATATTGCTGCCAAAAACCATAACCATCTAGCCTCATCTTCGGTTTACATCCTAACTCTGAAAGTCACATGCATGCTCACTCTTTCCTCCGAACACAAAAAACTAGAAGGACATAACCCCCGCCATAGATAGTGACATTCCAATCTATCTGCCAATAACTCAGCCTCCGGATACAATCCTTGAGCCGATCACGACAATCGCTTCCTTCTTGAGTCCTGTGAATCAACTGGCACTACTTTGAGTAAGGCCCTCGAGACCTCAAAATCAACTAAATCACCTGGGTCTGTGTAACGCCAGCAGATTTGGGCTAGTCAATTTAGAGACAATAAGCGTCAAAAATGACTTTTTGATAGAAGATTATTTATGATGAATAATCTTAACCAAGTTATAATATAAGTCACAAGGGTTCGTGCATATAAAGAACGCTAAAATCCGAATTATAACGAAGAAGTTATGACCCGTCGAAGTTTTACGGCTAAACCGACACGGCACCGCGTAACGTAAAAAGTGAATTTTTGATAAATTACTTTTAAGCCTTAGCAATCTAAACGAAAGTCATAGTATACGTTAAACCGTGAAAGTACATAAAAAGAACGTCCAAATCTGACTTCGTATGAGGAAGTTATGATTTTTCTAAGATTTAGCACAACAGTGCACAGCCCGAAAATCGAATTTTAGATCGATCGATTTTCAGCCGACAAAACCTAAATGAGAATTGAATATCTCAGCAATAGGAGCTCAACTATATAAAGACTAACGAAAACGGATGTCGGATGACAAAGTTATGAGTTTTTTAACGGACTCTATCTGTCTAAGCCTGTTAAAATATAACTTTAAAAATAAAGTCAAAATTAGCCAACGAATTCTAAACAAAATTTGTAGATCAGGTCGATACCTACGCATGGATATAAAGAACATCAAAAACGGAGCTCGTATGCAAAAGTTATGGATTTTAGAAGATAATTAGTTTTTGGAGTAACCAGCGAGTGACACGTGGCGCGATCTGAGCCACTGCTTCCTCACCATGGCTTGCCACCAGATGGTGACACGTGGCATGGGAACGCCCAACGTTCAGCAAGAGAATGCTCAACGTTCACACCGAACTCGACCTATAAATAGAGGCGCAAATCACCCCAAAAACTCACACCTTTCCCATTCTTTCTCTCTCAACACTCCCAATCTCTTCCTCCCAATCCCTAATACTTCCCAAGTGCTAGAGGCGAGTCCCAGAGCGCCAGAAGGCTCGGAGAATAAGAGCTTTCGGCTCAGAAGTTCTGCCCCCTCAGAGCCCGGTTCCTAGCCAAATTAACCTCCTAGTAAGTTTCGCCGAAGGAAAATAGAATTGTTAGAAGCGAAGCGCTGCCCGAGTTTGGAATCATCACTTTAACAAATGAGTGCATAGTTACTTTCATCTTACACATAGATATGAAGTATTTAATATAAATTACATGCTATGTGTGTATATTATCTGTGTTCTTGATATCTATGTTGGATGAACAAAATATACATGTTTTATTTTATTTAAACTGTATATGTATTTTATACCTATAAAAATATTGGATAAAGATGGGTTGATGAATGATGAGAAATGAAAGATGATATAGGTGAACATTAGCATCTATGGACGTAGTGTCTGATAGATAAACTCTGGCATCTGTGGACTTAGTGCCAAATAAATAAACCCCGACAGCTATGGACGTAGTGCCTTACAAATGAACATTGACAGCTATGGACTTAGTGCCTTACAAATGAACCTTGGCAGCTATGGATTTAGTGCCCTATGGAGGGACATTGGCAGTTATGGACTTAGTGCCTATCAGATAACATCGGCAGCTATAGACTTAGTGCCTCTTGGATAAACCTTGGCAGCGATGGACTTCGTGCATATTCCTTAGGAATGAATGAATGAAGAATAGATGATTCTTGGGATAGATCCTTAAGAATAAAGAAGATAATGGGGATGGGAAGTTGGGTTAATTGTTTGATGATTAAACATAATAATTATATTATTGTGGGTTGAAAACCCTATGTACTCACCAGGTTTCCCAACCTGACCCCCTCAGTTTATTTGTATCACAGGTGTCGATACAAAGATACATTACACTGAGAGATTAAAGGAGATGTAAATCATTAGTGTAAATGAATGTAAGGTCTATGTATGCTTATTTTATGTATTGACGAGACATCCAAATGTTTTAATATAAACAAAATACATTTCTTCGTAAATGCTTTGATAATATCTTTATCATGTTTTCTGGGAATAAATTCCGCAATATTATTTTTTTAAATGGATACTCTGATTTTAAATAAGCATAAATAATTTTTTTTAAAAATGACCGTGAATTTGGGGATGTCACAGTTGGTATCTGAGCGTTAGTTTAAGCGAACTAGAAATTTGTAGGAAATTTGTAGACTTAAACTTAGAATGCTAAGAGATGATCGTGAGGAGTGTGTCTAATATATTTTAGGTAGTACACCTGAATAGACAAAAGCACTAGCTTATTTAAGGAAGATGTCTAAATTGCTTTTATGTGCTAAATGATTTATGCTATAAGATGCCTTATATGCTTTATGATGCTATCGTTTGATCAGATCTATGGTCTGTTGCCAACCGGATCTGGAAATTTTATGTGTTCAGATTTCTAAACGTTTAATTACGGTATTAGAACTGGCATGTAAATTTTCGGAGTAATAAGGAGATTTATACGTCTATCATAAATAAATCTTTCCCTATCTTAATTCTCGTCACTGCACACCGAACGTCTAATTTGGTGTATAGATCGACATGGTGAGAACTCGAAGCGGATTGGGAAGCGGTAACCCGTAGCCTGAGCCACAAGTGATTGGACGTGCACCAGAAGTAGCAGCTGCACCCGAGCCAATCACGATGGCAGGAGTACAAGCAATGATGCAAATGATGTTAGATCGCCAGATGGAAGAGACTAGGTGTCTACTTCAACAAAATAAGGATGAACCTACTGTGCCAGTAAGCCAAGCACCTACTCTTGAGGCAACCATCTGGGTTGCTAAGTCTGTTGAAGAAATGATCAACGACAGGACCACCAAAAAGGTTAAAGTTGGCAAGAAGAGGAAATTTGAGGGATCTTCAAGGTCCAACAAGAACAACATGTTCTCAAATTCTGGAGGAGGAGGAGGTAAAGAAAAATGGTGTGATAAGTGCAAAAAGAAACATTGTGGAAAATATGGCAGAGAGGTGACTTGTTTCAAGTGTGGAAAGACTGGGCATTACGCCAATGAGTGTACATATAACAAGAGGATATGTTACGGATGTAGGGAAGAAGGGCATATTTCTAGGGACTGCCCGAAGAAAAATGAAGCAGCAATAGCGAATGCACCTCCAAAGCCAAAGGCAAGAGCATCTCATATAATCCTTGATGAAGCAGGTGACAATGCAATGGGTCAGGAGTGAGGATCTATATATCCAAAGATCGGGATATGAAGCATCCATATAGATAGTATCATGTGGTGTAGCCTAATATAAGAGGCATAGTGTGGGGTGAACCTGAATATCTATGTAATCGTTTCAAGAAGTAATATAAACCTTCGTTATGTTATACGATGTGTTAAATGACTATGTGAAATTCTTGTATGTTGACTTGGAAAACTGCGAGACAATACTTGGTACGAGTATGAGTATGTGTGAAAGGTAGTAGAGGCCTATACTACCGGAAGTACAGGACTCGCACTTGGATCAGGGAAAGTCACAAGGTTACCAAGGCGCTAGTAATTGATTCCGTTTTTTTCATGTCTGTCGTTACCGTCGTTTCGGTAATGACTAAGAAGATGATTGATATTCCGACCCTAGTGGTCATATCAAATCGGGTCCGACTAAGATAAGTATGTTACGTGGTTCAGAGAACCAAGTTTGATGTAGCATCTGACTTAAGCCATAAGATTTAAGTGAAAGATAATCGAAGCGATCAATATAAGTATCGCGATCATTGTTAAAATAAGAGCTTGTAGCTAGAAGTGCTACATGATATAATGTGATTATATCAAATTATAACATGAAGGAAGGAAACTTCCATTCTGGAATTTGACTCTAAAAGACCTACTTCTAAGCATTGCATCATACGATGAGAGGTCATTAGAACATGACGCATAGGTCTATTATGGTAATATAAGGAAAGAACTTATCTTAAGTCTGTTAAGAAGAATAAGGAGTCTCCAATAAGGATTGATTTTGTAACTCGAAGGTTACAATTAAAAGTCCAACATATGATAATGAGTGGGTGCAAGATTGAGCACCGCCAACAGTCAAAAAGTCCAAGAGTTAGAAACTCGTTATAAAAGACATAAGAGTTACGGTTATTACCTAGGATGAAAACATAACGTATGGATTCATTATACAAGACTTGTTTCATTGATGATTATGGGACGTAATCATCCTAAGGGGGAGATAATTGTAAAGCCCACAAATTCGGGCAAGTCAATTTAGAGACAATAAGCGTCAAAAATGAATTTTTTATAGAAGATCATTTAGAAGGAATAATCTTAACCAAGTAATAATATATGTTACAAGGGTTCCGTACATATAAAGAACGCTAAAATCCGAGTTATAACGAAGATGTTATGACCCGTCGAAGTTTTACGGCTAAACCGGCACGGCACCGCGTAAAGTAAAAAGTGAATTTTTGATAAATTACTTTTTAGCTTTAGCGATCTAAACAAAAGTCATAGTATACGTTAAACCGAGAACGTACATAAAAAGAATGTCCAAATCTGACTTCGTATGAGGAAGTTATGATTTTTCTAAGATTTAGCATAACAGTGCACAGCCCGGAAATTGAATTTTAGATCGATCGATTATTAGCCGAAAAAACCTAAATGAGAACTAAAGATCTCATTAATAAGAGCTCAACTATATAAAGACAGGCGAAAACGGATGTCGGATGACAAAGTTATGAATTTTTTAACGGACTTAATCTGTCTAAGCCTGTTAAAATATAACTTTAAAAATAAAGTCAAAATTAGCCGACAGAGTCTAAACAAAAGTTGTATATCCCGTCGATACCTACGCATGGATATAAATAACGTCAAAAACGGAGCTCATATGCAAAAGTTACGGATTTTAGAAGATAATTAGTTTTTGGAGTAACCAGCGAGTGACATGAGGCGCGATCTGAGCCACTGCTTCCTCACCACGGCTTGCCACCAGATTGTGACACGTGGCATGGGAATGCCCAACGTTCAGCAAGGGAACGCTCAATGTTCGCACCGAACTCAGCCTATAAATAGAGGCGCAAATCACCCCAAAAACTCACACCTTTCCCATTCTTTCTCTCTCAACACTCCCAATCTCTTCCTCCCAATCCCTAGTACTTCCCAAGTGCTAGAGGCGAGTCCTGAAGCGCCAGAAGGCTCCGAGAAGATGAGCTTTCAGCTCAGAAGTTTTGCCCCAACAGAGCCCGGTTTCTAGCTAAACCTCCTAGTAAGTTTCGCCGAAGGAAAATAGAATTGTTAGAAGCGAAGCGCTGCCCGAGTTTGGAATCATCACATTAACAAGTGAGTGCATAGTTACTTTCATCTTACACATAGATATGAAGTATTTAATATAAATTACGTTCTATGTGTGCATATTATCTGTGTTCTTGATATCTAAGTTGGATGAACAAAATATACGTGTTTTATTTGATTTAAATTGTATATTTACTTTATACCTATAAAAATATTGGATAAAGATGGGTAAATGAATGATGAGAGATGAAAGATGATATAGATGAACATTGGCTGCTATGGATTTAGTGTCTGATAGATAAACCCTGGAAACTATGGACTTGGTGCCAAATAAATAAACCTCGGCAACTATGGACTTAATGCCTTACAAATGAACATTGGCAACTATGGACTTAGTTCCTTACAAATGAACGTTGGCAGTTACGGATTTAGTGCCCTATAGAGGGACATTGGCAGTTATGGACTTAGTTCCTATCAGATAACATCGGTAGCTATAGACTTAGTGCCTGTTGGATAAACCCTGGCAGCGATGGACTTCGTGCCTATTCCTTAGGACAATCATTAGGAATGAATGAATGAAGAATAGATGATTCTTAGGATAGATCCTTAAGAATAAAGAAGATAATGTGGATGGGAAGTTGGGTTAATTGTTTGATGATTAAACATAATAATTATATTATTGTGGGTTGAAAACCCTATGTACTCACCAGGTTTCCCAACCTGGCCCACTCAGTTTATTTGTATCACGGGTGTCGATACGAAGATACATTACATTGAGAGATTAAAGGAGATGTAAATCATTAGTGTAAATGAATGTAAGGTCTGTTTATGCTTATGTTTCTGTATTGACGATGACATCCCAATGTTTTAATATAAACAAAATACATTTCTTCAGAAATGCTTTGATAACATCTTTATCATGTTTTCTGAGAACAAATTCTACAATATTATTCTTTAAAATGGATACTCTGATTTTAAATAATCATAAATAATTTTTTTAAAATGACCGTGAATTTGGGGATGTCATGGTCTGCACCATTCAAATCCAAAATGGCATGACTACTTAGGCCCAAACAGTCACCAGACCCATCCTCAGGCTGTACAACCATAACCAAAAGATCGACAGTTACAAGAAACATTGTCACGAATCATGGTATCAAACAATGCCATCTACCCTCAACCAGCTCCTTAGAATCCTTGTGACCTCCCTCGATTCGGGTATAGATCATGTGCTTCTAGTAGTACTAGACCAATACTACCTTCCACAAATATCCATACTTTCCTCACGAATCTTCCTGAGTTCTCTAAGTCACCTACTCATAGTAATACTCTGAATATCCTCTAAACAGCGTAGCTCACGCGCTAAATCACTTCATAGGCTCTCCTAGGATCCCCACCTCACTCTGCCATCAGCTGTTGAAAACATCTTATTAATATCAGTTCATGAATACAATTACATGAAACAAAACTTAAATAATCTTTCGACTAAAATACCCAACCCTACAACGGTTAGACTCAGACGAGAGTTGCACAATAGATCCAAATCAATCATTCTAAAACTATTTAACATTTGTAACATGTACCTTAACATATTAATTTAATAGTTACTCACATTAATATGGGTCCTACAAAGCACAAAGCAAGCAACATTCGAGCAGTGAAACCGACTGGCACTAAGACACCATAAAAATCAGGCAAATTCTTAAACGCAATTCCTAACCAATTGTCCCAAACATCCAGGATACACATATGCCCTATATCCACTCTCTCGAAGAGGAAGAGCTCGGGATGATCGTATTGCACACACCATGTTTCCACATTATCGACTCTGATGTATTTTGGATATGGACGATATAGTTTGATTTTCCATTTTGATTTTCTATGAACAAGAATTAGTTATTTGTTTATCTAATATAAAATGAATTTTTTGGTTATAAATTTTGGGACATTACAAGTTGGTATCAGAGCCTTGGTTTGAGGGATACAGGCATACTCTCGGGTGTGAATGAACTCAAACTGAGGATTTGGTAAGTTTTTCATAAAAGAAAATGTTTTTTTCTAAAAGATTTTCTAATAAAAGAAAGGGGTGTGGTGCATATAATCGACCAAGCTCAAGTAAGTCTTCCCAAAATACCAATACATGTTATATGTTTTATGTTTTATGTTGTGATATGTGTATAAGAGAATCGCATGCTAGATTAGGGGTAAGGATCTGCTCAGGATTGCATGATAGAATGCTAGGAGAGATGCCTTTATGTGCGTATTGTATAAGCTAGTAGACCTGCATGCTAGTATTGGATCAGTTATCTGATAGGATGGCTTGTTTAGGGTATGCTTTGATTCGGATTACCCAATGCTCGAATGTTGCTTGCTTTGTGCTTTTTAGGAACCACTGCTAATACTAGTAGTTATCAAGCAAACATGCAAAGTTACATGTTGCAAAATTTAGATAATTTTAGAAGGTTAGGTTTAACTCTATTGTGCAGTTGTTGTTTGAGTCCAACCGTTATATTGTGAAACCCCTTAGTCGAACAATTATCTAGCCTCTGTGACATGTAATTATATTCGTGAGGTAGTTAACAGGTGTTAGTGGGGGGGGGGTTCTTCTGCAGCTGATGGCGAAGAGTGGTGGGAAGGGAGTCCTAGGAGAACCTAGGAAGCATGTTAACATTATCAGATGCACGGGTTAGCGAAATATGGAATGTTAGGGGTTACTTAGAGAAATCAGGATGACTCTTGAGGAAAGTACGGATATGAGTGGAAAGTAGTATTGGGCCCGTACTACTAGAAGCATGGGATCCGTACTATAGTCAAGGGAGTCGCGAGGATACTAAAGGGACCCATTTGGTGTGAGATTATTCGAGTGTTTTCTGATTGTTTGTATGGTTTATTTTCAGTATGGTGGTCAATTGAGGTGGTTCAGGTCCTGGCGAGGGATCTGGTTCGATCTCTGGATTCGGACCCTTGGATGATCGGATGTGGGAGTTCATTTCATCTAAGATTACCCACAACATTTTGGAGCAGACTCTTGTGATCTTTAGTATGATCAAGGAGGGTATCATGGAGATTCTGGATGAGCATCTGGGCACATTTCACACTAAGGTGATAGTTATGGTGGGTGCACGCTCTCTGACGTTCCGAGAGTTTCGTGCCTGTGGGGCTCCTGAGTTCTTCGGGAAGAAGGACCCTATTGCAAGCAGACGGTGGTTGGCAGACATCGGGAATGCCTTCTGGTCTAGCCTTTGTCTTGAGGAGGCGAAGGTCAGACTTGCATCCTGTCTTTTGAAAGACAGGGCCTGTGACTGGTGGGAGGATGTAGGTCATGCCTTGAGAGGCGAGGTTGTCGAGGCGATGACTTGGGATGATTTTGTTTCAAGGTTCATGGCAGAGTTTGCACTAGTGATCGAGGTCCAACAGTTGGCGAGGGAGTTTCAGGACCTTCACCAGACTATTGAGACCGTAGTAGAGATTACTGCCATGTCAGTGAGAGGGCCTTGCTAGTTCTGTAGTATGTGGCAGATAAGGAGATGAAGAAGGCCCGATATCATGATATGCTTAAATATGAGATACGAGAGTTTTTTTGCGTGTCTATCTGCAAGACATTGGAGGACATCATAGCTCAGGTTCGCGAGCGAGAGACTGTTTTGGAGTCTGTGAGGAAGAGGAAGTCGGTTCAGGCACATGTATCAGAGGGTTCGCGCATGAGACCTAAGGTTTATGATGCGAGATCGAGGGGCCAACAGGGTCGGGGCCATTGTGGCAAGTGTGGACATCTACATCCGGGAGGTTGTGGCATGGAATGAGGAGTTGGGTACTCGTCTGAATTTCAGCACGGTTTTCCACCTGCAGACTGATGTTAAGAGTGAGCAAACTATTCAGACTTTGGAGGACATGTTTTGGGCATGTGTACTAGTTTTTGGCAGGATTTGGGATACATATCTTCCTTTGACGGAGTTTTCGTATAACAACAGTTATCACGCGAGCATTGATCGACCTCCTTTTGAGATGCTCTATGGGAGGAAGTGTAGGACCCTGATATGTTGGGGTGAGGTCGGTCAGCGGGTCATGGGGTGTACGGAGGTGGTACTCAAGATGATGAAATTTATTCAGCAGGTTCGCGGCAGACATCAGACAGCGCAGCGTCGACAGAAGAGCTATGTTGATAGGCGCCGGTTAGACTTCGAGTTCCAGGTTGGGGACATCGTACTCCTGAAGGTGTCATCCGACTCAGGAAGTGGGGCAAGCTGGGACCTAGGTATATTGGTCCTTTCAGGGTATTAGCCCGGGTGGGCAGGGTTGTGTAACGTTTGGATCTACCCGAGGAGCTCATTCATATTCACAACACATTTCACGTCTCTCAGCTGCGTAAATGTTTGATTGATGATTCCGCAGTAGTTCCATTGGAGGACATCCAGGTGGATGAGCGCCTGAATTATATAGAGAGACCGGTGGCGATCCTCGATAGGAAGACTAAGACTCTACGAAACAAGGTTGTGGAATTGGTAAAGGTGCAGTGGTTGCATCGAAAGGGTACGTAATGGACGTGGGAGCCTGAGGATGAAATAAGGGAGCATTACACTTAGTTATTTGTCGCAACGGACTTTGAGGATGAAATCTGATTCAAGTGGTGGAGAATTGTAACATTCGTTTCAAGTATATTTCTCTTTTTGGCTTTAAATATAAAAAATTTACAATATAGGTCCCTATACGGGTCGTACCTTGTCGAATCTTGAACACGGGTGTTTTCCCCTAGTACGTTGGGCATACATATGGTACGTTGGGCGTACTCGAGTTAGGGGAAACCCTAATATTTAGGGTTTGGACCTTATTTAAGCATCTTACAAACCATGAGGCTGCCCCTTCATCAACCCCCATTCCCTTGAAGACACCCCACGAAATCCTAGCTACCATTTCTGTGAATCTTCAGTTTTTAAGTGATTTTAGTGTGTTTTGGTGCATTTTGAATAAGAATAATTTTGGTGAAGTAGCATTGATTGAGTTGGAGCTTGTGGATCCAGGGTCTATTCATTTTTCTCAACTTCCAAGAGGTATAAAGTCTTGACCTTGGTTATTCTATGCTTATATCTAGGACTAGTTGAGATTTGAGCATATTTAGGTCCCATGGATGAGTTCTTGTGAGTAAATGCTACTTCATATGTCTTGAGTTGTACTTTTGATGTTTCTGAGGTCCTTTGTTCAAAAGTTTGCATCTTGATGGTTGTGGACCAACCATGCTTGAGTTAATGGTCATTTTATGGAATTAGAATTTTAGATCTAGGGTATAGACCTCTTGGATCCATGCAAAGGCTTAAAGCTATCGACTTTATGGATTAAGACCTTTAGTAGAAGTGGATCTGAGTTTTGGACGTTAAGGTCTTAATGAATTAAGCCCTTTTGATGAGAAAAAGGCATATGACCAGTACGTTGGGCGTACTCCTAAGTAAGCTGCACGTATTAAGTTTTAGTCTCGATGGTCGTTCGGTGTTAGTACGCGGGGCGTTAGGTTGGGGTACACACGACGTACTACTATAAATGGGCTTAGGGCTTTTTTGGTCTATTTTAGGGTCCACATTGCTATTGGTTTAGGTATAACCTTGAGAGGGTAAAATGGTTTTTTACCCTAGGAGTTGGGATTAAGGATTTAATTTCCCGGTTATGGTTTATGGACTAATTGTTAAATAGGGTTTATTACTTGTGATTAGTGCGGGTGTAACAACCCAAATTTTCAAAAGAAATTTTTCATTTTTAATTATCCAAAATACTTTCCACAAATCATGAAATCCCAAATACAATTGTTTTCAAATTCGTAACAACAACAATTTTATTTCAAAACATCAGAGTGTCCCATAATAACGCCTGAGAGAGAGTGCACACCACGCCATCATGCCTTGCCCGTTCCCTTGGCCTCAGATGTACCTGAAACAACTCCACAAACTGTAAGCTAATGTTTAGTGAGTCCCCCAGAGCATACCCCACACACAATCCACATAACACATATCAAATTAGCTATAAAACCTACATATATCACATAAGCCATGCATACAACATATAAGGAAGCCATGGAAACCCTCCAGGGTCTTACACCTAGTGCCACTGGAACCCCCACGTGGTCTTAACTACCTGTCATGGGAATCCCCACATGGTCTTCCTGCCATGGGAACCCCCGCATGGTCTTCTCTACCAAGCAAATACAATGCAAAGTAAACATGCAAATATATACTAGGATGTCATGGAAACCCTCCAAGGTCTTATACCAAATGCCACGGGAACCCCCCGGGGTCTTCCATACAAATATCATACTAGCATAACGCATAGTCAATCGACAATTCACATATCATAAAATGGGCCTTGTGTAACGCCCGGTTCCTGGTAGGTATTTTAAAGAAGAATTCTCATTTTTGCAAAGGGACTCGACGAGTTGGAGGCCCCAAACTCGTCGAGTAGAAATGGGAATAAGCTTGGACACGGGTTGAGAAACCTACTCGACAAGTTGGGGTGGACCAACTCGACGAGTTGGAGATGGAAGATGTAACACTAATTTCAGGGTTTTACACTCTATTTAAGAATCCTATTCTCCACTTGTTGGCCTCATTTACTGCCTCCATCGTCATAAACCCTAGCTACAAAACCCTAATCCACCCTTGAGTGTTTTGGAGCCATTATTGTGTGTTCTTGGTGATTCTGAAGCTTGAGAAGGAAGGAGAAGCTTGAGGATTCAAGAGGAACTCAATAGATCCAGAGTTCAAGCCACATTTCGGACTCATTTGAGGTATAAAGCTCATACCTTGGCTTTCTATCACTTAGATCCTCATTTAGGATAGTATGTTGTCACTTTTGGGCCATTTTGAAGTCATTTTCGGGATTTGAGTGTATTATGGAGTGGTGACTTCAGATCTAGGCACATATGAGCTCATGAAGCTCAAAGTTGCCAGCTTTATTAGCCCATGGCCTTTCTCCATGCCCTAGATCTCCTTTTTAGCTTGGTTCTTGGTGGTTCTAGCTCATAACACCATGTATGGACTTAAAGTTAGCAACTTTACATGTTATGCTAGCCCTAGGAACCAGATTTATGATTTAGAAGCATTGGACTCAATTGGAATCGACTGAATTAGTGAGGACTAAGAGGAACTCGACGAGTTGCTCATGCAACTCGGCGAGTTGGATCGTGATTCCCTACTTTTATGACTCCGGAGCAAACCCAATGACTCTAGGAGATGACTCAGTGATTGGTTAAGGTTCTCCGAGTTTTGAAGACTGGGGAACTCGTCGAGTGCAAGGAAGAACTCGACGAGTTGTTCCGGTTTGTCCCGACTCTGTTGAAGGAGAACTCGACGAGTCCAAGGAGGAACTCGGCGAGTTATGAGTAAAATGTCCCGACTCGGTTTGAAGGGGAACTCGACGAATTCATGAAAGAACTCGACGAGTAGGGTCGAGATTTCTAGAGTTTCATGGATCAGGAACTCGACGAGTTGATGGACCAACTCGGCGAGTTGAGTCAACCAGGATGTTGACTTGGACGTTGACTTTAACCAAAGTTGACCCCTGTTGGGTTATGAAGTACATAATGGGTTCAAAATGGGTAGTTTCAGGTAAGGGTCTAGTCCCAATTAGAAATTGGGCCATATATAGGGCTTTTATGGACTTTATGGTTTTGAACCTTATTGGTTTTGGGCTTGGGCCTTAGTTATGAGTCTTGTTGGGCCAGGGGTAAAATGGTCATTTTACCCCAAGATTTGGATTATGGTTCATGGTTTAGAACTTATTTGCTAATTCGATTTTGTGTTGGAATTTGTTAGCTTGGGAAGCCGTCAGGGCAGCAGCTAGGGAGTTCGGGCAGCGAGCTTCAGCAGTGTGAGGTGAGTTACCTTCCAGTAGAAGTGGGTCTAAGGCCACAATGTCGGCCCACAAGTAGGAGATGTTTGTTAGATGATTGTCTTTGTGATAATTGTTTGGTATGCCACTATCTGTTATGGTTATGTGTTAGTATGATATGTTACTATGTAGTAGTGGTAGGGGTGAAATAGTCCCCGGTTACCGGTTGAAAGATACCGAAGGCAGTTACCGGTTGAAAGATACCGAAGGGGAGGCCAGCTCCCAGATATACTAGGTAGTATGTGATTTATGTGTTTATGCTAGGATATTGTGTGGTAGTGGAAGGGGGTGAAGTAGTCCCTGGATACTGGTTGAAAGATACCGAAGGGGAGGCCAGCTCCCGGTTACCGGTTGAAAGATACCGAAGGGGAGGCCAGCTCCCGGTTACCGGTTGAAAGATACCGAAGGGGAGGCCAGCTCCCGGTTACCGGTTGGAAGATACCGAAGGGGAGTCCAGCTTCCAGTTATGCCAATTAGATACTGGTTGAAAGATACTGAAGGACAAGCATTATGTTTATATGGTATGTGGTATGATGGGGGAACTCACTAAGCTTCGTGTTTATGGTTTATAATTTTGGTTTCAGGTACTACGTTTTCAAAGGAAAGGAGTCGGCTCGATCGCAGCGCATCACACTATGTTTTCTGCACATGAGATATTTGGGATTACACTCTGATATGGTTTTATGATAATATGTTTTGATTATTGACACTTTGGTTTTGACATGAGATATTATTATGGATGTTTTTATACTGTTAGTTTTATGAATTATTAAACTAAAAATGAAATTTTTGATCTTGAATTTTGGGATGTTACACCTTGGTGCCTTAGACCCATTGGTATGGTGAGAAGACTCACCTCTCGAATGTTGAACTGACAAGCTAAGATCAGATATATCCCATGCACTGCTCTTCCTCAACTGCCTATAATCAACATGTGATAAACTTGTCATAATCCCGTAAATACCCTCAAAGTCAACCCTGGTCAAATTCAAGGTCAACAGTCAAGGCCAACAGTCCATGTTGACCTCAACTCGTCGAGTGCCTCCTAGCAACTCGTCGAGTTCCTCCCGAGTCCATTCCACTGAATCCCATGTCAACTCGCCGAGTCACCTAAGTGACTCGTCGAGTTCATCAAATGTCCAAAAAACTAAAAGTTCATGTAGTCCCAAAACCCTAATCCTTCACTGCACTCATTCCGAATCTCGAAAACGGGTAAACCCTACCCGAATCGTCGAGTCAACTAAGGGACTCGACGAGTTCCTTCGGTCCCTTATGTGTTCAGCCCTTTTCAGTGGGATCTAAGGTCCCAAACTTCAGATCCACCCTTCCCTAGTGCAGTTACCATGTAAAGTTGTAAACTTTACGTGCATGCAAGACCTCACAAGGCTAAAACATCAAAACTAAGCCCCCTACAAGCTTTTTGTGCATGGAAAGGGACTAAGTTGGATAAAGTGAGCAACTTTATGTCATTGGGGACCTAGAGAGGTCCAGATCTAGAACCATATCCTTGTGATAAGTCCAGATCCGAGTATGACTCCATTTTGCACCAAAATGGCCATTTACTTCAAAGAAAAGGGATCTAAGCAACTAGAGATCAAGGTAACGACTTTATACCTCAAGATGGTGGCTAATACAGAGTAGATGTCGGATCTACTGCTTCTCTCCTTTCTCCTCCTTCTTCAAGCTCTAAAATCCTTCACAAACACACCGCAATTGCTCACAAAATCTCTCTCTCTCTCTCTCACTCAAGAAGGTGCAAGGTACAACTAGGGTTTTCTCTGGCTAATAAGGTGGTAAGGGAGGCCACAAGAGGCGGATTATGTTCTTTAAATAGGGTGCAAACCCTAAAAATTAGGGTTTTCCTTTACAGCGCCTACTCATCGAGTCGAGGCCTTCTAACTCATCGAGTAGGATTGAAAAGCCACGTCCTCATAATAACTTCTACTCGACAAGTTGGAGCTCCCCAAATCGTTGAGTCCATGCACAAAACCCTAAAAAAATTAGATAAATTAAATAATACCTGGAACAGGTGTTACAAATCTCCCCCACTTGAACTAGACTTCGTCCTCGAAGTCTGTTAGCCCAAATAAGTCCGGGTAGCTGTCTCGCATCTCGTCCTCCGGCTCCCATGTCCATTCGGAGCCCCTTCGGTGCTGCCATTGCACCTTTACTAACTTCACTTCCTTGTTCCGAAGGACCTTGGTCTTCCTGTCTAGAATCGCAACGGGCCTCTCAATGTAGTTTAGGCTCTCGTCCACCTGAATGTCGTCCAAAGATATGACCGCGGCCTCGTCTGTGATACACTTCCGAAGCTGTGACACATGGAAGGTGTTGTGAATCTGGCTAAGCTCCTCCGGCAGATCTAAGCAATAGGCCACCTTGCCCACCCGGGCCGTAATCCTGAACGGTCCAATATATCGAGGCCCTAGCTTGCCCCTCTTTCGAAACCTGATGACTCCCTTCCATGGCGACACCTTTAGTAACACAAATTCCCCCACCTAGAACTTGAGATCTGATCGTCGCCGGTCAACATAGCTTTTCTGACGGCTCTGTGCAACCCGCGGCCAGTCGTGCACCTCCTGAATCAGCCCGATAGTCTTGAGCATTACGTCAGTGCTCCCCATGACCCGGTGTCCAACCTCACCCCAACAAACCGGGGTCCTACATCTCCTACCCTACAACATTAACGGGGGTCGGTCGTTACTGGCATGGTAACTATTGTTGTATGAAAACTCTGCCAAAGGAAGAGGTATGTATCCTAACTCCCTCCAAAATCCAACACGCATGCCTGAAGCATATCCTCAAGTGTTTGGATCGTCCTCTCACTCTGACCATCTGTCTGGGGGTGGTATGTTGTGCTAAAATGCAGCTGAGTGCCCAGGTCCTCGTGGAATTTCTTCCAGAACCTAGATGTAAATCGAACATCTCTATTAGAGACTACCGACACTGGCACCCCATGCCTAGCCACCACCTCTCGCACATAAATATCCGCCAGCTTCTCCGCGGATATACTCTCAGAGATCAGAATAAAGTGGTCACTCCTCGTCAACCTGTCCACGATCACCCATATGGCGTCCACACCCCTCGTTGTCCTCGGTAACTTTGTGATGAAGTCCATAGTGATCTCCTCCCACTTCCACATGGGAATGGGTAGCGGCTGAACCTTGACATGCGGCCGCTGATGTTCGGCCCTGACCTTCCTGCATGTCAAGCATCGCTCCACGAACCAGGCGATCTCCCGCTTCATGTACGGCCACCAGTAACTCAGTCTCAAATCCCTATACATTTTTGTAGCCCCGGGTGTATAGAGAATTTGGACCAGTGTACCTCCTCCAATATCTTCTGCCTCACTCCTCCAGTCATCGGTACCCACCCTCAGCCACACTGTGTCAGAAGACCTCGGCTATCCCAAACGAACAAGAGGTACTGACCCCGAATCCGCTCTAGCTTCCAATTCTCTTTCTTCACACCCTCTACCTGAGGCTCCTTGATCATATCCAACAATGGAGAAATCACCGTCATCCTCAAACATACATTCCCAATCGGGGAACCATCCGCCTTGCGGCTCAAAGCATCAGCCACTATGTTGGCCTTTCTTGGGTGGTACAAGATCTCATAATCATAGTCTTTCAGTACGTCCAACCACCTCCTCTGCCGCATGTTGAGGTTCTGATGATCCATCAAATACTTCAAACTCTTGTGATCAGTATAAATCGTGCATCGTACTCAATACAATTAAAGCCTCCAAATCTTGAGGGCAAACACCACTGCCCCCAATTCCAGGTCGTGAGTGGGGTAATTCGCCTTCTGAGGCTTCAACTGCCTCGAGGCGTAGGCTATCACATGCCACATCTGCATCAGTACCACGCCACACCCTGAGATCCACGCATCACAGTATACCACCAAATCATCTAACCCCTCAGGTACTACTAGAATCGGAGCCTCACATAACCTCCGTCTCAGGGTTTCAAAAGCCAACTGTTGATCTGTGACCCATCGAAATGTCACATTCTTCTTGGTCAAGCGGGTCAATGGCACAGCAATCTTGGAGAAATCCTGGATAAATCTCCGATAATAGCCCGCTAAACCCAAGAAGCTACGGATCTCGGATGCGTTCTTCGGTACTTCCCACCTCATCATGCCTCAACCTTGGCTGGATCAACCGAAATGCCCTCCTAATTGATGATGTGCCCCAAAAACTATACCTCTCGCAGCCAAAAATCACACTTGGAGAACTTTGCATAAAGCTTCTCCGCCCTCAAAGTCTCCAATACCTCCCTCAGATGCTGCTCATTGGTCCTAGAATATACCAGGATATCATCAATAAAAATGATCACCGACCGATCCAGTATCGGTCTACACACTGTTCATAAGATCCATAAATGTTGTTGGGGCATTGGTGAGCCCAAATGGCATCACCACAAACTCATAGTGCCCGTACCGAGTCCTGAAAGTTGTCTTCGGTACATCCTCATCCTGAATCCTCATTTGATGGTATCCCGACCGAAGATCAATCTTGGAAAACCAAGACGCACCCAGCAACTGATCGAACAAATCATCGATCCTTGGTAATGGATAACGGTTCTTCACCGTTAGTTTGTTCAGCTCTCGGTAATCAATGCACATCTTGTGAGATCCATCCTTCGTTTTCACGAACAGGATCGGTGCTCCCCACAGGGAACTGCTCGGACGGATAAACCATCGGTCTAGCAACTCCTGAAGCTGCATAGATTGCTCCTGCATCTCGGGCAGAGCTAGCCGGTAAGGCGCCTTGGCCATTGGAGCGGCACCCGGCACCAAATCAACACGAAACTCCACCTGCCTCTCCGGACGCACTCCAGGTAATTCCTCGGGAAAGACATCCCGAAACTCCTATACAACCGTTACACTACCCATATCTGTAGTGGTCTCAACCCTCATATCGGAAGTATAAGCCAAAAATCCCGAACAACCCTGATGAAGCAATCTCCTAGCCCTCGCAGCTGAACAGAGGATTGGCCCTTGCGAGGCCCTCTCTCCATGGATAACCAAATCTCCCCCACTTGGGGTTCGAACCCTCACCAGCTAGCGCGATCAATCATGGCCCCATTGTCCCCCAACCAGTCCATCCTAACGATCACTTTCAGCCCTCGCAAGGGTATCGGGACTAGATCAATACGAAACCTCTCCGAGCACATTCAGGACACAGTCCCGATACACCCTCGCAGAACTCACGGTACGGTCATCTGTAATCTCCACCTCGAGCGGGGAATACAAAGTTCCCGGCGCATCCCGAAACTTCTTGCTAAGCGCAAGAGACACAAACGATCGTGTAACTCCCGAATCGAACAACACATGAGCCGGCATACCATTGACCAAAAAGGTCCCTATACATAAGCACAATGTACACATAAGCAATACAAACAAATATAGAGCAGAGATGAATAAACACATACCAGCCACGACGTCTGGCACTGCTCGAGCCTCCTCGGTAGTCAACTGAAATGTGCGGTTCTTCACCGATGGAGCGTCCGCCTTAGCAGGGCGGCCATCTGTGATACTCAGTGTGGCGGGCGCAAGCACCGCCACCGCTCCTCCCCCTCCCTGCAACCTCGGACAATCGGCCTTATTATGGCCAGTCTGGTTGTAGTGGAAACAAATCAATCCCTTCTTAGGGCAATCCCTGATCACGTGGCCATGCTGACCACACGTATAACATACCCGGCCCGTCCCCCGACAAGCTCCCCCATGAGATCTCCTACACTTGGCACCCGGCCACGGCCCTGCTGGCCCTTACTAGATGAATTTGAGGTCTTAGGCTTTTTAGCCTGACCTACTGCCGTCTGTGCCTGCTCAGGCTTCCGCTTGGTGCGGAAGTCCAACTCCATTTCCCGCTCACGAGCCTTCTCCACCATCTCATTCAGGGTTTTACACCCTGTAAAGCTCACAAACTCCCAGATATCATCCCTCAACATGGAATGATAACTCTTCCGCCTCATATCCTCATCTGTAGCATATTGTGGGATCTACAAAGATCGTTCCCGAAACTTGGCGGTGATCTCCGCCACAGTCTCGGTAGTCTGCCGAAGGTCATGAAACTCCTTCACAAGTCGTTTCACCTCAATCGGTGGTGCAAACTCCACATTGAATCGTCAAAAAAACTCAGCCCATGTCATCTCAGCCACACCGGCTGCTCCCACCTGGCTAGTCACCTCTCTCCACCAGTCTCGGGCTCTGTCTCGCAGCATACATGAAGCAAAACCCACCTTTGCTGCATCAGGGCAAGAACTCGGCGCTGGGCGTTCTCAATATCCGCCACCCAGCGTCTGCCAACAATGGGGTCCCTGACCCTGAAAAACTCTGGCGCCCCGCACACCTTGAACTCCCGGAATGAGGGAGTCCGGGCCCCGACCTGACCCGCAACAATCTCGGCTCTGAATGACCTGAGCCTCTCCTCCATAATCTCCATCATACCCTCCTTGACCGTCCCAAAGATAATTGGGGTAGCGTCAAGGATGCCCCTCGTCACCTCGGCTGCAATGAGCTCGCGCAGCCTCTCATCAACGGGCTCAGTACCGCTGCTCGATCCAGATCCAGATCCCGATCCTGATCCCCCTGCTCCCAATCGCGTCATCACCATGTTGAACTGAAATGTCATAAATCATAATGATCAGGATATCCATATAAGGGATCTTACCCACAATGGTCCTCCTCAGAGCTTTCAGGTCTAACATTGGTTCGGGTACAGGTCCTATGCTTTCAGTAGTACGGGCCCAATACTGCCTTCCACACCTACCTGTACCTTCCCCAAGGCTCTACCTGCTAACTCTAATTCGTCCCAAGAATAAATCATATCCCACAGACTATCAAATATCTCAAATCCCAGGCAATCCTAATATTTTCTCTACTCACATCAATCAGACCAATCATAACGGGTTGCCTTTATGCATGCAAATTATACACAGAAAATGATCAAATAGACTTTCGAATAAGATATTCCACCCTAGGACCACAACCAGACAAGGAATAGAAAATAAGGCCAAATCAATCATTCTAAGGATGTAAGCTCCTAACCGTATATAATTTTAAAAGCATACACATAGCAAGATCCATATGATTACCATAACTCAAATATCAGTATAACATGGCTAACATATTGGGGAACTACTTACTTGGATCGGCCGATCACGTGCATTGCACTCTCCTCTTTTCCATTCTTTAAAAGTTTTAACTTTTATTTTATTTTTTGAAAACATTTTTACCATTTCCTTAGTTTGAGTCCTGGCACACCCGAGAGTGTGCCTGAATCCCTCAAACCAAGGCTCTGATACCAACTTGTAACAACCTAAATTTTCAAAAGAAAATTTTCATTTTTAATTAACCAAAATACTTTCCACAAATCATGAAATCCTAAATACAATTGTTTTCAAATTCGTAACAACAACAATTTTATTTCAAAACATCAGAGTGTCCCATAATAACGCCTGAGAGAGAGTGCACGCCGCGCCATCAAGCCTTGCCCTTTCCCTTGGGCTCAGATGTACCTGAAACAATTCCACAAACTATAAGCTAATGCTTAGTGAGTCCCCCAGAGCATACCCCACACACAATCCACATAACACATATCAAATTAGCTATAAAAGCTACATATATCACATAAGCCATGCATACAACATATAAGGAAGCCATGGAAACCCTCTAGGGTCTTACACCTAGTGCCACTGGAATCCCCACGTGGTCTTAACTACCTGCCACGGGAACCCCTACATGGTCTTCCTGCCATGGGAACCCCCGCATGGTCTTCTCTACCAAGCAAATACAATGCAAACTAGACATGCAAATATATACTAGGATGCCATGGAAACCCTCCAAGGTCTTATACCAAATGCCACGGGAACCCCCCGGGGTCTTCCATACAAATATCATACTAACATAATGCATAGTCAATCGACAATCCACATATCATAAAATGGGTCGGCCTTGGTGCCTTAGACCCATTGGTATGGTGAGAAGACTCACCTCTCGAATGTTGAACTGACAAGCTAAGATCAGATATATCCCACGCACTGCTCCTCCTCAACTGCCTATAATCAACATGTGATAAACTTGTCATAATCCCGTAAATACCCTCAAAGTCAACCCTGGTCAAAGTCAAGGTCAACAGTCAAGGCCAACAGTCCATGTTGACCTCAACTCGTCGAGTGCATCCTAGCAACTCGTCGAGTTCCACTCGAGTCCATTCCACTGAATCCCATGTCAACTCGCCGAGTCACCTAAGTGACTCGGCGAGTTCATCAAATGTCCAGAAGACTAAAAGTTCATGTAGTCCCAAAACCCTAATCCTTCACTGCACTCATTCCGAATCTCGAAAACGGGTAAACCCTACCCGACTCGTCGAGTCAACTAAGGGACTCGACGAGTTCCTTCAGTCCCTTATGTGTTCAGCCCTTTTCAGTGGGATCTAAGGTCCTAAACTTCAGATCCACCCTTCCCTAGTGCAGTTACCACGTAAAGTTGCAAACTTTATGTGCATGCAAGGCCTCACAAGGCTAAAACATTAAAACTAAGCTCCCTAGAAGGTTTTTGTGCATGGAAAGGGCTTAATTTGGATAAAGTGAGCAACTTTATGTCATTAGGGACCTAGAGAGGTCCAGATCTGGAACCATATCCTTGTGATAAGTCCATATCCGAGTATGACTCCATTTTGCACCAAAAATGGCCATTTACTTCAAAGAAAAGGGATCTAAGCAACTAGAGATCAAGGTAACGAATTTATACCTCAAGATGGTGGCCAATACAGAGTAGATGTCGGATCTACTGCTTCTCTCCTTGCTCCTCCTTCTTCAAGCTCTAAAATCCTTCACAAACACACCAAAATTGCTCACAAAAGCTCTCTCTCTCTCTCTCTCTCTCTCTCTCTTTCTCACTCAAGAAGGTGCAAGGTCCAACTAGGGTTTTCTCTGGCTAATAAGGTGGTAAGGGAGGCCACAAGAGGCGGATTATGTTCTTTAAATAGGGTGCAAACCCTAAATATTAGGGTTTTCCTTTACAGCGCCTACTCGTCGAGTCGGGGCCTTCTGAATCGTCGAGTAGGATTGAAAATCCGCGTCCTCATAATAACTTCTACTCGATGAGTTGGAGCTCCCCAACTCGCCGATTCCATGCACAAAACCCTAAAAAATTAGATAAATTAAATAATACCTGGAACAGGTGTTACATCGGGGATTTTCCAGTTCAGTAGCACGAGTGTTATTTGTTTCTCAGCAGATTGAGGTGAGTCTTCTCACAGTGTTTGGCGGGTCGAAGGCAACAATGTCGGCCCATTGATTTATGTTTATAGGATGCTAGTTGTCGGTGTGACTCTTACATGTATTGTATGTGTTGTATGTATACCGGGCGGGGCCCAATTCCAAGTGGGGCCTAATGAATGTGTCGGGCGGGGCCCATTGTATGTATGGTATATAGTATTTTGGGGAAACTCACTAAGCTTTGTGCTTACGGCTTTCAGTTTATGTTTCAGGTACTTCCAGTTCGAAGGGAAAGAGTTCGGGATGATCATATTGCACACACCATGTTTTCCGCATTATTGACTCTGATGTATTTTGGATATGGATGATATACTCTGATTTTCCATTTTGGTTTTCTATGAACAAGAATTGGTTAGTTGTTTATCTAATATAAAATGAAATTTTTGGTTATAAATTTTGGGACGTTACAACGACGTGGCCTACAAATGACAAAACAAGCGATGAATCCTCAATCGCCACGTTGTGGCAACCTAAGGCCACGTCGTTGCCTTCAATCTGAAAAGCTTTTCTTCAATAAGAGCTTAAATAATAAAGACCAAAACTCATAACATCAAATCTGGTTCCTAATAGCTTCATAATGGATAAAGTTTCCAACTTTATCCATTTGGATGGTCAAAACAAACAAGATTTAGTCTTTAAGTCTCAGAAGGGACCAAAATGCATCTTTCTTAACTTAATCCATTAAGTCCAAGTCTCCAACCTTCATATCTGAATCAATATGACGTTTAGATGGATAAAGTTTCCAACTTTATCCATAACAAGGTCACAAACTTTCAAGATCTAAATTTTATGCACTAAAGTGACCAAAAAGTGACAAATATGAAAATTAACAAGAACTATGAAACTAATGAGCAAGTTTGAAGCTTTTGACTCACAATGGTCTAGAAATGATGTGATCTTGCTGGATTTATTATGCTTGAATCCTTCTTCCATATACTTTGTCACCACCTTGTTCTTCAAGATCCCACCTTCTAATGGAGAAATAAGCTCATAAATGATGCCAAGGCTCAAAATAAGTGAGAGGAGGCTAGGGTTTCGAGTTAGAGGCTCAAGAGGGTGGAGGCTCATGATAGGAAGGACCCCCAAAGGGTTAGAGACCTTAAATAAGGCTCTACACCCCGAAACTAAACTTTTAACACTGCGGAATTATGCCTGAAGCAACTTTGGTTACGCCCTGCGTACTCCACTAAAAACGCATCCCACCCTCAGCATGTATGCCCTGCGTGTGACATCCCCATTTTCATGGCCAGAAAAGACCGATTTTGTTTATGCTTTAAAAAAATTAGAGTACCTCTTTTAATAAAAATGTTGCGGAATTTGTTCCCAGAAAACATGATAAATAGGTTAACAAAGCATTTCCGAGGAAATGTATTTTTATTCATTTTCAAAACATTGGGATGTCATCGTCAATACAGAAACATAAGCATAAACAGAACTTACATTTATTTACACTAGTGATCTACATCTCTTTTAAATCTCTCAGTGTAAAGTAGCTTCGTATCGACACCTGTGATACAAATAAGCTTGAGTGGGTCAGGTTGGGAAACATGGTGAGTACATAGGGTTTTCAACCCACAATAATATAATTATTATGTTTAAACAACAAACAATCAACCCCATTTACCCATCCCCATTATCTTCCTTACTCTCAAGGGTCTACCCTAAGAGTCATCTATTCGTTTATTCCTAAGTCCCTTGCTTCCAGGGTTATAAGACCGGCACTAAGTCCATAGCTGCCAATGCACTAATTCCATAGCTGCAAAAGTTCATTCATCGGGTACTAAATCCATAGCTACCAGTGTAGGTACTAAGTCCATAGCTACCAACATTTATCTAACAGGTACTAATTCCATAGCTACTAGGTACTAAGTCCATAGCTACCAACACCTAACAAGTACTAAGTTCATAGCTACCTACGTTTACCTAATAGGTACTAAGTCCATAGCTACCATCGTTTGTCCAATAGACATTAAGTACATAGCTGTCGGTGTTTATTTATTGGGCACTAAGTTTATAACTGCCAATGTTTACTCACATCATCTTTTATCTCTCATCATTCATCTACCCATGTTATACCCAACATATTTGTAGATATAAAATACGTATACAGTTTAAATCAGTTAAAACATGTATAAAAACGTTCATCCAGCATAGATAGCAAGTATACAGATAATATGCACACATAGCACGTAATTTATATTATAATACTTCATATCTATGTGTAAGATTAAAGTAACTATGCACTCACAACACGTAATTTATATTAAATACTTCATATCTATGTGTAAGATGAAAGTAACTATGTACTCACCTGGTAAGGTGGTGACTCGGTACTCGGACAGCACTTCGTTATCTCAAAACAATTTTCCTTTGACAAAACAACGGGTTTTCTCGAAAACCGGGCTTCGCCGAAGCAGCGTTCCCGAGCCGAAAGCCTCCTTTCTCGGGACGCCGGGAGCCTCGGGGCTTCCTTCGGGTGCTAAGGAGGTTCCCTAGGCTTTTTGGGGGGTTTAGGGGCTAGAGAGAGGTTCTAGAGAGAGAGAGAAGAAGTTGGAATGGTGTGAAGAATGAGGGAACCCGGCACCTCTATTTATAGGCTAAAATCCTGCTCTACTCGTCGAGTAGGTCCTCCTACTCATTGAGTCCATGCCACATGTCACCTTCTGGTGGCTTGCCTTGGGGAGAAAGCCTTGGCCCATATTCAGCCACGTCACCCCTTTTGCAGCAGCACCCTGCCGACTTCTAAACCCCGTAACTTTCGCATACGAGCTCCGTTTTCGACGTTCTTTTTTTCCACGCGTAGGTAAAAACAAGATCTACAACTTTCATTTAGGCTCCATCGGCTAATTATCGACCGATCTTAAATTTAACAGTAGGAGGAGATTAGACTGTTAAATGACCACGAAGAATTCGTAACTCCTTCATACGGACTCCGTTTTCGTCTTTCTTTTTACCGTTGAGTTCCTATTAATGAGATCTTCAACTCTCATTAAGGTTGCGTAAGCCAAAAACCGTTCAAACTAAAATTCGAGTTTCAGGCCGTGCACTGCTATGCCAAATTTTAGAAAAATCATAATTTCCTCATACAAAGTCAGATTTGGGCGTTCTTTTTTTGTATGTTCTCGGTTTAACATATACTACAACTTTTGTTTAGATCACTAAGGCTAAAAATTCCTCTATCGTAAATTCACTATTTACGTCTCCCGGTGTCGTGCCGGTTTTGCCGAAAAACTTCGACGGGCCATAACTTCTTCGTTATAACTCGGATTTCGGCGTTCTTTATATGTACGGAACCCTTGAGACATATTCTACAACTCGGTTAAGATTATTTATTCTAAATAATCTTTTGTCGAAAATTCGTTTTCGACCCCTATTATCTCTAAATTGACTAGCCCGGATCTACGGGCGTTACACTGCGTACTCCCTTGTGTACACCATGTGTACTCCCAGACTCCATTTGCCTAACTTCAAACAGTCATAACTTCTTCGTTTCAACTCCGTTTACGATGATATTTATATCCACGTAAAGGTATCGACGAACCCCATTACTCTATCTAGTTACTTATGACTAAAAACATATCAAACTAAAATCCTTAATTTATGCAAGAAGTCTGAAACATTACCTTTCCCATTTTACCCCTTAGCTTCCAACGAACAATCCAATGTTTAAATTACTTATACAAAATAATCAACATCCAATAGAGTCTAAACTCCATTCCCTTGAAACCCAAGGCCTTACATTGTCGAATTACGGTCCACAAACCTATGTATTAAGAAACATCCTAAAACAGGATGTTACACGTGGCGAGCCATGTCGTTTGTAAGACATGACTTAAGGCAAAAGTTTTCCATATGATATATATATATATATATATATATATATATATATATATATATATATATATATAAACATTTCTTGGTAACATTTTTATAATTTTTTGATAAATATACGTTTAAACTTTGATCTCAAAACGCTTTCTGTTTTCGAGATCTTTTAGAGCGGAGGGTGTGTGTGAGAAACTCACATCACTTTTCCCCTGCCACGTCACTCTTTTCTCCACTTTCATTTCCCTCACCAAAAGTCAGGGAGTATGCGGGAAACTTTTTCTTCACTTTTTGTTTTTTGTTTTTTTTAAATAAAATTAATTGATTTTGATGATTTATATATTTTTTTAAATGAATAATAAACATAAAATTTAATTAAAAATAAAAACCAATTCATTAATTAAAAATAACATTAAAAGATACATTAAAATAAGCAATATTAAAAATTAAAAAAAAACAAAAAAAAACTAGAAATCAACAAATATTAAAAAAACCACAACCTAGAAAATATAATTAATATCCGAATTTAAAAAAAAAAACAAAATACGTCACTCGGAATCACCGTCCTCGGGATCGACTTCATCGTCATCGTCGTTCTCATCAACGTCATTTTCGTCATCGGAATCCTCACTCTCGACGAACATATCTGAATCATCATCTGATTCATCAAACAAATCATTGTGTCAATACTCTGTCGGCGGCTGTAAACGTGCTCCACCAAATCAGCACGAAGGGCGTGATGAATGTCGCGATTGTGTATTTCTCTTCTATTTGCCCTATACTCTTGCGTACCAACGGATACTCCTTCGACATTTGGCAAAACTTCGTTTTCGTTGTATCGACATATCGCTCTTCCTACGTCTTCAAGAATCATATTATGCAATATGATGCATGCATACATTACGTGTTGCAACCTTCTCACTTCATATGACCGTGCCCCGACTGCTAGTACTTGTCAACGCCTCTTAAGTACACCAAATATTCGTTCCACGTCATTCCTAACTGACTTTTGCGCCTCTTTAAACTTTTTTTTTTTCGTTGTTAGGACATGTAAACAATTTCACAAAAACAGATAAGGATGAAGAAATGAGTTAAAAATAATGTTGGGGTAGGGTGGTATTTATAGTGGGAGAAAGAAAAATAATATATATATATATATATATATATATATATATATATATATTAAATTTTCTAGCCGTTGCAATAAAAAAAATCAGCCAATAACAAGAAGAGAGAGGATGCGGCAACCCCTCCTCGCACCACAATTCCCGCACCGACGGTGGGGTGTTCCGGTGAGCGGGAAGGCTCCCGTACTTCTTCCCTCGACCACACCGTCCGGCATTAAATGTATAAAAAAGTAATCTTTTAACTTCACGAAATTCGAGTGTTTATGGTTTAAAACATTACAACATGTAATCCGGGTCGGGTGAGGGAGATGACTAATTTGTTTGTATCGGGTTGTTGCAAAAGTGGGTGAGGATATAGTTTGGCATTTGGCCCTTAAAATATATAAAGCGTTGAAGCAGCAGGGAACCCAGCCAACTAACAGATAGGTGGACCAGGAGTGAGTCCCCAGTCCCCACTCGTGTGATTTTTATCCCTTTTATTATTATTTATTTAATAGTATTATTACATATAAAAACATTCCGGAAACTTTTAAATCGTCTACTTGTAGGTTGGCTATAAAAAAATTATGTATATTTTTATTGTTTTCTTTAACTGTTTTTATATTAGATTATTTTAAAGTTGAAACTAATACACTTTAGTCATTTTTCAGTTTTTGATGATAATGTTTTTCTTTGAAATACTAAACACTTTAAGGTAATAGTAATTTTCTAATTTATGTATTAATTTTTATTTTTATTTAAATATTAGTAGATGCAATTTCGGTTTTAATTGGTATTGCTTATTACTGTTAATTAATTTCAAAACTACTAATTTGATATTTTTAATTATTCAAAAAAAGATTATGCAAAAAATATGTTAATTTCTTTGATGTCTTTACTGGAATCAGTCAGTAGAATGTAATGGAATAGAACTATAGTTATTTTTTATTTAAACTTATTTTAACTATTTTTCAAAGTTATCCTTTTAATCTTTTTTTAATTTCTATCATATCTTAAGATTTACTAATTAATGATTCTAAGTTATAATATAATATTTATGGTATTCTAACTTAAGACTCATATAAACGGTGATTCAAAATTGTTCCAATTAAACCATTTGGGTTGTGGTAACTTAATAAGGTATGTGGAAGATATGATGAATAACCTATTGACTCATGTTTAAATCCTGACACTACTCAGCTCATGTGGTCATGGAGGTTCGTCTGCAGTAACTCCAGAGCATGAGACATAACCTCATATTTGCAGCAGGGATTAGTCGGTGTACGAAAGCTGGCACAGAACTCTCGTTAGGGAAGTTTCGTTTCCCCAAAAAAATTGTTTCAATTAAATATAACTAGAAAAGAGTCCATGCTTCGCATGGGTTGGAAAAAATCTAGAGTTTTGTCATTTCCATATAAAAGAAGTGATGACAGCAACCAAAAGCATGTGACAAAGAAGAATTCCAAGAGTGTAACAAGGAAAACATTAAGAAAAATCAACGAAAAGGGTTAATTTTGTCAATGAATTATTATGCAGCTGTATTTTTGACCTTGTAATTCCTCTTATCCTAATTCTGATTCCAGCTGAAGCAAAGGAACCCAAAACCTTCCAAAATACAAGGGTAAGAATGTATGAAGTCTGCATTTGAAATAGTCATCAGTTTCTTGTGCATTGTCAACTTCTTGAACTGGATTTGTCCATATTTTAGAGATGGTAAAAATATTTATGTTCCGTATTGTAGACTTGAAGCTCCACGATAGAATTTTAGATCTGCTTCCTTCATTTTATTGTATTCTTCAAGGTCAACATCTATCTAGTATGTGTCATGCAACATTTTCTGGACAATTTTTGCTGTCGCAATGATCTGATAAACCTGTGAAAATGATAAAAAAATTTGTAGTTAGATTCGACCAAAAAACATGACAGTTGGCTGTTTAGTTTTTGCTGTCAAAATGGCATGAAATAACATCAATATTAGAACTAAACCAAAGTATTTTGTACAAATAAAGTCAATATTATAGCTAAATCAAAGCGTTTTGTACCATAGCTTACAATCTAAATGACATGCTATAAAACCAACTTTCCTGGAAAAAACCAACCCAAATAAGTAACCAAAATATTGATCACATATTGCCTAAATATGTAGAAAAATAAAAGTTGGGTTTGTTGCCTAATTTGGTAAATATGGTAGAGTAAGTTCGGTCCTTTTAGCTCATTCCATGTTTTTGTTTAGCTGACATGGGTTGATGTACGCTTGTTTACTCTAAAATTATTGATTTGAGTACAAGTTGAGGCATGCTCAAATTGTTGACTCATTAACAACCTCACTAATGACTCATTCAATCAGGAAAGATTGCGCTCCTTTTCCTAGATTAGACATCCAAAGCTCTACACCAAACAGAGTAGGACATGTACAATTGAAAAGAAAGCATGGCAGTAACCATGTATATGATGATATAAATCTCTAGAACTGGTGAACCATTTTCCATTAAAATATGGTCATTCTGTTCCATTAAAATATACATAAAATTCAAATTTTTTTTTTCACAAACACATTCAAAACATTCCATAATTCAATATCCAGAAACATAGGGGCAAAAAAGTAAATTTAGTTGGGACTTTTAATAGGTACAATGGATACCTCATTCATTTAAAATGGATAATCAAACAAATATAATCAACCAATGAATTAGGTAAACTAACCTGGAATTAATACCTTAATCGGATCAGGCATTTCATCGAACGCCTTATAGGCATGTTTCTCATCCAAAAGCAGTAACCTTGTTGAGCCTTTCCACTTCCCAAACCTGTACTTAACGTCTCCAACTAACCCATTCAAATCCTCCTGCCGACGTATTCCTAACAGACATAACTACATGGAGTCTACAAAATGCAAGAACTCGTGAAGTTTCAGCCCCAAGGGCACTTGAGGCTCCTGAAATAGCGGCATGGAACAATCACAACAAAAACAAACGTCAGCTTATGGTTTTGGTTAAGCTATTTGAGGTGTGGGAAGGAGAAATCAACAACGAATGAATATATGATAATTAAAAAAAATTACCTTACTCCACTTTGGAAGAAGCATATGGCGGTGAAACAGATCCCCCGTTGAATGAGGGTCCACACGCAACAATCGTTTAAAGATTCCGAAAGTGTAAGAACTATTGCTGGAGTAAAAAAAATGTCTCAATTAGTTCGGAGAATATTAAAATTCGTCATGAAAGACGAACAATAGAAAAAAAAACGATAGCCGATGCACCGACTGTTACCTGGGCGCGAGCACCGCCGTTGACTACACTTTGTGTGGGTATGTGGTGATGACGGTTGATGTTGCTCTATCGCAGCAACAACAATCGACGTTTAGAAGGGTGGAGAGAAAGGGGTGGAGAAGAAAAGGCTACATGGCTTCAAAATAAGCAGCTTCAAATCAAGGGTTTTTTAATTAGCATATTCGACGGGCGACAGTCTGGATGCAAAATCGATGTTAAGAAAGGGGAAAACAGCGAAGCCGGGGGTAGGAAGGTCGGGGACGCTCTGAAAGATGGAGGTGGTGAAAGGGTGACGTGTAGGGTGATGGTGGTGGTTGTGAGATGGTCGGATAAGAAATTTTGAGGCTTTGAGGATATCGGGGTAGATGAAAGGTAGAAGGCGGTGGAAGGAGTCGGTACATCATCTGATTCGAAGACAGAGGCGGCCAGGGAGGAAAAGGTAAACTCCTGTGGTGGCAAATCTATGAAGGAAAGAAAAGTATGTGGCCAAAGTCAGAATGATAAAAAGTTCCTGTTCAAACATCCCATGAGATTTAATATATATATATATATATATATATATATATATATATATATATATATATATATATATATATATAATGATTCACAAAAGTGGTGAGATCCGGCGATTTCGGAATTTCAAACCTTTTCCGGCGGGTCCAAACGACGGCAAGGTGATCGGTGGGTCGATTAATCAATTTAGCAGTCTTAAATCTCTTCCTTCTATTCGGATATTGGCCAATTGAAACTCGAATATCAATATGGGGTCAGCTTTTGCAGATCGCTGGCAGCCTAAGGAATCAGGGTCCAAGAAATCGGGATTGCAACGCTCACTGATGTTCAGGAGTAGGAATCAGGAATCGAGTAAGAATGTTTCTTCATTTTATGTTACTAATTTCCCAGAGTATGTAATAAATAGTGACCTATAGCGTATGTGTAATCGTCTTGGCAAAGTGGTAGACGTATTTATTTCTAATAAGAAATCTCGATTGGGAAAATGTTTTGGTTTTATACGATTTGTGGATGTGAATGATCTTGGTCGTATGATTAGAGACCTATGTGATATTTGGTTTGGGTATCATAAACTCTTTGCTGCTGTACCAAGAGTTTCAAAAAACTCTAAACCTCATGCACCCCATGCAACAGAAGGGAATTCTAGGGTAAAGGAAAAAATGGTTGGTCATTCAGTTACTTATGCAAGTGTTGTAAAGGGAGTCGGGGGTAAATTTACCCCAAAAAGTGAGGATGAAATAGTTCAACTCTCTGCAGGGGATTTTATTGTGGAAAAAAGACATCGAGCTTGCCTCATTAGGGGTAGGGATTTTCTTACATTGCCTAATCTTCGAATGCTATGTTATGATGAAGGATTTGAGGATTTCGACATACGTTATGTTGGTGGATTATGGGTTATGCTTGAGTTTAAACATAAAGCTGCATGTAAAAATTTCCTTGCAAGTGATGTTATGGATCATTGGATAGATGAGAAGCGACCATGGGATAGAAACTTTGTGCCTTTAGACCGTTTGATTTGGGTTGATGTTGAAGGATTACCTCTACGGGCCTGGAGTAAACAAGCATTCAAATTTTTTTTGGCTAAGTGGGGAAATATAATACATCTAGATGATGATTTGGGAGAAGATGTATATAAAAAAGGATTTGTATTCTTTCCTCAGTCCAAGAGATTATTTCAGAGACTGTGACAGTTAGCATTGATGGCTAATCTTTTTTGGTTAGAATAAAGGAAGCACATGGGTGGACACCATCATTTGCTTGGGAAAATAATAAGACTAGCAGTGACCGGTCCAGTGACAATGGTAATGGATTGGAAGATCAAGATGATAATTTGCAAGGTGATAAGGAAGAGGGGTTATTGGACCCGTTTGGAATTTATGAAACACTAGAAAAAATGAATGGGGATGAAAGAAATGGGAAAGAAGTCAATTCAGGTGCTAGTTATGAAGAGATATGGGGTAATGATAGCAGCAAAAATCCTATACATGAAGAAGGGCAATTTAGGAATTCACATGAAAAAATAGAGGAGCAGAATTTTGTGCCTAATAACAGGTCACCTGATCAGATGCATGAGGTTGAACATTGCAATGCTGTTGATCGCCATCAGCATTTGAAGGCTGGTCAGCCTTCACAACAGTGCCCGCCGGCCACTGTTTCACTTCCAGCAGGTGTGCCGGCCAGAAAAAGCAACCCGGCAGCAGGTTCGGCCCCCTCTGCTGCCTCGACTATGAATTTTCGCCCAACTGATTCTAATCCGGAAAGGAAGGCTAATCATACCAATGCTCCAATTGGTTTTTCGGGAGGGTTTGGACGGGTTTGGGGTGTTGTTGACTCAGAATATGAACTAACCCATCCTCCATGCTTTTCAAATTGTAATAGTTTTGTTGCTTGTTCGGATAATTCTTATAATAAAGGTTCTTTCTTAAGTGAGATTCAAAAAACAATGGAGATGGGAAAGGCAATGGGATACGATTTGGAGGGATGCTATGACCGGGTAAAAGAAATCGTTGAAAGTAACGGAGAGAAAATGGTGTTGAGATGAATTGTCTCTCCATCAACATTCAAGGAGCGGGTTGTAAAGACAAACGGAGTTGGGTTCGTAATTTGTGTCTTAAACATAAGGTTAATTTGTTGGCTATTCAAGAAACGAAGATGGAAGATGTTGATGTTCGTATGGCTCGGTCTTTTTTGGGCTAACAATTCTTTCTCTTATGTTTTCTCTCCTTCTCACGGTGCTTCGGGTGGTATTCTTCTTCTTTGGGATTTGGATTCTATCTCCCTTCAATCCTCTCATATTTCAGATTATTTTACGGTTATTGAGGCTATTTGGTCTTCTTCGGGATTGCCAATCATGTTTATTGTGGTTTATGCTCCGCAAGGGGCGGAACCTAAGAGAAATCTTTGGGAGAAGCTTCTCCAGCTTATTTTTTCTTTCCAAGGTGAATGTGTGTTGATGGGCGATTTTAATGAAGTTCGTGATGAATCCGAAAGACTAGGTACTTTGTTTAATTCCAATACAGCTCGGAGATTCAACAATTTTATTGAGCAGGCGGGTTTATTTGATGTTGTGCTTGGAGGCCCTCGGTTTACATGGAGTGATAAGTGGGGTTCAAAATTTAGTAAGCTGGATAGATTTTTAACAACCCGTGGTGTTTTGGATGCTTTTCCTCATTTGACAGGTATGGTTTTGGAAAAGTACATTCCGGATCATAGACCTATTTTGTTATCAGAGCATAGAGTTGATTATGGGCCTACTCCCTTCCGTATCTTCTATTCTTGGTTCAAGTTGGAAGGGTTCGATGACGTAGTAAGAAATTCGTGGTCTCAAGACCAGAATTTTCTCACGGTTTCTCATCCTTGGGTTAAATTAAAAAAGAAGCTCCAACTCCTTAAGTCAAATATTCGTGTTTGGAATACTTCTTCTAGGCTCAAAATGGATTCTAAACGAAAGGAGCTTCAAAATGTTTTAGATTCTATTGATTCTCGCCTTATGACTGATGGGGGGATGCCTCTTTACGGGAGCAGTGAGTGAATATTCTTAAGAATATCACTGATTTAGATCATGTTACGAATCTGGAGCTAGCCCAAAAAGCGAAAGTCAAGTGGGGCATTGAAGGTGATGAAAACTTGGGGTTTTTTCACGGGGTCATAAATAATAAGAGAAGACAAATGGCTATTAGAGGTGTTTTGAAGGATAGGTGTTGGATCGATGACCCGAATACGGTTACGGAGGAATTTCGTGGCCATTTTCAGACTCTTTTCTCTAAACAGGCCGGTACTAGACCGAGAACTCCGGATGCCCATTTTTCACATTTATCGTCTGTTCAGATTCAGTTTCTTAATGCAGCGTTCACTCGGGAGGAAATAAAAAAGGCAGTGTGGGACTACGGATCTTCAAAAGCTCCAGACCCTGATGGTTTCACTTTTGGTTGTATAAAACGGTATTGGGATATTGTTCAGGATGACATTTTTGACATGGTCTCTCACTTTCATACGCATTCCTCGATTCCTAAGGGATGTAATGCTTCCTTTTTCACTATGATCCCTAAAATTAGATACCCGAAGGTTGTAAAAGATTATAGACCTATTAGCTTGCTTGGGTGTCAGTATAAGATTATGGGTAAAATTCTCGCTAATAGGCTGGCTGAGGTTATTGATTGTCTGGTTAGTGTGGAGCAATCGGCGTTTATAAAAGGCAGACAAATTCTGGATGGTCCGTTTCTTCTTAATGAAATTGTAGCTTGGAGTAAAGCCTCTAAGAATCCTCTTTTGATTTTTAAAGTGGATTTTGAAAAGGCTTATGATTCTCTATCATAGGAGTGCCTGATTGAGATCATGCAAATTATGGGGTTCAGTTCTTTGTGGTGCAATTGGATTTTGGAGATGTTATCTTCGGCTACGGTTTCCGTCCTGGTGAATGGCTCTCCTTCCCAGGAATTTCGTATGTTTAGAGGTTTGAGATAGGGGGATCCCCTATCTCCTTTTCTTTTTGTGTTGGCTATGGAGGGTTTGCATGTGGCCCTTACTAGGGCCCAGTTAGCTAATGTTTATAGGGGGATCAAGATTGGTGGAATCACCATTTCCCAACTTCTCTATGCTGATGACGTTGTTCTCTTGGCTGATTGGAATCAGGAAAATGCCTTACATATTGTTCGTATTCTTAGGTGTTTCTTTCTAGCCTCGGGTCTGAAAATCAATCTTCTCAAAAGCAAGTTGTATGGAATGGGGGTCATGGATGCTCAAGTTTCTTCTATGGCTACTTGTATGGGGTGTTCGCCGTGTTGTTTTCCATTTTCGCATCTGGGGGTTCCTGTTGGGCAGAATATGGCCAGAATTGCTTCCTGGGGTCCTGTCGTTGATGTTTTCCGGAAAAGATTGGCGGGATGGAAAGCCAATTGTCTGTCTTTTGGAGGGCGGTTGACTCTAACTAAAGCAGTTTTGGGGTCGGTTGCGAGCTATTTGATGTTTATTTATCCGGTGCCTCTTACAGTGATAAAGGAGTTGGAAAGATTAAGATCAATGTTTTTTTGGGGTGCTGATTTGGATAATCGGCGTATGCATTGAGTTAGGTGGGATAAAGTCCTGGCCCCTAAAGATGTTGGAGGTTTGGGGATTGGAAGTTTGTTTTCCTTTAAGAGGGCTTTATTATTACGTTGGAAGTGGAGGTTTTTTCATAAACCTACTTTATTATGGGTGAGGGTGGTCAAAAGTATATATGGTTTGGGGGATAATAATAGTACTCTGATTCCAAGGAGACAGTTGATGGGACCCTGGAATGGTATTACAAGGATTGTAAATAACCTTAAAGATAAGGGCTTTGACTTCCATAACCTAGCTCCGGTTAGAATTGGTGATGGGGCGTTTACTTCATTTTGGCATGATAAGTGGCCAGGCAATAATCCTCTTGCGATTTCCTTTCATCGTGTCTTTGCTTTGGATATGAACCGTTCAACTAATTTCAGGGATCGTTACATAATTGGGTGGAATACGGATAATCTTAGGCGAATGCCTAGAGGCGGGATTGAAGAAACTCAATGGACTTCTTTCTTGGAAGTGGTGCAGGGGGTACAGCTAAAGGAGGTCCCGGATAGATTGGGTTGGTCTCTTGAAAGTTCTGATTCTTTTTCTGTTTCTTCGGTAAGGTATGCTTTGGATAGTGGTCTGGTGCCTTCGGGAGACAGTGTCACACCCCCAGCCATCGGCGGAAACACCGGGTAGTGTAACGTCATTCTTCGTATCACAGTTATATAACATACATTCAACAGTACTAAGTGAATACATACCTTTATTGATAATTGAAAGTTACATAACTGTTTTTCAAAAACCTATTACATAATATCCGACTATGGCATACTTCTTAATGAACAGAAAGGTAATAGTAAAACTTCTTATGTTCGAATACATACCCGCTTTTCAAGTTCCTGAAAACACATGCATTTTAAAATACGTCAACATAAAGTTGGTGAGTCCACAGTTTTTGACTCCATAAAATAATACATTTTTCCACGTTCAAAAGTATAGTTTTGAAAGTATCATTTTAACTCTCCAACATTTAGTAGGTATATTAGGTATAATAGTTTACTTATCAATTAAGTGTTATACCTAAACATTCCTTAAACCTAAGGTATAAGTAGGGGGAAACTTATACTTAACATTAATACTTGTATACGACAAAGTATAATGCTTCTAATAATTTGCTACCATCATCCTGTAACCGCGGCTGTGACATAATAACTCTGATAAATACACTCATGATTTACCATGAGAAACAAACACACTCATGATTTACCATGAGAACAACACCGTACGCTTCATCGACGCCGGAACAATAACAAGTAAAAGGATAGTTCATCACTCACTTTTGGTTGACTGTAGCTAACAGTCACAAGTGGGGTGGTCAACCCGTATACTAATTATACACGACTTCCTCGCTCACACGGGATTAACGGTTACAGTTCAGAGGATTTCCGCTAAGATCCCCAATCTTAGTTGATGAATACAATTACTCATGTAGACTTCGACGGCTTCCTATAGCTCTAACAACAAAAGCATTTTCATGTCTAAAACCCTAAGTTACTAGACTATGATTTTAAACATTACTCCTAACTTCATAACATTTAGGCAGTATAACAGCTATATCTTGAAGTAAAACCAGGTTTTATCTTGACCTAAAACCAATAATAACAACATATAACATTCCTAGTTTTATCTTGACATAAAACTATCAATAACAATATATAACATACTAAGTTTTATCTTGACATAAAACTAACAATAACCACATATAACATACCAAGTTTTATCTTGACATAAAACCAATAATAGCAACATACTTTATAACTTAACATATAGAACTTCTGAATATAACTTCGGAACTATATCGCACACAACATATATATAGAATCCTAAGTATAACTCAAGATCTACATTAGTAAAATAACATGCTGACAGGTTGATAATAGTTGTATATATTCAAAATATTATATTTAGAACAACTATACCCGGCTAATATAACTAT
Organism: Lactuca virosa; assembly: GCF_052849685.1. Lineage (NCBI taxonomy): Eukaryota > Viridiplantae > Streptophyta > Magnoliopsida > Asterales > Asteraceae > Lactuca > Lactuca virosa. The sequence goes on from NC_136429.1 coordinate 110,263,746, forward strand.
ATACTATCATATAGACATAATAATAACGTATATATAATATTTAGCATGAGTTTTCCCCCGAAATATTAGAAAGTGGGGCCGTGAAACTCACCCTAGTAGCGTGATTTTATGTAATCTAAGCAGAAACGGTCAGCGTACAAGGTCACCGGGGCTCGGGATGCAAGATGGTCTCAGCAAAGGAGAGAGGAGAAGGAAGTTTAGGTGTAAGAATGGCTGGAGTCGGACCTGCTATTTATAGTAAGGATTTTGGACCCTCACGTCATGAGTTTTATAAGGCTCACGTCGTGAGTTTTGGATCTTATCCCCGTAGACTTGCCATTTGCGTCCCTAGCTTCGGAAGGTGGCCATGTGACTCCTCACGTCGTGAGATATCCTTGCTCACGTCGTGAGTTTGGATCTTATCCCCCCGCAGCCTCGTCACACACCTTCTAGATTCCGAGATGTGGATAAATGACTCCTCACGTCGTGAGTTCTGCGCTCACGTCGTGAGCTCAGTCAGATTAGGGTTTCTGACAGCTGAATCTTCGGAAGGTTGTAACTTTCACATACGAACTCCGTTTTTGACGTTCTTTATATGCACGCGTAGGTATTTACAAGTAGTACAACTCTCTTTTAGACTCCAATAGCTAATTCTAAGTCTATTTTAAATTCCTCTTATTATAGAGATTTATAGTGTTCGGTTTATCATAACTTCTTCATGTAAAGTCAGATTCAGACATTCTCTATATTTTTGGAATCGTATAGACGTATACTTTGAGTTGTATCATAAAGAAAGTTCATATTTATATTAGAATTTATCATGAACTACATAGTACTCTTATCACATTACTAGTTTAACAAAATCACATTACATGATTGGCATAATCACATGTGATTGTCTATTGACCTATTTTGACTAGTGTTACATTCTCCCCCCGTTAGAATAATTTCGTCCCGAAATTTATCTTATGGATGGGGTTTCGTCAAACAGTTGGGGGTATTTTTCTTTCATCTTATCTTCACGTTCCCAAGTAAATTCAGGTCCTCGTAAAGATTTCCATCGAACTTTCACTATGGGAATACGACTTTGCTTTAATCGTTTGACTTCTCGATCCATGATCTCAACTAGGGGTGGAATTGGTACGGTACCAATTCGTTTTTTCTTAAACCGTGTATTGTACCAATTATAATTGGTATAAAAAAATTGCTACCGGTACCGTACCAAGTATACCTGGTACCAATATATTTGGCTACCAACAAGTTTGGTTGGTACAAATTGGTAATGGTATATACCAACTTCTTTTAATAGTCTATTATAAGATTTTAAAATAAGCAAATACATCGAGTAATTTAGACGTTTAGTAAAGAAATTAGTTATACAGTTCTTTTAATTTACAAAAGAATTCTATTGAAAGTAACGCTAAAATAATATTTTATTTTTTTTTCTTTAACATGGTAATGAGTATTGACTAATGCGACCAAATAACTTATATAACGTTTTTAAAAATGTAAACACCAAACACAATTAACAATTGAAATTAACGATTTTGTTTATATATATATATATATATATATATATATATATATATATATATATATATATAAAATATGAATTGGTTGGTACGGTATTACCATGGTATTCAAACTTTTGTACCATTACCGTACCAAGATTGTTCAATTGGTATGGTACTACCAACCAAATATATTGGCTACCAAATAAATTGGTTACCAACTTTCTTGGTTCGGTTGGTAGCATGTTGGTTGGTTTTCCGTGGTACAATTTTGACACCCCTAATCTCAATAGGTTCTTCTACAAAGTTGAGTTTCGTATTGACTTGTATCTCTTCGAGAGGTATAACAAGAGTGTCATCGGAAAGACATCTTTTGAGATTTGATACGTGAAAAACATCGTGCACATTACTTAGCTCTTGAGGCAACTTAAGTTGGTATGCGACAGAACCAATTCTTGCTAGAATTTCAAAAGGTCCTATATATCGTGGGTTTAGTTTGCCTCGTTTTCCGAATCGAATTACGCCTTTCCAAGGAGAGACCTTCAACATTACTTTATCTCCAACTTGGAATTCTAAAGGCTTACGTCTTACGTCAGCATAGCTCTTTTGACGATCACGCGCAACCTTTAATCAATCCTTAATTTGCACGATCTTTTCAGTTGTCTCGTGGATTATTTCTGGTCCAGTACGTAAGGTATCGCCTGTACGTTCTCTGGCCATCTGTCTATCTCCAACTTCTGCCCAACATACTGGGGAACGACATTTTCGTCCATAAAGAGCCTCAAACGGTGCAGCCTTGATGCTGGTGTGATGACTATTGTTGTAGGAAAACTCAATTAACGGTAAATGAGTATCCCACGCATTTCCAAAGTCTATTACACAGGCTCGGAGCATATCTTCTAAAGTCTGAATGGTTCTCTCACTCTTACCATCAGTCTGTGGATGGTAAGCTGTACTCATATCTAGACGTGTTCCTAAGGATTTTTGTAGAGATTTCCAAAATCATGAAGTGAATCTACTATCTCGGTCAGAAATAATAGAATTTGGAACTCCATGCAATCTGACAATTTCCTTAAGAAAAATTCTAGTTAGCTTCTCCATCTTGTCGTTCTCCTTAATTGGTAAGAAATGGGCGGACTTAGTCAATCTATCGACTATTACCCAAATAGTGTCGAACCCACTAGGAGTTTTAGGTAACTTAGTGATGAAGTCCATTGATATCTGCTCCCATTTCCATTCAGGTATTTCCGGTTGTTGAAGTAAACCTGAAGGCTTTTGATGTTCTGCCTTTACTCTAGAACAAGTCAAACATTTGCTCACATAAGTAGCAATTTCTGCCTTCATGTTTGGCCACCAATAATGTACCTTTAAATCTAAGTACATTTTGTCAGAGCCTGGATGTACGGAATATCTGGACTTGTGGGCTTCTTCTAAGACCAAGTCCCTGACTCCACCGAACTTAGGCGTCCAAATTCGGTTCATAAAGTGTCGCGTTCCGTCATCTCTTTGTATAAGTTGCTTTTCCATTCCTCGTAAAGCTTCGTTCTTGATGTTTTCTTCTTTTAGAGCCTCAAATTGAGCTTCTCTTATTTGTGCGGTAAAGTTAGAATGGATAGTTATAGTTAATGCTCGTACCCGTCGGGTTTTAATATATTCTTTCCGGCTCAAGGCATCTGCTACCACATTTGCCTTTTCGGGATGATAACGAATCTCACATTCGTAATCATTCAACAATTCGACCCATCTTCGTTGTCTTATATTAAGATCTTTTTGGTTGAAGATGTGCTGGAGACTCTTGTGGTCGGTAAAAATAGTACACTTAGTACCGTATAAGTAATGTCTCCAAATTTTTAGTGCAAAAATTACAGCTCCCAATTCAAGATCATGGGTAATGTAATTATTCTCATGCACCTTAAGTTGTTGTGATGCATAGGCGATAACTTTTCCTCTTTGCATCAACACACATCCCAGTCCTTGATTTGATGTGTCGCAGTATACAACGAAATCTTCTGTTCCATCTGGAAGGGATAGGATTGGTGCATTACACAACATTTGCTTCAGTTTCTGAAAAGCAGCTTCTTGTTTGTCTTCCCAGTTGAACTTCGTATCCTTCTGGGTTAGTGTTGTAAGCGGCTTGGCTATTTTGGAGAAATTCTCTATGAATCTACGGTAATAGCCAGCAAGTCCTAGGAATTGACGCACCTCTGTTGGCGTCTTTGGTGCTTCCTAATTCCTGATTGCTTCAACTTTGGATGGGTCAACATGAATTCCTTCGTTGCTAACTACATGACCTAAAAATTATACTTCTCTAATCCAAAACTCACATTTGGAGAATTTAGCGTATAACTTTTCTTTTCTTAGTAGTTCCAAGATTATTTGCAGGTGTTGACCATGTTCTTCCTTGGTTCGTGAATATATCAATATATCATCGATACATACGATCACGAATTTATCCAGGTATGGTTTGCAAACACGATTCATGAGATCCATAAACACTGCTGGGGCATTGGTCAATCCAAAAGACATAACTAGGAACTCATAATGACCATAACGAGTTCAAAATGCTGTTTTTGGAATGTCGTCTTCTTGTACTCTGAGTTGATGGTATCCTGATCTGAGATCTATCTTTGAGTAGTAGCTGGATCCTTGCAGTTGATCGAATAGATCATCAATTCTCGGAAGCGGATAACGATTCTTGATCGTTATCTTGTTCAGCTCCCGATAATCAATACACATTCGAAAGGATCCATCCTTCTTCTTGACAAACAAGATTGGTGCTCCCCAAGGTGAAAAACTTGGTCGGATAAAGCCTTTGTTAAGAAGTTCTTGTAGTTGGCTAGACAATTCTTGCATTTCGGATGGAGCCAACCGATAAGGAGATTTCGCTAGTGGTGCTGCTCCTGGAATTAAATCGATTCGAAACTCGACTTGTCGGATGGGAGGTATTCCAGGTAGATCTTCAGGAAACACGTCAGGGAAATCACATACTTGAGGTATGTCCTTGATTTCTTTTGTCTTTCTCTTCCTATCTACAATGTGGGCTAAGAATGCGCTACATTTCTTATGTAGATATTTATGGGTCTTAGTACAAGAGATGACTTTGAGGTTCTTCCCAGATTTATCACCATAGATAATCAGGGCTTCACCGTTTAGTAAGGGTAGTCGTATGGCTTTCTCATGACATAGAATTTCAGCACTGTGTGAAGATAACCAATCCATGCCAATTATGACATCAAAACTACCGATAGGCATTGGCATGAGGTTGACGTGAAAAAGGTAGTTATTAAGAGTTAACAGACAGTTTTCTAGGATTTCATGTGTTCTCTCGGTTTGACCATTAGCGATTTCTACTTCATAGATTTCTTTTAATTTACTAGACTTATGACTTAACAATTTTCTAAACGTCGGAGTTATAAAACTTCGATCTGCTCCAGAGTCGAAGAGTATAGTAGCATATAATTTATCTATAAGAAACGTACCATATACGACCAAAGGGTCCTGGATAGCCTCTCTGCTTCCGATCACAAACGCCCTGCCACGTCCTATGCCTCCTTGACCCCTTAACTTTGGACATTCTTTCTTGATGTGTCCAACCTCCCCACACTCATAGCACTTTCTTCCTTCACCACGTCCTGTTCCAGTATTTGTTCCCTGATTCACTGTTGCAGGTGTTGCGCTCCTGCAGTAACTAGCAGTATGCCCCTTTTTCTTGCACGTCGTGCTGACAAAACAGTCACCTGGATGATGACGGTTGCACTGATTGCACGATGAAGATTTTGGTTGTGTGGGTACTGTTGTCGTGGCTGCATAATTGGTTGCCACTTCTTGTCTTTTCTCAGATGATTGTTTGGGATTCTTCCTATTAAACTTGTGCTTGATTGTTCCAGATTTGGGAGACTCAGCCTTTGAGACCAGTTCTGTTCCTTGGATCTCTGTGAAGGTTAGCTGATGAGCTATTCTCTTGGTGCTGTCATAAGTCGTAGGCTTTGATGCGATCACCATACCTTTAATTTGCGATGCTAAACCCCATATATATCGCTCAATTTTCTTATATTCAGGGGTTACAAGTGTTGGACACATTACTGCAAGATCATTAAATCTAGCGGTATAAGCTTTTATCTCTGAACCCTTCATGGTTAGGGTCCACAGTTCTTGTTCCAGTTTATGTATCTCCTCCCTAGGACAATACTCCTCCACTAGCATCATTTTTAGCTCCTCCCATTTCATGGAATTTGCAGTATCAATTCCCATTGTATTCACATGGTTGTTCCACCATGTGAGTGATGCATCAGCGAAAGTACATGCTGCAAATCGTACTTTACAATCATCTGGACAGAAGCTTATTTGAAAGACGGACTCTGTCTTTTCTATCCACCTCGTCAAATTAACTACCCCTTCATTTCCATGAAAGCTTTTTGGCTTGCAATTCATAAAATCTTTGTAGGTACACGTTATAGCGGTCCCTACATGGCCTTTATTTCTAACTCCATCTCTTATGACATTAGATAGAGCCGCAACAATTCTTTGAGCTATGAATTCTTCCAGTTGTCTTGTGCCTATTGGGGGGTTTGGTTCTGGTGGTTGTTGTGGTGCTGATGGTTGGTTAGGGTTTAGCCGATTACTCCTTCTAGGCATTTTGTTTTAGTTCCTATTATAATAAGAATTTTTATGAGTTTTGTTAATTATTTAATACACGAGTACTAAATACTTCAACTATTCTTCAAAGTGTAAAAATAATGGACAACACAATGATTACTGTAATATATGCTTCATATTATTACCAGCGGTTACATCAGTTTATTTAGGTTTATAAGAGAAAAGTTTCTATAAACATTGCAAAATTTGCAAGGTTTTCTACATCCTTGCTATAAACTTTCCTCTTTTCGCCTTAACTAGTATGATTTCTCTATTTACACAACCACTAGTATTAGCTTATCTATCAGAAACCTAAATGATGACCTAGCACGTCGGTGACATTAACCACTTGCTCCTCAAGTGCTTGAGTTCTCTGCTCAAGACTTCCTGTGCGTTCTTCATTTCTTGAGGTTTGATTGTAGAGTTCTAACTCTGCAATCCTTGCATCGTGAGTAATCATGTCGTTATAGGCGAAATTTATACGATGATGGACATCCATCACCGATTCCTGATCTCGCGTCCTTTATCCTTCTAGCCTTCGTACTCTTCCAGAAAGATGAGTAGCCCTTCCTTCTACAATTTCCATCTTATCTTCAATTTTCACACTTTTCTCAAACAATTGAGATAAACTGTTATCTTCAGAAGAATGTGGGAGATGTGGTCGAGATGATTGACCAGTCTCATACATCTTGGCAGCTCTTTCTTCCGCCACCCACCTATCAACGGTTTGTGCGATCCGTGCAGGTTCATCTTGAACTCTATGACTTCCTGAAGATGTCGCCTTCTGACTCTTCTTAATCTTTTGCCATATCGGTATGGATTTACGTGCCGCACGTTTCATTTTTACTCCTCCTGGAACTTTATGGTAAAGAGTGTTCAGTGGTGGTAAAGATGATGCCACCGACTCTGTCTCCTCCATGGATTCGCTTTCTTCCATTGGTTCACTCTCTTCCCATTCGTTGGAGGGTAAAGGTGCTCCATCGTCAGAAGGTATTGGATGAAAGGTGGTTGGATTTATAGGGTAGTAAGGATCGCCTACCATCATGGGGAATGAAACTTCCTCTTCTTCATTCGTATCCTCGATGATTATCCATTCTCGTGAATGTGCCATGTCGAATTCCTATACGTTTTGGATCACCAAGAGTTTTAGTCTATCAAATATTACTCCCAAATTAAATAGTTCATATGATCTAATCATAATAAAATGTAGTTGCGCACCTACACCTAATTGTGATAGGATATACGCACATATAAACTTTAGTTGGAATATTTGATCTAAATCCTTGAGATCAAAAACATTCCGGGTATTAAGGTGTATTCTCATCGCGGGTCTGAGTCTTTATATATGACGCTATATTCTTATTTATTGTATTCACGCTTTAACTATTGTTTGTTACTTCAGATCTATCTGATAAGGCTCCGGCCAGTCAGGACAGTCGAAAGGGCAGGATCATTTTAGCATATAGCCGTTCTGGAATCCAGCAACCCAAATCGACATGTCTATCCTTGTCACCGCTCCCGTAAGTAGTCCTTCACTAGAATAATTAATAGTACTTTTTATTGTAGGCTAAGGGATATACCTAAACCTAATAGAGTAAGCCCTAAACTATAGTCGTGCTTTCCTAAGAAAGTACTAGTTCACTATAGTTAATAGCTCTGATACCAATTTCTGTTACACCCCCAGCCATCGGCGGAAACACCGGGTAGTGTAACGTCATTCTTCGTATCACAGTTATATAACATACATTGAACAGTACTAAGAAAATACATACCTTTATTGATAATTGAAAGTTACATAACTGTTTTTCAAGAACCTATTACATAATATCTGACTATGGCATACTTCTTAATGAACAGAAAGGCAATAGTAAAACTTCTTTTGTTCGAAAACATACCCGCTTTTCAAGTTCCTGAAAACACATGCATTTTAAAATACGTCAACATAAAGTTGGTGAGTCCACAGGTTTTGACTCCATAAAATAATACATTTTTCCACGTTCAAAAGTATAGTTTTGAAAGTATCATTTTAACTCTCCAACATTTAGTAGGTATATTAGATATAATAGTTTACTTATCAATTAAGTGTTATACCTAAACATTCCTTAAACCTAAGGTATAAGTAGGGGGAAACTTATACTTAACATTAATACTTGTATACGACAAAGTATAATGCTTCTAATAATTTGCTACCATCAGCCTGTAACCGCGGCTGTGACATAATACCTCTGATAAATACACTCATGATTTACCATGAGAAACAAACACACTCATGATTTACCATGAGAACAACACCGTACGCTTCATCGACGCCGGAACAATAACAAGTAATAGGATAGTTCATCACTCGCTTTTGGTTGACTGTAGCTAACAGTCACAAGTGGGGTGGTCAACCCGTATACTAATTATACACGACTTCCTCGCTCACACGGGATTAACGGTTACAGTTCAGAGGATTTCCGCTAAGATCCCCAATCTTAGTTGATGAATACAATTACTCATGTAGACTTCGACGGCTTCCTATAGCTCTAACAACAAAAGCATTTTCATGTCTAAATCCCTAAGTTACTAAACTATGCTTTTAAACATTACTCCTAACTTCATAACATTTAGGCAGTATAACAGCTATATCTTGAAGTAAAACCAGGTTTTATCTTGACCTAAAACCAATAATAACAACATATAACGTTCCTAGTTTTATCTTGACATAAAACTATCAATAACAATATATAACATACTAAGTTTATCTTGACATAAAACTAACAATAACCACATATAACATACCAAGTTTTATCTTGACATAAAACCAATAATAGCAACATACTTTATAACTTAACATATAGAACTTCCGAATATAACTTCGGAACTATATCGCACACAACATATATATAGAATCCTAAGTACAACTCAAGATCTACATTAGTAAAATAACATGTCGACAGGTTGATAATAGTTGTATATATTCAAAATATTATATTTAGAACAACTATACCCGGCTAATATAACTATATACTATCATATAGACATAATAATAACGTATATATAATATTTAGCATGCGTTTTCCCCCGAAATATTAGAAAGTGGGGCCGTGAAACTCACTCTAGTAGCGTGATTTTATTTAATCTAAGCAGAAACGGTCAGCGTACAAGGTCGTCGGGGATCGGGATGCAAGATGGTCTCAGCAAAGGAGAGAGGAGAAGGAAGTTTAGGTGTAAGAATGGCTGAAGTCGGACCTGCTATTTATAGTAAGGATTTTGGACCCTCACGTCGTGAGTTTTATAAGGCTCACGTCATGAGTTTTTGATCTTATCCCCGTAGACTTGCCATTTGCGTCCCTAGCTTCGGAAGGTGGCCATATGACTCCTCACGTCGTGAGATATCCTTGCTCACATCGTGAGTTTGGATCTTATCCCCTCGCAGCCTCGTCACACACCTTCTAGATTCCGAGATGTGGATAAAAGACTCCTCACGTCGTGAGTTCTGTGCTCACGTCGTGAGCTCAGTCAGATTAGGGTTTCTGACAGCTGAATCTTCGGAAGGTCGTAACTTTCACATACGAACTCCGTTTTTGACGTTCTTTATATGCACGCGTAGGTATTTACAAGTAGTACAACTCTCTTTTAGACTCCAATAGCTAATTCTAAGTCTATTTTAAATTCCTCTTATTATAGAGATTTATAGTGTTCGGTTTATCATAACTTCTTCATGTGAAGTCAGATTCAGACATTCTCTATATTTTTGGAATTGTATGGACGTATACTTTGAGTTGTATCATAAAGAAAGTTCATATTTGTATTAGAATTTATCATGAACTACATAGCACTCTTATCACATTACTAGTTTAACAAAATCACATTACATGATTGGCATAATCACATGTGATTGTCTATTGACCTATTTTGACTAGTGTTACAAATAGATCAACTGTTACATACTTACATGTTGTCATAGCACTGAAGTCTTGCTTATTAGTTTATCTGGTATATTTATCATGTACTTGTTTGAACTAAAAGACAATATGTTCAAAAAGAAAGAAATCATATTTGCATAGTTGGAATTTGAAATCTCATATTCATAAATCTTATTTTCATATGTTGCTTCTGCAGTCCAAATCATTATCCCTTCCAGAAGTAGTTGCTGCCATTTCAGTCTTGCTTGGTTTTGCACCTCCTTCTACATTGTCCTCTGCAAGCTCAGAAAAGGCAATCTTACTAAACTTTTTTAAATTTCTTGTTTCAGTGCATGATTTTTTTTGTTAAATCTGATATAATTCCATATTGATCTTCCAGTTGAATTATTTGAGTTTTAATGGACTTTATTATCTTCAATGGCACTAGCCTCATACTTTTATTTATTTACTTTACAAGGTACGAGAAAGATTATATATTTACATGTGAATTATATGTGATTCACATGTAAATCACATGTGATTCACATGCAAATCATATGTGATTCACATGTGAATCACATTTGATTCACATGTGATTCACATGTAAATCACATGTGATTCATATGTAAATCACATATGATTCAAATGTAAATCACATGTGAATCACATATGATCAATATGTGAATCGCATGTGAATTATATGTGATTTATATATGATGTCATATGTAAATGTGATTCATATGTGAATCGCATGTGATTCATATGTTAATCACATAAAAATCACATATGTATTTTTGTGAGTGTTTTCACATTAATCATTTTTTTTTTAATTTTCTTGTAGATTTGGAAGAAATTGTGATGAATATTGAAGAGGTGAAAAATGATAAATTGAATAAAATAAGAAAATATTGACACGAAGACATGAAAACGCTTTGAAATTTGTAGCATTTTTTATTTTTTATATTTTATTTTGTATCGAATAAAATACTTGTACTATTATGTTTATAGATTAATTAATAAAAATGAGATTTCTTGTGATTTACTTACGAATATTATAGTATAAGAAATATACATATATGCATTTGAAAAATATGCATATATGCACCTAAAAATTTTCTTTTTTAAAAAAAAGTGCAGTTTTTTTTTAAATTGCAGTTTTTTTTTAAATACAATTTTTTTTAAATACAATTTTTTTTTGAAAAAAATGTAACTTCCTTTAAAAAAAATTGCAGTTAAAATTCCAGTTTTTTTTTGAAAAAAAATGCAGTTTTCTTTAAAAAAAAATGTAGTTTTTTAAAAAAAAAATTCAATTTTTTTTCAAAAATTTTTGTTTTCTATAAAAAAAAATAAAAAATCTCCATTTTTACTTAAAAAAAACGAAAAAAATATTATTATTAAAAATATATGAAAATTTGATTTATGATGTAAATTTTTAGACATTTATATTAATAAATTAAATAACACAAAAAAATTAAACATTAAATGAGATTGGTAAGATGACGATCATGTCCTTAATCAATTACTTTTGATCCAACGCTCCAGTTTTAGTTCTCGGGTTTTCGGAAAACTATGAGTTCTCAACCGATCTCACTCATATATATATATATATATATATATATATATATATATATATATATATATATATATATATATATATATATACACTAATGCTATGAAAACACAAGTCTACTCTTATGATAATTTATATAAAACAATGACTAAAACTAAGTTTTTTTAATGAGTGGTCCAACTTTTGACAGCCGTCAAAAATATCATCATTTCCTATTCATTTTTATAAATTCTTTGTCTAAATATGTATTTATATTTAAAGAAAACTAGGATTTTGACCGTCCGCGCAATGCTGCGGAAGCTCCAGTATGTTCAAAAACGCAGATCGACACCATACATACCATGGAGACGATTAAACCATATAAACTGGAGCATAAAAATATCAAAATAAAATGTGGATACAAATAATTATGTACGGAGGAGACGGACGAAAATAAGACTTGAAATTGTATCTTAAAGAAATTGATAAAAAAAAGATTTTTAAAAAAATATGTAAGGGGTAGAAGTGTAACTTTAAAATATAATAGGGGATCAAATCGTAATGTATAAAATATCAATAATTTAACTTTAAAATTATCAGGGGTAAAAACTGTTAAATAAAAGTTAAATGAGGGGAAAAGATTATAAATATGAAAATCTTCTATGACCAGAACCTAAATGATTATTTCCAAAAACTATTGTTTTACATTTAATAATGCATGCTTGACAATATATAACATGATTTGGGTTTAGTAAACTTGAATTTAGAAATAGAAAAAAAATATATAAATCGTGGGAACATCATAGAAAAAGAAAAGGAGATGACAGCACAATCGACGGATAGGAATAGAAGTTGAGATGAATAGTGATTTGCCTCACAAACGGATTTTGGTAATTAATATGTACTAGGGTTTAGACCGTCCGCGCGTTGTTGCGGAAGCTCCGGTATTTTAAAAAACACAGTTTGACACCATATATATCATAGAGACGATTAAATCATATAAAGTGGAGCACAAAAATATCAAAATAAAATATGGATACAAACAATTGACTTGAAAGTGTATCTTTAAGAAATTAATAAAAAAAGAATTATTAAAAAAATTATATAAGGGGCCAAAATATAACTTTAAAATATAATAAGGGACCAAATTGTAATGTATAAAATACTAATAATTTAACTTTAAATTTATAAGGGTTGAAAATTGTTAAATAAAAATTAATTAAGGAGAAAAAATATAAATATATATAAAATTTAAAATTATAAGGATAGAAATTGTTACATCAAAAATAGTTTAGGGATACAAAATATAAAAACAAATAAAAGTAAAAGAAAGAAAATGAAAAAAGAATTGAAAGTAGGAATACTTACTTTATTTTTGCTTACGTGGAATGAATAGTAAACCTCCTTACAAACCAATTTTGGTAATTAATATATATATATATATATATATATATATATATATATATATATAATACATCAAAATTAGTTTAGGGATACAAAATATAAAAACAAATAAAAGTAAATGAAGGAAAATGAAAAAAGAATTGAAAGTAGGAAGACTTACTTTATTTTTGCTTACGTGGAATGAATAGTAAACCTCCTCACAAACCAATTTTGGTAATTAATATATATATATATATAATTAATATATATATATATATATATATATATGTATAATTATATATATATATATATATATATATATATATATATAATATCAAAATTAGTTTAGGGATACAAAATATAAAAACAAATAAAAGTAAAAGAAGGAAAATGAAAAAAGAATTGAAAGTAGGAAGACTTACTTTATTTTTGCTTACGTGGAATGAATAGTAAACCTCCTCACAAACCAATTTTGGTAATTAATATATATATATATATATATATATATATATATATATATATATATATATATAATTAATATATATATATATATATATATATATATATATATATATATATATATATATATATATATAATATCAAAATTAGTTTAGGGATACAAAATATAAAAACAAATAAAAGTAAAAGAAGGAAAATGAAAAAAGAATTGAAAGTAGGAAGACTTACTTTATTTTTGCTTACGTGGAATGAATAGTAAACCTCCTCACAAACCAATTTTGGTAATTAATATATATATAATTAATATATATATATATATATATATATATATATAATACATCAAAATTAGTTTAGGGATACAAAATATAAAAACAAATAAAAATAAAGGAAGGAAAATGAAAAAAGAATTGAAAGTAGAAAAACTTACTTTATTTTTGCTTACGTGGAATGAATAGTAAACCTCCTCACAAACCAATTTTGGTAATTAATATATATATATAATATAACAAAAGTAAGAAAATAAAGTTTCTACGAAAAATTATGTATGGAGAAGGCCGACGAAAATAATAGTGAAAAATATATCTTAAGGAAATTAATAAAAAAGAAGACAAAAAATAATGTAAGTGACTAAAACCATAACTTTAGTAAAAATATAAATATAGTAAGGAACCTAAGTAGTAACTTATTAAATACTAATAGTTTTATTTTATAATTACCAATGATAAAAAGTGTTCAATTAAAATTACTTCAGGGAAAGAAAGGTAAATATAAAAATTTGCTATTGTTAGAAACAAAATCTTTATTTTCAAAAGAAGACTTATTTTAGAACTTGTACCGTATTATTTCTATATAATAACTTAATCTGAATATAGTTATTTGTGCTTTGGAAATAGTCAAAACCAAATGAATAGTGATACCCCTCACAAACCAATTTTTGTAATTAATATATATATAATATAATAACTATAAAATTTTATTTTTGGAAAAGTAATTACTAAGTTTGGAACGGAGAATTTTAAACTTAGAAAAAATATTTTTTCCGATAAAAAAAATATATTTCGGATTGAAATTGCATAGTTCGGAAAATAAACTCAAAAATTTCAAGAACAAATCTGAAATCTGATGAAAAGTTCGGAATTTCGAGAAAAAAAAAATATTTTTCAATAAAATTTTAAAAAAAAATTAAACAAACATAATAATAGTAATAAATAGGAAATATACACAATTATATGACTTAAAATCAAAAACATTTGGTTGAAATTTTGTAATATTAAACTTTCCGAAATGAATATTTTAGATATAAGGCTAAAAGGAGTGGTTTGGCACCACCCCTCGACGTGTCGTACTTAGCTCGGCTCACACCGGACCAAAGTCTCGACATGCCGAGAAAAATCTCTCTCTCTCTCTCTCTCTCTCTCTCCTTGGTGGAGCTAAGGTGGATTATCGCACCACTCCCCTCAGCATAAGTAGATAAACTTCAATAAAAAAATGCACAAAAAAAACTCCAAAATTTTGAAGAACAATCTAGAATGGGGCTGGAACGGGGCAGTTGAGAGAAAGGGTACATTTTTCAAAAAACTGAAAGAAAGTTGTTAATTTCGTTTAGAAAAACTCATTTTTATTGGTTAGTTTACTTAATTTCCCAAAGGGCCAAATATATATTCTTTTAATTACTTTTCTCTACCAAGGAGTGGTACATAATCAAACATCGAAATTTCTAGACAAAGACATAACTGTCGTATAAAATGCAGAAACTCCAACGATATGAAAAAGATCGAACGTAATCACCTAATGTGTCAAAGAAAGTTTATTAACAGAACTAGACAATTGTACCAATCATAACGGTTAGCAAAAGTACATCCAAAAACATGTCTGCGACAACTTTTAATGATGGTGTTAAAACCGTCAACACGTAGCAAAAACATACAAAACTAACAAAGATTTGAGCTTTTGTTGTGTTTGACGAAATAAATAAACAATCAAAATCAAGAAAGTAACTCAATTGACAATTCTATAAGTATGCACATGCAGATGTTGCATTTAACTTGTATTTATGTTTAAAAGAATATTTTTTTGTTATCAAGGCTATCGAAATTTAGGCAAAGACAAAGTTTTTGTGTGGTTTAATTTGCTGGGTTGGTTGGGTCATTTTTATTCAATTTTGATACATTAAAGGAAAAGGATCTGACGATATTGGATTGTATTTCACATTCTAGACTTTCATGCAACAAATGTGAAAGGATCTTGGCTCTTTAACGTGCATCCAATAATAAGAGTTACGAAAACTGCAATAAAGTCCCTACATATTGTTCTTATAATCGATTTAGTCTCATCATCTTTTTTTATTCAATTAAGTCTCAAATACTAGTAATCGTATTCAATTTAACCTTTTGACCCGGTCAACAGGTCATCCAACTTTCAAAAATTACATTTTTGGCCCAGATTTCAAAATTTATTAAATATTTGGTCCAGATTTTACACTTTTGACCCAGATTTTAAATTTTGTTACAAATTTGGTCCAAACTTTACCCTTTTTGCCCAAATTTTAGAATTTTGTTATGAATTCATCCTAACTTTAGTTTTTTTAGAACTTTTTTTCTCAAAAAATTGTTTCTAATATGTTTTTTCTTTATAAAATCATATTTATACAAAAAAAAACGTATTTTCATATAAAAATCTTATATTTTCTATATAAAAACTTATTTTAAAAAGTTTTTATATATGAAATATCTAGTTATAAAAATATATATGTATTAAGTATATAAATATATACAAATCCATTTTTATAAAAAAATGTATACAAAAACGTATTTTACAAAAAAAAAATGTATACAAACACCTATCACATTTTTTTTATATAAAATCGTATTTGTTTATATTTTTTTTATAAAAACGTGTTTGAATAATTTTTTATATAATACGTGTTTGTATACATTTTATCAAATCGTGTTTGTATACATTTTATAAAAACGTATTTGAATAATTTTTATATAACATGTGTTTGTATATATTTTATAAAATCGTGTTTGTATATATTTTATAAAATATATACAAACACGTATTATATAAAAAAATTATTCAAATACGTTTTTATAAAAAAAATTTAAATAGACACGATTTTATAAAAAAAATATAGATAAAATAGGTGTTTATATACATTTTTTTTTGTAAAATAATTTTTTTTATACATTTTTTTTATAAAAACGGATTTGTATATATTTAAATACTTAATAAATACTTATTTTTATAACTAGATATTTCATATACAAAAAAGTTTTTAAAAAAAGTTTTTATATAGAAAATATAAGATTTTTAAGTGAAAATATGTTTTTTTTGTATAAATATGATTTTATAAAGAAAAAACATATTATAAACAATTCTTTGAGAAAAAAAGTTGTAAAAAAACTAAAGTTAGGATGAATTCATAATAAAGTTCTAAAATTTGGGCAAAAAGGGTAAATTTTGGACCAAATTTGTAACAAAATTTAAAATCTGGGCCAAAACTGTAAATTTTGGACCAAATTTGTAATAAATTTTAAAATCTGGGCCAAAAATATAATTTTTGAAAGTTGGATGACCTGTTGACTGGGTATTTAGGACTTAATGTAATTTTTGAAAGTTGGATGACCTGTTGAATACGATTACCGGTATTTAGGACTTAATTGAATAAAAAATATATATAATGACTAAATCGATTATGAGGCCAATATGTAGGGACTTTATTGCAGTTTTCCCATAGAGTTATAGGAACCATGTGACAAATTAACGAAATAAAAATAATTCTTCGATATTAAATATTTTAAATTAATAGTCATCAAACATTGACGTCTAAGATATAACGATATAACATTTAAATATATTTATGTTAGGAGGAAATGGAATGATAATGTTGAAGGAGTTTGTTCTTATGGAGAACATGACCTCAAATAGGGTAGTTTGGAAGCGAAATATTAGGGTTGATAGATAGTTTCGCCACCAAACATATCTTGGTTTCTTGATCTTTACTTTTGATAGCAATTTCATGTTCTTAGGTTAGTTTCTGATTGTTCATGTATCATTTCACTATTCTTTATCACTTTACTTCCCTTGAGTGTAGGTTCTCAGATCCGTATATTGTTTTGAGAAGTACTCATGTTTATGTCTTACTACATAATATATATTGTCACTTACTTTTCCTTTGTTTGCCCAACTTTAATTTACATACCGTTGTGTGCATGCCGGAGAAGTCATCTTAGTGACGCAATCGATCTTCAATCCATAGAGACATTGATTGTCGACTTCTACTTCCCCTACCCCATTTTAATGGGATTCTTGGTGCTTGTTGTTGTTGTTGCTGCTTTTGTATGATACTTCAAAATAAAATTATACTTTTGACGGTGTTGAGAATTATATAGAGAAAATAAGAATTTTACTCTACTTAGATAAAATATAGGCTATGTTGCATTGTATATTTGAATTATAAAAGTCATTACTTTGCCTCTTGATCTAATAAGATAATCATAAGTACGTACGGGGTAGGTTACCCAACATCAAAACCGATTAATTACCTCCAATCTATTTCATATTACTTTAAGAACCCCAGTTACCTAATTCATAACTTAATGGTATACTATATTCTTAACAAGATTCTTGATTGTTTACCACTGAAAATATGAAAAGTTCTATATCGCAAAGTTATAGATGGCCTGGTGTCTCTAAAATTCTCCATCTGAATTATCCCACTAACGAACTCTGATATCTTATAAGCGACATGTGTGCAATGCATCGACTGATCGACATGTGTGCAATGCATTATTGTTCGTCTTTTAAACCCACTTATTCCGGTGTAAGCATTAGTAATCGCATGCCTTTGTAATTGTAGTTGATACTTGGTCGAGTTGACTCAAACAAAGCCAACCCAGTTCTTATAATATTAATTAGTTCCTCTAATCTAACCCTATTTTTGCTTTAAAAGACCCGACTCATATTCGTTCAATCGACTCAACTCGGTCTTGTGCTAGAATAAATGGTCTACGTACTCTATCTAGAAGATGCAACTCTTTCTCCACACTTCCAGTCTGCCACGACTGGATCATTGATGTATACCTATGAATTATGATGAGGGCTTGGGGCCAAATAGTATCAGCTCATCCCACGTTTCACGCCTGACAATAATTTGTGGAGATACTTTATATTTGAGTGTAAAAACAAAATATAATCATTATATCTTGTATGTTTTCTATAAAGCATTGTAATTATAGATATTAAACGAATAGCTTTATAAAACTTGCAAATATCTGGTTGTTCCGTTGATATTTTTGAAAACCTCTTGTAAAATTAATTCGAATATTAAAGTTTCACACACACCCAAGTCGATATAGTTGAGATTTTTTTTTTTTTTTACATCAACACGAATACAATTTGTTTGATCAACCCATCAAAAATCATTGATATTTAGTTAATATATTGAAAAAAAACTATGATATCTCATGTATAGGGGCCAAGTAGAAAAAGAAATAAAAATTGAGTCAAAACAAAATCATCAGAGACGACTAAGCGACATGTGATTTTTCTGGAATAATCATCGCATTGGGCCTCTTACTACCATAGATTGAAGACCTCTATGAATCAGAATTTTCAACAGTAATAAAAAAAATGATTCATTATAAATCGATTCTGATTTTTTCACGCAGCATTCTGAAATAATCATCCGCTCGTATAGTTTCGGTGGGGGCTTTTCTGTAGGAGCAAAATATGAGTTATAGATTGAGGAGTTGGATCATGAAACTTTCGAGGCGATGTAAACTTTGGAGATATCTATAACTGTTGTGATTGTGTAAAATTTTATGGTGCTTGGAAGTGTTGGGATTGGTATTCATACTTGAAACATGGATTTGGCCTTCGAGTGAACTTTTTTACTTATTAAGGCCATCATCTGCTAATACTTGGCTTCACTATCATCTTCGGAAATTGTGGACCTAGTAGTTATAAAGCTATGTGTGGAATGGCTTTCGACGGTATTATCAAGAGTGTAGCTTTGCATATGTGGGTTGGAAGTTGTCGATATAAGAGTAAAAGATCCACCAAACTTGTGTAGATTTTGTAGTATGTTGGATTCATGAGTCTATATCTCTATTTAGATATAAAAAATAGGGTAACTTTTTTAATTCTTGGCTTGTTTGATTCTAGGCTTGTTTGATTTTTCTGAAATGGTTCTCGACATATCTTTAGCTGGCAAAAAAAAAAGATTGAAATCATATGTATTATAGTGTGCTTGTCGTGATCTCAGGTTTCCGGTTAGCTGAATTCCCTCTAAGATCTGGAAGAACCAGTTAACATTAGTAAGGTAAGAAGTTCAAAGCTTACTAATTGAATCGGAGGATCATAACGAGTATTATCATGCCTATTCAGAAAATTGAAATACATGCTCAGGAGTACATCGAAGTGTTTTGTAAAGCTTTTTGTGGTCGACATAATGTTATTCCATTATGTGATAAGAATAATGTATAATTGTTTTGTTGCATAAATCAACAGCGACGTGTTTCAATGTATTATTAAATTGTTCTCGTTATCAATTGCCAAAGTTAGCTAGCTATTGTATTTAACTTGTGTGTTAACCCATTGGCTATATAAATTTTTTTTTAAAAAATGTTTATAGTTTTGCTATTGTCAATAACAAGAACGCGATAACATATAGTAATAATTTTCATAAGTATGATTTTAAAAATGATTTATTTATTTTTTCACCTTCATTTTGGTTTGTATTGAATACCAAGTTTGTATTCTATTATTTACATTTTGAAAACATAAATAGAGTTTGTTTATTACAAATTTAAATAGGTGTAAAGAGAGTGGCTAAACCTTGGTCCACAACAACTTGTATCTTATCATACGCCATCAATGATTTTAAGTTACATTTATAAGTTCCTTTCCCTCTCGCCAACACTTCCCCATCCGAATCTATAATCCCTTCTTTCATCGAGTCATCCGTTCTCGGCCCAGGCTCCAATATCACCGCTTTCACCTGAAACATATCAAGGACAAAACATGACATGACAGCCTTATACTGTGTTTGACATGTGCTGACAACAAAAAATGCAATCGTGTAGATTCCTTTTTTTATCTCTATATGCAAAAGACGTAAATGCCCTCCTTGTCCTTGTCATTTAAAATAGCCCTAGAAAGTTTGTCCTGTCCTCTCTAGATATGTGTAACAAACATAGATGAAAGATGCATTGCACTCGCCTTGATGTACACAACATAGGGTGATTCCACGTGGCCCCCGTTGTTCAATTCGGACATTAAGGACAACAAGGCCAACTTTGGGCATTGCCTCACTATAATCAAGTCCAAATAGCCATCTTCAAACTGAAAAGACCAAAATAACCTCCATTATAATAAGTATTGAAACAAAGAATATGCTAATACATAAAATAGATAGAGGGAAATCAACCTTGGCATCAGGGGCAGCCATAGTGTTTTCAGCACCCCAAGGAACATTATGAAGCCAAACAGAAACAAACGGGCCTTCAATCTTTCTCCAATTTAAATTCTTTAAATCAATATTAGGACCTTGGTAACCATGCTGACGTGGCACAATAAGAGGTTCCATAGAATCAACACACGAATCATTCGACTCTCCCACATCTTCAAACCCGGGTCCAGGTACAAAACATATACTCCCATTATATTTTCGCAGCCTTAGAATTCGTTTAAGAGCCTGAATTTTATTTTAAAATAATAATAACCCAATTAACATACAAATTGATGGTATTTCATAATAATTTTAGAGAGAAAAGGTTTGGAATTACATAGAAATCTATCCGAGCACTTCCCATCCACCGATATTTCTCGGACTCGATGTCGATATCTGATACAAGTCCTTGAAGAAAACAAACCCAAACCCAAACCCAATTCCATAAGTCAAAAGAATCACAATCTGAATATTTATTTATTAAAATTTAGTTTTGAGTTCAGTGTATTTATTGTATACCCCATGCAAGCATTAAGACGCTAAAAAAGGCAGTCTCTCCTTGCCAGATTGTAGCTACATCTAAAGACCGTTTATGCCCTGACAAAAAAAAATATATATATATATGATGCTGTTTCTTTTTCACTTAATGTGGAGAAATCTTAATATGAGTAATTATTTTTTGACTGAAAATGCAGAAAGAATGACTTAATAGAAAAACTTAGCGAAGTAAAAGTAAAGTAAGTATATACCTCTAACTACAGCAAGAGTAGCATGAGCTGGAGTACATGGCTGATTGACTGAATCTAAAAGGGATTTTATCATGCCATTCCCAGTACCTTTTTCATAAACATTTGTTTGTGTAAGTTTTTAAAAAAATAAAATAAAATAAAAATATTGTATTTGTAAATTGTAATGAAGAAAGGTACCTGCAGGTATGACTCCAAGAGGCATCTTGAGTGCAACTGCCCAGTCTTTTCTTTCAAGCAATCCATTCACAACCTACTACAATTTACAATTTCCAGCCCATATGCCATCAGAAACCGTGGGACTTATTTGCTTTAAAAAAGTTGTAGGGACTGATTTGCCAAAAAGTAGAAAGTACATGGGTTTTATTGCAATTTCCCCAATAGTAGATACTAGATAATTAGATATACATCTACAAGTCTTCTATCCCAAACTAGATGGGGTACAGCAAGCCAAACATTATAACTTTTTCAAGTGACATTAATAAATTGCTTCAAAAGATTTGCATGATGTTTTCTGGCCTACATTTCATATAGCAAAAAGGTGAAATTCATATATCAAAAAGAGGTAACAAACCAACCTCAACCAATATGCCATCCCCGCTAACACATATTATACCATCATACTTTGTAAGATCCAACGAACAAGAAACTTCCTTCGCGTGAAGTTGATATCTTGTTTCTGAAATTAAGATTAAAGGCAATAAGCAACATTATGATACAGAAACGAAATTGGCAGAAGTTGAAACAACCTTGCAATGTGTATTCGATGTTAGCATCTTCAAGTATTGGTTTTATATCATTAGTAAACATCTTGGAAGCAGATTTCCTCCCACCAAACGGATTAACGAATATGAAGAGCTTTTTTGGTCGACCTGTTACAACAGCCTCTAAGTTATGCAGAATAGAAATATTTTGCTTACATGGGACAAAGTACAAGTCAATTCGTAGTGAATCAACGCCATGTTGAAGCTTTTATGTGTAATTTAGCTACATGTTCATATTGATGACATTGGAGAATAGCCTAATGAGTTGAACAGAAAATCACATGTATTACCTAACGAATCGATGTACCCTTGAATCTTCTCGCATAAATTCCGTAACGAATCCTCCGTCACCGCCTCAAATACGAAGCTCTTCCTCGTCAAACATCCTTCGGCACTACTTCCGAAGCAAAATCGATCAGCGCCAGTTTGAACAAGTGCCCTAATTGTGATCAGGCGTCCGACTTTTGAGAATCCAAGAACTTCCTTCTCTACAGACAAGCACCGGCGAATTAAACCTCCATCCAACCACTGGAGTATCCCGTCGACAGAAAGCGTGAGTGATGATTTGCCGCCGTTGACGAATACTTCATCGGAAACGGAGAGTAAATGTTGTTGTTCCATCGTCGATCAGAGTTTGGTGGCGGCGAAGGGAATGAGGGTAGCGTGCGGGAGTTGGCAACGAAGGCTTGGGACGCATATGATTTATCGGAGGAGGATCGGGAGTCAACATCTTTAGAAAACTTCTAGACTACTATTGTGTTGGTTCTTTATTCAAAACCTTCTAAAATTAGCCAATCACTTTTTCCAAAAGACACAGGATTACCCCTCAGAGTTCTAAATTCTGTAGCTACAAGTCCTCATACGATTTGGTCATCAAATTGCGAACTTAATTTCATATAAGTCGTCTCTTCACCTAGTTACCGCGTATAGTATTCACCTTTTACCATTTATTTTTTCAATTGTCACCTTAGTTTTCACTCACATTTTGGCTCACCAAAATACATCAAATCGTCATCTTTCATTATTTTTTCTTAAAAAAAAAAAATTTATGTTTATTTAATTCAGAATATTTCTTTTATCGCAGAATTTGTTCCCAAAACATTATTTTGAATATGAGATATTATCAATGTCAAAGCATTTCGAAGAAATAGTTTTCATTAATATATAAAAAACTTGGGATGTTGTAACTGATACAAACATGAGCATAAACTTGTCTTAACAGACCTTACAACATCTTTTTATACTAATGGCCTACATCTCCTCGAATCTCTCATCATATCCAAACATCACTATATATGTACTTTCGTACCGCTACCTGTGATACAAAGAAACTGAGTGAGTTGAGTTTGAGAGCCTGGTGAGCACATAGGGTTTTCAAACCACAATATTATAATTAATTGTCTTAATTGTATAATTCACATCAAACAAATAACCTGATTATTCATTCTTATTATTCTCACTCCCTGATCCTAAGATGATGATCTTGTGGGACCTATCTTAAAAGATCACTGAGTAGACAATACCGCTTTGGGGATTCCTTAGCAATATAAGTCAATAAAGCAACCGAGGGGTAAATAGATTACCCTGCATGAATATATAGTTCATCAACACCTACATGTCATAGACCTGCCCGTGTGTGGTTCATTTATCACATACATGTCGAAGACCTGCCCGTGTGTGGTTCATTTATCACCTACAGGTCGAAGACCTGTCCGTGTATGGTCCATTTAACATCCACCGGTCGAAGACCTGTCCATGTAGGATTGATTGACACCTACAGGTTCTGCTCGTGTATGACTTATAAACACCTACAGGTTGCAAGCATGTCCATGTTTCACCAAACTTGTCTAGAATAGTATGTGGTCGTCCTATATATTCTACTAGATGACTACATTGCAACATCACCAGTAAAGTCATAGCCTCTCCTCATTATTTTTCATCACTCATCACCCATCACTACCCAATATATTACTAATGGTGTACTCGGACCGGTCAATCAATTAAGCCCATTACCGACCTACATCCACTAGGTCGGCCTGGAAAGCTTACCAATCACGAGCATAATCCATCATAAGTCGATCTAAACCCGACCAACCACATCCCAACTCATACGGTGGCAAAAGACAGCCGATCAAAATTAGACTCATAGGATAATACCAAAGCACAACAAATAAAAGCAACATATCCCTGGATTAACGCAAAGGCAATATCATAAGCAATAAAATAAGAAACCGGTACACATAAGGCAACTTCCTTTTGTCCATGTAATAAAGAAAGACCGGGTAAAACCTTATACCTTAAGATATAAGGAAGCCTATAATTACCTTTAGAAACATGGCACTGAGGTAAGAAAAAAAGAGAACGAGAACAATCAGCAATTCCTAGCAATTTACTTATCCGGCATCTAACTTAGGCATCGAAGAGCAATATCGGGGTCCATCCCTCAGTGTTGCTTCCTAGCCTAGTGTTTTCTATTCCTTGTAGCGTGATATCTCGAGTGCTCTCTGGACAAATCCTTACGGAGGCCGCTAACAACGCACCCAGATGTCTACGTAGCAACATTGGTGCCATCAGTGGGTAAGAACTATCAGATTATTGACATTGAGACAAGCGATACCATCGCCCAATATAAAAGAAACTACATAGGCAACATAACCTCAAATAGACTAACGAAAAAGCTAGCCTTACCGTGTAACGACCCAATTTTCAAGTCCAAAAATTTCTTTTTAATTAACTGACTCATAAAAACATTCATAAGAAAATACTGTGAAAACACATCATCTCATAAAACAATGCATTATGTCTGAAAACCCAAGTCATAAAATAATAACATATCAGAGTACAATCCCAGAAAACTCCATGCGGAAATCATGTGTGTGTGATGCGCTGCTACACTGTCGGCTCCTTCCCCTTAGACGAAGAGGTACCTGAAACCAAAACTAAAACTGTAAGCACAAAGCTTAGTGAGTTCCCCCATCATATCACATACCATACAATCACATAGCATACATACTGCCAGGCAATTCTGGGGTGCCCGACCTACCCGTGTCAAGCCATTCTGGGGTGCTGACTTACCCGTGTCAAGCCATTCTAGGGTGTTGACCTACCCGTGTCAAGCCATTCCGGGGTGCTGACCTACCCTTCGGTCCTAACAACCGAACTCTGGGGACTATCTCACCCCATACTACTACTATCACACATATCATAACATAATCATACTGTCAGGCATATCTGGGGTGCCCGACCTACCCTTCGGTCCCTACGACCGAGATGCGAGGACTATTTCACCTCCTACTACTACCACATAATATCATAGCATAAACATACCGTCAGGCATATCTGGGGTGCCCGACCTACCCTTCGGTCCCTACGACCGAGATGCGAGGACTATTTCACCTCCTACTACTACTATCACATATAACATATCATGCCAGCATATAAACATATCATAACATACTGTCGGACATATATGGGGTGTCCGACCTACCCATCGGTCCTAACAACCGAACTTGGGGACTATTTCCCCCTACTACCACTATCACATATAACATATCATGCCAACATATAACATATCATGTAGTAGCGAACCTAGATGAATATCACAAAGACAATCATCTAACATACAACTCCTACTGGTGGGCCGGCATTGTGGCCGTAGACCCACCGTTACTGGAAGGTAACTCACCTCGAACGAGTAGCTGCTGATAATCTGTGCGGGAAATCTCTGTCTGTTGCTGCTCCGGAAATCCTCCGGCTATAATCCCCACAAAACACTTAATCAGAGTCTGAAATCTATTCTTAGGGTAAAATGACCATTTTAACCCTGACCAAGTCCAAGTCAAAGTCAAAGTCAACTTCCAGTTGACCCGACTCGCCGAGTTGGGCCGCCAACTCGTCGAGTCCTTATCTCTTCAACTGTCCTCATCCACGACTCTACTCGTCGAGTTTAGCAACGACTCGACGAGTTCCTCTTCGATATGAACATCGAATGAACCTTCATCCGACTCGCCGAGTTGTATGAACAACTCGTCGAGTTCACCTTCATCTGATGAACAAGTTCTGACCTTGACTCGCCGAGTTGTATGAACAACTCGTCGAGTTCATCTTCAACCATAAGGAGATTGCCTTGGACTCGCCGAGTCTGTTCTAGCACTCGTCGAGTCCCATGAACTCCAGGTCTAAGGCTAAGTCCAATACATTGGGTCACTCCTTCGGACCTTCTACAACCTTTCTAACACCCAACTGAGTTCTTTTGACCCTCAACAGACATGGGACTTTATGTCTTGGACTCGTCGAGTCCCAAGAACGGACTTGCCGAGTCGATAACGTCCACACCCTAAATCCTCGATTTCTGATGTATAACCTTTGACCAAAAGATAGATCCAAGCCCCTAAGCTCGATCTAGCACGTAAAGTTTCGAACTTTACGTGCATGCATGGGACTTTTGAGCCTAAAAGGCTCTAAAATGGCTCTTATGTTGCATGGGGTCTTCCTTGAGTTCAAAAGCAACCCAAATCTGCCTTGTGACCCCTCCCAAGACTTAGATCCGAAGTCTTGACCCCCAACCATGTTTGCAATCATGGTTGGCTACCTCATATGGCTTAAAAAGCCCTAAATCTTCCCCAAAAAGGGATCTAACAAACAAGCAAGCAAGGTACAGACTTTATACCTTTCAAAGACTGCAAATGATGAACCAAACTCGAATCCTTCAGTCTCCTCTTGATCCTTCTATGCTCTTCCTCCTTCCTTGAGGTCAAAACCCACAAAAATCACTCAAAAGCCTTAGATCTTGCACCAAAACACTTAGGGTTTGATATGGAGGGTTTCTGGGAGCATAAAGGGGCGATGGGAGGCTGTATAAGGTTGTTTAAATAGGGTGCAAACCCTCAGATTAGGGTTTTGTCCAGTCAGAGCCTACTCGTCGAGTCCGGGACCCAACTCGACGAGTCCATCACTTAAATCACGCGTCTCATCCCGCTTCTACTCGGCGAGTTGGGCCTTCAACTCGCCGAGTCCCAGGCTAAAAATGCAAAATTACTTAATTGAAATACATACCAGGAACCAGGTGCTACATACTGTGTCCTAAAGATGGTCGAACAATGTGCTTACACAACATGTTTGACATACAATAAAAAAATCCATTCATCCCCGAAGATATGAACCAATACTAATACATGTCTACATCTACGACATAGGTATTCATCGAATATACTACGATAGTTGAATCTCAACCGAGATAATGTATGATGATTTCTTCTCAAGGTTACCAGAAACAATGAGGAAGAAACTCAAACAACCAGAGGGGCATTTAACCAGTTTTGCATGACATTCAGTATGGGCCCTAGGGATATTATCGGTATCGCTAAATCTACGGGATCAACTCACACAAGCTAAGCATACATAAATGTTATATGTCACAATCACCCAGTCAGAATCACCTTATAATATAATATTTGGGAGGAGTGCCATGAAAAAGTTTAAAGTTATCGCATCAACGATCCATGGTCTTCTTTTGTTTTGACTTCTTTGACAGATCCTAGAGGCCCATTTGCAACATCAAGTAATCCAAAACAATTCCATCTTCTTCTTATCATCATCAAAACCCAAATTAAACAACCATAACTAATAATCCATAATCCAAAAATCTTCATCTTCCAATCATCCAAGGCCCAAGTTTCTTGCATATAATCTTCAAAGTAAGCTCCAATGACATTAATTTTCAATCCAACTATCTTTGATAAGCTCCAACAATCCGGATCATCCGCTCGAACTTCATTTGTCTTCCGAATCTCCCTTCACACTCCACTCCATTCCTCCAAATATCTGCAATAAAGCTAAAAAAACTAGAAAAAGTACCCGATATAGATATAAAATAAAGAAGAGGAAAAATATGCATGAAGATTAACTAAAAATAAAATAAAATAAAATAAACTATAAAACGAAGTAAATAAAATGAAACTATCAGCAACTACCCCCATGTCCTACCCCATATTTGATTAAAAGACTTAGAGCACATACGAATGTTGGTGGCATCATTTTGCTCTTTCAAGATGATAAAGTCCTCGGACTTCAGCTTCTCAAGGATGGTGAATGGATTGATGCTCCACCCATGCGACATTCCATTGTGATCAACCTTGGAAACCATATTAAGGTAAGTCGATACATATAACAAGATAAAGAGCTATATTAATTCATTAATATGAAATACCATTAAGTGGGTTTATATATATATATATATATATATATATATATATATATATATATATATATATATATAAGGATCGCGTACAGATGATTACCAATGGAAGATACGAGAGTGTGATGCATAGAGTTATGGCTCAAATAGATGGAACAAGAATGTCGATTGCATCTTTCTACAACCCCGGGAATGATGGTGTGATTTATCCAGCAAAACAATTGTTGGTGTAAAAGAACAAGGGGTTTATCCACTATTTTTGTTTGATAACTACATAAAGTTACATGCCGGCATGAAGTTTCAGACCAAGGAACCAAGGTTTGAAGCCATGAAAGCAACAACAGAAGCTAATGTCAAGTGCTAAACAATGGATCGAACATTGTAAATATTATTTATAAAAAATGATGTTCTTTTATAATATCTATGTAATCAACATGTAAATTTTGGGTATTATTCATCTTCATTTTCACCATTTTACATGTAAATTAGGAAAACTTTGCAAATCTTCTATTGATAATGATTCCTGCAATCTATATGGATGATGGCAGTCCAATCGGTGATCATGGCATCTGTAAAGCTAAGGGTCTTTCTTATGCATCATTCTCCATAGCCGTAATCATTTACCATTAGTCAAATGTCTAAAATGCCCTTCACATTGTCATTTATATTTTCTCATTGAATTACTGAATATCTAAACTTATCAGATTCATGGATATGCAGCAATGACAAACAAATGAAGAGTTGAAATACATATTCAACAAAACAGTGGAACAATACCAATTGGAAATCGAAAAAGAGATAGGATTTTTGCACTCAATATATGTAAGAACTCACTGCACTCCATGACTCCACTACCAACATCCTCCATTTTATGCACTTATCTATATCTTTAATATGTGATTCTGTTCTAGCAAAAAAGACTTCCATAGAGCTTTTGACTTTGAAGGAAGGGAACAATTCTTCCAAAACTGTCAAGACAAGTTAAAAGGTGATTCATACTTTTTCTTTCAAATCTCTTTGAGCTTTAGATTGAATTCATATATTACTCAATTTACAGATCTCCCAACTCGATTATGCATTGTATCAGAACTTAGAGTACACTTCACCAAATTTCTAAAGAATGTTGGAGACAAGAAAAGCGTATCTCAATCTCATTTCTTAGGCCCCAACAGAAACTGTAATATGACTTCATGGTCCCAAGGATGTGAAACAGGATAGGTGGGTACAGTCAACCCTGTGATTATAATGAAACGAATCCTAGAAAAATGCATTTTCAGACTGTTGATAGTAAACCATGTTGTGGGAATTACAATGTTGTAATAAGAAAAAATGGAAGTATATGTTGGGCTTTAGTTCAAAAAATAGTTTCATAAACTAGAAAAATATGGCAACGGAAGACTTTAAATTTTGAAATAACATAAACATTTTATACCCACCAAGGATCTTCTTGCAAAGTATAGAAAGATTTAAACACCAACCAAAGAAAAGATGAAGAAATAACAACCTTTGTAGTTATTTGGGTCCTCTTGGGAGGCTTGGAAGTTGATGAAGAATGTGGAACCTTTGAGACACCAACAATGACTCAACTTGATGTAGATGCTAGTCCAAAACTCTTAAACCCTTAAGCTTGAAGTTCATAACCAATATAAACTTCAAGAGAGCAAAAGATATGCAAGTAATCTTCAAGAACTCAAAGCAAAGAAGAGGTGGAGAGTCTCCTAGAGAGCTCTCGGGCATTAGAAGGGAAGAAGAATGAGCAAGCCATTCAAGAATGCAAGCCTCTTATTTATATGCATAAAGTGAAGTTATTAACCATTAGTTACTTCCACTTTAGACAAGTTTGTCCCCATGTCATAAGAGTGTCCCCCATGCTTCTAAAGACATGTATACTTTTGAGAAAGCCATACATTTATTTTCTTTTTATGCAAATTTCAAAAATTGTATAAAAAAGAGGAAAGTTAGTTTAAATTTTATAAACTCAAGGTTTATAAAATATAAAGTTTGTCTTTTGAGTAAAAGACAAAAGGTTTTCAACTAGTCCAAAAAGTTGTGCATGACTCATTAATTCATGCCATATGAAATAATATAATGTTACTTGCTAATGAAAATTATTATTTCCATGAAAAAATAATTTCCAATTTAATTATAAGAGTTTTATTGAATATTTATTAAAATCAATTTCTAATAAATAATCAATTGTATCAAGTTGTTGTTAGTGTGACCCATTAGTATCATATGTTATTTAGCAATATCACTTTAATATGACTCTTGAGCATACTAGACCTTTCAGTATAATGCTACAAGAAGAAAGAAATAGAATGTACATTGAAATTTCTTGCATTAGCCCATGTAGTTTGTTAAATTCTTCATGAGTATTTGTTTCCAAATTAATAAAATTATCTTTTTGTTAACTTGTCATTAAAGCATGCCCCTTAGGTACACATTCTCCTGTTGCGAAGTTGAATCCAACAAGGGAAAATGACATAAAAGCCCTTAAGTTTTCACAAAAATGTCGGTTTTACCCTTGGACGTGTTTTATGTCCAGTAAAGCCCGAAGTTTTGTTTAATTTGTTCATTTTTACCCTTGTAGCCGGTTTCCAGGTAACCTACCGGTTACCTAGGTTACCTAATGCCAGTAAAGCCCTTGAATTTTCAAAAATGTTCGGATTTACCCTTAAGTTTTTCAAAAATGTTCGGATTTACCCTTACCTTGATTGTTATTTTGATTATTATTATTAGTATTATTGTTATTATTATTATTATTATTATTATTATTATTATTATTATTATTATTATTATTACATTTTTAATTGTATAAAAATATTTTTTACATACATTTTTAAATGAATAAAAAAATTTCGTACTTTTTTAATACATTTTTATACATATTATTATTATTATTATTATTATTATTATTATTATTACATTTTTAAATGTATAAAAATATTTTATACACACATTTTTAAAAATGTATTTATTTGTATTTAGTAGGTATAAGTATAAATATATATTTATTTCATATAAAAATATATTATATACATATAAATATAAAAATACATATTTATATGGTTTATATTATATAAAAGATATAATTATATGTTTTTGTACATATTACCAAGTATAAATATGTTTTTATTATCAAACATCATACTAAATAGATAAGCAAAATAAATATTCGTTAATTAAAAACATAACGTAACAATTATAAAACCTTCGTAATTAGAAAACCTCAATAAAAACACTCAATTACAGATAAGATTTAGTATAAAATTTGAAAAAACTTCTATTATTCAACTATATTAGGTTAATAGTGAGTAGATAACAATAAATGATCAACAAATAACACTCGTAAATGGAAAATACAAAATATAATTAAAAAAACCCTCGACAAAAACACTTGATCACTGCAAAAATTAAGTATTATCAACTTAAAATCATTCATTAACTATTTTTATCTCAAAAATTGATAACGAAATGTCAAATACGAGTGTAAACTTCATTTATGTTTGTTGTAAGTTCACAAAAAAAGATCACGAAATGCATCATTTTTTATATTGATCTGAAGCATTTGTTTTTGCAAAATCAGTCATTGACGATATTTTTTACTTTATCAAGCTTTTTCTGTCGATTCAACAATTATAGATGAAGATTTAGGGTTTTCAAATGTATATAAATACTAAATACAAGTACATATATTTTTAAAAATATATTTATATTAGTAAAAATATTTTTATACATTTAAAAATGTGTGTATAAGATATTTTTATACATTTAAAAATGTATGTATAAAATATTTTTATATAATTAAAAATGTATTAATAATAATAATAATAATAATAATAATAATAATAATAATAACAACAACAATCAATGTAAGGGTAAATCCGAACATTTTTGAAAAACTTAAGGGTAAATTTGAACATTTTTTAAAATTCAAGGGCTTTACTGGCATTAGGTAACCGGTAGGTTACCTGAAAACCGGCTACAAGGGTAAAAATGAACAAATTAAACAAAACTTCGGGCTTTACTAGATATAAAACACGTCCAAGGGTAAAACCGACATTTTTGTGAAAACTTAAGGGCTTTTATGTCATTTTCCCATCCAACAACGGGTATTTATTTACCGTAAGTGATTATCTATTTTTGATTTTGTATTTTATTTTATTTTATATTTTTATATTTTCATAACTTATGGTTTATATACATTATTAAGGAAAATATGTTACAAATTACTTTTTGCAGATACCACTACCTGCTATCTTCAGGACAAAAGAATTACAGTTGTGGTTCATCCGATATGTGGATCCCTGTACAAATGGGTAACAAGATATTTTGTGATGCACGATATTATCGTCCAACAACTATCAAGAAACTTCAATGTCCACACGGGTATGTTCTTACATTTTAACATTTGTGTATCAATGTGTTTTAAGTTGATTCTTGTGATAGGTGGTTTACTTCATTTTATGTTTTCGTTTGATTGTAGATGCTATTGTCGGATGGGATATAGGGTTAAATAACCTAAGTTCTTTTTTAATCTCTATCAATCAATTGACATTTTGATAAGCTGTAATTTAAATAAAGAAAGTTGTGTTATTAAAACCTACATAGCTAATAATGAGTTATATTACAGTTTTTCATTCCATTCCACGATGGAATGAACATTACTTTTCAATAAGGGGCGCATTAGCTAGGCCGTTTTCTTGCAGGAGTGCTAGCGTGCGCCCTTACGTTTTCTTATTAAAAGTACGTTCATATAGCATTCCGTTTTCATTTTTTTTTTCAAAAATCTATCAAATATAACATTTTACTTTATTTTTTTAAAAAAAAACTACACTGACATAGAATTACATCATCATTTTTTTAACTATTGTATTTTATGTGTATATTTATGTAACGCCCGATTCTTGGTATGTATTTTAAATAAGAACTATTCGTCTTTGCAAGGGGACTCGACGAGTTGGAGGCCCCAAACTCGTCGAGTAGGAACGGAATATTGTTGGACGCGGCTATTGAAGTCTACTTGACGAGTCGAGGAGCCTCGACTCGACAAGTAGGACTACAAGAGTGAAACCCTAATTTTTAGGGTTTGCACCCTATTTAAAGACCTTAACACCCCATTTTGGCCTCTCTCATCGCCTCCCTTAGTCCAGAAAATCCTAATTCGAAACCCTAACCCATTGTGAGTGTTTTTAGCCATTGTTGTGTGTTCTTGGTGATTTTGAAGCTTGAGAAGGAAGAGGAAGCTTGGGGGATCAAGAGGAAACAAGTAGATTCAGAGTTTGTGATCCATTTCCAGTTCATCTGAGGTATAAAGTCTATACCTTGACTATCCAATTACTAGATCTCTTCATGGAGTAGTTTAGGGCTTTAAGGAGCATACTTCGGAACCATTCATGGATGCAAGCATGTTTTGGGGTATTGACTTCAGATCTGGAACCTTTGAGGGACTCCATGGCATAAAGGTGCCAACTTTATGGCCATGGGAGTCCCATGCAACTTGTGAACCTCATTTTAAGGCCTTTTGAGCTAGATAACCCATGCATGAACGTAAAGTTTGTAACTTTACATGTTATATCGACCCTAGGAGGCCATATCTACGTTTTGGATGCATTAAGCCCGACTAAAATCGACTGTATGGATTTAGACTTTTGGGAACTCGGCGAGTTGGGTCGTAGTTCCCCAACCTTTTCTGTTACTGAGCAAACTTGTTGAGTCTAGAAGATGACTCGGCGAGTTAGACGTGTTTATGGACTTGAAGATCAAAGAACTCGACGAGTCCAAGGATGAACTCGGCGAGTTGATAGCAAATATCCCGACTTGTATGAAGGAGAACTCGACGAGTCCAAGGAAGGACTCGACAAGTTCAAACGGAAAGTCCTAATTCTGTCATAAGGAGAAACTCGATGAGTTAGAGGGTAACCCGACGAGTTAGATCGCAAGTTCAAGATTCTCTAAATTATGGGACTCGACGAGTTGACAGACCAACTCGGCAAATTGAGTCAACCAGAATGTTGACTTGGACCAGAAGGTTGACTTTGACCAGAGTGTTGACATTTGACTTGACCAATGACCAGAGTTGACCCTTAAAGGGGTTATAAGTTTGAAAGAGTAATTAAAAGAGATGTTATGTGTAGGAGTTTGAGGAGAGTTGATCCCAACACCGAGGATAGTTCAGTTACTACACGACATTGAGGTGAGTTACCTTCCAGTAGAAGTGGGTCTAAGGCACCAAGGTCGGCCCACTAGTAAGAGTTATAGTAGAGATGATTGTCTTTGTGATAATTATCTGGTATGTTGCTATCTGTTATGATTATGTGCTAGTATGCTATGATGTTATGTGATATGTGATAGGAGGGGTAGGATAGACCCCAGTACCGTTCGATAGGGCCGAAGGGGTATTCCAGCACCCAGATAAGCTAGGCAGTATATGATATTATGTTTATGCACTAGGATGCTATGTGGTAGAGTAGGGGTGAAATAGTCCTCGGTACCGGTTGAAAGGACCGAAGGGGTAGGCCAGCACCCTGATATGTTAGGCAAGGTATCGGTCGAAAGGACCGAAGGGGTATGCCAGCACCCTAATATTCTTGGCAAGTACCGGTCGAAAGGACCGAAGGGGTAGGCCAGCACCCTGATATGCTCGGCAAGTTACCGGTTGAAAGAGACCGAAGGGGTAGTTAGTACCCGGATATGTTAGACAGTATGTGCTATGTATGGTATGTGGTATGATGGGGGGACTTACTAAGCTTTGTGTTTACGGTTTTCAGTTTCTGTTTCAGGTCCTTCTTCTTCGAAGGGAAAGGAGCCGGCACGGTAGCAACATATCACACACATGATTTTCCGCACATGAGATTCTTGGGATTTGTACTCTGACATTGTTACTATTTGATGATATGGTTTTGAGACACGTGATCTATGTTTTTTATGAAATAAATTACTTGATGATGTTTTCTTATAAATTGTTTTATGAATCGCTATATTAAAAATGAAATTTTGGTCTTGAATTTTGGGATGTTACAATTCATTGGGTTGATGATATGATACTATGAGACATGATGTGATTTTCAGATTAATGCATATCTTGAATTTTCTTACTCGAATTTTAGATCCTTTCAAACAAATGAAATCAAAGGTTAACATTTTTTATTTATAAAAAAAACGTAAAATGCAACAAATAACAACTTACTTTCATTGACTGTTTATTATATCATCCTACTTCTATATCTATAACTGGTTAGAATTATCATAGCATACCGACTGATAAAGAAAAAAGATGAAAACATAATGTTGTAAAAAACGTGATGCTTACAAATAAATGAAAGTATGTTGTTATTTCAAGCATATGTTAACTTTTTCATTTACTACTTAATTTCTTGAACTTGCTTTGCTTATTTGGTTACAAATAGTAAGCACTAATTAATGGATCAAAGAAAGGATAGAATGAAACAACGATGTCAACCAAGTCCATTATTTGGACTATTTATTTGATAACAAGTATTTTAGTGAACCTAAACCAAGGTTTATGTCATATTTTTATTTTATTTTAATGTTTTGGATATTGGAATGAAATAACAATTTATGATTGAAATTTTAAAGTTCGTCTATTAGTTTTATGTTGATTAGTCAAATATCTATGGTTGTTGGCTTATTAATTGATTAGATATGGAACACCAATGCAACAAATTTATGTAATTGATGTCTTTTAGTTTATCATTTAGGGAAATCTTCAGAAAAGTCCCAATATTTTCGGAAAAGTTACACTTTAGTCATAAGATTTTTTTTTAACGAAAAAGTCCTGAAAACCGGCAAAAATTTGCAGTTTGACCCTTTTTGACCGGTTGAAACCGGTACCAAATTAATTTGGGACTATTTCGTAAGCTAACCCAAAATATTAGGACTTTTCTGTAAACAAAAAATATTAGGATTTTTCTGTAAACAAAAATATTAAGACTTTTCTACAAACAAAACTCTTATTATTATTATTATTATTATTATTATTATTATTATTATTATTATTATTATTACAAATATAAATAAGAATTCTATTTTTTGAACTTGTTATTATTAATATTGTTACTAATACATATAAATGCATTTAAATGAAAAAAAAAATATTAATGACATTATTTAAGGGTGGAGGTGGAGGAGATGGTGATGCTTTTAGCATTGAAATCATGAATGTTTACTTGTATATTTTTACTTTGTATATGGTCATTTCACTTTTGTTATTATTGTTTTCAATTCAGAATAATAATACTTAACAATTTAAAAGAAGTTGCATATTTGTAAAATTGTTTATAAATAGTTTAAGGTAGAAGGATTTCTCACTTTGTATATAAAAATGTTTAAGGTAGAAGGATTACTTTCCAAATCCAACAGATCCACTACAAACATCTACATAGGTAGCCCATATCAAAATTCAAAAATATTAATTACAATATCTTGCTTGATAAAGATTAATAGGATATGTTTTTTGGATAAATACTTTTGAATTTTGATTAATACTTTTGAATTATTCCTATTACTTTTTATTAAACAAGATATTGTAATTAATATTTTTGAATTTTGATATGAGTTACCTATGTAGATGTTTGTAGTGGATTTGTTGGATTTAGAAAGTAATTCTTCTACCTTAAACAATTTTATATACAAAGTGAGAAACCCTTCTACCTTAAACTATTTATAAACAATTTTACAAATATGAAACATCTTTTAAATTGTTAAGTATTAATATTCTGAATTGAAAACAATAATAACAAATGTGAAATGACCATATCCAAGTAAAAATATACAAGACATTCACGATTTCAATGCTAAAAGCATCATCATCTCCTCCACCTCCACACTTAAACAATGACATTAATATTATTTTTTTATTTAAATGCATTTATGTGTATTAGTAACAATATTAATAATAACAAGTTCACAAAATAGTATTCTTATTTATATTTTTAATAATAATAATAATAATAATAATAAGGGTTTTGTTTGTAGAAAAGTCCTAATATTTTTGTTTACAGAAAAATCCTAATATTTTTTGTTTACAGAAAAGTCCCAATATTTTGGGTTAGTTTACGAAATAGTCCCAAATTAATTTGGTACCGGTTTCAACCGGTCAAAAAGGGTCAATCTGCAAATTTTTGCCGGTTTTCAGGACTTTTTCGTTCAAAAAAAAATCTTGGGACTAAAGTGTAACTTTTCCGAAAATATTGGGACTTTTCTGAAGATTTCCCTATCATTTAAATGTAATGCCACCTTTTAGTATATGATTCATATGGATGGATGTTTTTTATTTTTGCTTTGCCTTGATGTTAAGAGCATCTCCAATGGTAAGCCTATGTTATTGGTTAAAAACATTGTCACATCATCAACCCATTAATATTGACCTCTAATTAAATAAGTTCTCCAATGGTTAATCTCTTTTATGACTATTTTAATTAATTTATCATCTTCTATTTAAATGTTCTATAAAAACCCCCTCATTTAACTAATCATCTTTTAAAACGTCGAATTTTAATACAAAACATTTTAATAAATATTATTGATAGTCGTTTAATATTTTAATAAATACTATCTTTTAACATTAATATTTAAATAATTGATTATAATACAATACATTGTTTTAATAAACACCAACACTAAATGAAGGAGATAAAATGAAATATTATTAAAAATAGAGGGATTAAATGTTCATTCTATCAAACTATATTGATCACTTAATATATATTAAATCTTTTAACATTAATATTTAAATAATTGATTATAATACAATACATTGTTTTAATAAACACCAACACTAAATGAAGGAGATAAAATGAAATATTATTAAAAATAGAGGGATTAAATGTTCATTCTATCAAACTATATTGATCACTTAATATATATTAAATGGTAAATAAAATTAGCAAAAAAATATGTTCTCGGGGGTAATAATATTGGTAATAAGTCAAACTTATAACTTATCCAAATGTTGTAAAAACAAAACCCTTTCTAACCCATATCACTTCCCTAGTTTTTCTTAGATTACTTCCATATATATATATATATATATATATATATATATATATATATATATATATATATATATATATATATATATATATAGAGAGAGAGAGAGAGAGGTAAGTTCAATTGAGAAAATAAAAAACGTTGAGAATGGGGGAATCATTCTCAGCCACTCATTTATTTTTGCCGTAAAAGCCTCCGTCGTACCAGCGGAAATGGGAAAGGAATAGACATGTGTTTTCCAACAAAACATGTTTCCTTAAACTATGCTAATCATTACCTTAATATATACAAAAACATAGTCTTTTCGTTTTTTTTATTTTATTTTTAAGAAGTTATTTTTATCGAAAAATGATTTTAAATATACCAAAATTCATGATTTTTTATTCTTTACAAATAGACATCCATATTGATATAGTTTTAAGATAAAATAAAAAATTTATTTTTGTTATATTTTCAGCTATCGTTACACATTAGTGAATAAAAATGCATCAGGTTTTTACTAAAATACATTCGTTATTCACTTATGAATAAAAAATATGATTAATTTTTTTACAATTTAAGTGTCATTCATATATGAATATAGCATATAATAAACATAATATATTTATATTTAAATATTAAACGATGCATTTACTTGTAAATATTACATAATATATTCACTTGTGAATATTAGATGGTATATTCACTTATGAATATTAGATGATATTTTCATATGTGAATATTACATAGTATTACATGGTATATCACATGTGAATATTACATAGTATATTCACTTGTGAATATTAGATGATATATTCACTTATGAATATCACACAGTATATTCACATATGAATATTACAAGGTGTTTTCACAAATATATATAATTTTTATATGTTATTCACATATGAATAACATACAAAGTTGAATATTTGTTTTTTGTTTCATTAATCATATACTGATTCAGGTGAGAAAACATATTCATATGTGAATATAACGTGATAATTTAGTTTATGCATTTCATCAAACAGTTGGAGCGCATACAAGTTAACTTTTTTTTAAAATGTTAAAAACATGATACTTTGACTATTTAAATCTTACAAAATAGTAGATTGATAGAGAATTATATGAAAATTTCCAAAAAAAAATGATTTGATCTTTTTCTAACCTTAATTTTGAAGTTTTATTTGATGATCGATGTTGAATGAATGATATGAAGTTAATTTTTTGTTGATTATCGATGATGTTGATCTAATGACGCTGAGAGTATAATTAATCGTAGATGTTGAAGATCTGATCGTATTGAAGCAGAATTGAAGGTTGGATTAAAAGAACCAAAAAAGAATTTTTGTTGTCAACTGTTGAATGGTGTTGATAAACGCGTTATTGACGAAGATCGATGATTGATTAACACTGTATGACGTTGATGATAGTTTAATTGAAGAAATCTGGATGATTGTTGAAGGTTGGAGGAAAATTTTAGACGATGAACGATCGATTAGGAATGGGTTTGAATTGTACGTATTTGAGATTGAAGGTTATTATCATATTTACAAGTTTGCCACAGTGTCTTTTTATGCTTAGATAAAATGATTGGCTGAGAATGATTCTCTCATTCTCAACCTTTTTTTTCTCAATTGAACCCTCCTCTCTCTCTCTCTCTCTCTCTCTCTCTATATATATATATATATATATATATATATATATATATATATATATATATATATATATATATATATATATATATATCTTATTATTATTGTTATTATTTTGTTATTAATCTTTATTGGGATATTATTTTTTTGAAGAAATTCATATATATCATTCTTAAGTTTCAAAATATTGTATTTGCCCGGTCTAAACTCTAAATATCGTATTTGTCATTCTTAATCTTTTAAAATATATCAGGTTTGCCCAAATCTATTTTTTTAAACATTTTTAATCAGTTTTTTTTATTTTATAATCATATTAATTGATCAAAAAAAGCTAATCGACTAAATTGCCCTTCAATATTAAAACCATATATTGGATCGACCAATTTACCACTCAGTTATCTATCTAACCCCGATCATCTGAGAATTGTGGAGATCGATTCCTTCTAGTTGACGTCTTTTATTACACACACGCACACAATCACACATACTATTCATTCAGGTGCGAAACCAGTTCGTCAGCCACAATCTAATCTAAGGAATGCGACGCAACTTCGTTCGTAACATTGATTGAGGGGTAAATCGATTTTGTTTTTGGAAATGTTCATCTGAAAATGATATTGGAGGTAAATCGATTTGAATTTTTAGAGTAAATCAATTAAGAATTTTGGTTATCATCTTAAAAGATGTGGGTTTTGGTGCTGACTTATTCTTGAAAGTTGAAAGTAGATGGATAATTCTTGTTTGCTCTTAAAAACTCAATGCTAATGTGTGTTGTAACTCATAGCTGATGCGTTTTACTTCTCAAGTTATGGAGCTTTGGCTGGTTTTGTTCCTGAAAATTCAAGCTTATATTGGTGATGTATTGAATGTACAATGCTAATGTTGGCAGTGACGGAGCTTGAAGTGTTGATTTGGGGGGGGCGAAAATAAAATATGTATAAAAATTGAGGAATAGGGGGGGCCAAAGTCAAAATTTCTAGTTTTAGGCTTAATATGTAAAAAATTTAATACTTAAGGGTTAGTTATGAAAAAGAAACAGGGGGGGGGCCACAACCCCTCCTGGCCCTACATAAGCTTCGTCCCTGAATGTTGGTTCATCTTGAAAGTATATTTTTTTTGTTAGCTGCATTTGAAAGTTTTAATCCTCTGCTCGGTAAATTTCTGGTGCTATCAGCTGTTTATTCTTGAAGTTCATAGTTTCATAGCTTACCATGAAACCATATTGGGTTTTTTTTGTTAGCTGTTTCGTAGGTTTTTTTTTTGGTATTGTTTAGGAAGTTGGGTTATGATTAGTGATTGATTACTAACTTTTTAGGTAAAGTGTTCTTATTATATAATATGATTGGTAATCTAATGTGTTTTTTATTTTTGTGTGATCACGAGATGTATTGGAATTTAGAAGCAAGGCATTATTGTCCATTTAATATGTTTTTTCAATTATAATGATTTAAGAAAATGAAAAAACTTATAAATAAATAAAAATTATCAAAAAAAAAAAATTGGATATATATGATATTTAAAAACATTAAGAAGGGCAAAATTTTGATATTTAGATGTTAGGTCGGGTAAATACAATATTCAGATGTTTAGTAAGGGTTAGGGATGACCAAAGGAACCGACCGGCTGGACCCGGCCCGGGAACCGAAGTCTGCCGAAATTAAGAACCGAACCGGACCGCCGGTTCTACCGGTTCTTGCCGTGTCTTCAATGTTGGAACCAGTCCTCGAGAAATAACAACATACGGTTCCGGTTTTTGACGGTTCCACCGGTTCTGGTTCCTAGCGGTTCCCCATTCCAAAAATCCACAACAATATTGTATCGGTCCCGGCCCGACCGGTTCCATCGGGTTTCGGTTCCGGCCGGTTCCCCGGTCCATATGCTCATCCCTAATAAGTGTATATACAAAAAAATTTTTTTTTTTTTGAAACAGCAAAATATCCTAATCCTAATCTAATCCTAAATATCACCCGTGTATCCTAACGAGACATGAACTAGTAACCTTGGTTTACACAGCTATTTACCTTTGACCTATTGGTCGCTATTGGGATTCAATGTACCATAATGTATGCACTTAGTACAATACTAGAAGAGCACAACACAAACACACAAAAGCCTTTTCAGTTTCCAAGGGTTTTGCCATATATTCACCGGCGGCGGGTGCTGTTTAGACAAATAGGGAGTTAAGAGACGACGGAGATGGAGGAGGAGGGGGACGCTTTGCAGTCGCAACAACAAGTGGTACAAGCTCGCCATATCAAGAAGAGATCTCTCAAGAACAAAGCGCTTTCTGTTTCCTTCAATGAAAAGGACCTCAGGTATTCATTAATTCCTCACTAATTAACCCTTCTTTCATCGAAATGCCCCCTCTGTTCAGCCGCACTTTGACCTAGAAATCAAAAAGCGTCTTCAAATTCTAAGGAAACATTCCTACCATCTGATAATACATATAGTAATCATTAAATCTTTAGTCCAGTTGGAAAGTGCTAGTTTTGTGAATTTGCTCATGTTGTTTTTAGTTACTATTCTATTTGATTTGATTTGATTTTATGCGTTATGGATGATCCTAGCTTGTGCTAATTCATGTGTCTTACAAACATTGTGTGCAATTTCTGGTTGAATTTGATATATGCATGACAAATTTGAGGCTATGAAGCAAATTTGCATTATGGGCAATCTATCTTGATGTGCTAATGTCAAGTTTTTTCATATACTTACAATTGTAAATTATAGAGCTTTGGCTTGAAACCTTTAACTGATGAAAAACCTTTTAAGATGTGACAAGGGCCAAGGTGTTTTACACAGTCATTGGTTGTGAGTCATAGAGCTTTGTCTTGAAAATTTTAATTCATGATAGTTGGATAATGAATAATGTTATGTGGCAATTGAATAGAGATAGATTGTCTGATTGAAACATAGTGACTACTAATTGATCACAAACATTGGTTAAAATAAGACACTTAAAAACTCATTGGGTTCAAATTGTTTTAGCATGTTTATCTCTGATTTGTATTTGGATTTATAGTGATTTTGTGACTGGGTTTCACAAGAGAAAGAAGAAGAGGAGAAAAGAAGCACAAAGTCAACAACAAGAAGCTTTAAGGCGCAAGCGTATTGAGCTCCGCAAAAAGGTAATTCCTCCATATGCTCATTTATTTACTCACATTCAGACACTTCATTCAGTCCAAAACAGAAACAGTATTATTCATCCATTCAAGACTTATTGGGAAATTTCCATATCCTATTCGTCTAAAACTTGTAGTATTTTTATTTTTGGGGTCCCATTTATATAGTTTTCATTTTTTTTTTCTCATTTGTTGGCAGAGAAAACTAGAAAGAGAGTATGTTATATATGGTGGAGCTCCACCTGGTCAAGATGGTGAAGGTAATGAAAATGGTGAAGTCAAAGAAGCTGAAGAAGACGAAGATAATGAAGAAGAAGATGATGATGAACATCTAACATCAGTTTCTGGTACATAAACAAGTTTTCAAGAATTTATTGAGAATCTGAAGTTAATTCAGATACGATTCTTGAAATTGTTTGACTACTAAATCAGTATAATCAGGGACATAATAGTCATTTACATTGGTTGATTCTGACTTTCTTTCTTTCTGTTTGATTATAGGAACAAAAGTGTATGACACTGGTAGTGTGAAGGTCATGGTGACAACGAGTGAGATCTCTCGAGAAGACGACTCTTTGAATGGAAACCTAGTAGCTGGTGAAATACCCAAATTGCCCCTAGGGTCCGAAAAGAAGGTGAATTTGCCAGTGATGAAGAAGAAGCCGATGAAGAGAGTTGAGAAAAAAAGATCACGTCCCAAGACTCAAACCAAAAGAGATAAAAGAAAGGGTAAGAAGGTCGAAAAGAGGCGTTAGTATATGCAAAATTATCATATGTAACCCTGAAATGGTTGTTAATTTATTTTGTCTTATGCTAAGTACAACTTTTTGTGCACTGTGTACAAGATGTGCATTCTTTTGCTATTGTTTATGTTACTCACACTGCAATGTGGAAGGAGATATAAATCAGATACACAGTTATCTACTTAAGTTGCAACACATGTATGTGGATTGATCATCAGATGTTAAAGAACAATCGTCTATGCATGATGTACAATCACTAAAAAGTTGGTTGGTAGGTTGGTTTTTTTACTTTTTTTTTTTTTTGCAACTGCTTTCCCCTTTGTGGGTATACTTTTTTCTTTGGGTTGTGTGTTATAGAGGTTTGTACTATGTGTATTAGTGATTGTACGTTGCAATTAATCAGATTCAGTGGACTGCAAAAAGTCAAAAAATGTCAAGGACCATATCCAGCGAAGAAACTCATGATAAAAAAAATGATGTGGCCAGGTAGATACATTGGATTTGTATTATTGGGATTTAGAGTAATTTACATTTAAGCCCCACTTGTATTCTTTTTATTTATTTTGAGGTACTTTTTTATTTATAATTTAATCAACCATTTGTAAATTAAGTGCTTAATTAAACTTCTAAATCCTTTTGGTTATATCTCTGAATGAGAGATTGACATTTAACTTATATGATGCATATAACCATAGTT
The DNA here is from genome assembly GCF_052849685.1 of Lactuca virosa. Classification (NCBI taxonomy): domain Eukaryota; kingdom Viridiplantae; phylum Streptophyta; class Magnoliopsida; order Asterales; family Asteraceae; genus Lactuca; species Lactuca virosa. Next base: position 110,308,512 of record NC_136429.1, read on the forward strand.
AGATTTCTATTTTTGTTAATAAAAGAAGATTTACATGATAGTTTATTGTACACTTATCTAATTCGAACCCTAATCTACATATTTTGGATTTATTTCACAATAGATCTTTCATTTTAATTAAAGATGGTATAAGTATATTTATTCGACTTCAATGTAACCTAATAATAGTAAACATTTTCATGGTATATCAAAGAGATTAATAAAAATTTATATGTTAAACGTATCTTGGTTTATAAATACATATTTGCTAACATGTTTTTATGAAGATACAAAAAGATCATTATGACTAAAAGGCTCACAAATTTTGATATTATTGTGTAAAAGTGTAATCCATGAAACCATTGTATTATTTAAGTTGGTTTCTTACATAATATGCTCATTAGTAACCTCAAGTTTTATCTTTTCCTTACCTTAAAATAACAAATAAAGTTATACATTACTTAATCTAATAATTTTCATAACTACTGTTGAAATTTTGTACTAACTATGGTTGACTTACTCCTTTTAATTATATCTTTTGTGATTTGATGAACAATATTAAAAATTCACTTCTAAGAAAGAATTAGTCAACGTTTTAAGAAATAAGAGCATAGATGACATAATCTTAATCACAAGGGGTCGTTTGTGAAACTTTAGAAATTTTAGTGGGTAGATAGGCAACTTATCCGGCCACCACAATGGAAGACCCTTTATCTTTTAATGGAATAAATATTTATGAGACTAAAAAGAGAAAGTTCCCAGATTCTGACCTGAAAGTTCTTGGTAATTTCCCAAAACAAAAGCAAACCAAGGCGTAAAATTTCCTTTTAATTTTCCCGCTTTCTTGTTTGTCTTTAATCTTTTCATCCTTTAATTGGATTCCCTATTGAGCCCTAAAGAACCCCTTTTTAATTTTTCAATTTCTAGTGTGTTTTTGTGAAGATCAATAAGAATTAGATCAGATCAGATCTGAACGAGGGTTCGTGTTTTTGAACCGAGAAAATGCAAAAAAACTTCATGGAGAAAAGGGGATTAGATCCTAGTAGTAGCGAAGAGGGTCAACCCGATAAGAAGAGACCAGCTCTCGCTAGGTATTTTCCCTGAATTATTTATATAAAATTTGCAAATTATTTGTCAATATATGAAGTGGGTTTTGTCATTATTTATTTTCTGGCAAAAAATCATGTTAATTGTTCAACTATTGTGCTGATTTTGGTCTAAGTCACTAATGTTTGGTAGTGGATTTTGTTCTTTTGTTGTTTTCTGGGCAATTAATGTCAGTTATGCAACGATTGAGCTAGGGTTTTTTCGTATGCATAATCTCCTGAGTTTTTTATGATATTCATGAATAAGTCAACGCCAATCATCAATATTATCATCAAACTTCCAATTTTTTACTCTTATACGAGGAAATAGAGTGTAGTAATGAGAAGAGAAAACAATTAACACTGTTACATTTTAATTGGTGTCTTTTGGAATACTTGTAGCATATTTTATGTAAATGTTCAAGGGAATTTTTATTATGCAGTGTTATTGTTGAAGCTTTAAAGGTCGATAGTTTGCAGAAACTTTGTTCATCATTGGAGCCGATTCTTCGAAGAGTTGTAAGATCTAAAATCCCTAGTGAGATATCATAAGTGTCTGGATTGTAAAATTTTCTGTGTTTTTTTTTCTGTTTGTTATATGAAATCTTATTAGTTAATCAATCAAGTGAATCAACTAAGAGACTGACTTTTACATCTATCTTTCTCAATCATATATGCTAAAAGAAAGCAAAAAAGAAAATGGATTGTATTGAATGCATGAGTTCTTAGTTCTTTATTATGTTATTGAATTTGAGCACCAAAAACGACTGATATGCACAGTTATAATAGTACAAAACTGATTTTAAAGAATTTATCCTTATATTATGAAAAGTATAAATTTGACTATAATTCATGTTTTAAGTACCCTTTGATTAAAGAAATGATTGAAATTATTATCTAGTTTTCATATATGAAAAGTCTTGTGGGCTTGAATGCTTGATAAAGACTTTTTGCAAGTATTTTAGCTTAAAAGTTTTCTGAAAACTAGATGTTGCCATCCTAAAAAAAGCAAGAAAGAAAAACTATTGAACTTGTTTCTAATGTTTCTTGCATTATATTTATAAAAGCATAGTTTGAGATATTTCATATTTACCACTTACACCATTTGTTTTACTGATTAAACAGGTTAGTGAAGAAGTTGAGCGTGCCTTGGCAAAGTTGGGCCCATCAAAACTTAATAATGGAAGGTACAAGATTTCCTAGTTACTTAACAATCCTTAGTCATATGATCATATCATATGAAGTACCTTTATATGTAAAAGTAAAACCTTTTTTTTTATTTGAGGACCAAAATATACAATTTAACTGTAACCTGTTTAACCAATTCAAACGTTTTTAGTGTTTACATAATTTGTGTCAGTTGCATAAATTGATAAAAGAAAGTGGAACATTGTTGAATAAATAACCATTTAACCAGTGTCACATCATAAGGATTAAGGAAACCAGTTTATAATGTTGTGTATTTTGGTCCTAGAATGAAGAGTGTTTGCATAGACAAACATTTAACAATTTATCATTACACTCCTACTTCTTGCATTTAAAATTGTTTCAACTTTCAATGGACGGGTCTTTTAGATATTTGATAAATAGTCAATCAATTCAGATCCTCTGTATCATCTCAAAGACTGTAACTTTCATAGAAAAGATTACTCTTTGCTAAAGATTCTTTAAAAATCTATTCAGGGTTTCACCAAAGCGTATAGAAGGTCCCGATGGAAGAGACTTGCAACTACAATTTAGGTCCAAACTATCCCTCCCTCTTTTCACTGGTGGAAAAGTAGAAGGGGAAAGAGGTGCTGCAATCCATGTAGTCTTAATTGATGCCAACACAGGTCATTTGGTGACATCAGGTCCCGAATCATCAGTCAAACTAGATGTGGTGGTGCTTGAAGGTGATTTCAACAATGAAGATGAAGAAGGATGGAGTCAAGAAGAATTTGAAACTCATATGGTAAAAGAAAGAGAAGGAAAACGACCACTTTTATCTGGAGAATTACAAGTGGTATTGAAAGAAGGTGTGGGGACATTAGGCGAATTGAGTTTTACAGACAATTCTAGTTGGATAAGAAGTAGAAAGTTTAGACTTGGGCTTAAAGTTTCCTCAGGATATAGTGAGGGAATTCGTGTTCGTGAGGCAAAAACAGATGCCTTCACAGTCAAGGACCATCGAGGAGAATGTAAGTTTGTTTTAAATTTGATAAAAGAACAAGGGTAAAACGGTCATTTACATTGTTTTTTTTTCTTGACTTTTGGCTTTACAGTGTACAAGAAACATTATCCACCTGCCCTAAACGATGAGGTTTGGAGATTGGAAAAGATTGGTAAAGATGGATCATTTCACAAGAAGCTTAATAAAGCAGGAATATTTAGTGTAGAAGATTTTCTTCGCCTTGTAGTGAGAGATCAAAAGAAGCTAAGAAATGTAAGATTTGTGTTCCAATTATATATTAAAAGGGTTTAGGGTTTTATTAATTGTGGTATGTTGGAATTGGTTATAGGTACTTGGGAGTGGCATGTCGAATAAAATGTGGGATGTTCTTGTGGAGCATGCAAAGACTTGTATTTTGAGCCACAAACTATATGTTTATTATTCAGATGATGTGAGAAATGTTGGTGTTGTTTTCAACCATATATATGAATTAAGTGGCTTAGTTGCTGCTGGACATTACTATGCAACAGATGCCCTTTCCGATGATCAAAAGGTTAGTGAAATACCCTAAAAATTGTTGAAGGGGCCTTTAATTGTTGGAAAAAAAAAATGAGATCTTGAGAGACAAGTGTGACTTTGTTTGTATTTATTCAGGTGTTTGTAGATACCTTGATGAAGAAGGCATATGATAACTGGATGCATGTGGTTGAATATGATGGAAAATCATTTTTAGGGGCTCATCAGGAAAAAACAGCAGCTCCACAAATCGATATGGGAATCGGTCAACAAAGCTATTCAAATTCGTTTGACCATCAACAACTCAGTCTACCTCCTCCAGCCCCTCAACAACAACAACCTGCTCTCAATCCAGGCGTCACCACTGGAGGTAAATGACCATTTTACCCTTGTGTTTATATGTGATGCCAAATATCAAATGATTGTCTAGAACTCATGTTCGGATGTTCCCATTAAGTCAAAAAAGAGACCACCTTGTTTTGGTTTACATTTTCCAAGCCTATTAGTTTAAATGACTAAAATACCCTCGAGTAATGGATGTTTTCTTTTATAGGTTATGATGGTACTTCACACAACATGAATCTCAATGCACCTACTCAATTCGATTCCTCCTCATTCACTTTGATCAACAGCTCTCAACACCCTCCCAGGAATGATAACAACATCCTGGCCCTTGGATTAACACAACCATCCACCCCCGGATTCCTTTCGGGACCCACCAACACATTGAATTTGAGTTCTTCATTTAGAGGATTAGATGACTACTTTCCCGAAGAAGAAATCCGAATGAGAAGTCATGAAATGCTTGAAAACGAAGACATGCAGCATCTGCTTCGGTTGTTCAACATGGGTAGTGGTCAAACCCCTGGTGGCCATGGTCAAACCTCCGGTGGTAGCCATGTTAATGAAAGCTATTATCCATATTCATCGGGTTATGTGCCTAATACACCTTCAAATTTTGGGTATGGATTTGATGTGGATAAAACACGTACTTCTGGGAAAGCAGTGGTGGGGTGGCTTAAACTTAAGGCTGCTTTGAGATGGGGAATCTTTATAAGGAAACAGGCGGCCGAAAGAAGGGCACAAATAGTTGAATTGGAAGACCCATAATTGGGATTTCCTTTTTTTAAGGTAACCCACCCCCACTTTGTTTTTGCTTAAATATCAAAGATTCAAGTGGTATCAGGTTTACAGAGCAAAAACTATACAACAACTTTGACCTCACAAGTGTTGCAAGCTTTTCACTTGTTTTTGACATGATTGAAGGCAACAACAATCAAGAAATCTTGAACTTGGACTTTAGGAATGATGTTTGTTGTATTATTATATAATCACAGGGTAGGTTTTGTTAGTGATTCTTGTCAACCGTTGGATTGATTTGGCAAAGATCATTGAAGGTGGGGATTGTGCTTGAGGTGACTTTTGGAAGCTCAGAAAAGCTGAGCTTTTGGAATGGAAGGGTGTAATTTCAGTTATACAGTGATTTGTTTGATGTTTTTTGTCTTAGTTTTTTTTTTTTAATTGTGTTGTGTTGTTAAAATGTGACAACAACTTTCTGGTGTATGCTATGATACAATTTTTAATAATAGTGACAACCTTTGTTCCTCTTTCTGCATTTTTGGAGTCAATTTAGACAACATAATTTAAATGATGATGCTTTTCCATTTGTTGATATTATAAGGTTGTTGGCTTAGGGCTTCAAAGATCCTAAAAACTAGATGGTTTATAAAATAATTTACAACAAACTGAAATCTAATATTCTATGATCTTGAAACTAAAGATGGATATGAAAAGTTTCACCAAATCAAACCCATCATATACAAGAAAAGGTTTAAGTTAGTAAATACGATGAATATGAAAAGTGAAAAATAGATAAATGGACAACAAAATGAAGCTATTCTGCATCTGAAATTTCATCTTCATCCTCATCTAGAATGTAAACTAGAGCACGCTTTCTTGCAGCAAACACACATGCAACGCCTCTAGATGCTGAAGATATAACCAAGAAACAAAGATCAAAACATTTGAAAAAGCCAAAAAAAAAAAAAAAGTATAGCTTTACAACAATGATGTATCTAACTATCTCTTGTCCTTTAAGACTGTGTTTGTAGGCATAAGCCATGAACAAGTTTTCTAGGGCTATTTTCCATGATGAAGATGAGGGCATTTACGTATTTTCCACACACAAGAAGGGATCAAGAACACGTCCCTATTCCACCTTTTTAGTGGGACAAAAAACTAAAAACATTTTTTGTTGAGAGGTACTTACCACTAACTGCTAGAGGAGCAATCACAGAGTGAGGAATTCCTCGTACTTTCAAACTATCCATTTGCAGATATACAATCGAGTCCTGTAGTGAAACATCATATCAGTAAGTACAAGTGGGACCCACAAAATGAAAATCTTAAGTGTTTTTAGCTTGAGATGAAAATGAAATGGAAAATGCTATTACATGATATGGTTGAAACTTTAAGAGAGGGATTTGTACCTTAAGTTGTTGCAATTTCCAAGGGGTTGATGTTGTAGAAGTTGGTATAGATACAAATGGAAGATCATCTGCTTGCACAATCATCATACAAGCCTTTTCAGAGCTTTCAGAAACAGAAGATGGCCCGTTTAACAGTAGAACAAGTTGGCATTCCTGTTATCACCACAATGTTGACAAAGTAACTTGGCTTGTGTTTTCTATGGAGTTAAATATGCAAGAAATGACAACATACTTCTGTTGAATTTTTTTTTATTATAGCATCCTATTTTCATTTCTTCCTATTACAACATTGTACTTTAAAACATCCACCAATTCTAGCAATGTAATCCAAATGCAAGGCGATTTTTCTGCTATAATGAGGTAGATTTTCAAAGTACAATATCTTAAAAATATATTTAAGAAAAAACTAAGTACAAGACCATAACTGCATAGAATTTTGAAAGTTTAGTGCATTTAAGAAAAAGATTGAAAGTAAAACTTTATGATATAAAGAAACTGAAGTAGGATGCTATAATACACAAACAAATGAAAGTATTTTGGGATAAAAAAAAAACTTGTTGCTACCATTACATATTAACAGGAGTGCCAATGAATCACCTTATATAGAGACAAATCGACACATTGATAGCCATCAGGAACACATAACAAGACAGCTTCTAAGTCATGCATTAAACACCTTGTAACAACTATGCAATTTGCTAGGTCAGATGAAGGCTCATTGGGTAATCTAAAAGATACATAATCAACAAAGCTCTGTTGTTCCTGCATACAATCAAATAGCAAATCAGTAGCAACAAAATGGACCCTTTTTCTATGAGATGTGGGCTCCAAAAGCTACTGATAATGATTGCCTTACGGGGGCATAATCGTCTATTAGAGTATTAGGCCCCCTTTTCATTACACATGGTAGTACAAGACTCACTCTAGATCTCTCGTCTGTGTAAAAGACGTGAATGCCCCTTCTCATCCTTATTCTTATCCAGCTGGTCTAGTGGCATCATGTGTAAATGGGATTGGATTGGACTGGACAACCTTTCTAGGGTTACTTTCAATGATGAGGATGAGAAGGGTATTTACGTCTTTTGCACAGACGAGAGATTGAGAGTGAGTCTTGTACCACCTTGTTCTACCTTTTTGGGTGGGACAAAACATCAGTGTCAGTGTCAGAAACAGGGCCTTAAGAACCTGAAGAATTAGCAAAAAGATACCTTGTAAAATGAAATGGATGTTGGAACAGTGGACAATGCAGATTTTGGCAAAGATTCAACAGGAAACAGTGGCAACAAGTTTTGGCAGAGGATCTTTTTGGAAATTGTAGTGAAAGGCATCTGGAAGGCCTCTTTGAAACTGCAGTGATTGAGTCATTACTTTAGGATATCATTTGAAAAGTGAGGTGTTGTTCTTGTTTAGCAACATTTTTTTATTCTGGTGACATTTTTAACAGAAAAAAGTGATTAGCAAGTATCAGAAAATCAAAATGGACTACAAAATTTGTATATATTGGTTACAACTTACAAGCAGTTAACTTGAAAATTTGAAGTTTTTTCAATTCTAAAAAGCTTTTAAACTCTGGGTCACATGAACTAGTTTTCACATTCAAAATCAATAAGCAACTTGTCATATCCTTAAGACACAACATACTAATACCCGAAAATTAGTTTGTTTGATTTCAAACATACATATATAATATTGAGTAGAGAAAGAAAGCATACCAAGATTCCATTTGTTGAAATTCTTTTGCTAATGTTCTTCGCAAGTAATCTAAATCTGTGAAACCCCCAAAATGAGCCAACTCTTGTACTCTTTCCATTGTCTCCCTGAAGAATCAAGGTTTAAGAAATGTATATATAATTTCATATATAAGAACTTTGAGAAATTAAGCATGTTCTGGACCAAAATCACATGTGGGTGGGTAAAAAAGATTCAATCTTGATTAAAATGTCTCCCAATTTCACATGGGTAAGTTACTTACAAGTCAACTTCAATACTGTGATCAATTTCTGTTGATTCGAGCAACCGTTTTACTGGATCTTGATCATATAAATACTTCAAGAATAAAATAACTAGTTCACTGAAAAAACAAAGAGGTATTTAGCCATCATAAAATCTTGAATATAACTATAAGAAACAAAAGAGAACTAAAAATAACAACCAATTGAATGCAAGAATCTGGTGCTGGTCACTTGGTTCTGATGTTAACATTTTCACACATTTGTGAAGCCAATTGAAGAAGTTTGAAAACTGCATCAAAAAAATATCAGCACTTAATTGCTTTCCTTTGTAATGCAAATTATGGGTTACATATTGCTACTATCAGTATAAAAGTATGTTGTCTATATTTGTAAAAAGAGTAAAGTATCTTGCAATTTTCCCAATTCACCCTTTTACTATTGTTGCTCAAACTGTCTCATTATAATCAAAGCATTTGACTTGACCTATAGTTTATAAAATGCCCTTCAAATCTTCAATAGTGACATTAAGAGAATCATGTGGATATAGATTAATAATACTAGCTTTAGGAAAGTATGAAGCAAAATGGATAAGCGAACACCGAACTACCTATGAGTTCTTGTTTGTATAACTGAACATAAAGATTTACAAACTCTCTAGACATAAGGGTTAAATGGTCATTTAATCTCATTCAAATGGTTCTCATTCATCCAACAAAGAAACAGTCTTTGTTCATTTAACATTTTTTCCAAACAAACATCATTTATGCATATAACACTTTATCCATTATGAGATAAAAAGGAAACATGTCCTTAAACTCTAAGACATAAGGGCAAAATGGTCATTTACTATAAAAGAAATGAAAAGAAGAATATCTCAAAAAGTAATAAGCACCTGTTGTACAGAAGAGGCCAAAACCCTCATAAACCTTTCAACTTGTATCAACAGTATACCAGCCTTCTCAGTTGCATTATCTATTAAACTCTCATCCAAACCAACACTTTTATAACGTGAACGCCACTTAGAAAGTCCTCTTAATTCCCCTAATCTAAATCCAATCATCTCTGCAGCAGGCTGAACACCAAAAGATTCTTCTTCAAAAGTGACTGATGTTTTTAACTTTCAACTACAAACTTTAAACAATCTCAATCTTATTCTTACCTGTAAATGTTCAAGAACAATAACCTGAAGATCCTTTCCAGCCCCACAAACCAACTTCATTATCCGCTTAAGACCCTGATAATAATAACCTTTCATCAATGAAACCTTTATCCCAAATTTTGGCTTTTGTAATGGATAAAATGAAGTAAAGATTGATATACCGCTTCACCAAGTGAAGTCAATAGAAATTGGTGAACAGCTGGACTGGTGCGGGCCCCACCTAAAAGGCTAAGAAACTCCTCTTGTGGAGTTGAGTCCAATCCTGTGTTTGATAAGCAAGAAAAAGTCAACAATCATCAGAATGGAATTGTCAAATTTGATTGATTTTAGGGTTGTTAGTAGTTACCATGGTCATGAATGAGATTAGAGAGGGAATCAAATTTGTCATGAAATGTGTGCATGGCATCAGACCATTGCTTAGACATGACAGACAATGAGGCTCTAATGACTTCTGTTAAATCCTCAATGTTTGAAGCTTGTTGAGCAACCTGGTGAAGCTCATTTCTCCTACAACAATTAAGAATCAGTGTCATATAAATCACTAAGATGCTTCTTAGTATATGTGTTTTTTGTAGTATAATGATAAGTAAATCGGTAAATTTGAAAGTAACCTTTTAAAGAATATTGAGGTATCGAGTGTTAAGCAATGGAAACCATGCAAATCATGCCTTGGAACTTGTAGCTCCCCAGAACATAGTACTGTCACATGACAAAGATCTTTGGACAATGCCACCTGTCAACAAGACCAATTTATAAACTTTTAATTTTGGCTATAAGTTGTTCCACCCTTTTTGTTGAGACAAAATATTTCATTTTTTGTCCCATTGACATACCTTACAGATTGAAGCATTCAGCAGTTTGCAATCAACATGCTCCTTTTCAAGTGGAAAAGTAACAGAAAAATCATGGATATCCTGCAACCCAACACAAAAAAAGAATCATGTAAGCCAATAAACCAAGATACAATTGTCATTGTTTACCATTTTTATTCTGTGGGTCCTTGAGGAGAAAATAAAATGGGGCCCACAAAATGACAAATAAGGAACATGGTATCGGATGTATGAAAACAAGCTTACAATTTTCCCGATCGGAAATATTCCAAAGATACTAAAGTTTATGATTCCATCTTTATCTGCACTACAAAGAATGTTGAAACGTTGATGTGAGGAATTTGATAACTCTTGTGATAAATTTTCACTTTCATCCATGAAACCGGTTTCTCCAGGAACAAGTCCAGGTGCCCTAGGAGCTCTTGGAGGAGGAGGAAAGAAACGAGAGGTTCTATCTTCATATTTTGAGGTATGAAATTTGTCATCCTAAACAACACACATTTAAAAAAGCATGAAAGAGTTGTTTTCCAAAAGACTATTCAAAAAAGTTTAAAATATAAGGAGAAATCATACTGATATCTCTCCACCTCCATCATCCTCCCAATTGAGGCATACAACAGCAACAGTGTGAGATTTCATACTTCTTAACAGCTTCCCATTCTGCTTAATACAATATGTATATATGTCATAAACTCAAGATTCAAGATTCAAGGTAACAATTAAGACTAATTACTTGGATAAACTTTATAGTGAGATGATAATTTTGAGATTGTTGAAGCTTATTTATGAGGTTAGTCAGAAGAACTCACTTCGACATCATGCAATGAAATAGTCCCATCTTGAAGCCCAACAGCTATTGCTTTACCATCAGGACGCCAACATAAAGATGTTATGCATCTTCCTGTAAAAGAATTAAGGATTTTCTTTGTCAAAATAGCTACAAGTTTGGTATAAACATATGCAGTAATCAAATACTGGTTCTCTTTTCACAAATAAAAGAACTGGAGAGGTGAAGGTGACCTGGGGAGATAGTCCATAGCCTCTGCCAATTAAAACGATGCAGCAAAATCTTTGAATCCTCAGTAACCATAGCCAGCAAATCTTTCTCTGGGTTCCATTCAGCTATTTTGATCTTCACAATTTGAATTTTATTTCTTTAGATTAAGGAAAACAGGTGCTAAAATCTTTAGAAGGAATCATTTTTTACACACTATCCACACACAGCATTGGTTTATACAGATTTGAAAAGGGTTAAAGGGCACGGATTTTTCAAACCTGGGACGCTACTGGCTTGTCGAATTGGAGCTGGAAAGGAACAATTCTTGAAACGTCTTCTTCATCTGTTTCCATATTGATTAATGGGTGTTTAACTATCGATGGATTTGGCACTCCTGGTATGGGGTTTTTTTCCCGATCTTCGTAGAGTCTATGATTATTATGTGTTTGCGCGCTGCAAATTTTTGAGTGGAAGCTTGCGAGTGTGGGTTTAAGAATAGGGCGGGATTTGGGGATTTCAATGGTTGTTAATTGTTAACGAGGGACAAATGCAAATTGAAGGGCTAGTTTGGCATTTCTCTTATTTTTGATTAATTTTTTGGGATTTGTTCCGTAGAAAGCTTGTTTATGATTGTTTGTTTAATAAATGAACGAACATGAACATAAATTCTCGTTCGTTTAATTAAACGAACAAACATGCACGATGGTTTCGTTTATTTATGTTTGTAAACGTTTGTTTATATGCGTTCGATTAATTTTATTTATGTTCATATATATGTTCAATTGTTTTTTATTACATTACTATATTATATATTTGTTTATGTTCATATGTGTTCAATTGTGTTTATTTATCTTTGTTCGTTTATCATGTTCACGAACATAAGCGAACGAACATGAACAAGAAATTTGTTAAACGAACGAACATCGTTCGTTTATCCGTTCATGTTCGTTTATTTGTTCGGCTAACTTAAACGTATGAACATAAACAAACCCTTGTTTGTGTTCGTTCGGTTCGTTTACAGCCTAATTTTGATAATTTTTTTTAGAGCATCTCCAACCTACCCCAAACTTCATTTTTTTCACATTCTTCTACAACTATATCCTATTTTTATCTCCATTTTTTGAGATATGAATAGTATTCCCCCATATTTGGGAGAATACTATTTTTTTTTAACGACAAATATATTAAAAAAAAAAAAAAGACAAGCACTCACAAGCAAGAAGCTAAAACGAGGCAGAAATACAAATACAGGTAGAAAAGTAAAGATAATAATTATCTGACAAAGGAACATAACTACGAAAAAAGTGAGAGAAATGTGAAATACGCCAATCGCTCCACGCTCCACATCCACAATTGTTTCTATACTTATACAAGACATAGGATGAGGAAACAATGTTGTCCGCAGTTTTTGTCGGTGGTGCAACAATTTTCTTAAAAATGTTGTCATTCCTGACCAACCAAATATTCCACAGAAGACAATAGAACACCAAGTTTAGAATCTCTTTTTTCCTAGGGCAGTTTTTCCAAATAGCTGCATAATCAATGAATTCCTTAACATTCAAGAATCTTTTCCTTTGTACTCGACACCATTTAAGGATCCAATCTTGTACCTCCTGAGTATAGTTACAAGTAACGAGCAGATGATCTGTTGATTCATTCTCCTTGTTGTATAAAGGGCAAGTAATATTTGTAGTGTTAACACCCCTGACCATCAAAGCATCAACCACATGAATTCTAGCCAATGAAGCTCTCCAAATAAAGCATCTTACTTCCAAAGGTATCAAATTTAACCAACAGATGGATAGACCTTTATACAAAATCAATTTAGATTCTAGCAACCTCATCATGGCGTTGACGGTGTATTCCCTGTTAGGGTTCAGAGTGAATTCAAAACCATATCTGGAAGATTTCGCAAGTGTCAACATTCCAATATCCTTGTATAATTGTAGAAGTTCATTAGTGTCGATAGCGCCCATATGCTCTAACTTCCACATCCATGAGAAGCCATTGCTAGATAGTCGGTCCTCAAGAGCACAACATTTTACTGTTTCTAACGAGTACAAATTAGGGATTTTTTTTTGAAAAGAAGTATCACCACACCAACTGTCCTTCCAGAACAGAATTTTGACACCAGAACCTGGAATAAGCTTAAATATCTCATTCACATCAATTTTAGGTTCGAGATGGATTTTACAGCCTTGGAGATGTTGCACCAAACGCCATTTGTGGATTTCCTAGCAATATAAGAGGTTTGTTTATTATGCAGATTGTGAATGTTATCAATAATCATCTTCCAAGAACTGTCTTTTTCATTCATCATCATCCACCACCATTTGACTAGGAGAGCTGTATTTTGCGCAAATAAGGAGCCGATTCCAAGACCCCCGTCAGATATTGGTACGATGACTTTTGACCATTCCACCCAATGAATTCTCTTTTTGGGTTCACCACGGTTCCCCCAAAGAAATCTGCTTCTGATCATTTCAAGCTTATCAATGATTCCTTGAGGAGCTTTGAATAAAGACATTAGCTTTGCATGGATGATACAAGATCTCACAATCGTAGTCCTTCACTACATCCAATCACCTCCTTCGTCTCATATTCAGGTTGGGCGGATCCATAAGGTGCCTCAGGCTCTTATGGTCTGTGTATATGGTACTTCGGACACCATAGAGATAGTGGCGCCAAATATTGAGGGCGAATACCACCGTCCTCAGCTCCAAATCATGGGTGGGATATCTCGTCTCGTGAGGCTTCAGCTGCCTCGACGCATACGTTATCATGTGCCCCATCTACATCAACACAACACCCAATCCCGCTATAGATGCATCGCGGTCGGCTACGAAGTCCTACCGGAGCCTCGCACAACCTCTGGCGAAGAGTCTCGAATAATGCATGTTGCTCAGTCCCCCAAGCAAAAACAACTCCCTTCCTGGTCAATTTGGTGAGAGGGACAGTAATCTTGGAGAAATCCCTGATAAATCTTCGATAATAAACTGTCAAGCCAATAAAACTTCTGATCTTGGATGGGAATCTCGGCACCTCCCACTGCATAACTGCCTTAATCTTGGTCGGGTCGACCAAAATCTCGTTCTGATTAACGAGGTGTCCCAAGAACTGGACCTCTCGTAACAAGAAATCACACTTGGAGAATTTGGCGTAAAGCCTCTCCCTCCTCAACACTCCAAGAATATCCCGAAGATGCTCCTCATGCTGTTCACTAGACCTCGAGTACACCAAAATGTCGTCAATGAACACGATCACCGACCAATCCAACATGGGCCTACACACCCGGTTCATGAGGTCCATGAACGCTGCAGGTGCGTTGGTGAGCCCGAAAGGCATCACCACGAACTTATAATGCCCATAACGAGTCAGAAAGGTCGTCTTCTGGATATCCTCCTCGCGGACCCTCATCTGATGATATCCATATCTCAATTTAATCTTGGAAAACCAAGACGCTCCCTGCAACTGATCAAATAAGTCATCGATCCTCGACAATGGATAGCAGTTCTTAACCGTCAACTTGTTTAACTCCCGGTAATCGATGCACATCCGGTGTGAACCATCCTTATTCTTGACAAAAAGGATCGGCGCTCCCCACGGCGAACTACTCGGCTGAATGAAACCCTTCCCCAACAGGTCCTGAAGCTGCGGGGATAACTCCTGCATCTCGGGCGGCGCGAGATGATATGGCGCCTTGGCAATAGGCGTCGCCCCCGAAACCAAATTGATCCGGAACTCCACCTGCCTCTCAGGAGGCACACCCGACAAATCCTCAGGGAAAACATCCGGGAAATCACATACCACTGGAACATCGGAAACAGAAATCAATCTCTCCTTGACAACCTGAGTATCCACTACATAAGCTAAAAAGCCCATACATCCCTGCTGCAGACTCTGTCTTGCCCTGCGGCAGAGCAGAAAGCTGATCCCGATCTACTTCCCTCGCCATAAACAGTAAGTACTCCCCCACTAGGGTATCGAATCGTCACCATATGACGCTCGTAATCAATCACAGCTCCAAATAGGCTCAACCAATCCATGTTCACTATGACGCATACATCTCCCATCGCTATCGGCACCAGATCTATCGGAAACTCAACATCGAAAAATCTCCAAAACACAACCCCGGAATACATCAGTGGAAAAAACCACATGCTCGTCGGCTATAGAAACCCTCAGTGGTCGACTCAAAGCCTTGCGTCTAACACTAATGCGACGACCAAAGGATCGACTCGCACCCGATTCAAATAGCACCAAGTCAGGAACATAATCCACAAGAAAAGTACCTATATTAAACATAATATAAGAATAAACAATCCATAATAACAACATGAATAATGAGATACGTACCAACAACAACGTCAGGTGCTGCGCGGATCTCCTCCGTAGTCAGCTGGAAGGCTCTCCTACGAGCTCTCGGAGCCTCGGCCTTCACCGGCCTACCATCAGTAACACGTAAGGCGGCAGGAGCAGAGGCATGGGTTATTCCTTGAGTGAGCTGAGGACACTCAGCCTTCCGGTGGCCAGTCTGGTTGCAATGAAAGCAAACCGAAAATCCCTTCGAGTAATCCTTCGCCATATGCCCCTCATTGCCGCATTTATAGTAAATCCCATGTCGGCAAGATCCCCCGTGACTCTTACCGCACTTGCCACAAGTGCGGCCCTTCTGGCCTCCTGCTCTAGAATCAAGGGCTTTAGCCCGCTTGGTCGCCGGTTGTGACTGCTTTTGTCTACTGTCTCTCCCATGAGACTTTCTCTCCTCCCTCGTCTGAGTCTCCAACTTGATCTCTCTCCTCCTGGCATTGGTCTGTAGCTCAGCCAATGTCCGATATGATGAGTTCGCAACGAACTCTCGAATTTCCCTCCTCAATATGCTCAAATACCGGCTCATACGTGCCTGCTCGGTAGCCATGTGCTCAGGGAAGAACAACGCTCTCTCATGAAACATCCTCGTGATCTCTGTCACCATCTCTGTCTTCTGTTTGAGAGATAGAAAATCATGGGCCAACCGTTGCCTCTCCACCTGGGGAACGAACTCATCTTGAAATAAATGGGTGAATCTCTCCCAAGTCATTGCAGCATGATCTGCAGGAGTGTAATCAGTCGTCACAAACTTCCACCAGTCATTCGCTCCCAAGCGAAGCTAGTTCAGCGCAAATCGAACCTTCGGGTTCTCAGGGCATGAACAAGTATAAAAAAATCCCTTGACGTCAGAGATCCATCTCATCGCAACAATCGGGTCCTGGGTCCCATCAAACTCTGGTGGCTTCGTGTTGCTGAACTCTCGAAACATCATCAAATCACCTCCTATGGCCTTGCAGTTGCAAGAGTTGCGGTGGCTGCGGCAGCGGCAGCCTCAGTGACAGCAACATAACGCTCATCAAAAGTCTCGATCAACGTAGTCTTAATAGACCCGAACATCTCCGGAATGACCTTTCTGATAGCTGCGACCACCTCGTCCGCAATAATCCTGCGGATCTCCTCGTCACTGGTACTCGCCCTCTCAGGGTTGCCGGAGTCTGAACCTCGGGTAACCACCATAGTCTCTCTCTGGAATACAAACACAGAAATCATCAGGAACATGATAAAATACACACACACACATTTACATGCCCCTATATGATCCTTAGTACCCTAATATTCTTACTTGAGTCGCGTACGGATCTGGTGCTTTCAGTATTACGGGCCCAATACTACCTTCCACACCAACCCGTATTTGTCCCAAGTCCTCCTCTTAGGACCCTAATTCACAGGTACTTTATCCCTCATGGATATCTAAATACTCTCTCAGAATACTTCTCAAGCTAAACATCTAGGTACCCCTCTTAGATTACTCTTCCACTCATATCTATCTCTTAAAGATTTCTGCCATGTACACTACGCAACACACATAGAGCAAATGGAAAATAGTGTCGATCAAGAAACAACCTCCTAGGCTAAGGCATCATGAATCAGACAACTCTAGCTCAAATTCTCTGAAATACCTAGCCTACCATCCAGCAGGGAGCTCGGTCTCTGGCTGATTGTACACACTGCTTCGTCTCGTTTCCTCTTAAAATCCTTTGCTTGTTTAGAAAATCATTTCTTTTTGAAAGATTCCTCAAACCCTCAGTTTGAGTCCAGACATACCCGAGGGTACATTCGAATCCCTCAAACCAAGGATCTGATAGCAACTTGTAACACTCTAATTTTTAAACAAAATTTCCAAAATTTAAAACTTCCACACAAACATAGTTTAACATTTATCAAGTCAATTTGAAATTTTCCCAAACACAAAACATCGGTAAATTATTTTCCAAATATCCCAGAATCCTCAAAAACACAAATCATCAAACTGGTGTGTACAATCATGTCGGCGCCTTCCCGCGATCCTGAGATGTACCTGAAACACATTTCACACAAACACTGTAAGCACGAAGCTTAGTGGGTTCCCCAAAATACCACACATATAAATAATTAGCCTCTCATGTCTATATCTCGATAAGGACCCTCCGGTGATGTGTCTTAGTGAAGACCCTTCGGTCTCACGGCTTGGTATGGACCCTCCGGTCATAAATCAATAAATACACACAGTAATATAACAACATAATTCACAAAGACAGAATGCATAATATCACATATCTCAGTATAAGCAAGTAAGACCCTCTGGTTAATAACACAAATAAGACCCTCCGGTCGCACAGTAATTACCACTCAGGTAAGTATAGTGAGAAGACTCACTTCGTAAAGTAAAGCACGTATATCCCGCACCCGAACTGCTGATCTAGACTCCGCCTAACATATATCACATATACCTTTAATTAATAATTGATATTAACAACCCTTAAAAGATGTTAGGCTAAGTTCCTCTAATAAATCTCGGAAGGGTAAAAGACCATTTTTACCCCTCCATGGCCTCCAAAGTCCACAACTTGACCAAAACCCTAAAAGTCAACGGAAGTCCACACCCAGCACGTACGTTGGGCGTACAACTGACCATGCATGCATCGGGGTGGCTCAGCGCTACGCTGCGCGTAGCTGGGAGTACGCTCGACGTACGTCTCGGGCTCACTTTTCTTACTCTCCTGGTCTTAATCCGTTAAGACCATAGCTACAATCTCAAATCTTGGCTAATTAGAGTCTATTACTTCACAAAGTTGGTGACTTTAAGCCTTAACATGGCTGGACAAGTCTAAAACTCATAAACTCTCATCCTTTACTCATAAAAGTCCTCATAACTCATGCATGGAGAGATCTTGATGACCAAGATCTCATTTTTATGAGTCCAAACGACTAGAAACACCTAAATGGACATGTATTGTGCTTTGGATTTCATCAAACTCATAAGCTTCAAGCTTGGGACATAAAACCCTAAAAATGGACCAAAACATGAACTAATCAAAACAATGAGAAATCTTTGAGCTTGATACCTATGAATGATGCACCAACCACAGGGAAAATTAGATCCAAAAGCTTGGGCACCAACTCTTCTTCCTTCAAAGCTCCTTCTTCACAAAAGAATCCCACAAGATCACTCAATAAGCCTCAAATGCTCACACAAGCTATGAAAACGGGATTTAGGGTTTGAGGGGAGTTGAAGGCTGGAAATGGTGGCTGGAAATGAGGCCATCATGTTCCTTAAATAGGGACACACAACACAATTAGGGTTTACACTCTGAGCCTAGTACGCCAAGCGTACCCTCTGGTACGCCTAACGTACTGGGTGGCCTCCATGTCCATAATACGCACATGAGTACGCTGAGCGTACACACGCCTACGCCCCGCGTACTTATTTGCCACCAATTTCACAATTAAAGGCTAGTTTCGACAATTCAATAAAATTAAGGGTCATTAATACATACCTTATCTAGGGATGTTACAATGTATGAATTGAAGTAACCATTACAATAGATGTTTGTTTCAACAGAATGGGGGAGATGTAATTGGGCAAAGAAAGCTGATGGAAAAGAGATAAAGAAAATAATCATGGACGAGAGAGGTTTTTGGCCTAGTGTGGTTTATTCTCTTAAAACCACAAATCCACTTGTCGAAGTGTTGAGAATTGTTGATG
The DNA here is from genome assembly GCF_052849685.1 of Lactuca virosa. Taxonomy (NCBI): domain Eukaryota; kingdom Viridiplantae; phylum Streptophyta; class Magnoliopsida; order Asterales; family Asteraceae; genus Lactuca; species Lactuca virosa. The sequence goes on from NC_136429.1 coordinate 110,327,724, forward strand.
GTGAGCAATCACCGACTATGGCTTTAATTTACGTTGCGATGGATGAGTGCAAAGAAAAAATTGCAAAGAACTTTGATAATGAAGTCTCTTCTTATAAAGAGATTTGGGATATCATTGATGAAAAATGGGAACATCAAATGCACAGGGATTTGCATGCGGCTGCCTACTACTTGAATCCTCAATTTAGATTTTAGATGGAGTCCTAATGTTTCCCAGCATTCGGAAATTAAGAGAGGATTGTATAATTGCATGGACAAATTAATTAAGAGTAATGATATTTATATGAAGATCAAAGCTCAACTCGATGACTACAGATAGAAAAAAGGAATGTTTGGATGTAGAGCTTCTTTGAATTCATATATGAAGCGTGTCCCTGGTAACTAATAAATAGTTATAACTTATAAGTTATAATTATTCTATTTTATTATTTTGCATAATTATACTATTTATTAATTTTTTTATTCATTTAACTTATATAGTCACATGGTGGGGCCATTATGGAGATGAAGTTCCAGAACTACATGCCTTTGCGATGAATATATTGGGTCTTACTTGTTCGGCTTCGGCATGTGAATGAAACTGGAATACGTTTAATCAAGTTCATACAAAAAGAAGAAACCGATTGAGCACTGATAGGATGGATAACTTGGTGTACATCATGTACAATAAGAAATTGAAGCAATAGTTTATCAGGAAGACTAAGCTAAAAGAGTATGATGATCCATTAGTTGTTGATGAGGTGTTGTCTGATGATGAGTGGATAGCCAACCCGAGTGATGAATATGATGAAGCATGTGAGGAATATGAAATTGATGTAGTTTGTAGGGCAATTGGGGAGAGAGGTAAAAGTTCTTCATCTAGGAAGCGGAAAAATGTTGAAGTGAATTTGGTGGATGAAGATGATGATGGACTAAATTTGGTTGATGAAGATGACATCTATCGTGTGAACGATGCGCCAGAAAATGATTGCTTTAATAATGTTTGAATTTGGGCTATGTGCCTCTAAGACTTTTGTGCTAGACTTTTCACTTTTGTGTTGCTAACATTTAAGGATTTAGGTTCCATGCATTCAAGACTTTTATGCTAGACTTTTGTGTTATTGACATTTAAGGATTTTGTGCTTCACTTTTATGCTATTAACTTAGTGACTTATCATATTTCTCATTTAGATATAAAATTATGTTTTTTATGATATATATAATTTTATATAATTATTTATTGATAATCTTATGAGGCTTATGTTGGAATAGTGTCCAAGGTCATTAACTATTGGTCATATTTCTAATAATAGCATGGTCCTTTTGGGTTGCCCTCAAGACCCAAATTGAGTAGAATAAATAAAGGAGAAATTGGTTTATTAATTATTATAGTTAATAATTAATTAGAAACTAATTGGAAATATATTTTGGAAATATATTATGGGAATTAGTAATAGTTTAATTAATTAAAGGGTTGAATGTTCATTAATCGATAGTTGGTCAATCAGGAATGTTCCAGAACCTTATGGAATTAGGGTTGGATGAAAATCACTCCATCCCACATGGGAAAGGAGTGAAATTTTGTGGTTATGCTCCCATCCCACATGGGAAGGAGTACTAAACCCTAGGAGGCATCCAAGGCTATAAATAGGGCCTTAGGGATTCCATTCCTCCTTGCACCTTGGCTTGAAGTATTCGCCAACCCTTCTTCCTCCCCCTCTTAGGAACGATTTCTAACCCCTTTGGGTTTGTGAAATTGACCCTTCTCCTAGTTATTTTTATTCCACTCTTTGGTGTCATTGGGTGTGATACCATTAGAGGGATTCTGGTTTGGGTCCTTTCATCCAAGCAACTTCATGGAGATTCAAGATCTCAAGCATGGATATCAAGGGCTACATAAGAGGTATGTTTTCTTACTTATGTTTTAGTTTTCTAGGGTTGATGTAATTAGCATGAAGCCATAGATCCATAGGATGCATATACACTTAGGTATATCGTTGTTTCGATTTTTCTGCTGCCTAGTTTTAGAGTGTATTTGATGCATAGAAAACCCAACAGTGGTATCAGAGCCATTGGTTCATGGTTACCATCACCCTAGATCCATGTTTCTGAAAATACTTGTTTGAAATTGAATGGTATAAGGATAATTGAAAATTCGTAATGGTTAAAAACCCTAGTCGCAGCTCACGACGTGAGAGCTAGGAGCTCACGACGTGAGCTCGGCAGAATTAGGGTTTTCGGATTTTTGCCATTTTTTCGAATATGAAGGTTTATTAAATATGGATAAATACCAAATTTAAATTGTTTTTGAATCTAGAAAATTGATAAATATTATTTAAATGTGTTTATTTGAATTTGAATATTTATTTGATAATGGATAAATATTATTTAAATATGTTTATTTGAATTTGAATATTTATTAATTGATATATATTATTTAAATGTGTTTATTTGAATTTGAATATTTATTTGTTATTTAAATAGTGAATTTAAATATTTAATATTATTTATATGGATTTATAAATTTGAATATTACCCCTCATGATTTATTAATTGTTACATTGCGTCCTCGCAATTAATTAGAATTAATAATAGACAACTAAATTTAAAGAGTTTTAAATTTACCCCTTGTATTTATATATATTAGAATTGTGTCTATTATATGTATAAGAAAGTTACATCATGCGCCCTCGCGTGTTTAAATATTGACATTGTCAGTCTTACCTCGACTAGTCTCACCCGTTCTAATGTAGGGGTTTAAGGAGGTCTCTTTGATTCCTAATGATGTCGGTTTTTAATATGCTTCGTGCTTACCACCCTCACCGCCCTATTGCATTTTGAGAATGGAGTTACCGAAAGGGTTTGATAGTGATAATGGTCAATCTAAAAGTATTCTAAATACAAGTATAAAACAAAATCCCGTTTTATTAATAGAATGTGAGTTCATATTATCCATGAAAATTGCACATTCTCTTTATATTCTGTTGGTGGAGCTCGTGTGGTTAACCGGCACATCAATCTAGAGTATAGTTGAGAATGATATGGAACTCGAGAATCTCAAGCATAACTTGAGCCGGGGGCCATGCGATTTTGCAAGGTTAATTCTCAGTCTATTTAATGTGAATCTTATGTTATCCATAAAAGTTGCACATTCTCTTTATAACTTGTTGATGGAGCTCGCGTGGTTAACCGACACGTCAATTTGAGAGTATAGGTAGAAAATGATGTGGAACTCGCGAATCTCAAGCGTAACTTGAGTCGGGGACCACGCGATTTTGTATGGTCGATTCACCATCTGTTCAGTGATCCGCGACGACCCCGTCATTGAATTTGAGATGAACATAATCCGAGATTAACATGCCATTGATAGTCAATGAATCTCAAAGATCTACGAGTTTCGTAGTGATCGAAATTGGCAAAGGGCTTTGCCTACCTAAATAACTTTATGGTGTGTTTACGGCATCCCTTTACACATCATGGAGCCAAATATGGATCCTAGCCTTCTAAAATTATTTAGGGTGATTATTTTATAAGGATAAGTAAAACAAACTATAATGGAATTTTATTGAATGACGTCAATAACCTTATCCACTAAAATCTACTGCTATAAAACCTTTGAAAGGATTAGCTATGATGATGATCAATCTTGTCAAATTCGTAGTTTGGGAATATTTCTCTTAAACGAAAGGAAAGATCATGCCTTTGTTAAAGCTCTTCATAGGTTACTTCAAACATTGCATTGTAAATTGTTAGAAAGAGCAATTATCAAATATACGTTGTAAATTGACATATTGAAGTAAAATGGAATTTCCTTGAGTTAGAAGTTGACTAGGGTTAGTCAACTAGCTGACATGTACATATGATCAATTCATTTTGATTTTGATATAAACAACTTGGAATGACCATGTAGGAGTTGTGTAGCATGTTGAGGTTTTCTTTTGGAAATAACATGGCAATCATAGAAACTCATACTTCAAAACACTCCCATAATTTACTATCATAGAAGTGTCAAGAAGAAGAAAGTCAATTTCCCATGGTTTAAAAGGTGATTAGTATACCTAATCTAGGCCCCAATACCTAGGACAAAAGAAGGCTTATTCTAAGACATGTTGTGATAGATGCTCGTTTCCATAACAAGAAAAAAGGACTAAGAAATCAAACTTGCCCAAATGTATATTTGAGGTGAAAGGACTGGAACATGAAGAAGTTAAATTTGATCATGGATCACGAGCCCATGCTATTTTCCATTGGATCAAAAGATAACTAGTTCTTCCATGTTTGGTATTCAATCAAATATATGGATTTATAATGCCATGAGAACATTACTTCTAAACCTTAAGTATTTTGTAAAGGTTTAAGTACTGACATTTGCAAGAGTGAGCAGTGACTAAAATGAAGTAAGAAGACTGAAACATGGAGAAGATAATTTGATCATGAATGCCAAGCCCTTGCTACATTCATAGGATCAAAAGACAACTCTTTTCAAAATGTGTAGTCTATGGTGTTATATTTTGAAATTGTTTATACTATGAAACTAGTATAGTAACAATAGTTCAAAGATTGATTCAAATATTTGAATAAGGTGTATTATTTTGAATGGATCGTTCAGAGTAATCACAATATGTACTTATTCAAATACATCCAAACGTTTGGGTGAAATGTATTTGTGGCATCATAGTCTTGGATACATATATGAGAAATACATTACCAAATATCCAGTTGGATCGGATTTTGGATATCATTTGGCCTCGAGTCTTATGATAAATGTAAATCTTGCTTATCAAGATAGATCATGAATACATCACCGGGTGATGTGAGTATCTGTTGGAATTAGTTCACTCTAATAGACAGTTCAGATTAAACATGGTGAGACCAACTTTGTATGAATGTGAGTCTGAAACCTTTCAGGTGTTTAGAGCTCTCATAAAGTGAAGTTGAGAATCAATTGGGCAATAGGATGAGACACTCATAGTGAGAACCTCAGTCCAAACTTTATCGATCATCTAAGGAATTATGAAGGAGTTTCACGATCTATCTCCACCCATAACACTACTGCTAGGAAGTGTTAGTTGGATAGAGAAACAAATCATTAATTGATTTTTTACTAGATGAGTCGCATTATGCACACTAACAGTTCGTGGATTGTACCATGAATAGTGTTACAATAAGTCCTTTGGTCTTGTGCCAACTAAGTAGGTTCTTGAAACACTCTATGATATGTGAAGTGGGATTCTATCCTCACTGACATATATGTAAGTCTACGATTATGAGGCTTACGCTCGTCGTTGAAGCGCTCGACAATCTGGGACATTGAGTAGAGATATGTTATCTCGTTGGAGAACCCATCAAGCATTTTGGATAATTGTTTAAGAATCCTTCTGAGAACAAAATGTATGTTGCTCGAAGGGCAGTCTTCCAAGAGAGGGAGCTGATTTCCAAAAGGGCTAGTGGGAGCCACATTGCTCATGATAAGATTCGAGAGTCGACTAACGAAGAGCCTAAATTTGGAGATAGCATTCAATTTGGAATTGAAAATAGCTATTAAGGGAACTGACATATGTCAAACCCATAAACCAGAACGGCGGAATCGTTCGGGGGTGGAGGACGTCATGTACAGTATCACAACAATGCATAATAGTAAACAAGCAACAACATCATCCATTGCATTAATAATATAATTTAATACAAGTGTGTTCTGTCAAGTTAAATAGACACCAAAAACATGAATCAAAATAAAAGATGAGTCTTGAACGAGCTCCATCTTCTCAAACATGGCACCGGTACCTGTCTACTGGTGACCTAAGAATACAAGTTATTTTGAAAGAGTTTATCAGCTTTAAAGCTGGTGAGATCATAAGTATATTAGTGTCTGTGTTTGTATGAAAGTGTTTGTAAGTATGAAATGTATAAGTTTGTAAAAGTTTGTAAGTTGTTTGAACTCTCCTAGAAAACCCTATGTTTTCTACTAAAAGTAGCCTTCTACCAAGGTATCTAGTGTTTGAGTGTGTGTCTCTTGTAAGAGTATGTATTTTCCCAAATCTGACTATCATTAACCAAAAATATAGTTGTTTTACATTACTGTTTATTGTGTGAAGATCACAAAGTGAATGCAATGGGAAAATGAAATAGTACTGTAGTGTTGTATTAAGTAACTACTGCTATACTAACTACCTTAAACCAATTGTTATTTAAAGTACCATGTGATCGGCCTGTACCATACTACCGACTATAAACACGACGATGTAAGACGTCGGAAGAAATGACGTTTGGCACCCGTAGACTTGCAAGTCCCACTGTAGCGAGCAGCAAGGTGTAGGATAGTCAATCCAGTATAGATCTATACACAAACTCAACGCTCTCAATTTAAGGAGATTCTGGATACAAAACGGGCCATGACAGGTGATGCCATGCCCCGTTACGTGGCTCACATAACTGTAGTAATGTTCTAGTATATGTATGTGCTAGCTGTATTGTGTGTTCTCTCTCTGTCTAGCATGTATGTATGTTCTCTCTGTATGGTATTGTATGTTCTCTCTGTATGGTATTGACTCATGTATGAACTGACTCATTATATGTTTCACTGTTCTAGTAATAGTATTAGTATCTCCCTAAACTATACCTATTATAGCTTACTAGTAATATTGTTTGAATGTCTGAACATGTTTGTATACCTTTGCTACCCAAAGGTACTGAATAGAAAGAAGTAACCTTTTATATATATACACATATACATGATATATGACTAGGATTCAAACGACCTTCGGACAAACAACCGATACCCTAAGTCCACAACCAAACAAGGAACAGGAGGTAAGGTGAGTTATCAGTCCTAAGTCCTTTAAATCCTACTTATATAACTATATCTATATAGATACATATTTAACAGAATATAAGTTTAAAAGAGTTTAATAAAAGTATTTGACATGTAAAAGAGTTTTTAAAACAGTTGAAGTAGTTTGTTTGATAACACAGTTTGAAAAGTAAGAAATCCACTTGTTTGGTAGTTATTAATCACATGTGATTGATATAATAACTATAATAGTTCAACTTGTATTCCCCCCCATAAAAGCATTTAAAAACATTTAAAAGGTTAATTAAGGGGTATGAACTCACCTGTAGTGAGTGGTTTGGATGAACGGATGGTATAGGATGCTAAGTGTCAAGTGAAGACTTGAACACACACGCGGATCCTATTTAACATATAATGATACATATATGAATATAATTAGTGCTTATAACAACTAATTATTGAATTGAAACCACCTTAGGGACTAGTAAACACTTATTTTGAAGTGTTACAACCATATATGATTGTATATAAGGGGTATATTGCTATACAAGGGAGTGTATGGTCAAAATGCACACTATTTGTGTGTGTGCGGCCAGGGTGTGTGGCCAGGGTTTGTGTGCGGCCACACACTCCCTATGAAATGTGCCAAAACGTATTTTAAGGCTTTAGGACTCATCTAGGAAGGTTTCTTACTTCATGCTTTAGCCTTATATGGAGTTCATTTCCATTTTTGGACCTAAAAAGGGTGTGTGCGGCCGCACACCCTTTATGAAGATGATAAAATCGTGTTTTTCTAGTATATCATCAAGTGTTCTTAGCATATAACAAGTTATGATAAGTATATACACGTTATAAAGGCTTGAAAGGGTGATTAAGGTCCAAAACTAGTGTGTGTTCTTGGTGTTCTTGAATAAAAATGGATGTTTTCATGGATCAAAGCAAAGGTTTTTGCTAGATAGGGTCATGTATCAACAATCAAAAGGAAGAATTACTACCTTTTATGAAGATCAAGATGAAGATTTGGATGATACTTGAGAGGATTTCGAGTTCTAGTCTTGAAGAAGTGAAAAAGTGTTCAAAAATGACAAGTGTTGAATATATATGGGAGAGTGTGCGGTTGGGATGGGTGTGTGGCCGCACACTCTTGTGTGTGGTTGTACACACAAGTGTGTGGCCGCACACTCCATATGTTGGAGTGTTTGGCCCGATTTTGCTTGATATGCATCTAGTTTTCCCATTTCTAGGCTCTTATCTTAATGGTACTAGTTTTAGAACACTCAAATAGACTCTAAACAGTGCTAAAGGATAGCAAAAACGAGTCTGGCCTTCATTGATTTGAATAAGTGTATAAGATAAAAATTTCGGATTGTCACAACATACCTCCACCTCTTCCTTATAGATCTGATAGATGGCATCATATACTAGTTATATAATAGTTTATATTACTAAGGCATGTGAGTCACTGGTAGAGTGTACCAGCTATCGGAAGCTATGGTAGGCCCTAAAGGCTACAACATGGAAGGAGGAATTAGAAAGCGAGATTCAATCCATGTATGTTGTTATTTGGTAGATCTAGCACTTGACCTTCACCCTTAAGTGCAAGTGGATCTTTAAGTAGAGACAATCATGGATTGGAACAAACGCATAATTGAACCAAGATAGGTTTTGAAGGATGTGTAAGCTTAACAAGTTCATTTATGGACCAAAATAAGCATCTCGCAAGATGGATCATTATTTCAATGAGAAAGTTCAAAGAGTTTGAATTTCGAGAAATAAAGATAAGCCATATATATGTCAAAGCTAGTGGGAGTAATTGGATTCTTTGTTTCAATGAGAATGTTCAAGGAGTTTGAATTTTGAGAAACATATATAAGCCATATATATGTCAGTGCTAGTGGGAGCACTGTAGTCATCCTTGTATTGTACATAGATAATGTACGATTCATAGGAAATTATATTCTAACGTAGCAAGTGTAAAAGCTTGGCTTGGTATGAGAATTGTTTCGCTATGATATACATGGGAGATACAAAAACACGTACATAATAAGGATCTATGGAGATAGATCAAAGCGATTCATTGGATTAAGCCAAAGTACATTGAATGTTGAGGAAACTCGACATGCAGAACTCAAAAAGGAGTTTAGGCTGGCATGCCATTGAGCAATGCTAATGTCCTAGTTCTACTATTGAGCTAAAGCAAATGAGTCGTGTCCCACATGCTTCTGCTATGGGATCGATCATAAATGCCATGACATGTACTTGATCTAATGACTCGTATGCCTTGAGCATGACAAGTTTGATTAGATCAATTTGGCAAGAATCAATGAATCAAGATCAAGAACATTCTTAAGTGTCCTTGGAGGACAGAAGATATGATCTTGGTAGTATGGAAGAGATCATTGTAAGAGTTACATTGATGCTAAGTTCCGCACTAATAACGGCAATTTCGTTTGCAGTCGGAATTCGTGCTTTTACTGAATGATGATATATTAGCTTGAAAGAGTACCAGGTAATACACCATAGTGGATTTAACATACTTAGAGTATATTGCAGTTGGTTAAATTGCAAAGTGGACAATGTGACTGAAAGAGATTCATTAGTGACATCTTTGTTGAAATTTAATCATTGATGGTCCTTATGAAGTCTCTTTGTGACTTTAAGGGTGAACTTACCTCGAGTATGGATCCCAAGTCACACAAGCTCACATGACATATACTCAGTATGTACCATCACGTTTGATAGTGATTCAAATGTAAAGACATCATAGTCAATATGTCATATCGAAAGATAATCTTGTCGATCCATTCCATAAGCCGAGAGGCATTAGATTTGTAAATGAATTGGCTTAAACACTCTTAGTTTGGTTTGTTTTAAAACCCGAGAACTTTAAGCGGTATAAGTTTTTATTTGATTTGGCGGTTATTAAGTGGTGATCTTAATATATGATGGATTTCGGTCATTTCAATTAGCCTATCACTGTGTTCTCACTTTTGCATGTTTAGAACCCACTTCCCGAGTATTAATTTACTCAAACGTCCACAGTCGGTCATACTCTTGGAAGTAAGTAGTGATTCAAGACTGTCATGAGTATTAGTGGATTGTCCATATTGATTGGACATAGCATAGAGATTGCGCTAACACTCATGAGTGCTTAATAGAGATTTAAGTATTGGACCAACCCACGCTTAGAGATTACTTCATGGATTCAGTCACAAGTAATTCTAAGACGATAATATCTTCTATTCTTCAAACCTAGATACATGTGGGGTTTTGCTCTATGAATCTGTTATGCATTGGACTACTCCAACGCTAACCGTAACTGGTAGTTATAAAGGGTATATCCATGTGTGACATGATGAAATAGGCAGAAACTATGTAGTCGAAGTTTATTTGTTCCTTCTGCCCTAATAGGAGAAGCGATATCTATGGGCCCCTCGATGATTTGGTGCTGACATCTAAAGTGCTTGGTCGAGCCCTGGCTGGAATTGATGTGTTCAATTTAGTAGTCAGATGCAGTTGTCACAAATCTATATCGAGGAATCTTGAATTCTTGAGATTGACCATTATCCATGTCTCGAATTCATACATATATCATATAACGAAGGGATAGTTGATCACTTATCTAAGGGCTGAATTTTGATTAGATCAAGAGTTTGGTAGTTGCATTGGATGGCTAAATCTCTGTTGATTATTAAGAAATATTGGTCCTCGTATAGTTGATGACTTGTCCAAGTGGGAGACTGTTGGAGTAGTGTCCAAGGTCATTAACTATTGGTCATATTTCTAATAATAGCAGGGTCCTTTTGGGTTGCCCTCAAGACCCAAATTGAGTAGAATAAATAAAGGAGAAATTGGTTTATTAATTATTATAGTTAATAATTAATTCGAAACTAATTGGAAATATATTTTGGAAATATATTATGGGAATTAGTAATAGTTTAATTAATTAAAGGGTTGAATGTTCATTAATCGATAGTTGGTTAATCAGGAATGTTCCAGAACCTTATGGAATTAGGGTTGGATGAAAATCACTCCATCCCACATGGGAAAGGAGTGAAATTTCGTGGTTATGCTCCCATCCCACATGGGAAGGAGTACTAAACCCTAAGAGGCATCCAAGGCTATAAATAGGGCCTTAGGTATTCCATTCCTCCTTGCAGTATTCGCCAACCCTTCTTCCTCCCCCTCTTAGGGACGATTTCTAACCCCTTTGGGTTTGTGAAATTGACCCTTCTCCTAGTTATTTTTATTCCACTCTTTGGTGTCATTGGGTGTGATACCATTAGAGGGATTCTGGTTTGGGTCCTTTCATCCAAGCAACTTCATGGAGGTTCAAGATCTCAAGCATGGATATCAAGGGCTACATAAGAGGTATGTTTTCTTACTTATGTTTTAGTTTTTTAGGGTTGATGTAATTAACATGAAGCCATAGATCCATAGGATGCATGTACACTTAGGTATATCGTTGTTTCGATTTTTCCGCTGCCTAGTTTTAGAGTGTATTTGATGCATAGAAAACCCAACAGCTTACGCCTCGGTTAGCCTCGAGGCTTACGCCTCTTGAGGCTAAGGGCTTAGCCTCGAGGCCCGTTTCCGCCTTTTTAAACCTTGTCATAAGATTTACTATATGTTTCAAATAACTCTTTCCAAACTTCCTCAATAGTTTCAGAATAAGTGAATAGTTTCAGAATAAGCATGACCCGCATATATGGACTCAGAGATAGACCCCAAGATCCATGAACAAACAACAACATTGGCTCTTTCCCATTTTAGTGATCCAGCTGCAACATTAGTTTGTTTAACAACAATACCATCAACAAATCCTACTTTATTACAAGCCTTTAGACATTTAAGCATAACACTTTTCCACATTCGATAATTTTCAGTACCAATTAGTTTAATTGTAAATAAGGTAGTAGCAACATTATCAGATGGATGTATATAAAGAGGATCATCAAAATCAATTCTTTTAATTTTATTTGAACTACTACCCTCACCAGTTGGACCACCAACCATTTAAAAAGAAAAGAAAAAAAATGGAATTAGTGAAGACTAAATGATCCAGATGGTCACCATAGTTTGTCGATAGCCCAAAATCAGTCAACCACTTCTTCCAAAACCAAACAACGAATAACAAATAGAGAGCATATAAGCAATTAAGAAAGATAAGCATACAAGAATGCATACAAGCAATTAAGACAGATAAGCACACAAGAATGCAAGTAATAATTGGTGTACTCAAGACACCAGGATCTCCCACGACTATACTAAGAAAAGAGGTAGAAGAGAACAATAAGGATCTCATAAAAGGTCCTTAAGCATGTTTGTTGAGATAGGTTTGAGATCGTATTTTTCCTGATCGAGATTTGTTTTCTGAACAGACGATAGATTCCTTTCTTTTTAGAGTTATTTCAAAACTTCAAGGTTGCATTCTCTTTCAGAGTTAATTAGAATCTACTAGGTCTTGATGGGAGACAATAGAACGTTGTAGTCTCCAAATCAAACCACCAAAACGATAAATCTGCAAAGCAAAACAAGAACTCTTGTTGATGATTTTGTATCATCAATGTGTATTTAAGTTTAATGGATTGACTTGTTGACCAAAATTCAATCTTGATGAATATTAAACAAGTAAGGAAGGTGCGGAGTGCACACTTGTTTAATTAAATTTATTCAAGATTCAAAGTAGACTGGCATTTAGGGGCGAAGCCCCTAAACGAACGGGGGTCCGGGGGCAGAGCCCCTAGGAGCGGGGTCCAAGGGGCAGCAGTTGGAGTAGTTTTTTGGACCCGATTTTTGACTTCATTTTGACCTTTATTAATGATCCGTTTTTAGTGACTGTTATTGGTTTGGACAGTTGGAGTAGTTTTTTGGACAAAGAAAACTGCCTTGACAGTTTTCTGCCAAATGAACTACTTAATCACTTTGGTCACCATTTTTCCTGGTACAACAACATTCACGAAATTCATAACAATTATGTTTTCTATTCTTGCTCTCAATTTTGAGTCTTATCCGATTAAAGATTGGGAGTACCACCCAAATACTTTAATCTGAAAGTGAAACCACAATTCTTAGAATTTCCAAGCCTTTCTATACCCCAATTTCTTACAACTCCCAGTAACCGAGATATTATAAAAGGACGAAGAATTTCTAAAAACCTCTAGATTATTTCACTCGGAGTCTCAGATTAACACACTAGGTGTCGAAAACCTAACATTCAGAGGAAACGAACAACGATTTAAAGAAGAAAACAAAAGAAGGGTATAAACCATAACCTTTGGAATCATCGTCGTTCGAAACGATACACGATAATCAGAGCAAATAGAGAAACATATTTAATTGGAACCACTCTCTAATGTCATCTAAGAAAAGATCAACGATATATATCACAATTTGATCAGTCCATTTCATTTATGAACCAGAACATTATACATTGAACAATTACATAAAAAAAAACTCATTACAAATCACTCAGCACCAAGGTGCTGTTTGATTTTCTGAAGTAAAAATTCATGAAGTTTGCAAACCACCTCTGCAACCCTCTGCAGTAGAAGAGGTGGTCCAAACGGCTGCAGACTGTAATAAGAAGCGTGTTTGTTTTTTTAACATCTGCATACTTCTGCAGATATTAAAAAATTAAAATAAACTAATTTTATAAACTGAAAATAGTTTTTTAATACGTAAAATTTAATAATGTATAACATTTCGGCAAGAATTAATGATATTTCATCAAGAAATTATAATTATTGAATATAAAAAACCGAAAAAAAAATTCAACAAAAAAAAACGAAAAAAAAAGTGAAATAAAATTTCAACAACATATAATCAAAATTTCAGCAAGAAAAGAAGAAGAAGAAGAAGATGGAAGAGGTTGGAAGAGGTAGTACGAGTGTTGCGCCAAACAGAGCACGCACAGAGGTTTTTGACTCCGAAGACTTCTAAAAAACAAACAGCTACGAGATGAAAAGTGTTGCGTGTGTGCTGCGTCGCGCAACAATAAGAGGTATGAAGAGGTTTTTTCCAAAAAACAAACAACACCCAAGTATTTCACAGATTTCTTGAAGACGAACACAAAATCATAATCTATACAAAGAAACCCTAATATATTGAGATAGAGATAAAATATGAGTGTAATGAACGAAAGAATGAAGAATGCATATATCCTCACCTACCGCCACAAATATCTAACATTACACTTAACTCCACAAGTAACAAGAAGTTACAAACAATCCCCTTCCGCTTTATAACCTGCAAAAAACATAAACTAATACAAAAAACTAAAATATTCATTATATATAGATTAATTTTGAAGCCCTTTAGTGAATAGTTCTTGGATATGATTGGCTCTTTTTTTTCTGCTTTATGATAATCTTTATCTTTATATACTTATAAAGGAAGCAATTTTTGTTTTCACCACATTCATTTGAAACTCCATGATGCATTTTACTCAAACCATATTCATTTGAAACATCTTATTTTAATGAATACCACTCAAAAGTTCTTAATAATGATTAACCATTCAAAGGTTTTATAACTTATATAATATGTTTAATAAGAAATTAATGGATGGTCTACTATAAAAGGCTAATCTCTTTGAGTAGACACACAAATACCAATCACATACAAAATTCACAAAGAAAACAAGTCTAAAGGTTTTGTGTTGGTTTGAGGACTTTGAACCATTTTTCGAGCCATGTTATTATGTTAAAGTTTTTAATTTGTAAGTTTGTTATATACTAATTGTTTATTTTATTTTATTTTTCTTGGTTTAAGTATTCTTTTAAGACGATCATTGTATGTTGCGGTTGAAATTTTAATGTAAATTAGATTACATTCATGTTATCGATCATATGTTATGAAATGTGATATAGATAATATTTAATTAAATATTGTATATATGTTTGTATGTGTAACATCCGGGAATTTGGGTATATCTATTTAACTTCCTTCTTTCTAAGTTGTCTTGTTTAGCCCTTAAAAGTAGATTGTGGCAAATGAGTGATGAGTTATGTTCATTCTAACACTCCTAAGTGTACATGCAACCCTAAATACCTTGGATCTATGTTTTCTCTATTATACATGCAAATATGATTATCCAAGGTATTATCCTAACTAGCATACCAAAACATTGATACTAGGATACTAAAATAGATAAAATACATACCTTGTTGTTGTTGCTTGACTCCATGAAGCTTGAGAGCCTAGTGCCCCAAGTGTGACACCTCAAATGGTTCACACAACATCATGAACTCTTGGAATAACCATGAGAAGAAGACATACACGTTCAAATCGGCTAGCCCTCAAAATATGTATCACTAGTGCCAATTTCTTGAACTAAAGGGGTTTTTATATAGTGTGGCTATTAGGGTTACACCATGTAAGTCATGACTTTACCCATTCCTTATGCTCCATGGGTTTTAACCTCCATGGAGTATCCATGGATCACCACATGGGTTAAACCCAACATAAAGGAATCTTGGATCATAAGCCCACATATATAAGAATGAATGATTTACACAATCAATCCCCATATATTTAATTAGTCTCTTTTTGATCACTAAATTAAGTCCAAATTAATTCTTGATCAATACTAATTAAATAACATGATTTCATATTAATATATTAGAACTTATAATATATTAATATGTCACAAAATGTCTTTTCCTCATAAACGGTCTATCCAAATGTTCCGATGCCATGCAACCCAAATGGACCATGCCGAGTCGGGTCAAGTACATACCAATTATAGTTATGGACTTAGACACTAATCCAACAGTCTCCCACTTGGATACGTCTAAAACTATTATTGCGTATGACTTCAGGAACCAACTGGCAATCGTAGCTCTCAAAAGCCGCTGTCGAACTCTGACCTTGTAGATGAACTCTGACCTTTGTCAATGACTTGTCCATTAGATAAGGGATCATATATTCCTCCATTCTAGATATCATATGGACTGAGACATGGATTATAATCATTCTTTTTGTCCATTTGTTGTTTCCCGATTTCCGATTTATGACGACTGACTAATTGAACAAATCAAATCAGTCCTGGCTCGGCCGAGCACTTCCATTTGTCATCATCAAATCATCGAGGGGCCCACAAATATCGCTTTTATCCCGAAGGTAAAAGGAATGGATAAACTTCGACTCATATGGCTTGTTCTACTACTTGTTGAATCATATACAAAGGCACGTTTTATAACACCGAGTTACCGAATGCGTTTTCGTGCAATCAATGTACAACCAACTCATAGTAACAACTCATATCTCTAGGTTTGAAGAATATAAGATATTATCGTCTCATGATCACTCGTGATAAAATCCATGAAGTGATTCCAATGAGCGCGGGTTGAATCCAATACTCAGAACTTATGAGCACTCATGAGTGTTGTAGCCCCTTGTCCAACATCTTAGACCTCTACAAGCCAACCCATGACAGTCTTGATTCATATATACTTCCAACATATGACCGACTGTGGATAGTTTGAATAACTTAGTCAATCAGGAAGAACGACCTAGTTATTCTGGAAGTCAAAACATGCAAAATGAAACACAATAATAATAGAATCTAATATGGTATCAAAACCTATGAACATAAATAAAACACCTTTTATTTATCACCATATGATTACACATTATTCATTGTATACTGTTTCAGCTATCAACTTTATTCTTGAATTTAAAACAATAATTGTCCCATGCTCCAAGCATGTACACTATGTTTTCTAAACACTAGTCATGCCATACACCAAGTATGCATACTATGTTTGTCTATGATCTTCACTTTGTGAATTAGATCAATTGAACATAACTCCAATGATCCTCTTTCACAGTCCCAAATCCTTACTGCAAATGCAAGAATTCCAAATTCATGCCATTTACTGAAATCTGTTAGATTCTAAACTTATATGCATTGATCCTCCTGTAATGATTATGCACAGAGTCAGAAAGACTTGACAACAACCATTACAGAGCATTCCAAGGAGATCAACTCCTTGGAAACATCCTTCTTGCATTAAGTTTCCTAATCTTACACAGATAAATAATTTCCAACTTTGAAACATTTCCATATTCCATTTTGACTATCACTTCTGAACAAGAGTTGTCTCCTTACAGATTATGTCAATATGGTCCTTCCAGAATTAACACTATACTTCCAACTGTCCTTGAGCAACCAATCTTTGGTAAACCTTAGATTGTCCTCGACAATTGCTTAATCCTTTTAGTCATATC
This sequence comes from Lactuca virosa, assembly GCF_052849685.1. Classification (NCBI taxonomy): domain Eukaryota; kingdom Viridiplantae; phylum Streptophyta; class Magnoliopsida; order Asterales; family Asteraceae; genus Lactuca; species Lactuca virosa. The sequence goes on from NC_136429.1 coordinate 110,344,725, forward strand.
CAGTTCTAGACCTTTTCCCTTCTTAATGCCCCAAGCATTTGGAAAATTTTAGAAAGGATAAATATAGCACATGTAATCGATCCTATATCCGAAGCATATGGGACACGAGTCATGATGTCTCACATAAAGACTAAACCAGTCTTTTGCTATAACATTTCCATTTCTATTTGCCAAGTTCTCATAATTCAGATTATGAAAAGGGATGCCGTAATCATAATCGAATTTTAGAACGCAAATAATGGACCCATATATAGAATTTCCTTATGTTGAGTCATTCCAACATGAAATTCATATATATATCCTTGACTAAATACGACTTAAAACCTCAATCTAAGCTTTTAGAATTGAAATGAAGTATAATTTCCTCTCCCTTAATTATAGCAAAACAACTTTTTCAACCCCTGCAGCCACACGAATTGAAACTTTTGTTTTCTATAATTAACATTGCTAACTTGCAATCTTTATCATAATTATCATGCTCCCACTAACATGATGATTATTAGCATAACACTCATGCTCCCACTAGCTTTGACATGTAATCAGAAATCAGTTGAACTTCTAGAAATCAATACTTTATTGACTTTCTTACCAAAGTTCACATTTCTGATACTAGATTGCTTTGATAAAACTTTATCAATATCATACACCTTATCTTAGATAGCTCACAGGTGTGTCTAAACAATTTTAAGAACTATGAAAAGGGATGCCGTAATCATACTCTCGATTGTTTAGACCTTTACCACTTCTCACAAGTCCATGTTAGTGTGCTGGTTAACCACACACGCTCCACTAACGACTTTGAGAATGCAAATATCACAATTGCTATCTAGCTAAAATCTACTTAGTGAAAGTGTTTCCTCACCATCATTTTCATGAATCGGAGAGAAACCTTATGACACTTAGATTTTATGGTGTATGAGTTCCTATCCATATGAATTTTGTCAAAACCATAATCACAAGACAAGGTTACTGACAAATCCACACTTATATGGATTAAACTTGTGCAATCTTAAATTCTTGCCATTTGGCAGCTCAAGGGCCTGCCATTGCTTCCAAGTAGTTGTGCAACCAATTGAGAACTCTCAGAACTCCTATGCAATGCCAACTTGAATAGGCACAGACATGTCGACACGATAGGTTATAAACCTCAAGTCGTGTGCTAGTGAAGAACTTCAGGTTTTATTCTTGATTAGTTCTTGAGACTTTCAAGACCTTTAAGACTCCCACTGTCCTCTTGACATATAAGACTTTCTTGTCAGATATTCAAGAGATAGTGTGGATTCTAATCAAGACAAACACTTCACACAATTGGCCTTAGTTGGTATTTGTTTTATCCAAAACATCACAACTTACCAATTTCAAATGTACAAGAGTAGAAAACTTTTACTCTTACATTTGACAAGTGTTTTAAACCTTCTTTAAGACATGTCACTCAAGTTACAATCTTAGAGTATAACTCTAAGAATTGTTTTTGGAACGAGGTATAAATCATCTTCTTGATTTAACCACTTCAACAATTCATAGCTCCTCTTCTTAGCTACCAGAATGCACTTAGAGGATGAATTGTGATAAGGTCTCTTAATCATTAAGATGATTATATAACAGGATACTAAAATACTCTCCCATCTTTTCAGATTTGAGAAACTTTTATCTTTCTGCCTAAGTTGATTCTTCTTATTCGCTCTGCCATACATTGAAACCTTTTCCAATGTCTCAGAATTACACTTAAGCTTGTAAGTATAACCATATTTACTGAATTTTAGTAAATAATGACAAATAGTCTTAACGATTATTTGTGGTGGGCTTGATCAGTGCACAAGAATGTGTACTCGATCCTTTACTTGACTCACACATCCATGTGAACAAGTAGTTAGTCTTAATTTTTCCAATGCTTGAAAGTTCTTATTCATCATGCTATACAACTTGCATGATTCCAAGTTTCTATCCAACCGAAACTTAGGTGATGAGAATCTTTCCTTATTTGGTAAATTTAGACACTACCACAAATGAAAGAATCAAATTCATATTTCCACTCTTGCTCTTAATGGAATCTTATAAGCAACAAAAGTTTTCACAAATGCCATTGTAAGGATATTTTAAAATAAATAAAATCAAAAAAAAAATTTCTTTTATTTTAAAACTTTGCGGAAAAACTATCCTTACAATGCAAAAGCACATGAAAACTTTGTTGTTATTTATTCCTAAGCAATATATCATAACTCTTAAGAAGTAGCTCAAGAATCCGATCTTCAAACTATGCGATAGAAATCCATCTATGCCATCAGATTCAACATATTCTTTCTTTAAGTTTCTTCACTTTTTCTTTGATTCTTAAAACATCAACATGTGACCCAGTCACATCATGTATCAAGAATCTCAGAATAGAAACTTAGCAGAGTTAGATAGTGGACTTTACCCGAAGTAGAGTCAAACTTATTGACTTTAATATCCTTAGGTAAATTTGGCAGCTTCGCAACCAATGCCCCTTTCTTTGGCAATAGACCCTTGATAATGGGACTATCTCAGACTTAGTCGTTCTCTTTACCATTTGGTCAACCGAGTTGACTATGGCCGATCCCTTTCCATTGGGAAGAGAGAGCTTTACTGGATATCCAATGTCATCATTGTCAATGTCCATAAAGTTTTAGGAAGTTGATCTTAGCAAATAGATAAGATCATTAAGGGTCTTGTCATAGTCTGTTTCATAGGAGTCCCAAAGGAACTCACTATGTGACTTAGAAAATAGTTGAGTCACCAACTTACTCAAGACTTTGACACCCAACTCTCCCGGCTTGTCAATATCTGACTACATCTCCAAGATGTGATCACATATAGACCTTTGCTTGAGTGACCTTAAACTTTTCAGGAACTTGTGGGTTAGGGAGAATAATTGGAGGAGGTGAAAGAAGTATGATTTCCATGGGACATCATCTTCATTTAGGAAAGCTTGTTTCAAGAGATTTGGGAAGATCATCTTTTGGGAGATATTCAAGAGAGTTGATTTAAAGTCCTTAATATAACACCCAATATGAAATATTAAGGCTAGGACCCAACAACCTATTTATAACTGGAAGAGGGATGCCGTAATCCAAGTTAGAAAATAGTTGAAGGTAGGTAAATGACGATTTACCAATTTCCACCATGAAAAACGAAATATAATTAAGTTTTAATTGGATTTGAAACTCCTAGATCTTTTGAGATACATTGAACTTTCAATGGCATGTTTGAATCTTGATTGTGCCCTCTCAAGTTTGTGACTGGGATGCCGAGGATCACAAACAAGGTGTGAATAACCATGCAAATTGACTTGGTACCCTTAACTTTATCACCTAATCGATGTGCCGGTTAACCACACACGCTCCACCGATCTATAATAGAGTCAAGTTACCCTTTGCCACTCTTACTAGTCCTTATTAGTGTGCCGGTTAACCACACACGCTCCACTAATGACTTGGTAAGGTACAAAGTGTAATTTCATGGGTTAGCACCTTTTCACATTTTCCTAAGTAACTAAGATTGGGAATGTACAAGTGTTTAGTTACTTAGTATTTATCATTAATACTTTTAATGAAGGGAGAATTATAGTCCTTTCCTACCCGTTCGGCTAACGACCCTCCACCAGTCAAGGAAGCGGTGGGTGAGAGTGGACACCCATTAAACTGCCATTTTATAGGCAGTAACCTTATACCCCCCTTATAGACCGGCTTTGTGAATGAGGCCTACTAACGGTAAGATTGACTTTATCTTATACATATCTATATAATTAAAATTATAATAATAGTATAAGGGTTTGAATTTTAACTTTTAAAATTCTAAGGGCTAACTTGGAATTAAAGTATTCATAAGAGAAAACTTTTCAAATTCCAAAACTTGAGGGCAAGTTTTGAAACTATTCAAAACTAATTAATTCCATAACTTATGTGTTTAAAGTAGTTTTAATTAAAAAAACTCTTCAAGTTCCATAACTTGAGGACAAGTTATGGAAGACTTTAAACTAATAAAAGAATGTAACTTTTCTTTATTTTGTAATTTATGGAATTAATTAAGGTTACACATTTTATTACTTAATGAAGTGACTCTTGAACCTCCATAACCTGAGGACAAGACTCTTCATTTTTGTAACCATTACCAACTTTTATGAGTTTTATGAAACTTAAATGTGACTTTTCATATAACTTGAGGACAAGTTACAAAAACACATTTTAGAATCAACTCTTAGATTAAAATGGATTGAAAACACATAATCAATTAACTTTTCTATTAATCTAAGCAACTCATAAGAACAAGATAATTTAATCAAACTTTTTCATGTAATTAGCCTAATCACTAAACTAATACAAAACATGAATCTATTGACAATTATCTTTGAAATTGGATTAGTATGAACATTACCACATCAAAAACATGATTATAGGTTCAAAAACAACTTATGGTAATGTTCCTAGTCCATTTCTAGCCAAAAAAACTCGAAGATATGCTGTCAGGGGCTCCTACTCGTCGAGTGTATCAACCTACTCGCCGAGTAGGATGATTTTCTTCATGGACTCGGCGAGTTCATCAGTGGACTCGGCGAGTCCAGTGCCCAGAATGCCCGAAATTCGACTTTTTCAGCATTTTTCAGCAATTTGCATCAAGTATAATTGAAAACAAGCCTAGGCTCTGATACCACTGATGGGTTATGTTCATTCTAACACTCCTAAGTGTACATGCAACCCTAAATACCTTGGATCTATGTTTTCTCTATTATACATGCAAATATGATTATCCAAGGTATTATCCTAACTAGCATACCAAAACATTGATACTAGGATACTAAAATAGATAGAATACATACCTTGTTGTTGTTGCTTGACTCCATGAAGCTTGAGAGCCTAGTGCCCCAAGTGTGACACCTCAAATGGTTCACACAACATCATGAACTCTTGGAATAACCATGAGAAGAAGACATACATGTTCAAATCGGCTAGCCCTCAAAATATGTATCACTAGTGCCAATTTCTTGAACTAAAGGGGTTCTTATATAGTGTGGCTATTAGGGTTACACCATGTAAGTCATGACTTTACCCATTCCTTATGCTCCATGGGTTTTAACCTCCATGGAGTATCCATGGATCACCACATGGGTTAAACCCAACATAAAGGAATCTTGGATCATAAGCCCACATATATAAGAATGAATGATTTACACAATCAATCCCCATATATTTAATTAGTCTCTTTTTGATCACTAAATTAAGTCCAAATTAATTCTTGATCAATACTAATTAAATAACATGATTTCATATTAATATATTAGAACTTATAATATATTAATATGTCACAAAATGTCTTTTCCTCATAAACGGTCTATCCAAATGTTCCGATGCCATGCAACCCAAATGGACCATGCCGAGTCGGGTCAAGTACATACCAATTATAGTTATGGAATTAGACACTAATCCAACAATGAGTACGCTGGGCGTACTGGAGAGTACGTTGCGCGTACTCATGGGCGTGTTCTGGACGCGGACTCCACCCGGTACGCTGGGCGTACCTTAGGCTACGCTGGGCGTAGCGGGTCCAGACTCAAAACCCTAAATGAGACTTGAGCCCTATATCAAGAAAGCTATGGCCTTATCCTCACCCACCATTTGAGAGAGTGAAACCCTAAGAGAGAGCCAACCTTCGTTCTAAGCTTGTGTGTGAGTGTTCTTGAGGAAAAAGTGCCTTTGTGTGTTAGTGAAGAAGAAGAGGAGGTTCTTATGAAGGCTAGAAGTTGGAGTGCAAGCTTGGATCTGAGTTCTACAGAGGGAGGAGCTTCACTTGGAGGTAAAAAGCTCTGAGCTTTCCTTGTAATTGCTGATTTGTACTTCATGGACCAATTTTTAGGGTTTTTGGTCCCAAGGTGGAGACTTTATGATCAAAAGGTCTCCATAAGCTTAGATCTACTATATTTCAGAGTATTGTGAGTTGAGGGTTCATAAAAATCCAATCTTGGACGTGAATATTAAGCCATGCATGAGATCTAGGCCTTATGAGGGAAGAGGAAAGGTGTTAGAGTAATTAGTGACCTTTACAGCCATGCTAAAGCTTAAAGGTTTCAACTTTATGGATTAAATGGCCTTAGAGAAGCCAGATCTGAAGTTTTAGTATATGTCTTAACCATTTAAGACCCAAAATCAAAAGGAGTATGAAACTGGGAGTTACGCGGGGCGTAATCCCAGTACGCGCATCGTAGGGGGTCGCATTCCCCGATTCTGTGAAGTTGCCGGGTACGCCCAGCGTACAGATTTGGTACGCGCAGCGTAACCCGGAGGGTTGACTTTTGTTGACTTTTAGGGTTTAGTTAATGATTGGATCTTTGAGCCATAAGAGGGGTAAAATGGACTTTTACCCTTCTGAGAGAACTTAGAGTGGGATTAGTCTAGCCTTTGAGAGTTGTATTGATTATAGTAATTGTTCCATGTGATTAGGCGGAGGCTAGACCAGTATTATCGAGTTCGAGATTTACCGAGTTACCCGAGGTGAGTCTTCTCACTATACTTTACCTAGAGTGGTAATTAGAGTTATATGACAGAGTATCTTGTATGTTATTTATGTGATTGTGATGCACTGCATTATTTCTATGTGATTTATGCTGTGTATGTTCCAGAGTTTACAGAGTTGGAACTGGAAGGTTCACAGAGTTAGGACCAGAGGGTCCATAGAGTTATAGCCTCGAGTGGCTAATATGTGTTATATGTGGTATTTTGGGGAACTCACTAAGCTTCGTGCTTACCGTGTTATGTGTTATGTGTTTCAGGTTTCCTCATAATCGCGGGACGACACTGGCATGATTGTACACATCAGAGAAAGAATTATGTTTCGAAGATCCTGGATTAATAAGTAACTAACGAGGGATTGTGTTTTGTAAAATAAATAAACGAGTTTTATGAAATGTGATGTGAAGGTTATATGATTTAAAAATCAAAAATTTGTTTTGAAATTTACGTTGTTACAAGTTGGTATCAGAGCCTTGATTTGAGGGATTCGGATGCACCTTCGGGTAAATCTGGACTCAAACTGAGGATTTGAGAAAGAATTTTCAAAAGAAATGATTTTTCTAAAAACGAGCAAGAGTTTCTAAGAGAAAACGAGAAAGAGAAAGTGTATACAATCAGCCAGAGCCCGAACGGTGATTTCTCAAAATACCTTTACTTTTGTGTTATGAGATATTTTATGAGATATTATGCATGCTAGAGATAGGCTAGGTAATTCATAATTTAGGACTAGAGTGGCCTGATTTGTGATGCCTTAGCCTAGGAAATTGTTGTTATCTGACATCTGTGATGCACCTCCGAGTATGTGCTGAGTAGGAGTATCCAGCGGGAATCCTTGTAGAGAAGGATTTGAGTAGAGGAGTAATCTAGGAGAGATGCCTAGATGAGCATTGTGGAGCCTAATCGAGAGAGTAGCTAGATACCCGCGAGGGGTAGAGTTGCAGAGTTCGGTGATATCTTTGAGTATGAGCAGAGCAAGTGGAGTTATCACCTAGAGTGAGTTCTACGTATTTATTTGATGCCCGAATGCTGCTTGCTTTGTGCTTTGTGGAACTCTCGATGATGGGAGTCAGCTGCTAAGTGAATATGACGATATTCAGGAGGTAGATGGCTAGCATCATTAGGAATTCTTCAGCAGCTGATGGCGGAGAAGTGTGAGGACCTAGGGAGAACCTAGGGGCGATCATGGTCAGATGAGTGCGCTGACAGAGTAGAGCATTTCGTTGGGGAGCGAGCACGCGTAATAAGATTGACGACTGAGAAGGTTGAACAGCTACTTAGGGAATCTGGGATGGTCCGTGTAGAGAGTATGGGTAGATGTGACAGGTAGTATGGGCCCGTACTACTGAAAGCAGAGGACCCATACTCGATGCAGGGAGTATTCCGGAGGATTCTAAGTAGCAGATTGAGAGGTGATGTCATGGTTCGAGTACCATGATTGGTAGCAGATTGAGAGGTGATTCCATGGTTCGTGTACCATGATTTGTAGCAGATCGAGAAGTGATTCCATGGTTCGAGTACCATGATTTGTAGCAGATCGAGAGGTGATGTCATGGTTCGAGTACCATGATTTGTAGCGGATTGAGAAGAGATAACATGGTTCGGGTACCATGATTCATAGCAGATCGAGAGGTGGCCACATGGTTCGAGTACCATGACCCGTGGCAGTTGGTGTTATTGGTTCTACCAGTTATTCCGTGGTGATTGGTTAGACGGCGATCAGAGGTGAAAGAGTATGGGGCCAGAGGGCCATGATGAACGAGTTTTAGTGAAGCATCCCTTAAAAGGGAAATCGAGTTAACTCCGAGGGATTTTTGGTGAGATGCCAATTGGAGTCGCAAGACTCAAGATTGAGTAGAGATGGCGGTTATGGAGGATTATGTCATGAGCTGAGCAATCAGCCAATGGTGGAGATGTCATTTTCTGTGACCTGAGAGGTGTTATTTCTGTTCCTGTGGGAAACAGGAGAGGTATTGAGATTTTCGGTTTCCAAGGTTGGGGGTGAGCCCTGTGGGGTAGCTTTGGTTACGATCTTTCATCAGAGTATTTGGGCAGTATGTCTGCCGAGAGGTAATGTTAGAGCATGAGCAGGTTGTCAGCGGGGATTGAGATGGTTAAGGACAAGGATACACTCCATTTGAGCATAGTAGGGCATATATTAGCTGCAGCGGCAGACGATCAAGAAGAGGATATTGGGGCGGTGGCTCTTATTGTCTATAATGAGTATCGAGTGTGGTAATGAGGACTCCACTCTTATTACAACCCACGTGATGGAACGTTGGTTGAAGAGTCGAGGATGAGGAATATGATAGTTCGTTATTTTCAGACTGAGAGTCAGGGCTACGACTGGACAGTTGAGATGTCCGGTAGTGGGATGGTGCGAGATTCTGAAGGACTAGAGGTAGTCATGATGAGAAGTTTCTGAGGATTTCATCGGAAATTTGGGGTATTTGGAATTGCTTGACCTCCATCGGGGAGATCATCGAGCATTGCGTATCACCTTCCAAGGGTAGGTGCGATGTTATTGGTAAAAACAGCCTGTGGGTTAGATTGTTGGCGAACCAATTGGTGATGGTTCGAACCCTGAGTGGGGGAGAACCGGGTACTTTTTGAGGAGATAAGAGATTTGTTCAAGAGCGGTTAGAGAACTGGATAGAGAGGCCTGCGGTACGGATTCCTGAGACCAAGGTCATTGGTGGTCAATGAGAGGTGCAGAGTGAGATAGTGCATGTGGTACGTGTTTGAGAAAGGATGAGTGTCTCCACGGCAAGTGGCCGTTGGTCGGAGACCTTATGGTGGTTAGGAATCCTTCAAGGTTAAAATGGTGAATTCGAGGTGGTTGGCTTGTGAGGTTAGTGCGGCGGGTGAGAATTTCCGGTTCAGGGTATGGGCTATTATATGCAGTATGGAAGGGAAGAAGTTGATTGGGCAACCAACTTCAGGGTTGTTATGAGTATTCTTGCATGAGTTTTGAGCAATAGAGGAGGAAGTTTCGGATTGTCATCTTCGTGTTCTGAGTCGTTGGCAATTTCTCCGTGTTTTAAATTGGGAGATGGAGTATTCCGGGGTTACAAGTGGCACGAGAGAAAGACCGGTTGCGAGGTTCCGAGGAAGCAAGGTGGTATCTGAGTATGATGCCATGAGTATGAGATCAGTGGTAGAGTCAAGACACTGCGAGGCGTTGTGATGGTATTCCGGGGTATCCGAGTTTAATGTCCTAAAATCTCAGATTATTTTGAGTTTGAGTTTGAGATGACGAGTGGTGTATCAAGTGTCTATGGTTCCGGTGGGGGCCCTTCAGCTAATTGTCATCAAATGGATTTATTTGAGAATGTGAATTGCAGCGAGAAAAAAAGGTTTTGTCACGACGGGGGTCGTCCGAAGTAGTGATGCTTAGCCCGGATGGGTGTGTGTGCACCTATCTATGTTAGTCCGTGGAGCATGGGTTAGTGGACACGTGTGGTGTTAACGTGAGAATGAGATGGTGGCATATAGCAGAGGGTGTTGTGATGCTACGGGGATCCGTAGTACTCACTAGTCAGAGGGTGTTGTGATGCTACGGGGAGCCGTAGTACTCACTAGTCAGAGGGTGTTGTGATGCTACGAAGAGCCGTAGTACTCACTAGTCAGAGGGTGTTGTGATGCTACGGGGAGCCGTAGTACTCACTAGTCAGAAGGTGTTGTGATGCTACGAAGAGTCGTAGTACTCACTAGTCAGAGGGTGTTGTGATGCTACGGGGAGCCGTAGTACTCACTAGTAAGAGGGTGTTGTGATGCTACGGGGAGCCGTAGTACTCACTAGTCTGAGGGAGGTTGTTGTGATGCTACGGGAAGCCGTAGTACTCACCAGTCAGTGAGAGGTTGTGGTGATGCCGCGGGAAGCTGTAGTACTCACCAGTCAGTGAGAACTTGATGTGATGCTACGGGAAAACGTAGTTCACACTAGTCAGCGAGAAGTTGTCACGATAAAGTACTCTTTGATCAGGGCATGGCGCAGAAGAGTTTTAGGCATGGGGTGGCCCTAATTTATGAGTTTTTGGGAACCTGGTGGTTGGACCAGGGGCGAGACCGGGGTCTCCTCAATGATAGGGAGTCATTATGGTCTGAGTAAAGTGTGGTCATCGCAATCCGAAAGAATGGGATAAGTGAGGTACGCATGGGTTGCGGGAAATGAGTTCTGAGTTAAGTGCTTCGTTGGGACGAGTGGTTCCAACTCTGGGTCAGACCAAACTCTCGAGTCTGAGTTTGGCTCTGGTGGTGCGTTGGGTAGGCGGAATGAGATTCTGGATTTTGAGGTGGGTTCCATGATGGGGGGAATTGTTTATCATCTGATGTCTTCGACCCGTGTGGGTCAGTACTTGGGTACGGGAGGTACCGCGAGATGCATGGAACTATGAGCAGTAGATGACAGAGGTCGGGGTTAAGTTGATAATCAGTTGGGATTGTAGTATTCGTTGGGGGGTAACCTTTGGAGGTCCAACTGTGGGGTCGAGAGTAGACCAGGTGCTAAATGTTAAAAAGAGATGTCTGGAAGAAAAGTGTAGGATTGTGATTCTTTTGGATGTTGGAGGACTTCTGAGTGAGCATGATTTTTTCTTGTGATTGAGAGTAGAGTGTCGAAAGGTTATTGTCGGATGGGTTCTGATAGTGGCTTAGTGGATAAGCCCGGGTGGGATGTGAATCCTTTTGTTCCTTGGGGCATGTTTCAGATTGTTGTTACATTGGTATGAGTGATCGGTGGCCGATTGTTGGATTTTGTCTTGGGAAAATCAGAGGAGCAGTGAGTTATCAGGGTTTGATATTCGAGGGGCGAATAGCATGGTGATAGCATTGGTGGGCGGTCTGGCGGCGGGCCAGGCCACTAGAGTTTCCGATTTTGGGAAGGTCAGAAAGGGATATCTCAGCGACTGAGGGGTCGGCTTTGGTTCCGGGATTGGGAGTTCCTGTTTGAATCCAGGCATCTGTGGAAAAAGATATCGGTGGATTATGAGGTCCTTGCAGTGGTGTTTCTCGAATTATAGGTTCGAGCTATGTGTGGTTAAGGAGCGATTTCGAGGGCGAAATCTAATTCAAGTGGGGAAGAATTGTAACATCCGGGAATTTGGGTATATCTATTTAACCCTTCCTTCTTTCTAAGTTGTCTTGTTTAGCCCTTAAAAGTAGATTGTGGCAAATGAGTACGCTGGGCGTACTGGAGAGTACGCTGCTCGTACTCATGGGCGTGTTCTGGACGCGGACTCCACCCGGTACGCTGGGCGTAGCGGGTCCAGACTCAAAACCCTAAATGAGACTTGAGCCCTATATAAAGAAAGCTATGGCCTTATCCTCAGCCACCATTTGAGAGAGTGAAACCCTAAGAGAGATCCAACCTTCGTTCTAAGCTTGTGTGTGAGTGTTCTTGAGCAAAAAGTGCCTTTGTGTGTTAGTGAAGAAGAAGAGGAGGTTCTTGTGAAGGCTAGAAGTTGGAGTGCAAGCTTGGATCTGAGTTCTACAGAGGGAGGAGCTTCACTTGGAGGTAAAAAGCTCTGAGCTTTCCTTGTTATTGCTGATTTGTGCTTCATGGACCAATTTTTAGGGTTTTTGGTCCCAAGGTGGAGACTTTATGATCAAAAGGTCTCCATAAGCTTAGATCTACTATATTTCAGAGTATTGTGAGTTGAGAGTTCATAAAAATCCAATCTTGGACGTGAATATTAAGCCATGCATGAGATCTAGGCCTTATGAGGGAAGATGAAAGGTGTTAGAGTGATTAGTGACCTTTACAGCCATGCTAACGCTTAAAGGTTTCAACTTTATGGATTAAGTGGCCTTAGAGAAGCCAGATCTGAAGTTTGAGTATATGTCTTAACCATTTAAGACCCAAAATCAAAAGGAGTATGAAACTGGGAGTTATGCGGGGCGTAATCCCAGTACGCGCACCGTAGGGGGTCGCATTCCCCGATTCTGTGAAGTCGCCGGGTACGCCCAGCGTACAGATTTGGTACGCGCAGCGTAACCCGGAGGGTTGACTTTTGTTGACTTTTAGGGTTTCGTCAATGATTGGATCTTTGAGCCATAAGAAGGGTAAAATGGTCTTTTGCCCTTCTGAGAGAACTTAGAGTGGGATTAGTCTAGCCTTTGAGAGTTATATTGATTATAGTAATTGTTCCATGTGATTAGGCGGAGGCTAGACCAGTATTATCGAGTTCGAGATTTACCAAGTTACCCGAGGTGAGTGTTCTCACTATACTTTACCTAGAGTGGTAATTAGAGTTATATGACAAAGTATCTTGTATGTTATTTATGTGATCGTGATGCACTGCATTATTTCTATGTGATTTATGCTGTGTATGTTCCAGAGTTTACAGAGTTGGAACCGGAAGGTTCACAGAGTTAGGACCAGAGGTTCCACAGAGTTAGGACCAGAGGGTCCATAGAGTTATAGCCTCGAGTGGCTAATATGTGTTATATGTGGTATTTTGGGGAACTCACTAAGCTTCGTGCTTACCGTGTTATGTGTTATGTGTTTCAGATTTCCTCAGAATCGCGGGACGGCACTGGCATGATTGTACACATCAGAGAAAGAATTATGTTTCGAAGATCCTGGATTAATAAGTAACTAACGAGGGATTGTGTTTTGTAAAATAAATAAACGAGTTTTATGAAATGTGATGTGAAGGTTATATGATTTAAAAATCAAAAATTTGTTTTGAAATTTACGTTGTTACAGTATGTTTGTGTTGCTTTAAAGCAATAAATAATTAAAAATCATGGATATGTCATATTATCCTTATTATCCATGTAAGTCTCTTTTAAAATGTAACTTTTCTATCTTATCACTTTATATTTTAGTATATGTTTAACATTTTAAGTATAATAATAAGTGCTTTTTTTAAGTTTTCTTTCACTTATTAATAATAATAAGTGGTTTTAAAATTAACGAACAATAGTTATAAATAATAAAATCAAATTATAAAAATCATGGATATGTGATATTATCCATGCAAGTTTCTTTTGAAATGTAAATTGTTAATCTTATAACTTTATTATTTAGTATATGTTTCATATTTGAATAATAATATTAAGGTTTCTTAAAAGTCTTCTTTAACTTATTAATAATAATAAGTGGTTTAAAATTAATGAACAATAATTTTAAATGATAATATCATCAAATTATAAATTACATAATGTTAGCTACAAATCAATTGTATTTTAAATGAATATCATTAATGAAATTAGAAAATAATTGCATAAGTAAAAATTTAAATTAATCAATCATAAAAATTGTTAAAAATAATACTAAATAGATAATTATATTTAATTTTATTAATGAGGAAGGTGGATTGATGTCAATTAATATTATTGTTCAAAATAGTTGAGGTTTTATATATATATATATATATATATTATAGTACAGAAATATTATGTCAAAGTTAATGTCAATAACGTAATCATTATAAAAATATATTTTTTTAATATTCTAACAATATATTATTAATATCCTCCGGAATTTGTCTAGTTATATATGTTTATGTGTATTATACTAGATAATGGATTACACCTGCAACTTGCATTTTTGTTTACTGTGTCTCTCCATCTCATCTGCATGTCTATTCACTCCACTGCTCTCCACCGCCTTATCTCTCTTTTATCTCTTTCTTTCTGGATGGTTCCACCGCTGTAACACTGCTTAAATACAATCGGAGGCGAGGCAACAAAAGATCTGCTGCTATGGTGAGTGCTGCTGCCTGAGGGAAAGTGTCGTTCAAGGTTATTCTCACCTCTGATCTGAAGCTTCCTTTCACAGTGTATGTAACCTTCTCTTCTTCTTCTTCTCTCATAGCCATAGGATTTTCATTTTCGTTTAATCCATTAATTCTTTTGCTATATGTGTCCTCGATCTGCTTCCAGGTTTAGCGTTCCAGAGGACTTTCATCAACCGCATGTTTCTACTTATCCCCTGATCCCCTTTCTGCTTTACTTCCCACCTTCGTTCCGCCATAGACATCTTTGAAGCGCCATCTAGAGAGCATCACCGGTAAACCACCACCGATATTGGGTCGGCTCTTCTGTGATTCCTATGGGTTAGTTCTTCTTCGCTTTTGATTTGGGTATGCTTGCTTACTCTTCTCTCTACAAATCTATTGACCAAGTGGCACCTGCTACAACAAATCATTTTCGTTTGTAGGATTCTTAGCAATTTTCACCAGATAATCGATTATCGAATGATGAGTGTAACATAACTTTCAAAATCGGAATTCAGAAGGGCGATCCTTGTCAAGCATTCTGTAGTATAACAAGGTAGGGTTTTGATGGAGGGACGACTGAGGAAGTACGGACATCACCATCAACAATTCAGTCCTGATATAGCTAAAGTATGGAAGGGGAGGTCTCCTACGTATTAGCAACGTCAACAAGCAGGTATGCTTTTAACTTCCTTAGATGCCCATTAGTAAATCTGTTAGGGTTAAATATCTTCAGTATGAGTGTTATTTTATCTAAGTTTAACATTGCTCTTATTTGAGAGGAATATAAAAATGCCACTTCAGAAGATGAACTAAACAAATCTATCGTCAATTGACCGACTTCGGTTTTTTTATGTTGTCTCATCTCCATTCGTCTATCCTAATTTTTGATTCATAAGGTTTGTTGGTAACAGATTTAATTGTTGATTTGTTTTTCGTATGTGGTTTTTACTCTTCATTAACGACTTGGTATATATTATTGTAATTTGTAATTGTAGTGGCACAAGCAACGGTAATTTCATTAATAATGACCTCAATGATGCTCATCTCGCCCAATTCTATTGGAGGTTTTTACTCTTCATGTGATGTATAACTCAATCATTGTGTATTTGGGTAATATATACTAAAACATTATAAAATTGTTATTTGAAATAGATAACTAATATTAATAATAATTTTGTTAACGTGCAGTTCAGATGGGAAGGAAGATTGTTGTTGCTTCGTACATTTTGGTTGTCTTTGTACATATTTTTATGGCTTTACAGGTTAGATTCTACCTGTTATATCTACAAATACTCACATGGAGGTGTCTCTAGGACAAAGGTCTATGTTGCCAATATCTTTTGTCTTTGTTTTGGCTTCAATTGACAATACATTATTGTTTCTACTTGATATTGATTTTAGATTGTTCCTATTTTTGGTATATACGGATCATATATGCAGTGTATCCTTGGTGAGGTTGATTTGATAAGTATCGCAGGACCCATTGGTGTTTTCCTTAGGCCTACCCAAACTGAGCATTTTATGTGTCTTGTACTTTGTGTTTCTCATTAGTTCCAAATTCTGTGAATTTGTACCTTGCAAATCATTCTACTAATCATTGAATCTTGAGAGAAAACACACCCACCTGTGAATTTTTTTGAACCAATATTTTAATAATATAATACAAAATTATTTTCATGAATTAAAAAACCAATCTTTTCTTTTTATGTTTATGTCATTGTTTAAGGAAGAAATGTTGATGGTAAAGAGATAGTGGTTAATTTTGGCAGGTATGGGCTTACTGAATGAACGTTTCTCACTTTTGCTGTTATTTATTTATTTATTTTTATCAGTTTATAAATTAACAAAGCTGCTTATTTTCTTTTATTCGTAAGAGGACTGTGAAGAAACCAACAACAATTCATGTGATCATATCTGTCATCACATAGTCAATTTTTTAAAGAACATTCATTTTCGTTTCTGGTATTGTTCAAGGAGAGTAGTTACTAATATTGATTCATTTATGGCTGATCTATTCAAAAAGTTGGGATCTGCAAATAATATGTTTGAAATTTTTGGTCAAATCAATAATGTTTCTTTTTTTCTTCTCTTGATTTTTTATGTTTTTTTTTGTGTGTGCGCGTAAAATGATGGATTTTAGCAGTGGCGAATCTAGAACAAAATATCACGTGGTTCCCAAATTAAGTGAAGCCGATAAAAAGATCAACAACACTTGTGAGGGGTCGGGCCGGGCTGGGTCGGGTCGTGCACGATTTAATGAAATATAACTGAAAAAACCGATCAGCCACCACCAATTAAAATTTTTTTAAAAAACCGACTGAAATATAATTGAAAAAACCTAACGATTTAATGAAAAATTAGTTGATTATTAGTGCATTGATACCTTATTGTTTGATAAAAACTATATATTATATTTAACCCTATATATTTAACAGCACAAATGCTCCATATAACTTATTTTTTGTCCATTTTAAAATGGTTTTTTAAGATATTTTTTAGAAAAATAAACTCAAGGTAGGTCCTTTATTTTTTCTAAGATAGTTCTTAATTTTTGTGGTATATATATTATAAATTTTTTCTAAGATAGTTCTTAATTTTTGTGGTATATATATTATAAATGAAATTCAAATGTTATATATATTAGATACGTCCTGGATTTCAGCATAATGGCCTAAGATAACAAATAGGTAAACCCCTTACCAATTGATGGTTGGTCAAAACGATTGGTGAAATACAAAAGGTGGAGCAGGTAGATAATGGCTTGGTATGTAAACTTGATTTTTGTGGGGAGGGGTAGGTGTAAGTGTCAATTCCATTGAAGAAATGCAACATGACCTTTATACTTTCTCAAATACAAATTATGGACCTATATACTTTTATTATAATTTGTTAAGAGTCAGACATAGTCTTTTTTTTCTATGGGTCACGTAGATTTTTTGTTTTATGATTTTTTTTATTATGTTTATTCCTTTATGGATCATACTTAGATTACATCTTATTAATTTGAGATTTTATATATGCATTTCAATTCATATATTCCATTCAAGAAAGTTGACGTCATACCTTCTCCAAGTCCCGAGTGGTCTGCTATTTTCTTTCCACCAAATATGTTCATTGTGGGCTATAAGTACAGAGTTATAACAGCTGGTCTGCATCCACAATTCAGGTGGATCTAAACGACTATATAATGGTGTTGTGTCATACCCGAACTTCATGTGGCGTATCCAATCCCGCAAAGCGGGATTCTTCCCTAGTTTTATTTTAAAGATAAATGTAAAGTTTGCTAAATATTTTCATTCTATTTTCCAACAAAGTGTTTGATGTTTGTTTTGTGGTTAAAAATGTGAAGTATTAAGTGCTTGTTTATAATAAAGGGGAAACAACCTTTTGTAAAAAATATTTGTTATAAAACAGTCAAACAACGTTAAAAAAAAGGTGGGGTTATATCCTTCTCGTGCGGTGGCTTTTCGGCGCCTCACATAACTGGACGGTGTTGTGTTCACTGAAGCACCACAATGACACGTCACATACCATGATGTACGGTGATACCCACTCCCATCAATATAAATATATCCAAGTAAGTCAAAGTTTTGATCAGTTCAGAGATTTCGTGTTTGTCAAGTACTATTTTTTATCCACAGTGAAAGATCTAATAACATAATAACATAGACAATTAGTATATGTGATTATTTATAATCTAATTCTTTCATTATTGATAACTGAACCCAAATCTAACTGTACTCTTCTCAAGTTTCAACACAATAATGTTTAGCATCCTATTTTCAACATAAAAATATAAGACTGGGGGATCTCGCTAGTTTCGTTTTAATGTGATTCCGTTGTTTAAAAAAAAAAGGTATTTTCCAAAAATTCCTCAACATATATGAAACATGTTCAGATTACACTAAGAATTTTTAAATGTAACATCAAAACATCTTGGTACTTTGTTCCATACTCGTTCTAACTTCTTTCTTCTTCACTTGCAAGAAATACATATCTCTCATCTCTTTTATCCATTCATGACATTTCCACATAAACAAGATGACATAAGAACTTTGATGAATTTCTTTTTAAATGCCTAGGGTTGTGGGCTGTTATGGGTTTCATAGAAATGGGTTGATCAACTCACTTTCTAAGTATTGGGCCTAAATTTGATTCTCAAAACTATAATTAGCCCATCTATGTATATGTTCTAATTTCCTGTTTGCTAGTATTGTTTTAATTTTTTTCTTCGTTGAAAACCGAGTTTCCAACTCTCATGTAGTCTAGAATGCTTGGTTTAGATATCTCCTGTAATTATTGGATTATTTTTTACATTATAGTAATTCGTTAGAATATATGATTATATAGATATGCAACCGTTCAGAAAAAAAATACATATATGTATCGTATGTTCCACAATATGTTTGAGTATTCATTTAAGATATAAATTGTTGATTTTAAACAAATATAGGGTGTGTTCAGCAAAACTAGCTGGTAGCTGGTAGTGTTTTGCTAAACGCTATGTGACATAACTTTTAAATTTTGAACGTTTTGTTTAAACTAAATGTTAAAAGTTTGTAGTGCCAAACGAGACTTTTTGTTCATAATTGAATGGTTTGTCAAACGCTAAAAGTTATAAGCTCTCAAATGCTCTGTGCCAAAGACATCCTATTTCAATGGTTTAATATTGTTGTATTATATAGAAATAGGGCAAAATGCAGAAAAACACAACTATTTATCTACTAACATTTAGAAAAACCCTTACATATTGTTTATATGCAGAAAATCTTTATATTTTCAATTACATTTCACATTAACCAAAATATTCGGTCTTTTAAAGAAATTACTGGTTGTTTTGTGACATGACATTTATCTATTTTTGATTTTAGGTTAACATGAAAACAAAAATATGTGATGTTGTCTTTTATCTAAGGTAAAACGTGAGAAATATATCATTTACTCAAGCAAAAAAGGTAAAACGTGAGAAATATACCATTTACTCAAGCAAAAATAAATTATTTTTTTTCATGTAAACCTAAAAACAAACAAAATAAATGTCATGACACAAAACAACCGATAACTTCTTAAAAAAATTAATATTTGGGTGAATCTGAAAGGTAAATAAAAATATAATGGTTTTTTTGTATATAAACAAAATATAATGGTTTTTCCGAATGCTGATAAGTAAATGGTTGAACTTTTCTACGTTTTGCTCTTAAGTATTGATAAGAGGATTAAAAAATCAAATTATTCTTATCAAATGGCCTAAGGATATGACGTTTTTTAGAAGTATGGTGATTAAATATGTCAAAATATAGTAATATAAAAGTGATAAATGAAGATGAAAAAAGAAAAAGAAAAACATGTTCTATAGTATTATATTATTATTCCGAAAAAAAAACTTTTCAATAATGTATACCAAGTCTTTGCTATTTTTATATTTTTTCTAAATATTGACAATGCATCCTCAAATGAAAGTCTAATGATGCATTGTCTATAATTTTTATATGTATAAACATACAAATTCACGGATTTACTCCTGTTTTTATGGATGAAAAATAATAGCAATTTATTAAAATAATAACGTTCAATTGATTTATTAAGAAAAATATTGTTTATGATTATGATATAACATGTATACATACGAAACTATTGGGGTATGAAGTAACGTTTTGACTTTTTTGAATGTCTTATACTTTGTGATTGATGATTATGATTTGTTTATATTGATCTAACGTGACGAGAAAAAAGTAGTGATTGTGATAAGTTAAATATGTAATTTTCATACAGTAAAATAAGAATTTTAATTTTAAATTATATGAACCCTATTCCTATCATTGTTCTTATCGACCATGCTTTTGGCTTAGTGTAAATAAACTTTGATACCATTTGTCTTTACCAAGCTTAGGGTATCATCACTATGCCTTTATTTTAATACTAAAGAGGCCTTGTTCAATTGATAATGTTTACTCGGAACAAAAACTATTAGACACTTGGTAAAATTAAATTATTCAACTACGAACAAGAACTATAAGACGTTACTCCGTCTCTCCATAGATGTTGTAAATCATTAGCCACATCTTCATCCATAAGATATATTCTATATCTTATACATTATTTCATTTCAAATTAAAACTATTTAAGTTGCTCAACATAATTAATTTACGGAAGAAACTCTATAATTTAATACTCAATAAATTAATAACCTCGATAAAATTAATAATTTGTTCGCTTCCAACTTGAGACTAATACAAAATTGGACCCCAATCGATAAAATAATAAAATAATAATTTTTATGAAATCCCAATGTAATATATTGGTCTCAGTGAAACTATAAATTAATAATTACTAAAATATTCCAAAATTCTAAAATTGTCTAGTAAAAAATGAATCTATAGTCACTTGTTTTTTTTGTTTGTGAACTTCAATATATATATATATATATATATATATATATATATATATATATATATATATATATATATTGAGTTCATCTTTAAATCTCTCAATTGCACGTAAAAGTTGAGACACTATATTATTGTATTGCAACAAAAAATTGTGAAGAGTTGTTGCCGCTTGCAATGTTTCTTTCCATGCTCTTTTTGTTGACTCGCTATTCACAATCAAGGCTATTCATGTTGACATTCTTAAAACAACGTGACTTTGCATACTTACCAATGATCAATAGATGAATTTTTTCCGAGCCATCCGCATTGCAACAGATATGTAACATCTTGAAAATAAAGGATAAAAATTTCATTTTTATTATAATTAAAACACTATTTTAAATATATCCAAACATTTAAAAGTATTTCAAATAAGAAAATTATCAGAGTTCATTCCCAAAGATCACACATTGCGGAAAACATGGGTGTATGCGCTACGATCAAGTCGACCCCTTCCTTTCAAAACGGAAGTACCAGAAACCATAAACCACAAACTGTAAGCACAAAACTTAGTGAATTCCCCAAATACCACATACCACACATACCAATCGAACCATAAATATCATTCATATCAATGAGCCATACTTAGCATACATATACCACAATCAATAAAATGTGCTATGTGTCATCCATAGTCTTGTCCTTATGCCACGAGCGACCTCCGGGTCTTCCATGCAAGCATCACAAAGACAACTAGCATACAATCTACACTACTTAACTAATTAACTGCCAAAGTTCAGACTCTGATCTTGCATACAGTTGCCAAGAGCTGCCTCCTGGTCTTTCATACAAACTGCCACGGGTTATCCCCGGGTCTTCCTATACTACATATACCAAAATGGGCCGACATTGGTGCCTTCGACCCATAGAACTTTGAGGAGACTCACCTCGAATGCAAAAGCTCATTGAAAGAAATCCTTAGCTGCTGCCCTACCGGCTTCACAACTATCAATACCAACAACACATCCAATTAGCAATTGGGTCCCAAGCTATAATCCATAATCCTTACTTGGGCTAAAATGACCATTTACCCCTGATCCATCATGAACCAAAATTGAGGCCCAAATCCAAAAGATCCACAAAGGCCCACTAATGGCCCGATTTTCCAAATTGGGCCCAACCTCATATGGGTCTTATCCTAAGCCTATAATTTTCTTAATTACAATTCTGATTACCTCCAATACCCCCTTAGAATGACTCGGTCAAAGGCTAAAGTCAAAAGTCAAATTCAACGGCCTGAGTTGACCCAACTCGCCTAGTTTATCCTTCAACTCGCCGAGTTCCTCTATTCAACCGCAAAGTCGGGGAAAAACCGAGCCAACTCGTCGAGTTTATCCATAAACTCGCCGAGTTCTCCAGAAACCTACATCTTAATACATTAAGTCAACATTATCGACTCCAAGAACTCCACAACTCAGATCTACACCAAAATGAGATCTAGAAGGGTAAAGTTTCCAACTTTACCCCAAGGAACCACCTAAATGGGTTCAAACCCAAACCCTAGACTTAAAAGAGTGAGGGTTTAACCATTAAGCACTTAATCATCAATGACAAAACCCCAAAATGCAGATCTGACCCCATAAGGCTAGATGGCCACATAAAGTTTCCAACTTTACGCTTAAATAAAACCAATCCTACCTCACCTGAAATCCGAAACCTAAAGCCTCAATGGTCTGACTCCCTGTCAGATCTCCCACACTGAACCGCCACCATGCCAACCCCATAGAGTTTCATACCAAACGAAATGCTTCAAAGGGAACAAATTCACTGACCATATATAGCTACAGAACACTTATACTCGACAAAAGGCTCAGATAATCCTTCGAGTAGAAGATTCATCCATGCAACGGTTAGACTCAGACGAGAGTTGCGCAACAGGGTCAAATCAATTATCTGAGATTATTCAATCCCACTGCGAGTGACTTAGCATTTCCTAATCAACCAATTATCCCACTCTCACACGAAACCTCAAATCACAACTACTGCCTGAAGCACCATGCTGCCTCCTGGCTGCTTCCCACAAACAATCGAGACCTCCCTAGTCCCAACTCCTGTCAACTATCTGAAATACCGAATTCCCGCTCGGTTACTGGGCCAAAAGGCACTCCTACAGCCGCCCCACGCGACTTCCGAAAGAAAACCCTAACTGACAATAATTACCCGAACCATCATGACACCAACCCGATGCCAAACTGAACACTACAGGACCAACTGTGGCCTTGTCTCATACTCGGTCTCCCGAAACCTACCAACATGTTGTGGCCCTCCCGCACCCTTGTGAACAGACCCATCTTGGTCTAAACCATCTGAAGAAATGCATGAGCAAGTCACAGACCTGCCACAATCTCACTGCTGCACAGGGACCGGTGAATAATGCTAGTGATCCATTAGTAGCCAAACTCAAAAGACCGCATAATCCCTGAAGACCAGCTAAACACTCCCCAAAACCCAGCAGCACTGATAACTCTAAATACTACAAAATGATACCACACTCGAATCCTGGAGTCCAAGGAACATATACTCTGACAAAACCTCAACAACAAACCACTTCCCTCGGCACCTCCAAAAGCCAATCCAAGCATAAATGCTAAAACCACTAAATCCTGGTGATACCAGACAACTATCCCGCTGAATCCTGACCATAAACCTTCCACACAATGCCCCAGAACCTATCTCGACTACAACCAAGATAACACAGAACATACCAAACCCACTATAAGAGAAGCGACCCTTCATTAAACCACTACTGATTTATGGCATGCAAATGGCATATAACATTTCTTGAAGATATAACCCAAACATAAGCAGAGAAATAAACCAAGGATACACTTACCCAAAACCGATGCAAGATTCCAAACAACAAAATTTTTGATAAAACTGAAAATAAAGCAAAAGATACATACCCACAACATCGCCTGCTGGAGTCCTAACCTCCCCCTACTGACACTGCAAAGCTCGACTCCTCTCCGCGGGGGCTCCCGCTCTACTATCTCGTCCATTGGTAATCCTCAAAGTAGTTGGAGCAGGCGCACTCACTGCTCCTCCCCTCAACACCGGACAATCGACCTTCTTATTGCCTACCTGATCGCAGTGAAAACATGATGTGTTGGGTTTTGAGCATTCTAACACTCCTAAGTGTACATGCAACCCTAAATACCTTGGATCTATGTTTTCTCTATTATACATGCAAATATGAACTTTCCAAGGTATTCATCCTAACTAGCATAATAACATTGATTCATATGAATATATCAAGTTAGAATTACATACCTCTTTGATGTAGAATGACTTCATGAAGCTTGAGTGTCTAGTGCCCCAAGTGTGACACCTCAAATGGTTTACACAACACCAAATACACTTGGAATAACTTGAGAGAATTGGAACACTTCATCAAATCTGCTAGCCCTTTCTATCACACATAGTGGCCGATTTTCTCCAAGAATAAGATCATTATATAGTTAGTGATAATCAGGGTAAACCCTAATTGTCATGGCTTTTCATTTCCATGATCCATGGGTACAAATACACCATGGAGCATCCATGGAGTATCTTATGGGTTTTAGCCCAACTTGACAATCCATGGAGCATTAGCCCACTATACAAGTATGGGTGATTTACACAATCAACCCATATATTTAATTAGTCTTCTTTTGATCACTTAATTAATTCTAGATTAATTATTGATCAATACTAATTAAATAATCTTATTAATATATTATAACTTATAATATATTAACAAACCTTAAGTGTTATTTCTCTCATTATAGTCTATCCAAATGCATGATGCCATGCAACCTAAATGGACCATGCCGGGTCGGGTCAAGTCTTACCAATTATAGTTATGGACTTAGACATTAATCCAACAGTCTCCCACTTGGATAAGTCTAAAACTAGTATTGCGTATGACTTCAAGAACCGACTGGCAATCGTAGCTCTCAAAAGCTTCCGTCGAGCTCTGACCTTGCCGATGATTTCTGACCTTTGTCAATGACTTGTCCATTAGATAAGTGATCATATATTCCTCCATTCTAGATATCATATGGACTGAGACATGGATTATCAATCATTCTCTCAGTCCATTTGTTGTTTCCCGATTTCCGATTCATGATGACTGACTGATTGAACAAATCAAATCAGTCCTGGCTTGGCCAAGCACTCACATGTATCATCACTAAATCATCGAGGGGCCCACATATATCGCTTTTATCCCGAAGGTAAAAGGAATGGATAAACTTCGACTCATATGGTTTGTTCTACTACTTGTTGAATCATACACAAAGACACGTTTTATAACATCGATTTACCAATGCGTTTTCGTGCAATCAATGTATAACCAACTCATAGTAATAACTCATATCTTTAGGTTTTAAGAATATAATATATTATCGTCTCATGATCACTCGTGATAAAATCCATGAAGTGATTCAAATGAGCGTGGGTTGAATCCAATACTCAGAACTTATGAGCACTCATAAGTGTTGTAGCACCGCTTTGTCCAATATCTTAGACCTCTACAAGCCAACCCATGACAGTCTTGATTCATATCTACTTCCAACATATGACCGACTGTGGATAGTTTGAATAACTTAGTCATTCAGGAAGAATGACCTAGTTTATTCTGGAAGTCAAAACATGCAAAATGAAACACAAGAATAAATGAATCAAATATGGTATCAAACCCTATGAATATAAATAGACCACTTTTATTTATCACCATACTGATTACTCATTATTTCACTGTTTCGGTTTTATCAACTTTATACCTGAATTAAAAACACTAGTTGTCCCATGCTCCAAGCATGTACACTATGTTTTTCTAAACAATAGCTTTGCCATACACCAAGTATGAACTCTATGTTTGTCTATGATCCTTACTTTGTGAAATAAACCAATTGAACATAATTTCAATGATTCTAATTTCACACTTCCAAATCCTTATTGAAAAATGTGAGAATTTCAAATTCCTATCATTTATCGAAATCTGTTTAGATTTTAAACTTATATGCACTGACCCTCCTGTAATGAATATGTACAAAGTCACAAAGACTTGTCAACAATCATTATAAGGTATTCCAATGGAGTTCAACTCCATGGAAACTAAGTCTCATATTCAAAGTACATTGCTTTGAACATGCTTCTTACATTAGGTTTTCTAATCTTACACAGATAATTTCCACCTATGGAGACAACTCCATATCTCATTTTGACTATCACTTCTGAACAAGAGATGCCTCTTTTCAGAATATGTCAATATGGTCCTTCCAAAATTAGCACCATACTTCCAACTGTCCCTAAGCAACCAATCTTTGGTAAACCTTAGATTGTCCTCGACAATTGCTTAATCATTTTAGTCATATCCAATTCTAGACCTTTTCCCTTCTTAATGCCTCTGGGCATTTGGAAAAAATTTAGAAAGGACAAATATTATAGCACATGCAATCGATCCTGTACCCAAAGTAAATGGGACACGATTCATGATGTCTCACATAAAGACATGATTCTAGACCAGTCTTTTGCTACAATATTTTTATTTGCCATGTTTTCAAAATTTGACTATGAAGTGGGATGTCGTAATCATAATCGAATTTTGAGAACGCAATATATAGAATTTCCTTAAGTTGAACCAATCCAACATGAAATTCATATATATTCTTGACTAAATATGATTAAGGTCTCAATCTAAGCCTTTAGAACTGAAATGAAGTATATCCTCTCCCTTAATTATAGCAAAACAACTTTTTCAACCCCTGCAGCCTCACGAATTGAAACTTTTGTTTTCTATAATTAACATTGCTAACTTGCAACACTAACAATAATTATCATGCTCCCACTAACATGATGATTATTAGCATAACACTTATGCTCCCACTAGCTTTGACATGTACTCAGAAATCAGCTGGACTTCTAGAAATCAATACTTTATTGACTTTCTTACCAAAGTTCAGACTTCCGATACGAGATTGCTTTGATAAAACACCTTTCCTTAGATAGCATGCACGCGTGTCTAAACAATTTCAGAACTATGAAAAGGGATGCTGTCATCATAGTCTCAATTGTTTAGACCTTTTGTCATCTGCTTCAAATCTACTTGATGGAAGTGTTTCCTCACCATCATTTTCATGAATCGGAGAGAAACCTTATGACCCTTAGATTTTATGGTGTATGTGTTCTTATCCATGTGAATCTGTCAAAACCATAGTCACTAGACAAGGATAATGACAAATCCAAACTCATATGGACTGAACTTATGCAATCTTAACTTCTTGCCACCTGGCAGTACAGGGCCTGCCATTGCTTCCAAGTTGTTATGCAACCAATTGAGAACTTTCAAAACTCCTATGCAAAGCCAACTTTAACTGGAATGGGCACAGAATATGTCAACACGATAGGTTATAAACCTCACGTCGTTTGCTAGTGTTAAACTACAGGTTATTATTCTTGATTAGACCTTGAAGCTTTCAGAATCTCTAAGACTCCCACTGTCCTCTTGACATATAAGACTATCTTGCCAAATATTCAAGAGATAGTGCAACTTCTTTATCAAGACAAACACTTCACACACTTGGCCTAAGTTGGTCTTTGTTTAACCCAAAACATCACAACTTACCAATTTCAAATGTACAAGAATAGGACACTTTTACTCTTACATTTGACAAGTGTTTTGAACTTTTCTTTAAGATATGTCACTCAACTTACAGTCTTGGAGTATGAATCTAAGACTTGTTTTGAAACGAAGTATGACTCATCTTCTCGATTTAACCATTTCAACAATTCATAACTCCTATTCTTAGTCATAAGAATACACTAAGATGTCCTTAGAAGACCAATTGTGATGTGGTTCTTTAATCATTAAGATGATCACAAAACATGATACTAAAGTACTCTCCCATCTTTTCAGATTTGAGAAACTTTTATCTTTCTGCCTAATTTGATTCTTCTCATTCGTTCTGCCATACATCGAGACTTTTCCAATGCTTCAGAATTACACTTAAGCCTGTAAGTATAACCATATTTACTAAACTTTAGTAAATCATGACGAATAGTCTTATCGATCTTTGTGGTGGACTTGACCAGTGCACAAGAATGTGTACTCGATCCCTTTAGTCCTTTACTTGACTCACATATCCATGTGAACAAGTAATTAGTCTTGATTTTCCAATGCTTGAAAGTTCTCATTCATCATACTATTCAACTTGCATGATTCCAAGTTTCGGTCCAATTGAAACTTGGGCGATGAGGAACTTTCCTGATTTGGTAAATTTAGACACTACCACAAATGAAAGAATCAAATCCATTTTCCAATATTGTTGTCAGTGGAATCATATAAGCAGCAATTTTCCACAAATGTCATTGTAAGGATACTTCAAATAAATAAAATTAAACAATTTTCTTTTATTTTAAAACTTTGCGGAAAAACTTATCCTTACAATCCACATGGAAAATTATTGTTATCTATTCCTTAGCAATATGTCATAACTTCTTAAGCAACTGCTCAAAATTCTGATGCGATCGAAATCCACCTTCGCGATCAGAATCAGCATATACTTCCTTTAAGATTTCTCTCTATTCTTTGATTCGTAAAACATCAACATGTGACCCAGTCACATCATGTAATGAGGATCTCAGAATAGAACTTAACATAGTTAGATAATGGGCTCTACCTGATGTAGAGTCAAACTTATTGACTTTAACATCCTTAGGTAAATTTGGCAGCTTTGCAATCAACGCCCCTTCCTTTGGCAAAATAAACACATGGACCCTTTGGTAATGGGACTATCTCAGACTTAGCCTTTCTCTTTACCATTTGGTCAACCGGGTTGACTATGGCCAATCCCTTTCCATTGGGAAGAGAATGCTTTTTCTGGATTTCTAGTGTCACCATTGTCACTGTCCATAAAGTTTTTGGGAAGTTGATCTTCTAATCAAATTTGCTTTACTATCGTTCCAAATCATTGCTGATTCAGCAGCACCAAGCAAATAGATATGATCATTAAGGTTCATGTCATAGTCTGTTTCATAGTAGTCCCAAAGGAACTCACTATGTGACTTAGAAAGTGATTGAACATCCAACTTTCTCAAGACTTTGACACCCAACTCTCCCGGCTTCTCATTAATAAGTATAATGCGATTATAAAGTAACTAAACTATTTTCTAAAATCTCACTCTTAGTTACTTTAGGAAAATGTGACTTTGTATGCAAATCAATGAAATTGCACATTACACTTTATAAGTCGTTAGTGGAGCGTATGTGGTTAACCGACACACTAATGGGGGACTGATAAAGAGTGGTAGTGGGTGTCTCGAAAATTTGATTAATGGAGCTCGTGTGGCTAACCGACACATTAAAACGAGATGATAAATGGCATCGAGAGTACCAATCTAATTTGCGTGGTTATTCACATCTCGTTTGTGATCCTCGGCATCCCAGTCACAAAAGTGAGAGCATAATCTGAGATTTAACATGTCATTGATTAGATTCAACGAATCTAAAAAGATCTAGGAGTTTCATAAGATTGAAATTGGTAAAAGCCTTACCTACCTAAAATAGATTCGAATTTGATTACGACATCCTTCTTCAAAGTTCGAGTCGAAAATATGGATCCTAGCCTTAATTTATAGTTCGAGTCGAAAATATGGATCCTAACTTGAATTCTCTTTTTCTCCTATTATAGATGTCAAGCCAAGACAACAATGGTCTTCCTAATTCTTTTGGAAACGGTTTTCCTCTACCATCTGAAGATGATCTTCCACATTCTGATCAAGGTGAAAGTATGTTCCCTTCTTCGAGCAATGGTGGAAATGGACGTCATGCTTCTCCAACTCTTCCTCTTCCTCCTCCAGTAACTCTCCCCACGTCACTTTTTCCTCGAGTTGAAAGATACGAAACTACTCAAGCCCTGTTGTCATGCAAGCATCGAGATGGAAATTATGTGTGTACGCATGTTCTGGAAATGAAATCATACATTGACAAATTGGACAGAATGGGTGTCATTTTATTAAGGGAGCAGGCCATTTATTTGGTTATACTTTTGCTTCCTAAGTCATATGAACAGTTCATTGAGAACTTTTATATGAACGACCTCGGCGTGAACCTAATTGATCTGACACATATGTTGATTGTTGATGAAGCGGAAATGCTTAAGAGCGCAAGTGAAGCAAAAGTGTTTGAAGGATCTAATTCCAAAGTTTCCATGGATATGGACAATGATGACAATGGTGGTCTATAAAAGATTTCTCTTGCCAATGGAAAGGGATCGACCAATGTCAAATTGTTTGATCGTATGTCAAAGAGGAATGCTAGTTCTGAGATAGTTCCATGTGCTAACTCTAAAGAGTCCATATGTTTCTATTGCTAATTGAAGGGACATTGGTTGCGAAACTGCCCAAACTACCTGGAAGATCTTAGAGATGGTAAGTGTAACGCCTGTAGATTCGGGCTAGTCAATTTAGAGACGATAAGCGTCAAAAATGACTTTTTAATACAAGATTATTTAGAATGAATAATCTTAACCAAGTCATAGTATATGTTACAAGGGTTCCGTACATATAAAGAACGCCGAAATCCGAGTTATAACGAAGAAGTTATGGCCCGTCGAAGTTTTACGGCAAAACCGGCACGGCACCGGGAGACGTAAATAGTGAATTTACGATAGAAGACTTTTTAGCCTTAGCGATCTAAACAAAAGTTGTAGTATACGTTAAACCGAGAACATCAAAAAAAGAACGACAAAATCTGACTTCGTATGAGGAAGTTATGATTTTTCTAAGATTTGGCATAGCAATGCACAACCCGAAATTCGAATATTAGATCGATCGATTTTTGGCCAACGCAACCTAAATGAGAATTGAAGATCTCATTAATATCAGCGCAACGGTACAAAGACAGACGAAAACGGACGTCGGATGAAGAAGTTATGAATTTTTAACGGACTTTTCCTGTCCCGGCCTGTTAAAAATATAACTTTAAAAATAAAGTCAAAATTGGCCGATGGAGTCTAAATGAAAGTTGTAGAGTACGTATCCACCTACGCGTGGATATAAAGAGCGTCAAAAACGGAGTTCGTATGAACAAATTATAAATTATAATAACATATTTACGTATTAAAATAAAGTATAAATCATATATACGTATACATATATATACAAATGTATATATCATCAGAAAGGTATCGACGATGCGGTCATTATAAGACTAGTGTTGAGTACTTTCGACATTAGTTTAGTACAAATATCGTTAAATCTATTTAAAATAGTATTATGAATGAGTGTTTAGTCATTTATATAACTATAAGGTCATTAAGTAATTATGAAGGGTAGTTTTTGTAAATTCAATTACTATAAATAAGAGCCTTGGGCTCTCATATTTCTTGCACCATTCTCTTGATTCAAGAGTCTTTCTCTTCTTATCCCCCGAACATTTCGGTCCCTCGTGATTCGACTTCTCTTTCTGT
Source organism: Lactuca virosa (assembly GCF_052849685.1). Taxonomy (NCBI): domain Eukaryota; kingdom Viridiplantae; phylum Streptophyta; class Magnoliopsida; order Asterales; family Asteraceae; genus Lactuca; species Lactuca virosa. Next base: position 110,375,849 of record NC_136429.1, read on the forward strand.
AGTTTTAGTATAGTAAGGTGAGCGCTGAAGCGCTGCACGAATCTTTCCTAGAAAGATTCAGCGACGAAGTTCTGCCCCTGCAGAGCCCGACTCCTAGCTAAAACCCCCTTGTTAGTAAGTTATGCTTACCCTATTTTAATATAGCTTATATTTAAAATTAGTATTGTTATTATGAACTTATAATAAATATTTGGGCTATTATTATGACTTATATAAGTGTCGTTATAATATCTTTTTAACTACTCGCGGTACGGGGAATCTGGTTTAAAGGGACGCATAGGATTGTTGGATTTCAGAAGTGCTATATGCCAAAATGGTCCTGCCATCCGGTGTTTTATGTCTGGCCCCTGTCTGTACATAGTTGTTGGAAAATATTGTTTAAACGCTTATATAATAATAACAATAATGCTAAGACTAATAATTAGTCACAGTAAATATTAGACTAAAATCTAGTGGTAATAATACTAGGTTTCGTCGAAGGAAATTATATTGTTAAGAAGCGAAGCGCTGTCCGAGTTTGGAATCATCACTTTAACAAATGAGTACATAGTTACTTTATCTTACATATAGATATGAAGTATTTTATATAAATTACGTGTTATGTGTGCATATAACCTCTATACTTGCTATCTATGTTGGATGAACGATTTTATACATGTTTTAAATAATTTAAACAGTATATGTATTTTATATCTACGAATATGTTGGGTAAAACATGGGTAGATGAATGATGAGAGATGAAAGATGATATGAGTGAACATTGGCAGCTATAGACTTAGTGCCTAATAAATAACACCGACAGCTATGGACTTAGTGCTTATTGGATAAATGCCGGTAGCTATGGACTTAGTTCCTGTTAGATAAACGTTGGTAGCTATGGATTTAGTACCTATTAGATGAACACTGGTAGCTATGGATTTAGTACCCGATGAATGAACTTTAGCAGCTATGGAATTAGTGCTTTACGAACGAGCATTGTCAGCTATGGACTTAGTGCCTGTCATATGAACCCTGGAAGCGATGGACTTCGAAATGAACGAATGCAGGATATATGATTCTTAGGGTAGACCCTTAAGAATAACGAAGATAATGGGGATGGGTAATTAGGTTAATTGTTTGACGATTAAACATAATAATTATATTATTGTGGGTTGAAAACTCTATGTACTCACCAGGTTTCCCAACCTGACCCACTCAAGCTTATTTGTATCACAGGTGTCGATATGAAGTTACATTACACTGAGAGATTAAAGAGATGTAGATCACTAGTGTAAATGAATGTAAGTTCGGTTTATGCTTATGTTTCTGTATTGACAATGACATCCCAAATGTTTTAAAATGAATAAAAAATACATTTCTTCATAAATGCTTTGATAACGTATTTATCATGTTTTACTGAGAACAAATTCCGCAACATTTTTTATCAAAAGAAGTACTCTGATTTTTTTATAAAGCATAAACAAAATCGGTCTTTTCTGGCCGTGAAAATGGGGATGTCACAGTAAAGTTAAGTCGTGTTACTCTACTTCAGGTACATCCATTATCTAACTCCATTATCTTAACAAGTTCCTATTCATATACTCTTAATACATAATGTGATGATCACATTTTGATGGTATTGCAAGATCTAAGAGAAAAAAGGAAGATTAAGAATAGTGAGCTAATTCTGATCGTGAGAGATGAATTTTGGTCACATGGTTCGATGATTAGAATTTAGAGTTGATAATAAGGAGTTAGGATAATTTAATAGATTGCTAAGGAAATGTCTACAAACATAGTTTTCATTTTTTATGCATTGTAAGGACAAATTCCAAATTTTCATTTATTATCAATAAAAGTGAAGTTTTGGTTTATCTAGTTGGTTTACTTTGTATTTCCTTACAATCGCATTAATGAAAGTGTTGATTACGTTTCTATTATTGGCAATGTTAATTGTGGATTTAATTACTGTTATATCGCTTGTGGTATTGTCATAATTAATTAAGTGAAAAGGAATTCCTGTGTCACGTTGTTAGTGAAGAGGGAATTCATGTAGACACTTCCAAAATCCAGGTCATTGAGATCTGTCAGATCCAAAGACACCTACATAAATTCGTAAATTTCTAGGTCTCGCAGACTACTATAGTAGGTTCTTTCAGAACTTCTCTCGATTCGCGAAGCCCCTTACAACTTTGACCCAGAAGGGTGTGGCCTTTGACTGGGAAGAGAAGCAGGAGAGAGCGTTCCAAACGCTAAAACGAGCTTTGTGCACCGCACCGATACTATCCCTCCCAAAAGGAATAGAAGACGTTGTAGTCTATTGCGATGCGTCCAAATCCAGGGCTCAGTTGCATTTTGATGCAACAAGGTAAGGTCATTACCTATGCCTTCCGTCAGCTTAAGACACTCGAAACCAACTATGCAATACACGCCCTAGAGTTAGAGGGAATAGATAGAGAGGATCGTTCAGATTAGTGGACGATTGAAAGCCTCCAGAGACCGACAGAAGAGTTTCGCAGGGCTTTTCGAGATTCTCGCTAGAATCGGCCCTGTAACTTACAGACTCAACCTACCCCGCAAACTTAGTAACGTACATTCTACTTTCCACGTCTCGAACTGGAAAAAGTGTCTGTCCGACGAGACTCTTGTAATCCCACTCGACGAGATCGAGATCAACGAGAGCCTCAACTTCGTGGAAGAACCTATAGAGATCATGGACCGAGAGGCCAAGCAAACGAAACAAAGCCAAATCCCGATAGTGAAGGTTCGCTAGAACGCCAAGCGAGGACCTGAATTCACTTGGGAGCGCGAGGGTCAGTTAAAACTGAAATACCCTCATCTTTTATTTAGTTATTTGTAACTACTTATTTGCTTAAACTCTAATTTCGGGACGAAATTCCCTCTAACGGGGGGATGATGTGACAACCCAAAATTTCTATCCTGTACAAGCATTCACTTCAATAGAAGTCAGTCTAGTTTCTGCCAACTTTTAAGTTGTTTGGTGTCAGTTTGAGTGTTGTAAAGCCTAGTACTTCAAGAGATAATTATAGGAAGTATACTTTAGGGTTAATTGTGCAGCATTTAAGTCCCAAAACTCCAAGAGTTTGGAGTTTACGGCCCAAAATGGTGTTAGGGTCGTAAACCCTAAAGGGTATATAAATGACACTTAGTCATTTTTAGCCATTTTTACCATTTCCAAGTCAAGAACCATTCTCTCTCAAGTATCATCCGAATTTTTGTCAAGATCTTCAAGATTGTAAGTGTTTCCTTCCTTGTTTAGTTGATCTCTTTCATTATCTAGTGATCTTACATGATTTCATCCATGAAATCATTCCATTTTCTTAGATCTTCAAGTGTTCTTCATTTCACCAAGAACACACACTAGTGTTCTTGGGCCGTGAACCCCCTTACAAGCCTCTATAGTGTAAGTACTCTTACCTTGGCTTGATATAGGCTTGTTTCACTTGTTATTCATCTATAAAACATCAAGAAACACAAGTTCATAAGGTGTTTACGGCCAAGACATGTTCTTGAGCCGTAAACCCTAATAAAGGGGGCATAGTGAGGCCTAGTCCCTTCCTAAGCCTTGGATACAAGTCTAGATCACTTCCTTGAAGAGTTTAGGACCTTAAACATCAAAAAGATCAAGAACACATGGAGTTTACGGCCGTAAACTCATGGGGAAATGACCATGGTCCGTAAACTCTATAAAGTGGTGCAATTGTGCCACTATGACTTCCTAAGGCTTGGACTTGATCATAGAATGCTAATGCTTGACTTATAAGACCTTTAAACACAAAATGGTACATAATACCATGAGTTTACGGCCGTAAACTCATGGGGAAGTTACCATGGGCCGTAAACTGATGTGTTACACCCATATTGGCCATAAACTCCAATGAGAGGCCATACAACCTTTAGATGCAACCCTAATGTACTCCTGGCACTTGAATCCAAGTGTTATCCATGTTTTAGGGTGTCTTTACTTGATTAATTTGTTGTAAATTGACTAATTGGATACATATATGTGTCAATATATGTTCAATAGGATCCGTGTGTGTGCTCAAGTCTTCACTTGACACTTATCATCCTATACCATCCGTTCATCCAAACCACTCACTACAGGTGAGTTCATACCCCTTAATCAACCTTTTAAATGATTTTAAATGCTTTTATTGGGGGGGGGGGGAATACAAGTAGATAAATTATAGTTAGTATATCAATCACATGTGATTAATGACTATCAAACATATGGATTTTCTTACTTTTCAAACTGGTTTATCAAACAAACTACTTCAAAATGTTTATCAAACACTTTTACTTGTTAAACTCTTTATCAAACTTGTTTCTTTATGCCAAACCGCTTTCAAATCGTTTTATGAAATGACATCAAGTCATCAATATTTATTAAAACTCTTCAATAGGTTTTACAAAACTTCTTTGTCTTTTAAACTAATATATTTTTGTTAAATGTGTATCTATTTAGATATAGTTATATAAGTAGGATTCAAAGGACTTAGGACTGATAACTCACCCTACCTCCTGTTCCTTGTTTGGTTGTGGTCTTAGGGTATCGGTTGTTTGTCCGAAGGTCGTTTGAATCTTAGTTATATATTATGTATATGTATATAGATACAAAAGTTCCTTCTTCAGTTCAATACCTTTGGGTAGCAAAGGTATACAAACATGTTCATTTATACAAACAACATTGCTAGTAAACTATAATAGGTATAGTTTAGGAAGTTACAAATACTATTACTAGAACAATGAAAAATACAATGAGTCAGTTCATTCATGAGTCATAACATATAGTGATGAGAAACAAACATAACATGTAGTGATGAGAAACAAACATAACATGTAGTGATAAGAAACAAACATACATACTAGACAGAGAGAGAACATACAATACAGCTAGTACTTACTATACATTATACAAGAGAACATACTATTATGAGAAACAAAGAGAACATACATACTAGATAGAGAGAGAACATACAATACAACTTGTACATACAATACATATACAAGAACATTACAACAGTTATGTGAGCCACGTAACGGGGCATGGCATCACCTGTCATGGCTCGTTTTGTATCCAGAGTCTCCTAGAAGGAGAGCGTTGAATTTGTGTATAGATATATACTGGATTGACTATCCTACACCTTGCTGCTAGCTACAGTGGGACTTGCAAGTCTACGGGTGCCAAATGTCATTTCTTCCGACGTCTTTCATCGTCGTGTTTTTAGTCGGTAGTATGGTACAGGCATATCACATGGTACTTTAAATAACAATTGGTTTAAGGTAGTTAGTACAACAGTAGTTACTTAATACAACACTACAGTACTATTTTATTTCCCCATTGCATTCACTTTGTGATCTTCACACAATGAACGGTAATGTAAAAACTATATTTTTGGTTAATGATAGTTAGATTTGGGAAAATACATACTCTTACAAGAGACATACATACAAACATTTGATGCCTTTGTAGAAGGCTACTTTTAGTAGAAAACATAGGGTTTTCTAGGAGATACAAACATTTACAAACATTTTACAAACATTTACAAACATTTTACAAACATTTACAAACTTATGCATCAAGTACTTACAAACACTTTCATACAAACAATGACACTAAAATACTTATGATCACACCAGCTTTAAAGCTGATAAACTCTTTCAAAATAACTTGTATTCTCAGGTCAGCAGTAGACAGGTACCGGTGCCAGGTTTTGAGAAGATGGAGCTCGTTCAAGACTCATCTTTTATTTTGATTTACATTTTTAGTGTCTTATACACTTCACAGAACACACTTGTATTAAATTATATTATTAATGCAATGGATGATGTTGTTGCTTGTTTACTACTATTCATTGTTGTGATACTATACATGACGTCCTCCACCCCCGAACGTTTCCGCCGTTCTGGTTTTGGGGTGTGACAGAAGAGGAATCAGATATTGTTGAAATGGTTCAATCGAGAGATGAGTCATATTTCATTTCTAATCAAGTTTTAGAGCCATGCTCTAGTTACTTCGAGTCGTATCTTGAAACTTATTTTATACTAAATAGGTTTATAACACCTCATGAAATATGGAGTAATAATGTTTTCTTACTCAAACACATTTGGAATTGGTAGTTGTGATGCTTTTTGGGTTAAAACAAAGGATAAACTAAGACCAATTCATGAAGTGTTTCGTGTCGGGAATCCAGACTAACTTTTGAATATTTGTTTTAGCTCGTCAAGAAATGTTCCTTGAGAGAAAATCTTATATGTCAAGAAGTCAGTGGGAGTATTATTGATCTTGAAGAGTTTCAGGAGTCAATCGAGAGTAAACCTTTTAGTTATCACTAGCACACGACCTAAGGTTGATAACCTATCGTGTTGAGTTGACATATTTTTGTTTCTGTGCACCTTCCAGTTGGGTTGACAGTGCTTATGAGTTATATGGTTCTCATTTGACTGCAAAAGCAAAACACATTGGTCAGTTAAAGTGCATTGATCAATATGGGTGAGTTGTTTAACAACATGGAAGCACTGGTAGGCCCTTGTGCTACCAGAGTGCAAGAAATTAAGATTAAGCGAAGTTCAGTCCATGAAAGGGAAGCTAAATTTGAATTTGGTTTTGTCCTAAACCTTATCTTAGGATTTTAGGTTGGAAATGATGGATTCACATGGATGGGAACGTATACACCATAAAATATAGGTGGCAAAAGGTTTCACTCTAGTTTATGTGAATAATTAGGAGGAAACACTTTCGCTAGTAGATTTTAAAGATCTAATAAATATCATTATGGTTAGTGGTTGTGAAAATTGCATTCTCAAATTCGCAATATGATTACGACATCCCTTTTCATAGTTCGAATTGTGAGAAATGACAAGGGAATGTTTGAACTTTCAGGACATATAGCAATAAGTTTTGAAAGGGTTTAAACACACACACACATATGTTATTTAATGAAGGTGTATAAGCTTGAGAAGTCTAGTTGAAGACTTATCGAAGCATCACGTATCATAAATCTATACTTTAGTAAGAAAGTCAAGAGTATTGATTTCTAGAAGTCCAGTTGATTTCTGAGTACATTTCAAAGCTAGTAGGAGCATAATTGTTATGCTAACGGGAGCATAATTGTTATGCTAAGTGTTGCAAGTTGGCAATATTATTTGTAGGAAACAAAGTTTACAAATTAGCAAGTTGCAAAGTTTGGAAATTGTTTCGCTATAGTTAGACTTAAGGGAAAGGTCACTCATACTTCGTTTCGAATCTAAAAGTTTAGATTGAAGGATTTAATAGTACTTAGTCTTAGATATATATATATATATATATATATATATATATATATATATATATGTATGTATAATATATGAATATCATGTTGAAATGCATCAACATAGGAAATTTGATATATGGAAATATTAGAGCAAGAGACTTATCAGATATCAGATCCTTGTGTGAGACATAATCGAGTCCCATATGCTTTGGATATAGGATCGATTGCATATGCTATAATATTCACTTGTTCTGATTTTTCCAAATGTCTTGGGCATTGAGATGGAAAAGGACTAGAACTTTGTGTGACTAAAGTTGAACAACTGTCAAGAACATTTTGAGGTTATACCAAAGGATTGGTTGTTTGTGGATAGTTGGAAGCATAATATTGGTTGGAAGGACCATAGTGACATGTTTTAGATTGGGATGCTTCTTGATCAAAATTAATGGTCACATGAGAATATGGAAATGTTTCCATAATGGGAGTTGATTATTAAAATCTACATATGAGTTGGAAACTTTGATGCAAGAAAGGTGTTCAAGGAGTGCACCTTGAATTTGAGACTTTATTTCCATGGAATTGTTTTTTAGTAACAAAGTTCTAATGTAACATTCTGTAATATCGTTAGCTAAGTCTCTATGACTTTGAAGCTTCAACATCACAAAAGGACAATGAATGTACGGTTGAAATTCTAACATATTTATTAGTGACAATAATTTGGAATTGTGAAATGAGCATCATTGGAATAGTGTCCAGTCGATCTGTTCACAAAGGAAGGACCATAGAGAAACATAGTATACATGTTCATAACATGGCATGACTAATGTTTAATTCAAGTTTCTAGTTGATTAGTCGAAACATTATACAATGAATAAAGTCTAGTTAATATGGTGATTAAATAATAAGGGTTTTATTTATATTCAATAGTTTGAGACCATAGGTAATTAGGTTATTATTGTGTTTCACTTTGCATGTTTTACTTCCTGAATAATTTGATTATTCGAAATTCCACAGTCGCTCATACTTTTGGAAGTAAGTAGTGGATTAAGACTGTCATGAACTGGATTGTAGATTGTATGAAGAGTTTTAGACATAGCAATAATTTTGCTACAATGTTCATGGGTACTTTGAAAATAGGGATTTTGAGTATTGGATAAACCCACGCTTAAAGAATTACTTCATGGATTTTATCACGAGTAATTCTGAGACGATAATATCTTATATTCTTGAAACAGAGATATATGAGTTGTTATTTACAAGTCAGTTGTGCATTAATAATACATAAACGCATTAGTAACTTGATGTTATAAAACGTATGGTTGTGCATGATTTGATGATAAATAATACAAGCATATAAGTCAAAGTTTATTCGTTCCTTTTGCCCTAACGGGAAAAGCGATATCTTTGGGCCCCTTGGTGATTTGGTGTTGACTTATAAGTGCTTGGCCGAGCCCATACTAAATTGATATGTTCAATTAGGAGTCTGAATTCAGTCATCACAAATAAAATCGGGAAGCAAAACTTAGACAATGAGATTGATTATAATCCATGTCTCATGTCCTACGATATCTTGTAGAACGGAGGGATATTTGATCACTTATATTAGGACACGTAACTAACTGGTTCAGAGTTCGATAACGACTTTTGGAAGCTATATTTTGCTTATCAGTTTGGAAGTTATACTGGCAATTATAGTTACAGACTTATCCAAGTAGGAGACTGTTGGATTGGGTGTCTAATCCCATAACTATAATTGGTATAAGTTTGAATTGATAGTAGCATAATCCTTTTGGGTTGCCCTCAAATCTAGCAATTGAATAAGATAACTTTGAGAGAGAGAGAGAGAGAGAATGATTTATTAATTTATTATATGATTAATAAATTAATTAGAAATCAAAATAAATAATTTGTTAATATATTATGAGAATAATATATTTATTGGAAATAGTATTATTTAATTAATCATTAATCAGAAATTAATTGAAATTAATTAGATTAATTAAAAGTGCAGGGTCTGTTTAGTTATTTATTGAAAGTTACGGAAAGGAGCCCATGGACCTCATTGGATGAGGTGGACGAAAATATCGTGGGCAAGACCAAGAAATTTCGTCCAAGCCCCTTGAAAGAGGGGAATGGGTTGCTTGGTCACCAAGCACAGGGATTAGGGTTTCCTCCTTAAACCCTAGCTTTGGCACCAAGCTACCTTAGCTATATAAGGACCCTTAGCCTTAGAATTTCGGCCATGACATTCAGTTAGAAGCTTAGGGCTGAAATTCTCACCTCTCTCCTCTCTCTCTTCAAGCTCCTTGGTTGCTAGGGTTTAGGTGTGAACCATTAGAGGCACGACACTTGTGGTGCTTGCTTCCAAGAGTCTTTTAAGGAGGAATTCAAGATTGTTTGCTATAACAATCTTCATGGTAAGTTTTTTGTTCTTCTGAATTAGTTTTTCATAGGAAAATTCTTGTAGGATTATGATTCATAGTATGTTGCCTATATGTGAAAGACGTAGATCATATTAGGTTGCATGTGCCCTAATCATTTGAATTGTTTAAATGTTTTCTGCTTAGATCATTGTAGTTGTAACCCTAATAACCCATCAGTGGTATCAGAGCCTAGGATTTTCTTTGATGTATTTGCACATTAGTGAATCGATAAAGAAATCTAGTTTTGGACTTGTCGCAGCTCACGACGTGAGCAATGAGGCTGAAGAGAATGACATAAACCTAAAGTTAAGGTCCTTAAATATGGGAGAAAACCTAAATCATGGGCTTGGGCTGCAACAGCTTCCACGCAGTGGCTAACACTTTGCCACGCCTTAACAAACAACCGAGACGCGTTCTTCACTGAATTGCCATGCCACACCGTGGTCATCAACCCACCACGCTGTGGCATGTGGTTTTCTCCAAAAACCATAACTTTGGCCTATTTGAGTATTTAGCCGATCCATTATGGAAAACGGGTGTTACACCTTGGCCTTTAGCTTCTCGTGACCCTCCAAATATTATGGACAACTTCACTTCTAATGTCTAGTATTATTGTAGTGGAAGCATATGATTTCAAGAAAATTATTGTTTGGAGGTACATCATACTGGACCTGACTATGAATAGGCTTTAGGTTGGAGCCAGTCGAACCAAATATTCCCTTCCATTTGCTTTTATAGTGACTTGGCCTCTTTATTTTTGTACCTCCCTCCTTGATTGTTAGAATAAGAAGAACTGACATGGTCTGCTTATTCTTGGCCATGTTAGATTCGGTGGTCCTAACCATTCCTTTCAACTATATAGTGGGCCTTTCAAAACTACTCATAATAAAGTTCTTGATGGACCAACTATATGAACCTGACAACGAGTTCATAATTATATATGTTGTTAACTCCTGCATAATCGTGAAATTCAATAGCTCAATTTGGTGGATGCATGCTTTCATCTTAAGCACGTGCATACTAAAACTTCTACTTTCATGTACCCTACAACGTATGAGTGATTTTAATGTGTCATATTACTCCTGCCAAGCTTATAATTGGAACATTTTCTTAAGTTGTATAATGATATCATATGCCCCAAGATTCTCGAAACTCTTTAAAGTTCTGGAACCATGGTCGCAATCATGAGGCACGCGACCTCATTAGATTTAGTGAAACCCTCGTCATATGACTTCAACTGAGTTATAGTCGCATTCTCAGTAAGAGGTTCAAGGAGTGGTTCCTTAATGGTTTGACCTTTCTTTTTGTAGATTAGAATAATTCTTAGATTACGATACCAGTCAAAATAGTTTGAGCCATTCAATCTATCATCTGAAAGGATACTTAGCAGTGAGAGAGTTTAAGGAATTTACATTTGTATCCAACTGTAAAACTATATAAAGGTTTATTATGGATTTGATTATATCCTTTGTAAATTAATTACAAAAAATTATTGTATCAAAGGCTAAGAGCCATATTTCACTTCCAAATGTTAATAGCGATGCCATAACCACAAGAAGAAGTTATTTAAGTAGGTAAAACTCTTTAATAATTTTAGTCTCTATGGAAATCTTAATTCTTTGTGAGATTTAATTACTGATATCAACATTGACATGTTTAAGCCCTTTATACTTATCTTGTATTGTGACAGAGGTGCCGAAAATCACACGTCAATACTGATAATTAAAAGATGATAAATTGAATGTTAACTAAGTTTTGTTTTTATTTTATTGCCATATAGTTGTAATTGTTAGAACATAAGGTGTTCTTTGTGTTCTTAACAAAACATATAAACAAATAACAACAAAAACATTTAAAACAAGAAAATGCATGATTGAACCGTGAATCGTGACTATTTCCATTAATAATAACTTTAATCATACGAGAGGTTTTAAGAATTACCTTTAAAAGTTCTCAAGAAGATTAAAGACCCAAACTAGAGTCCATATGTAACACATGTGTTCCAGATTGGTTAAACTTATTTTTATCAAGGACCGAAGATGGAGTTCGGGGGAAACTCTGTGCAACAATGTAACGTAAGGTTGCCCACGACATAACGACGGTTTAATCAACTGCGTGTTTTATTTGGACCACCACGGCGTGGCCAAGAAGGCAACGACGTTGTAGTTGTTCTCGATCTAAGGAGGGCCACGACGTAGCCAAGGATGGCCACGACATGGCGGTTGACTGAAGTTAACTTTGACCGTTGACTTTTTTCCTAGGCCAACTTTTGGTCAAGATGGTTGGATTGAGTGTGTAGACTAAGGTTAGACCTTGTATGATGTGATATGAGTGTTGTATCAGCGATTGCGAGACTTTGAGCCGTGGTGTAGCTGATTTGTGAGTCAGGTGAGTTTTCTCACAGTGTTTGGTGGGTCAAAGGCATCAATGCCTACCCATTGATTTATGTTTATATGATGCTACCTGTCTGTGTGACTCTTGCATGTATTTTTATGTGTTTGTATGTATACCGGACGGGGACCGATGTCAGGCGGGGCCTGATAAATGTGTTGGGCGGGGCCCATCTCAAGTTACTAATAGATCTGTACCGGGCGGGGCCCATTATATGTATGATATGTGGTATTTTGGGGAACTCATTAAGCTTTGTGCTTACGATTATGTGTTTATGGTTTCAGGTACTTCCGGTTGCAAGGGGAAGGGCCCGACGTGACTGCATAGCATCCCCCGACGTTTTCTGCATTTAGTTTTTTTATGACTTTTACTATGATTTTTAACTGATATAATTACTTTGGTTGGTTTTGGAACAAATAATTTTTATTGTTTATGGTTTTAAAAATGAAATTGTACTATGAACTTTTGGGACGTTACACCATATGACAATATCAGACACCTTGACCAGCCAAACAAGCAATAACCCTAGCTCTGGAGTAGGAGAATTTTGACTAGAAGAAACCTGTTGGTTTCTTTGGTTTATCGAACTTAAGAGGATGGGAGGAGGGGACCCCTATAAGGATTCCAATTTTATGATTTTGGTGTCTCTTTAATTTCTTATATAGGTAGGGAAATATTTTTTTTTTCAAATTTAAGTTAAAGGATAATATTAGCTTATTCACTTGTAATTTTTATTCTAATCTATCCATTAATTATTCCAATAAGTAATATAATTTTAGGAATAGCTAATAAATCTCACATAATTGTTAATTAACTCTTAATAAATAATCATTCCATTGATTTATAATTATTTATTAGCACATTTAAATAAAAATTTAATGTAATTAATTTTTAATTATTTATTGATACTCAATAAATAACAAATTAATTTCCTTTATATTTATTTGTTCTTACTTTCATATTAGGCCACATGTATAACTCGTAGAGGCACATGCAAACCAATTTGTGTTACTAACATGTTATGTCGTGATATCTCCAACAATAATTTACATGTTTTCCAAACCCCGTGTTGTTTACTTAATGCCTTTGGTGTATCAACAATTTTTGCCAATATTAGAGCAATTTAAATCATCAAAGTGCAAATAGAACTTATTATTTGATGATTTTTTGTACACAATTTATCACTATATCATGTCATGACCATATTTTCTAGCAAACACCATCCATTTCTACAACCGCTGTCCACCTCCTACTACCACCATCCACATCCAATAAGAAACACCACTTTTTGTCACCACCATTTGTGACCATAATCTTGCATCTCCACCATTCACCACCACTACTATTGAGTAACTAATCTAAAGTTAGCTCTAACGTGCAACAAAAACGATTCAAACTCACATTCAAACCTCCAATTAATTCAAATCCATATTTGAATAATAAAGATTGCATCATTGAATTGATTTGATTACTAGTGGCACACAGTTCAATAAGAAAGGGACGAGAGAGGTATCAGGGGGGGAGGTAGGGTGGGTTTTATAAAGACACAAAATAGCGGAGAGGGACGTGTGCATGGAAAGGTGTACACGACGACATGAGGGATGTCGACGATAGTAAATGGCGTTAGCATGTTTTTACTGGAGAGGAGAATAAGGAAACTATGTGCTTTGCAATGTTTTTTTAAATCCGAACATGTAAAATTATGTATTCTTTATTCTTTGGAATTGTGTTGGCCCGAGAAAATTATTGAAAAATTGATGATGGTCATATAAGATTAAAATAACTAAATGTGTGCAAACGTAGTTTAACGGAAAGCCATAAATGAAAATATAAGTTTAATGATATTTATTAAACATAAAATATGTCTTTAATGATGTTTATAGAACAAAAAAGTATGAGTTTAATGATTATTGAAAACGCAAATCAATTATTCAGTTCAAAATTATATATACTGAAAACAAAATGGTAAATCATATGCAAAAAATGATTAAATACATACAAAAATGATAGTTCACTCAAAGTCGTTTTTTCTTTAAAATGACAGATTTAATTTACTTTTAGCATTCGATTATAATTATTATTTATGAAATCTGCTTTTTAGTTAATATTCGTAATTGTTAAATCCTCCATAATAAATAAAGAACTTTCTGCCACATGACATACTCTCATTGATTTTGCCACATGACATTATGTAGTTATTTTCAATTAATTTTTTTTCCAAATGTCATTTTGTGGTTTTTTCCATTTTATTAAATTTTATATAATATTTAAATGTATTAGTTGTAATACATGTAATAATAAATGCATATCAATATCATTAATTGATATTTCTTCTAATTTCAAAATTTCTAAATTAAAATCTCATTAATTTCCTATGTTTATTTATCTAAATTATTAGTTTAATTTTAAAAAAAGAAAAAAAAACACTTTAATTTTAATAATTCAATATTTTTCTATTTTTTCTTATAAATTCAAATTTATCGAATGTTAAGAATTTCATATTTAATTTTTTTTTAAATGAACCCATGTAATACATGAGTCTTACACCTAATATAATTATAAAATAAAATCTATATAAACTTAAAAGTAAAATAAAATACAGCAACAAATCTACTTAACTTATAATGAAACGAATGTTGGAAACGTAGAGCCAGTAATAAATATTGTAATATTTCAAAAGGATAATCGCACAGTTGTTATCAAAGGAAAAGAAATCGATTATTAACAATAATTTAACTCCAACCAACGCTATATCCCTTGACCACAAATCCATCATTTCATCACAGCTGATTGTTAATATTAAAATTATTTTGTCTAAATAAGTTAATTAAAAAAATATTTTTACCATTTCTTTGTGGACAGCTGGACATGATAATGTAATTCTGTTTGCCGGCTGTGGGTAACCGCGTTTGACGTGGGTCAACTGTGAAAGTCATAAACAGCCGAAAAAATAGAACAAACTTACCACGATTGACTCCACATTTCCACCTTCACTAAATCTTCACCGTCCATCCACTCTACTACACGTGTCAACATCTGAACCTCAATATACGACACGTGTCGCATCCCTATTCGGCCAATTACATAGGATTCCTGTAAACGTGTTGAAGAAGAAAAATTACAGGCGGCCGACTCAAAACCGACCAAACCCACCACGTCAGCAAAACCACAACCTCGAAGCTTCCTCCAGCAAATGACACGCTCACACGTGTCCTCTATTTCCAACGGCTACTTTTCCCGTACTCGAATATAAAACACATAAACGTGAAAATACAGAATAGTTCGTCATTTCCACGCACTTCAAAAGAAAAAAAAAGCAAATTCGATTATATCTTCATAACAAAAAACCCTTAAACCTCTCCACAACATTTGCAGATTTGGTGTTGTTTCCCTCTGAAGAACATCCGTTACAGCAATCCCTATTTACGACAACAAGAAATTAGGGTTCATATCCCTCATTTGAAAACAAGGTTCGTTCATATAATCCCATGTTTCCATTTGATTTAGGGTTTCTTCTTCTTCCTTTTGTTCGCAGTTCTGATCTTTTCTGATGGAATTATCAGGACTAAAATGGCATTGGGTAGGAGTTACAGCTTAGGGTTAGTAAAACGCACGAGTTCATTTGGTAGGAAGAGGATTCTGATTTTGAACGAAATGGATATCGATTCTATCGATACGATTTCGCCCACGAAGAAACGATCAATGGGAAACAGTTTCAGTGCCAGTCGATCGTTGCTGGAAGCTCTGCCTCAGGATATTCTCGTAAGTTCCCATGATTGAAGACTGCTTTTTTAGTTCGAATTGATCCCAGTTTTTTCAGGGACTGATGGTGTTTGTGTGTGTTTTCGCAGATTAGGGTCTTGTGTGGTGTAGACCATGATGATCTGAAGAGGCTGTTTCATGTATCTAAACCGATTAGAGAAGCTGTAAGTTCGATTCCCATTTCACAAATGATCAATTTGATTATTGCATTTCATAAATAGGGTAAATACAAGAAGTATAAGACACATTCTTAGGATATTTCTTATAGCATCTCTATTTCATTTAACCTTTCATAAACTTTGCAATAATTGGACAATGTGTTTATGGGTTGTTTCTAATTTCTATATGATTAATGTTTACAGGCTATTATAGCAAAGAAACTGCATTTTGAATATAATACACCAAAAAAGATCCCTGCTTTTAGATCCACCATAGAACCATCATCACTTGAGTTTGATGAAATTGGAGCTCCAAGACAATTGAGAGTAGCTCGTTCTCGATTGGATAGAAAAAAACTGGCTTCCATTTCGGTTGCCTTATTTACTTCTGATGCTGAAGATGAAGTGTTTTCAAGGAGGAATTTGTAGAAAGTATCAACTTTTTTGTAAATAGAGAGGAAAGATAGAGAAGATGATGTTGTTTATAGAAGCAATTTAGGGTTCTTCAATTGTTCCATTGAAGATTATGGGGTTTTGTGGTTGTACATTTACGAAAGAAAGCATAGACACTAGTCAGTGTAGTGATATTTATGAAGATGTAATTGATTATTGTTGGTTTTTTGTTAAAAACCAAATCTTTACTTCAATGTACTATATGTTTTCCACTTCTTTTCTTATGATATACTATTTATTTATTACAAATTGTATATGCACAAATTTGGGCTATCATTTTTTTGTTTGTGATTTATCTTCTTATTGGTAGTAGTGAGAGGAGTAAGCAATTGCGTTTTGCCCTCATCTTTTTTTTTTCTCAAGAAGAAATATGAACATGAAGTATTCAAGGGTTTTTGATTTTTGACTTGTTAGGAATTTGTTTGCAATCAAGATTAATCACAAAATGAAATTATGGGTGTGAAAGCTGTAACTAAAAAGCTTATAAAATAGCTTTTGGATTATAAGGTTTTTTTTTTTTTTTTAAAATAAAAACTTTAAATTCTTACTCCCAAATTTGATTTATTTTTGAAGTTACAAACTCAAAATTCTTAACAGAAAACCCAATATGATTTGTTAAATATAAATTAAAAAGTGAATTGGTTAAAAGACAAACATACCCTTGATGTAAAGTATTTTCCATGATCATGATTCATGAATAACATGGACTATTCATTGATGGCCCAACTTTATTTTTGTTATATATACTTTGAGCCGATAGTATTATTAAATTCAGTCGACGACGACATATCAATTATCATCAGACTTCAGTTAACTGCTAATAGGCCTACCATTGATGACGGACTGTTCATTGGTGGCCCAATATTTTTATGAAAGCCCAACTTTACCAACATCAATAAATATTTTTACTAACTATGACCTACATTAAACTTGAGATAACTCAAAGTCTCAAACTTATATATATTTGATATGTACTATTAATAGGGATTTATAAGAAAATCTTCGATGTGAAGTTTCGTTATATGTCAGCTTGTTACTAGAAGTTATAATTTTTATTTCGATATAAGTGTTTGACAAAAATAGTTGTTATCTTTTAAATATATAAAATTAGTTAAAAACTTAAAACTAAAAGCTCCGTAAAGATAGTTGAAGTAGCTTTTATATTCGGAACATTTTATTTAAAAGAAAAAGCTAAAATTTCTGCTGCCAAACGAAGTTATTTTCTTATTTTTTTATTTTATTTTTTTTTGAGTTTTTTTCTTAAAAGCTAAAAGTTAAAAACTCCCAAAAACTTTCAAAAACTCCTGCCAAACAAGGCATGTCTTTTTTGTATGTTTTTTCGGTATTAATCCTCGATTTTATTAATCTATTGTGGAATTTACTTCAACACTCAGACCTTTGATTTTGGAAACCACACATTTAAACCACTTAAAAATGTGAGTGTTAGTATAAAAATCACATATCACCAATTTGTCCCTACATAAGATATAAGAATGTGAAAATGAGTAAGATAGGTTTTAGATTCAAAATTTAGGCATCATCTTCCATAATCTATAGTTATTATGATTTATCTTTTTCATTTGAGATAGGAGCCAAATGTTTGATGAGTGAAATTCCACACAGAAGGTCAACGGTTCAAACCTTGACACCTCCAAAATATTTAGTATTCCATGATTGACATTCCACATGAACCCATGCTGTTGAGACGATTCAATTTATCATTTCCTTTTATGATTTATCTTCTATATATTGACTGTTAAAATGATTGGTTATATCCACATAATATCAAATAACTATATTGGTGTTTATATGATGGATGATGTATGGTTAGCTATCATGTATGTGTTAACTGTTGTTACATAAATGTTTCTTGATTGGCCCCTTTGAGTGAGAAATCTCTCAACACTTGTCTCTATTTAAAGTACCAAAAAGTGCCCCAAATGAATGCTTGAATTTAAAGGCTTATGCAATGCACCCATCTCTCTTCAATTATTTTCTTTATATCACTTCTATTTTACTATTCACTTTCCAAACATGAAAATGCCTCTCTTTTTCAACAATCATATGATGCTTTACTTGTCACATTATGGAAAAGGAATGACATTAAAAGATTGTCACTTTGTACACGATACATATATAAAAAATAATTTATTATGATATGTACATATTATGGTGTAATTATTCTTCAACCTTTTTAATCCATAAGATTACGAATGGATAACACATCATTTATCAATCAAGTTGTATGGTCACCAGGATTTTTATTTGCAAAATAAAAGGTTCCATGCTTTTCCATTATATCTTTTGTTTACTGTGCTCCTTTATAACTTTTGAAACCGAAAGTAATATAATTCATTTTTTTTTGGATTTTTATAACAGTTTTATTAAAATAATGTATGGTTTTATGAATAGGATGATAATGGTTCGAACTAACTCTTATGTGAACAGGGAAATAATGTTTTTAGTCATTGAACATTTATAATTTCGTTATTTACAGGGTTGGTCCTGAAGATTAAATATCCTCAAATGCTTTGGACGAGTCAGAAAAAAAAAAGATTGTTATCGTTATTATAAACTTTATATATATATATATATATATATATATATATATATATATATATATATATAAATAAAAAGTTTATAATAACGATAACAATCTTTTTTTTCTGACTCGTCCAAACCATATATATATATATATATATATATATATATATATATATATATATATATATATATAGGTTTAGGTTCTATGGAAAACAAAAAAACCTAAAAAAACCCTAAAAATCATAAAAAAAAATACTTAGAGATCATATATATATATATATATATATATATATATATATATATATATATATATATATATATATATATATATATATATATATATAGGTTTAGGTTATATGGAAAACAAAAAAACCCTAAAAATCATAAAAAAAAATACTTAAAGATCACAGAACTTTTTTTTGATTTTTTTATCAAAAAATCGCAGCTTTTAACTTAAAATCGCTGAAATTTTTTTTGAAAAAAATTATTTTTTTACAAAAAAAAAAAAAAAAAAAATTGATTTTTTTTTTCAGCGAAATTGTCAAAAAGGCTCCGATTTTTTGATAAAAAAATTCAAAAAAAAGTTTTGTATATATATATATATATATATATATATATATATATATATATATATATATATATATATATAGGGAAGGGTTCTTTGGAAAACAAAAAAACCCTAAAAAAACCTTATAAATCATAAAAATGCATAAAAAAATACCTAGACATTACAAAACTTTTTTTTGAATTTTTTATCAAAAAATCGCAGCCTTTTTGACAATTTCGCTGAAAAAAAAAATCAAAAATCATTTTTTTTTTTGTGAATTTTTTTTTTCAAAAATTTTTTCCTCGATTTTATGTTAAAAGCTGCGATTTTTTGATAAAAAAAATTCAAAAAAAAGTTTTGTGATCTCTATGTATTTTTTTTATACATTTTTATGATTTTTAGGGTTTTTTTGTTTTCCATAGAACCTAAACACACATATATATATATATATATATATATATATATATATATATATATATATATATATATATATATATATATATATATATATATAAGCTTAGGTTATTCAATTCTAACTAATTATTGTGCGGATATCGTATCCTGTGAGAATGATAAAGAAAAAATGTTGTTTGATAATATAAATACGTTCAATCTTACATAACTATTGTCATTAACACACATTCTCACTAATTAAATCGTTTATAAGGTTATTATACACTTATTATTATTATTCTCATTTCTGTTAGAATGTTTGTCAGAATGTTTATTGAGTCGTATTCTGTCAGAATGAAAATGAGTGAAAAACGATGTGTGAAAACAAAAATAAATAATAATTAGCGAGCATGCATGAAAATGACGATATTTTTGTAAGGTTGAACGTATTCGCATTGCTAAACAACTTATTCTCTTAGTAATTCTCATAGCATACGATATCCGCACAATAATTAGTTAGAATACTTGAACGTATTCTAACGTTGAACGTATTCTAACTAATTATTGTGCGGATATCGTATGCTATGAGAATTACTAAGAGAATAAGTTGTTTAGCAATGCGAATACGTTCAACCTTACAAAAATATCGTCATTTTCATGCATTCTCGCTAATTATTATTTATTTGTTCTCACACATCGTTTTTCACTCATTTTCATTCTGACAGAATACGACCCAATAAACATTCTGACAGAAATGAAAATAAAAAATTGAACTGCAACTGTCCACTTTGCCCCTAACTCAACGCCGCCCCTATGGTTATTTATCAAAAATTAATATATAAGTTTGTTGATCATTAATAACAAATATTAAGAATTAGTTAAAATATTATTTAACAATAACAATAATATTAGTGATTTATTAACCAAATCCATATAATATATTATATATCGAGCTACAATTGACACATCAATGATATTAAGTTAAGAGTTTGTGTAAACACAAAAACAGAAGTTTGTGATAATTTCATATTAAGTTAAGAGTTTGGTCCATTTTATGTGTAACAACTTAACATTTAGTTTTTTTCATTATACACAAACTTTCCATATGTTATATTAGCCATTACTTTTTGTTTCCAAAAGCTTAATTTTAAGTCATATATTTGTCGATTTATATCGATTTTAATTATCAAAATCTGTTGTATCTGTTGTATTCCTAATAAATAAATAAATTTCAACATTACTTCTATGATAATAATAATAATAATAAGAATATGTTTATTCGTTGTATTTTTTTGCTTCGGTTTTTCACTTCTACCAACAAATCGGCCCAAATAAGTTGAATTTAATTTTTTTCTAAACGGACCAAACCAAATCAAACTGATATATGATGATTTGAAATCTATCAGTATTCAAATCATACTAAGATAAAATGAAAACAATGAATACCAAACAAACTAAATGCAAAGCACCTAATTTCTTTTGACAAGTTTGTGTAAAAGCTTCTTTCCTTTATTCTGTGGGGTGAGTGTCCAACAAAAGGATGTCTTGGCCTTTTTGGTAGGGTCATGTCACTTCTTCCCACCCTAACACATCATGTGCTTCTAACTTTGTAAGTTGAGGTTTTGGTATGGGTTGGCCCAACTTCTTATCATTTTCTTTGATTTTTATTTTATAAAAATTATGAAAATTAGTATTTCGTTACCGAGCATGTTACGACAGAGAAGACACTGTAACATTTTTATAAAGTGCGACCATAAAAATATAAATAAGATTTCGAACAAAATAATTATATATGGAAGAGGCCGACAAAAATACATTTTAGAAGTGGATCTTGAACGTATTAATTTTATAAGTTAATACCACAGTAAATACCGTAAAAGTTTATAACATTCAAATAAAAAAGTAATATTAATAAAAATGAAAACTATAAAAATACTTATGTAAGAGACCAAAAATATAACTTTAAAATAAAGTAAAATATCAAAATAGTAACTTAAAAATACCAATAATTTAACATTATGAAGGATAAAACTATTTAATAAAAAAATTAGGGAAGAAAATGTAAATATGAGGTTTTTTTATTAAGCAAATTTGTTATTTTTAGAAAGATGCTTATTTCACAATTTATATTATATTTAGTAAAACTTCTACATTGATTTCGACTTAGTCGACTGACATTAGTAAAAGCAAATGAACAACGGATCTACATTGTCCTTGTTATTTAATAAATATATAATATATAAAATTAAATACATAACAATTTTTTTTCCAAATTATAATGCAAATTCCAATTAAGAGAAAATACCGATTATCATGGTATTAGAGTCTAATTCCAAATCTCTCATACTTTCTTTTCTTCCTCTATGGTCCTACATGTTTCTTCTCCTTTTCACGACCTAAACACTAATGTCCGTTAACCCACCACCACCTCACGCCAAGGCTTATGACATCACCAAATGTGAAATCATGGATATCGAATGGCGAAAAATTGACAATATACTGAAGCTTTGGCTATACAGTTTAATAGCCCAATATCTTCGCCCGACTACCCTTAAGAAAGATGCAACGTCTCAATAAGTGTGGCTTAGTCTTGAAAATCTCTCCAAGTCAACAAAGAAGCAAAATCTATGCAACTTGATACAAAACTTTAGACCATCTCCATGTGAGACTTCTCGGTTCATGACTAGTGTATAAAGATAAACACATTACATATCTTCTCGAAGGCATTGACTAACCCATGTTTGAAAAAAGCCTAGTTATCTATACCATCAATGGCTAATCAAGTAAGTTTGATTACGTTGCAAATATTGTATGTCATCGGCCTCCTCTCGTATAGACGTCATATCTTGGATAGTTTGGTTGTTACTTGGACTGGAATTGGAAAAGGGGTAGAAGAGGTCAAATTTGCTAGACTGATACATTTTTGGTATGTTGAGTGTAGGAAAGCCCTTACGTCGAGCGTAGGTAATGAATATTGGATGTGAATTTAATGACCTACACTGAGCGTATCCACTACATACCAAAACCCTAACCTTAAGGTTTTGACTCCTATTTAAGGGGTCTAACTTCTTGGTATCCTTCCTATATCCGACCTCCATCATCTCATATCATTCCTTGAGAAACCCTAGCCTCCTATTGCTTGTTTTGAGCCTTGGAATCTTTTGTGAGATAATATTTTCCATTTGATGGTTGAATCTTGAAGAAAAAGGTGTTTATAAATACATGGAAGATGGGTTCAAGCTTAGATCCAACAATGTTGCTTCATTCCTAGACTATTGTGAGTAAAAAGCTTATAACTTGCTCATTGGTTTCATAGATCTTGTTATTTTTCATATTTGTCACTTTTTCGTCCGTTGAGCTTGTGTTTTGGGAGTTGAGACAACTCCAATACCTTTTGAGCTATATGGAACACTCTTGGGACTTTTTGGACTTGGAAAGTTGTGCTTTGGTGCTTGTTCTTTAAGCCATACAAGTTGTGTTAACATTTTTGGTCATTTTAGTGCATACGGTTTAGATCTTGCTTGATGGGAGTGTCTTAATGGGTAAAGTTGGAAACTTTATCCATTAAGACATTGTAAAGGTCCATATTTGAAAGTTTGAAGGGTTGGTTTCTATATGAAGAGCTTAATAGAGTTTTTGGACTTCTGAGGCTATGCTGGCGTAGGAAGGTCCTCTATGCTGAGCGTAAAGCAGTATGTTACGCTAAGCGTAGGTTAGCTAAGGATTGAACGTTGACTTTTGACCAGTTTGATGTTTTGTCAACTGTATTGGGATTTAGTCTTGGATGGGCAAAATGTTCTTTTGCCCCAAGGAGGATTAGTTATGAACCAAGACTCTTTGGGAGTTAGTTATTACCTTAATTGTTAATAAGTCTTTTATTATGAATTTAACATGAGGAGACTATATATCATCACCTCGAGTGTGGGGTTCATCTTGTCTTCAGATCTAGGTGAATTTTCTCACTATAATTTGTACCACAACATATTCACTGTGGGTAGGGTGTTGTTATGATGTAGTATTCCATTAATTGGGTAGATCATCTATGATTACATGTATTTGCTTGTTATTGTCATTGATGTATATATCAACATAATGCGGTTGGGTTGAGGTGGTACGACTTTGTGTTGTAGGCCAACAAACTCAGGGGCAATCAAGTCTTGTGCTGTGGGCCTGGGGGCAATCCAATCTTGTGTTGTGGGCCTGGAGGGAATCCAATCTCGTGTTGTGGGCCCGGGGGCAATCTAGTCTTGTGTTGTGGGCACTGGGACAATCCAGTTTTTTGTTGTGGGCCCGATGTGCATACATTCTATTTGTATTGCTGTATGAAGTATTTTAGGTAGTGTTTGGTAGGTGGGAAAACACAAAACAATGTCTTTTGAACTGTTGTTTGGCATACATGGAACTGGGACAAAATCAGTTATTGACCAAGTCAACTAGAACCAAATCACTCCAATTTAGTCCCATCCAAAATGGTGGAACACAGGAGAACAGAAAAAAGAGGACTAAAATACCCTTCTCTCTCGTAACAACTGTTCACTATCCTCCTTTCATCATCCCTATAAAACTCTGATTACCTCCACCCCTCACAAAACACTGCACCAAATTTTCTCACAGTGATGTTTCGTGACCAACACCTTGATTCCAACATTAGTCATTTTTTAAAAAAAAAAAGAACCATAGATACTCAGATGCAAAGCCTGTAATAATTTGAAAATATTTAATTTTCGTCTTCTTTAATTTTCGCCCGACATCATTTATCACCGCCTTCACCATCGGAGATCTGGCTGAAAAGAGGTTGAGACCATCGGGTGGGTGCTTTGCACCAAAGATGTAAGTCTGGCCAAAAAGATTTGTAAGTTATTGATGACATGTCTATGCAACCACTTTCACGACTTAACCATTGTAGATCTCGCCAGAGACGAAGTAAGACTTCCATTTGGGTGGATTTTCACTGGAGATGAAGTAAGACTTTCATATGGGTGTCTTTTTGCTGGAGATGGACGCATGG
The DNA here is from genome assembly GCF_052849685.1 of Lactuca virosa. Lineage (NCBI taxonomy): Eukaryota > Viridiplantae > Streptophyta > Magnoliopsida > Asterales > Asteraceae > Lactuca > Lactuca virosa. Next base: position 110,400,781 of record NC_136429.1, read on the forward strand.
TAGAAAAATCTGAGAAAATCATTGATGACATGCTATCATTTGAAATTACACATAAAATAAACTATTGTTCTTGAGAGGGTGGGGCCCTACATTTTGAAGCAATACAAACGTTGATGACAATCTTGGTTTCTATATGTATATATTAATATATTTTTGATTTATAAGTTCTAAGGGACAATATGGTAATTTTAATGTATTGTTCTGTTCCGTTCTAATGTTACCAAACGCTTTAAAAAATAATATATATAGTTCTGTGTTGTTTTGTCCAATCCAGTTCCGTTCCATTAAGCCCAAGTGTCAAACGGTACCTTAGGGAACTCACTAAGCTTTGACTTGCATTTGTGGATTTAAATGTTTTTAAGGTACTTATCGGATTGCAAATGCAGGACTGTACATGCGCACATTAACTGTTTTATGATTCAAAATTCCACATCATTTTCCTTATAACTCTGATTTTAAATTTTGATTTTTGAACATATGGTTTGACTTAATGTAACTTTATATAAATGGATGTTTATTTTATTTTAAAAATAAAAAACTTTTATTCTAAAATTTGGGATGTTAGATAAGCTTTGCCTTTTATCATAGGTTAAGCATAGGGGTAAAAATAGGAGTTGGAATGAATTAGTTTTTTTTTTTTTTTTTTTTTTTTTTGGCACAACGCATACATACAGAATAAGAATTAGGACGATACATAGAGAAAAAGTTCTTGAAGTCTACCCGGATATGCTTCTTCATTCGTCTATTTAGGCTCGACTAGGAACACGTGCTTTAATTATACTCCTAATTGTATACTTTTGTCCACGATGAGACTTAAACCATCAACTAGTTAGGTACATTCTATTACGAAAACATTGATTTTTAATACTGAAAACTACCAATAGTTACTAGAAGAGACGCTCACATTTAAAAAGAACTAATGATATGCTATTAGTTACTTATAATTAGATTATCCATAGACATTCTTGTAATTTTATTTGTTGGTTTGATTGGCGTATCTTTCGTTATAACGCTTGTACTGTGTAATTCCGTCTAACATCTTGATAGTTTTCTACACTTCTTTCAACAAATCCGCATTTTTCAAAAAAAAAACCATTGACATTAATTATTGCCTAAGGCTGCCCGATGTCGTGCTTAAAACACCGCCGGTAATCCGACGTGTTACAATTTACTGCCGGTAAAGACCGGCCCTCTCACCATTTACACCGCTGGTAAAATGCCGGCGATAATAGTGTACCACTGGTAAACGTTTAAAAATTGGACCGTTGGGCTTGGAGACGTTGGGCAACGAACATATTTGATTTTCTTTTATTATTTTTTTTTCATCTAAACACTATAAATACATACATATGTATCACGATTTATTCACTCAAACTTATATTTACTTTCTCTATTTAAAAAAAGTCCCTCACAAAAAATGGCAAATCCATTAGACAATTGTAGGTTCTTGTTAACCGTTAGTCAGACTGTTGTTAAATCGTGGGAAGCGATTATAGACACAGTGCGAGAAGAAGAAGAAATCGAATCTAGGCCACCTAAAACTCAGAAGATGCTTCTCAGAGATTGTTAGTGTGCAAACACCTGACTAATGCATCAGTACTTCAACGAATATTCTGTTTATGGAGAATACTTGTTTTGACGTCGATTTCGAATGGCTAAATATTTATTCCTCCATATAGTTGGTGACGTTACTAACATTTCTGAATATATCACCCAGCGACGGGATGCAAGGGGTGCATATGGGTTTTCAAAAATACAAAAATGCGCAGTTGCAGTTTGGCAATTAGCTTATGGTTCCGTTTCTAATGCGTGGGACGAATATTATCAAATGTCTGAAGGGGTAGATAGGGAGAGTTTGGATGAGTTTTGCAGATGTGTTGTAACTATTTACGGCCCAAGGTATTTGCGTAAACCAACTTTCACTGACGTTTAATCATTATATGCTCATCATGCTAGTGTTCATGGACTTCCTGGGATGCTTGGGAATTTGGATTGTCTTCATTGGGCATTGAGTAGTTGTCCTAATGCATGACAAGGGCAGTTTACACGGGGTGATAAAGGCCACCCCACAGTCATATTTGAAGCTGTTGCATCATATGATCTTTGGATTTGGCATGCGTTCTTTGGTGCTCCCGATTCAAACAACGACATTAATGTTTTAGACATGTCACCCATATTCAATGGGTTTTGTGATGGGTATACGCCTAACCGTCCATTTCAAGTGAATGGAACAACATACAATTATGGGTATTATCTTGCGGATGGTATATACCCAAAATTTGCTGTGTTTGTGAAAAGCCTACCATGTCCGGGTGATCCGAAGCGCATAAAGTACAAAACATTCCAAGAGAAGGCTAGGAAGGATGTCAAACAAGAATTTGGAGTCCTGAAGAAGCGTTGCGTATACTACAACATCTGGCACGTCCTCGATCAATGGAGAATCTCGCTCGTATTATGTATGCTTGTATCATTTGACATAATATGGTTTTAGAAGACGAGCATAAAATAATTTGTTATTATCAACCAAATGTCGATGCATCCTCTAGTGCAACAATACCACCTGGTTCCATCTCATGGCGTGCAAGAAGAAGGGCGATACGTGACAATGAAAAACACAACGAGCTTCACAACGATTTGGCGGAACATATATATCAGATTAATGAAATTGATTTAAATGAGCCAATTGACAATGATATCGGTGAATATTCGGACTGAAAATTTGCATGAAGTTAATTAATTTAATTTTCGTTTTGTATGATTGTTAAATCAAATGTAATGTTTTTAATTTATGAAATGTTATGTTAGTTTAATTAATATTTGATTTTAAGTTTTATGTAATTATTTAGATTTTTGAATTAGAAAAAAAAGTTTGTTGGCATCACATCCTACCTCGTAAGTAAAAAATCGACAAAATTGCAAAAAATAGTCCCTGTGGTTTGCCGATTTCTTTGGGTAAGGTCCAAAAAAAAGTTTATTAGCAAAAAAGGTCCCTATTTCGTTAACTTTAACATTTGGTTGTTAACTTTTTTAGAATGACAATTTTACCCTCAGGGACCATTTTTGCAGTAATCTCTTTTTACCAAATTACAAGGACCATTTTTGCAATTCTTGATTTTAAATCTATTGAATTATTAATTATTAATTCTTCTTTGTTTTTAATTTTATTGAAATATTATACATTAATTCTTTTTTTGATTTTAATTTTATTTGATTAATTTTTTTATCTGATTATTTTTATATCAGTTAATTTTATTTATAATATATAATATTTATATATTAATAAATATAATATTATTATATTACTAATTTCTTTTAACTATTTTTTAAAATTTTTTTATTGGATTATTTAAAAAAAATTATTAGATTTTTTTATTGGATTATTACATTTTATTATTATATTCTATATATAATAAATAATATTTTAGTGGATCGTTAATTTATTTTAAATGTATAATATTAATTCTTTTTAATTTATTGGTTCTACCATAAAGTCTTCGGAATATGCAAAAGCACCGCATCAAACTGTCAAAAATCGTCGGGACCACCGCTAATCACCTTCATCGGAGGTCCGACGGAAACAGTACCAACATGTTTCACCCAACGCCGCTATCCAATAGCCACTTGCGACAACCTCTTCACAATCCGTCAGAATCCTTTATATTTTCCGCCAAGCCGGTCGTTTTCCTCTAGAACCATCACTATTTGAACCACCAAGAAGTCCAACCCAAACACCCCTGACAGTTCCTCCATTTGTTGCCTTTGACCAGCTTACGCCAAAAAATCATACTACCTGGTCAGTTCCTCCATTCGTTGGCTTCCACAACCCAGACAGAATGTAACATCCCGATTCCCAGGTATGAGAATTTTATGAAAAAGGTAAATTTTCCTTGGAACTCGTCGAGTTAATGGCCTCAACTCGACGTGTTGAAAGTTTTTGGGCCGCAGATCTTTTTGGACCAACTCGACGAGTTGGAGAGGAAAACCCGACGAGTTGGTGGCTGAATATGAAAACCCTAATTTTTAGGGTGTTGCACCCTATTTAAAGGCCTTAAGTCCCATTGATGGCCTCCCTAATCGCCTCCTCTGTCCAGAAACCCTAGAATTCGTGCATCTTACCCTAAGTTGAGTGTGTGAGCTTAAAATTTGCTTCTTTGGTCTCATTTTTTTTTAAAGAGCTTGAAGTTGGTGGTGCCTAGCTTGAAGGGAAAGCTATATATCCAGAATCTCCTTGAGTTTAGCTACTGTTTTGAAGTTGAAGACCTGGGGTATTCCAACCCGATGGTTGATTGGACCCATAGTATGTTGTTTTGTATATGTACTATTGTTTGTGTGTGGGTACTTTGGGGGAACTCACTAAGTATCGTGCTTACAATATTGGTTTATGGTTTGAGGTACTTCAATAGACTATGGCAAGGTGAATGCGTGATCGTACACATCCTCGTGTTTTGGGGACTTATGATTTCTGGGATACTCTGATAATAAAAATGTTTTGAAAACTATGTTGTAAATGACACTGATTTTGAATAATGTTTTGGACACAATGGTTTCGTAAACACTTTTTAGAGAAATGGTTGTTTTGAAAAATTTTAAATTTTATTGAAATTTTATGGATGTTACACACAACCTTATAACATCAAAGCTTCAAGCCTGCACTACTTGAAAAGATCTAGCGGTGGATCTGGTGGTTTGAAAACCCTATATCTAACATTGTCGCCATTGGCGGCAGTGTGGGTAGTCAATTCTTGTAGTTTTGGTTGAGAATGATAGATTATAGGCAACGATCGACGATTTCCAACAAGATGATGTGGCGATGCAAGGTGGTAGAAAGCAACGAATGGAGGAACTGACCAGGGTTGTTTGGATCGGACCTCCTAGTGGTTAACACAATATTGGTTGTAATAAAAAAACGACCGACTTAGTGGAAAATCCGGAGGATTCCGACGAAATATGAATAGGATGGTAGTGTTTCCATCGGAAATTCGATGAAGGTGATTGGCGGTGGTCCTAACGATTTTTAACGATGGGGTGCGACGCTTTTACGCATTTTAATGACTTTATGGTGGAACCAATAAAATTAAAAATAATTAATATTACACATTAAAACTAAATTTATAATCCAATAAAAAATATGAATGAACTTTATATTTATTTCTATGGTAAATATAATCTAATAAAAAAGAAATTAAAAAAATAATCCAATAAAAAAAGAATTAATTAAAAGAAATTAATAATATAATATTATAATATTTATTTATATATGAATATTATATATTAAAAATAAAATTAATCAATATATAATAATCAATTAAAAAATAATCCAATAAAAATGAAATTAAAAAAAGAATTAATGTATTATAATTTAATAAAATTAAAAAGAAGAAGAATTAATGTATAATATTTCAATAAAATAAAAAAGAAAATTACAAAAATGGTCCATCTAGTTTGGTAAAAATAGATAACTGCAGAAATGATCCCTAAGGGTAAAATTGTCATTTTAAAAAAGTTAACAGCCAAATGTTAAAGTTAACGAAATAGGGACCAAAACCACAACCAAACCACCAAATAAGGACCTTTTTTGCTAATAAACTTTTTTTTGGACCTTATCCAAAGAAATCGGCAAACCACGGGGTCCATTTTTGCAATTTTGTCTAAAAAATCTAAAAAATGTAAAATCCTATGTGGCACTTAAGTGACAACCTTTTACCATTGGTAAAAAAGACACCACACCCCTTAGCTTAACTAAAATATCTTAGATTAGATATGGAGGAAACTCATAAAAACCGGTGCACATATTTCGAGACGCTCTATAATCATCGGCGACATTAAAAAGAGGAGAAAGTTACGCGAATGGTCCTTGTGGTTGGGGGTAATCTACGCGATTGGTCCCTAATTCTTTTTCTTAACTTGGACGGTCCCTAAAATGTAATTTTGTTGCGCGTTCGGTCCCTGCCAGACCTAAAATGACTATTTTGCCATTTTTATTTCTTTTTAAATTTTGTTAATTATTTATTAAAAATTTATTATTAAAAACAATCTGGTCCCACCCTTTACCTTCACCCTTCCCACCCATCGTCTCTTAATCATCATCATCGACCGATTTCTTCCAAAAACAATTGGCTACCACCACAACACACTCCTTCATCCCTTATCCCCTACCCTATCGTCGCCGGAAAGCTCCCATCTTCCTTTACCTTTGTCGGAAAGCTCTCAGTCACCTTCTTACCATTTCACGTCGGACATCAATTTCAACCTAACAACCTCTCCTTCATCAACATCATCGCCTTCTTCACCCTCGATCAAGAAGAAGGAGTGATGACGGAGCTTAGGGCTCCACACTGCTGCTCAATCCCTACATCGGAGGTCGTTTCAACGACCTACCACTGCTGCTTGGACCACCGTCGACCTATGAACAAACGTTGGTGGTGTTAGGGTTCCACCACTACTTCAGATGCTGCCCCACGAACCGATCCATTTGTTTCCCTTCCATTTCTTTCCTTACCATTCTTGATGTGTATTATGATTAAATCAAACAAAATACGGAGCCCTAAAATCACAAGATTACAAATATGTCTCCTAACTCTCTTGGTGATTTGGGTATATTAGGATATAAAGCATTTGGTTAATGATTTGTGATTCCTTTTTTCATCAGGTTGGTGATTCAACTTGAAAACTCGAATTCCAGGTATTAGAATGTACACCCATCATCAATGCTCTTCATCTTCACAAACATCGATCTTTGTCTTCAAGACCAGGGTTGATTTCTAGGATTCATCATGGATTAGATTTCAAACATTTTGATTTTTGTGGTCATAGTGGGATTTTGATTTTAATTTCGATTTTGATTTCTGGGTTCATATGGAAAAACTCAATTTGTGGTTTTCATCTAGATTGTATCTGCGAGTTTTTCCTGGGGATTTTAGTTTTGGATGTGAGTTGTATATTGGATTTTTGTTTGGAATTTGAGTTGTTGCTTTGATTTCAAATGTAGTTCATATTTATGGTCGAGTACTAGGTAGTATGTGTTGATCTTATGGTGATTTCTTTGATACCTGATATGTGGTCGGAGATAGTGACCGAAGCCGGTGTTAGGAAACAGGATAGTCTTCCTCCATTGGGGGAAGGAAAGAAGATTAAGTTGGGGTGGGTCCATTCAAAACAATTATTAATAATTTATTTATTTAATAATAGGTGAGGTAATAAAAAAGAATTAACAAAATAAAAATATATCATTAAGGGCAAAATAGTCTTTTGAGGTCTGGCAGGGACCAAACGCGCAACAAAATTACATTTTAGGGACCGTCCGAGTTAAGAAAAAGAATCAGGGACCAAGCACGCAGATTACACCAAACCATAGGGACCATTCGCGTAATTTTCTCTAAAAAGAGACCATGCTTTTTTAAAGGGTAAATTACACAGATGGTCCCTATGGTTTAGGGTAATCTGCGTGCTTGGTCCCTAACAATTTTTTTAACTCGGACCGTCCCTACTTTATAATTTTGTTTCACGCTTGGTCCTGTCCATTCTAAAAAGACTAATTTACCCTCATCCATTTATTTTTTAATTAAATTTTTAATAAATCATATAAACCAAAGGGACTATTTCTGTAATTACAAGGAAAAAGGCCCTAAAATTAGCCTCGTTCAATCATCATCGATCGGTTCCTCTTATTATCTCCACTGGCGCACTAAACCTCTCACCGTCGACAGCTTCCTCCACCTAAAACCTGCATCGTTGCCCTTTCAATGCTCGTCAGAGATCAGAGTATAACCGGAGATCTCTCTTCATCCCGACCCGATTTCAAATCTTTCTTCATCTCCACTAGATTTCAAGCTAGAAAGCGTTCTCTTCATCCCCACCAGACCACCTCGCAGAAACCCTATGAAACATATGACTCATTTCTTATGGTGTGCATAATAATTCGAGAAGTAGATTGCAGGTGGTGATTTGGTTAACCCCTATCAGACGGTAATATGATCCCTCCCCTGTTTTCATTTATGCCCCATCAGTAAAAGGGATGGTCGGATTCGCCATTAGCTTCTTTCCCTTCCACCACGGACACCATCCCTCTTTCCTCCGATATAGACGTACGAGATCGATTCATACCCAACACCCACTGATTTTGAAGGTGAGAAATTGATTTTAAAGGTGAGGAATCGATTTTGACGTACAAGATCGATTTATATACAACACCGATTAGGTTTGATTTCAGGTTTAATTTTCAGTTTGAGGTTTGATTGAGTTCCAGGAATTAAGTTTCATTTTCAATTTTCAGTTTGATTTCATGCTTGATTTCAGTTTCAGGTTTGAATTCATATTTGATTTTGAGTTTTGGGTTTGATTTAATTTTCAGTTTCGATTCTAGTTTCAGTTTCAGGTTTATATCCTGGATGAATTTAAGGTTCAAGTTCCATTGATGTTGGTGATTACCAGAATATTCTTCATTGCAGCCGGAGAAGACAGTCGTGCGGGGAGGGAGAGGGAGGGGGAGATGGAGCCGTCAATGTGAAATTTTCCGGGGACTAAACACAAGGAGGGAAGGGAGGGAAGCGGAGCGAGAGGGGGGTTCGGTGGTAGGTCACATTTAATTAATATTTTTTTTAATTAATAAATAATTTAAAATAGGTAAAAGAAATCAATAAGGGTAAATAAGTCTTTTTAGAACGGACAGGGACCAAGCGTGCAACAAAATTATAAATTAGGGACGGTTCGAGTTAAAAAAAATTGTTAGGGACCAAGTACGCAGATTACCCTAAACTACAGGGACCATCCGTGTAATTTACCCTTTTTTAAAATATGAGATGAAATTGTTTTATCACGTTACCTGAAAAACTTCCATGTGCGCAACGCGATTTTGCTTATTTACATTTTCTTCTTTGACATTTAAGTGCGGACCCATCATTCTGAGTGCAATATGCTCAACAAACAACTGTCTTCTTTTTATAAAAGTTGTTTAATTTTTTTATAGATATATACTAAATCAGAAGAAATAATTCTTTTTGTTGAATATTTACCATAAAGTGTCTTAGTTTGTTTATAAATAATTAGGTTACTGAGTAGTCAATATCAAACAAACCCACAAATAAAAAGACACCTTTTGCTATCACAAAGTTGGATCATCATTCATCAATGGATGTGAACAGTACATAAACAATGAAAATGGTGGTCTATGGCACGACACCCCTTACCCCACCCCGCACTACCACATGACCCGATTTTTCTTCAAACTTGCGCAACTCAAACTCTAACTGTATACACTACCAAATGCTCCAAATTTTCCAATCAATAATGTGATTGTTTTATGGAAGATTTTCAAATTATTGAAAGTGGCTTTTTTTTCTAAGAATATTAGGTGTTAGACAACGTGTTAAGGCATGTTAGTGTGGAGGAAGTAGTGTCATTTTTATCACTCCATTCTTTGCCATGTAAGTGACATGTCATTTTTTTACCACAAAAGTGTGGTTTCTTGCCACATACTAGGAGTGACGCTAATTTTTTTTTAACAATTTACTTTAAATAAAAAGTTCATTTTTAATAAAAAAAACATAATATTTCATTACTTCAAAATAAAAAAAAACATTACATTCTATTACTTAAAAAAAAACTAGAAATCTTAAACCCACAAACTAAAAAAAACATGCACATCAAATAAGAAAAATAAATACCAAAATTCAAATTAATACCACATGAAGTCTTCATCCGAGAACTCGTCTTCCTAGTCATCCAAAGGATCCAAATTGAGGTTAATGTGTTTAATCCCGTAACTGTGTTCCACCAAGTTTATGCGAAGGTTGTGAAATGTTTTAGTGCTACGTATCTTTGCTCTCCTATCCATGTACACATCACCACCAATTTCTATTGGTTATGTCTCGGGGATGATTTCATGCTCGTCATACGTACATATCTCTCTTCCTTCATGTTCAATAATCATATTATGCAATATTATACATGCATACATGACTTCTTCAAGTTTTCCCTCGCTGAAATAAATTGCTGGTTTTTTCAGTATGTACCAACATTTCTTAAGAGCTTCAAAGGCTCGCTCGACATCCTTCCTAGCTCTTTCTTGAGCTCTCTTTAATTTTTTTCCATCTAGAATCATGTGGACAAGAAAATGATTTAACTAACACAACATACTCAGGATAGATCCTATCATGATCCTACCAACAAGATAATAACCATACTTATATGTTGTTCCATGCACTTGAAAAGATGAGTCAGGTGCATATCCGTCATATATGTTGTTAAATATATGTGAATGATTAATAACGTTGATGTCGTTAATCGAATCGAGGGAACCAAAAAAAGCATGTCAAATCCATAGACCATGTGACACCACTGCTTCAAGTATGACCGTTGGGTGACTATGATCCCCTCGGGTAAATTGACCATGGTGTGAGGTAATGTAATTTTCCCATGCCCAATAGAGACACTCTAAACTTCCTCTAATTCCAGGAAAGCCATGTATGCTGGCATGATGAGCTTGCAATTGTAAGATGTCATTGCATGTAGGCTTACGTAAATATTTTGGACCATAAAACTGAATCACATTTTTGCCAAAAAAAAGTGAAGACTATCTTGTGCGATCCAAGCGGACATCCTAAAACTCTCGTCAAACGCATCAGGCGTGATGCCTTATGCTAATTGACGATGTACAATTGTGAATTTTTTTAAGGGAGTGAAACCAGATGTACCTATAGCATTGGATCGTTGTTGGAAAAAACTACACTCTCTCATTAAATCTTGGACTATACGTTCATATAAAGGTTTGAACATTATGAAACGTCTTCGAAAGCAGTACCCTTGAAAAGTGGCATTTTGATGAAAGTAGTCATGTATCAAGCGTTGTTGGGCATCTTTACGTTTTCTGTGAATATATCTTCGTGTTCTCTGTTGAGAACTTTCGGTTGTGTTATTACATAAAGGGTCATACATTTGCTCCGCCATTTGAGCACAAGCAACAACAACATCAAACATAAATTGAAATTGTTCAGAAGACGAACATGATGACATTTTCTAGTGATTTTGAGAGAAAAAGCAATATAAAGATATACAAATTTGATTTTGATTTGAAGAAATAAGGTGTCGCGGTTTATTATATATATATATATATATATATATATATACTCGAAATTTGACCGTTCAACGGTGTAGGGAAATGAGAAAGCAAGCAAAAGTTGTGCGGCCAAATTTAGCCGTGTGTGGAAAGACTGCATCGAAAACCGCATAAGGGGGGGGGGGGGGGTGTTATAACACCGATTAAGGAAATAGTCAACATGTTATAACACCACTAATTTTCATGTCATCATTTGTTTTCGATTTATTTTTAATATTTATAAAAACAAATGCAATTTAATTAAACATGTTATCTATATAAAACCTAATTTTTTAATTAAACATAACATTTAAAAACTAAAAAAACATTACAAGAATGAAAAAATAACATTTAAAAACTAAAAAAAGGACATTACAAGACGAAAAAAAAATATTTTTTTTTTCCTAAATTCACTATTCTCATATTCTTTACCATCGTACATATAATCCGCCAAGTCTTCTCGAAGTTGCCTTTGTTTTTGTGTGTCTTGAATATCAACGACTCTATGTAAATATCCCGTTGTCCCTAACTGAAATTGCACGTGTTTGGGTTATGTAGGCATATACTTTGCAATATTTCGTCATTTATCTTCAATCACCATGTTATGCATTATGATACATGCATACTTAATATCGTGTAGAGTTCCTAACTGATATGGTTGTGCCGCATGTTTAACTATGTGTCATTTCGACTTTAGAACTCCAAAAGGACGTTCCACATCCTTACGTGTCTCTTCTTGTCTTCTTGAAAAACTTGTCTCTTGGTTCTACTGGGTGTCGAAATGCCTTCACGAATGTGGAATATGCAAGATGTATTTCATCTGTAAGGTAATACCCAAAGTTATATTCATTTTCATTCATTGTGAAAGGAGCATCCGGTGCCTTTCCTGATAAAAGACCGTCGAATATTGGTAACTGATCAAGAATGTTGACGTCGTTGTTGGAACCTGCAACCTTGAAAAAAGCATGCCAAATCCATAAATCTTAGGAAGTAACAACCTCAAATACTAACGAAGGCGCTCCATTTCACGCCATGGGACACTTTCTCCATTTCCAGTGTGTGTAATTAATGCTTCCAAGCATATTCGAAAAACTATATCTTTCTTCATGTTCCGCATATAGTTGTTGCATATCATTCAACGAAGGTTTCCGCAAATAAACGCCACCGAAGGTTTCAACAACACCTCTTGCCAATCTATATAAACTTTCTCTTGCAGTTCTCTCAGACATTCTCATATAATCATCAATAGAATCGAGCGACTCCCCTATAGTCATCAACTTAATTGTCGCAATACATTTCTGTAGCCCTGGGAATCGTCGCTTACCTTTAGCATCATATTTAACACAGTGATTTTTCATCCATTTTTTTTGCTTTTTATTTTAACCACTTTTAAATCTGAAAACATTTGCAGAAGCCTTATATTTTTTATTTAGAAAACATCACTAATGTTACTTATTTCAAACAACCATTTAAAACAAAGTTCTCAAATCATGCAAATAAGTTCTCAAAAGTAGTGTAATGAAAACTCAACCAAGTGTCCCAAATGGTATCATACTACGCATAGTAACTACCCAAAAAGTGCATCCCAACTCACCACGGTCTCAGTCCTTCTTAATTTCCTGTACCATTCAAAGCAACATGACAAACATACAACATAACAAGTGTCAGTATCAACACAGTGAGTCAATCCAAGTACAATGATATAGAAACATGCATATTTCATACAATTCATACACACATACACATAACCACATTTCATGTTCTATACCAAACCTTATACTTTTTTTAATTACACATTAAACTTGTTGGATTAAGGTGTCTAAACCAATAACTAAATTGATATATTCTTGAATTAGAAGCAAAGTCCTTTTTGGGTTGCCCTCAAAACTAGTATTTGGATATAATGACTTTTGGAGGAAGAGGCTGAATTGTTGATTTATTATATGATTAATAAATTGGAATAAATAATTTATTAATTTATTATATGATTAATATATTAATAATAAATAATAATAATTAATTTGGAATTAATAAGAAATTAATTGGACTTAATATTAGGATTAATTGAATTGATTAAAAGTGCAGAGACTGTTTGGTTATTTATTGAAAGTTGAAACAGAAAAACTCTAGAACCCCATGGGATGGGGGTGAACGAAATTTGGCTAGGAATAACCTAGAATTTTTGTTCACGAGGCTTAGGATAAGGAGATAAGACAGCTTGATTATTATATTAATTAATTTGGGCCTTATCCCCAAAACCCTAGCTTTGACCTCAAGTTTCTTTCAACTATATAAACCCTCCCCGACTCTTATTATTTTATCCACTCCTTATTGCCTTCATAGAGCCGAAATTTTGCTCAAACATCCTCTCACCTCAAGTCTTCTTGCTACTAGGGTTTTTGGTACAAACCATTAGAGGCATCCGTTCCTTTGCTGCTAGCTTTCCAAGATTTTGAAGAAGGATTCTACTTTGATTATTTGCAATAATAATAAAAATGTATGTAACCCTAATTTGATGTGAATTTAGATTTAATAGCCTCTCTCCTAGGGTTTCTTGTTGTTCATAGTTAGTTGCTATCAATAGAGAAAACATAGATTCTTTCTAGGTTGCATGTGAACTTAAGGGTTTAAGAGTTTTTCCGCCTCATGAAAATTTTGTTTTATAACCTAGAAAACCCATCAAAACCTCACCCATAGTAATTATTCTTTAGACTCACCAAACTATTTACTTAGCATTCTCACCATGTGTAGGGTATAAGGCACACTAACCTCCCCATAAGACCCCGTTCGCTACTAACGTGACCTGACGACCCAATGCACTAAGTGAGGCATGACTCCCACATGTAACATTGTCTATGGTTTTTCATATTCACTACTCCGACTACGCCCAAGGCCTGCATCATTTTAGAGTGATTCAAACGGTACTTTTGCAAACATACCTCCCACTCAAACGTGATGTTTGTACATGGCATCCAAGATCACCAACATCATTCCAACCCCACATATTATGACCATTTTTTTGAATGGTCACCTAGAAAACCATTGGACCCGACTGTGGTTGCATCTATCTGTCTCACCAAAAATGTCCTTACAAGGTATGCACCTAGACTTAGCCTACTAGCCACTAAATATATATCCCATTATTTTAGTGAGTTAAACATGCAACATTTTTACCTCGCCATTTATAACACTACACTTTAACAATCTCACTATTAAGCATTTCACATAACAAAACTCACCAATTAGTATTTATCATGTTAAAACTCACCAAATAGTATTTTAGCATGAAAAAACTCATCAAACAGCATAAACATGACAAAAATCATCACTTATTACAACAACACATATTTAGTGTAAAAATATTATCTCAAAGTTAATGTCAATAACATAACCATTTTCAACATATATTTTTCAATATTTTAACAATATATTTTTAACTTGCACTGCACAACGCGTGAGAATTCATCTAGTTAATGTATAAGAGTAACCATTTTATTGGAAAATTGACCACTCATGAATTAACAAAACTTTTGAAAAGAGCTACTAAGGCGATTTATCAGAAAGTTTACATTTATCAGAACTTGGTACCTCACAAACACGAAAGGTACATTCTCATGATTCTTGTGGTCAATTTTCTTATAAAATGTCAAAAACTGATCATCTTTGTATAAGAGACTTCCAAGTACGGTTATTTTAGTGAATATATCTAATTTAAACTGTTTACCGAAATTTGTTAAAAGGAACAAAAGTTTGCTTTGATTGATATTTAAACATTTATTAAATTATTCTTAATCTAATGTGTTGTGGCTACTTCGATTTAGAACCAAATTGCTATGTGTGTGATATTTTTCTAAAAATTCAGATTATCTTTCTCTCCGATGTGTTAAGGTTGCTTCGATTTTGAAGCACATTGCTATATGGTAGGATATTGATTAGGGTAAATAGCACAAAAGACACTAAGTTTACAAAAAAAGTTCTAATTTGACACTATGTTTTTTTGTCTCAATTTTGACACCGTGTTATTGATTTTTTCCTAAATGTAACCATATGACGTATTATAGTCGGTTAACCTATTACCTCCCCCAATACCTCCTGTGAGCCATTGTCCATTTCATCTGGTTCATTAAATCCTTTGTCTAGTCATCCCCTTCCCCTCATTTAACCTCCCGACAAAACACAGTCACGCTCAAGACAAAGTTTTTCTACCCTCATTAACTAGGGTTTACACCGTCTGTAACTTTGAAGCTTTTGTACCGACGACAACACAATCATCTGATGAGGAAACCACAACCTAAGAAGAGGAAAACAAAACCGTCTGATGGAATGGAAAGGGGACCATATTACGAATCCGATTTTGAAGAAAGTGAATTTGACTCAGAATCGGAGAGTGAATTAGAAGGGGGATTGAAGAGTTGGATGACTGTGATGCAGATGAACACACGAGTTCTCAACATTTGAAGGTACCTTTTTTGATGCCTTCCTTCATGATTTCTGCAATGTTCCCGTTTACAATGAGAGGGAAAATGTTGATGATGAAGTCATTAGAGAAGAAGGTCTTTCTGATAATGAAATAGAAGATGACGAGGATGAGGTTGATCAAGATCCAACCCAATTTAGTGTTCATGACCCTTCTGTACATTGGAAGAAAATGAAACCACATTTGGGTGAAAAGTATGCTAATCAAACCGAGTTAAGGTTCTGCCTGACTAACTATGCAGTGCATAATGGTTATCCAATTAAGGTGACTAAATCTTCTAGTACAAGGCTTCAAGAAAAACGTGGTTTAGACAATAAAGGAAAGAGGTGTACCTTCAAAATGTGGGCATCCTGGATGAACAAAGAGACATCATTTCAAATTAAGGGCCTTACTAGTAAGCATACTTGTGTTAAGGAGTACAAGCATGCCACATTGGTTAATCCTGACTGGATAGCCAAACAGTTCTTGAAAAAATTAAGTGCTAGACCAAAAATGAAAGCTAGGGAAATGAAAAAAGAAATTAAGAAGAAGTTTTTATGCATTTTGTCTAGGGGACAATGCTATAGGGCTAAGAAGAAAGCACGAGATATTTTAATTGGAAAGTTATCAGAGCATTATGCTCTTATATGGGAATATGGAGGAGAGATCATGAGATCAAACCCTGGTAGTACAACAAAGGTTGGAGTTGATATCAAAGAAGATGGTAGAAGTGTATTTAGAAGATTCTATGTATGTTTCAAGGCTATAAAGGATGGGTGGATTAGGGGTTGCAGAAGAGTCATTGGCTGAGATGGTTGTTTTCTAAAAGGCCAATGCAAAGGGGAACTACTCACTGCAATAGGTAGGGATGAGAACAACCAGGTATACCCAATAGCTTAGGTTGTAGTTGATGTTGAAAACAAGGCCAACTGGCTGTGGTTTATAGATTTCCTTATGGAAGACCTTGGATTGCAATTTGGTGAAGGGCTGACAATATTTTTTTTATCAACATAAGGTAAGCATACTTTTTTTTATGTTTACTATTTTTTGTATGTTTACACCTTTTTGTATCATGTAGGGTTTAGTAGAGACTGTCAAGGAGAATTTACCCTTAGTTGAGCATAGGCAGTGTTCCAGACATGTTTATGCCAACTTTAAAAAGGTTTGCAATGGGATTGATTACAAGAGACATTTCTGGGCAGCTTCAATGGCAACCACAGAGTCATCTTTTATTGTGACAATGGAGGAACTCAAAGAAATGAATGGGAGTGCTTATGACCACCTCATGGCAAGGAACCCAAAAAGTTGGAGCAGGGCATTTTTTAGTGAAGGTAGAGCATGTGAAGCTGTAGAAAATGGTATATTAGAGGGCTTCAATTCAGTAATTCTAGAGGCAAGGACTAAACCACTTCTTACTATGTTGGAAGAGATCAAAATGTATGTTACGGACATGTTTTTTAGGATGTCTACAAAGCACTTAATATGGAGAGAAGATGTATGTCCTACAATACTATAAAAGCTGGAGTTGTGGAATACAGATATGAGGTGACATTATTGACTAAGGTTATTCAGTATTCAAAAAGATTATTCACTAACATGTATTGCATGAATTACAGGTTGTGGAGTGTTGTAGCTAGTGAGACACATGTATTTGAAGTGGGGCTAGGATTTGAGTGTTTTTAGGTGGACTTAGGAGAACAATCCTGTACTTGTAGACTGTGGGAAATATCTGGGATTCACTGTGTCCATGCATGTACAACTATGAACCACACACAACAACAACCTGAAACACTGATCAGTTCATGCTTTTCCAAAGAGAAGTTTGCAGAGAGTTACAAAGGCAATATGATGCCTCTAAATGGTAGTAAAATGTGGGCCATGACACCATTTGCCAAACCACTGCGACCACCTTCAAGG
Source organism: Lactuca virosa (assembly GCF_052849685.1). NCBI lineage: Eukaryota > Viridiplantae > Streptophyta > Magnoliopsida > Asterales > Asteraceae > Lactuca > Lactuca virosa. The sequence goes on from NC_136429.1 coordinate 110,418,246, forward strand.
AGGATGCCCGAAAGACCTAAAACCAAAAGAAGGAAACATGTCACAGAGAAGGATGGAGAGTACAAGAAGTTAAGGTCTGTTGGAGGAACAAAGATATGCCAGAACTGTTGGGAGGAAGGGCATAACAAAAGAACCTGCAAGAATCCAGGTAAGCCTAAACCTCCAAAGGAGAAGAAAAAAAGGGTAGGCCAGTGACTAGGGATGAGCCAAGAAAAAAAACAACACCATCCACAAGTCAAATGAGTCAGCAAATGGATGGAAAAGCAAGGTGTAACAGTCAAAACAAGGCAAGGTTTAATATTTTTTATCAAAGCTTTAGTGTCTACTATTGTTTTAACATGATAATTGTTTTATTAACAGGGGAAAGCAAAGGCATCTCAATCTATTAAAGGGATGGATGAAGGTAGTAGCATGGACATTGAAGATGAATGACTGCAAGATGTTATGTTGGTTGAAGATTTCAAGGAGGATGAACATGCTAGACAGTTGCTTGCATCAGGATACCTAGAGGATGAGGTGTATCATGTACTGAATGAACAATAATTGGATGTTGAAGTTTTGGATGAAGAAGTTCCAGAGGTTGAACAGGTTCCACCTGTGCCTGAACAGCTTCCACCTATGCCTCAAGTTGATATTGTACCAGAAACAGAGGATGAAGGCATTGATGATACACCGCCATCCTAAAGGTTGTTGAGAACAAGGAGGCCTTCAGAGAGAATTACTTTAATTCAGTCTGGAAAGAAAGTTGTTGGAAAGAAGGTTGTTGGTCCAGGTTGTAGTAGGTTGGACCCTGTTTCTTTGGAGTAGATTAGGGTGCACAAGGTTAGGGGTTGATGGGCATGGTTTATGTTATCCTTTTTTGTATTAAGTAATGGGTACCTTAAAGTAATCCACTTTTTTGTATATGGTATACCAAAACACTACCCCTTTTGTAAATGGGATGGGTAAATATTGGCAACATGTATGGCTTTTGTTGGTAACAATTTATGTAATGTTGATATGGTGTTTATGGCTATCTTTTAGTAGCATTATGGTAAAAATATGTATAATGTTGGTAGTTTGGTCCTTTCTGTTCTGGTCACTAGTTTGTTACATAAGGTAAGGGTAGTTTGGTCCTTTATGTTTTGGTCACTAGTTTGTTACATAAGGTAAGGGTAGTTTGGTCTACTAGCATCATATAGTATCATACTTCCAATTCATAGTCATAAACATATGTTGGGTTATGAGCATTCTAACACTCCTAAGTGTACATGCAACCCTAAATACCTTGGATCTATGTTTTCTCTATTATACATACAATTATGAACATCCAAGGTATTATCCTAATCTAGCATACAAAATAATAAATATAACAAGATAGAATACATACCTCTTTGATGTAGAATGTCTTCATGAAGCTTGAGTGCCTAGTGCCCCAAGTGTGACACCTCAAATGGTTCACACAACACCAAATACACTTGGAATAACTTGAGAGAAACTTGAACACTCCTTGAAATCGTCTAGCCCTCACACTCACACATTAGTGCACGATTTCTTGAGCCATGGGATTCTTTTATATGGTGGCTATTAGGGTTACACCATGTAACTCATAACTTTACCCATTCCTTATGCTCCATGGATTTTAACCTCCATGGAGTATCCATGGGTCACCCCATGGACTTAGTCCAACATAAGGAATCTTGGATCACAAGCCCACATATATAAGAATGAATGATTTACACAATCAACCCATATATTTAATTAGTCTCCTTTTGATCACTTAATTAATTCCAAATTAATTATTGATCAATACTAATTAAATAACCTTATTAATATATTAGAACTTATAATATATTAACCAACCTTAAGTGTTATTTCTCTCATTATAGTCTATCCAAATGCATGATGCCATGCAACCCAAATGGACCATGCCGGGTCGGGTCAAGTCTTACCAACTATAGTTATGGACTTAGACATTAATCCAACAGTCTCCCACTTGGATAAGTCTAAAACTATTATTGCGTATGACTTCAGGAACCGATCAGCAATCGTAGCTCTCAAAAGCTTCTGTCGAACTCTGACCTTGTCGATGAACTCTGACCTTTGTCAATGACTTGTCCATTAGATAAGGGATCATATATTCCTCTATTCTAGATATCATATGGACTGAGACATGGATTATCAATCATTCTCTCTGTCCATTTGTTGTTTCCCGATTTCCGATTCATGATGACTGACTGATTGAACAAATCAAATCAGTCCTGGCTTGGCCAAGCACTCACATGTATCATCTTTAAATCATCGAGGGGCCCTCAGATATCGCTTTTATCCCGAAGGTAAAAGGAATGGATAAACTTCTACTCATATGGCTTGTTCTACTACTTGTTGAATCATACACAAAGGCACGTTTTATAACATCGAGTTACCAATGCGTTTTCGTGCAATCAATGTATAACCAACTCATAGTAACAACTCATATCTCTAGGTTTGAAGAATATAAGATATTATCGTCTCATGATCACTCGTGATAAAATCCATGAAGTGATTCAAATGAGCGCGGGTTGAATCCAATACTCAGAACTTATGAGCACTCATGAGTGTTGTAGCACCACTTTGTCCACCAACTTGGACCTCTACAAACCAACCCATGACAGTCTTGATTCATATCTACTTCCAACATATGACCGACTGTGGATGGTTTGAATAACTTAATCATTCAGGAAGAGCGACTTAGTTATTCTGGAAGTCAAAACATGCAAAGTGAAACACAAGAATAAATGAATCAAATATGGTATCAAACCCTATGAATATAAATAAACACTTTTATTTATCACCATACTGATTACTCATTATTCATTGTTTCGGTTTTATCAACTTTATACTTGAATTTAAAACAATAGTTGTCCCATGCTCCAAGCATGTACACTATGTTTTCTAAACACTAGTCATGCCATACACCAGGTATGCATACTATGTTTGTCTATGATCTTTACTTTGTAAAATAGATCAATTGAACATCACTCCAAAGATCCTCTTTTCACAGTCCCAAATCCTTACTGCAAATGCAAGAATTCCAAATTCATGCCATTTACTGAAATCTGTTAGATTCTAAACTTATATGCATTGATCCTCTTAATGATTATGCACGAAGTCAGAAAGACTTGACAACAATCATTACAGAGCATTCCAAAGGAGATCAGCTCCTTGGAAACATCCTTCTTTCATTAAGTTTCCTAATCTTACACAGATTGAATAATTTCTAACTTTGAAACATTTCCATATTCCATTTTGACTATCACTTCTGAACAAGAGTTGCCTCCTTACAGATTATGTCAATATGGTCCTTCCAGAATTAACATTATACTTCCAACTGTCCTTGAGCAACCAATTTTGGTAAACCTTAGATTGTCCTCGACAATTGCTTAATCATTTTAGTCATATCCAATTCTAGACCTTTTCCCTTCATAATGCCCCAGGCATTTGGAAAATTTTAGAAAGGATGAATATAGCACATGTAATCGATCCTATATCCGAAGCATATGGGACACGATTCATGATGTTTCACATAAAGACTAAACCAGTCTTTTGCTATAATATTTCCATTTCAATTTGCCAAGTTCTCAAAATTCAGATTATGAAAAGGGATGCCGTAATCATAATCTAATTTTAGAACGCAAATAATGGAGCCATATATAGAATTTCCTTATGTTGAGCCATTCCAACATGAAATTCATATATATATATATATATATCCTTGATTAAATACGATTAAAATCTCAATCTAAGCTTTTAGAATTGAAATGAAGTATAATTTCCTCTCCCTTAATTATAGCAAAACAACTTTTTCAACCCCTGCAACCTCACGAATTGAAACTTTTGTTTTCTATAATTAACATTGTTAACTTGCAACCTTTGTCATAATTATCATGCTCCCACTAACATGATGATTATTAGCATAACACTTATGCTCCCACTAGCTTTGACATGTACTCAGAAATCAGCTGACTTTCTTACCAAAGTTCAGATTTCTGATACTAGATTGTTTTGATAAAACTTTATCAAAATCATACACCTCTCTTAGACAGCTCACATGTGTATCTAAACAATTTTAGAACTATGAAAAGGGATGCCGTAATCATAGTCTCAATTTTTTAGACCTTTGCCACTTCTCACAAGTCCATGTTAGTGTGCCGGTAAACCACACACGCTCCACTAACGACTTTGAGAATGCAAATATCACAATTGCTATCTAGCTAAAATCTACTTAGTGAAAGTGTTTCCTCACCATCATTTTCATGAATCGGAGAGAAACCTTATGACACTTAGATTTAATAGTGTATGTGTTCTTATCCATGTGAATTTGTCAAAACCATAATCACAAGACAAGGTTACTGACAAATCCACACTTATATGGATTAAACTTGTGCAATCTTAAATTCTTGCCATTTGGCAGCTCAAGGGTCTGCCATTGCTTCCAAGTAGTTGTGCAACCAATTGAGAACTCTCAGAACTCCTATGCAATGCCAACTTGAATAGGCACAGACATGTCGACACGATAGGTTATAAACCTCAAGTCGTGTGCTAGTGAAGAACTTCAGGTTTTATTCTTGATTAGTTCTTGAGACTTTCAAGACCTTTAAGACTCCCACTGTCCTCTTGACATATAAGACTCCCTTGTCAAATATTCAAGAGATAGTGTGGATTCTTTATCAAGACTAACACTTTACACAATTGGCCTAAGTTGGTCTCTGTTTTATCCAAAACATCGCAACTTACCAATTTCAAATGTACAAGAGTAGATAACCTTTTACTCTTACATTTGACTAGTGTTAACAAACCCTCTTTAAGATATGTCACTCAAGTTACAATCTTGGAGTATGACTCTAAGAATTGTTTTGGAACGAAGTATGACTCATCTTTTTGATTTAACCATTTCAACAATTCATGACTCCTCTTCTTAGTCATAAGAATGCACTAAGATGACTTTAGAGGACCAATTGTGATATGATATCTTAATCATTAAGATGATCATAAACATGATACTAAAGTACTCTCCCATCTTTTCAGATTTGAGAAACTTTTATCTTTCTGCCATACTTTGATTCTTCTTATTCGTTCTGTCTCACATTGAAACTTCTCCAATGCTACTGACTTATACTTAAACTTATAAGTATAACCATATTTATTGAACTTAAGTAAATCATGACGAATAGTCTTCTTGATCTTTTGTGGTGAACTTGACCAGTGCACAAGAATGTGTACTCGATCCCTTAGTCCTTTCCTTATTCACATAAGGAATTAGTCTTAATTTTCCAAGCTGAAAGTTCTCATTCATCATACTATACAACTTGCATGATTCCAAGTTTCGGTCCAATTGAACCTTGGGTGATGAAAATCTTTCCTTATTTGGTAATATTAGACACTACCACAACAGAAAGAATCAAATCCATTTTTCCAATATTGCTATCAATGGAATCTTATAAGCAACAACTTTTCACAAATGCCATTGTAAGGATACTTAAAATAAATAAAATCAAAACCTTTTTCTTTTATTTTAAAACTTTGCGGAAAAACTTATCCTTACAATCCATATGAAAACCTTGTTGTTATCTATTCCTAAGCAATATAAATATCATAACTCTTAAGTAATAGCCCAAAATTCTGATCACCGAACCATGCGATTGAAATCCATCTTCGCGATCAGAATCAGCATGTACTTAATAGAGTTAGACAATGGACTTTACCTGAAGTAGAGCCAAACTTATTGACTTTAACATCCTTAGGTAAATTTGGCAGCTTCGTAACCAATGCCCCTTCCTTTGGCAATAGTTACATATGGACCCTTGATAATGGGACTATCTCAGACTTTGCCTCTCTCTTTACCATTGGGTCAACCGAGTTGACTATGGCCGATCCCTTTCCATTGGGAAAAGAGAGCTTTACTGGATATCCAATGTCATCATTGTCAATGTCCATAGCGTTTTAGGAAGTTGATCTTAGCAAATAGATAAGATCATTAAGGGTCTTGTCTTAGTCTGTTTCATAGGATTCCCAAAAGAACTCACTATGTGACTTAGAAAGTAGTTGAGCCACCAACTTTCTCAAGACTTTGACACCCAACTCTCCCGGCTTGTCAATATGTGACTACATCTCCAAGATGTGATCACACCTAGACCTTGCCTTGCCAATAGGGTTTGAGTGACCTTAAACTTTTTAGGAACTTGTGGGTTAGGGAGAATAATTGGAGGAGGTGAAAGAAGTATGATATCCATGGGACATCATCTTCATTTAGGAAAGCTTGTTTCAAGAGATTTGGGAAGATCATAAATGTCTAGACCAGACATCTTTTTGGGAGATATTCAAGATAGTTGATTTAAAGTCCTTAATATGACACCCAATATGAAATATTAAGGCTAGGACCCAACAAACTATTTTATAACTTAGAAGAGGGATGCCGTAATCCAAGCTATAAAATATTTGAAGGTAGGTGAATGACGATTCACCAATTTCCACCATGAAAAACGAAATAATTTATTAGGTTTTAATTGGATTTGAAAGTCCTAGATCTTTGAGATTCATTGAACTGTTCAAAGGCATGTTTCAATCTCGAGTGTGCCCTTCAGGTTTTGTGACTAAGATGCCGAGGATCACAAAACAAGGTGTGAATAACCATGCAAATATACTTGGTACCCTTAATATTTACCCCTTAATCAGTGTGCCGGTTAACCACACACGCTCCACCGATACTATGATAAATATTAAGTTACCCTTTGCCTACCTTGTTAAGTCCAGGTTAGTGTGCTGGTTAACCACACACGCTCCACTAACGACTTAAGCAAAGTGCAAAGTGTAATTTCATGGGTTAGCACCAAATTCACATTTTCCTAAGTAACTAAGATTGGGTATTAATAAGAGTTTAGTTACTTAATATTTATCATTAATACTTTTAATGAAAGGAGAATTATAGTCCTTGTCCTACCCGTTCGGCTAACGACCCTCCACCAGTCAAGGAAGCGGTGAGTGAGAGTGGACACCCATTAAACTGCCATTTTATAGGCAGTAACTTTATACCCCCCTTATAGACCGGCTTCGTGAATGAGGCCTACTAACGGTAAGACTGACTTTACTCTTATACATATATATAAATATTATTAACTTATAATATTATAAAGTATAAGGGTTGAATTTTAACTTTTAAAATTTTAAGGGCTAACTTGGAATTAAAGTATTCATAAGTGAAAACTTTTCAAATTCCAAAACTTGAGGGCAAGTTTTGAAACTATTCAAAACTAATTAATTCCATAACTTATGAGTTTAAAGTAGTTATAATTAAAAAAAAAACTCTTCAAGTTCCATAACTTGAGGACAAGTTATGGAAGACTTTAAACTAATTAATAAAAAAAATAACTTTTTTTTATTGTAACTTATGGAACTAATTAAGGTTACACTTTTTTTTTTAATTTAATGAAGAGACTCTTGAACATCCATAACTTGAGGACAAATTATGGAGTCATAAAACCATTTAATTAGAACTAGACTCTTCATTTTGTAACCTTTGCCAACTTTTATGAGTTTTATGATTCTTAAATGTGACTTTTTATATAACTTGAGGACAAGTTACAAAAACACACTTTGGAATCAACTCTTAGATTAAAATGGATTGAAAACAACTATTTCACACAATGTTTCTATTAATCTAAGAACCTCATAAGAACAAGATAATTCAAATCATCAATCTTCAAGAAATTAGCATGAACATACAAACTAATACAAATCTTGAAATTATGACAATTATCTTAGAAATTGGATTAGCATGAACATTACCACATCAAAAACAAGTTTATAAGTCCAAAAACATCTTAGGGTAATGTTCCTAGTCCAATTCCAGCCAAAACAATCGAATATATGCATCCAACTCGATTTTTCAGCTACTTTTGCAAGTATAACAAGAAAACAAGCCTAGTCTCTGATACCACTGTTGGGTTATGAGCATTCTAACACTCCTAAGTGTACATGCAACCCTAAATACCTTGGATCTATGTTTTCTCTATTATACATACAATTATGAACATCCAAGGTATTATCCTAATCTAGCATACAAAATAATAAATATAACAAGATAGAATACATACCTCTTTGATGTAGAATGTCTTCATGAAGCTTGAGTGCCTAGTGCCCCAAGTGTGACATCTCAAATGGTTCACACAACACCAAATACACTTGGAATAACTTGAGAGAAACTTGAACACTCCTTGAAATCATCTAGCCCTCACACTCACACATTAGTGCACGATTTTTTGAGCCATGAGATTCTTTTATATGGTGGCTATTAGGGTTACACCATGTAACTCATAACTTTACCCATTCCTTATGCTCCATGGATTTTAACCTCCATGGAGTATCCATGGGTCACCCCATGGACTTAGTCCAACATAAGGAATCTTGGATCACAAGCCCACATATATAAGAATGAATGATTTACACAATCAACCCATATATTTAATTAGTCTCCTTTTGATCACTTAATTAATTCCAAATTAATTCTTGATCAATACTAATTAAATAACCTTATTAATATATTAGAACTTATAATATATTAACCAACCTTAAGTGTTATTTCTCTCATTATAGTCTATCCAAATGCATGATGCCATGCAACCCAAATGGACCATGCCGAGTCGGGTCAAGTCTTACCAATTATAGTTATGGACTTAGACATTAATCCAACAACATATACATATCAAAATTGGTCAACATTGGACCATACAAACTTCAAGTTAGTACATCAATACATACACACAAAAATGGTCAACATTGGACCTTAATCGACATTAATTCATACTTAAAGACTTACCACAACTTCTTCCTACTTATGCCTTCTACACCATCCAAATCAAAATCCCTACCACGACTAGTAAAATAACAAGCAAACCAATCACAACCCTAACAAGAAATACCAAACTTATTTCACCATGATGAGGGTTCCCTTTTCCCTGTCCAATGCTTTTTTCTTCTTTACCACAACTTCAAGCAGAAGTTCCTTGTACCATACTTCACCATCATACCATTCAAAGTAGCTAAAGTCTTCAACTTCATCGGGCCAGTACATGCACCCAAAGTATCTTCTACCAGGATTCTTCTCACTCGTTGATATCTTCATTAGGGCTGCTAGTCCACAGTAGCACGTCCTAGAGGGACCATTGTTTGACTTGTTTACCCCACTCGTTGATCCAACTGATCGAGACGAAGACACCATTGTACAATCCTCGTGAAGAACTGAGAAGAAAAAGTGAAGATCGATCTAGGGTATAAGGGTAATAAGAGTTGAGGCTGTTAGGGTTCATTTATAAAGGCTCAACTGCTGTGTAGGATCTAAGTTGGATGCCACATAAGCTAATGGCCTAGTCAGCAAAGTGAAAACCGGTTGAACTGAAGGCAACCGGTAATATGGTTACATTTAGGAAAAAATCAATAACATGAGGTCAAAATTGAGACAAAAAAAACACAGTGTCAAATTAAATTTTTTGTATAAACTTAATGTCTTTTGTGCTATTTACTCTATTGATTAGGTTGTTTATTTGGATAGAGAATACAAATATTGGCGGATTGCATAAGAAATATTGGATGCGGTAGTGCTTACGACTCAATGGGTGCTTTGAAGGTTTTGCCAATGCATTATTATTTCATCCCAACAAACCGAAGAAGACCTTTTATTTTGGAAAGTAAATTAGATTCAGATAACTTCAAAATCCAACTCTAACTTTGTTTTCTTTAAAATATATTTTTTTTATATAATCTTCTACCTTTCCAAAAAAAAAATCCCAATTAATGATTACGAACTCTACGGAAAAAAAAATATATGACACTCTTATAATATACGAGTTATGATCCTTATATGAGTTGGTATAGATTTATATGAAATGGCAAACACATTTTATTTTTATTTTGTGTCACCTTTGTTTTCTTCTTTGATAAAGACCAACAATTTGTTTTTGTTATTAAAGTTGCCAACAAACAAACCATACATGTTTTTTTTTTCTTTCTAATTTTTCTTTTTACAATTTTAAACTTAATGTATTAATTAAAAATTAAAAATTATAGGAATTGGTTCCGATATAATACATTCGGGTCTAGGGATTAGAACAAGTGACATATCTATAGTTGCATAACCATGTTTTAGCTCATAGTTTTTTTATAATTTTCTTTTCTAACTATTGCTAATTGTTTATAAAATTTACGATGTTCTAAAAAAATAACATGTGTTTCAAACCTTACAATAATAATAATATGTGTCGTCAAAAATACCAATAAAATTTCCGTCATTCAAATAAAAAACAACAACAAATATGCGTTGGAAGCCTTAAAATAACAATAATGCTCTTATTACTTGGTTTATTAGTCATCAACGGATTTAAGTGGTTTTCAGGGGGTCCCGAGACACTATTCGATTTCAGCTCGTTAGTGGAGTATTTTTTTATTTTATTATTATTATTATTATTATTATTATTTTTTATTTGTATTAAGGTGCGCTCACTATAAAAATATGTGTCACTACTAGTTTATAGGTCCATAAAAAACATTGTGCTAATACTACTGTAAGTTCTTGCGTCCACCACTTTCGGTCATATAACAAGTATGTAGTTTTTCGTTGTAGGTTTATCAGACTAAAGCTTAAAATAAAACTTCAATTTTATAAAGGGAATAAATTTTTTAAAACAAAAACACTTAACAAAAAAACATGTTTAATAAATATTTATATTTTTTCTTAGAAATAATATTAAGTGTAAGCTATAATTTATAAACTAGATTTCAATATGATGGTTCTTTAAATTCAAGGGTTTAGGTCATTTTTGATCACTTAACTTTTGGTTTTGTGCTCATTTGGTCACTTAACTTTTTTTAAGTTTTAAAGGTCATCAAACTTTTGAATTTGTGCTCATTTAGTCATTTAACTTTTGGTTTGGTCACTTAACTTTTAGATTTGTGCTCATTTAGTCACCTAACTTTTAAAATTGTGCTTATTTCGTCACTAAACTTTTGAAAAAATTTAAAAGTTTAGTGACTAAATGAGCACAATTTTAAAAGTTAGGTGACTAAATGTGATCAAACCAAAAGTTAAGTGACTAAATGAACACAAAGCCAAAAGTTGGATGATCTTTTAAAGCTTAAAAAGAGTTATGACCAAATGAGCACAAAACCAAAAGTTAAGTGACCAAAAATGACCTAAACCCTAAATTCAACAAGGTAAATTTTCATACACAATAAACGAAATTTGTATTTTAGTTAGTCTTATGTTTTTATCTTATTTTTTTTATAAATTTTTAACTACATTTCTTGTATTTGTGTTCTTTAAATTCAATAAGGTAAAATTTCATACACAATAAACGGAATTTGTATTTTAATTAGTCTTATGTTTTCATCTTATTCTTTTATAAATTTTTAGCTAAATTTCTTGTATTTGTATTTACATTGTGGATAAATGGAAAACATAAAACACAACAATCATATAAATAATTATATACTATTGTCTAATTTACCTCATTAAAAGCATACTAGCTTCTTCAATATTCCATGCCTTGCTTTTACGCACTCCCAAAAGGCTCTCTTTTATCTCATCACTACACATGTATATAACTCCTTTTCCTGCTCCATCACTTACTAAACTTCTCCTTCAATGGATTGCTTTCCTATCATATCTTAGAATTCCAATAAAAGCAATGGAATTCAATTCTATTCATCATCTATTTCCCAAATTATCATCTCCTTGCTCACATCCTCTTTTCTCCATCATTGTAACTCTTTACACCTTAATTCTTCTTTACATTCCATCTTTTTTCATATCAATAGCTTTATCTCCTGTTCTTAATTCCACGGGAATCATACTCATTTCTCTTCTCAGATTAGGAGTGAACAAGTTAGAAAAAGAATCAAGATTTTTAGATTCCCGTGACAATGAGAGGTTGGCAAAGGAATCCTACTCTTTGGAATCAAGAGTTCTTGATTGCAACGACAACCATTCCAACCTTATTTTGTATTCAAAATTTGCTCCAGAATCTAAATCTTTGGAATCAAGACTTATCGACTTCGTAGCCCAAAACCAAACTCATGCAGAATTTGAGCCTGAATCTGTTTTAGACTTGGAATGCAATGAAACACATGTGGAGTTTGAGCATGATATGGTATTGGAATCCAATTCCATTGAATCATCACAAGTGATTAAAGAAGGGCCCATATACGAGCCTAAATCTGGTTTAGGCTTGGAATGCAATGAAACCCATGTGAAGTACGAGCATGATATGGGATCGATGTCCAATTCCATGGAATCAACACAAGCGATTGTAGAAGGAGGGTCAACATACGAGCCTAAATCTGGTTTGGACTTGGAATGCAAGTTTGAGCATGACATGGGATTGGAGTCCAATTCCATGGAATCATTACAAGCTATTGAAGAAGGAGGGCCAACATACAAGCCTAAATCTGGTTTAGACTTGGAATGCAATGAAACCCATGTGGAGTTTGAGCATGACATGGTATTGGAATCCAATTCCATTGAATCATCACAAGTGATTGAAGGAGGGCCCACATACGAGCCTAAATCTAGTTTAGACTTGGAATGCAATGAAACCCATGTGAAGTACGAGCATGATATGGGATTGGAATTCACTTCTACGGAATCACCTCAAGCGGTTCAAGGAGGGCCAAAAATATTGGAAACGGGTCCCAAACAAGTGGATACAACAATGGCGTTTCTTGAATGGAACATGAGAGCACCATTGGAGATCATATATGAAGCATACGAAGGAGAAGAAGATGATGAAGATAGTAATGAAAATCATGAGGTTTCCAATGATAAACATGATGTGGGTTACGAAAGATATCCATCTTTATTGATGTATTATCCGGATAGTGAGACAGATAGCTCCTCAGATGGCGATTTCCCCATGAATGAAAAGTGGGAAACACATGAAAGTGTGTTCTTCAAATGGGAAGATGAAGAGGAAGAGCGGGAAGAACTTATTGAGATCTCATTAGATCATTATGGGAAGAGAAGTATTGAATGTTGTCATGTTGAGGAAGATAATTTGATTGAAATTGACCTTTTTGGCACCAGAAGTTGAATTTTCACTTCTTCAACTATATACAGGTAATAGGTACAATTTCGCAAAAAGTAGTAACTAGAGTTTTAAACTATGGTACTTTTTTTTTTGTTCTAAATAATATCTGTTTTATAATGGTGAAAATGGAGCACTTCTGAATATGATAAAGAAAGATTTTTGACAGAACTGTTTTTATACATTTAGTTTTCATAATTCTTTTGAAGTCATTATCTTTTTTTGGTTATCTACTTGTGCATATTGAACAGATTAATTCTTCTTTTCAAATTTTCTTATTAAAACAATTCATTTCATTATTGTATTCAGATTTTAGTAACTATCTTTAATTATTTACATAATTGGTATTCTTTGTTGTATTCAACTTTAATAAGCTTTAACTGTTATGTTTGAACTGTTTTATTGTAAGAGATAACATATGATCAAAACGGTTGATATACAAACTTTGATAGTAATAAATAATTTCAATAACAAAATAAAATAAAAAAGTCAATGAATGATATCTATACAGGGAAAGCGTGTTACTTAAAACATAATAATATGTGGACACTGCAAAAAATCAGTGTCTTGGAATATCACATTGACAGAAAGCCAAGTGATATGTTTCCCATTAAAGTTAAAAGAATGGTCCATCCCATGTTCCAGAGGTCGTTGTGACTAAACTACCCTTTAGACATCTTCTTTTAAATAAAGACACATTTTTAAGTTATATGAAAAAGTACTGAGCCCTAAAATATCCAAACTTGGGCTGCAAGAAGTCACCTAAGAACTTGAAAGAATAGTAGTGATTTTTTTCCTATCGGTAAAGAAAGGAACCAAGAGAGTAACGGTGATAAGAAAATAAAGATCTTAGTAAGGTAAATCGTATAAAAGTTACTATATTTAGAAAATGAATATTATGTTATTTTTGTTACAATTAAGTTTTTTAACGTTCTGAAATATTAACTCCTTAACCGATCAACTCAATTTGTTTTTCGTTAACTTGCTAGTATTTGATGACATGACATGCTGACACCAGAGGCGGAACATAGAAGGGGCTAGGGGGGCCATGACCCCCCTGATTTTTTATCTACCAAATAGCAACAACTATAGAATCGTGATTATATAAGTTAATATTCTAAGAAATCAAAACACTAGCCCCTCACCTTTTTTCTACCGAATATTAGTAATTAAACTTAACATTTTTAGAAAATCAAAAGCAACCATATATTATCAAACTTATCCAAGGAAAACTAATTTGACTAGAAAGTAGAAAATATACACAATAATCGCATAAAAAGTTGGAGACTTACAAATTAACCATATAAAAATTCTATGAAATCAATTATTTACTTACATCTTCAAATCAATAAACCCTAAAAATACTATCGCCTCCGCTTCTTGTTGGATCACACTGAAACTAGAAGATGTCAGATCGCTTTTCCTTGGTTTGAAACAATAACTAGTTCTTCCGCACTCGTGCAAGTTACAACTCACCAGACTTCTTGCTATCTCCCTTTTTCAGGTTCAGTCGACTCTTCTCCGTCGGCTCTTTATTCTCTCTCCTCCCCGAGTCGCCGGCGCCAGACCACCACTGCTTTCCTCTCAGCCGACTCCACAGCGCAGGTCCACATTTCCTCTTTGTGTCTCTTCATATCACTTAAGACTATGAGTCTCTTACTACTCTCTCCGTCTCTCGTTTCTAGATACTGATAAGTATCTCATTTATATATTTATATTATAAATCTTTAGTCACAGATGTAGATGGATGTATAGGGGTAATAAAGATGTAGTAGGTACAGCATAGATATATAGGGCACTGGTGATGAACATAGATGATAAAATGTATGTATAGGGGTAATAAGTACAACATAAAAAAAAGTCTTACACAAAAATAAAAGACGTGGTACATATGTATGGGTAATAAAATTGGAGTCAATAAAGTTGGAGTAATTGTGATTTTAGATATATATTTACCATGATAAATTCAATATATATATATATATATATATATATATATATATATATATATATATATATATAATTTTTTGTAAATATTAGTTTCGGCCCCTAGCCTTTATTGTTGGTGTTCCGCCCCTGGCTGACACTACATTATTTAATTATTTGACGTTGACATGACATGATAACGTGTCAAAATTGAAAAAACATTGGTACAAAAGACTCTAAGACTACAGATGTGGGTGCGGTAAGGGAATGAGTATTCAAATTTGACATTTTTTTGTTCCACATTAACATTATGGTTTTCAATTTTGGTTCAAAGTTGGCTATTTCTTTTTAAAACCATATAAATATTTTTTTTTCGTTTGAAATTGTCTAAATATAATTTTTTACGTTTGAAAATTATATACTTTTATGTAAATACATGTTTTTTTTATTTAAACCGTAATGTTATGTATAATATGTATTATGTATATTGTAACAGTATATTTCTTTTTTTTATTAAATACACAATTTTAATATAGAATATGAATTTTCACATATAAATATATGATTTGAATGTAAAAATATGGTTTAATTGCAAATAAATGCATCAAAATACAGTTTAAATGTAATAAAAATATGCATTCCTTGTAATATTTTTGGTAATTGAGTCATTGTTATATTTTTATCCACATAACTTATATGTCGTTCCAAAACATAGTTATATTTTTATCCACATTATTATTATATACAAGGTTGTAAAAATCGATCGACGGTAGCTCGACGGTCGACTGATGTTAAGGGATTAATCGGTCTTGGCGGAGATTAATCGTGGATTAATCGGGGACCATAGATTATTAATAAAATTTTAAAATTAATCAAATATTAATATAACTTAAGAAAAACAAATACTTCAAAATTAGAAACTAAGAAATTTTGTAATTTGAAAATTTGAGAATACGAAAATATGAACATTTTGGTATAATATTTAAATTTTGGAGTAAAAAAAAGTTGATTTTTTGAATTTTTTTTTGTAATTTTTAATTTTTTTTTTGACTTTTTTGACTTTTGTTGACCGATTAATCCCGCCAAGATCCTAAATTTCCGATTAATACCCTAATCATCGACGGTTGGAGAACGTCAAACGATTAATCCACGATTAATCGCCGATTAATCCCGATTTATGCAACCATGATTATATATAACGTCACACTTTTTATATTGTGAAATTTGTTCGCTTTTTCTTGTTTTATTCGTATTTTATGTTAGTAAAAGAGTTAGCAAATATCATTTATAACTTTGATATTTCAATGATCATGTGTGAAAATATTTTTTAAAATTTGTAATTTCGACCGTATTACAATGAGTAATATGAAACAAAATTTGGCATAATGCAAAAAAACCTTTTATTTAGATTTCATGTAAAATCTAAAATTCAAAAACATATAATGCATTTGCATTGTTTGATTTTCTTTGAAACAAGATTTTTGAAGATTAATTAACTATAGATGAAAGTATATTGCAAGAACTAAAGATTATATATATATATATATATATATATATATATATATATATATATATATATATATATATATATATATATATGCTTAAGTTATTCTATTCTGTCAGAATGTTTGTTGGGTCGTATTCTGTCAGAATGAAAATGAGTGAAAAACGATGTGTGAGAACAAAAATAAATAATAATTAGCGAGAATGAATGAAAGTGACGATATTTTTGTAAGGTTGAACGTATCCGCATTGCTAAACAACTTATTCTCTTACTAATTCTCATAGCATACGATATCCGCACAATAATTAGTTAGAATACTTGAACCTAGCTCTCTCTCTCTCTCTCTCTCTCTCTATATATATATATATATATATATATATATATATATATATATATATATATATATATATATATATATATAGACACACACACAACAAATGATAGTTATTTTTGGTTATTTAGGGAGGAAGTTGTGTATGTTAGAAACTAACACGACAATTGAGATGTTAGCGAGACCCTTGAAAACCGCCAAGGCTATACCCTTTGGAACCACACCGGCGCAACCCCCATACTCTCGTGTTCTCAAGATCGCATTAGGTCCTGAGTGTGTACTCAACGACTCTAAGATTATATTAAAATTTTGTATTGAATGAAAAATATGGTTGCAATATATATATATATATATATATATATATATATATATATATATATATATATATATATATATATATATATATATATATTTGTACAAGAAAAAATGGTTTTTAAATGTAAATGTTTTTATTTATACAATATTGACAATAGTTGGAAAAAAATAATGTTGAGAAAAATAAAATGTCAGAACTAAAAGAAAATTGAAAACTTAGTGCCCTATTGTGCCATTTTTTTCAATATTAACGTATCATCATGTCATGTCAGTGTCACATAACCAAATAATGTTATATTAACATGTCATGTAACCAAAGACTATACGTTAGCATGCAATGTCAGAGAGTGGGGTTGATCGGTCAAATGGTTCACATTGCAAAAAATGAAAAAACTTAGAGAACAAATTTTAACAAAAAAAATAACATAATATAAAATTGGGTTTTTTTTAAACATAGCAATTTACAATTTACCCTACGTAGTAAAGAAATTACTCGAAATCTAAGTTTTTGTTACTTTTTTATAGTAATAAACGTATCATTATATATAATAAAAACATATAGTTTTAGGTTTTAGACTTTTATCATAATAATCTTATATGTTGGTATGTTTGGTCCTTTTGTAAAAAATATAAAAAAAAATGTGTACATGTATTATATGGAAAAGGTGTTTGTGTGTGTGTGTGTTTTACAGAAATGGTCAATGTGTTTCAATAGTATATTCTTTGGGTTTTAGCGTTTGGCCACAAGACTTTCATATATTGGTTGGTTTGGTCACTTTTAGAAAACAAATTGTAAAATTAACCCTGTAATTTACAAAAAAAAAGGTCAATGTGCAAAAATTTTACACCAAATGGCCCGCATGTTTAAAAAAATTAGAAAAACAATCCCTGTCTGATAGAAAATTTGTAGATTACTCATCCCGCATAATAGACATTGACACTTATCAGCAGAGACACTTGCAATTTATTGGCACCTCCCCGCGAAGCAGGGATGAAGCAATTTCTAGTTAAATATAATAATGGAAATATTAGATGTTCTTAATATGAGTGACATTTGAATAAAATAATTAAAAGCGAATATGTGAACGGATGGATGTAGGAAAAATTAAACATTTGGGAAAAAGGAAATAGTGTGGTAATGGCTAATTTTTATCTATGGATGTTCTTGTAGTCCCATATATAAGAGGTAGTTCCACATTCGATATATGAGAGGTACATCACAACACTCTCGTATAACTCAAGATGATACCTAATGGTGGATCCAAAAACATTCTCCATTTGGGGGAGTATAACAATGTAACATCTCAAAAATCACAACCAATTTAAACTTTTCAAAACAATCCATTTACTAATAAAAATGTTTACAAAACCATTGTTTCCCAAATATTATTTAATTCCAAAGTCTCCCAAGATCAACAACATAAAAATTAGGATGTGCATGGTCACACTTTCGCCTTTCCACGATCCTCGGAAGTACCTGAAACCATAACCAAAAACTGTAAGCCAAAGCTTAGTGAGTTCCCCCAAAGTACCACCACACAATACACATATCATATATAGACAAACATGCTTGGTCCGATTAGTCATCAGACTGGAATACCCACGGGTCCACAACCATTGGGCTGGATTACCCCTAGCCCAATTAGTCATCGGAATGGAATGCCAATATACAACAGGTCTACTCAGTCATCAGACTGGAATACCAATATACAACGGGCCTACTCAGTCATCGGACTAGAATACCCTCGGGTCCACTCAGTCATCGGACTGGAATATCCCCGGTCTGTTGACTCACGCACATAGCAGTAAAGTCTCAACCCAACACAATATGTCGACATATAACATATAACAAACATAATCAACAGACAGATAATCATGCAGCCATAAATCACAGGTAGTCCTACAGATCTACCGGTCTACACATATAAGCAACTATCATATAATCATACAGATCTATCCTATACTCAACATATCATAAATCAATGTATAACAGGATATCAATCCAATGGGCCAGCCTTGGTGCCTTCAACCCGCAAGTACAGTGAGGAAAACTCACCTTACAGTCTGACGAAAAGCTGAACGATAAACTACTCCAACTACCAGCTCTACAAGTCACCTATCCAACAGATAGAGACCAAGACTCAACTTTTGCTTAAAATACCCTTAAGTCAAACTTGGTCAAATTCAAAGTCAAAGTTAACGGGTCAAGAAAAGTCAACCCAGACCGAGTACGCCCAGCATACTCGGCTCGTACGCCCCGCGTACACGCGATCTAGATCGGGGCTCCCTTAGGCGTACGCCCGACGTTCGACAAGCTACGCCCAACACGATGTCTTAACAACTTCGTTTTGAGGACTTATTTCCTTAAGCTACTACATCTAAATCTCAGTCTTAGTCCCAAATGGCATCCCAAACCATAAAGTTTCCAACTTTATGGTTCTACATATCTAAATCAAGCCCAACAACAAAACCCTAACTTATCTTAACCACTAAAGCTCTATATGGCTTGCATGAAAGAATCTCAGGGGACAAGATCATATTTTTATGACTCTAGACATGGAAATACATCTCAAAGGACAACCCAAACGTTCTACTGTTGGGTTTTGAGCATTCTAACACTCCTATGGTGTACATGCAACCCTATAAACCTTGGATCTATGTTTTCTCTATTATACACGCAAATCTTAAATATTCCAAGGTTTCATCCTAACTAGCATATTATGAAGCACCTATACTACAAAGTTCTAGTTAAATGACATACCTTTTGATGTAGCTTGATGTCTTCAAGCTTTAATAGCTTAGCCCCAATAGTGTGGAAGCCTCAAGTGGAATCACAAATCACCAAAACACCTTGGAAAAACCTTTAGAGAATATGGATACTTGGCTCACACTATGAAATCGGTTATTGCCCTCTTTAGTGTATCCACACTAGCCACTAGCATAATTTCATGAACCATAAGACCCTTTATATAGTGTGGAGGATTAGGGTTAAACCCTAATACCCACGACCTTTCATTTCCTAGGATCCATGGGTTAAAGCTCCATGGACTATCCATGAAGACTTAGCCCAACCTAAATGAACTTGGCCCACTACACACACATATATATATATATATATATATATATATATATATATATATATATATATATATATATATATATCTAAGAGTCCATATTTAATTAGTTCCTTTTGATCACTTAATTAATTTTAAATTAATTCTTGATCAATACTAATTAAATAATATGATTATATATTAATATATTAGAACTTATAATATATTAATATAAATCATAAATATACTATTCTCAAAAGACTATCCATACAAATTGTGTCGGTGAAGTGCAACCCAAATGGACCATGCCGGGTCGGGTCAAGTACATACCAAATATAGTTATGGACTTAGACATTAATCCAACAGTCTCCCACTTGGATAAGTCTAAAACTATTATTGAGTATGACTTCAAAAACCAACTGGCAATCGTAGCTCTTAAAGCCGCTGTCGAACTCTGATCTTGTCAATGAACTCTGACCTTTGTCAATGACTTGTCCATTAGATAAGGGATCATATATTCCTCCATTCTAGATATCATATGGACTGAGACATGGATTATAATCATTCTCTCTGTCCATTTGTTGTTTCCCGATTTTCGATTTATGATGACTGACTTATTGAACAAATCAAATCAGTCCTGGCTTGGCCAAGCACTCACATGTGTCATCGCTAAATCATCGAGGGGCCCACAAATATCGCTTTTATCCCGAAGGTAAAAGGAATGGATAAACTTCGACTCATATGGCTTGTTCTACTACTTGTTGAATCATACACAAAGGCACGTTTTATAACATCGAGTTACCAATGCGTTTTCGTGCAATCAATGTATAACCAACTCATAGTAACAACTCATATCTCTAGGTTTGAAGAATATAAGATATTATCGTCTCATGATCACTCGTGATAAAATCCATGAAGTGATTCAAATGAGCGCGGGTTGAATCTAATACTCAGAACTTATGAGCACTCATGAGTGTTATAGCACCACTTTGTCCACCAACTTGGACCTCTACAAACCAACCCATGACAGTCTTGATTCATATCTACTTCCAACATATGACCGAATGTGGATGGTTTGAATAACTTAATCATTCAGGAAGAGTGACTTAGTTATTCTGGAAGTCAAAACATGCAAAGTGAAACACAAGAATAAATGAATCAAATATGGTATCAAACCCTATGAATATAAATAAACACTTTTATTTATCACCATACTGATTACTCATTATTCATTGTTTCGGTTTATCAACTTTATACTTGAATTAAAAACACTAGTTGTCCCATGCTCCAAGCATGTACACTATGTTTTTCTTAAACAATAGCTTTGCCATACACCAAGTATGCACTCTATGTTTGTCTATGATCCTTACTTTGTGAAATAAACCAATTGAACATAATTTCAATGATTCTAATTTCACACTCCCAAATCCTTATCGAAAACTATGAGAATTTCAAATTCCTATCATTTATCGAAGTCTGTTTAGATTTTAAACTTATATGCACTGACCCTCCTGTAATGAATATGTACAAAGTCACAAAGACTTGTCAACAGTCATTATAAGGTATTCCAATGGAGATCAACTCCATGGAAACTAAGTCTCATATTCAAAGTACATTGCTTTGGACATGCTTCTTGCATTAAGTTTTCTAATCTTACACAGATAACTTCCACCTATGGAGACAACTCCATATTCTCATTTTGACTATCACTTCTGAATAAGAGATGCCTCTTTTCAGAATATGTCAATATGGTCCTTCCAAAATTAGCACTATACTTCCAAATGTCCCTGAGCAACCAATCTTTGGTAAACCTTAGATTGTCCTCGACAATTGCTTAATCATTTTAGTCATATCCAATTCTAGACCTTTTCCCTTCTTAATGCCTCTGGGCATTTGGAAAAATTTAGAAATGACAAATATTATAGCACATGCAATCGATCCTGTACCCAAAGCAAATGGTACACGATTCATGATGTCTCACATAAAGACATGATTCTAGACCAGTCTTTTGCTACAATATTTTTATTTGCCATGTTTTTAAAATTTGACTATGAAGAGGGATGCCATAATCATAATCGAATTGTGAGAACGCAATATATAGAATTTCCTTAAGTTGAACCAATCCAACATGAAATTCATATATATATATTCTTGACTAAGGATGATTAAGGTCTCAATCTAAGCCTTTAGAACTGAAATGAAGTATATCCTCTCCCTTAATTATAGCAAAACAACTTTTTCAATCCCTGCAGCCTCACGAATTGAAACTTTTGTTTTCTATAATTAACATTGCTAACTTGCAACACTAACAATAATTATCATGCTCCCACTAACATGATGATTATTAGCATAACACTTATGCTCCCACTAGCTTTGACATGTACTCAGAAATCAGCTGGACTTCTAGAAATCAATACTTTATTGACTTTCTTACCAAAGTTCAGATTTCTGATACGAGATGCTTTGATAAAACTTTATCAAAATCATACACCTTTCCTTAGATAGCATGCATGTGTGTCTAAACAATTTCAGAACTATGAAAAGGGATGCCGTAATCATAGTCTCAATTGTTTAGACCTTTTGCCATCTGCTTCAAATCTACTTGGTGGAAGTGTTTCCTCACCATCATTTTCATGAATCGGAGAGAAACCTTATGACCCTTAGATTTTATGGTGTATGTGTTCTTATCCATGTGAATCGTCAAAACCATAGTCACAAGACAAGGATAATGACAAATCCAAACTCATATGGACTGAACTTATGCAATCTTAACTTCTTGCCACCTAGCAGTACAGGGCCTGCCATTGCTTCCAAGTTGTTATGCAACCAATTGAGAACTTTCAGAACTCCTATGCAAAGCCAACTTTAACTGGAATGGGCACAGAATATGTCAACACGATAGGTTATAAACCTCAAGTCGTGTGCTAGTGAAGAACCTCAGGTTTTATTATTGATTAGTTCTTGAAATTCTTTTTAGGATCTTTAAGACTCCCACTATCCTCTTGACATATAAGACTATCTTGCCAAATATTCAAGAGATAGTGCGGATTCTTTATCAAGACAAACACTTCACACAATTGGCCTTAGTTGGTCTTTGTTTTATCCAAAACATCACAACTTACCAATTTCAAATGTACAAGAGTAGGACACTTTTACTCTTACATTTGACAAGTGTTTTAAACCTTTCTTTAAGATATGTTACTCAAGTTACAATCTTGGAGTATGAATCTAAGAATTGTTTTGGAACGAAGTATGACTCATCTTCCTGATCTAACCATTTCAACAATTCATGACTCCTCTTCTTAGTCATAATAATGCACTAAGATGACCTTTAGAGGACTAATTGTGATATGATTTCTAAATCATTAAGATGATCACAAACATGATACTAAAGTACTCTCCCATCTTTTCAGATTTGAGAAACTTTTATCTTTCTGCCTAATTTGATTCTTCCCATTCGTTCTGCATACATTGAGACTTTTCCAATGTTTCAGAATTATACTTAAACTTGTAATTATAACCATATTTACTAAACTTTAGTAAATCAAATAGTCTTAACGAGCTTTGTGGTGGACATGACCAGTGCACAAGAATGTGTACTCGATCCCTTTAGTCCTTCACTTGACTCACACATCCATGTGAACAAGTAATTAGTCTTGATTTTCCAATGCTTGAAAGTTCTCATTCATCATACTATTCAACTTGCATGATTCCAAGTTTCGGTCCAATTGAAACTTGGGTGATGAGGAACTTTCCTGATTTGGTAAATTTAGACACTACCACAAATGAAAGAATCAAATCCATTTTCCAATGTTGCTGTCAGTGGAATCATATAAGCAACAATTTTCCACAAATGCCATTGTAAGGATACTTCAAATAAATAAAATTAAACAATTTTCTTTTATTTTAAAACTTTGCGGAAAAACTTATCCTTACAATCCACATGGAAAATTGTTGTTATCTATTCCTTAGCAATATATCATAACTTCTTAAGCAACTGCTCAAAATTCTGATGCGATCGAAATCCACCTTCGCGATCAGAATCAGCATATGCTTCCTTTAAGATTTCTCTCTATTCTTTGATTCTTAAAACATCAACATGTGACCCAGTCACATCATGTAATGAGGATCTCAGAATAGAACTTAACAGAGTTAGATAATGGGCTCTACCTGATGTAGAGTCAAACTTATTGACTTTAACATCCTTAGGTAAATTTCGCAGCTTTGCAATCAACGCCCCTTCCTCTGGCAAAATAAACATATGGACCCTTTGGTAATGGGACTATCTCAGACTTAGCCTTTCTCTTTACCATTTGGTCAATCGGGTTGAGTATGGCCAATCCCTTTCCATTGGGAAGAGAATGCTTTTTCTGGATTTCCAGTGTCACCATTGTCACTGTCCATAAAGTTTTTGGGAAGTTGATCTTCTAATCAAATTTGCTTTACTATCGTTCCAAATCATTGCTGATTCAGCAGCACCAAGCAAATAGATATGATCATTAAGGTTCATGTCATAGTCTGTTTCATAGTAGTCCCAAAGGAACTCACTATGTGACTTAGAAAGTGATTGAACATCCAACTTTCTCAAGACTTTGACACCCAACTCTCCCGGCTTGTCAATATGTGACTTCATATCTAAGATGTGATCACACATAGACCTTGCTTGCCATTAGGGCTTGAGTGACCTTGAACTTGTGGGCTAGGGAGAATAATTGGAGGAGGTGGAGGAAGAGAAGTATGACTTCCATGAGCCAAACTCGGGAAGTCATATTCATTAGGAAAGCTTGGTTTGGGAAGATCATTGTTGTCTAAACCAGACATCAACAATGGGAGAAATTCACGTAAAGTTGATTTAAGTCCTTAATATAACACCCAATATGATATATTAAGGCTAGGACCCAACAAACTATTTTATAACTTGGAAGAGGGATGTCGTAATCCAAGCTATAAAATATTTGAAGGTAGGTGAATGACGATTCACCAATTTCCACCAAGATAAACGAAATGTATTATTAGGTTTTAATTGGTTTTGAAACTCCTAGATTCTTTTGAGATTCATTGAACTTTTCAATGGCATGTTTCGATCTCGAGTGTGCCCTTCAGGTTTTGTGACTGGGATGCCGAGGATCACAAAACAAGGTGTGAAGTAACTATGAAAATATACTTGGTACCCTTAATATTTACCCCTCAATCGATGTGCCGGTTAACCACACACGCTCCAACGATACTATGATAAACATTAAGTTACCCTTTGCCTACCTTGTTAAGTCCAGGTTAGTGTGCCGGTTAACCACACACGCTCCACTAACAGCTTAAACAAAGTGCAAAGTGTAATTTCATGGATTAGCACGTTATTCATATTTTCCTAAGTAACTAAGATTGGGAATTTATAAAAGGTTTAGTTACTTAGTATTTATCATTAATACTTTTAATGAAGGGAGATTTATAGTCCTTGTCCTACCTGTTCGGCTAACGACCCTCCACCAGTCAAGGAAGCGGTGGGTGAGAGTGGACACCCATTAAACTGCCATTTTATAGGCAGTAACCTTATACCCCCCCTTATAGACCGGCTTCGTGAATGAGGCCTACTAATGGTAAGACGACTTGCTCTTATACATATAATATATTAAACTTTTAATATTATAATAGTATAAGGGTGTATTTTAGACATTTAAAATACTTGGTGATTTAATCTTTTAATCAAACTATACTCTTAATTTAATTAAATTTAAACCATGTCATTATGGAATTATTAATTCTCTTTTAATTAAACACTTTAATTATCTATTAATAAAGTCCATAAGAGTTAATTGAATTATTCAATAAAAACATCATAATTCCAATTATTAAATTCAAAATTAAAACCATTTAATTAATTGTTTAAGTTATGAACCCAAGAGTTTTAGAATTCAATTCTTTTTTTTTATCATAAAAAAAACTTTTTCCAAATTCCAAAACTTGAGGGCAAGTTTTGTAACTCTTGAAAACTCTTGGATTCCATAACTTATGGAGTTAAATACTTGTTTTATGATGAAACTTTTCATGTTCCATAACTTAAGAACAAGTTATGAAATTCTTTAAAACATTAAGACTAAGTTTTGTAACTCCATAAAAAACTTTGAATCAATTTTTTTTAAAACCTTTTCATCCATAACTTATGGAGGTTTCAAAAAACTCTTTAGATCAAACTTTTAAAACTAATAAAATAATCATATCATTTTATCTTTTACTAAATTTGACCTAATTCAACTCATATAGCAAATGATTCAAATTTTACAAATAATTAGTTTTTCACAAAAACAAGTAATTATCTTAAAATTTGACAAACGTCATGTTTTTTTCCTTTTTTTTCCAACTTTGAAAATAAAACATTTGCATCAATATAATAGAAAACAACCCATGCTTTGATACCACTGTTGGGTTTTGAGCATTCTAACACTCCTATGGTGTACATGAAACCCTATAAACCTTGGATCTATGTTTTCTCTATTATACATGCAAATATTAAATATTCCAAGGTTTCATCCTAACTAGCATATTATGAAGCACCTATACTACAAAGTTCTAGTTAGATGACATACCTTTTGATGTAGCTTGATGTCTTCAAGCTTTAAGAGCTTAGCCCCAATAGTGTGGAAGCCTCAAGTGGAATCACAAATCACCAAAACACCTTGGAAAAACCTTTAGAGAATATGGATACTTGGCTCACACTATGAAATCGGTTATTGCCCTCTTTAGTGTATCCACACTAGCCACTAGCATAATTTCATGAACCATAAGACCCTTTATATAGTGTGGAGGATTAGGGTTAAACCCTAATACCCATGACCTTTCATTTCCTAGGATCCAAGGGTTAAAGCTCCATGGACTATCCATGAAGACTTAGCCCAACCTAAATAAACTTGGCCCACTACACATATATATATATCTAAGAGTCCATATTTAATTAGTTCCTTTTGATCACTTAATTAATTATAAATTAATTCTTGATCAATACTAATTAAATAATATGATTATATATTAATATATTAGAACTTATAATATATTAATATAAATCATAAATATACTATTCTCAAAAGACTATCCATATAAATTATATCGGTGAAGTGCAACCCAAATGGACCATGCCGGGTCGGGTCAAGTACATACCAAATATAGTTATGGACTTAGACATTAATCCAACATCTACAACATGGCATACACAAGAAAGGCCATATTTGGGGTCAAAAGCTCATATTATCATCATGCAAGCTAGATCTAGCAACTTAATCATCAATGTGGGAACTTTTTACCTTCTGGGGGTATGCAAGACTTCCAGATCCAAGCTTGCTTCTAGCTTGTAAGGTTCACCACCACCTTCTTCCTCCTTTGGAACACACAAAAACACACTCAAAGGTCTCAAAATGAAATAAAGGGGGCTAGGGTTTGCAAGGAAATGTCTCAAATGATGGAGGTTGGAAGTGGGGTGAGGGGATGTGACTTAAGGTTGAATATATAGGGTCCAAAACCTTTGGATTAGAGTTTAAGTCCAGACGAGTTACACCCGACATACACATGGTACGCCTAACGTACGCCAAACGACGTCGTTTCCCATTAAAGGGACTTACTCCCAGCGTAAGTGCCTTTTGCTCACTTTTACAAAAATATCACGCCATTTTGCAACCTTTTCCATGCACAAGGGCTAAAATGCAAATAATCTTCATACTTAAGGTCAAATTTAGAAGTACCTCATCATTGAGATGTTACAATTCTCCCCCACTTGAACTAGATTTCGTCCTCAAAGTCGGCCGTCGCGAATAACTCAAGATAATGCTCCCGCATCTCAGCCTCCAGCTCCCAGGTCCACTCGGAGCCTCTTTGATATTTCTACTAAACCTTTACCAAAGGTATCTCCTTGTTGCACAGGACCTTCAATATAATTCAGACGCTCATCGACCTGAATATCATCCAGAGGGACCAATGCCTCACCGTCCAACACACACTTTCGCAACTGAGAGACATGGAAAGTGTTGTGGATCTGACTGAGATCACTCGGAAAATCCAACCGGTAGGCCACTCTGCCTACCCTGGCTATCACACAGAATGGTCTAATATATCGGGGACCCAATTTCCCCCTCTTCATGAAGCGTATCACACCCTTCCAGGGTGAGACCTTCAGTAATACCATATTGCCGACCTGAAATTCCAACTCTGATCGGCGCCAGTCGGTATAACTCTTCTGCCGACTCTGAGCTGTCTGCAGTCTCTGCCTGATCTGCTGAATAAGTTCTATGGTCTGAAGGACTACTTCAGTCCTTCCCATGACCCTATGACCAACCTCTCCCCAACATACTGGGGTATGACATCTCCAACCATACAAGGGCTCAAAAAGTGGGGCACCAATGCTGGAGTGATAGCTGTTGTTGTAAGAAAACTCCGCAAGAGGTAGATAGGAATCCCAAATCCCACCAAAATCTATGACACAAGCTCGCAACATACCCTCAAGTGTCTGGATGGTCTGCTCACTCTGACCGTCGGTCTGTTGGTGATAAGCAGCGTTGAAATGTAGCCTCGTGCCCAGTTCCTCATGGAAATTATGCCAGAATCGAGAAGTGAACCAGACATCTCGGTTTGAAAAAATGGAGACCGGAACCCCATGACGAGCAATAATCTCCCGGACATACATATCAGCCGACTTTTCGGCCGAAGAGCTCTCCCGGGTGGTCAAAAAGTGGACACTCTTGGTCAATCGATCCACGATGACCCATATAGCATCAAAACCCTTGGCATTCTTCGGCAAATTGGTGATAAAATCCATGGTGATCTATTCTCACTTCCACATGGGAACCTCCAAACGCTGCAGCTTGCCATGCGGCCTCTGATGCACGACCTCTTATGACACAATACTTTGTTCATAAGTAATATAGCAACTGTTAAAATAAATACATATTTTCAAACTAAACATTTTTTCATTTATTTGTTTTGGATATATTTTGTGTTTTTGTATATGTTTTGATGTGTAGGTGATATTTGTTTGATGTTTAAGGGTGAAAGTGTAACTTTATCGGGTTTACACACGGGTCTTTGGGTCATCATCGACCCGGTGTATATATTGCTCAAATTCTTTGTATTTGTCTTATTATTCAAGATTAGAAGTAGACGTCTCTCAGCTTTCTCCCTCATTCTCTCAAAATATCCCTATTTAGGGTTTTTGTTCACTGTATAGATTAAGGTTCTTCATAGATCTCATCTGTTCTTGTGATGTTTTAGGTTAGATTGAGTGATACATTCAGAGAGTAGATTAGGTGGTTTTGTAGTGAGGTTTATTTTGTAAGTATATGAAAACCTTCTAGTTCTTTTTCCTATAATGATTAAGAATCGTTGATGTTGGGAAAGTTTTTTTCTACATTTTTCACATGGTATCAGAGATTTTGTGCTCTGATTTTCTTCTTCGATAGTCTTCGGTGGTTTGACTGCTTGTCCTACTCGAGAGGTACAATCTGTCTATTTGTTTTATTGTTTTTTATGGTTATGATCTCCGATCATCTTGTTCTATACAGTCTGGGTTGATTTAGGGTTACTTGTAAAACTTTGAATCATTGATGTAAACTGTGAAGATATGGGGTTTCTGGTTCTGATTGAGGGTTTTCTGTGTTGATCTCCCTAAATCGAAACTTCCGTTTCTTTTCCTTTTCTGTTAAGATCTTGGTTATTGCAAGTATTTTTTGTCCTTGCAGATCCTTTGAAGAACTTGTCTATTCTTGTCGATCGTTGTGATTTGTCTACGATCGGTCAATCCCTGGTTAGTTTTGAAATAACTCTCTAGATATCAGATTTCATCACTGATTAACTCTAGAGGGAACGGAACTAAGGGAGCCGATTCATTCTCTGTAATATACACTTTAAAAGTGGATAATAGGACCTTTGTGAGCATTCCTTGTTCCTTTCTATATCTTCTTCTTAGTTGTAGATGTGGGAGATCCTGGTGTCTTGAGTACACCAGTTAGTTATTGTTTTATTTTTTGTTTTTTCTTGACTTTGTTCTAGTCATCCTAGACCCCAACATACCATGGTGCTCATCTGGATTTTGGCATTACAGAAGTTTGTTTTCAGTTTTACTTGATTTCTTGTTGTACTTCTATGATTATCTTCTTGCTTGTCTGTTACAATGACTGACCCTGTTATTGAATCTTCTAGTGGAGCTAAAACTGATCCTATGACTAATTTTGATGATCCTCTTTATGTTCATCCTTCTGATAATGCTTTCACTAGCGTGATTTGTTTCAAACTGTTAGGAACTGAAAATTATAGGATATGGTGCAGTTCCATGATTAGAGCCTTAAAAGTTCATAATAAACTTGACTTTACTGATGGAACTATCCCTAAACCTAGTAAGGATCCTATTAAAGAAGCTAAATTGGAACAAGATAATGCCATTACTTGTTCATGGATTCTTGGATCTATCTCTGAAAATCTATATGCTAATATAGAATGTTCTGAAAGTGCTCAAGAAATATGGGCTGATTTTTATGAAACCTATCATAAGGCTGATGGGTATGTTATTTTTAATGTGCATCAGAAAATCAATTCACTCACTCAGGGTAGTTTATCTTTATCTGATTACTTTAATAAACTTGATTCTTATTGGAAAGAATTTGATGGATTAACTAATCTGACTGAATGTTCTTGTGAAGCTGCTAATAGTTTTAAAAACCATTCAAACTTGATGAAACTAATACAGTTATTGAGTGGTTTAGATGAGTCTTATGGTTAGGTTAAAAGTCATATTTTATTAATGGAACCTCTTCCTTTTGTAAGAACAACATTCTCCTTAGTTTCTAGAGAGAAGTCTAATAAAAATCATGGGTCGGATTTACTAAGTTCTAATATTAAAACTTAGTCTTCCGCGTTTGTTTCCAAGTTTGTTGATCAAAATAAAACTAAGTCTACATGTCAATTTCCTCAATGTAAGAACTATGGCCTCAAAGGTCACTCCATTGACAAATGTTTTAAAATAATTAGATATCCGAAGGACTATAAACCAAAAATTGAGTCTAATAATCTAAGAAAAAGTTTTTTTTGGTAATTATGCTTCTGGTTACCATTCTGAGTCCTTTGTATCTAGATATAACGATAATCTTTCAGATTTTCGTTATCTTACTAATGAGCAATATGCTAAGTTCCTTAAGCGCATTGGTGAGAACAAGCAAGGATTGGATGAATCATATGTCAGTGCTCACATGGCAGGCATTTCATGCAATTATTTTCCTAATTCCAGTTTTCATAAATAGGTTGTTGACTCTGGAGAAAGTCAACATATGATTAGTTATGAGTCACTTCTTCAAGATTCTGTTGATGTGTCCAAGTTGAACCTAAGGGTCAATCACCCAAATGGTTCTTCTTCTTCTCAAATTAATAAAATTGGGAATTTGCAATTATCAAACTCTCTTACCTTGTTTGATGTATTTGTTGTTCCTGATTTCAATATAAATCTTTTATCTGTTCATAAGTTATGTAAAGACAATAAATGTGAGGTTGTTTTTAATGAACACAATTGTTGTGTTCAAGATTCACAGTCCAAGGGGACGGTGGAGACTGGTAATCAATCTGTAGGACTTTATTATCTTGATCCTATGATTTCAGGTAATGTGACATCCCAAAATTCACGGTCATGTTAAAAAATTTATTTATGCTTATTTGAAAATCAGAGTATTCATTTTAAAGAATAATATTGTGGAATTTGTTCCCAGAAAACATGATAAATATATTATCAAAGCATTTCCGAAGAAATGTATTTTTTTTATATTAAAACTTTAGGATGTCATCGTCAATACAGAAACATAAGCATAAACAGACCTTACATTCATTTACACTAGTGATTTACATCTCCTTTAATCTCTCAATGTAATGTAGCTTCGTATCGACACCTGTGATACAAATAAACTGAGTGGGTCAGGTTGGGAAACCTGGTAAGTACATAGGGTTTTCAACCCACAATAATATAGTTAATTTGTTTCTTCACATATTTCATGTCAAACAATTAACCCGGTTACCCATCCCCATTTTCTTCATTTAATCTTCCCTAAAGATTCATCCTAGGGTCATCTCCTATATCGTATTTACCTCTCATCGCCTTATATCACATTTCATTATATGTTTGTTCCTTTGGACTTTTCCTAAGGATCATTGCCTACATCACATAGACAGTACTGATTCGAGGATTTCTCCCTTAAAACGTGTCCACTAAGGGTTAGAGTATCATCGCATGAATACGTAGTTACAACATCACCTGAACTCGTAATTCATCACCTACAGGTTATGAGCCTATTGGTGTTTCCACATGATTGTATAGAATGGTCTATGGTCGCCATCTATACTCTGGTAGATGACTACATCGCCACATCGCCCCACCGTCGGTCAAGGTTATGACATCTCCTCTCATCTTACATCACCTATTTATCTTCACCTAGTTATCATCACCTTTCTATCATCACCCGCCGCTACCCGATATATATTTATAAATATAAAAATATGTATACAGTTTAAATAACGTAAACATGTATAAATCGTTCATCTAACATAAATAACAGGAACACAGATAATATGCACACATAGCATGTAATTTATATTAAATACTTCATATCTATGTGTAAGATGAAAGTAATTATGCACTCACTTGTTAAAGTTATGACTTCAAACTCGGGCAATGCTTCGCTTCTAACAATTCTATTTTCCTTTGACGAAACCTAGTGTCATTACCGCTAGATTTTAGTCTAATATTTATCGCGACTATTTACGAGCGATTATTGTTTTATAAGTGTTAAACAATACTTTTCAACTACTATGCACAGACAGGGGTCAGACATGAAACACCAGAGGGCAGGACCATTTTGGCATTATAGCACTTCTGAAATCCAACAACCTTATGCGGCCCTTCAATTTATAGGCCGCTCTGGGACTCGCTTCTAACACCATGGAGGTGCGAGGGAAGAGCCTAGAGGGTTTAGGGGTGTTTGGGAGAGAATGGGTGAGAAAGGTGTGAAGAATGGAGTGATTTGCGCCTTCTATTTATAGGCTGTCTGAAGGCCGAACGCAGGGCATTCCCATGCCACGTGTCACCATCTGGTGGCAAGCCGTGGTGAAGAAGCAGTGGCTCAGTTCGCGCCACGTGTCACTCACAGATTACTCCAAAAACTAATTATCTTCTAAAATCTGTAACTTTCTCATCGGGCTCCGCTTTTTAGGTTATTTATATCCACACGTAGGTATCGACGGGATCTACAACTTTCGTTTAGACTCTGTCAGCTAATTCTCGACCGATTTTAAATTTAACAGTATGAGAAGATTACATTGTTAACGACCGTGTAAAATTCATAACTTCTACATACGGAATTCATTTTCTACTATCTTTTTATCGTTGAAATCCTATTAATGAGATCTTAAATTCTCATTTATTTTGTGCCGACTAAAAATCGATCGATCTAAAATTCGATTTCCGGGTTGTGCACTGTTAGGCTAAATCTTAGAAAAATCATAACTTCCTCATACGAAGTCAGATTTTGACGTTCTTTTTATGTACGTTCTCGGTTTAACATATACTATGACTTTTGTTTAGATCCCTAAGGCTAAAAAGTAATTTATCAAAAATTCACTTTTTACGTTACGCGGTGCCGTGCCGGTTTAGCCGTAAAACTTCGACGGGTCATAACTTCTTCGTAATAACTCGGATTTCAGCGTTCTTTATATGTACGAAACCCTTGCGAAATATACTATAACTTGGTTAAGATTATTTATTCTAAATAATATTCTATCAAAAAGTCATTTTTTGACGCTTATTGTCTCTAAATTGATTAGCCCAAATCTGCGGGCGTTACAGTTATCTCCCCCTTAGGATGATTACGTCCCAGAATCATCAACGAGTCAGGGCTTGTATAATGACTCCATACATTATCTTTTTCATCCTAGGAATTAACTGTAACTCTTACGTCTTTTCTAACGAATTTCTAACTCTTGGACTTCTTGACTGTTGGCGGTGCTCAATTCTTACACCTGCTCTTCGTACTATGTTGGAATTTCAATCGTAACCTTAGATTTAGAAACTCGATCCTTATTAGAGACTCCTGCTCCTTCTTAAACAGACTTAACTTAAGATAAGTCATTTACTTCGATTATCGTAACAGACCGATGGGTCATGTTCTAATGACTTCTCGTCGTATGATGCAATGCTTAGACTCAGGTCTTTTAGACTCAAATTCCAGAATGGAATATACCTTCCTTCATGTTCTAACGTGATATAATCACTTTCTAGCATGTAGCACTTCTAGCTACAAGCTTCTTTCTTAAACAACGATCGCGATACTTCTATTGATCACTTCGATTATCTTTCTCTTCAACCTTCTGGCTTAAGTCAGATACTACGTCGAACTTGGTTCTATGAACAACGTAACATATTCGTCTTAGTCGGACACGATTTGATATGACCATTAGGGTCGGAATAAAAAGCATCTTCTTAGTCATTACCGAAACGATGGTAATGACAGACATGAATCAAACAGAATCAATTACTAGCGCCATGGTAACCTTGTGACTTTCCCCGATCCAAGTGCAAGTCATGTGCTTTCGGTAGTATAGGCCTCTACTACCTTTCACACCTACTCATACTCGTCCCAAGTATTGTCTCGCAGTTCTCCAAGTCACCACACAAGAAAAATCATATAGCAACTTAACACATAAGATAATATAACCAAGGTTTATATAATTTCTTGAAAGGGTTACATAAATGTTCAAGTTTACCCTATATTATGCCTCTTATATTAGGCTACACCACATGATACTATCTATATGGCTACTTCATATCCCGATATTCGGATATATAGATCCTCACTCCTGATCCCTTGCATTGTCACCTGCCTCATTAAGGATCATCTGGAATGCTCTTGCCTTTGGCTTCGACGACGCATTTTGCCTTGCAACTTCGTTCTACTTTTGGCAGTTCTTCGAAATATGTCTACCATCTCCACATTCGTAACACTTCTTGTTGTCGAATGTACAATCTCTGGAATAGTGATCGGTCCTACCACACTTATAGCAAGTCACTTCTCCATCGCATCTTCCGAAGTGCTTCTTCTTGCACTTCTCACACCACTTGGTTCCACCACTACCTCCATACTTTTGGTCGTCTAGGTTGGACTTCGTGAATCTTCCTTTCTTATCAAATCTTGAGGATACTTCCATCTTCCTCTTTTCTCCCACCTTATCTTTTTCTAGACCCTTTTCTCTTATGTGGGTCTCTACATTCTTAGCTGTTGTAACGACTGTCTTCAAAGTAGTTGCCATTTTGACCGTTGGGCCAAAGTCCGTTGGCAATCCGTTAGCAAACCTATCTATCTTGGAAACTTCAGTAGGCACCAAGTAGTGGAATTGCTTCATCCTCTCGGTGAATGCGGTGGCATACTCATCAACACTCATCTTCCCTTTCTTCAGGTTCTGAAACTCGTTGTTTACGTCTATCAGGTCTATCTCTGAGCAGTATTGCATTTTCAGCTGCTCCATGAATGCTTCCCAAGACATCCGCAGGGCTTCTCCCCGTGGCATTGTATCTGCCAACAACTTCTACCAACTTAAAACTCCGGTCTTTAGTTGTCTGACTGCAAAGACGGTATTTTTCTTATCGCTACAGTTGCAGCTTTCAAATACCATTTCTGTAACGACGTAAATTTTCAAAACAATTTTTTTTCATTTTAAATCATATAATCTTCGTAACACATTCATAAAATCTCATTTGTTTAATTTACAAAACGCACTCCATGTTTAATTAATTAATAATCCAGGATCCTCGAAACATAATTCCTTCTCTGGTGTGTACAATCAAGCCGGTGCCGTCCCGTGATCCTGAGAAAACCTGAAACACATAACACATAACACGGTAAGCACGAAGCTTAGTGAGTTCCCCAAAATACAACATACAACAAATTCGCCACTCGAGGCTGTACTCCGTGAGACCCTCCGGTCAATGTGTCTCAGCGGGACCCTCCAGTCCCATAGCTCGTTGGACCCTCTGGTCCGGTCTGGTTGAGGACCCTCTGGCCTCATAAATCGTTGGACCCTCTGGTCCGGTCTGTAAAGCTCCGCATGGCATAAATCACAAAGAAATAATGCACAACATAAAACATAAGGCATGATAACATAATACTCCATGTAAGCACATAAGACCTTCCGGTCACACATAACTACCACTCAAGGTAAAGTATAGTGAGAAGACTCACCTCGTATGATGAACAACCTCTAGTAACGCTGCTGCTATACACCGGCCTCTAACTCTATGCCAAGGCCCACATTTATCCCAATTAGGAACTAAGTCCAACTCTCACTCTTTTAGGTCTAAATGTAGCCCACTGACGAGCCCATTAATGACCTAAAACCCATTGGGCCCACCAAGACCCAATTCTCAATCAAAAAGGCAAGCCCACTAATGGCCCACTTTGCTAAACTCGGCCCACTGCCTCCAATGGGCCTTACCCCAAGCCCAAATATATCCTTGGCCCATAACTTCAGACTAATGATGCCCAACAGCCTAGAGACCCAAAGCATGGCCCAAAACACAAAGTCCAACACAGACAAGTTACGCGGGGCGTACTCCTATGTACGCTAGGCGTACTTACTCGATGGCGAGTACGCTGGGCGTACCTGCACGTACGCTCAGCGTAATCCTCCTGTTAAGCCCTTTTTCCATT
Source organism: Lactuca virosa (assembly GCF_052849685.1). Classification (NCBI taxonomy): domain Eukaryota; kingdom Viridiplantae; phylum Streptophyta; class Magnoliopsida; order Asterales; family Asteraceae; genus Lactuca; species Lactuca virosa. The sequence goes on from NC_136429.1 coordinate 110,455,178, forward strand.
AAGTGCTTATTACTTCATTCCAGAGGCTACTAATTCAGATCCAGGTCCTGATTATCCTCTTAATCCTTAAAGTCATAATCTTGGTGACTTGCAATCCACCAAATAAGCTCAAACTCAAAAGGTAACAACATACTTCCATAATAAGGGCTACATATTATGCATGAACACAAATGGGACATCAAGATGGCAACTTTCTGCCTTAGGGACTCATCTAGAACTGAAAATAGCAACTCCAAGACTAGGAGTCGAATTTGCATCATAAAGCTCTAATCTTGGGACCAAAGGACTCCAAAATCAAACAATACTAGATCTAAGCATGCTTAAGGAAAGCTATGAACTTTATACCTCAAAAGAGCTCCAAATGATGATGATGATCCAGATCTATGAGCTCCAAACTCCCAAGCTCTTCCTTGCCAACTTCCTCTTTTGCACATTCCAAGCTCATACCACCAAAATAAACCTCTTGAAGACCAAATCACCCAAGGATGAAGATATGAGACGTTCTTGGGTTTCTTTGAGGTTAGGGAACAAACATGGAGGCTAGGGTTTGAACCATAATGTTCTATATATAGTGGCACACCCTAAGTTTAGGGTTTCTGGACTCTGGACGTACGCTGGGCGTACCTCCTGTACGCTGGGCGTACGCCAAGGAGCACCCGCGACCATTTCCCTTATACGCTGGGCGTAACCCAGCCTTACGATGGGCGTACCCACGCGCTTCCATTTCGCATGCATGGCCTTCCATGCCAACTTTTCTCCTTAAGGGACCATTTATGCCAAAAACTTCCAAGTGTCATATCTTCCTCACCTGATGTCCGTTTTCGACGAACTTTATATCCACGAAAAGATGACGAGAAGCTCTACACTTCTATCCACTTTATATATCCTAGAGCCCACTCGAGCTCAGGTCCAAAATTCATGAAAAGCCCAAACCAACACCTTTGCCGATAATCTTGGGTCCTAAAGAACAACCCGAACCCTTTTCTCACACACGATCTACCTTATCCATATCCAAGAAGGCCTAAACCTTTCTCTTTCAAAATCTCATAACCTTCTCATACTCAGATTATGACCCCCGAGCCTGGAATTGTAAAACAATCCGAAAAAGGATGTTACAATTCCCCCCCCACTTAAATTTGATTTTGCCCTCGAAATCACTCCTTGCCAATACTCAGATCAAATCAACAACCCGAGAAGTGTAACCGAAAATCACAACAACAGACGATATCCCCAAGGCAACTGAAACCAATCGGAACCCTTTGAAAAATGAACCCCACTACTCTGTCCTCAGACACAGAAGATCGACCAACCCGGTCGGAACTGCCCTCTGATACTAACCATCATAAGCTCCTGCTTCCTCTCAAAATTCCCTTCAATCATTAAGTACTAGATCAGTTCCCGATTCCACAGTTGAACCTCCAAGGCTACTCCTTGCACACTCAATAAAACGACTTTAGAGTCTTCCGAATCACATTTGCTATCTCAACCCATCATATGGCACACACAATCACAATGTTCGCTTACCTGGAGCGAGTACTGCAGTCTATCTGATGTCGCCTCACTTCCGACCTCCGTCTTCTATCACTTATCCGACCCATATGTCTCGTGGTCCTCCATAATCAACGAACCGACCCTCCCAGGTCTAAAAAAAGCATCAGATGGAAATCATTACCACTCAAACGAAATCCGTCTGAAATTTCGGAATCTCATCTTGCCCACTCAATACGCCGCTAGATCCAAACTCAACTCAAGCGTCTGGTCCGACATAGAATTGAAGCCATTCGTCCCATTACAGCACTCAAACCATGACCCACGACCTGCAACCCATGTGCATACCACTTCTTCAATTCCCTTGGGTTGCGACAAACACAACTCGATTCAGGGTATAACGATTCCCGACAAATATGGAGACCCCAGTCTCGCCCCTGGTTCGACCACCAGGCTTCCAAAAACTCAAATATTAGGGCTACCCAAGCCTGAAACCCTTCCGCGTCGCTCTCTGACCAGAGAGTACTTCATCACAACACCCTCTCGTTGACTGGTGAGTACTACGGCTCCCCGTAGCATCACAACAACCTCCCGCTGACTAGTGAGTACTACGGCTCCCCGCAGCATCACAACAACCTCCCACTGACTAGTGAGTACTATGGCTCCCCGCAGCATCACAACAACCCCCCGTTGACTAGTGAGTACTATGGCTCCCCGTAGCATCACAACAACCTCCCACCGACTAGTGAGTACTACGGCTCCCCGTAGCATCACAACAACCTCCCACTGACTAGTGAGTACTACGGCTCCCCGTAGCATCACAACAACCTCCCACTGACTAGTGAGTACCACGGCTCCCCGTAGCATCACAACAACCTCCCGCTGACTAGAGAGTACTACGGCTCCCCGTAGCATCACAACAACCTCTCACTGCATCCACTAACTCATGCTCCGCGGACCAACATGGATAGGTGCTCACACTTATCCAAATAAGCATCACTACTCTTAACAACAGCCGCCATAAATAAACTCCTTTTCTTGCGGCAAATCGCATTCTTAAGTAATCTCGCTTGATATCAATTAGCCGAAGGGCTCCTACTGGAACCATAGATACTTGCTACACCACTTTCCATCTCCTAACTCAAAACTTAATATAATCCGAAATTCAGAACATCCTCCCCGGAAGTTGGTTGCCTAAACAACTTATGCCCTTCCCAACTTCATATACCAGCCCATACGTTGCGCCATAAATTCTCAACCACCGAACTAACCTTACGAGCCAACCCCCTTCGAATTCTTCATTGTAACCTTGAGACTTCCTAACCACCACAAGGTCTCCGACCAACGACCACTTGCCGTGGAGACTCTCCTCCTTTCTCAAACTCGTACCACCTGCATTATCTCGCTCGGCACCTCGCCTCGACCACCAATAACCCTGGTCTCATGAACCCGTACCGCAGGTCTCTATATCCAGTTCTCTAACCGCTATTGAACAAATATCAGATCCCCTAAAAAACACCTGGTTCTCCCCCACTTAGGGTTCGAACCATCGCCAATTGTCGCACTAACAATCTATCCCACAGACTGTTTCCACCAGTAAAATCGCACCTACCCTTGGTATGTGCTATGCAACGCTCGATGATCTCCCCGTTAGAGATCAAGCAACTCCAAATATCCCGAATCACAGCTGAAATCCTCAAAAACTTCTCATCATGACCGCCTCTAGTCATTCAAAATCTCATACCGTCCCATCACCGGACATCCCAACTGTCTAGGATTAACCTTGACTCTTAGTCTGGAAATAATGAACTATCATACTCCTCCTCCTCGACTCCTCAACCAACGCTCCATCATGTGGATTATCATAAGAGTAGAGACCTCATTTCCCCACTCGATACCCATCATAGACACTAAGAGCCACCGCCCCGGCATACTCCTCTTGAGCGTCCGTCGCTGCAGCTAACACATGCCCTGCTATACTCAAATAGGGTGTATCCTGGTCCGTGACCATCTCAGTCCCCGCTGACAACCTGCTCATGCTATATCATTACCTCGCGGCAGACATACTGCCCAAATTCTCTGGTGGAAGATCGCCATCAATGCTACCCCACGGGGTTTACTCTCAAGCTCAGAAATCAAAAGCCTCCATATCTCTGCTGCTTCTCATAGGATACAGAAATAGCACACCACTGGTCACAGAAAGTGACATCTCCACTATCGGACGATTGCTCAGTTCAGACCGTATTCTCCCATAGCGCACCATCCCTATTCATCCCTGAGTCTTGCGACTCCAACTGGCATCTCACCAACAATCTCTCGGAGCTAACTCGATTTCCCTCTCAAGGGGTGCTCCACTAAAACTCGTTCATCATGGTCCTCTGGCCCCATACTCTTTCACATCTGTTCTCAGTCTAGAAAATCGCCACAGAATAACCGGTAAAATCAGAAGCACTAACCACCACATGTCATGGTACTCAAACCATGTGACCACCTCTCGATCTGCTATGAATCATGGTACCCGAACCATGTTATCTCCTCTTAATCTGCTACGAATCATGGTACTCGAACCATATTCTCTCTTCTCAATCCGCCTCAAATCATGGTACTCAAACCATGACATCACCTCTCGATCTGCTACAAATCATGGTACTCGAACCATGACGTCACCTCTCGATCTGCTACAAATCATGGTACTCGAACAATGACGTCACCTCTCGATCTGCTACAAATCATGGTACTCGAACCATGATGTCACCTCTCGATCTGCTACAAATCATGGTACTCGAACGATGACGTCACCTCTCGATCTGCTACTTAGATCCCCCAGAATACTCCCTGCATTGAGTATGGGTCCTCTGCTTTCAGTAGTACGGGCCCATACTACCTGCCACATCTACCCATACTCTCTACACGGACCATCCCAGAGTCCCTAAGTAGTTGCTCAACCTTCTCAATCACCAATTCCAACACGCGTGCTCGCTTCCCAGCGAAACTCTACTCTGTCAGCGTACTCATCTGACTAAGGTCACTTCCTAGGCTCTTCCTAGGTTCTCACACTTCTCCACCATCAGCTGCTGAGAAACTCCTTATGATGCCAGTCACCTACCTCCTGAATATCGTCACATTCACTTGGTAGCTGACTCCCATCATCGGGAGTTCCACAAAGCACGAAGCAAGCGACATTTGGGCATCGAATAAGCACGTAAAACCCACTCTAGGTGATAACTCCACTTGCTCTACTCATACTCAAAAGATATCACCGAACTCAGCATCTCTACCCCTCAAGGGTATATAACTACTCTCTTAATAGGCTCCACAAATGCTCATCTAGGTATCTCTCCTAGATTACTCCTCTACTCAAATCCCTCTCTGAAAGGATTCTTGCTGGATACCCTTACTCAGCACATACTCGAAGGCATATCACAGATAACAACAACTCCTGGGCTAAGGCATCACAAATCAGGCCACTCTAGTCCTAAAATATGAAATACCTAGCCTATCTCTAGCATGCATAATATCTCATAACATTTCTCATCAATGTCTCATAATACAAAAGTAAGGGTATTTTGGGAAATCACCGTTCGGGCTCTGGCTGATTGTACACACTGCTCCAACTCATTTTCTCTTAAACTCTTTCTCATTTTTAGAAAAATTTATCTCTGAAAATCTTTCTCAATCCCTCAGTTTGAGTTCAAACACACCCGGAGGTGTATCCGAATCCCTCAAACCAAGGCTCTGATACCAACTTGTAACGACGTAAATTTTCAAAAGAATTTTTTTCATTTTAAATCATATAATCTTCATAACACATTCATAAAATCTCATTTGTTTAATTTACAAAACGCACTCCATGTTTAATTAATTAATAATCCAGGATCCTCGAAACATAATTCCTTCTCTGGTGTGTACAATCAAGCCGGTGCCGTCCCGCGATCCTGAGAAATCCTGAAACACATAACACATAACACGGTAAGCACGAAGCTTAGTGAGTTCCCCAAAATACCACATACAACAAATTCGCCACTCGAGGCTGTACTCCGTAAGACCCTCCGGTCAATGTGTCTCAACGAGACCCTCCAGTCCCATAGCTCATTGGACCCTCTGGTCCGGTCTAGCTCCTTGGACCCTCTGGTCCGGTCTGGTTGAGGACCCTCTGGCCTCATAAATCGTTGGACCCTCTGGTCCGGTCAGTAAAGCTCCGCATGGCATAAATCACAAAGAAATAATGCACAGCATAAAACATAAGGCAGGATAACATAATACTCCATGTAAGCACATAAGACCTTCCGGTCACACATAACTACCACTCAAGGTAAAGTATAGTGAGAAGACTCACCTCGTATGATGAACAACCTCTAGTAACGCTGCTGCTATACACCGGCCTCTAACTTGTGCCAAGGCCCACATTTATCCCAATTAGGAACTAAGTCCAACTCTCACTCTTTTAGGTCTAAATGTAGCCCACTGACCAGCCCATTAATGACCTAAAACCCATTGGGCCCACCAAGGCCCAATTCTCAATCAAAAAGGAAAGCCCACCCTTAGATAAACTCCCCAAGCCCACTAATGGACCACTTTGCTAAACTGGGCCCACTCCCTCCAATAGGTCTTACCCCAAGCCTAAATATATCCTTGGCCCATAACTTCAGACTAATGATGGCCCAACAGCCTAGAGACCCAATGCATGGCCCAAAACACAAAGTCCAACACAGACAAGTTACGCGGGGCGTACTCCTATGTACGCTAGGCGTAGTTACTCGATGGTGAGTACGCTGGGCGTACCTGCACGTACGCTCATCGTAATCCTCCTGTTAAGCACTTTTTCCATTAAGTGCTTATTACTTCATTCCAGAGGCTACAAATTCAGATCCAGGTCCTTATTGTCCTCTTAATCCTTAAAGTCATAATCTTGGTGACTTGCAATCCACCAAATAAGCTCAAACTCAAAAGGTAACAACATACTTCCATAATAAGGGCTACATATTATGCATGAACACAAATGGGACATCAAGATGGCAACTTTCTGCCTTAGGGACTCATCTAGAACTGAAAATAGCAACTCCAAGACTAGGAGTCGAATTTGCATCATAAAGCTCTAATCTTGGGACCAAAGGACTCCAAAATCAAACAAAACTAGATCTAAGCATGCTTAAGGAAAGCTATAAACTTTATACCTCAAAAGAGCTCCAAATGATGATGATGATCCAGATCTATGAGCTCCAAACTCCAAAGCTCTTCCTTGCCAACTTCCTCTTTTGCACATTCCAAGCTCATACCACCAAAATAAACCTCTTGAAGACCAAATCACCCAAGGATGAAGATATGAGACGTTCTAGGGTTTCTCTGAGGTTAGGGAACAAACATGGAGGCTAGGGTTTGAACCATAATGTTCTATATATAGTGGCACACCCTAAGTTTAGGGTTTATGGACTCTGGACGTACGTTGGGCGTACGCCAAGGAGCACCCGCGACCATTTCCCTTATACGTTGGGCGTAACCCAGCCTTACGCTGGGCGTACCCATGCGCTTGCATTTCGCATGCTTGGCCTTCCATGCCAACTTTTCTCCTTAAGGGACCATTTATGCCAAAAACTTCCAAGTGTCATATCTTCCTCACCTGATGTCTGTTTTTGACGAACTTTATATCCACGAAAAGGTAACGAGAAGCTCTACACTTCTATCTACTTTATATATCCTAGATCCCACTCGAGCTCAGGTCCAAAATTCATGAAAAGCCCAAACCAACACCTTTGCCGATAATCTTGGGTCCTAAAGAACAACCTGAACCCTTTTCTCACACACGGTCCACCTTATCCATATCCAAGAAGGCCTAAACCTTTCTCTTTCAAAATCTTATAACCTTCTCATACTCAGATTATGACCCCCGAGCCTGGAATTGTAAAACAATCTGAAACAAGATGTTACAATTTCCATCTCAGAGATCCAATCCATAATTTCCACTGGCTTTGGGCTTCCAGAAAGACTTGGTGGTTTGGCACCCAAGAAGTTCTTATACATGTGCCAATCCCTGTCAATCCTTCTGTCCAGGTCGTTCCTCCTAACCACTCGGGGTCTAACTTGACTCACAATACGGCTATAATTTCCCTCCTCTGACAGTTCTTCATTCAGTTCGGGCTGCACAATAGGCACAATAGGTTCATCCCTATTAAGCAACATTTGCCTCATATCCTCCCTTTGTTCAGCCATCATAGCCTGAATCATTGCTTGGACTCCTGCCATCGTGATTTGCTCGGGTGCAGCTGCTACCTCTATTGCACGCTCAATCACAGGCCGCTGATTAGCATTAGCATTTCCATTAGTGTTTCCAAATCCGCTTCAAGTTCTCACCATGTTGATCTATACACCAAATCATACGTTCGGTGTGCAGTGACGAGAATTAGGAAAGCTTTATTTACGATAGACGTATAAATCTCCTTATCACTCTGGAAAGTTATATGCCAGTTCTAATACCTTAATTAAACGTCTAGAAATATGAACACATAAAGTTTACAGATCCAGCCGGCAACAGACCATAGATCCGGTCAAACGATAACATCATAAAGCATCACAAATCATTTAGCAAATAAAAGCAATTTTAGGCATCTTCCTTAAATAAGCTAGTGCTTGTGTCTATTCAGGTGTACTACCTAAATTATATTAGACACACTCAACTCACAATCATCGCTTAGCATTCTAAGTTTAAGTCTAGAAATAAATACTTATTCCTAGTGCAGTTTTCAACCCACAATAATATAGTTAATTTGTTTTTTCACATATTTCATGTCAAACAATTAACCCGATTACCCATCCCTATTTTCTTCATTTAATCCTCCCTAAAGATTCATCCTAGGGTCATCTCCTATATCGTATTTACCTCTCATCGCCTTACATCACATTTCCTGAACTCGTAATTCATCACCTACAGGTTATGAGCCTGCTGGTGTTTCCACATGACTGTCTAGAATAGTCTGTAGTCGCCATCTATACTCTAGTAGATGGCTACATCGCCACATCGCCCCATCGCCGGTCAAGGTTATGGAATCTCCTCTCATCTTACATCACCTATTTATCATCACCTAGTTATCATCACCTTTCTATCATCACCTATCTCTCATCACCTGTCGCTACCCAATATATATTTATAAGTATAAAAATACGTATACAGTTTAAATCACGTAAACATGTATAAATCGTTCATCTAGCATAGATATCAGGAACACATATAATATGCACACATATCACATAATTTATATTAAATACTTCATATTTGTGTGTAAGATGAAAGTAACTATGCACTCACTTGTTAAAGTTATGACTCCAAACTCGGGCAGCGCTTCGCTTCTAACAATTCTATTTTCCTTTGACGAAACCTAGTATCATTACCGCTAGATTTTAGTCTAATATTTATTGCAAATATTTACGAGCGATTATTGTTTTATAAGTGTTAACAATACTTTTCAACTACTATGTACAGACAGGGGCCAGACATGAAACACCGGAGGGCAGGACCATTTTGGCATTATAGCACTTCTGAAATCCAACAACCCTATGCGGCCATTCAAACCAGATTCCCCATACCGCAAGTAGTTAAAAGATATTATAATAACACTTTGTATATTATATTTTATAATATATATATATATATATATATATATATATATATATATATATATTGTTTATAAGTTCATAATAACGGTATTGAACTTAAACATAAGATATACTTAAAGTAGGGTAAGCATATCTCACTTACAAGGGGGTTTAGCGAGGAACTGGACTCTGCGCGGGAAGAACTTATGAGCCGAAAGCTCTTCTTCTCGGGGCTTTCCGGCACTCCGGGACTAGCTTCTAACACCTTGGAGGTGATAGGGAAAAGCCTAGAGGGTTTGGGGGTGTTTGGGAGAGAATTGGTGAGAAAGGTGTGAAGAATGGAGTGATTTGCGCCTTCTATTTATAGGTTGTCTGAAGAACGAACGCAGGGCGTTCCCTAGCTGAACACTGAGCGTTCCCATGCCATGTGTCACCATCTGGTTAAAATCCGTGGTGAAGAAGCAGTGGCTTAGATCGTGCCACGTGTCACTCGCAGATTACTCCAAAAACTAACTATCTTCTAAAATCCCGCAACTTTCGCATACAAGCTCCGTTTTTGACGTTATTTATATCCACGCGTAGGTATCGACGGGATATACAACTTTTGTTTAGATTTCATCGGGTAATTCTTGACCGATTTTAAATTTATCAGTATGAGAAGATTACACTGTTAACGACCGTGTAAAATTTATAACTTCTACATACAGACTCCGTTTTCTACTGTCTTTTTATCGTTGAACTCCTATTAATGAGATCTTCAATTCTCATTTAGTTTGTTCTGGCTAAAAATTGATCGATCTAAAATTCGATTTCCGGGCTGTGCACTGCCAGACTAAATCTTAGAAAAATCATAACTTCCTCATATGAAGTCAGATTTGGACGTTATTTTTATGTACATTCTCGGTTTAACATATACTATGACTTTCTTTTAGATCCTTACGGCTAAAAAGTAATTTATTAAAAATTCAATTTTTACGTTACGCGGTGCCGTGTCGGTTTAGCCGTAAAACTTCGATGGGTCATAACTTCTTCGTAATAACTCGGATTTCAGCGTTCTTTATATGTACGAAACCCTTGCAAAATATACTATAACTTGGTTAAGATTATTTATTCTAAATAATATTCTATCAAAAATTAATTTTTTTTACGCTTATTGTCTCTCAATTGACTAGCCTGAATCTGAGGGCGTTATAGGTAATAAGTCCTCTATTACAAAAAAAATTCTTGTTATGTTTCTAAATTTACTTGGTACAGTAGGCCTGGTCACCCCGTAGATCAAGCCTTGAATGTGCTTAAAAATAAAGTTAATTTCAATAACGTGTCTTTACTTCCTTGTGAAGTTTCTCATAAGTCAAAACAAACTAGAGACTCCCTTTCTAATAGTGAACATGTTACGAGTTTTTAGGGGAACTTGTTCATCTAGATGTGTGGGGACCATATCGTGTAGAGTCTATAAGTGGTTATAGGTTCTTCTTGACTATTGTTGATGAATTTACTAGAGCTAGCTAGGTTTTCCTCCTTAAGTACAAAGAAGAAGTTTATCAAAGTTATGTCACTTTTTTTAAAATGTTGAAAAATCAGTTTCAAGTGAACATTAAAACTATAAGATCTGAAAATGAAACAAAGTTTACTAATTTTCGTGTAAAAACTTTTAATGAAGATAATGGTGTTGTTCACCACACTTCTTGTGTTTACACTCCACAACAAAATGGTGTTGTGGAGAGAAAACACATACATATTTAATGCTGCAAGGTCTCTTCTTTTTCAATCTGGAGTTCCATTGAAATATTGGGGTGATGCCATTCTTACCTCAGTGTTTTTATGTAACGACCCAATTTTTCAAAGAAATTTTTATTTCCATGATTTAAGAAATTCAATCATAAATGTTTTCAAAACATATGCCAAATACAACTTTTATTCCAACATCAGAGTGTCCATAAAAACGCCTGGGGGAGAGTGCATGCCATGTCATCACGCCTTGCCTTTGTCATTGGGATCTGAAGTACCTGAAACAAATCCATAACCTGTAAGCTAAAAAGCTTAGTGAGTTTCCCAGAGCATACCACACACAATACACATATCACATATCCTGTTAGCTATAAAAGCTACATATAACACATGAGCCATGCATACATAAACCTGTAAGGATGCCATGGGCTCCCCCCAGGGTCTTACACCTTCGTGTCATGGGCTACCCCACATGGTATTTACCTAGGAATGCCATGGGATACCCCTCATGGTCTTACATCCAATGCCATGGGCTACCCCACATGGTCTTTACCTAGGAATGCCACGGGCTACCCCACATGGTCTTACATCCAATAACACATAATCACATAGCATATCAAATTACTGAAATGACTATCACATAAACATATTGACATAATTGGCCGACCTTGGTGCCTTAGACCTATGGGTATGGTGAGAAGATTCACCTCTGTCTGCTGAATGTGAAAGCTGCTCTCCTAACAGTCGATAACCTCCCGTGCTGAATAATAATATTAACCCATGTTAGGACATTACAATAAAAGGGAAAACCCAAACCCCAAGTCCTTCCATGAAGGCCCAAATCCCCTTTCTTTGATAATGGGCCCAAAGTCCATGACCAAAAATCATTAATGGGCCTTTTGGCCCAATGGCACCAACAGATAAAATGGCCCACTATTCTAAAAATGCAACAAAGTCCAAAAACCAAATGAGGCCCAACAGTCCAAAAGCCCAAAACAGATCCTAGCCCAACTGTGATGCGTACGCATAGCGTACCATCCTGGTACGCGCAGCGTACTGGGGTTCTAGGGCTTACACACAACGTACACTGGGTTACGCCCAGCATACGCACAACGTACAATGGGGTTCTAGGGCTTACGCACAATGTACACTGGGCTTACGCATAACGTACACTGGGGTTCCATTAAGTGCTTAATACTCGATTCCTTTACGTCCATAAGTTAGATTTAAGCCTATTAAGACGACCTAAGGCATAAAGTTGGAAACTTTATCCCTTTTCATGTCCCATATGCTCCCAAAACCCTCATTAAGACCTTTTTAAAGCTCTTAACCCATGCATGAGGTCAAAATACCCACCAAGACTCCATTTTTATGTTGAAAAAGGACTAAAGGACCTCAAATCTGTCATTTCCATCCTTTGGAGTTGCTTAGCTCACAAGAGGAGGTCCAAAACCAACCAAAGGGACAAAACTAGAAAACCCTAGATAGATTGTAACATCCCAAAATTTAGAAGTATGATTGAAGGACTTAAGGGTAAATTGAAGAAGGTACTCGACGAGTAGGTATGCTTACTCGTCGAGTCGAAGCGGGTTTTGGTCGCAAGTTAAGAGACCAACTCGCCGAGTCGACAGCTGGGCTCGACGAGTTGGTGCTGAAAAGAGAAAACCCTAATCTTAAGGGTTGCACCCTATTTAAAGGACCATATGTCCTCCCTTCAGCCTCCTTATTGCCCTTGAGAGTCAGTAAACCCTAAAATCGTGTGAGCTTCCATTGTTAAATAGATTTGAGCTTTGGAGGAGGAATTTTGAGAAGGGAGCTTGAAGATTAAGAGGCTAGCATCAAGGGATTGGTGTAGATCCAGAATCTACTTCAGCTTGGGCACATTTTGGAGTTAACAAGCTGTTACCTTGACTCTATTGCATTTATATCTATTCAAGAATGAGATTTGGGGCCATTTTGGCATGTTAAGGATCTATTTCGGGTTAGGGGTCTAGATCTGAGGTTGCTACTTCAGATCTAGACTTGTCTTGGCTTGTGGGTGAAGCATCCTTGTCTTAAACCTTAGCCCTAGATTGATTTGAGCATATAGCTCTTTGTTTCCACTTAAAGTTTGCAACTTTACGTGAGAGTCATGCCCTAGAAGAGTGGATCTACAGTTTGGAGCCCCTGCATGACTCGAAAAGCCTCTGCATGAATAAAGGACTGAAGAGACTCGGCGAGTCTGTTCTTGGACTCGGCGAGTCTGTTGAAGATAGGCATGGACTCGACGAGTTGGAGGAACAAATCGGCGAGTCTGTTGAAGATTGCCGTGGACTCGGCGAGTCTGTTCTTGGACTTGGCGAGTCAGAACGCAAAACCCCAACCTCTTCTGATTAAGACTCAGATCAGTGAGTTGAGTGGTGACTCAGTGAGTTGGACATGATAGGACTCAGAGATTGTTGAACTCGACGAGTCATGGGGTGACTCGGCGAGTCGAGTCGTGATATGAGAGTTTTCTGAGTTTAGGAACTCGGCGAGTCAGTGGGTTGACTCGGCGAGTAGGGTCAATCAGGAAGGTTGACTTTGGCCAGGACTTTGACTTTGACCAGTTTGACCTACAAGGGTATTATGGTAATTTGGATATTTATGTCAATGGATCATTGATGGCTATAGGTGTTGGAGTTTGGGGCAGTGCTTCGGGATTGTGCTTTCGTGGTTCGGTTCGGTTCGGCAGTTGCAAGGTGAGTTATCCTCACTATACCCAAGGGTCTAAGGCACCAAGGTCGGCCCTTTGATTTGTTATTTGAGATAGTTACTGCTGTGATATGTTAGTTGGCATCCTGGTAGATAGGATGGCTATATGATGGTATGCTCTGTTAGATCGGTATTTTGGTAGATTGGATGTGGCTATGCTTAGTGACGTGTAGTTGGTCTGACTGTCTGTATGCTGGTAGGAGATTACCTGTTATATGTGCACGTGTTGAGCAGTAGTAGAGGGTATTCCATCCCGGTAGGATGATAGGGCCCTAGTATGTTGTCTTGTAGACTGTTATATGGTTATTTGATAGGTGCACATGTTTGCTAGTATGTGGGCATTCCAACCCGATGGTTGAGGACCAGGAGTATTCCATCCCAGTAGGATGATTAGACTCATAGTAGGTAGGCATTCCAACCCGATGGTTGAGGGCCAGGAGTATTCCATCCCGGTAGGATGATTGGACTCATGGTAGGTGGGCATTCCAACCGGATGGTTGAGGGTCTGGGGTATTCCATTCCGAGGGATGATTGTACCCATAGTAGTTATTGTATGTATAGGTGTGTGGGCATTCCAACCCGATGGTTGTGGGACGAGAGTATTCCATCCCGAGGATGATTGGACTCGTAGTATGTTGGCATTCCAACCCGACGGTTGAGGGACTAGTGTATTCCAACCTGACGGTTGATTGGACCCATAGTATGATGTTCATTGCTGTATGTGTATGGTTATGTGTGTACGGGTATTTTGGGGGAACTCACTAAGCTTTCGAGCTTACGGTTTTCAGTTTATTGTTTCAGGTACATCAGGTGATCGTGGCAAGGCAAGGGCGTGATCGTACCGCTCCTCATATTTCATGATTTTGTGATTTGGTTCTGGGGATACTCTGATGTCTAAACTATTTTGAAAACAAGTTGTAATAACTTAATGGTTTTGAATGTGTTAAAATGTTTTAAATTGGCTTGAATTTTATGGGTGTTACAAGTTGGTATCAGAGTCTTGGGTTGAGTGAATTGGAGGAACATTCGTGTGAATCCAGTCTCAAATAAAGGAAAGATTTTCAAATGATTTTCAAATGGTTTTCAAAATAAGTAAAGGAGGATGCAGAGGGTACGATCAGCCGGAGCCAGTAAGTAGACCCCAAAATACCATACAAGTTATTTGATTATGTGATATGATTAGAACAGCATGCTAGTACTAGGCTAGGGATCTTCAGGAATTGCATGATAGAATTGCTTGATTTCATGATGCCTGCTAGCCTAGGGTTACCTTTGTATGAAATTGACATCATTACTGTAGTTACTTGTGTATGCATCAAGGCTGTATATAATTAAGATCTTATAGCCTGAGAATGTTTAATTCGGCCTTATGTTCTATTTTTATTGGTTAGGGCTTAGGGTAGGATCGAATATTTGAAAGTCTATGGGGTCCCGCGTTATGTATGGCTAGCATACACTAGTGCTGCAGGGTTGGTGGAAGTTTCTGTTGGGTTATGAGCATTCTAACACTCCTAAGTGTACATGCAACCCTAAATACCTTGGATCTATGTTTTCTCTATTATACATACAATTATGAACATCCAAGGTATTATCCTAATCTAGCATACAAAATAATAAATATAACAAGATAGAATACATACCTCTTTGATGTAGAATGTCTTCATGAAGCTTGAGTGCCTAGTGCCCCAAATGTGACACCTCAAATGGTTCACACAACACCAAATACACTTGGAATAACTTGAGAGAAACTTGAACACTCCTTGAAATCGTCTAGCCCTCACACTCACACATTAGTGTACGATTTCTTGAGCCATGTGATTCTTTTATATGGTGGCTATTAGGGTTACACCATGTAACTCATAACTTTACCCATTCCTTATGCTCCATGGATTTAAACCTCCATGGAGTATCCATGGGTCACCCCATGGACTTAGTCCAACATAAGGAATCTTAGATCACAAGCCCACATATATAAGAATGAATGATTTACACAATCAACCCATATATTTAATTAGTCTCCTTTTGATCACTTAATTAATTCCAAATTAATTCTTGATCAATACTAATTAAATAACCTTATTAATATATTAGAACTTATAATATATTAACCAACCTTAAATGTTATTTTTCTCATTATAGTCTATCCAAATGCATGATGCCATGCAACCCAAATGGACCATGCCAGGTCGGGTCAAGTCTTACCAATTATAGTTATGGACTTAGACATTAATCCAACAGTCTCCCACTTGGATAAGTCTAAAACTATTATTGCGTATGACTTCAGGAACCGATCAGCAATCGTAGCTCTCAAAAGCTTCTGTCGAACTCTGACCTTGTCGATGAACTCTGACCTTTATCAATGACTTGTCCATTAGATAAGGGATCATATATTCCTCCATTCTAGATATCATATGGACTGAGACATGGATTATCAATCATTCTCTCTGTCCATTTGTTGTTTCCCGATTTCCGATTCATGATGACTGACTGATTGAACAAATCAAATCAGTCCTGGCTTGGCCGAGCACTCACATGTATCATCTTTAAATCATCGAGGGGCCCACAGATATCGCTTTTATCCCGAAGGTAAAAGGAATGGATAAACTTCGACTCGTATGGCTTGTTCTACTACTTGTTGAATCATACACAAAGGCACGTTTTATAACATCGAGTTACCAATGCGTTTTCGTGCAATCAATGTATAACCAACTCATAGTAACAACTCATATCTCTAGGTTTGAAGAATATAAGATATTATCGTCTCATGATCACTCGTGATAAAATCCATGAAGTGATTCAAATGAGCGCGGGTTGAATCCAATACTCAGAACTTATGAGCACTCATGAGTGTTGTAGCACCACTTTGTCCACCAACTTGGACCTCTACAAACCAACCCATGACAGTCTTGATTCATATCTACTTCCAACATATGACCGACTGTGGATGGTTTAATTAACTTAATCATTCAGGAAGAGCGACTTAGTTATTCTGGAAGTCAAAACATGCAAAGTGAAACACAAGAATAAATGAATCAAATATGGTATCAAACCCTATGAATATAAATAAACACTTTTATTTATCACCATACTGATTACTCATTATTCATTGTTTCGGTTTTATCAACTTTATACTTGAATTTAAAACAATAGTTGTCCCATGCTCCAAGCATGTACACTATGTTTTCTAAACACTAGTCATGCCATACACCAAGTATGCATACTATGTTTGTCTATGATCTTTACTTTGTAAAATAGATCAATTGAACATCACTCCAATGATCCTCTTTTCACAGTCCCAAATCCTTACTGCAAATGCAAGAATTCCAAATTCATGCCATTTACTGAAATCTGTTAGATTCTAAACTTATATGCATTGATCCTCTTAATGATTATGCACGAAGTCAGAAAGACTTGACAACAATCATTACAGAGCATTCCAAAGGAGATCAGCTCCTTGGAAACATCCTTCTTTCATTAAGTTTCCTAATCTTACACAGATTGAATAATTTCTAACTTTGAAACATTTCCATATTCCATTTTGACTATCACTTCTGAACAAGAGTTGCCTCCTTACAGATTATGTCAATATGGTCCTTCCAGAATTAACATTATACTTCCAACTGTCCTTGAGCAACCAATCTTTGGTAAACCTTAGATTATCCTCAACAATTGCTTAATCATTTTAGTCATATCCAATTCTAGACCTTTTCCCTTCATAATGCCCCAGGCATTTGGAAAATTTTAGAAAGGATGAATATAGCACATGTAATCGATCCTATATCCGAAGCATATGGGACACGATTCATGATGTCTCACATAAAGACTAAACCAGTCTTTTGCTATAATATTTCCATTTCAATTTGCCAAGTTCTCAAAATTCAGACTATGAAAAGGGATGCCGTAATCATAATCGAATTTTAGAACGCAAATAATGGACCCATATATAGAATTTCCTTATGTTGAGCCATTCCAACATGAAATTCATATATATATCCTTGATTAAATACGATTAAAATCTCAATCTAAGCTTTTAGAATTGAAATGAAGTATAATTTCCTCTCCCTTAATTATAGCAAAACAACTTTTTCAACCCCTGCAACCTCACGAATTGAAACTTTTGTTTTCTATAATTAACATTGCTAACTTGCAACCTTTGTCATAATTATCATGCTCCCACTAACATGATGATTATTAGCATAACACTTATGCTCCCACTAGCTTTGACATGTACTCAGAAATCAGCTGACTTTCTTACCAAAGTTCAGATTTCTGATACTAGATTGTTTTGATAAAACTTTATCAAAATCATACACCTCTCTTAGATAGCTCACATGTGTGTCTAAACAATTTTAGAACTATGAAAAGGGATGCCGTAATCATAGTCTCAATTTTTTAGACCTTTGCCACTTCTCACAAGTCCATGTTAGTGTGCCGGTAAACCACACACGCTCCACTAACGACTTTGAGAATGCAAATATCACAATTGCTATCTAGCTAAAATCTACTTAGTGAAAGTGTTTCCTCACCATCATTTTCATGAATCGGAGAGAAACCTTATGACACTTAGATTTAATAGTGTATGTGTTCTTATCCATGTGAATTTGTCAAAACCATAATCACAAGACAAGGTTAGTGACAAATCCAAACTCATATTGATTAAACTTGTGCAATCTTAAATTCTTGCCATTTGGCAGCTCAGGTGCCTGCCATTGCTTCCTAGTAGTTGTGCAACCAATTGAGAACTCTCAGAACTCCTATGCAAAGCCAACTTGAATAGGCACAAAAATTTCAACACGATAGGTTATAAACCTCAAGTCGTGTGCTAGTGAAGGACTTTAGGTTTTATTCTTGATTAAGTCTTGAAACTTTCAAGAGCTTTAAGACTCCCACTGTCCTCTTGACATATAAGACTCCCTTGTCAAATATTCAAGAGATAGTGCGGATTCTTTATCAAGACTAACACTTTACACAATTGGCCTAAGTTGGTCTCTGTTTTATCCAAAACATCACAACTTACCAATTTCAAATGTACAAGAGTAGATAACCTTTTACTCTTACATTTGACTAGTGTTAACAAACCCTCTTTAAGATATGTCACTCAAGTTACAATCTTGGAGTATGACTCTAAGAATTGTTTTGGAACGAAGTATAACTCATCTTTTTGATTTAACCATTTCAACAATTCATGACTCCTCTTCTTAGTCATAAGAATGTACTAAGATGACTTTAGAGGACCAATTGTGATATGGTATCTTAATCATTAAGATGATCATAAACATGATACTAAAGTACTCTCCCATCTTTTCAGATTTGAGAAACTTTTATCTTTCTGCCATACTTTGATTCTTCTTATTCGTTCTGTCTCACATTGAAACTTCTCCAATGCTACAGACTTATACTTAATCTTATAAGTATAACCATATTTACTGAACTTAAGTAAATCATGACGAATAGTCTTCTTGATCTTTTGTGGTGGACTTGACCAGTGCACAAGAATGTGTACTCGATCCCTTAGTCCTTTCCTTATTCACATAAGGAATTAGTCTTAATTTTCCAAGCTGAAAGTTCTCATTCATCATACTATACAACTTGCATGATTCCAAGTTTCGGTCCAATTGAACCTTGGGTGATGAGAATCTTTCCTTATTTGGTAATATTAGACACTACCACAACCGAAAGAATCAAATCCATTTTTCCAATATTGCTATCAATGGAATCTTATAAGCAACAACTTTTCACAAATGCCATTGTAAGGATACTTAAAATAAATAAAATCAAAACCTTTTTCTTTTATTTTAAAACTTTGCGGAAAAACTTATCCTTACAATCCATATGAAAACCTTGTTGTTATCTATTCCTAAGCAATATAAATATCATAACTCTTAAGTAATAGCCCAAAATTCTGATCACCGAACCATGCGATTGAAATCCATCTTCGCGATCAGAATCAGCATGTACTTAATAGAGTTAGACAATGGACTTTACCTGAAGTAGAGCCAAACTTATTGACTTTAACATCCTTAGGTAAATTTGGCAGCTTCGTAACCAATGCCCCTTCCTTTGGCCATAGTTACCTATGGACCCTTGATAATGGGACTATCTCAGACTTCGCCTCTCTCTTTACCATTGGGTCAACCGAGTTGACTATGGCCGATCCCTTTCCATTGGGAAAAGAGAGCTTTACTGTATATCCAATGTCATCATTGTCAATGTCCATAGCGTTTTAGGAAGTTGATCTTAGCAAATAGATAAGATCATTAAGGGTCTTGTCTTAGTCTGTTTCATAGGATTCCCAAAAGAACTCACTATGTGACTTAGAAAGTAGTTGAGCCACCAACTTTCTCAAGACTTTGACACCCAACTCTCCCGGCTTGTCAATATGTGACTACATCTCCAAGATGTGATCACACCTAGACCTTGCCTTGCCAATAGGGCTTGTGTGACCTTAAACTTTTTAGGAACTTGTGGGTTAGGGAGAATAATTGGAGGAGGTGAAAGAAGTATGATATCCATGGGACATCATCTTCATTTAGGAAAGCTTGTTTCAAGAGATTTGGGAAGATCATGAATGTCTAGACCAGACATCTTTTTGGGAGATATTCAAGATAGTTGATTTAAAGTCCTTAATATGACACCCAATATGAAATATTAAGGCTAGGACCCAACAAACTATTTTATAACTTAGAAGAGGGATGCCGTAATCCAAGCTATAAAATATTTGAAGGTAGGTGAATGACGATTCACCAATTTCCATCATGAAAAATGAAATAATTTATTAGGTTTTAATTGGATTTGAAAGTCCTAGATCTTTGAGATTCATTGAACTGTTCAAAGGCATGTTTCAATCTCGAGTGTGCCGACACGACTACGCCGACGACTCTATACCAGAGGTCTTTATAAATAGACTTATGAATTTAGTAGGAATAATTTGATTATAATCTTGTGATTTGTTCCATGTCTGATCCACTCCTAAGATTCGCTCGACATGCCCCCAGTTATGTGTAATTAAAATTTTATTAGACTGTTGATCCTAATGAGTCTACCCTGAATATCTTCGATCTTCTTTTCTTTGACCTTTGTTTCCACCACATGGGCTAAGAAAGCCATATATTCATTTCGTAGATATGATCGAGCTTTAGTACATGACATAAGACTAAGCTTTTTCGAATGAGTCTCGCCATAAATACGAAGACTTTGACCGTCGGCGAGAGGAATACGAATGAACTTATCGTAACATACTATTTCAGCATGGTTTTGGGATAGCCAATACATTCCTACGATGATGTCGAAGCTACCAATTTCCATAGGAACTAAACTGACAGAAAATTTATGACCGCAAAAATCGAAAGTGCAATCTTGGATGACTGCATTGAGTGAAACGTATTTTCCATCGGCGACTTCTACGGTAAAGTACTCATCAAGAATCGTGCGAGATGTGTGAAGTGTGGGTTCAAATTCCAAAGACACAAAACTTTTATCGGCACCTGAATCAAAAAGTACTGACGCGTAGCAGTCATTTATGAGAAACGTACAATTTACGACCTTGTTATCGGTCTTTGCTTGGGTTGCGGTAATGACAAAGGCTCGACCTTTGGGAGCTGGAACCTGCATTATTGGATTTGCCTGGGCTTGGGTGTTGATGATATTGACTAGCCTAGGACACGCGTTTCTGAAATGGGTGGGGTCACCACAGTTGAAGCATGTTCCAGTTGGATACCGGGTTTGTGTTTGCTGATTTGAGGGTAGATAGAGTGGTCGCTGAGTTTTTTGTGCACGACATGTGTCCGCCAAGTGGCCATAGCGACCACAATTCGTACAGAGGCGACACGGGCTGGTGGTCATATGGTGATAGTTACAGTGGTTACAGAGGGGGTGAGGTCCGGTATACGGCTTTTTATTCGGTTGGGCTTGTGGGGTGACTTGGGTGATAGGAGTAGCAGGGGTAATAACAGCATGGTGGTGGTGATGACTTTTCCGCTTCTTTTTGTCATGTCGGTGGGAGGACTCGGACTTGACAATTAGGGGGGTCTCAGGGGTCGGCTTTTCAGTTGACATCTTTGAACCCTTGCGTGGGAGGACACCATCGTTCATATTGTCCTCGTTGAGTTGACCTGCTATTTCAATGGCGGATTCTAGGGTAGATGGCCTGCTGCTGGTCACCGAATCACGGATCTGGCATGGTAACCCTTTGATGTAGCGGCGTATTGCAGTTTTCATAGGTTGAACCATGTGAGGTAGGAGTCTCGAGAGATCATGGAATCTATTGGTGTAGGTCGCGTTGTCGCCTCCCACCTGTTTCAGATTCCAGAATTCATCCTCGAGAGTTTGCAATTCGCTGTCAGGGCAGAACTTCTCCATCATGCGTTCCTTTAGTTTTGACCAGGTCATTCCCAAGGCAACATCCTCTCCTTTTGCCCGTTTTTCTAGGTTCCACCATGTGAGAGCATGACCTTGGAAGCACCCTGTAGCATGACGGACCATCAGGTCCTCCGGACAGTCGCTATGGATGAAAGTACTCTCCATTTCTTCAATCCATGTGAGGAGTGCGGTGGCACCATCGATGCCTTTGAAGTAAGGCAGATTGCAGTTACGAAAGTGCTTGAACGAGCAACGAGGAGTGGTTGCTGGAGCTTGTGGCTGAAGAGAATGAAGTTGGGTTGCAATTGTTGGGATGACGTTTGCTACCTCCTTGGCGATAAGGGCAGCTAGCCTTCGGTTGTTGCGAGCAGCGTATGGGGGTCGTAATGCCATCTACGAGAAACACGCATATGGACTTGTGAGTTATTTGTAAATTGATTATGGAAATAAAGTTTTTAGACATTGTTGGGTAAAATAATTGTAAAACACTTGTTGGGCCATGGTTAGGAGTGTTGGGCACCTTTTGGGCTTTCCATGGTTACTAAATGTGAAACATGTAGCACTTGCGTGGGCCCCCACAAAACTAAGTTTTCACATGTCTTTCCCACTTCTAGGCCCATTAGGGAACTTAATAGTCCAATGAGTTGGCCATTTTGGAGTGTATCCTTTCGGATACGTTTGATAAGGTCGGGTATTTTGATGGCTCAAAAGTAATGTGAATGACACGCTTTGGCCTATAGGTTTGGGAACTCTCGCCTTTGGTCCCCAGGTAAGCAAACTGGTCCCTCGGTTGATTGGGATGTATACGAATGCTTGCCTAGTCAGGACTTTCGGGCTACCGGCACCTCCCCCTTCTAGTTACTACGCGTCCATTACTATGATCCTACCCAACTAGAGTGGATGACTTTGAATTTCCTATGAGCTCTAAGGAATATATATGTATATACATCTTTTTTTTTTCACTTGAATATGTGTGTGATTTTTTCAGAGAAAGAGGAGAATATTCACCAGTGTACGCACACATATAAGTGTCAGGAGTAATACGTATGCACTTAAGGGAGCAATTAACACACAAAGGTATTCCTAGGCTTTTCTAAGTGTGAATTGCATGCAGTTGTGTGTGCATTTTATAAACTAGCATACGAGAGGACCCTAGAGGCTATAGACTAGGTCAAGGCAATTAACCTAATTCCCTATAGTCAAGGGCTCTGATACCAATCTGTCACACCCCGATCCTTGTCGGAATCGATCAAGGCGTGATATATTGTTCAAAGTCTCATGACAACTATGTTATAATATGATTAGATTCAATTAAGTACTAAGTATGCAAACAAGATCCACAACATACAAATACAAATCCAAATACGAACAACATTTATTACATCAAATTTAAATAGTCTTATGGATTTCTAAGGCACAACCTATTTTTCATCAACTTCATTCTTCAAATCTGCATCATGGGTAAAAACAGGTCAACTACGAGAGTTGGTGAGTAATCTAATTTTAGTAGAGAAAATTGTGAAGTTGAAACATTTATAATTTGAAATTGGTTTTCTTTTGAAGTCGGCAAACAATTGTATTTGAGATAACGGTTTATAAATCAAAAATTGATTAACAAATGATAACAACAACAATAAGTCCTCACCCTATATATATACATATATATATATATATATATATATATATATATATATATATATATATATATATATATATATATATAGGATGGAGCATCTAATCATCAAACACACTCAACCACGTGCGATCAATCACCTTAGCGTCCCAAGGCGGGGTGGTCAACCCAATAGCACTATTATTGTCCATAACGTACCTCAAGAATACGGGCATAGTCATGGAGATTAGACTAAAAATGGTAATGCACTACAAGTACATGTAGCGTAAACAAACAATAGTTATACAATTAATGACTCACGTATAAATGTCCCAACAATGTCTCAATTGTGATAAAACAATAAAATGAAGTTGGAACATATTAGAACCATATGATACACCCCAAAAGTATTGAAAATTATAAAATATGGGGTAGATTACTCACTTTAGTCCCAAAACGAAATGCGTGTGTCGTACGATAGACGGTTCGGGTCAAAATGGCGTAGAACCTAATATAATTAATAGTTTTGGTTTAGGAACTGCTAAACGAGAATAGAGTATTAATACAAATAATTAGACACATATTCTTATATTAGATGAATTAACAATAATTCATTTTGATTAGAATATTAAGGTATTCATTTGTTAAATGAATTTTAAATTGAATTAATTACTTTGCATAATTAATTTATATTTTCAATTTAGGCCAGATTTTAATAATTTCTTATTAAAATAATAACTTGCCCAATTATAATTATTTACAGATTTTAACAATTATTTATATGAAATAATCATTAAAATGCATTTTTACATGCTTAAATACTTAGGAAAATGGTTTTAAATAGTAAACAGTATTGAAAAATTATGAAATTATTAGGAAATCATTATTTCATACAATAATATTTACTGTAAAATTTTTATATTTTTCTGAACTGTTTTAGTATTTATTTAATACTTTAATGATTAAACAACAACAAAATCCGGGAAAAATAATAAATGATTCCCAAAAATTCTGTAAAATTAACCATAGTTTTATAACATAATATATAGCCCATTGTATAAGTTTCGGATATTTGTGACTATGGGAAGTATTTTTTATATATTTCATTATTAATTAATCAATAAAATCATAAATAATAGTAAACAGTAATATAAATGCATGAAACTTCATAAATTATGTTAAATCAATATATAGGTCATCTCAGAATTTTCTCAGAATTTATTGAATGCAAAAAGTATTTTATGTGAATTATTGCCCTACTTTATTGCAATAATTATAGTAATTCAATAAAAATAAGTTATTTTCTGAAAATTTCCAGAACTTCTTATTTTATTGATGGGATTCTGAGAAAAATCAGGTTTATGCATAAAATGAGTTTTAGATAGTTTTGTGGATTTAATTTGTTTCTTGTATGAATTTGAAACTTTTAACAACATACCTTGTTGAATGCTTCAAGAGGGATGAAGATTGGAGTATAATAGATTGTTCTTGGCTGGAATATGAGTATTTCTTGGATGAATTTCGAGATTGAGAGTGACAGAAAGAATAGAGAAGGTTTAAGTGGTGAAGAGAATAATGTGTTGGGAGAAAAAGGAAAGGAAAGTGGATGGGAGGTGTGAGTGGGAGACCATGGGAATAATCTTTTTGCTTTTGGTGGTCTTCATAATTTCCCACTAACACAAGCATCTTTTACATAATTAATATAAGAGTTTTATAAAATTTAATGTAAAGTTTATAAAAATAGAGTTTTATAAAAGATAGGTTATTATTTGATTATAACAATCTACTTTGATTTGAAGTTTAATTATAGTATTCAAGTTTGATTCTTTTAATTTAATTAGAGCATTATACTTTGATTTGATTTTAATATGCTATCATAATTTAATTGGATTATAGTTATAACGTTGTACTATACTATGTTGCTATTAACGTCAATTTATATCGTAGTGTATGGGTTTTGATCCTATTAGCGTCAAGTAATCTTGAGTAGGGTTTATTAAATTTCCAATGTTGCTTAGCACTGTAAAGGCTAAGGAAAATCAAACACACGAATTTTCCAAATGATGTTTTCTTATTAAAGTAGCGAATTGTACAGTTATTACATAACGTAAACCCTAACATACAAGGGTTAAGGGAGTTGACCGGTTTGACTTGTTGACTTAGTTTGACTTTGCCTTGACCGAAATTTGACGGTTGTCACAAGAATTATAGTCCTTGTCCTACCCGTTCGGCTAACGACCCTCTACCAGTCAAGGAAGCGGTGGGTGAGAGTGGACACCCATTAAACTGCCATTTTATAAGCAGTAACCTTATACCCCCTTATAGACCGGCTTCGTGAATGAGGCCTACTAACGGTAAGACTGACTTTACTCTTATACATATATATAAATATTATTAACGTATAATATTATAAAGTATAAGGGTTGAATTTTAACTTTTAAAATTGTAAGGGCTAACTTGGAATTAAAGTATTCATAAGTGAAAACTTTTCAAATTCCAAAACTTAAGGGCAAGTTTTGAAACTATTCAAAACTAATTAATTCCATAACTTATGAGTTTAAAGTAGTTTTAATTAAAAAAAACTCTTCAAGTTCCATAACTTGAGGACAAGTTATGGAAGACTTTAAACTAATTAATAAAAAAAATAACTTTTTTTTATTGTAACTTATGGAACTAATTAAGGTTACACTTTTTTTTTTTAATTTAATGAAGAGACTCTTGAACCTCCATAACTTGAGGACAAGTTATGGAGTCATAAAACCATTTAATTAGAACTAGACTCTTCATTTTGTAACCTTTGCCAACTTTTATGAGTTTTATGATTCTTAAATGTGACTTTTCATATAACTTGAGGACAAGTTACAAAAACACACTTTGGAATCAACTCTTAGATTAAAATGGATTGAAAAACAACTATTTCACACAACTTTTCTATTAATATAAGAACCTCATAAGAACAAGATAATTCAAATCATCAATCTTCAAGAAATTAGCATGAACATACAAACTAATACAAATCTTGAAATTATGACAATTATCTTAGAAATTGGATTAGCATGAACATTACCACATCAAAAACAAGTTTACAAGTCCAAAAACATCTTAGGGTAATGTTCCTAGTCCAATTCCAGCCAAAACAATCGAATATATGCATCCAACTCGATTTTTCAGCTACTTTTGCAAGTATAACAAGAAAACAAGCCTAGGCTCTGATACCACTGTTGGGTTATGAGCATTCTAACACTCCTAAGTGTACATGCAACCCTAAATACCTTGGATCTATGTTTTCTCTATTATACATACAATTATGAACATCCAAGGTATTATCCTAATCTAGCATACAAAATAATAAATATAACAAGATAGAATACATACCTCTTTGATGTAGAATGTCTTCATGAAGCTTGAGTGCCTAGTGCCCCAAATGTGACACCTCAAATGGTTCACACAACACCAAATACACTTGGAATAACTTGAGAGAAACTTGAACACTCCTTGAAATCGTCTAGCCCTCACACTCACACATTAGTGTATGATTTCTTGAGCCATGAGATTCTTTTATATGGTGGCTATTAGGGTTACACCATGTAACTCATAACTTTACCCATTCCTTATGCTCCATGGATTTTAACCTCCATGGAGTATCCATGGGTCACCCCATGGACTTAGTCCAACATAAGGAATCTTGGATCACAAGCCCACATATATAAGAATGAATGATTTACACAATCAACCCATATATTTAATTAGTCTCCTTTTGATCACTTAATTAATTCCAAATTAATTCTTGATCAATACTAATTAAATAACCTTATTAATATATTAGAACTTATAATATATTAACCAACCTTAAGTGTTATTTCTCTCATTATAGTCTATCCAAATGCATGATGCCATGCAACCCAAATGGACCATGTCGGGTCGGGTCAAGTCTTACCAATTATAGTTATGGACTTAGACATTAATCCAACAGTTTCATGGATGGGTGGGTTGTGTGAGGCCGGGAGGCCAGTTATGAGATATTTAGTATTCCTCTAGGAGTGAGGATTGAGCATTCGATATGTTGTGTATATTACTAGGGTGTTGTGGTGATACTTGAGACAAATATGGGTAGGTGTGGAAGGTAGTATGGGCCCGTACTACAGAAAGCACAGGACCCATACGCGTAGCAAGGAAGTCACAACCCCTAGGGTTTAGAAGGGAGTTGGTCCCCGGTTATCTAGGCGGATTGTCTGATATTTTCTTCTTCTATTTTCAGTATGGTGGTTACGAGGCGTGTAGTGACTGGATCTGGATCGGGATCATGTCAGGGTGATCAGGGGGCCCCAGTGGCACCTGAGATTATCGGTCAGGAGGGGCCAATGTTGACAGAGGATCGGGTTAGGGAGATCATCCGCGAGGAGGTGGTCGAGATTGTCCGGGGTCAGATTCCGGAGTTGTTTGGGACTATTAAGTCCGCTATGAGGGAGTACTTCGATGATCGTTATGCAACTCTTACTGAGACGGCTGCCGCGGCAGCTACAACGGCTATAGCAGCGGCAGGGGGAGGAGCCAGTCAGGGCTTCCAGTATCGGGACTTCGATAATACGAAGCCCCCTACCTTTGACGGAGTTCAGGATCCGATTGTTGCGATGAGATGGTTGTCAGACGTGGAGGGATGTTTCTTCACGTGTTCGTGCCCTGCTGAGCAGAGGGTGAGGTGTGCTCTGAACCTTTTGAGGCTCAGGGCGAAGGATTGGTGGAGGTTGACTACGGGATCATACTCTGACGCGCAGCGAGCTGCGGCGACTTGGGATCAGTTTCGGGATATTTTTAGTACTCGTTATGTTCCGCGGGTAGAGCGGGAGAGATTGGCTCAGGAGTTTTTGGAGCTTAGACAGGATTCAGAGTCGGTGACGGAGATCACCAGGATGTTTACGGAGAGGGCAATGTTCTGCCCTGAGTTTGCTTCGGAGCAGGCTCAGATGACCCGCTATCTGAGCATGCTCAAGAGGGACATCAGACAGTTTGTGTCCACACAGAGATGTGATACTTTGTTGGAGTTACAGGAGGCCGCCAGGCGGCGCGAGCTAGAGATTGAGCTCCAGCTGAGGGAGCAGAGGCAGGCCCCGGTGCAGTCGCAACCTGCGTCGAAACGGATGAGGGCCGCTGATTATCGTCAGGAAAGCCAGCGGAGTCGCACTTGTGGGAAGTGCGGAAAGGTACATGATGGAGTTTGTCGATCTTCTTCTGGGTGCCACAAGTGTGGCAAGGAGGGCCACATAGCCAGGGATTGCAGGCAGCAGGCTCCAGCTGCCAGAGTCCGAATTTATTATCATTGTGATCAGGTGGGCCATATGAAGGCCCAGTATCCTCTCTTGGCTGCCAGGCCAGTGCAGGTCCGAGAACCAACCACTTTGAGACTTACTGACGGGGGTCAGGGTCGAGCAGAGCCTCCGAAGGCTCCAGGGCGTGCTTATCAGCTTGTGACAGAGGAGATCGGGACAGCGCCAGAGGTGACAGCCGGTATGTCTTTTCCTTCTATATCTTGTTCATGTTATTATGAGTTGTTTGTTTCCTGCATAAGTTATTAGAGCATAGTAGATGATAGTGAGAAGTTGTTATTTGAGAATTATAGAGGGGTAGTATCTGGTGATGCATTCAAGAGAGAGGAAGGTCATGATCCAGAGATTCAGAATCATCAGCGGGAACTCGGATCCCTTGAAGTTCGTTGTCTTGGATTGGGACGATTGAGTCGCGTACCAGCTTCGCCACCGGTAGACAGTAGTTAGTGCTCTAAGTGGGGGAGAAATGGAAATTCTCGGATGGGGCGTGGTTTGGAAGGATGTCGCCTGATGCAGTTTGGATGTCGGTTACGGGAAGTGGTGCGATGAGGCGTTCCAGTTATGGTAAGAACCCTGTATGTATGGTGGATCTTTGAGCGAGCAGTGAGGATACTGCTATGCTATAACAATCAGTGGGGTTGTTCCCAAGTGTCGAAAATGTTGAAGGGCATGGGGAAGACTCTTTTTGGATTGTAGGTTATGCAATCGGCTTCTGAGTATATATACGTGTTATGGGATAGCGACGTGCTCCACAAATGGATGATGTAGAGTGAGGTTCCGACTTTTCGGCACCGACTGATGATGCGAAGTCATGGTTCAGGTCTCCTTGGAAGAGGAGAAGGTGAGTAGCTCCAGATTGGAGATTTGGACAGAGGAGCTAGAGGTAGCGGAGTTGATAGACTCGGGAGCAGTCTAGACCGGCGCTGAGAACCGCGTGAGGATATTCCAGTCGTAGGTCGTGACCCTAGAGATCGTGAGAGTAATGTTCCCAGTCATGGTACGTTTGGAGTAGACGTGATGTTGAGATTTGGGTGAGTTACACCCGGTTGTGTCGAATCAGAGTAGATTGAGGGAGCTGCAAGGTTGGATCCTTGGGCTTCAAGTATGGTTGTAGGCATGGGTTATGTGAGTAGTGGTATTCCAATCTAGGGTATTCCATCATAAGGATGACCGGACCCTATGATTGATTGGACCTGGTATGTTTGGTATTCCAACCCGAGGGTTGATTGGGCCAAACATGCGTAAGAATGCGAGGGTATACAATCCTTGGGATGACTGGACCCGTTATAGGCGTACTTGGTATTCCAGCCCGAGGCTGATTGAGCTAGGTACGAATGATTATGTGATATAGCTGGTTGATTCATGGGAGTTGCTAGAAGCTGAAGGATGCAGTATCCTGTCATGGTAAAAAGGGAATAGATTCGGGATGGGAACAGGGTTCGTTCCCTATTGCAGGTTATCCGGGTTATCGCCAATTTTGGGCGAAGGAAAGGTGGATTAGTGTCATAGCAAAGCTCAGTGGATTATTGTGGTGTCTAACTTTCGCAAGTCTCGAAGGTGTGTTCATGTCAGGAAGGTGGCAGTATCATCGGGTGATACTGGTTTGATGTGTTCTGACAATAAGTAGAAAAGGCCGATGGTCGGCCGGGAGTATTGGCAAGGATACCACACGAGAAGAAGTTATTTTAAAGGGTTACAGTGGTAGGGTCGGGAAGGACCTGAGTTGATTGGGAAATCGGAGTCTGCAGTGCAAGAGGTATATTCAGAATCGTACACTGCAGTAGGCTTCGAGGACGAAGCCTAATTTAAGTGGGGGAGAGTTTTAACATCCCAAAATTTAGAAGTATGATTGAAGGACTTAAGGGTAAATTGAAGAAGGTACTCGACGAGTAGGTATGCTTACTCGTCGAGTTGGAGCGGGTTTTGGTCGCAAGTTAAGTGACCAAATCGCCGAGTCGACAGCTGGACTCGACGAGTTGGTGCTGAAAAGAGAAAACCCTAATCTTAAGGGTTGCACCCTATTTAAAGGACCATATGTCCTCCCTTCAGCCTCCTTATTGCCCTTGAGAGTCAGTAAACCCTAAAATCGTGTGAGCTTCCATTGTTAAAGAGATTTGAGCTTTGGAGGAGGAATTTTGAGAAGGGAGCTTGAAGATTAAGAGGCTAGCATCAAGGGATTGGTGTAGATCCAGAATCTACTTCAGCTTGGGCACATTTTGGAGGTAACAAGCTGTTACCTTGACTCTATTGCATTTATATCTATTCAAGAATGAGATTTGGGGCCATTTTGGCATGTTAAGGATCTATTTCGGGTTAGGGGTCTAGATCTGAGGTTGCTACTTCAGATCTAAACTTGTCTTGGTCCAGAAACTCACAAAGTATCAGCCCTTGGCTTGTGGGTGAAGCATCCTTGTCTTAAACCTTAGCCCTAGATTGATTTGGGCCTATAGCTCTTTGTTTCCACTTAAAGTTTGCAACTTTACATGAGAGGCATGCCCTAGAAGAGTGGATCTACAGTTTGGAGCCCCTGCATGACTCGAAAAGCCTCTGTATGAGTAAAGGACTGAAGAGACTCGTCGAGTATGTTCTTGGACTCGGCGAGTCTGTTGAAGATAGGTATGGACTCGACGAGTTGGAGGAACAACTCGGCGAGTCTGTTCTTGGACTCGGCGAGTCAGAATGCAAAACTCCAACCTCTTCTGGTTAAGACTCAGATCAGTGAGTTGAGTGGTGACTCAGTGAGTTGGACATGATAGGACTCAAAGATTGTTGAACTCGACGAGTCATGGGGTGACTCGGCGAGTCGAGTCGTGATATGAGAGTTTTTTGAGTTCAGGAACTCGACGAGTCAGTGGGTTGACTCGGTGAGTAGGGTCAATTAGGAAGGTTGACTTTGGACAGGACTTTGACTTTGACCAGTTTGACCTACAAGGGTATTATGGTAATTTGGATATTTATGTCAATGGATCATTGATGGCTATAGGTGTAGGAGTTTGGGGCAGTGCTTCAGGATTGTGCTTTCGTGGTTCGGTTCGGCAGTTGCAAGGTGAGTTATCCTCACTATACCCAAGGGTCTAAGGCACCAAGGCCGGCCCTTTGATTTGTTATTTGAGATAGTTACTGCTGTGATATGTTAGTTGGCATCCTGGTAGATAGGATGGCTATATGATGGTATGCTCTGTTAGATCGGTATTCTGGTAGATTGGATGTGGCTATGCTTAGTGACGTATAGTTGGTCTGACTGTCTGTATGCTGGTAGGAGATTACCTGTTATATGTGCACGTGTTGAGCAGTAGTAGAGGGTATTCCATCCCGGTAGGATGATAGGGCCCTAGTATGTTGTCTTGTAGACTGTTATATGATTATTTGATAGGTGCACATGTTTGCTAGTATGTGGGCATTCCAACCCGATGGTTGAGGGCCAGGAGTATTCCATCCCGGTAGGATGATTGGACTCATGGTAGGTGGGCATTCCAACCGGATGGTTGAGGGTCTGGGGTATTCCATCCCGAGGGATGATTGGACCCATAGTAGTTATTGTAGGTATAGGTCTGTGGGCATTCCAACCCGATGGTTGTGGGCCGAGAGTATTCCATCCCGAGGATGATTGGACTCGTAGTATGTTGGCATTCCAACCCGACGGTTGAGGGCCTGGGGTATTCCAACCTGACGGTTGATTGGACCCATAGTATGATGTTCATTGATATATGTATATGGTTATGTGTGTACAGGTATTTTGGGGGAACTCACTAAGCTTTCGAGCTTACGGTTTTCAGTTTATTGTTTCAGGTACATCCGGTGATCGTGGCAAGGTAAAGGCGTAATCGTACCGCTCCTCATATTTCATGATTTTGTGATTTGGTTCTGGGGATACTCTGATGTTTAAACTATTTTGAAAACAAGTTGTAATAACTTAATGGTTTTGAATGGGTTAAAATGTTTTAAATTGGCTTGAATTTTATGGGTGTTACATAGATCTAGAGATTTAAATGGAAAGTTGCAAGCTTTATACCTCCAGAAGCTCCTCAAGGTCGACAATATGCAAATTCTTGAAGCCAAATGACACTCCAAGCTTCCTTGACAACTTCTTCTTCTTGGATGAACACTAAAAGGACCAAAAATGCACTCTTGAAGCTCAAAATGCACTCACAAATTATATTAGGGTTTTCAGAGGCGTTTGAATGTGAAGGAGGCTTTTAAGGGTGAGGCTCAAAAGAGTTAAGGGTGTTTATATAGGTCTCAAGTCCGGATTTTAGGGTTTGAACATCCTGGCACGTACGCCCAGCGTACGTGTTGCCTCTCCGCGATCCTCCTTGCCAAGCACGCTAAGCGTACTCATAAGTACGCCCAGCGTACTTAAGGGCCTCTTATGATATAATAGAAATACTTCAAGGGTCACAAGGCCATACCTGATTTGGAGTGTTAAATTTTAATCAATAGTACTCATTCGTTTGTTTTAAAAGATCTATCTCTTTATGAATTGGTTTATAAGAAGTGTCCTAACTTTGACAATCTTCGTGTGTTTGGATGCTTGGATTTTTCTACAAATTTTAATAATAATGATAAGTTTTCTTCTCGAGCTGAAAAGTATGTTCTTTTTGGGTTATTCTTTGGAAAAGAAAGGGTATAAGGTTTTAAGTCTTGATTCAAATTCTGTGTTTATTTCCAGGGATGTCAAATTTTATGAATCAGTCTTTCCTTTCAAAATGCAAAGTCCTATTGTTGGTAAGTGTAACACCCATAAAAAAATCACAAGAAATTTAATCTTTTTTAAACCAACCCACATTGATTACAATCATAGTTTTCAAAACATTTTCAACATCAGAGTCTCCCAAAATCATAAGTCAAAACATGAGGATGTGTACGGTCACGCCTTTGCCTTCCCGCGGTCATTTAAAGTACCTGAAACATAACCCAAAATTGTAAGCCAACGCTTAGTGAGATCCCCCAAAGTACAACCACACACAAACAAATAACCTATACAATAACAACATGTCGGGTCCAATCAACCACCGGGTTGGAATACCCCTAGGCCCAATCAACCATTGGGTTGGAATGCCAATACACTATGGGTATAGTCAACCATCGGGTTGGAATGCCAATATACAATGGGTCATGTCATCCTCGGGATGGAATACCCTCGGGCCCATTCAACCATCGGGTTGGTATGCCCCCGGCCTGTTGGCTTACGCACAAAGCAGTAAAGCCTCAACCACCGACCAAATATGTGCACATATAACATATAATCATATAACAGTATACAAACAGTCAGACAGATCTACATATCACTAAGCATAACATCATCCTATATACCAGGATAACGATCTAACAGATCACTACAACACAATAGCATACATAACAGGATATTAGATCCAAAGGGCTGTCCTTGGTGCCTTCGACCCGCAAGTACAGTGAGGACAACTCACCTCACAACTGGACAAAGCTGATGAGGTCTCGACTTTAAATCTCAGCTTTCTAACCAACACCTATTCCCACCAAATGACCATTCTCCATCAAAATCCCAAAATTTCCCAAAATACCATTAAGGTCAAAATTGGTCAAAGTCAACTGGTCAAACCAACTAATTCAACTGAGTCAACCCAGCCAAGTCAAACAACCGAGTCAACTTAACCGAATTGACCCAGTGCGAGTACGCGGGGCGTACTCCGAAGGTACGTTGGGCGTACTCCGTCCTCGCATGTTGACCACCATTGGGGTGGTTGACCTCGTACGCAGGGCGTACTCCGAGTACGCAAGACGTACTCCCCGAAGTCCAGAAATCCATTAAGAGCTTAATTGCTATAGCTCTTACGTCATAATTCATATCCATTGCTAAAATACTCTAAGGAGTCATAAAGTCTCCAACTTTATGACTTAGCATGTCCAATAAGTGCTTAACTCAAGGTCTTATTCCATTAAGACCTTCTAAATGATGCATGAAGCAAAACTAACCATTTGGAACCCATTTTTATGACTTAAGACCCCTCCTAGGGTCTGAAAGGATAGCTTAAAGGTTAAGAACATGCCATGTTCAAGATCTAACATTTTGGGACCAAAAAGCTTCATAAAGACATCCAAATCTAGATCCATATGCTAGAGGAATAAAGTTGCAATCTTTATACCTTAGAAAGGTTGCAAATGATGTAGAAACTCCAGATCCAAAATGCTTCACTCTTCCAAGATGAGCTTGGCTTCCTTCCTTCTTCTTCTAAGCATAAAACACACACTCTTAGGCTTGAAATAGCTTCTCAGGGTGAACTAGGGTTGCAAAACGTCTCAAGAGGGATGGAGGCTGATGAGGTGAGGGGAAATGAAGCCATAATGATGTTTAAATATGAGCTAAACCCTACAATTAGGGTTTCCAAATCTGGAAAGTACGCCCAGCGTACAACATGTACGCCCAACGTACACATGAATGCATGACGTACTCCCCCAATGCCTAATTACGAAAATGCCACTAGGGCTCCTTTTGCATACTTTCTTGAACTTACGGACCAAAATGCAACATAATTAAATTATATGGTTGAAATTAGAAGTACCTTATCATCGGGATGTTATGGTAAGTCTAACGAACACTCTAATGGGGTTGATCCATTTTCCTATAATGAGCCTGTTTATTCTGAGTCATCTTTTGATGAAAGTTTTCCTAGTAATAGTGAGAGATTGGATCATCAGTTAGATGGTGCTAGTTATCCTCTAAACCTAGATAGAACAGATTCTACTCAGGAAAGTTCAGATACTAGTCCAAGATTTGAGGAGTCCTCTGTGCCTTTATATGTTGGGTCTGGTCTTGATTCTCCTGTCATGGCTGAGGAAAGTAGTCAGTCAGATCCTAAGCCCCTAGATTCTCTATCGGTTGGTCACCAATGTGCTAGCAGAGAGTCACGCCTTCCTTCTAGGTTTAGTGACTACATTATAGAAGGAAAATATAAATATGGGATTGAAAAAACTCTTAATTAATCTAGTTTGTCGTCTGAAGGTAAATGTTTTGTTGCTAATCTTGATAAAATTATGGAGCCTCAGTAATGTTATGCAACTTCTCTTAATCCTGAATGGGTTAAGGCTATGAATAAATAAATGGAATCACTTTATAAGAATAACACTTAGATAATAACCGATTTACCTAAAAATAGAAATCTTGTTGGTTGTTGTTGGATTTATAAAATTAAGTACAAAGCCAATGGGGAAATAGAAAGATATAAAGCCCGTCTTGTAGCTAAAAGGCTACAATCAGAGAGAAGGAATTAACTGTGAGGAGACTTTTGATCCTATAGCCAAGATTGTTACAATTCGTATTGTTATCACTTTAGCTGTTAATTTTGGTTGGAATTTATATCAGTTTGATATAAATAATGCTTTTCTGTATGGTTCTCTTGAAGAAGATGTTTATATGGTTTTACCTCCTGGGTATCATAGTAAAAATGATAAAAGAGTTTGTAAGTTGTTAAAATCTTTGTATGGTTTAAAACAGGCTCCACGAAAGTGGAATGAAAAATTTTGGGAAGTCTGTTATAATTTTGTTAGCTTATGTAGATGATATAATATTGACAGGAAATTCTGAATTTGAATTAGTAAAGTAAAATTTTTTCTTAAGTCTCAGTTTCTTATAAAAAACTTAGGGAAGTTAAAATATTTTTTTGGGTATTGAAGTTGTTAATATTCCAAATGGTGTGTGTTTGTCCCAAAGAAAGTAGTGTATGAAATTACTTCATGAATTCGAAATGTTGGGCTGTAAGCCAGTCAAAACTCCTCTTAAGCGAAATCTTGTTTTAGATAATAATAATAATAATGATGCTTTACTTGAAAATATAACATATTTCCAGAAACGTATTGGAAAACTCATCTATCTCACTATTACTAGACCATATATTACATATTATGTTCAAGTATTAAGTCAATGTATGCACAAACCCACTAAGGCTCATTTACATGTTGCTTTAAGGTTGTTGAAATATTTTAAACATAATCCTGGTAAGGGTGTTAGTTATTTGAAATCTGAGTTTGATTCTCTTGTTTTAAGAGGGTTTTCATATGCAGATTGGGCAAAAAGGTTGTTCTCTAGAAAGTCTATTAGTGGTTATATTGTGTATTTTGGAAACTCTCCTGTTTCTTGGAGAAGTAAGAAACAAGCTACTATTTCTCGTTCTTCTACAGAATCAGAATATAGTGCTCTTGGTTCATTGTCTTGTGAGTTAATTTAGGTGAAAAAAGTTTTGTATGATTTGGGGTTTAAAAATGTTGTTCCTATAAATGTTTTTTTGTGATAATGAGTCAACTATCAAGTTAGCTTTGAATCTTGTGTTTCATGATAAAACAAAGCATTTTGAAATTGACGTTCATTTTATAAGAGAAAACAAATTTCAAAAAGAGTT
The DNA here is from genome assembly GCF_052849685.1 of Lactuca virosa. Lineage (NCBI taxonomy): Eukaryota > Viridiplantae > Streptophyta > Magnoliopsida > Asterales > Asteraceae > Lactuca > Lactuca virosa. The sequence goes on from NC_136429.1 coordinate 110,492,380, forward strand.
ATTAAGTTGATCAAAATTAGTTCTTCTAATCAAGTAGCGAGTATTCTTATGAAATCTCTTGTGCCTTCTTAACATGAGATTCTTAGTGAAAAGTTATGTCTATTTGATCATTTTTTTTAAAATAATAGTTTTACAAAATGATTAATTTGAGGGGGTCTATTAAAATAAATAAATATTTTTAATATATTTTCAAACTAAACATTTTGTCATTTATTTGTTTTGGATATATTTTGTGTTTTTGTATTTGTTTTGATGTACAAGTGGTATTCGTGTGATGTTTGAGGGTGAAAGTGTAACTTTACCGGGTTCTTTATTGGGTTTACACGCGGGTCTTCGGGTCATCGTCAACTCTCAGCTGCTTGTATTTGTCTTATTATTCAAGATTAGAAGCAGACGTCTCTCAACTTTCTCTCTCGTTCTCTCAAAATATCTCAATTTAGGGTTTTTGTTTACTGTATAAATTAAGGTTCTTCATAGCTCTCATCTGTTCTTGTGATGTTTTAGGTTAGATTGAGTGATACATTTAGAGAGTAGATTAGGTGGTTTTTATAGTGAGGTTTATTTTATAAGTATATGAAAACCTTCTAATTCTTTGTCCTATAATGATATAAGAATCGTTGATGTTGTGAAAGTTTTGTTTCTACATTTTTCACTGCAACTTGTTGACTTATGGCAACAATAACACCACCAAAATATTAGCACATCTAAGAAAAACAACATACCTAGCAAAGATGTAAGGCGGTAGTCAACGGAGTTGGTCAAAAGCATGGCTTTCTAAACACAATTTTCTATCAACTATGGTGGTTATGGTAGCAGTAACGGACGCTGAAAAAATATCAGGGGTTGCTTTATTTTTTTAAAGGTTGCACTACTAAACGAGTGTTTTTTAAAATGACTTATTGACTTATTGGTTTTTTCAAAAATCCAAGAGTAAAGTACACGAATGGTCCCTATGGTTTGGGATAATTTGCGCGTTTGGTCCCTAACTTATTTTTTTTTTTAACTTGGAATGTCTCTACTGTTTGTTTTTGTTACGCACTTGGTACTTACTATTTGTTTTTGTTACGCGCTTGGTCCCTGTCTTACCTAAAAAGACTATTATTTAAATAGGGAAAAATGGTGAGATAGGTAAGGTAAAGTGATGAGGTGGGGTTGGAGGTGTGTTTATTTAAATAAATTAAAAAATCAAGGGAAAAATAGTCTTTTTAGGTTAGATAGGGACCAAACACGTAACAAAAACAAACAGTAGGGATCTTCCGAGTTAAAAAAATAAGTTAGGGACCAAACACACAAATTACTCTAAACCATAGGGACCATTCGTGTAATTTACTCAAAAGCCACTAAACTAAAAAAAAAACTAAAAAAATGTTTGGTAAAGACTAAGTTTTTTGGAAAAAAATGAATTTTTTAAAAGTCAATAATACTTCGTCTTTTCAAAAACCCAATAAGGAGTTTCAAAAGCACTCCAACAAACCTTGAAAAAACCCATTTTTCAACGACAATTTCCGTTGCTAAAAAGGTTAGACCGACATATTTACATTGAATTTACACTTATTAGGACTTTGTGCCGAATTTCTAACGAATTTGTGATGGATTTCCGACGGATTTATGATGGATTTGTGACAAATTTTGATGAATGTAAACTAACTTTTGCATTTAACAGTAAAATTTGAGGGTTGTCCATGCCACCAGGACACCAATTAGGTCCGCCCATGTATGGTAGGTAGTGGTGGTTGCGGTGGTGGTGGAGGATGGTTGTAGGCTGGAGAGGGTGTAAAGTTATGGCCGTGTGTAACATACAATTATTTAGTCTCTTTAGAGAGAAATTTAAACGTTATAACAACCACTAAAATTGTAGGTGGTTAGTTACGCATGCTATTTTCTACCTTGTAGTTGCTTTGGAGGTGTTAGGATGTGAATAAGGCCCACTACCAGCCCATGGGCCGGAAGTGTATATATTATTATTTTTTTAAAGAAAAATCTCATTTTCTACTTTCAGATTACAGAAAATTCTCAAGCTCTCTAATGACTGAAAATATATACTCTTCCGAAACGTTGCAAGTTATCTACTTATTTAGTGCTTTAATCATGTCTATTAGGTTTTATATATCTAAGATAAGTTGATTTATGATTTATTTGTCAAAAAACAAAAATATATGAAGTCTAGAGAGGAAATGGCATCTAGACGGTAGGAGTGAGAGAAAATCGCATTTGGAGTGTAGGAAAATCGCATGTATGTTGACTTTTGAAAGGAAATCACATATGGAGTGTAATGTACAAGCGTCAGAGAATTATACAATTGTAGGTATATGTGTAGATGACAATATACAAATTGTTGAAACACAAGTTGTGTATTAGGTACTTGCACTTTCACAGTTGCGCGGTGCTTATGTGAATATACAATCAATTGGTGCACGAATTATGCATCAATAGCGTGTACATGCAAAAATCTCATGCTTAATTTGTTTTGAACGGCGACCGAAATATATTAGAAAACAAAAAAGGGACAATAAATGAGAAACTCAAGCCTCATTACAACAAAAGGCTTGATAAGGAAGACATACACAAAAGACCAATAAAAATAGAATAATTGGACCTAATTTTAATTCAATTAAAACTATGGAAACTAATATCATCCGTCAAAAACACATCTTTCTTGACTTAGCTTTAAATTTTAACCACAACATTTAATCTTATCATTTAATGCTTTTGATCTTTTGTTTTGTTTTTTTTTGGCAAATCTATTCTTCTTTTAAGCTAACATCTAATATTGATTTATCCACAAGACTTAAACCCTTTTGACCTCAAAAAATAAGAATAACACCTAATACCTTTATGCTAAAAACATCCATTTTAATCTTCTAGTTATGACATACCATTGAATTACTTCAATATCGCAGTGAATAATAAAAAAGAATAATTATCTTCTTCCAAGCATCTTGAAAACACGTAACTGTCTGTTACCATCTCTTTTCTTTTTGAAATTAATTAACAATTTCAAGTTTATTTTGCATGCCAGCATCATAGAATGACCCGTGCTTTTTATGTCTTGCATCAAACTTATTTTATTGAAAAAAAAAAAGAATTGTCTAAAATAAAAAAGTTGGGGCAACTTTTTGGAGTCTGAACAGAACACAAAGGCGAACATGAAAATAATTTACTCAAAGGCGCCGACCACGTGGCACGTTCTCGAATGTGTGATTAATATTATTGACCTCCAGATATATAGGCTTCCTACTTTTCCGGTCACCGCCACCGATATCGACGTGTCCAAATCTCATGTTCTCCACGTCAGCCCCATACTAGCCGGCACGGACGAAGATTCATCTCCTTCCGACGAAATCGCGAAGAATATTTGTAAAAAGGACAAAGACAGCAAAACCTTCACCTCATCTCTCTTCCTCTCTGTAAGGTAAATACCTTTTTCTCTTTCTATTTCACATGTATATATACGTATAGCACGATTATCATGTTGTTTGAAACGTATCTAGATCTGAAATTCTGAAATTCTTCACTAAATTTGAAGCAGAAATGGGGAGTTTGAATTTCTACGAGAGGTTTTCTAGAACGTTCCGTGAAAATCCTTCGCTTTCGAGATTTCTCGTTGTCTTCGCCGTCAGGTATGCCGTTTGATCGGCTTTCGAATTTCTCTTTCTATTCACTGTGAACCAAATTTGCTAAAAGGTATTATGCTGTGTTGTTAATTGGTAGTTTAAGGACGTTTTTAAGTAGATTAGATCTCGAATATACTGAAAATTGGATACAATTGTTAATAGTTTATGGTTTAATACTTCGCGTCCAGATTAGGCATAGATATTTTGAAGTGTTAACGGAGATTTGGAAATATATTGATGATTGCTTTGTTGATTCCTTGTTCAATTTTGTGATGATTTTTAAGTTGAGTTTGATCCCTTGTTATTTGTCTGGCCAACAAGATTACCTTGCTTCTTTTGGCAAAGCTCTAACTACACTTTTTTTGTCTTATTACCTTAAAACTCTGAATTGTTTCAGCTGTTTGGTTGGTGAACACATGCTGTTGTCTCTTTCTGATCATTAATTGTGAAATCTTGGAATGAATTTCATTTACCTTGTTTCTATGATTCACTCCACACCACCATGGAAGTAAATCATTATCAATGATGCTTGTAATTGTTGTCTACTATGATTCAGAAAGTCTAAACTCTAAAGGCTAATTAGTTGAAGAATATGCAAAATCTTACCAAAACATCAAAAATATGTTTTAGAACTGTTATTGATGGCTGATTTTCATCAACTTTCATTAATGTACATAATATAACTTTGTAGTGGTGGAGGTCTTGTGGCTTATTCTGAAGCAAACATACAAACTAGTCCAAAGATTGATGAGTTACCAGAGCCAGGTAATGAAAAAAAGAAGGTAGTTGTGCTTGGAACTGGTTGGGCTGGAACAAGTTTCTTGAAAAATCTCAAGAATCCCTCATATGATGTTCAAGTCATATCACCAAGAAATTACTTTGCTTTCACCCCTTTACTACCAAGTGTTACAGTTGGCACAGTGGAAGCCCGAAGTGTTGTTGAACCAATTCGCAACATTGTCAAAAAGGTAAAATCAGTTTAGTAAATAGTAAATAGTAAATACTAAATCTTCTATGTTTCCCATGTTTCCTACTAGTTGTGAGATATATTGTTAATGTTTAACAGAAGAATGTAAATGTAAACTACTGGGAAGCTGAATGCTACAGGATTGATGCAAAAAGTAAGAAAATTTACTGTCGTTCAAGTCAAGATGATAAAGAAGAATTTGTTGTAGATTATGATTACCTTGTGGTTGCAATGGGAGCCCGTGTTAATACATTTAACACTCCTGGTGTTGAAGAAAACTGTCACTACTTGAAGGTAATTGTAATTTCTGTTTCATATCGGGTGTATAAATTATTGATTATTTTACTAATTCGAATTTAGGAAGTTGAAGATGCTCAGAAGATTCGAAGGAAAGTTATAGACTGTTTTGAAAAAGCAAGTTTACCTAATTTGAGTGATGATGAAAAGAGAAGAGTTCTTCAGTTTGTTGTTGTTGGTGGAGGTCCAACTGGAGTTGAATTTGCAGCTGAGCTTCATGATTTTGTGTCTGAAGATTTGGTGAAGTTGTATCCATCTGTTAAAGATTTGGTTAAAATAACACTTCTTGAAGCCACTGACCATATCCTTAACATGTATAACCCTTTCTTTCATTTTCAAACAACCATTTTATAGCAACTTTTTTTTTTTTTTTTACCTATAATAACTGTATATGGTTATGTTGTGTAGGTTTGATAAACGGATCACAACTTTTGCAGAAGAGAAGTTTCACAGAGATGGTATAGATTTAAAAACAGGGGAAATGGTTACAAAAGTCTCTGAGAAAGAAATTTCTACAAAAGTAATTAAAACTGGTGAAGTCTCTACTATACCCTATGGAATGGCAGTTTGGTCAACAGGTATTGCAACTCGTCCTGTCATAATGGATTTCATGAAGCAGATTGGCCAGGTATTACCCATTCCGTTTTAAAAAAATTTTATTTTCATGATAGGGGTAAAATCGTCATTTTACGTTTCCAACTTTTGACAGGCGAATAGACGTGTGTTAGCTACTGATGAATGGCTTCGAGTTGAAGGGACCAATAGCATATATGCACTTGGAGATTGTGCCACAATCAACCAGCGTAAAGTCATGGTGCGTTTACAAATATACCCTTGAATTATAAAGTAAAGTACATTGCTATAACTGGTAAAGAAAGAAAGAAGCTGACGTGGCAGTTAATGATCAGGAGGATATTTCAGCTATATTTGAAAAGGCAGACAAGGACAAGTCAGGAACACTAACAGTAAAAGAATTTCAAGAAGCACTTGATGACATATGCGAGAGGTATCCTCAGGTGCAAATTTATCTCAAGAACAAACACATGAGCAGCCTGGTTGATCTACTTCAGGAATCCAAAGGAGATGTTTCAAAAGAATCAATTGAACTCAATGTTGAACAATTTAAATCCGCTTTATCTCAAGTAGATTCTCAAATGAAGAATCTTCCAGCAACAGCTCAGGTTGCAGCTCAGCAAGGTTCGTATCTTGCGGATTGTTTCAACCGTATGGAAGAGTGCACGAAGAGTCCGGAAGGTCCGTTGCGGTTTAGAGAGTCTGGGCGACATAGGTTTCGTCCCTTCAGGTTGGTCAAAATTGGACTCTGGTTTTGACTTTGAAAAGTCAAAATTAACTCTGATTTGTATTTTATATTAATATATAATAGGTACAAGCATCTTGGTCAATTTGCTCCATTAGGAGGTGAGCAAACAGCAGCACAACTCCCAGGTGATTGGGTGTCCATTGGCCACAGCTCTCAGTGGCTTTGGTACTCTGTCTATGCAAGGTATGTATAGCATCATACTTTCATTTCTTCTTATTCTACTTTGAAAAATCTATCCACTTTTAGTTGACCGTTTGACTTTTTTTGGAAACAGCAAGCAAGTAAGCTGGCGTACAAGGTCGTTGGTAGTGTCAGACTGGATGAGACGTTTCATTTTTGGGAGGGACTCCAGTCAAATATGAGTGTCCATCTCTTAATATACCAAAAAAGGTCACAATTTTCTTTTTTCTAAACACATTTAATCACTCTTTTTTTTCCCAAAATGTTTACTGCAAATAATATCCCTCTTCGGCGTTACTTTACATCTAGTTTTAGATGAGCCTCAGAATGTGTATTTGTATTGTATAATGAAGATTATGTGTATCTAGCCTTTTGGGTTTTCTTATTCACTATACGCATAATCTGTTTCCTTATTATATGAATAAACTGATTGAATATTAGTAAAGGAGTACTTTAAGATTTCGTTTAAAAATGATGCTAAATGACAAAATCGATGTTTATGGTATAACTGTTGTAAATCAAAATCGTGAGAAACTCTTTGTTTGATATTTAATATAATTATATTTTTTTTTAAAGTTTAATTGTATTTAAGTATTTAACCACAATATAGTTTGAAGCTGAAAAATGGTAACTTAAAGTTAACATTATATTTATATGTAATAAAATCAAACACAAAATTACAATTTTCCTCCTCTTGCTCTTTGTTCCAAATTCTAAAATAAATATAGAGAAAATGACACAGTAGCCTTACGATGTTTTGTATATTTATCCATTCAGTTCCTTAAGTTATTTTTATGCCTTTTAAAGGAACAAAATTGGTTTTGTTAAGTCGAGATCATTTTGTAAGAACTGAAGGGGTCAGCGGATGACTTCCTCATCTAAAACACTGACCACTTGACCGGTTCGTGCCTTATTGTTTGCAACGACTTTTTATTTATTTATTTATTTATTCATTCTTCTTCAGTTTCTTCATCTTCATCATTCTTCGTCTTCTTCTTTTACTCTGCTGCATCCAAACAAGAAATGATGGGTGAGGTGCGATTGTGGAAGTATGGCTATCATATGATCAATGATAAGGGAACTGATAATCTCATTGTCCTCCGTCTCCTTCCTTCCTCGTAGTGACTCCACCAACAAATATCGGAACTGATAATCTCAAAATCGGAATTGATAATCTTGATTGCTGAAGTCGATATAGTCTCAAAATCGGAACTGATAATCTCGATTGCAGAAGTCGATACATGCCCGTGATTTTGACATTTACAATCTGATTTTGATTTTGAAATGGAAAAATGCATATCTGGAACATGAAATTGGCTACTAAAAGTAGATGACCTAAAAAGAGTGGTCACTAATAACTTTGTTTTCTTAAAAGGGATGAACATAACTTAAGGAACTGAATGAACAAATGTACAAAGCATCGTAGGGCTACCGTGTCATTTTCCCATAAATATAAAAAGATGATGGGTTACTGAAACTTGAAATTTAAAGGGAGCGATAAACTAGGGAGGCCTTGATTTTTTTCTACTTTTTTTTAATATATTATATATCAACCTCTTCTAATAAATAAAACCTAATATTACCACATCGCACCTTTCTAAGCCTTATATTCGACACGTGTACGTTTTGTTAGACCTTCGACTTCTGATTTCCCCACTCATTCACTATCCTCTCAAATTGGTTCTATCAATTATATTATATCTTCAATCAATCTCATAAAATCTAGGATTCCTACCTAATATCCATAAATCATGATTAAAATATTTTTCAAATTTGAATCGTATATACAACATGTATTAAGGGTATAAGTAGGGGTGGCACTGGGTTGGGTTGTGTCATAAACGGGTTGACCTGTTTAATTAAATGAGTTGAAAATATCTACCCGACACAACCTATTTAAGTAAACGGGTTAAAAATTCTCAACTCAATCTAACCTTTTTAGCAAATTAGGTTAAATCGGGTTCATCTGTTTATTGTTTTTCCAACCCAACCTATTTACTAAATAGGTTAAACCTGGGTTGATCTGTTTAAATTTTCCCAAAAAAACCCCTTAAAAATCAAATAATCCATTAAATAAAAGTACTGTAACACCCCAATTCCAGTTTAAATTTTCATTTTAAAATAGAATAAACGTCTGTTTTTAATAAAGCTACAATCATGTCAAACCATTAATTCAGAAATGAGAGTTATAAAGAAGACAATGCGGAATCTCGAATCATAAAGTTGTTGACGTGTGTATACAGTCCTACATTCTTAATCCGATAAATACCTACGAAATGTTTAATCCACAACTGTAAACACAAAGCTTATTGAGTTCCCCAAAATATCACATACAACACAACATAATCACCAGACATGGGTTATCAGCAGCCCTGGAACTATCACCAGTCCTAAGTATCATATACATCACAAAATTATAAACAATTGCGGGTCATCAACAACCTTGGGGACTATCAGCATTCCCAGTGAGCTAACAACACGCCATGTGGATTAATAGCACACCTCAGAGGTTATCAACAACCCCAGGGACTATCAACAGTCCCAATGGGCTAAGAGCACATCCCGTGGATTAACAACACACCTCAAGGGTTATCAACAACCTTGGGGACTATCAGCAGTCCATGGACTCACAGTAGTCTAGGAGTTATCAGCAACTCAGTTCACATATAACAACAATCAATAAATAAGACCAAGCTAGTCAACATGCATATACTACCACACAAGCAAGTATAGTGAGGAGACTCACCTCACAGATAGCAACTAAACACAACATCTCCCATACAGTGCATACTGGTACTACGAGACACCTAACAACAATAAGGAAGTACCCTCTTAGTCTACACCATAAAACCCATAAATTAACGAAGAGTCAACCATGGTCAAAAGTCAACAATCAAAGTTATCGGTTAAGGCCAGCCCCATCCGACCTTCCACGTCCTGGCTACCCATTTGCCACGTCGTGGCAGCTACACGACAAAACAGTCGTGGTGACACCAGTCTCTACGTCATGGAAACCAGACCGCCACAACGTGGGAATTGGGCTCTCACATCTCAATGGATTAAGCTCTTAACTCTTAACCCCATGAACCCTAAAACTCAGATATAAATCTTCCCAAGGTCTAGATGGATAAAGTTTCCAACTTTATCCATTAAGACATCTCAATAAGCCAAGATCTCAACTACTAAGTTCTTAATGCTTACACCAAAAGCATGGGCGTCCAACTAAGTCATACAAGCCCTATTTCTAACCACCATCATGGTCCAGAAACCAAATAAGGCACACAAATGTTATGGAGTTCACTCAAACTCCTTGAAACAAGAATATATGGGCCACAAAGCTCATAAAATAACCTAGAACTAGTTCTAGAGATGTAATGAGCAAGGTGAAGACTTTATACCTCCAAAAGGCCGGGAATATGATGAAGATGCAAGATCTAAGCTAGAACCAAGCACTCAAGCACCAAAATTGCAACGTCCAAAAAATAATGACATAAAATTTTCATTTTTAGATTAATAAATCGTTAATACATATCATTTCCATAAAACCGAGGTAATCAAGATTTAGCAAAACATCATCAAATCAGAGTAAATCACGGAATGCGAAAACATGTGGTGTGTGCTATGCAATCATTCCGAGCTCTTCCATTTGAAAACCGAAGTACCTGAAACATAAACTGAAAATCGTAAGCACAAAGCTTAGTGAGTTTCCCCAAGATACCACATAACATACATATCAACATATATTGGGCCCCGCCCAATGAGTATAATGAGCCTCGACCTAACTCGCATAACGGGCCCCACCCAATGAGTATAACGGGCCCCTCCCTAACTCGCATAACGGGCCCGTCCAATGAGTATAACAGGCCCCGTCCTAACTCGCATAATGGGCCCCGCCCAATAAGTATAACGGGCCCCGCCCACATACAATTCATATAAACATAATAGGTAATGGCATACAAAATAACCATCGGGCCCTGCCCAGTAAGCATATAAGCACATACACATACAAGTGTCACACAAACAACAAGTATTTTAACATAACAGATCATGGGCCAGCATTGGTGCCTTCAACCCACTAAACACAGTGAGGAAACTCACCTCACAGACTGACGAATATTTGAACAAAACACTGCTCCAACACCAGCTCTACAAGTCTTCCTGAATACTAGACATCGACCAAAACCCAATCAATATCACAAAATACCCAAAATACCCTTTTGGTCAAACTTGTCAAACTTGGTTAAACGAGTCAACCGAGCTGACCCACTTTGGACGTGAGGCATTCCTGCTGAATCCCCAAACTTTCTATTAAGGGCTTAATACCTTAAGTCCTTTCGTCCAAAACATAGATCTAGGTCTAATATGTCACTGAGGGTCATAAAGTTTCCAACTTTATGACCTTGCATGCCCATTAAGTGCTTAAAGTCAAAGTTCTAACCTTTAAACCCATTAAGACCATCTAACACATGCATATGTTGAATACAACACCCAAGATTAAATTTTTATGCTCTAAATATCTCAATAATGGATAAAGTTTCCAACTTTATCCATTAAGTTGGTCCAAGAAGTCAATATCTAATCTTTTAAGTCAAAAAGGGGACCAAAAGTGTATCTTCTCAACTCAATCCATTAAGTCTAAGTTTCCAACTTCCAGATCTGATTTCAAGGGACTTCTTAAGTCATAAAGTTTCCAACTTTATGACTTAGCATAACTCAATGGGACCCAAATCAAAACCCTAAGTCCCAAACTTCATCAAATGACTACCAAATCATGCATGAAAGGTTTATACTCATCAAGATCCAAACTTTATGACCCCATAACCCCAACAACGACCAAATATGAACCTCAAAGGTTCTGGAGTAACTTCTACTCACAAGAACCACCACAAAGGGACCAAAATCATAACAAAGTGCCACGTAGCTAGATCTACATGAAAGAGTTGTCAAGGTTGAGACTTTATACCGCAAGAAGTTAGATCTAGGTGAATAAAGCCTGGATCCAAAAGCTCCAAGTCAATCAATGACTCTTTAAGAAGTTCCTTCTTCCTCCTCAAGCACCAAAACACATATAAATCACTTTGAAGTTCAAGAATCACAAAAATAGAGGCTAGGGCTTCGTTCTTAGGGCTAGAGAGGATGGAGGCTGAAGAATGGAAGAGGTTTGGGTCCATAATGATGCTTATAAAGGGGAAACACCCTAAAACGAGTTTTTGAAACAGCCCCGTGAATGCCCTGTGTTCCCTCAGGGAACGACCAACGTTCCCAAGTTGGCCCGCGTCCATTTTCCTTTTGAACGCCATGGATTCCCACCTGGTACACCATGCATACCCGGTTTGGCCCAAAAGCCTTCTAACTTTAAATGGTCATAACTTTTGCATCCTGTATCCATTTTATCCGTTCTTTATATCCACGAAAAGGTAACGAGAAGCCCTAAACTTATATCAACTTTATTTACCCTGAATACCAACCGAACATAAATCCAAAATTCATGAAATGCCCGAACCAACGCCTATACCGATACGCTTGGGCTCTAAAGTACAACCCGAACTCTTTTATCACATGACCTACCTTACCCATATCCAAAAAGAGTCTAAACCTTTCTACCTCAAGTGGAACTTCTAAAAGGTTGACATGTTGACTAAAGTAACACTAATAAAATGCCCCAAACAGACATCTCCTTATTGTTATGCAAGTTGAATTTAATCCTCAACAAGAAGCACACGACTTGAAGAAGAAACGATTACCATCACACTAAAACTAATCAACCTCAGGAGGCACTCAACCTTTAATAACAAGTTGAAGACTTCTAGATCATACCTCATTTCCAGATAAGCAAGGCCACTCCACTCATCAACTATGCTGACCAAGTGATCACAAAATCAATCCGTCCAAGGTTTTACTCGTCCTCATGTCGTCTCACTGATAACTGGGTACATAATCCATAATCAACCGTCAATGTTGACAACCTTGCATACAGACTCGAGAGTGAAATATAAACCAACAAAGGCTAAACTAGCCTACACATCCCCTTGGTTTAAAAGGCTTGCATCTAGACATAGAATATATAGACGAAACATCAATGGTTTTGATCAACCCATCTTAATTCAGATAACATGACTGAGGTCCTCAAATACACATCCGACTTCTTGACAATTTGTGGCTAACCAACTGCTACCATGAACGAAACCATGGTCAAAACCAAAATCGAGTGACATCCAAGCTCCCAAAACAGCTCAGGTGCACAATCATCATCCGAGACACCCATGAGACTTATAACCACCTACATCACCGACCTCCTGGTATTCTAACTATCATACCACTACGACTATGTAAATCTAAACAACTATGGGTTATCGGCAACCCTAGGACTATCGACAGTCCTGATAACTATCAGCAGTCCTGGAGTCATCAGCAACTCCGTAGATACTCATAACAGCCATCAGCTACTAAGACTTAACTAGTCTAACATGTACCCAACTATGACATAGGTGAAAGAGTAAGAGAATTCACATGAAAACTCATCATAAGAAGACGGATCTACTAAGAAGAATCCCAAAAATGAACTGTTAATATACCACCATGACTTTTCCAACAAGTCAACACCCTATAACTGCCCGACCCAACCTGTCGGTCACTGAGCTATTAGTGACAGCACTATACTTCTCAAGCACGCGCTAATGCCAAACAATTAGCAAACCACACACGGATCTCCGCTACACAACTTTCAACCCAACTCGCAAAAGTGAAATCCAAGATGGCTCATGACATGTCGTGACGCCATCCATCCATTGGGATGAGAAGTTCACGGCTCCCCACCATTCTTTCCATCACCCAACCATAAACATGAAGACTGCCGACCAACATTCAACGACCTAAAGACACATTGCCATCTGCCCACTAACCGGTAGGAACCTAGTCAACAATCACACTCAACATTTGCCAAATATAGGAACCATACCATCCCGAAACATGCACTTTTCCACAGTCCAACTGCCACTGACACATCGTCAGCCGAAACATGACCGCACGCAATCAGGAAACAAAATAGACAACCGAATGCCTGATCCAACTTGTAAGCACAACATGACACACCCCCAGGGTAAAAATAATGCTCCTCAGACCAATTGTGTCCCTTCTTCATCGTGACCTTACCCATAAGGCGACGTACTAGAAAATCGAACGAGACAATGAACCTCAACTGATATTAGACACATTCTTCTAACACCCACAACAAGATATCACACCTTGATGAAGATGAAATACCTACCAATGTGCAAAAAGACTAATAAAACTTTCAATTTCAGAAAGGCTTCCAAAATTAACCAGAAATGTTGCCAAATTCCTATTCGAACAAATCCAAATACCAACCCAGCCGATGTAACCTGCCAAAACTGCATTTAGCCATGATTATACCTGAAAATCCGAACAACGTTGCTCTGATATCCAATCTTCCAATAACGAAGGTCAGTTACCATATCAAACCCACTAGGAACGACAATTACACAACCAAGAAATCAAGAGAAAACCTACACAGATACTAAGATACAGACTTTAGTGAACTTGACTAAGGGTTGACGCATTATTTAAACCCTTAGCGGATACAAATTGAAGCCTTTGAATAACCTCAATGAACTATGAGGCCAAACAATCATTTCCCAACTCGAACATAGATAACAAAACCATATAGTGGGCTAACCATGCTTCCTATAACCGATGCACAAAAGAGCAATGCCCCTCCATCCAGATCCATGGAGCTACCAAAAAGGAACTACTAGCCACAACAAGTTCCTTAACCATCAGCTTCCTGATGTGAGGACAACACATGCGTTCTCGAAGACATACATCTAACGACAACTTACTCTGCACCCATAACCTGTCCAAACCTTAAATTCTCTGCTTCCATGGAGGACTTTTGGCGGATCCTTGAGGAATGCAATGACAAACTTCCTAACCACGGACACTTTGATGGTAGCCCACTTCTTTTCCTCATGCAACAATAAACCCAAACCAAAACTAGCATACCTGAACCACAAATTCCTCTAATTTATTGAGCCGAAATCATAAAAACTGGACCGGCCAATGATCCTCCGAGCAGAATACCCAGTTCTCCACTACTTAGGGTTGGAACCATCATCGACTATCGTCTACAACATCAAAGCCTCAAGTTGGCTTAACCAGATACATACCAACCTTGACTCTCAGAATGCAACATATCATCAGACGATTCCTTCAGATAATGACCAATCAATCATAAAGAAACCATGAACCTCAGATGGAGGCCTCAGAAACTCCTCCCAATTTCGCCGCCTCAAGCTTAGCGAAGGCAACTAGAACACCATTTTATTGATGGGGCACCTTACGAACTGAACTTAAGCACATAAAACCTTGCATTGGGAGAGTTGATCCATAATCTCATCATCTTACAAAACTTTAGGAATCCTTTGCATATAGCAGCTCCGACAAATCCAACATATATATAAAACTCTCCTACCCAGAACATGAACATATCGGTGCCTCCTCGGACACACCCGATCTTTTCAAATCTGTGTCACATGTTTCACTTACGATATGGACTTCACCTTAGCCATCCAACCACAAGAAAAATTAAGTCTCGAACCTTCCCTCATTGCGAAACAGAGATGATTTACTGTTAACCACACTTCACATTCTTACAGCAGCACCGATGAGGAAAACACCATATCCTTGTTTAACTATCGACTGACACACATTCGGTCACTCCTCTCTTGAGCACGGGAGACAGGAAAAATACATGTCACAACTAGCATTTTTTTTTAGCTAGGAAATTCTATCCTTATGTAAACATCATCTATTGTAAGGCATGTACTCTAACTGATAATCATACTCTATGCTCAATGAAAAACCATCCATTGAATCCAAACTCTTGATTTATGTTTAAAACCTAATACAATACATCTCATATGGATTGAAAACCCTAGAAATCCCAGCCCAAGTTAATATAGACTAGGATCCTATTATTGGGCCTAATGGACCAATAAACTTTCAGTTTGACTATTTGGGCCAAGGAACCCTAACTGGGCTCTAATTGGACCCACATTCATAAGATTTTAGCATTTTGGGCCATGTGAGCCTAGAATAATGCATCTTATATCTAATGGGCCTTGTTGGGCAATAAATGATTTCGTTTGCCCTAATGGGCCGTGAACCCTTTTAATTGGGCTTCATTGGGCCATGAACCCTCATAAGGGCCCAATGGGCCGAAAAATAATATTGGGCTTCATAAAATTCGAACAAAACCAAGAATGGTCCCAAAACTATTTCATTCTCTTCTCTTTTAGCCCAAATTCTCGGCCCAATAGAAATATATATATATATATATATATATATATATATATATATATATCCGAAATTTTCACTTGTATAAACTCTACAGTCAAACACTACAAATAATAGTTAAATTCATTTTTGGAGAATTTTAGCCGGTTTAAAGTCCGTTTGGGTGTTTTATTTTATTTTCGTCAAACGATTAAATAAAATGAAATATCGTTATGAGTGAGGTGTAACAATTTAACATTTTAACACCTTAACAAGGTGTTTACGGCCAAACTTGGGGAGTTTGGGCCGTAAACTCCCTCTTGACCATGAACTCATGTTGCAACAAGTCTAAAAACTTACCAACACTACCACAACGAGAACATTAGAACAGAGTACCATAGGGGTATTCTGCATTACTATAGATTACACATGTGAGAACTAAAAAGGTCGTTACTAGTAGGGCAATAGTTGCTAAGTGGATACTATAAGGTTACATGCGACTAAGGCGCTATAGACTCAGAATCCGTGATCTTTGCTTTATCTCCTGTTCCTTGTTTGGTTGTGGATTTAGAGTTAGGGTCACCTATTCGAAGGTCTATCCTGCTTTGGTTGCATGTAATTGGTATGCACTATGCAGGTATTGAGTCAACAAATAACGATCATCTTATAAGTATCTTAGGTTAGTACGTCTACTAACTATTCTTTCTCCATTCTCGCATAAATACTAAGGCTGACTTAAGGGTTAGCCCAAAGGGGAGCCCGTCGCCAGTAGAAGATTATCTACTCATCCTCTCTCTCTCTTCTTGAAAGAATAGCCTTCCTCTTCAGTATCTCTATTTCACTTATCTGTAAACATTCCTAACCTTGAAAGTACTCTAACTAGACCTCTAAGCTGCCAACATTTTCCCTGATGGTTTGATGTGAGACCTACTGTTAGGTCATTCTTCCTGAACTCATTGTACATCATTAGTACCAGTAATATTGGCAGTTGTCTAATCTGTGGGAAAGGCTGTGGTTTTGCATTTCCCTACTCTATTGTTATGACTCTATCTGATATTTGGACTGTGGCGATTTAGTCCATGGAACACACTCATCATACTCACAATCGATTCTTACTATTATCATCATCTCTATCAATTTTTAGTAAAAGATGCCGCCTCGTCCTCGTCCGACCAGGGGCAGACCTGCAACTCAAACTCCACCACCACCACCTCCTCCGCAGTTCGATGCGGTTATGTTCCAAGCGGCTGTGACCGTAGCTGTAAATGCGGCCATGGCTCAAGTAAATTCTGGTGGCGCCAGTGGAGGTGGAATAGGCACTATCTCTAGCCATGGTGAAACCCAACCACGTGTACGGGAGTGCACCTATAAAGATTTCATCAGCTGCAAACCTACATACTTCAATGGAACCGGAGGGATCCTTGAACTGTCCCAATGGATCGAGAGAACATAAGCAATCTTCGAGATGTGATCATGCCCTGAAGGAAGCAAGATAAAGTTCGCTGCTTGCACCTTCCTCGAAAGGGCCCTGACATGGTGGAATGGCCATGTCAAATCACTCTCACTAGTAACAGCCAACGCCATGGGCTGGGACACACTGAAGGACCTTATGACAAGGGAGTATTGCTCGAGGGGCGAAATTCAGAAACTCGAGGAGGAACTCTGGAACCTCAAAATGCAGGGTTCCGACATAGTGGCTTATATAGCCAGGTTCTGCGACCTGGTGGCTCTATGTCTTAATATGGTCCCCACCGAAAACAAAAAGATCGAGAGATACATCTGGGGTTTAGTGCCCCCGTATCGTGGGAACGTTCTAGCTTCAAACCCTGCAACCTTTGATAGTGCCAAGGAATTGGCCCAAAGGCTGATTGATCATGAAGTTCCTTCTACCCCATCAACAACTACAACCACTACCACAACACCAACCCACGCGACCGACAACAAAAGGAAGCGTGGAGACCGAAGGAGGGGCAAATCAAATCAATCCTCTTCCAAGAACCAACAGACGGTGGCTGTCCATGCTGCCACTACTCCAGCTGCCCCTGTACCAGCCAAAACATATGCAAGGAACTTACCCAAGTGCACCAAGTGCTCTTTCCATCATAACGGCCCCTGCCGTGAGATGCACTGCACTAACTGCGACCGGAAGGGCCATACCGCCCGGTTTTGTAGAGCACAACCCAAACCTATCTCCCAGGTCCCTAGTGCAGGAGTAAGCCAGGCCTGCTACGGGTGCGGCGAGACAGGACATTTCAAAAGAAACTGTCCGAAAGCTGGGAACGCGGGAGGAGTAGGAAGACTACTTGCTATTGGCCATAATGAGGCCGTGACAGACCCCACGGTAGTCACGGGTACGTTCCTTCTCGATAACTCTTATGCTTGTATCCTATTCGATAGTGGGGCAGAAAGAAGCTTCGTAAACTAAAAATTCAAACACCTACTTAAACAATCACCGTAAACACTAAAAGAAATCTTCGTCGTAGAAATGGCTAACGGTAAGACAGAGAGTTCTAACGAGATCTACATAGGTTGTTCCCTCACGCTAGATAATCATTCGTTCCCTATCGACCTCATACCAATAGCTATCCAGAGTTTCGACGTCATCATAGGCATGGACTGGCTGAGTCTTTATCGTGCCGACATTCTGTGCTTCGAAAAAGCAGTCCGCCTGAATCTACCGAATAACGAAACCTTGTTGATCTACAGAGAAGTCCAGTACGAGCCTTCGTATCATCTCGAGCATTCAAGCCCAAAAATACCTGCGTAAGGAATATCTTGCATTCCTGGCGCACGTTGTCGATACGAGCCGGAAAACAAAAGACCTAAAAGACCTCCCCGTAGTACGCGACTTCCCCGGCGTATTCCCTGAAGAACTACTGGGCTTACCTCCGCAACGTCAAGTCGAGTTCCGAATCGACTTGATTCCAGGAGCGACCCCAGTAGCGAAATCGCCCTATCGTCTAGCACCTGCTGAGATGCAAGAACTGTCCGGACAACTTAACGAACTGCTCAACAAGGGCTTTATAAGACCAAGCTTCTCACCCTGGGGAGCACCAGTCTTGTTCGTAAAGAAGAAAGACGGATCGTTCCGTATGTGCATCGATTATAGAGAACTCAACAAGCTTACAATCAAGAATCGTTACCCTCTTCCTCGCATAGACGATTTATTTGACCAACTGCAAGGGGCGAGCTACTTCTCCAAGATTGACCTGAGATCCGGGTATCACCAGTTACGAGTGCTTGAGGAGGATGTTCCGAAGACAGCCTTCCGAACTCGTTACGGACACTACAAGTTTGTAGTGATGCCATTCGGATTGACCAATGCGCCCGCAGTATTCATAGACTTAATGAATAGGGTATGCCGTCCTTACTTGGATCAGTTCGTTATCGTCTTCATTGATGATATACTTATCTACTCTCGAAGTAAGGAGGAGCATAACGATCATTTACGACAAGTCCTAGGAACCTTACGATCAGAGAGACTTTATGCGAAGTTCTCTAAATGCGAATTTTGGATCCGAAGAGTCGAATTCTTAGGACACGTGGTTAGCGAAGAGGGAATCCACGTGGACCCTTCCAAAATTAAAGCCATTGAGAACTGGTCAGCACCAAAGACGCCTACAGAAATTCGTCAATTTCTAGGCCTCGCTGGCTACTACCGCAGGTTCATTCAAAACTTCTCTCGAATTGCAAAACCTCTTACAACATTGACCCAGAAGGGCGTGGCCTTTGACTGGGAAGAGAAGCAAGAGAAGGCATTCCAAACCCTGAAGCGAGCCTTGTGCACCGCACCGATACTGTCCCTCCCCGAAGGAACAGAAGACTTTGTGGTCTATTGCGATGCGTGAAACCAAGGGCTTGGCTGTGTTCTGATGCAAAGAGGTAAGGTAATCGCCTACGCCTCAAGACAGGTGAAGACACACGAGGTCAACTACACCACTCACGATCTTGAATTAGGGGCAGTTGTGTTTGCCCTAAAGATCTGGAGACACTACCTGTATGGTACGAAGAGCACTATCTTTACAGACCACAAAAGCCTGCAACACATATTCAACCAGAAGGAGCTCAATATGAGACAACGACAGTGGGTCGAGCTACTCAATGACTACGAATGTGAAATTCGTTATCATCCGGGTAAAGCCAACATAGTAGCAGACGCCCTAAGTCAGAAAGAATATTCTGGTCGAAGAGTTAAGTCATTGACCATGACTATCCGTTCGCATCTATCCGCACAAATTAAGGAGGCTCAGCTCGAAGCTTTGAAACCTGAAAATGTGGCAGGAGAATCCCTGTGAGGAATGGATAAGAACTTGGAAGCCAAGGGCGACGAGGCCTTATATCTCATGGACCGGATCTGGACACCGAAACACGGTGGCTTCAGAGACCTGGTCATGAAGGAAGCGCACAACACTCGATATTCCGTCCACCCAGGTTCAGATAAGATGTATCTGGATCTCAAAAAGTCATACTGGTGGCCTAACATGAAAGCAGAGATTGCTACCTTCGTAAGTAAATGCCTTACTTGCGCTAAGGTCAAGGTCGAATACCAGAAACCCTCAGGTTTACTTCAGCAACCGGAGATACCTGAATGGAAGTGGGAGCGGATCACTATGGACTTCATAACCAAGCTACCCAAGACAACGGGTGGACTTGATACCATTTGGGTCATCGTCGACAGATTGACCAAGTCCGCACACTTCCTACCCATCAAAGAAACCGACAAAATGGAGAAGCTCACGAGAACATACATTAGGGAGATCGTACGACTGCATGGTGTTCCTATATCCATTATCTCCGACAGAGATAGTAGATTCACTTCGAGATTCTGGCAGTCCCTACAAAGCTCCCTAGGAACGAGGCTGGACATGAGTACAACCTACCATCCACAGACCGACGGACAAAGTGAGAGAACTATCCAAACCTTGGAGGATATGCTGCGAGCCTGTGTGATCGACTTTGGGAAGGCGTGGGATACCCACTTACCTCTCGTCGAATTCTCTTACAACAACAGTTATCACACGAGCATCAAGGCTGCTCCATTTGAAGCCCTCTATGGCCGGAAGTGCAGATCCCCTCTGTGCTGGGCTGAGGTGGGTGACACTCAGTTAGCTAAAGGACGAGTTCCTGAAAACACTCTCACGGGTCCGGAGATCATTCGGAAAACGACAGAGAAGATCGTTCAGATTCGTGAACGATTGAAAGCCTCTAGAGACCGACAGAAAAGCTATGCAGACAAACGAAGGAAACCTTTGGAGTTCCAGGTGGGAGACTGAGTCCTTTTGAAAGTCTCACCCTGGAAGGGCTTGATACGCTTCGGAAAGCGTGGAAAGCTAAATCCAAGGTACATAGGGCCTTTCGAGATTCTCGCTAGAATCGGCCCCGTAGCTTACAAACTCAATCTACCCCGCGAACTCAGTAACGTACATCCTACCTTCCACGTCTCTAACTTGAAAAAGTGCCTATCCGACGAGACTCTTGTAATCCCACTCGACGAGATCGAGATCAACGAGAGCCTCAAATTCGTGGAAGAACCTGTAGAGATCATAGACCGCGAGGTCAAACGAACGAAACAAAGCCGCATCCCAATCGTGAAGGTTCGCTGGAACGCCAAGCGAGGACCGGAATTCACATGGGAGCACGAGGATCAAATGAAACTTAAATATCCTCATCTCTTTACTTAGTTATTTGTAATAACTTAGTTGCATGAACTCTAATTTCGGGACGAAATTCCCTCTAACGGGGGGATGATGTGACAACCCGAAATTTTCACTTGTATAAACTCTACAGTCAAACACTACAAATGATAGTTAAATTCATTTTTGGAGAATTTTAGCCGGTTTAAAGTCCGTTGGTGTTTTATTTTATTTTCGTCAAACGATTAAATAAAAGGAAATATCGTTATGAGTGAGGTGTAACAATTTAACATTTTAACACCTTAACAAGGTTTTTACGACCAAACTTGGGGAGTTTGGGCCGTAAACTCCCTCTTGACCATGAACTCATGCTTAAGGCATGAGTTTACCCTTATTCCCTCACTTCCTCACTTTACACCTTCAAGTTCAAGAACACCCACCACTTTTCTCTCAAGTATCATCACACACTTCTTCCAAATCCTCCAAAATGTAAGTTCTTCTTCACTTGTTTTGTTGTATTACAACACCTTATCTAGTGTTTATACATCATTTCATCCATGAATCCTTCATTTTTACTTAGATCTTCAAGTGTTCTTCAAAACACCAAGAACACCAAGAAGACACACTAGTGTTCTTGGCCCTTAAACACTCTTACAAGCTTCCTATAAGTAAGCACACTCTTCCTAACTAGTTACTTGCTTAGTATACTTGTTAAATCATGGAAGAACACCAAGAAACCCTCAAGAACACTTGTGTTTACGGTCAAGGGAGATCCTTGAACCGTAAACACCACGAAGTGGTGTTTAAGTGCCCCTAACACCTTCTAAAGCTTGGATATTGGACTAGAAACTTGCATGCATGAACTAGAAACCACAAAACACGAAATGGTTGGGGTAACCATGAGTTACGATCGTAAACTCATGGGTTTACGACCGTAAACTCAAGAGTTTACGACCGTAAACTTTCAAAGGTGGCCCAAGGACCGTAAACTCCAAAGAAGGTCCATTTCGAGCCCTAACCACTTCCTAAGCCTTTGATTCAAACCTAGAACACTTCCTTGTGAAGTATAAGACCTTAAAACACACAAATGCACCAATTACCATGAGTTTACAGCCGTAAACTCATGGGGGAAATGGTCCAGAAACCGTAAACACATATAGGGTTACCAAATGAGGAGTAAACTCCAATGTGAGGCCATACTCTCCTTAGATGCAACCCTTTAGCACTCCTAGCACTTAAAACAAAGTGTTTCCATGTATTAGGAGGTCTTTACTTGATTAATTAGTTGTTAAATGACTAATTAGATACATTTATGTATCACTACATGTTACATAGGATCCGTGTGTGTGTTCAAGTCCTCACTTGACACCTAGCATCCTACCCGACACTTCCATCCAATCCACTCACTGCAGGTGAGTTCATACCCCCTTAATTAACCTTTTAAATGATTTTAAATGCTTTTATTGGGGGGGGGGGAATACAAGTTGAACATTTCTAGTTATTGCTTTAATCACATGTGATTAATAACTAGAACAAACAGAAAGATTTACTACTACTTTCAAATTGCTATCAAACTTATGGATTTTCAAGCTTTCAAACCTTTTTACTAAACTCTTTTGATGCTAAAACTGTTTTCAAACTCTTTTATATTTGTAATACTTTCAAATCAATATCTACACAAGTATATTTATATAAGTAAGACTTGAAGGACTTAGGACTGATAGCTCACCTTACTTCCTGTTCCTTGTTTGGTTGTGGACTTAGGGTATCCTGTTATCTGTCCGAATGTCGTTGAATTCTTAGTTATACATCATATATATATGTGTTAGATATAAAGGCTTTCACTTCAATTCAGTACCTTTGTGTAACAAAGGCATCCAAACAACCTTACTATTTAACTATTATAGGTATAGTTAAGGGATTACTACTTACTACTACTATTACAACGACCCATACAAGAGTCAGTACATTTATGAGTCACTACATAAGTACTACACTGAGTAATAGAACATACTATACACTATACAAGAGAACATACTATACACTATACAAGAGAACATACTATACACTATACGAACATTAAATACTAAAATAGACTGTGACATACTACTTCTCGATACGACACTTCATTGTGCTATCACCGTGTAACCAGAGTCTCCTGGAGGGAGAGCGGGCATTATGTGTATAGATCTATACGGGACAGACACTCCCACATCCCGAATGCTAGCTACAGTCCGAGCCGATAAGGCCCAGGGGTGACAAAATGTCACCATACTACGTGTGACCTGGAGGGTCATCAGTTATTCAGCCGTCGATCAGCATGGTTACATACGAGTTCACATTCAAACCTTAAATGAACTAAATAAGGATTTAAGGCAAAAATGGACTTTGCGAGGCGTATCGCCTGGAGTCTACATATTTTCTACTTTGGACTTTTCGAGGCGTACCGCCTGGAGTCTACATATTACTACTATGCACTTTTCGAGGCGTATTGTTCATTCAGTACCACCTGGAGTCTGTATTTCATTACTTTGTGACTTAGTCACATACTCGTTAAGTAAACTATATTTTTATACTAATAGTTTTCATTGGGGAAAAACCCTTACATTTACAAAAGAACAATTATACATACAATCGGGTCTTGGTAGAAGACTACCTTTTTACTGGAAAACATAGGGTTTTCTAGGGAGTATACTATTTCCAAAAACATTTGAAATCAATTACTACACTACACTGTTACTAACATTTTTATACAAGCAATGGCACTAAATACTTATGAACTCACCAGCTTTATGCTGATACTCGCTTTCAAAATAACTTGTATTCTCAGGTCATCAGTAGACAGGTATAGATGAAGCTTTTGAGAAGATGGAGCACATACAAGACTCATCTTTTATTTTGATTATACTTTTGGTGTCTTACAAACTATACAGAACACGCTTGTATTACAATTATTATATTAATGCAATGGATGTTGTTGCTTGTCTTTACTATTATGCATTGTTATGATACTGTACATGACGTCCTCCACCCCAGAACGTTCCCGCCGTTCTCGGTTTTAGGGTGTGACAATATATATATATATATATATATATATATATATATATATATATATATATATATATATATATATATATGTGTGTGTGTGTGTGTGTGTGTAATAAAAAAAAGAGAAAAGGGATTATTTTTGCACTTGACACCTCACTTTTGCATGATGGATTTCCATGCACACATCACTTCAATCCTCTCTCCTTCTCTCTTCTTCTACTCTCGGACGAACCCCTCACCCCTCACCATCTCCACTTTCTTTCAAAATCTCTCAAGAACTCTCTCAAGAATTCCTCCTTCCTCCTCTAAGTTTTCGAGATTTTGTGTGTATTTTCAAGAGGTTTTTCATCAAGATCATCATCCTTGGTAAGTTCTTACTTGAATCTATGGTTTAACTTCTAGATTTCTTCAAAAATCTCTTCTTAACCCATATCATTTCATGATCTATACTCTTGAACTTCATAGAGTTCGAAAACCATCTCAAGGAGCTTGCTAGGGCCGAGATATTCTCACATCTTCACAAAAAATCGAATCTAAACCTCAAAGTGAGTTCATACCCCCTTCTTTTTTATTTTCATAATGTTTTGGGCGAGAATACAAGTTGTTTTGTGTAGATCTATGTGTGTATGCATGATTTTGTGTGTTTTCATGATATATGTTGTGATATTTGTTTTACTTTTGGAGTTTTACTTGAACTTGAAGTTTAGCACTTGGATCTTCATAAAAACCTTGAGAAAATCATGTGTTATTACATATATTACATGTAAACTTGTAGATCTGGGATTTATACACTTAAAATAGCAAAAATAAGTGTTGTGTTCAAATATGGATAACTTAAACTCAAAAATCAGCCTTTGACAGAAACATTTTGGTCTAATCTTGGACTGTTTTGACCACCTTAATGGAAATATTTTTCAAAACTGTTTTACATGAAAAACGTTCAGGTTTATACCTTTAAAATGACTACTCTCACGTTTTCATACGATTTTTCTACAATTTTTGGCGAATTTTACAAAACTGTCTATCATAATTGAAATAATCTCGGACCAGTCTGTGAAGGAGAGCAATTTCACTCTGGTTTGAGGCCATTAAAAATTTTGGAGAAAAATTGTGAACAAAGTAGACAAAATTTCCAAACTTCCAGAGTTTACGGATCCAAATTCTGACTTACGATCAATTTTCTACAAATTTTCTAATAACCGGGTCAGAAAAGTCAAAAACCAGAAAATTTGTTTTTAACTTACTAAAAGGGTTTAAACTTGTGTTGGATGCAAGACTTGGCCTTTAAAAGGCCCCAAAATGTTATTTATACTAATATTGGGCCTTAAGTGTAAATTTTTGGCTTAATGGGCCAAGAATGACATTTTTACAAAAAGTGGGCCTTTTATATCATTTTATTAAATAATTGAGCTAAAACTAACAATATAATAACAAACGGGCTAATTAGGTCATTTTTCATTTTTATTGGGCCTTAGTGACCCATTAATATGCTTGATAGGTCCTGAATACTATTTATATTTTTATTGGGCCTCATTGACCCATTAACATGCGCGACGGACGTTGGATACTATTTGCGTGCTATTTGGGCCTGTAAATACATTTGGTGTGAAATGGGCCTTAGTTGTCATTTTACATGTATTTTGGGCACATGTTATATAACCTCATTCCTTTCAGGCCTAAAAATGACTTACGTGCTTCGTGAGCCTTAGTTGCTCACTTACATGGTTCATTGGGTCCGGAATGAGTTTTATACGTTTCTCTTCGCGTAAAATTCGATTAAGGATCTAGTGAGACTTGTCGGTTGACACCTTTTGAGTGTACGATCGTAGCCTGTAGTTATAACCAGAGTCTCTGGAGGGAGAGCGGGGTTTTGTGTATAGATCTACACGGGGATGACACCCCACACCTGAGTTGTTCGCTACAGTTAGACTACATCAGTCTAGGGTGACGATAACCTTATTCTATTTTTCCGTCGGCGTTCACGAATGCCAAGACATGCGAATTTGTCATTAATTAGTATGGTTATGACGACTCACTTAAAGGAATTAACGTTATAAATTTACGGGAGACCATTCTTTTCTTTTCTTCTTTGGATTATTCAGAAACATACTCTTACTGGTACTCAACCTTGAGGGTTGGTATGGCAACATTCTCTTTATCAGACAACATAGGGTTGTCTGGGGGCATTCTCTTTACATCCTCTTTACCTTTTCTGCATTATCTTTATACATTCTAATAAACATTAATACACATGCATTAATACAAGATTTGACACAAACATCCTAAACTATTTTCAGAAAATATAAGATTTTCTGGTGGTTTCAAAGTTGTACAAATCATTTTCACAAACATGCTTATGAACTCACCAACATTTTTATGTTGACCTTTTTAAATTAACTTGTATTCTCAGGAAACCGTTGAAGCAGGTTGAGCGGAACAAACTAATGGATATTTTGTTTCATCACACTCTGACTATTTTGGCATATAATCTTCAAATACAATACTCGATGTAAACAATGAACGTTGTTATATTACATGTGTGATGATGATGATTTTATGTTTCAATTATATACTTTGTGATGATACTACAACAATGGAGTCACGCTCAAGCTCCCGGATGTTTCCACCGTCTGGTTCGGGGGTGTGACAGATTGGTATCAGAGCATTGTTTATAGTGATCTAGCATATCTAATCATACAAGATATGCAACTATAAATACAATGGGAGTAAACTACTCTGAACATGATAATTAAAATACATACCTGTGTGTGCATTTTAGAGTAATAACACAACAAGAACAGTAAAAGTCTTTGGAGGATTTGAACATCGCGATTAAACCCGGGCAGTTATGTAGTCGTATTGGGGGTGAATGTAGCCTGATCAACTACATTCATTCAAAATACGTCTGACATGTGTTCGGGAGTAATCGTGATGGACACGAATCAAAAACTTATCACCTAATTATCCAAAGAGCTTATAGAACCAAACCTAAAAAAAATTAAAATACTATAGGAGTATTTGGTGTGCTATTTGTTTCTAGTATTTATACACTTTCGTGCAGACACTATAGCCGGGTATCATTAGCCAGGAGACCCCTATCTCCCTAGTCAGGAGAATGCAGGGTGGATTGACTCAGACGAAGATCCAAAAGAGGAACATGATGTAGAACTTGCAGATGGACCCGCTGAGCCAGTGGTGGACCTCAAAGAGGAAGAGCTCGAGGGAAATGACGATGATGACTCGGATGCCAAGTCCGAGGTCATTAATCCTCCATACATGGCTAGAGTACTGGTTTATCGTATGGGCCCCGATGGCCCCACGCCCCATGGGAACATGATATTAGGAGATGGAGTCGCCAGCAGAGGATACGACCCCCCCTACGGTATGAACTGAGGTCTTTTCGATCTCAGTCATGGTCCGGCACACCCGAGACATTGGCAACCAAGCTCAGGGCACTACAAATAAAACGGACCAAATGTGGGCTGCTGTTGAGAGGAGATGAGAGACAAACACATGGAGTGATCGGGGACTTCCAAGTGAGACAGTCAGTTTAGGAGGCACGACTACGAGAAACCGAGCGACAAGTAGCTCATCTCTAGGGTACATCCACTTCATCAACACCACCACCAGACACTTTCGCCATGATTAGGATCAGCTTTTCCGCCCACTACTATTCGTTATGACTCTCTTTCGTGTACTAAGATGGTACTCACTAATGAAAAAACTATTTGTTCTTCTTATGTCGTGTTATTGCATGAGTTCACTTATATGCACCACCGAATCCCCGAAACCACTAGATACTCAAGGATCTCGAAACCAAAACAACCTATATACTCTATGGACAGACTTAATATTCGTGCCAAATCTACGATTACCTAATACCATAAATACATCATACGGATGTAGATTGAAACATTGTGAATTATACGCCAAAACGCGAAGTTTATAGAGTACAACCAGAAATGGCCATCGTTACTTACGATCTTGCTTATCATCATGCAGCAGAAAAATGTCATCCCACAGTAATAACAAGCACACCCGGGAGACACCAATCCTGCTGATGGAATCTGCTACATTCCAAGCTGCTGTAACCGCTGCTATGGCACAACTCAACGCAAGCAACACCAACAAAGATGGAGATAACGTCGACAACTCCAGCCGAAGTAATTACCATGGAAACCAACGAGTGACAGCTTATCAAGGCACTCCAAAACCCAAGCTTAAGAGCAGGAAGCGAGAGTCTGGGAGTAAAAGGAAGGGACAGCCAACTCAAGGGTCCTCGAAGAAACAACATGTTGTTGCTGTCCATGCGGCCATGATACCTACTACATCAACACCAGCAAGGCCATATGCTGGAAGCCTTCCAAAATGCAACAAGTGAAATTTCCATCATAAAGGAGCCTGACGGAAGCCGTATTGCAATAGATGTAACAAGAAAGGACACACCACCCGATACTGCAGATCTCAACCACAATAGAACCAACAGCCAAACTACAACAACAACTGATGGGTTTTGAGCATTCTAACACTCCTATGGTGTACATGCAACCCTATAAACCTTGAATCTATGTTTTCTCTAATATACATGCAAATTTGATTTTTCAAGGTTTACTTCCTAACTAGCATGGCATGGGGAATATGTAATACAAAAACTAGTAGAAGTACTTACCTTTCTTGTTGCTTGGATTCCTTGAAGACTTTGTGAGCCTAGCACCCCAAATGTTGTGCCTCAAATGCTTCACACAACACTACAAGACTTGGAATAACTTGAGAGAATACACTTGCACTCAAAATCGGTTATGCCCTCTTAGAACTCACTAGTAGTCCGATTTTGCTAGCCATAGGGCTCCTTTTATAGTGTTGTCACAATTAGGGTTTACACATGAATGCCCTTAATTGTCATGACTCTTGATTTCTAATGATCCATGGGTTTGTAACTCCCATGAACTATCCATGGAGCTCCAAATGGTTATAACCCAACTCCATAAACCATGGATCATAAATCCTATTGGATTAATGTCTAAGTCCATAACTATATTTGGTATGTACTTGACCCGACCCGACATGGTCCATTTGGGTTGCACTTCACCGACACAATTTATATGGATAGTCTTTTGAGAATAGTATATTTATGATTTATATTAATATATTATAAGTTCTAATATATTAATATGGAATCATATTATTTAATTAGTATTGATCAAGAATTAATTTAGAATTAATTAAGTGATCAAAAAGAACTAATTAAATATGGACTCTTATATATATGGAATGGGCCAAGTTCATTTAGGTTGGGCTAAGCTTTCATGGATGGTCCATGGAGCTTTTAACCCATGGATCCTATGTAAATGAAAGGTCATGGGTATTAGGGTTTACGTAGATGTAACCCTAATCCTCCATAATATATAAAGGGGTCCTTGGCTCACAAAATTGGCACAAGTGTGTGAAAATAAGAGTGGGCCGATTTTAGTGTGCATACATATTCTCTCAAGTTCTTCCAAGGTGTTTTGGTGATTTGTGATTCCATTTGAGGCTTCCACACTATTGGGGCTAAGCTCTTAATGCTTGAAGACATCAAGCTACATCAAAAGGTATGTCATCTAACTAGAACTTTGTAGTATAGGTGCTTCATAATATGCTAGTTAGGATGAAACCTTGGAATAGTTAATATTTGCATGTATAATAGAGAAAACATAGATCCAAGGTTTATAGGGTTGCATGTACATCATAGGAGTGTTAGAATGCTCAAAACCCAACAAAATCCACCGTAAAATATTAGATGATTGTCATAATCAACCCTACATATTTAATTAGTCTCATTTTGATCACCAAATTAATTATAAATTAATACTTAATCAACACTAATTAAATAATACTATTATTAATATATTAGAACTTATAATATATTAATAATCACAAGTGTCCTTTCTCTCATTTAGTCTATCCAAGTATTGCAATGCCATGCAACCCAAATGGACCATGCCCGGTCGGGTCAAGTACATACCAAATAAAGTTATGGACTTAGACACTATATCCAACAGTCTCCCACTTGGATAAGTCTAATAACTATATTTGCAGATATGACTTCAGGATCCGACTAGCAATCGTAGCTCTTTCAAAGTCTCTCGGAATTGAGATAATAATGATACGCCATTTAAGATAAGTGATCGTACAATCCTCTGCTCTCAAGATATCAGCCGTACAAACACATGGAACATGGTCTTACTTATTGTCCAACATTTTTTTCTCGATCTCTGATTTGTTTCGACATAGAACTAAATTGAACACATCAATTAGGTTCTGACCGGGCCCGGTACATAAGTCAAAACCAAATCATCGAGGGGCCCAAATATCGCTTCTATTTCTAGAAGGAACAGATAAACTTCGACTCATATGCTTGTACTGACTACTTGTTGAATTATGCATAAAAGCACGTTTTATAACATCGAGTTACCAATGCGTTTTCGTACAATCAATGGATAACCAACTCATAGTCAACAACTCATATCTCTAGGTTTAAAGATTTATATGATATTACCATCTCACGATCACTCGAGATAAATTCCATGAAGTGATGCAAGTGAGCGTGGGTTGAATCCAATACTCAGAACTTATGAGCACTCATGAATGTTGCAGCAACTATTGCTATGTCTAATACCCTTTAGACATATCATACAAACCAAATTCATGACAGTCTTGATTCATATCTACTTCCGACATATGACCGACTGTGGAGAGTTCGAATAAAATAATTATTCTGGAAGTCAAAACATGCAAAATTGAAACCATAGTAGACGATTAACATAAGATAATAACACTTTACTCATAAATAAATAACAACTTCTATTTAATCATCAAAATGTCAATTACATTTTACAAGTTTCAGAAATCTAATTATTGAAACTAATATCATCCTTCAGCCCGATGCGCCTCGCATGCTGTAAATGCTTAACCCTAGTCAGTCCCTTCGTGAGGGGATATGCTGGGTTCTCATCTGATGATACCTTCTTTGCCACGAGGAGTCCTTCTTCTATTCGATGTCTGATGAAATGGTATTTTCTGTCAATGTGCCTAGATCTCCCGTGATCTCTTGGTTCCTTAGCCAAAGCAACCGCACTTTCGCTGTCACAGAAAATTTCCATTGGCTCCTTTATAGCTGGTACAACTCCAAGGTCTCCGATGAAGTTCTTTAGCCATATCGCCTCCTTTGCTGCTTCACTCGCTGCTATGTACTCTGATTCACAAGTAGAATCAGCTACTGTCTCCTGCTTGGAACTTTTCCAAGTAATTGCCCATCCATTTAGGATAAAGACCCAGCCTGACTGAGAATGGAAATTATCCCTATCAGTCTGAAAGCTAGCATCACTATATCCTTCCACTCTCAAGTCATCACTGCCACCGAGGGTAAGGACCCAGTCCTTAGTCCTCCGCAGATACTTGAGAATGTTCTTTACCGCAGTCCACTGAGCATTGCCAGGGTTCCCTTGATATCTACTGACCATGCTCAAAGCAAAGGCCACATCAGGGCGAGTACAAGTCATAGCATACATGATAGAACCCACAGCTGAAGCATATGGTATATGACTCATCTCTGCTATCTCAGCCTCTATACTCGGACTCTGAGTCTTACCCAGCTTCGCATTACTCTGGATAGGTAATTCCCCTTTCTTGGATTCTTGCATGCTGAACCTCTTCAGCACCTTGTCCAAGTAGGTACTTTGACTAAGTCCAATTAGTCTCTTACTCCTGTCTCTCATTATCCTTATCCCTAGGATATAGGCAGCTTCTCCAAGGTCTTTCATAGCGAAACACTTCCCAAGCCAGGACTTCACCTCCTGCAGGGTTGGGATGTCATTTCCTATGAGTAGCATGTTATCCACATACAACACCAAAAAGCTAACTATGCTCCCACTAGCCCTGACATATACACATGACTCATCTTCACTCCTCGAAAAGCCAAACTCTTTGACTTTCTCATCAAAGCAAAGTTTCCATCTGCGAGACGCTTGCTTTAATCCATAAATGGATTTCTCAAGCTTACACACTCTATTAGGGTATTTTGCATCGACAAAACCCTCTGGCTGAGCCATGTAAACATCCTCAGCCAACTTTCCATTAAGGAAAGCGGTTTTGACATCCATTTGCCATATTTCATAATCATGAAATGCAACTATGGCCAGCAAAACTCTAATAGACTTAATTTTTGCTACTGGTGAAAAGGTCTCATCATAGTCAACTCCCGGAGTTTGAGTAAAGCCCTTTGCTACCAGTCTTGCTTTGTAGGTGTGTACCTTCCCATCCATGTCGGTCTTCTTTTTGAAGATCCATTTGCACCCAACTGTCTTACGACCTGGTACATTGTCAACCAAGTTCCACACTTGATTGTCATACATGGACTGAATCTCGCTGTCCATAGCCTCCTTCCATTTAGCAGACTCAGGGCCTGCCATGGCTTCCTTGTAATTGTTAGGTTCATCCAAATCTATCAGTGTACTATCACTGATAAATATATCACCTTCAGTAGTGATGTGATAACCATAATAAAAATCAGGTGTGTTCCTCACCCTAGTGGAACGCCTCGGAGGTACAGACTCATCTATCGGCTCAACAGGAGTTTCCCCCTCAGGTTGATCGGTAGTATTTGAGGTTCCTTCACCACTTGACTCTTGAAGCTTTTCAAGGTCAATTTGCCTCCCACTGTCCCCTTGGCTTATAAATTCTCTCTCACGAAAGACTCCTCTTCTTGCTACAAAGACCACATTATCACTGGGTCTGTAGAAGAGGTAACCAAAGGATCTATGTGGGTAGCTGATGAAAATACACCTCTCACTTCGAGGTTCAAGCTTATCATGAGTCTCACGCCTCACGAAAGCTTCACAACCCCAAATCTTGATGTGGTTTAAATTAGGAACTTTCCCAGTCCACATCTCGTGAGGTGTTTTGGCAACCTTTTTAGTAGGGACTAGATTAAGGATATGGGCGGCAGTCTCTAAGGCATACCCCCAGAAAGAGATTGGTAACGAAGCTCGACTCATCATGGAACGAACCATATCCAACAAGGTCCGATTGCGCCTCTCTGCTACACCATTCAGCTGTGGTGTTCTCGGAGGTGTCAATTGTGAGACAATCCCACATTCCTTAAGATAGTCAAGGAACTCAATGCTAAGATACTCTCCTCCCCGATCGGATCGGAGCATCTTGATGTTCCTGCCCAATTGATTCTCTACTTCCTGCTTAAACTCTTTGAACTTTTCAAAGGTTTCTGACTTATGCTTGATTAAGTAGATATATCCATATCTGCTGTAATCATCAGTGAAAGTCACATAATAGCTATTAGCATCCCTTGTAGCAACTCTGAAGGGCCCACACACATCTGTGTGGACCAGGTCCAACAAACCTTCACCCCTATCACAAGTACCTGTGAAGGGTGACTTTGTCATTTTTCCAAGTAAACAAGACTCGCAACTATCATCCGACTTTAGGTCAAATGATTCCAAGACTCCAGCCTTTTGGAGTTGGCCTATGCGCTTCTTGTTGACATGTCCAAGACGACAATGCCACAAGGATGCTTTATCCAAGCTATTTGAAGAATCAATATACAACACATTATTTCCTAGATTGTCTACAACATTCACAGCTTCATATACACCATCACAAGGTAATGCTTTAAAGTAAAATACATCATTGTAATAAACATTAATAGCACCATTATTATTATCAAATGAAAATGTAAACCCTTGTTTGTACAAGCCATGAAAAGAAATAATATTTCTCGCCATTTCAGGCGAGTAACAGCTTTTATTCAAATCTAACATTAACCCATTATTAAGCAATAAAGAATAAACTCCTATCTTGGTGACAGGTGATGCTTTCCTGTTGCCCATGACTAAGTTTATCTTCCCGTGCTCCACTTGCTCACTTCTTCTTAGGCCCTGCAAATCAGTACAAATGTGAATACCACAACATGTATCAAGCACCCAAGAATTAGCATTAGATGAGTTATTAGATAATATTGTATAAATACCTGCATGGGTGGGTTTAACTTTCCCATCCTTTACATCTTGCAAGTATTTGGGGCAGCTTCGCTTCCAGTGCCCCTTTTCCTGGCAATAGAAGCATTGTGCTTCCTTTGGGTTTGAGGAAGGAGTAATGGGACCTTTCTTTGTCCCACTTGAAGAGGAACCATCAAGGGGCTTACCCTTGGTACCCTTCGAAGGGGTTTTCCTCTTCTTACTCTTTCCCTGCCCAATTGCAAGAACAGGGGCTGCTGAAGGAGTAGAAGTAGAAGTAACAACCGCTTTACCCTTAAGGCCATTTTCAGCTGTCCTTAAGAGTCCCTGAAGTTTACTTAGTGTGACTTCCTCCTTGTTCATATGATAAGTCATACGAAACTGATCATAACTTGGAGGTAAGGAATGGAGAATGATGTCAATCGCCATTTCTTCAGGAAAGTCCACATGAAGCTTCAATAATCAGTCAACGAACCTTTGCATTTTCTGCATGTGACCGGTGATGGGTTCACCATCTTTCATTCTGGTTGTTATCATGGAGGAGATGATTTCGTACCTCTCCTGACGCACGCTCTGATGGTACCTTTCCATCAGATCTTGGTGCATCTCATAGGGGTAGAAATCTTCATAGGATTTTTGAAGTTCAGGAGTCATGGTGGCCATCATGATGCATGCTACTTTAGTAGCATCCTTTTCATGTGCCACAAACTCTGCAAACTCTTCAGGAGTAGCAGTGGCTTCATTCACAACCTTAAGCTCCCTATCGAGGACATACTCCTTGTCCTCATAGCGGGTAATCATCCTGATGTTTCTGATCCATTCATTGAAGTTGGATCCATCAAAAGTGACTTTCCCACACAAGTTCATAAGGGAAAAGGAGCCTGTTGGGTTTGAGCCAGAAGCATTGTTGGAAGACATCTGAAAGAAAAGAAAAACAAGTTTCATTAGATTAAGAGTCCTTAATAAGTCACCCAAATGAGATATTAAGGCTAGGATCCAACAAACTATTTATAGTTGGAAGAGGGATGCCGTAATCCAAGCTATAAAATATTTGAAGGTAGGTAAATGGCGATTTACCAATTTCCACTATAAGAACGAAATATTTTATTATTAGGTTTTATTGGATTTGAAACTCCTAGATCTTTTGAGATACATTGAACTTTTCAATGGCATGTTTGAATCTCGATTGTGCCCTCTCAAGTTTGTGACTGGGATGCCGAGGATCACAAACAAGGTGTGAATAACCATACAAATTGACTTGGTACCCTTAACTATATTATCTAATCGATGTGCCGGTTAACCACACACACTCCACCGATCTATAATAAAGTCAAGTTACCCTTTGCCACACTTACTAGTACTTGTTAGTGTGCCGGTTAACCACACACGCTCCACTAACGACTTGGTAAGGTACAAAGTGTAATTTTATGGGCTAGCACCTATTTCACATTTTCCTAAAGTAACTAAGATTGAGAATTATTAATGTATAGTTACTTTATAATTCATTATACTTTTAATGAGAGTTGAAGTCTTATCCTACCCGTTCGGCTAACGACCCTCCACTAGTCAAGGAAGCGGTGGGTGAGAGTGAACACTCATTAAGCTGCCATTTTATAGGCAACAACCTTATACCCCCCTTATAGACCGGCTTCGTGAATGAGGCCTACTTGCGGTTAGATTGACTTATTCTTATACATATCTATATAAATAAGATTATAATAATAGTATAAGTGTTGTTTTTTAAACTTTTAAAAATCTAAGGTTTAATTTGGAATTAAAGTATTAAAGTGTAAGACTTTACAAATTCCAAAACTTGAGGACAAGTTTTGAAACTATTTCAAGACTCTTCAATTTGTAACTTTGTGAGTTTTAATGGTTCATAAAGTTGAAGACTCTTCATTTTATGAAACCTCCTATTCTTTAATGACAACTTTTAAAGAAGTGACTTTTGGTTATCCATAACTTGAGGACAAGTTATGGACACCATCATTAGCATTAAGATCATGAATTAATCAAGCATGTAGGTTACACACAATTCCTATGATCTTCTAAAACTCATAAGAACAAATATTCATATCAAACAATTTCAAGAAATCATATTAACACATATAAAACTTGAAAATTGATAATAGTCATTTGAAATGGGTTAACATAATCATTACCACTTTAAAAAACAGATTTTACAAGTCCAAAACAGTTTGGGATAATGATTCTAGCCCATTTCCAGCAACAAAACTCGGAAAACTGCCCAGCACGCACCTACTCGTCGAGTGCATAATCCTACTCGACGAGTAGGATGAATTTTGCCTTGGACTCGTCGAGTTCTCCCCTTGCACTCGGTGAATCCAGTCGAACAGTGAGCAGTTTTTCGTTTTTCAAGCAGTTTGCATCAAATATACAGAAAACAATCCTAGGCTTTGATACCACTGATGGGTTTTGAGCATTCTAACACTCCTATGGTGTACATGCAACCCTATAAACCTTGAATCTATGTTTTCTCTAATATAATGCAAATTTGATTTTTCAAGGTTTACTTCCTAACTAGCATGGCATGGGGAATATGTAATACAAAAACTAGTAGAAGTACATACCTTTCTTGTTGCTTGGATTCCTTGAAGACTTTGTGAGCCTAGCACCCCAAATGTTGTGCCTCAAATGCTTCACACAACACTACAAGAAGAACTACGCCTTCCTCGCTCATGTTGTGGATAAAACCAAAGAAGAAGTAAACATTCAAGATATTCCAGTGGCATGTGACTACCCGGATGTGTTTCCAGAAGATCTTCCGGGAATACCCCTAGAAAGACATGTCGAATTCCGAAT
The DNA here is from genome assembly GCF_052849685.1 of Lactuca virosa. Taxonomy (NCBI): domain Eukaryota; kingdom Viridiplantae; phylum Streptophyta; class Magnoliopsida; order Asterales; family Asteraceae; genus Lactuca; species Lactuca virosa. The sequence continues at coordinate 110,529,567 of NC_136429.1, forward strand.
CGACCTAATACCAGGAGCCACATCAATTGCCAGATCACCCTACAGGTTAGCTCCCGCCGAAATGCAGGAGTTATCCAGCCAATTAAGTGAGCTGTTGAGCAAAGGGTTCATCCGACCAAGCTTCTCACCCTGGGGAGCTCCGATCTTGTTTGTTAAGAAAAAGGACGGATCCTTCAGAATGTGCATCGATTACAGGGAATTAAACAAGCTCACCATCAAGAATCGGTACCCACTTCCTCGAATCGATGATCTATTTGACCAGCTTCAAGGAGCTAGTTATTTATCAAAAATAGATCTGAGATCCGGTTATCATCAACTCCGAGTTCGGGAAGAGGATATTCCCAAAACTGCCTTTCGAACTCGGTACGGTCATTACGAATTCGTCATGATGCCCTTCGGTCTAACAAATGCCCCCACTGCATTTATGGACCTCATGAATCGAGTCTGCCGCCCATTCCTTGATAAATTCGTGATTGTCTTCATCGACAATATTCTTATCTATTCTCGGAGAAAATAAGAGCTTGGTCAACATCTCCATCAAATCTTGGAAACCGTAAGAGCTTAAAGACTTTATGCGAAGCTTTCCAAATGTGAGTTCTGGATCCGCAGTGTAACTTTTTGGGTCATGTAGTCAGCAAGGAAGGGATTCACGTAGATCCTTCCAAGATCAAGGCCATTGAAGGCTGGGTGATTCCGAAAACACCAACAGAAATCCGTCAATTCTTGGGTCTCGCAGGCTACTACCGAAGGTTTATCTAGAATTTTTCTAAGATAGCTAAACCCCTTACCGCCTTGACACAAAAGGGTGTGCCTTTCGACTGGACAGAAAAGTCGGAAGCCACCTTCCAAACCTTGAAACGAGCCCTCTGTAGTGCACCGGTGTTATCCTTACCAGAGGGAACCAAAGATTTCGTAGTCTACTGTGATGCTTCGAATCAAGGGTTAGGCTGTGTGCTCATGGAGCGTGGAAAGGTGATAGCTTGTGCATCCAGATAATTAAAGACGCATGAAGTAAATTACACCACTCATGATCTCGAGTTGGGAGCTGTGGTCTTCTCCCTAAAGATTTGGCGGCACTACCTCTACGATACAAAGTGCACCATCTTCACCATCACAAAAGCCTCCAGCACATTCTGAATCAGAAAGAATTAAACATGAGGCAGCGAAGATGGGTTGAGCTGCTAAATGATTACGAGTGCGAGATCAAGTACCACCCGGGTAAGGCTAACATGGTAGCCGATGCCTTGAGCAGAAAAGAATACTCAGGTCGCCGGGTGAAAACCTTATCAATAACCATCCAATTCCACCTAGCCTCACGAATCAAGGAAGCCCAAACAGATGCATTGAAGCTGGAGAACGTTGCAAATGAAACACTGCGTGGGATGGATAAATATTTTGAAGCCAGAGAAGACGAAGCTTATTATTTCATGAACAGAATCTGGGTCCCTAAACTTGGGGGATTCTGAGAAATAATCATGAACGAATCCCACAAGACGCGATATTCCATCCATCCGGGTTCGGATAAGATGTACCTGGACATAAAGCAGCATTATTGGTGGCCAAATATGAAGGAAGAGATCGCCACTTACGTGGGCAAGTGTCTCACTTGCGCCAAGGTGAAAGTGGGATACCAAAAGCCCACGAAACTATTACAATAGCCTGTAATACCCGAGTGGAAATGGGAAGGGATTACTATGGACTTCGTGACCAAATTACCTAAGACAAAAGACGGGTTGGATGCTATCTGGGTAATCGTCGATAGGTTAACTAAATCCGCTCATTTCTTGCCATTAAAAGAATCTTACAAGATGGAAAGGTTGACGCGTATCTTCATCAGAGAGATAGTAGATTTACCTCACGGTTTTGACAGTCACTTTAGAAGGCAATGGGAACACAACTAGACATGAGCACTGCTTACCACCCTCAGACCGATAGCCTATGAGCTGCAGCTACCTTCAGAGCTCAGCAATGTACACCCCGTGTTCCACGTCTCGAATTTGAAAAAGTGCTTATCATACGAAACTCTTGTCATTCCTTTAGAAGATATCGAAATAAACAAGAATCTCCTGTTCGTCGAGGAACCAGTCGAAATAATGGATAGGGAAGTGAAGCATACGAAGCAGAGTTGCATTCCGATTGTGAAAGTTTGATGCAACACCAAGCGTGCACTAGAATTCACATGGGAACGCGAAGACCAGATCAAGCAGAAGTATCCTCACCTATTCTCTCATTCATGATCCTACCTTTCGAAAGAATTTTGGGACGAAATTCCCTCTAACGGGGGGATGATGTCACAACTAGCATTTTTTTAGCTAGGAAATTCTATCCTCATGTAAACATCATCTATTGTAAGACATGTACTCTTGAATCCAAACTCTATGATTTAATTTCAAAACCTAATACAATACATCTCATATGGATTGAAAACCCTAGAAATCCCAGCCCAAGTTAATATGGACTAGGATCCTCTTATTGGGCCTAATGGACCAATAAACTTTCAATTTGACTATTTGGGGCAAGGAACCCTAATTGGGCTCTAATTGGACCCACATTCATAAGATTTTAGCATTTTGGGCCATGTGAGCCTAGAATAATGCATCTTATCTCTAATGGGCCTTGTTGGGCCATAAATGATTTCATTTGCCCTAATGGGCTGTGAACCCTTTTAATTGGGCTTCATTGGGCCGTGAACCCTCATAAGGGCCCAATGGGCAGAAAAATATTATTGGGCTTCATAAAATTCGAGCAAAGCCAAGAATGAGCCCAAAACTATTTCATTCTCATCTCTTCTAGTCCAAATTCTTGGCCCAACAGAAATATATATATATATATATATATATATATATATATATATATATATATATATATATATATGTAATAAAAAAAAGAGAAAAGGGATTATTTTTGCACTTGACACCTCACTTTTGCATGGTGGATTTCCATGCACACATCACTTCAATCCTCTCTCCTTCTCTCTTCTTCTACTCTCGGCAGAACCCCTCACCCCTCACCATCTCCACTTTCTTTCAAAATCTCTCAAGAACTCCTCCTTCCTCCTCTAAGTTTTCGAGATTTTGTGTGTATTTTCAAGAGGTCTTACTTGAATCTATGGTTTAAATTCTAGATTTCGTCAAAAATATATTCTTAACCCATATCATTTCATGCTCTATATTCTTGAACTTCATAGAGTTCGAAAACCATCTCAAGGAGCTTGCTAGGGCCGAAATATTCTCACATCTTCACAAAAAATCGAATCCAAACCTCAAAGTGAGTTCATACCCCCTTCTTTTTTATTTTCATAATGTTTTGGGGGAGAATACAAGTTGTGTTGTGTAGATCTATGTGTGTATGCATGATTTTGTGTGTTTTCATGATATATGTTGTGATATGTGTTTTACTTGAACTTGAAGTTTAGCACTTGGATCTTCATAAAAACATTGAGAAAAGTATGTGTTATTACATATATTACATGTAAACTTGAAGATCTGGGATTTATACACTTAAAATAGCAAAAATAAGTGTTGTGTTCAAATATGGATAAGTTAAACTCAAAAATCAGCCTTTGACATAAACATTTTGGTCTAATCTTTGACTATTTTGACCCGCTTAATGGAAATATTTTTCAAAACTGTTTTACATGAAAAAAATCTCAGGTTTATTCCTTTAAAATGACTACTCTCACGTTTTCATACGATTTTTCTACAATTTGTGGCGAATTTTACAAAACTGTCTATCATATTTGAAATAATCTCGGACCAGTCTGTGAAGGTGAGCAATTTCACTCTGGTTTGAGGCCATTAAAAATTTTGGAGAAAAATTGTGAACAAATTAGACAAAATTTCCAAACTTCGAGAGTTTACGGACCCAAATTCTGACTTACGATGAATTTTCTACAAATTTTCAAACAACCGGGTCAGAAAAGTCAAAAACCAGAAAATTTGTTTTTAACTTACTAAAAGGGTTTAAACTTGTGTTGGATGCAAGACTTGGCCTTTAAAAGGCCCCAAAATGTTATTTATACTAATATTGGGCCTTAAGTGTAAATTTTTGGCTTAATGGGCCAAGAATGACATTTTTACAAAAAGTGGGCCTTTTATATCATTTTATTAAATAATTGAGCTAAAACTAACAATATAATAACAAACGGGCTAATTAGGTCATTTTTCATGTTTATTGGGCCATAGTGACCCATTAATATGTTTGATAGGTCCTGAATATTATTTATATGTTTATTGGGCCTCATTGACCCATTAACATGCGCGACGGACGTTGGATACTATTTGCGTGCTATTTGGGCCTATAAATACCTTTCATGTGAAATGGGCCTTAGTTGTCATTTTACATGTATTTTGGGCCCATGTTATATAACCTCATTCTTTTCGGACCTAAAAATGACTTACGTGCTTCGTGAGCCTTACTTGCTCACTTCTATGGTTCATTGGGCCCGGAATGAGTTTTATACATTTCTGTTCGCGTAAAATTCGATTAAGGATCTAGTGAGACTTGTTGGTTGACACATTTTGAGTGTACGATCATAGCCTGTAGTTATAACCAAAGTCTCTGGAGTGAGAGCGGGGTTTTGTGTATAGATCTACACGGGGATGACACCCCACACCTGAGCTGTTCGCTACAGTTAGACTACATCAGTCTAGGGTGACGAGAATGTTATTCTATTTTTCCGTCGGCATTCACGAATGCTAAGACATGCAAATTTTCATTAATTAGTATGGTTATGACGACCCACTTAGAGGAATTAACGTTATAAATGTACGGGAGACCATTCTTTTATTTTCTTCTTTGGATTATTCAGAAACATACTCGTACTGGTACTCAACCTCGGGGGTTGGTATGGCAGCAGTCTCTTTTTCAGACAACATAGGGTTTTCTGAGGGCATTCTCTTTACATCCTCTTTACCTTTTCTGCATTATCTTTATACATTCTAATAAACAATAATACACATGCATTAATACAAGATATGACACAAACATCCTAAACTGTTTTTAGAAAATATAGGATTTTCTGGTGGTTTCAAAGTTGTACAAATCATTTTCACAAACATGCTTTTGAACTCACCAACATTTTTATGTTGACCTTTTTAAATTAACTTGTATTCTCAAGAAACCGCTGAAGCAGGTTGAGCGGAACAAACTAATGGATATTTTGTTTCATCATACTCTGACTATTTTGGCATTTAATATTCAAATACAATACTCGATGTAAACAATGAACGTTGTTATATTACATGTGTGATGATGACGATGTTATGTTTCAATTATATACTTTGTGATGATACTACAACAATGGAGTCACGCTCAAGCCCCCGGACGTTTCCGCCGTCTGGTTCAGGGGTGTGACAATACAGCCCTGATGTAGAAAACATCCTTAGCCATCGGCTAACCACTCAGCCTTAGGCTGTAGTCCTCGATTCGATCATCAGAGTGGCTTCCTTTTTTAGTCCCGTGACTTAACTCGGACAATTTCAAGAAAGGCCATCGAGGCCTTTGAATCTACTAACTCAAACAGGTTTTCACCATTAAGACCTAAACTGCCACAGACACTAAGGCCCAATCAATTACCCAAATCGTCCTCAAATTGAACAACCATAGCCGACAGGTTGATAAAGACTGGAATACACTGTATGAATCATAGTGGTTACCAAGCTATCTACCCCCAATCAGTTTCTTAGAAACCTTTTTGTCTCTTCCTGATTCTAGTACGGATCTTGTGCTTTTAGTAGTACGGGCCAATACTACCTTCCACAACTATCCGTACGTGTCCCAAGAATTGCCTCAAAGTCCCTACGTCACGACACCTGACAACTATCAACTTCAGATACTCGTGCAACCACAGGCACACACTACCTCTCTTCCTAGACTCTCCCTCTAGGATTGTTCTCATACATAAGCATGCACTAGAACACTTTTCTAGGAACTCCACCACTGCTAGGAGTACCATCACACCTGTATGCTTATAAAATCCACCACAATTTGTCTAGATTCCCACCTTAGATTTCCTCATATGCAAGTTCTCACACTAGAACACTCTATCACTCCTCCAAGGTCAGTAGGAATACTCCCCCCACCCTACTATCAGCTGTGAAAGAAACTTCTACCAACGTCAACTAACTATCTTACGAATACTGTTGAGAGAACAACTTTTGAGAAGAGACACTTGAACAAATGTTAATATAAGATTATAGTTGCAGAGTAAGTTAATCTCAAAGGATCATAAAATCTCAACAATAATAAGTTAGATTTGTTAGATAGTTAGTTGTGGAATTATAAAGTGCTGAAAAGTAAAGGAAATGTAAAAGACAACAACTTATATCAAGTATACACCAAACTGATTCATAACGAGGTTTGCAATCAAACTCAAGTTAGTATGAGTGATCAGTTTAAGGTGAAGAGGATCTTCGAAGATAATGAGATAGAGGTATGAAAAAATGATCTTAGTATTTCATACTGAAAGTTCAGAAAGATCGATAAGATATATGATAAGAAGAAGTGATAAAGAGATGTGTGTTAATACATGAAAACGGAGACTCTATTTATAGAGTTCCAAAAAGTTACATCTTGAATAAACTATAACAAACTACTGACTCTAAGTGACCATGCAAGGTTCACTGGACAATGCAATATTAATACGCCAAGTCAGTTGATGTAACAAAAAGTTTTCACTGCGGTAGAGAGGTTGTGGTTCAACTCCGGATCTAACATTTGTTGTGGTGGCAAGGCTGATTGCGGTAGACAGAATTAAGATTGTGGATGAGTTTAGAGGGTCACTTTATGTAACAACATTTCCCCCCAAAGTGACCTCTACAACTTACTTCTTCATTTATACAGTTTCAAGAATTTGATGAGGATCCACCAGAACTTCCTCACTTCACCCAACCAGTTGATTCTTCTTGTTACCTCAAGCTTCACTTCATCTGTTGTGTTTTTGGACCTTTGAACCGAAGTCAGAGTCACTTCCAGTTGCTTTCGGGTCAGTCTATGTATTGCAGTAACATGAATGAAGTATTTGATGCCACTGTTGGCTTTCTTGAACACAACTCCTAACTCTGGGAAGTTGGTTGCACCGAGAGACCTTTCTTGGTAGCCTTCAGTGAAGCTTGGTGTGGGCTCAATAGCATGGAAGTTAAACTTCTTGGTAAGCACGTGGTGAATATCCACATCTATCTTTCCGAAGTCACAAACGAGTGCCTTGAGAAACGCACAAGCTTTCTCATAAGCAATCTTCATCTTTGGGTGCTTTTCGGATTTGACTTGGAAAACTCTAGCAATCAGAAACACTTCTTCAGGGTTCATGTAGGGAAAGTAAGCCTGCGTCCTTATGTAGTCATCACCTCTCCTTGCGAGTGTATACTGAACAAAATCAGTCTTCATAAATTTCCTCACTTTGTAATTCTTCACTGCTAATGGTCTGTCAATCGACCAGATGTTTTCGAAGGCAATTCCATGCTTAGCATGAAACTGGTTTAAATATTCAAACTCAAGAGGAAGTCTTTGATTCTCAGGAAGACTTAGATCAAAAGGCTCAAAGACTGGGAAGAATTTGGAGTTGGGTGAGACAGGAATATCCTAATATCCATCGGATGGAGGTTCAACATAGGTTAGGATGGGTCGATAATCATCGTTAAGAAGTCTTCTGGTGGGATTGGCCCAAGAATTGATTAAAGTTTCATCCATGGTTGTATCGAAACCATGCTCTTTCCATATCTGTTCAGTGAACTTTGCTGCCCTCCAATCTTTTTTCTTTTGTTGAGTGGCTGGAGAGTCACTTGAATGATCTGAGGACATATAGGGTTCCAAATTTTTAAACTGAGGGGGAGTTTCATTTGAGGGTTGTTATAGATCCTGTTGCGGTGGAGTTTGTTTTGGAGAAGGCACCGGAGTTGGTTGTCTTGGAGGAGTTTGCCTTGGAGATGGTTGTGGAGTTGGGATCCTTGAATGAATTGGATTATGAAGTGGGATTCTTGGAGGAGATAGATGTGAATGGCTTTGATGAAGATGCGGGTGAGAATGCAGAGGGGACTCAATTTCCCCTTTTGAGGAAGAAACAATTTGTTGCTCCTCAAACCATTGTCTGAGGCCATCGATCATGGGAGAAGGTTGTGGTGAACTGAGACTTTATTAAATCAGAGACTTGGAGATTATTGGGAATTTCAGTGTTGAAAAGGAGCTGATGAATTTCCTTCGTGAGTTTAAGGATGTTAACAGTATGTGGGTTGGCAGAAAGAGAACGCCTCAGGTTGTTGATTGTTGATTGGAGAACCACAATGGTAGATTCATAAGCGTTGTGTGTTTCGAATGGGCTGCTTGTTTTTCCAGGGAAGTCTTGAATTCATCTTTCAAAGCAGTTACCTCTTTGATGAGGTTATCAGCAGCTGCCATAAACTCCTTGTGATCAGCAGTGTGGCTATAATCCAAAGCTCCAATTACCATTTCAATTTTTAGAAGTATGAGTTATACGGCTAGTCGTTCCCTGGTTTCCAATCATTCTACCCTTTCAGCTAGAGACTACGGTATAGGTGTCTCTGTGTTCTGCAGTTGGTTGGTGGAGACTGCAGCCAAAATTTGGTCAACCTTGGACTGGAGACTTAGAAATTCCTTTCTGGACACCGCAAGCTTCTTCTTCTTCTTTTCTTTGGGTTTTGAGGTGGAGTGATGGGATCCACTTGACTCTTCATCATCAAAAACCATTAAGAATTCTTCTGAGTTGGGAGGTTGTTGAACATCATCCAAATCGATGTCATCAAAACCAAACATTGGTCCTGAGCTGATTTCAACTGCGGTTCCATCATCGTTGGATTCATGATTTTCCGTAGTTGGAGGAGGCTTAGATGGATCAGCCCCACCTTCTAGACCTTGAGCTTGTTGCACTGTTGCTTCCATTTTCGTCATCCAATCTTGAATCTTCAAGATGTCATGCACAATTTTCGCATTGCTGAAGGAGTCAGCCCAGTATTTTTCAACTGTTTGAAGAGCTTCATCTTTTTGTTGTTGTTTTTGTTATTGTTTCTATTGTGCCCTTCTTGCTTGGACTGCTCTCTAAAAAACTTGAAATTTTTTGATTCCGGACTCAGTACCTGGACGGTACCAAGACCAAGAATTTTTTTCTGAACAAACATCGTCAATTCCAATAAAACACATTGAGGTGTCCCTCGGATTCATGGTTCCTTGCACAGTTGTGCTCCCCACGCCTAGACCACTTGTATGAAATGTTGGTGGAATAGGATTTCCTGAGCTTCCTCAGTCTCCTTGACCTGAAGTCAAGTTTGGCATCGACTCAGTTTTGGCTAAGGCGGAAGAATTGCCTTGCTGTGCGACTAGGGTTTGTAGTGTTTGTGCAACTCGAATCAAAATGGAGTTCAACTTCTCAGGCTCAAAGAAGTGTAAGTGTGATGCCCTGGAGATCTTAGGGCGACTCGAACCAATGGGATCCACTTGGGATCCGACTGGGTGTGTGTCTCCATGATGGGATGAAATATATACACTTATTGTATCTGAGTGGTAAGATGGGGTATGAACGGGTGATCCCGTAATAGGTCCAAGGACTACCGGAGTCATTTGATAGACTGCGGTATGAGTCGTGGCGTGCATTTGGCTTGGAATTGGGGTCAATTTCAGTTTCTTACGCCTGAACACATCACCTGAAGTTGAGGACTCATGATGAGTTTCATCAATGTTTACGGGGGAATCCTGAGATTTAAATGGAGAGTGATGAACCGCAGCAGAGGATTATGCGGTCTTGGACTTACGTTTCCTAGACGGAACGCCACTCTTTTTGATGGTGTTGCGGGGAGCTTTCTTTGAAGTCACAATTTGCTTGACCCTTTTGAATTTGGGTTGAGCAATCTGGTCTGCGGTAGGAGGGACTTGTGTTGTGGTAGGAGGGACTTGTGTTGCAGTAGGAGGGACTACGGTACTGGGTGGATCTTGGGTTGTGATAGGGGCTGCGGTAGTTAGACTTGGTCTAGGCGGGGAAGAGTGGTATGGGTCAATACCACTCGTAGCCATGATGTGGTCAGCTACCTCAAGAGTTGTGACTCCAAGGTACTCTAAATTATATCTAGGCAATCTCCTAAGTGGTCCAAAATTTGTTTGATCTTTTAAAGGAGTGTACCTTTTCAAATCGTGAGTGACAAATAGCGTCGTGTCATCAGCCATGTCGAGCTTGGCTTCCTTGCGTAGATCCGAGATGCATAGGGGACGGAATCGAGCAAAATTGAGCTCGGTTGCATTTTCTCGAGGAGCCTCCTTTGGAATATACTGCAACAAATCATCCCATAGGATTTGTCCGTAATTAACCGCATTACCAGTAAAGAAACTCCACACAATCTCTAACAATTTGATTCCCATATTATTAGTACCGCCGGTCCTGCCGGAAAGACTTCTGATCACAAAGTGACATACGAACTGCCACACTATCGGGAGTTGGTTCTTCTTGAATTCTTCGATTCCATTCAACATCTTCTGGTAACCCATCTGATACAGGGTTGAAATCACATCATTGAGACTTGGTGAGTAGAATTTCGTCGAGGGAAGAACCCTAAGATTGATTGCTTCCTGGAACTTGGCTTTGGTTAGAACAGCCAGTGAGAAATCAACAAGGTTGAGATGCACTTCTTGAATATTGTGGCTTGGACGGAATGCAGAAAAGGCGCATTTGAATAGAGTCGGTAGAGGAACTACTTCAGTGAATAAGTTGAAGGCACCATAGAGTGGATGCTTTGGTAGAAACTTGATCATCAGTCTGATTGCATCGTTGTACGGCGGATGATCTTCGAAAATCACTCTGAAGTTGCTTGACGCTATGGACGAAGTGTGGTATTTGATGGTAGTTTCTGAGCCAGTGGGACGAGCAGACCCAGAAGCCTTTGATTGTTTCTTGGAGATACCCGATTTCACCATGTTTGTAGGAAAAATTTTAAAACTATCAGAAAAAGTCTAAGTAGGAGGATGAAGAAGATGAAGATCGTCTTTAAGGGTTCAGAAAGCGTAAAGCAATCTTGGGAGAAATTAGGGGTTTTTATACATCCGGGTTTGAAATCTTATTGTCATTATTTTATTCACAGGCGTTAAAGATAAAAACCTTTGGGTTTTTACCATTATCAGCCACAAATAAAGAAAAAAGAAAAATAAATTAATTTCCTTGAAAGACATATCATTAAATGAATGTTAGGTCCATGATCAAACACCGGTAAATCGTGTGGTGAGGGTTTTTATCCGTTGGGAAAAAAGTGAGAAGTTGAAACAGATTTGACAATAAGCGGCTGTGAGACATGACTGATTGGGGAAAGAGATTTCTTTAAAGATTGCATTTTATGGAAAAACGATTTATTTGTTTATTAGCCTAAAATAGGCCTGACTAAGAAACCTGAACTTAAAAGATACTGAAACGTTGTATGCTACAAAATGAATGTCGTAAAGAATGTTTTTATTTAATGAAGATCATTAAATAGCACACAAATGTGTCAATTTTTATGAAGTGATTGTGGAATCATTTATTGCAACTGCGGTTGAGTTCGGATGACTGCGATGTCATTTGTAGAAACTGCAGATGGATTCAGGTGACTGCGGCGGAATGCAGTTTGACTGCGGTAGCGTAAGCTGAAGGAACACTTGACAAAAGGTTAGAAATAAAAGAAATAAACGACCCAAAGAATATATAGAGATCATATATGATTGCGGTATACTAAGTATACTGAAAGGATATATGATGAATATATTATTCTAGAATCGTAGTGAGGAGAGTACTTCAAGAGTTTTACTTTGAAAAGAAAAGAAGCAATCCCTTCACACTTGGAGACCAGGTGTGGTCTGTGGTACCTATCAATTCAAAAAGAATTGCGAGTCTGGATTCATCATTCCTAGCATTTCCAGAAAGGTTTTTAGTTTTGTAGCATCAAGTGCCTTCGTAAAAACATCTGTTATTTCCTCATGAGTGGGAATAAAAATTAGTTCGATGTTACCTTTGAGGATTTAATCCTTGATGAAGTGGTACCATAGTTCAATGTTCTTTGTTTTTGAGTGGTGAATAGGATTATGAGAAATCCCTATAGCACTCTCTGAATCACAGTAAATTGGTACCCGCAACATTTTGTATCCGTAATACATGAGTTGAGTTTTTGTCCATTGAACTTGGGAACAGCAGCTGGCTGCGGCCACATACTCTGCTTCTGCGGTAGACAAAGAGACGCAATTATGCTTCCTTGAGGACCAGCTGACTAGTCTTCCTCCTAAGAATTGGCATCCACCTGAAGTACTTTTTTGATCTAATCTACATCCAGCATGATCCGCATCTGTGAAGGCCTGAAGGCTGAAGTCATTTCCTACAGGGTACCAGAGACCCAGTGCTTTGCTTCCCTTGAGATATCTAAATATTTTCTTGACTGCGGTCAAGTGTGATATTTTAGGGTCAGCTTGATATTGAGCACATAATCCAGTTGCAAAGACAATATCCGGTCTACTTGCAGTGAGGTGCATCAGTGAACCAATCATTCCTCTGTAGGTTTTGTGCTCAACTGACTCTCCGGTAGGGCCAGCTGAAATCTTGTAACCAAAGGCCATTGGGACCTTGGCTGAGGAACAGTTGTCCATTGAGAATTTCTTCAGCAACTCAGTGGTATATTTTTCTTGATGAATGAAAATCCCTTGAGGGACTTGTTTCACTTGAAGACCTAGAAAGAAGTTGATCTCTCTATTCATGCTCATTTGGAATTTACTCGTCATGAGCTTTGCAAAATCATTCACCATATCCTGATCAGTTGATCCGAATATGATATCATCCACATCAGATGATTATCATTTGCCCTTCTAAACAATGTAGGATCAATCACACCTCTTTTGTATCCAGACGTGACAAGAAACTCAGAAAGAGTCTCATACCATGCCCTTGGAGCTTGTTTAAGACCGTATACCACTTTTTCTAGTTTGTAGCATTGGTTTGGAAATTATTGACTTTCAAAGCCTGGAGGTTGTTGCAATTAAACCTCTTCCTTCAGTTCTCCATTTATAAAGGCACTTTTGACATCCATTTGATGTACTTTGATATTCTTGTGTGCCACATAAGCTAAGAAGATGTGTATTACTTCCATTCTGGCTACGGGGGCATAGGTTTCATCATAGTCAACACCATCAAGTTGGTTGTACCCCTTAGCCACTAGCCTTGCTTTCTTTCTTACAACCGCACTGGACTCATCAAGCTTGTTTTTGTATACCCATCTAGTACCCACAATTATATGGCCTTTAGGCTTCAGTACCAGTTTCCACACTTTGTTCCTGTCAAACTCAGCTAATTCATCTTGCATTGCGGTGATCCAGTCGGGCTCGATGAGTACTTCTTTTATGGTTCGAGGCTGGACTGAGGACATGAAAGCTGTATAGTGGCAGTGGTCCGTTAAATCACTAGATGATCGAGTTTTTATACCTATGGATGGGTTTCCTATGATTTGACCCGGTGGCTGATATTTCGTCCTGATGTGAAGACGAGTTTGTTGGTGATCAACAGCTGCGGTAGAGGGAATATCTTCAACGTCATATGACTTTGCAGTAGGAGAAGGAAGTTCCCCCTCGACTTGGGAGCAGCCTGGAGAAGTATCTTGGACTGTGTGAATTTGAACAACAGCAATTGATGGAAGTTCCCCTGGAATTGAAGATGGGAGTTCCCCTTGAACCAATGATGGTTCCCCCTGGATTGATGAGTGAGTGATAACCCTTGGATCTGATCTTGTGTCTATGTTCTCAACCTCTTCATCCTCAGAGTGTGAAGAAGCATTTGATTGGATGTTGAATCTGCAGGTGGACACCAGAGCTGTATCTTCTAGTACTGGAACCTCGATGGTTGCCACATGAACCAGAGTTCAACTTTCCCCCTCAAGTGGCGAGGTGGAAGTATTGAGTGACAACTCTTCAGATAAGGTTGGACCAGATAGTTCAGCGTGTTGTTATTGAGCAATCAGAGACACCAGGATTTTGGAGAGATGAGCAGTCTCTATTGGGTCAAAGAGATCATCATAGTTGATTTCAACGATGTTTAAAGGACCCGCAGAGGCTGGGATATCACTTTACAGGATAACTTTTGTTTCACTTGACGAAGCAGTGTTGCGGACATAATAGTCATCAAATTTGACATCGAAGCTTTCGACTATCAGTCTTGTGCGTCTAATGAGAACCTTGTAGGCCACTTTATTGGTTGAGTAGCGAAGAAAAATGCCTTCATCTGATTTTGGTGCAAATTTTTTAAGGTGATCCTTACTATTGATCATAAAGCATCTGCATCCAAAAATATGGAATAATCGGACATTAGGTTTCCGACTGTTGAGACCCTCATATGGAGTCTTGTTAAGACGCTTGCAAATGATGATTCAGTTTTGAACAAAGCACGCAGTTGCCAGTGCTTCGGCCCAGAAGTATAGAGGAAGGTTGAAAAAGTTTAATATTGATCTAGCTGGTTCGACCAATGTACGATTTCTTCGCCCTATTACTCCATTTTGTTGCGGTGTGTAGGGAGCTGAAAAGTTGTGACTGATGCCCTTTGAAACCAAGAAACTATTCAATAGATGATTAGTAAAATCGGTTCCATTGTCACTCCTTATTCTTCGGACTATTAACTTGATTTGAAGCTCGATTTTCTTTATGAAGTTGATCATTGTTGAGTCTAATTGTGTTGCGTCATGGGCTTATGTTTTGTATCCGGATTGGGCCTGTCCATCCGTGATTAGCTAGTAGGGTTAAACTATAAATAATGCATGCATGTATGCATTATAAGGTTAACGTTTGTGATTATTATCGTATTAGTTTGTAACCCTAAACACCTCTACAGTCGAAGTTCTTAATCGAGCTCTTCTGAGATGTTAGAGCATTAATCATACGATATATTCAAAGCCATACTTGTGTTCATAATTACGTTCATTATTGTTTGTCTGCATAGAATCTATCGATCCTAGCTGAACATTGTTTCAACAATTGGTATCAGAGCAGGAGACTGTGTGATCAATACACATTCCTTCTGTATTCAGAATTCTTTAGGTTTTCCGCTTTTATCGTATAAATAAAAGCCGTCGTCTTCGTATCGACGGCAATTCTGTTTCTGATAAAACCCTAATCTCTAGTTTACAGGTCTGATTCTAGCAGCTCACCATGTCTCACAAAGATTCGCAAGCAAATCCCATCAACATCTCAAACAACATTGGATCTACTACCAGGATACCCATTCTTTACACTCAATACTATGAAGTATGGGCGCATCACTTTGAAGACTACGTGGTTGGATCTGAAGACAATGGCTATCTCATCTGGGAAGCTATCACACTTGGGCCGTTTGTTCACTCAGGAATAAACACGACAGTTAAGTACCAAAAGGAATATAACAAGCTGGTGGCGGGTGTAGAGAAGATGCCACAGGATGAGAAAGACAAGTTGCTGTGTAACGTGAAGGCCATGAGAATGATCAGATTCGCCTTGCAATCTGACACTTTTCGGTTGGTTGGTTCATGCACGACGGCCAAAGAAATATGGGATAGGTTGAAAGAACTTTATTCAACTGATGAAGATCTAGAACACTCCATTCAAACCTTGCTGCTGTCAGAATTTGGAGTTTTCGAACAGAAACCAGAAGAAAAACTCATACAAACTTTCGATCGGTTCAATCATCTCCTAAGTAAGATGATCAAGCATGGAATAGAAAGAAAGTTGATCGAGCAAAAGGTGAACTTCATGAACGGTCTGAGACCAGAATGGATGGTTGTGGTTTCAACTGTGAAAGCGCATGAACAGTTTAAATCCTACTCACTAGCGAAACTTGTGGGAATACTTAAGTTGCATGAGAGTGTAGTAACCAAAGAAGTGAAGGTAGTTTCTGGTGTGGGATCGCTGGCCCTTGTCTCAAAAGGAAAAAGCATTGCAGAAGAAGAAGAAGAGTCTGATATGTCTGAGTGTGACCTTACAAGCGAGGAGTATGCTATGATGGTCACCAATCCAAAGAAGTTTTCCCGAAGAAAATTTCCTGTCAACAAGAACCGAAACTGGCAGGGAAGTTACAGTTCTGAGAAGGTGAAGGATGAAGCGAAAATCTCTTCTCAAAAGGATGAAGACAAGAAAGAGAGCAAGCTTGCAGGAGACTCTGGGTTCGACTGCAATTACTGTCACAGCAAGAACCACTTTGCCAAAGATTGCATGCTAAGGAAAATGGCTGAGAAAAGAGATGGTGAAGATGATGAGGCGTACTACATGCGCAAGTTGGAAGATATCAAGAAAAAGAAGGCGACTAACAGTTCTATGAATGCCTTGATTGTGCAAGAGAATGCAGATGAAGATGAGTTCGGTGGCGTTGAAGTTTGGTCAACCGATTCTGAAGATGAAGAGGTGAGAAAGCCCACTCATGGCAGAGCTTATGTGGCAAAGGATGTAGGTTCGGCTGGAAGATGTTTGATGGTCACAGTTGGTGCATCAACCGAAAGTGCAAGTGAGGAACCGAACCTGAATGAGGACAAATGTTTTGCAACCAAGCCCGTAAGTGAAAAGATCAACGACTGCGATCGGCTGATCAAAAAGGTACAATCCATCCTTGAATCACTTAAAGTTCCAGTAATAGATTATGAAGAAGAATTAAAAGAATTAAAATTTAAATTTTCTAACTTAAGTGGTAGTCTCATGCAAACTCGCTTAGCGAATTCTAACCTAACTGACCAACTCAGCAGGGTGTCTTCAAAAAGTGAGGAGAGAAGGATGTGGATTGAGCTGAAGGAGGCGGAATTAAATAGTGCTAGGGATGAAAGTATTTATTTGCAAAGAGACAATTTAAAGTTTTTAAAACAAATGAATGTTTTTGTTTAATTGCTAAGCGCTTATATACTAATATTGCTCAATTGCATTTAAGTTGTGAGATAGGGAAGAAGATTCACAAGATGATCTTGCCCTTTCTTGAATTTAAGGAGGATGAGATCATCGCTGAGTGTAAATCAATAGTATCCTCAGAAGAGACATCCATGTCTTACAAAATCGGACTGGACATGATAGAAACTTTCATTGACTCTAAGGAACATAAATGTATGCTCAAAAATCTTTTAGATGAAAATGATAGGTTAAAAATAAAGTCCGAAACTATTCAATCATTTGACTCGTCTAACGCCAAATTAATTTCAGAAAATAAAATGAACTTAGAAAACACGTCTGAATTTGATGAGGAAAGTGAGATGAGCGAAATTTCAGTGGAAGACGTAGTTGATTGCTCTGAGTTTATGAAAAGCGAAACCGAGAATGAGAAACCCCTCATATCTGAAAATTCGGTTGAATTCGCTCGCCTGTCAAGGGACAAGCCACAGAAACTCAAAGAGAAAGCCTTGGTTTATCAGAAAGTTCAAACTGTGCCGAATCAGGTCTATGCAGTTACCGGTGTCACTGCAAAACAAACAGCATAGTTGAAAATCCTGGTCGACAAAGACAATGCTGAAGGGTGTGACGATTACTTCTGGTCAGCCCCTATTGACAACGCGGATGAAACCATAGGCTTATCTGAGCAAACTTCATGGAGGGTTAAAGGAAGATATGTTGCTGAACCCATCAACAAACCCTCGAGTTTCGACAAATCAAGCACAAGTGGAACTAAAGAAATCCCTGAAGAACCAAAGAAAGAACCGATAGTTCCAACTAGGACAACCGAAACTCAAAAGGAGAAGCCACAGCCTAGCTTCAATATCCACAAATCGCAGAAGGAGTTAGCTGAACAGAAACGCTTAAGAAATCAAAGATACACGAAGAATCTAAATGAGCGAAAACGTCATTGGCAATCTCAAAATCCCAACTACGTTTCTCTAAAGAAAGAATCGATTGCTAAAGGAAAGGAAAAACTGAAGGGAAAAGAAAATTTCAGTCCAAATTCCTACTATTCCAAATCTCGGAACCGAACAACGACTTTCGGTTCCAAAACTAGTACGCAGAACCGAACGTCCAGTTTCGGTCCAAACATCAAGGCTAACAACCAAAATCCTACTTTCGGTCCCCACAAAGGAACTCAGAACCGAAAGTCAAGTCTCGGTCCAAATGACAAGACTACCAACCAAACATCAACTTTCGGTCCCAATAAAAGACTCAGAACCGAAAGTCTAGTTTCGGTCAAAAGACAAGTTTCGGTGCTTCCAACTCACAAAGCAAATTAAAATCATTAAAGGATATCAAAGGCAAAGGAAAGCTTGATTCTGAGTTCAATAATGAGAAAAAGTCAGCTAACCCTGGGATTCAAAAGAAAACACCAAAAACATCTAACAATACACCATCTAATACACCAAAGATTAAACAAGATAAAACTAAAATCAAGGTGTATACCATCAAAAGAAAAGATCAAACCACTTTAGTAAAACGAACATATTTGGTTGATGTTTCTACTGCAATTCCTTTTTCTGTGAAAAACTCACCAGCTTCCAAGAAACTTTGGGTTTCTAAATCTGCTTGAATTTGCAGGTGATACGTGACGAGCAGTTCGATGACGAATGGTATGATAACCAACATGACAGGAAGGAAGGAAGAGCTGAGGGAGTTTCGGTCCCTAAAGGATGGTGGATGTCTGAAGTTTGGCAATAACTCCTATGGAACAATCAAAGGATATGGGATGATAACCAACGAAGATTTCTCGATTCGAAAAGTAGCGTATGTGGAAGGATTGCAGCATAACCTCATCAGTGTATCACAATTAGTTGTGGGAACAGGCTTGAAAGTTTCATTTGATGATGAGGGATCAGAAATAATTGAGAAACAATCCAAAAAGGTTCTGTTGAAGTCTGAACGCAAGGGAGAGATGTATCCTTTAAATCTCAACCCAATTCGAGGAAAACCAGCAATATGTCTGCTATCAAAGGCGAACACTGATGAAAGCTAGTTGTGGCATCGACGACTATCGCACCTGAACTTCAAAGACATTAATAAGTTGGTGCTTGGTGATCACGTTCGAGGCCTTCCTCTTCTCAAGTTTGACAAGGAACATCCGTGTGCAGCGTGTGAGATGGGCAAACAAAGCAGAAAGAGCCATCCTACACGAATCAATACAAAGATTGTTGAAGCTTCGGTGGTAGTAAGTTCATTCTTGTCATTGTAGATGATTTTTCTCACTTCACCTAGGTTTGCTTTCTTAAACAGAAATCAGATGCTACTCCCAAGCTGAAGACGTTCATAAAGCAAGTGGAAGTTCAGCTGCGAAAGACAGTGAGGAATATCATAAGCGACAATGGGGTGGAATTCAAGAATAAAATTTTTGAGGATTTTCTGGCAGACAAGGGGATATCTCACAATTTTTCAGCCCCCTATACTCCACAACAGAATGGGATTGTTGAAAGACGAAACCGTTCATTGTGTGAAGCAGCCAGAACTATGCTCATCTTCGCCTCTCTTCCACTATACTTCTGGGCTGATGCAGTTGCAGCCGCGTGCTACACTCAGAACCGATCTTTGCTCAACAAAAGATTCTCAATTACTCCATATGAGATCTTAAACAATCGAAATCCCTACGTCAAATTTTCCACGTGTTCGGTTCAAGGTGCTTCATCTTTAATTCAAAGGAGAACCGAAACAAGTTTGACGTCAAAGCAGATGAAGGAATTTTTCTTAGTTATTCACTCACTTCAAAAGCATACAGAGTGTTGAACAAACGCTCCAAACAAATTGAAGAAACATATTATGTCACTTTTGACGATAATTACATGAAGAAAGTTCAAAGGAGTGAAAGTGACTTAGGTGAAATATTTCCTGAATCTGGACAGGTCTTGGTTCCAATATCCAACTTGTTTGAAGAGTACATTCGGTTATTTGATGAACCAGAGAAAGCAACACACTCAGAGGCGAAAGCAGCAGATAAAAAAATTGATAATCTCAAAAAGATCATAGATGAAGCTGCCAAAGAAATGGATAGTGAACCTCCTAAAACTACAGGTGGTCAACCCTCAACTGACTCTCCAAACAATGGCTCAATGTTCAAGGGGGAGAGTTCATCAGCACCAAAGACAACCGAAATGTCTTTCGAGGGGGAGAATCCAATTCCATCCCCAACTCATAAAGGTCCAGGCGAGGGTGACCATACAGCTCCAAACCCACCCCATAATAGTCCAATCGAGGGGGAGAGTCCGACTTCCATAAAGGGTGACAACTTTGATCCTGACACAGGTTACACTTCGCCAGTCGAGGGGGAGAAAGAGACTACAACTGACGAAGATGATCAATCAGAACTTGAAGAGGAAGTAAATGTAGAGTTGGATCCAGCCTATGACCCAAATATCCTCCATTAGTGAAATGGACCAAGGATCATCCCAAAGCACAAATCATTGGTGAATCATCTGAGAAAGTTCTCACTCGTTCTCCATTGAAAGCGAAACAAACTGCATTATTCTCTAAAGTTGAATTCTGTATGTTTAATTCGTTTGTCTCCAAAGTCGAACCAAAAACAGTTAATGTTGCACTTGATCATTCTGATTGGGTTCAAGCAATGCAAGATGAGCTTCATGAGTTCGAAAGAAATCGAGTTTGGAGGCTGATTCCCACACCAAAGGATGCTTTAGTGGTAGGATTAAAATGGGTATTCAGGAATAAATTGGACAAAGAGGGGAACGTCATTAGAAACAAGGTTCGGTTGGTGGTTAAAGGATATTGCCAAGAGGAAGGGATAGATTATGAGGAAACCTTCGCTCCAGTAGCTAGATTGGAATCAGTTAGAATCTTCCTGGCATATGCTGCTCATAAAAACTTCGAAGTTTTCCAAATGGATGTCAAATGCGCTTTCTTGAATGGAGAACTAGAAGAAACAGTGTATGTTGAGCAACCTCCCGGGTTCGTGAACGAGAAATTCCCTGATCATTGCTATGTGCTGGATAAAGCGGTATATGGTTTGAAGCAAGCACCGAGAGCCTGGTATGAAACCTTAACTCGCTTTCTGAAAATGTCGAAATTTAAGCAAGGTTCGGTTGACCCAACCTTCTTCCGAAAGAAAGAAGGCGAACATCTAATGATAGTTCAAATTTATGTCGATGACATCATCTTCGGCTCCACGAATCCCAGCTTAACGGCTGAATTCAGGAAGTTGATGGAGACTAAATTTGAAATGAGCGCAATGGGTCCGATTAATTTTTTCCTTGGTTTGAATATTAGACAGGGACCAGAAGGTATCTTTATCAACCAGGAGGCGTATACAAAGAACCTGCTAACAAAATTTGGCATGACAGGAGACTCAAAAGTGAAGGTTCCTATGGCGTTTGGCACTAAGTTAACACCCTCTCTGGAAAAACCTGCTGTTGACATAACACTATATCGACAAATGATAGGGTCCCTTATGTATCTAACAGCTAGTAGACCGGACATTATGTTTTCTGTTTGTTATTGTGCCAGGTTTCAAGCTAATCCAAGAGAACCTCACATGGTGGCGGTGAAAAATATTTTCCATTACCTGAAGCGAACCTCATCTCTCGGTCTCTGGTATCCTGCTAGATCTGGATTCTTCATTCAAGCCTTTTCTGATGCTGATCTTGGAGGATGTGGTCTGGACCGAAAGAGCACTACAGGTGGATGCCAATTTCTTGACGATAAACTTGTTAGCTGGCAGTCCAAGAAGCAAACATGTGTGTCACTTTCAACAGCCGAAGCTGAGTATATAGCAGCAGCATTCTGTACCTCTCAAGTAATATGGATTCAAAGTCAACTAAGAGATTATGGGCTGAGTATGAAGAAGATTCATCTCTATTGTGACTCAAAAAGTGCAATAATGATTTGTCACAATCCTGTGCAACACTCTAAGACTAAGCATATTGCACTTAGATATCATTTTATCAAGGACCACGTAGAAGATGGGAACGTGGAAGTACATTTCGTTCGGTCCTCTGATCAACTGGCTGACATATTCACTAAAGCCTTACCTGAAGCGAGTTTCAATAAAATTTTACAAGGCCTGGGAATGATGGAAGCAGAGTCTGTATCGAATCCTCAAATCTCTCACTAAAAATTCGACAAGCGAAATGGAGCGAACGCTCGGTCTATTTCGGCTCTGGAATTTTAAGGAACCGAAATGAACCGAATGCTCGGTCTATTTCGGCTGTATAATTTTCGGGAACCGAAATGAACCGAACGCTCGGTCCATTTCGGCTCTGGAATTTTAAGGAACAGAAATGAACCGAACGCTCGGTCTATTTCGCTTCATTCTTTTAAGATAAGGTTTCGGTTGTACACTTTGTTCACTTAATTCATCCAAAAATATTTTCTTTTTCTTTTTTATTATTTTTCAGAAAACTTCAAAAATCCAAAAATATTTTCTTTTTCTGTTTTTATTATTTTTCAGAAAACTTCAAAAATCCAAAAATATTTTCTTTTTCTGTTTTTATTATTTTTCAGAAAACTTCAAAAATCCAAAAATATTTTCTTTTTTTGTTTTTATTATTTTTCAGGAAATCTCAAAACTTCAAAAATATTTTTTTTTTTGTGTGGTGTGTTTGTTTGCTTGTTCTTTTAATTAGGTCACAAGTGTACCAGTACAACAAAATTTGGATCTAAGGCAGGTATAATCATTTCCATCTGAACTAGTTAAGGGTCCCTAGAAGCATGCTGCTGCATGTTGACCAAAGCCTCTATGACTTAGAGCAAGGCCTTAATGATTCGATCTATACCTATCGTTTCTTCCCAATCAGGCTGTTAAAATCAACTCAGTCAAGAGCTACCTTACTCTTCTCACATGAGTTAAGAGTTTTTCTGCTTAGTCATGTCTTTATAGCAGAAGGTACTTTCGGTTCTTTAGCCACCCTCCTTATATTCTCCATCAACTTTCGGTTCACCACTGTAACCCTTGAGACTCTCAGTCTTTACCACTGAGGTTTATGGTTGCACAAAATCTGTGTTTGTGATCTTAGATACGTATACCACGTGCTGAGTGAAACCCACAATCCAACACCAACAACAAATTGACGGTGAATTGTAATATTCAAGATCTTACTGGTTACCTAATGAAATCTCATTTTTTATTTTTGAGTGATCTTTTATGAATTTGTCTAACACCAAGGCTTTTCTTCCCAAAAAGATCCAGTTTATTTTTGTTTTTGAGATTTCTATCACTTCTTTAGTCACAATAAATTCTATCCCACCTACTTGTTCAACAGACCACATTGGTCTCACAAGTACTTATTCCAATGTTCGGTCTTATGTTAAGAATCGACGTTCGGTTGAAGATAAGCCACCCTAAGCCTATGAATTAAAAAGAAGCCTTTCAATGTTTCTCTACAAACACTTGATCGTTATTTCTCGGGAACCCACACAAGCACTTCAAGTCTCTCTTGACTTTGAAGGAAGCGATTCTTGCCCGGAATCACCTACTTTCTGTCTTATAATAGACATCACTCACATCTAATACACATTTGCTTTATTTCTTTATCTTTTGTCACACTATTGCACGAAAATTTTATTTTCCAACATTCTGGTTGTTGTTGGTTCGATTTTTGTTTATCTTTTGGCGAAACAGGGGTGATCCTAAATCTTGGAGCGAAACTGAATTTCAAACGACGATTGAGGATAAGATTTTGGGCGCGTGAATTTGAACGGTCTCTATACCCACGCGTGCTGACGTATACCTAGGAGTAACCAACCTGTCACATCGCGCTTTTTCAGGCGACGTTTTAGTGATCGCGTCATTATCATGATGATTTTTCTATCTCCTGGCAACGGTATATAAAGGGTTTCTAATCTTATTTGTCTTTTACCAGCAACAAATTCTCTCAAATTACAAGGCAAGTTGAAACTGTTCATCTTCTTTCTTCGATCAACAATGGCGACTTCTTCATCAGTCCACGATCAAACTGCTTCGTCCACATTGCTTTCGATCAAGCCAAATCAGAACATGATTATTGAACTCAATCCGTTTCTGTACGATTCGTATATGCTACAGGTGGTTGAGTGTTTGAAGTATTCACCACTGGTTCTAGCCCTAACACAGGTCGAAGTCGTTCCTATGTCACTCCTATCACAGGTTTACTATACTGCCTCATATGACAGGAACAAGGAAAGAATCTACTTCCAAATCCATTCTCATAAGGCTTCTATTTCAAAAATGAAATTTTGTTCCCAGTTGCAACTTGCTATAGATTCATCTGTAATCTCACCAGACTTCATCACCACTACCCAACTGTTCTCGATGCTTTACGAGATGGGCTATACTGACGTGCTTACAACGGTTACGAAGGTTAAGAAGTCTTGCTTACCACCCCAATGGAATGGATTGCTAACTCTCCTCATTAAGGGTTTGGCGGAGAGAAGTAGTGGATCTGATGGCACCAGTAAGGGTTTCCTAACCCTTCTCTATGGCCTTTACAATGGTCTCAATCTCGATTATGGGACGATTATCTGGTCTCAAGTAGTGCAAAGCGTCAACACTTCTACGAGGCATTCGGAAATTTCGTGTGGTCGATTCTGGACTCTCATTACACGAAGGGAGATTAATTCTTTGGATATTCCGGTAATGAAGGATGCCTTAGTCGCGTCCATTGCTACGTTCCATACCAAGAAAATCATTATCTCTGATCCTAGAAAGTTTCCTCACATTGGCTCTATCCCTGAGACAATGTATAGATGTGTCACAGCCGAGAGTAAACTCATGGCTGATTATCGCAAACTTCCTCCCAAGGAACCGAGAGTCCTATCTCGTGAACAGCAGGCTGCGTTAGATGCTGTGGACAAGCCTAGTAACCGAGGGAAACGGACCACTACCAAGAAAGAGCCAACAGTGGATGATAAGTCTAAGACTGCCAAGTCCAAGAAGCGAAAGTATGAGAAAGGGGATTCTTCCAAACCGAAGAAGATTAAAAAGATGGCGAAAAGTTCCAAGAGTCCTACTCCTCCCAGTTCAGAACACGATGAGGAGGATGAAGAAGAGGAAATTCATCATGAATCACCGAGAGGTAACACTCCTCCCCGTTCTCCTACTCCAACCGAATCTCCTCATAACAAACTTCCAACACCACCTCCATCACCGAAACAGACAGTTCCAGTTTCGGTTGCTCCTATTCCCCCACCTATCACATCTCAAACAACAACTTCTTTTCCACCACCACCACCAGTTTCTTCTGTTCCTATTTCTACAACTCCCTTACCACCTCCTATAATTTCCCAATCAACTACCACTACTATACCTGAACCGACAGTAAGAGTCAACGTATCTGATACGGGGGCGACTACTGAAACAGAACTTCCAGTTACTTCTACACCACTTTCATCCTCACCTTCAACCAATTCCGGTGCCACTCTCGGTGGTGCTAATGATGAGTTTGATTCAACATATTACAGTCCCTATAGGCTTCCTACTGATGAGGATGATGATGCTCCTGTCACACGTCAACACTTGCAGGGCATTCATGAGAAACTGGATAAGTTGCTTGATGACAACAAGTCTTACAGTGGTGTTGTGCTCAAAGCCTTTTTGGACACAACTCTTGAGCAATACACTGATTCCATTGACAAATCCACTAAGGCGGTTAATGAGTCTACTTCCTCTTGCCAAAAGGCCACTACTGATGTTGCTGACATTGTTCATACTACTCAGATTTTTCTCGAGTCACTTAAAGGGCATGCTGATACAAGTGCAGCCAAGGTGCAAGCCTCTGTGGATTCATTTTCCAAGTCCCTTCAAGAAGAGCACACAAAGTTTGAAGCTGTTCGTTCTTCCATCCAAGCAGAGAACACTTCACTTCTCAGTTATGTGTCTTCTCGGCTGGAATCTCTTCATGCTGATCTAGCAAAAGAAAGTGCTCTGAAGGAAGAACTTGCTCGACAAGCATCCACGATTGAAGTTCAGAAGGTTCAGCTAGCTCAAGCTGAAAAAGAAATTGCTTTGTTGAAGACGGAGAGAGCTGTTTTTCGCAGCTGTGCAGGGGATGTGAAGGATATGCTCACCAACATTCTTGGTGCTCATGATCCTATCCTTACTTTGACCATTAGGAATCATCTCACTACCAAACTTCTTCCTGCCCTTGCATTGTTACACGAGATGAAGGGTGTTTCGGAGAGATTTATTGCTCCAAAACAAGGGGGAGAGGGTGCTCATCAACCGAAGGTTAAAACTGAAACTGATTCTGCTCAACCGAAGGTCATAGTTACAACCGAACTGAAGGATAATGTAGCTTCAGGTTCTGGTTCACAAGCCAAGCAAAAGGAGATTGATGATGATAGCAATGACGAATCTGGGGAAACTATTGCTGAGGCTCTTAAGTGAAAGAAGAGGGATAAAGAGCTAGATGAAACCTTGAGGATTGCAAGGGAAGCAGAGGAGAGGGAAAGGAGAAACAAGGAAGAAGAAGAAGCCTTGAACTGCAAGAAGGCCTTGTTTCCCCTATGGACAAAAGAGGCACTTATCAATCAAGCTATAGAGTTTCCAAGTGTTTATTGGTTGGAACCTATTGTTTCGTTTGACTGTGACAATTCTAAGGACTCGCAGTTCGACATGCCGATAACACGAAAGGCATTCATGTTTCACTATTTTGATTCGACTGCTGAGGTTCCTTTTCCTCATCCTAAGGTTGCTCGTGATCTTATAGACTTTTATTTGAAGTATGGTCAACCGCAGTACTTGACATGGAGCACAGAAGATAATCATTGTCAAGGTACTGAAATCTACGTCTGCTGGGAGGTTTATAAATGTTAATTTTAAAATCACACGAGGATCTGCAAACTCGGTGTCGATTATTTCCCTGGCAGACCTTCCAAATCTAAATCCTCATGACTGGATTCTTTTGTTTAATATTCTGCTCACAAATCCGAGGTAATATGAGCCGATATTGGAGCACTTGAAGAGGATGTTGGCTTCTTACATCCATGAGGTTGCAGCTATGGATCAAGAGATAGCGAAAGTGATGAATAAGAAACCGACCATCAAGCCAACACCGAAACCAGGAGATGTGAATAAGATGAAGATGGGCCAAATAGATTCAACACATCTTACTGTGATGTTTACAAAAGGCGAAGCACACAGATTTTTATTCGCTCTTGTTGATAAACATTTATTTTCAACTGACTGCTTGGAGCACGTCATCAACATTATTCATCGGTGCAAGCAGAACTCAGAAGCAGACAAGAAAAACTTTACGGACATGCTTCGGTGGTACATAACGTTCCATCATCATTTGTTGGCTATCATTTCGAAGGTGTTCAAAACAATAAAGAAGTCTTCTGCAGCTCAGTCGAAGTGAGCTTTCTGTTCCATTGACGCAAAGGGGGAGATTGTTGAGTCTAATTGTGTTGCGTCATGGGCTTATGTTTTGTATCCGGATTGGGCCTGTCCATCCGTGATTAGCTAGTAGGGTTAGACTATAAATAATGCATGCATGTATGCATTATAAGGTTAACGTTTGTGATTATTATCGTATTAGTTTGTAACCCTAAACACCTCTACAGTCGAAGTTCTTAATCGAGCTCTTCTGAGGTGTTAGAGCATTAATCATACGACATATTCAAAGCCATACTTGTGTTCATAATTACATTCTTTATTGTTTGTCTGCATAGAATCTATCGATCCTAACTGAACATTGTTTCAACAATCATGACCTGCGGTGTGTCTGATTTGAGTCTTAGGAAGAAGACCCAAGTGAAATGTGTGAAGTCATCAACTATAACCAGAATATATTTTTTGTGATGAAGACTGGCTACGGTAGATGGTCCACAGAGATCAATGTGAAGTAGTTCTAATGGCTCAGCAATTAAAGAATCAATGACTAATGGATGGCTTCCCTTTGTTTGCTTTCCACACTCACAAGTTGGGCAAAGTGTATCATTGTTGTATTTCAGAATAGGGAGACCACGGACCTGTTCTTCGGTGACTAGGTTGTTGATATACCGGAAGTTGAGACGAGCTATCTTGCAGTGCCATAACCAGCTAACTTTAGATACTGCCTTTGATAGAAAACATAACTACGGTTTGCCAATTATTAGTGAGACATCCAAAGGATACATTATCCCTTCGGATTTGGATTTGATCAAGCAGGTGCTTCTATCATTCGTCAATATGTAGCAATATTCATTATCAAATTCAACCCGATGGCCAGCTTTGCATAGTTGGCCCACACTGATTAATTTGTGCTTGAGGCCTTCTACGTAAGCAACCTTTTGAATTGAGAAACTTCCCGTGGTCAATACACTGTAACCCCAGATGATTCCATTTGCATTGTTCTCAAACGTGACATGTCCACCGTTACAAATAGGCCTGAAGTCGCGAAAGTATTCTAACCTTCCGGTCATGTGCAAGGAGCATGCATTATCAATTAACCACTCATCTTCTTGTTCCTCATTGCACATTGCCTGAAAATTAATGTGTTAGTTTGGGAACCCAAACAAGTTTGGAGCCCGGAGCCACATGAGAAACTATTTTACTAGATGCATACACGTGGGTTGTAGGAACAGATTTTGTGTCAGTTTTGAGACCTAGTCCTGGGTGTTTAGTAACTTTTGGAATGTGACGAGGTTGGATTGGACCTTTCATTTTCAGTGGATAAAATCCAAATGAAAGATTTTTCTCGTTTACCCAGAGACCGTACTTGGTAAACGGTCCGGAGGATGTAGTTTGAGTCTTGTGTCCGGTCCTTGAATGGTGTTTGGCCGCAGTGCCTTTGGAAGTTGAAAAGTTTTGGCACATGAATTACTCCTAGGTTTTGACCTGACAACTGAGTGAAGTGATTTGAAGGTTCAGGAGTTGGTAAAATGCCTTTCTACTTTGGATCATTTAAGGAATATTTTTGAAAAGACGTGACTTTCTTTTGGGATTTTGCAGTAGTGTTTGAAAAAGTTTTTGGTACAGTACATTCCTTTTTGTCTGATCCTTTGACTACCGTGTTTTTTGAAAGATTTTTGGCAGGGGTGGGTTTTTCTAAGTTCTTTTGATTTGAAACCTTGACATGTTTGAAATTGTTTTTGTAGTCAATATCCCGCTTTTTCCCTCGAGACCTGAGTTACTCTTTAAAAGCCAGTTTTTCTTGAGTCTTTGGAGAACCGCAATCAAAAATGTTCATCTACGGTTTCTTGAAAACCTTTTATTGTTTTGAAAAATGAGGGCTTGAGTCATCTGGACTTGAGAGTTCAGGACTTTGTGAACATTGACCATATTCAAAATTTTCAATTGGTAACTCGTGAAGGATGGGCTGAATGGTCACTATGCTTTTGACTGCGGTCTGTGGTGCGGATGACTGGACAACCACAGAGTATGTCAAGGATGGTTCACTAATGGGACATTTTATGGTAGGCAAGGATGGACAGTTTACAACTATTTCTGTTCCTCCACAACAATTTCTTCATGTACATCCGAAGAAGACTGAGAATCGGGACAAATTATGGGTATTTCATCATTTGGATAATAAGAGGATTCAGGAAGAATTTCCTCGATGACACAATTATTACTTAGTTCATGAAGTCGACCGAAGTGCCATCTTATTTGTTCAGGAAACGTTTTATCATTAACTGGATAATGAAACTCACGATCCGGTGGGAAATATGGTTGATCGGCATTGAATCGGGGAGTTGAGTCCTCATTGGTTGAGTACCCACTGGACCATCCCCAATTATAGGTGTTGTCCACAGTTCCATTGTTAACTAAGTTTTCAAATGCTTCAGATTCATTAAAAAGCTTTTCTATTAATTGATTCAGATGTACAATTTCTTTCTGGGCTAAATCCCTTTGATTTAAAGCAATATCTAACTGAGTTTCATTCAACATCCTAGCATATTTTTCTAACAACAAATCTTTTTCTAGCATGGCAACCTTAAGTCTCTTATCCTCAAGTCTTCCTCTCACATGAAATAGCGCTTGGGATGCTATATTCTTTTCATCTAGAGCCTTGTTGAAGTCTGAAAGGACGACATCAAACGTGTCATTAAGTTTTTCTATGTAAGGTTCATAATCATGCATGCTAAAATTATTAGAATGGATCATGATTTTTACCTGTTCGACGATGCTGAGATTACCATCTTTGGCCATGTAGCTGTAGTTTCTCTCCAAGTTTGTCGAACCATCCTCTTCAGTAGTTGCAACCATGCATATCTTTCCTTTTCTTTGATTATTGTCACACCCTTCATCCTCATCTCCGGATGACCATACTTGATGATCCCTCTTTACTTGAGCAACGTACGCTCTTGCCTTTTCTTTCTCTTCCATCTCTTGGGCCATTCTTAGATAGAATGCCTTGTCCTTAACCACTTTTGCTTTGCAGTCTTTGACAAAGTGATTCTCTTTATGACACTTATGAAAAATAATAACTTCATCTTTGTCATCAGTAGAGATACTGGAGTCTGATGGTTTGAATGACTGTAGTGTCTCATTGTTATGTTGGGCTGCGGTGTGATGATCATTTTGTGGTTGCGGTGGATGGTGAGGGCTTCTGGGATATCATGAGTGATTGTTTTGAAGATTGAAGTTGCGGTTAAAATGTGATTTGGTATACTACTGATTTTTACGAAATGATGGTGGTGGCAGCCTCTTGAATTGTTAGCTAACCAAAGCAATGGCATTTTGGAATTCTTCTTCGTCATCCATTTCAGCATCAGCTTCATATGATTGCGGTGGGTTGTCATATGACAGTGGATAAGATGGTTCAGTAGGATATGAGTACTGAGAGGTTTTGACTTGTGGGGTTTGAGCTATCAGGGCAAGTGGACCACCAAGATCATCACAGTCTTTCAGCACCGTTGATTCTTGTGCCTGAAGTTCTCCATACAGTTAGAACAAAGACAGAGTATGAATCTTCCTATCTCCTTGTACAAATCATCTTTGCAGTGGACCAATGTCTTCCCAAACCATTAAGAAACTGTAGATTTGTTTCGTGGTTGCTTCGAACTGTACTGGCATTTGATAGCTTT
This sequence comes from Lactuca virosa, assembly GCF_052849685.1. Lineage (NCBI taxonomy): Eukaryota > Viridiplantae > Streptophyta > Magnoliopsida > Asterales > Asteraceae > Lactuca > Lactuca virosa. The sequence goes on from NC_136429.1 coordinate 110,560,416, forward strand.
GTGATGATGAGATTTAAACGTTTGAACGACTCGTCAAGACTTTCACCGGGAAGAGCTTTAAAGTTGTTAAACTCATTGAGAGCAGCAGTGAGTTTCTTATCCTGAGCCTATTTAGACCCTTGATAAAGATTCTTGAGTACATTCCATATTTCCTTAGCAGATTTACAGTTGATGATGATGTCAAAATTATCCGGAGCAACACCACATGATATTTCATAGAAGGCGATGACATCGTTCTCCATTTTGTCAAGATCATCTTTGGTTGGTCGATTCATTGTAGCTTGACCTCCACCTAGTCTTGCTTGAGCCCCATCTTCTTGAACAGGAGTAAGAACAGGGACATAGGGTCCTTCTTCCACGGATCTCCAAAAATCTCTTCCGAGCCTCTTAAGATACCTTTCCATTCTTTGAGACCAATGTTGCTATTCATTTGCAACAAGTATTGGTGCTCTGTTCGAGCCTCCAACACCGTTGGAAACATTCAGTGATAAAGCTTTTGCCATATTTCCTTTGTTTCTTTTTTTTTCTTTATTTAAGAATGAGCTTTAGTGGTTATAGAAGGCTTTTCAAAATCATAGTTTCGTTTTAAAAAAGCAACCACTTTGGCTCTGATACCAATTGTTGAGAGAAAAACTTTTGAGAATAGACAGTTGAACAAACATTAGTACAAGATTATAGTTGCGGAATAAGTTAATCTCAAAGGATCATAAAAAGCTCAACAATAATAAGTTAGATTTGTTAGATAGTTAGTTGCATAATTATAAAGTGCTGAAAAGTAAAGGAAATGTAAAAGACAACAAGTTGTATCAAGTATATACCAAACTAATTCATAACGAGGTTTGCAATCAAACTCAAATTAGTATGAGTGACCAGTTTAAGGTGAAGAGGATCTTCGAAGATAATGAGATAGAGGTATAAGAAAATGATCTTAGTATTTCAGAGTGAAAGTTCATAAAGATCGATAAGATATATGATAAGAAGAAGTGATAAAGAGATGCGTGTTAATACATGAAGCCGGAGACTCTATTTATAGAGATCTAAAAAGTTACATCTTGAATAAACTATAATAAACTACTGGCTCTATGTAACGCCCGTGTTTCGGGGCTAGGCATTAGTAGATGATGTAATAGTCTAGGTCAACTATTGTAACTATTTTTGAAGCAATAAAGATGATTTATTTGAGTATTATATGAATTATGTGAATTTATGTGTTATATACTTAATTATAAAGATATAATTAATGAAGAATAAAAATAAGCGTCAAAATTAAAGTGTGAGATAAACCTGATATCTTTACATAAAGTTGTAGTGGTCGAAACAAGGATTCCGTATATATAAAGAACGCCGAAATCCGAGTTATAACGAAGAAGTTATGACCTGTCGAAGTTTCGCGACGGAACCGGCACGGCATCGGGAAGCGTAAATAGTGAATTTACGATAGAAAACTTTTTGGCCTTAGTAATCTAAACGAAAGTCATAGAGTATGTTAAACCGAGAACATCCATAAAAAGAACGCCCAAATCTGACTTCGTATGAGGAAGTTATGAATTTTCTAAGATTCGGCATAGCAGTGCACGACCCGAAACTCGAATTTTAGATCGAGCGATTTTTAGCCGACACACCCTAAATTAGAATTGAAGATCTCATTAATAGGAGTTCAACGATAAAAATACAGTCGAAAACGGAGTCCGTATGTAGAAGTTATGAATTCTACACGGTCGTTTAGCAGTGTAATCTTCTCATACTGATAACTTTAAGTTCGATCGAGAATTAGCCGATGGAGTCAAAAGGAAAGTTGTATATTTTGTTTTTACCTACGCGTGGATATAAAGAACGTCGAAAACGGAGCTCGTATGCGAAAGTTATGGGGTTTAGAAGTCGGCAGGGTGCTGCAGCGAATTGGGTGACGTGGCACAATCTGATGACGAAACGTGGCACCGACTCGACGAGTTGGACCAGCAACTCCATGAGTTAGGGGTCAGAAACTCGACGAGTTGGGCCAGAAACTCGACGAGTTCACCCCTTTTTCAGCCTATAAATACCCCCCGAGAGTTCCTTCATTTTTCATACCAAAACCCACTTATTCTTCTCTCTACTTACTCTCTAACACCCCCCAAAAAGCCTAGGAAAACCTCCTAGCATTAGAAGAAAGCGTTGGAGAGCCCGGAGGCTCCAAGAAAAAGAGTTTTTCGGTTTGAAACTCTGCCCGCGCGGAGCCCGGTTTTCAAGCAAACTTCTCGGTTTCGTCAAAGAAGATTATTTTAAGAAGCGAAGTGCTGTCCAAATCACTCTGTATCAGGTGAATGTATAGTCACTTTCATCTTACACATAGATATGAAGTATTTCATATAAATTATGTGCTATGTGTATATATATGTTATGTGTTTTCCTGTGATGTTTGTTAGATGAAAGATCTGAACTTCTTTCTTTCAGATCTGGAACTTTTTCCTTCAGATCTACATTTCCTTATCTCAGATCTAAACTTTTCTTCAGATCTAAACTATATACTTTGAGATCTATGTTGTATGAAAGACCTGAACCTCTTTCCTTCAGATCTGGACTATATATGTATTTTATGCTTTAAAAGTTATGCTGGATAAAAGATGTAAGCTTTATTTTACAGATCTGGACAATGTATGTATTTTATATCTACAAATATGTTGGGTAGAACATGGGTAGATAAAATAGTTGGTGTGGTGAAATAAAATGATGAGAGGCCTCAATGTTGACGTTGTTCCAGTCATCTAGCGGAGTATGGATGACGACCACAGACTTTTCTAGGAAGTCCAGTGGAACGCTAGCAGGCTCGCAACCTGTAGGTGTTTGTGAACGAAGTGTTCACCAGTGTACTCCATCCCCCCATGGTTGCCTTACGGACACATATGGCTGAGGAACCCCCTTAGCAGTAGTGTCCATCCTGATGAAATTCCTTAGGATACGTCCCTTATAATAGATGCTCTAGGGACGTAAAGTGAGGATAACGGGAACGGGTAATCGGGTTAGTAATTTGATGAAAATAAATAATGAAGTTATTATTGTGGGTTGAAAACCCTATATGCTCACCAGGCTCCCCAGCCTGACCCACTCAGTTTCTTGTATTATAGGTAGTGGCAAAAGCATAGTTGGATAATTTGACGAGAGATTACGGATTTGAGGCCAGATAGTGTTTTGTGGCCTAAGATGTTTATTTCTTTTTAGTTTATGCTTATGGTCTGTATCGATGATTGACATCCCGAGTTTTTGTAATGTAATGGAAATAAATTTCTTTAAGAAATGTTTTGATAAAATTTATATCATATTTTGTTTTGGGAACAAATTCCGCAATACTTTTCTTAAGAAGTTACTCTGATTTTTGTTAAAAAGCATAAACGAAATCGGTCTTTTCTGGCCGTAAAAATGGGGATGTCACAGTTGGTATCAGAGCATTAGTTTAAGCGAACTAGGAATTTGTAGGATTTCTAGACTTAAACTTAGAATGCTAAGCGATGATCGTGAGATGAGTGTCTTCCTTATTTTAGACACGAGCACTAGTTTATTTTAGGAAAGATGCCTAAAATGATTTTATGTGCTAAATGCTTTAAGCTTTCCTTATGTGCTATTATTTGTTCGGATCTATGGTCTGTTGCCGACCGGATCTGGAAACCTTATTTGTTTAGGATTCTAAGCATTCGAAAACGATATTAGAACTAGCATGTAACATTTCAGAGTGAGAAGAGAAAATTTGAGGGGTCTTCAAGATCCAACAAGAAAAGTAAATCCTCGAAGTCTGGTTCGAGAGGAGGAGGACGCGAAGCGAAATGGTGCGAAAAGTGCAAAAAGAAACATCATGGGAAATGTGACGGGGAAGTCACTTGTTTTAAATGTGGGAAGCCCGGGCACTATGCCAACGAGTGCACGTTCAACAAGAAAGTTTGTTATGGTTGCAATGAGGAAGGGCACCTTTTGAAGGACTGCCCGAAAAAGAAGGAGGCAGCAAGGCCTAATGTCCCACCGAAGCCAAAAGCTAGAGCTTTCCAGATGACCCTGGAAGCCACGAAGGAAGCAGCGGACGTCGCTTCAGGTACCTTTCTTGTAAATGGATTGCCTGCCAATATATTGTTTGATTCTGGAGCAAATTACTCCTTTATATCACATAAATTTGATGGAAGACTAGCATCGCCTATAGAAAAACTTGATGATTCCCTAGTTGTAGAAGTTGCCAGTGGCAAATTCAAACCTGTTAGCAATTGCATTAGGAATATCGTCATCGACTTAAACGGAAATGAATTCCATGAGGAGATGTTACCTATTGAGCTGAATGGTTTCGATATCATACTGGGAATGGATTGGGTTAGCGCCAATGATTCCGAGATACTATGCAAGAAGAAGATAGTAAGAGTGAACCCGCCTGGGAAAGATTCATTTGTGGTCTACGGGGACAAACATAGAGTGAATTCTGGAATCATTTCCCTAATGAAATCCAGGAAATGTTTGTCCAAAGGATGCACATCGTACTTGGCATTCATGATCGATGCAAAGAAGGAGAAAAAGGAGGTGCAGGATATACCGGTCGTGTGTGATTATCCGGAGGTCTTTCCCGAAGATCTTCCTGGATTACCGTCTGATAGACAAGTGGAGTTCAGAATAGACTTGGTACCAGGAACGACACCGATAGCAAAAGCACCATACCGATTAGCACCAATGGAGATGAAGGTCATGACGCAACTTTAGGAGTTGTTGGACAACGGTTTCATTCGACCTAGTTCATCACCCTGGGGAGCTCCAGTATTATTCGTGAAAAAGAAGGACGGAAGCATGAGAATGTGTATAGACTACTGAGAGTTGAACAAGGCAACGGTGAAGAACAAGTATCCATTACCGAGGATTGATGACCTTTTCGATCAGCTGCAAGGTTCGAGCTATTTCTCGAAGATCGATCTTAGGTCAGGATATCATCAGCTAAAGGTGCGAGAACAAGATATTGAGAAAACTGTTTTCAGAACGAGGTACAGACACTACGAGTTTTTGGTTATGTCGTTTGGACTAACCAATGCTCCAGCAGCATTCATGGATTTGATGAATAGGGTTTGTAAACCATTCCTCGACAAATCCGTGATAGTATTCATAGATGACATTCTCATCTACTCGAGAAGCCAGGAGGAGCATGGCAAGCATCTACAAGAAGTGTTGGAAGTGTTGAAGAGGGAGAAACTTTATGGAAAGTTCTCCAAATGCGATTTTTGGATCCGAGAAGTCCAATTCTTGGGTCATGTGGTTAACCAAGAAGGGATAATGGTTGACCCAGCAAAAATCGAAGCGGTAATGAAGTGGGAACGACCAAAAAGTCCCACGGAGATTCGAAGCTTTCTGGGATTAGCCGGATATTACCGAAGGTTTATCCAAGGATTGTCTTCGATAGTTCCTCCATTGACAGCTTTGACCCATAAAGGATCCACTTATACGTGGAGTGAGAAGCACGAAGAAGCATTCGAGAAGTTAAAGAAGAAGTTGTGCGAAGCACCGATTCTTTCTCTACCCGATGGAGTTGAAGACTTCACAGTCTATAGCGATGCATCTGGAGTTGGGTTAGGTTGCGTTCTGACCCAAAGGGATAAGGTGATAGCATATGCATCGAGACAATTGAAAGAACACGAAAATAACTACCCCACTCATGATCTGGAGTTGGCAGCGGTGGTATTTGCACTAAAGATTTGGAGACATTATCTTTACGACACGAAGTGCAAGCTTTACACGGATCATAAGAGTCTTCAGTATCTCTTTGATCAAAAAGAGTTGAATATGAGGCAACGACGCTGGCTGGAGTTGCTGAAGGATTATGACTGCTAGATACTTTACCACCCTGGTAAAGCAAATGTCGTAGCCGATGCTTTAAGCCGAAAAGTTAGCCTTGAAAGGAGAAGGCCAAGAGCGTTAAGAATTGAAGTTGTCTCAACGATCGTGGAAAGTATTAAGAAAGCTCAAGAAGAAGCTTCAGAGAAGAATGACCAAAAGGAAGAACGTTTGGGCAAAACGTTGGAGTTCGGTACAAACAATCAAGGGTTAAAGGTATTCCAAGATAGGATTTGGGTACCTATGACGGGAGGAATAAGAGATCTTCTGATGGAGGAAGCACACAAGACCATGTACTCGATTCATCCCGGTAGCACTAAAATGTATAGGGACCTAAAGCCCTACTACTGGTGGCCGACGATGAAGCTCGATGTTGCGAAGTATGTGGCCGAGTGTGTGACATGTGCGAGTGTTAAGGCACAACATCAGAAACCATATGGGAGTTTAGAACCTTTACCTGTTCCCATGGGTAAATGGGAAGACATTACCATGGATTTTTTCACTAAACTGCCCAGAACGAAGGACGGTCACGACATGATTTGGGTAGTCGTGGATCGTTTCACTAAGAGTGCACACTTCATAGCAGCCAACGAGAAGTGGTCTATAGATAATCTCGCAAATGCTTACGTGAAGGAGGTAGTAAGACTTCACGGTGTTCCTTTAACGATTGTATCAGATCGTGATAGTCGTTTCACATCAAGGTTTTGGAGGAGTCTACAAGAGGAATTGGGTACAAAGTTTTGTTTAACTACAGCTTACCATCCGCAGACCGATGGTCAAAGAGAAAGAACGATCCAAACATTGGAGGATATGCTAAGAGCATGTACCATGGAATTTCAAGGTAACTGGGATGAGCACTTACCTCTGGTAGAGTTTTCCTACAACAATAGTTTTCATTCGAGCATCAAGATGGTACCTTATCAAGCCTTATATGGACAAAAGTGTCGTACGCCGTCTTGTTGGCTTGAAGCCGGAGAAAAGCAGTTTATGGGCCCCGAGATAGTCCATCAGACTGCTGAAAAGCTGAAAGTGATCAGGGAAAGGATGTTAGCAGCTCAGGATCGCCAGAAGAGCTATGCTGATAAGAAGAGACGACCGATGACTTTTGAAGTTGGAGATTCTATTTTGCTTAAAGTCTCACCGTGGAAGGGACTTATAAGATTCGGTAAACGAGGAAAGTTGAGTCCAAGGTTTATTGGACCGTTCAAAGTTCTTCAAAATATTGGGAACCAAGCTTACAAGCTCGAATTTCCCGAAGAACTAGACGGTATTCATAACACCTTCCATGTGTGTTATTTGAGGAAATTCACGGGGGAAGTTCCCGACATAATTCCAATCTCAGAGTTAAGGATGTATGAGAATAAGAGGTTAATCGAAGAGCCCGAGGCTATCGTTGACCGTAAGACCAAGAAGTTATGACACAAGATGGTCGACTTAGTGCTAGTCCGTTGGAAACATACGAATGGGCCGAATCTTACTTGGGAAACAGAAAGTGACATGATGAGTCGCTATCCGCATCTGTTTGCCGGCGCATGATTCCGGGACGGAATCATCCTAAGGGGAAGAGAATTGTAACGCCCGTGTTTCGGGGCTAGGCATTAATAGATGATGTAATAGTCTAGGTCAACTATTGTAACTATTTTTGAAACAATAAAGATGATTTATTTGAGTATTATGTAAATTATGTGAATTTATGTGTTATATACTTAATTATAAAGATATAATTAATAAAGAATAAAAATAAGCATCAAAATTAAAGTGTGAGATAAACCTGATATCTTTACATAAAGTTGTAGTGGTCGAAACAAGGATTTCGTATATATAAAGAACGCCGAAATCCGAGTTATAACGAAGAAGTTATGACCCGTCGAAGTTTCGCGACGGAACCGGCACGACACCGGGAAGCGTAAATAGTGAATTTACGATTGAAGACTTTTTGGCCTTAGTAATCTAAACGAAAGTCATAGAGTACGTTAAACCGAGAACATCCATTAAAAGAACGCCCAAATCTGACTTCGTATGAGGAAGTTATGAATTTTCTAAGATTCGGCATAGCAGTGCACGGCCCGAAACTCGAATTTTAGATCGAGCGATTTTTAGCCAACACAACCTAAATTAGAATTGAAGATCTCATTAATAGGAGTTCAACGATAAAAATACAGTCGAAAACGGAGTCCGTATGTAGAAGCTATGAATTATACACGGTCGTTTAGCAGTGTAATCTTCTCATACTGATAAAGTTAAGATCGATCGAGAATTAGCCGATGGATTCAAAAGGAAAGATGTAGATCTTGTTTTTACCTACGTGTGGATATAAAGAACATCGAAAACAGAGCTCGTATCTGAAAGATATGGGGTTTAGAAGTCGACATGGTGCTGCAGCGAATTGGGTGACGTGGCACAATGTGATGACGAAACGTGGCACCGACTCGACGAGTTGGACCAGCAACTCCACGAGTTGGGGATCAGAAACTCGACGAGTTGGGCCAGAAACTCGACGAGTTCACCCCTTTTCAGCCTATAAATACCCCCCGAGAGTTCCTTCATTTTCATACCAAAACCCACTTATTCTTCTCTCTACTTACTCTCTAACACCCCCCAAACCCCCCCAAAAAGCCTAGGAAAACCTCCTAGCATTAGAAGAAAGCCTTGGCGAGCCCGGAGGCTCCAAGAAAAAGAGTTTTTCGGTTTGAAACTCTGCCCGCACGGAGCCCGGTTTTCAAGCAAACTTCTCGGTTTCGTCAAAGAAGATTATTTTAAGAAGCGAAGTGCTGTCCAAATCACTCTGTATCAGGTGAGTGTATAGTCACTTTCATCTTACACATAGATATAAAGTATTTCATATAAATTATGTGCTATGTGTATATATATGTTATGTGTTTTCCTGTGATGTTTGTTAGATGAAAGATCTGAACTTCTTTCTTTCAGATCTGGAACGTTTTCCTTCAGATCTACACTTCCTTATCTTAGATCTAAACTTTTCTTCAGATCTAAACTATATACTTTGAGATCTATGTTGGATGAAAGATCTGAACCTCTTTCCTTCAGATCTGGACTATATATATGTATTTTATGCTTTAAAAGTTATGCTGGATAAAAGATGTAAGCTTTATTTTACAGATCTGGACAATGTATGTATTTTATATCTACAAATATGTTGGGTAGAACATGGGTAGATAAAATAGTTGGTGTGGTGAAATAAAATGATGAGAGGCCTCAATGTTGACGTTGTTCCAGTCATCTAGCGGAGTATGGATGACGACCACAGACTTTTCTAGGAAGTCCAGTGGAACGCTAGCAGGCTCGCAACCTGTAGGTGTTTGTGAACGAAGTGTTCACCAGTGTACTCCATCCCCCCATGGTTGCCTTACGGACACATATGGCTGAGGAACCCCCTTAGCAGTAGTGTCCATCCCGATGAAATTCCTTAGGATAGGTCCCTTATAATAGATGCTCTAGGGACGTAAAGTGAGGATAACGGGAACGGGTAATCGGGTTAGTAATTTGATGAAAATAAATAATGAACTTATTATTGTGGGTTGAAAACCCTATATGCTCACCAGGCTCTCCAGTCTGACCCACTCAGTTTCTTGTATTACAGGTAGTGGCAAAAGCATAGTTGGATAATTTGACGAGAGATTACGGATTTGAGGCCAGATAGTGTTTTGTGGCCTAAGATGTTTATTTCTTTTTAGTTTATGCTTATGGTCTGTATCGATGATTGACATCCCGAGTTTTTGTAATGTAATGGAAATACATTTCTTTAAGAAATGTTTTGATAAAATTTATATCATATTTTATTTTGGGAACAAATTCCGCAATACTTTTCTTAAGAAGTTACTCTGATTTTTGTTAAAAAGCATAAACGAAATCGGTCTTTTCTGGCCGTAAAAATAGGGATGTCACACTCTAAGTGACCATGCAAGGTTCACTGGACAATGCAATGCTAATACGCTAAGTCAGCTGATGTAACAAAAAGTATTGACTGCGGTAGAGAGGTTTCGGTTCAACTCCGGATCTAACATATGTTGCGGTGGCAAGGCTGATTGCGGTAGACAAAATTAAGATTGCAGATGAGTTTAGAGGGTCACTTTATGTAACAATATATACAATTACATACAAAAAGGATTAAATAGTCCTTGACTGAAAGATCTTGCACTACAACGGTTGGACTCAAAAAAGAGCTGCACAATAGGGCCAAACCGAACATTCTAAAACTATTTAATCCTTGTGGCATGCAACTTAACATATCCGCTTAATAGTTAACTAACATCAATATAGGTTTCACATAGCACAAAACAAGTAACATTCGAGCAGAAAAACCAACATGAAAAAGGCATCATAAGGATCAAACATTTATAACACGCAATTCTTGAGAATCCTTAGCCTAAACATTATCATGTATATCTAACAACTCATATATCAAACACAAAAGGCATCTCTCCTAAGAAGACACTCTAGCATGCAAAACTGAGTAGACCCTTAGCCTAACTTATAGTATGCACATCATACTATAACACATATAACATCAAATCAAATACAACATATAAAGCAAGTATGGATATTTTGAGAAATCACTTTTCTGCGCTCCAGCTGACTGAACACATCCCATCTTCTCTATTCTTCTCTTGAAAGGAATCTTTTCCAAAAAGGTTTATAAAACTCTCAAATCCATAGTTTGAGTTTGGAATCCCACGAGTGTTGATCCAAATCCCTCAAACCAGGGCTCTGATACCAACTTGTAACGTCCCAGTTCCAGTTTAAAATTTTCATTTTAAAATAAAATAAACAACCATTTTTAATAAAGCTACAATCGTGTCAAACCATTTGTTCATAAACCATTATTCAAAAATCAAAGTAATAAAGAATACAATGCAAAATATCGAATCATAAAACTATTGATGTGTGTGTACAGTCCTGCCTTCGCAATCCGATAATTACCTGCAAAATTTTTAATCTACAACTGTAAGCACAAATCTTAGTGAGTTCCCTAAAATATCACATACAACGCAACATAATCATCAACTATGGGTTATCAGCATCCTTGGAACTATCAATAGTCCTAAATATCATATACAACACAACAATATAAACAACTATGGGCCATCAACAACCCTAGGGACTACCAGCAGTCGTAGTGGGTTAATAGCATGCTCTATTGATTAACATCACACCTCAGGGGTTATCAGCAACCCTGGAGACTATCAGCAGTCCCATCGACTCACAACAATCTAGGAGTTATCAACAACTCAGTTCACATATAATAGCAATTAAAAAATAAGACGCAGCTGGTCAACAAGCATATACTACCATACATGCAAGTATATTGTGAAGACTAACCTCGTAGATTGTAGCTAAACACAACAGGTCCCATACAGTGGAGACCGGTACTACGAGAAACCTAACATCACTAAGGAAGTACTGATATGCAATAAATACACCTATCAACTTTTAAATTTATAAACCTAACTACTTATCTACTAATGCACCTATAGGTAGTGTACCTACTCAGTTTATAGTATAGTAAAGTAATTTGGGTATCGAACATAGGGAACAAGATTTAGCTTATAATATAATTACTAAAAGTTAACTTGAAAACATTAACTAAAAATGGGTTTTATCTGATTTTTCAAGTTCAGATTAACTTAAACTAATTACTTAACTAAAAACTAATCAAACACTCAACTAAGAACAATTGTAATCAATATGATGAGAACACTTTCATTTAGCTTTGAATCCCCCTTTATCCTATGGATAGTTTCTAAACATGAATTTATTCAGTTGGTTACCAATATTAATGTAATTAACAGTCTTGATTTGATCTCTTAATTTTTCACTAATTCATGAACTACTGTGTAATGATCATACACAAGCAAACACATAATTGATTATAAAGGATAATTGAGATATGTAAGATATATCTAAGATAATTACCTATGATCAAGATAATTAATTAAACATAATTATGATCAAATTATGTTCTCTAACACAGTTAAAGTTGTTGCTTTTATTACTTAATTTAAGATTTGGTTAATCCTAGCTCTAGAAATTTAATGATCATAAACTACCAAATTAACTTGAAGCAAAGCAACACAAATTAAAACTTTAACATGCTAGGTATTGATAATCAAACACAAGCTTAAACCAACTTCATAAAATCCATGAAAAGTAAGAAACTAACACATAGTATTAGGGTTCATCTATACTAAACGGAAGCCTAATGATTTAGCTACTCATGGCAGAAAATAAACACATAAACACAATAGAATTCAAACTAGACATGATAAATCTAAATCAAACCGAATGTGTAATGCTAATTCTTGTTTTGATCTTTAAATATCTAATCTCCATTCGAATTCTTCTTCCAATGGTTGAATTTCGCTGTTCTCTAGCTTTTGAAATTGACTATAACTTGTAGAATATCAATCCAACCTCCTAAAGTTGAATATGTAAAGAAATATAGTTTCCTTATAACGCATCTCACGTCGTGAGATCAGTAGAAATCATGTTTGACGATAAAACTTGCATTATGCGTAGTTATCTTCTGGAACTTCCATCCCCACGACGTGAGATTATCGTGCTCACGTCGTGAGCATAATTGTTATACGTATGATCGAGATTTTCCAAGAGTCACGTTGTAGTACTCTCTAGCCACGACGTGGGGAGTATTTTTTCTTCCTTTAAAGATCCTTTAAGTTCGCAACTCAGCTCCAGTCCTTCCAGGATCCAACTCTTGTCAGTTTTGGTCTTTTTTCCTCAAGAATGTCATTTTTGGCTGAAAAATGTAATTTAACTCAATAAGTACCAAATATTTTTGCTTCTAACCAAATTATAGCTTAATATGTATCAAAATAATGCCTAAAACTATGTCTAAATATGGAAATACCAAGTACCCTCTCAGTCTACACCCTAAAACCCTTAAATTGACCAAAAGTCAATCATGGTCAAAAGTCAATGGTCCAAGTGAACGGTCAAGGTCAGCTCTAGCCGAACTTCCACATCGTGGCAACTACACCACAAAACAGTCATGGTGACACCAGTCTCCACGTCGTGGCAACCAGAGCGCCACGATGTGGAATTGGGCTTTCACAGCTCAGTGGATTAAACTCTTAACTCTTAACCCCATGAACCCCAAACTCAAATATGAACCTTGCCAAGGTCTAGATGGATAAAGTTTTCAACTTTATCCATTAAGACATCTTAATAAGCCAAGATGTCAACTATTAATTTCTTAATGCTTGCACCAAAATCTTGGGCACCCAACTAAGTTATACAAGCCCTCTTTTTAACTACAACCATGGTCTAGAAACCAAATAAGGAACATAAAGGTTCTGGAGTTCACTTAAACTCCAAGAACAAGAAGATATAAGCCAAAAAAGCTCATAATATGACCTAGAACTAGATCTAGAGATCTAATGAGTAAGGTGAAGACTTTATACCTCCAAAAGACCAGGAATGTGGTGAAGATGCAAGATCTAAGCTGGAACCAAGCCCTCAAGCACCAAAATGGGCTCCTTCTTCCTTCATCCTTCAGAAAAGTGGCTTCACCCACTCAAAACACAGATATGGAGGTTAGGGTTTGTATGGGATAGGATCTCATAGGATGGGGGCTGCCAAAATAAGAAACCCTTGGAGTTAATGCCCTTAAATAGGGAACCAATCATGAAATTAGGGTTTTGGCCCAAAACAGCCACAAAATGAAATTATTTCCTCGTGAACAGAAACATGGAAAACGGATGTTACAATTTTCCCCCACTTAAATTAGATTTCATACTTTAAATCTACCCTTACGAATTTCTCTTAAAAATATCCTTGAATCCTTTGTGGGTTTTCCAAGCCCACACCTCTTCAGTGCGAGTCGACACAACCCAGCGTACCAGTATCTGCAATAACCATTACAATGATTTCAGAACCAGGCGCACAAGCCATTCCAACGTGGAACTTCCGAAATGTTGACATCTCGACCAAAGTAGCACTAATACAATGCCCCAAACAAACATCTCCTTATTGGTACGCAGTTTAATCCTCGACAAGAAGCATGCAAATTGAAGAAACGAACACTATCACACTAAAACTAATCAAACTCAGGAGGTACTCAATCTTTAATCACAATTTGAAGATTTATTGACCGTACATGATTTCTAGTTAAGCAATGCCACTCCAATCATCAACTATGCCGAATAAATGCTCACAAAATCAATCCACCCAAGGTTTTCCCAAGCCTCGCGCCATCTCACTGATAATTGGGTACATAATCCACAATCAACCATCGATGCTGACAGCCTTGCCTACAGACTCGACAGTGAAATATAAACCAACAAAGGCTAAACTAGCCTACAAATTCCCTTGGTTCAAAAGCCATGTATCTAGAGATAACGATAAATAGATGAAACAACCGCGATTATGATTAACCCATCCCAAATTCTGATATCATGACTATGGTCCTCAAATACACACCTGACTTCCTGACAAGTCGTCGCTAACCAACTTCTCCCATGAAGGAAACCATAGCTAAAACCAAGCTCGCGTGACATCCAAGCTCCCAAAACAACTCAGGTGTACAATCATCCTCTGAGACACACAAGAGACTTATAACCAACTGTATGACTGGCCTCCTGATATTCTAACCAGCATACCACTACGACTATGTCAATCTAAACAACTGTGGGTTATCGGCAACCCTAGGACTATTGGTAGTCCTGATAACTATCAACATTCCAGGAGTCATCAACAACTCCGTAAATACTCATACCAACCATCAGTTACTAATACTCAGCCACCAGTTACACGAAAACTCATCATAAAATGAAGACGGATCCACTAAGAAAAATCCCAAAAATGAAATGTTAATATACTACCATGACTTTTCCAACAAGTCAACACTCTACAACTACCCGTCCCAACCTGTCGGTCACTAAGCCATCAATGACATCATTGTACTGTTCAAGCACCCACCAGTGCTATACAATTAACAAACCACATATGGGTCTTTGCTATTGGAGAACTCCAATAGGTGTATGCGGAAGATGCTTTTTGTTTGTTTATTTGATTTCCTTATGATCTATAAGAGGTAAATTAGATTCATGTGGGCATGGTCTCTTTTATATGCGAATGTAATCTAGGGTTTGCAATATGGCCATTTATTTTGAGTTTTAGGTGTTTGTTGGAAAAAATGTGCAAACATGGGAGCTAGTTCTATTTTTCTTCTATTACATGAAGAAATTAAGGTACTATCTTTCTGCCCTCAAATTGTTGTTGTTATAAGTTCTCTACTGCGATATTTATTGACTTTTCTTTGTTGTGAAACGCTTTGTCCATAAGCCATATTGAATTTTGGGCACTTAATCTCTTTATCCAAGAAGTCCCACTAAGACCATTTAGTTTTAAAGTTCTCTTTTTATCTTTCATTACACTAAAGTTTTCATGGTTAAAAGAGATTTACCACTGATGTTGGTTCGTTGGTTGAACTTGCAGGTTGTGATAGTTTATATATGGTCAACATTATAGTTATCATCAAGTCTGATAATAAACTCACAAACTTTAAGGATATTCAATTCTTCAATTGTTATGAATGTATTAAACCATTGCAAAATGTTTCTCATTTTCTTTTACAGGTTTATAACTTCACTTCATTTGATTACATGTTAATAGTTAATTATATTCTCGTGTAATGTTTTAAAGGTTCTTATTTATGATGCTTTGTTTAAACTTATAATCCTAATACAGTTAATCATATCCTCGTGCTACCAACAACAATAAGTCAACAACCAATTAAAATCAAGATTAGAGTGTCATTTATTGGAGACATGGCATCATATTTGTTATTTTTACCAATGACATATATATATATATATATATATATATATATATAACACTTTATGTTATCTAAATACATGAAAAACATGTTGGGGATCCGGTGAACCCTAAGGTGGCTCATAACATGATGAGATTAATAGTAAACACAACACACTCTCTACACTACTCCTAAACTAGTCATTTCGTCTCCACCGAGAAGCGAGACTCCACCGAGAAGCGAGACTTGAAGTTCTAATAAATGATATATGTATTGTGCCTAACTCTATTAACCCCTTATTTGCATAAAACTGGAATAAAAAATGTAATAATAAGTTTACAAAATTATTTTATGTTTATAATAAGAAGTTTGAAACCAATATGAATATACCCAACCTCATGGTAGATGTGGACAATCCGTTTTTTTTTGCCAAACTGGTTCAGTTCAAGTCAAAGAAGCTAACACCGGTTTAAGGCTAAACTGGTTCGGTCTCAAGATGAGTCTTCAATGAAAATACGTGAACCTTTGCAAACCGGTTCAGTTCATCGCACACCCGTTAGACGAAACCGGTTCTTCAAACCCCCAACATTAAGAGCCAGGTTCAATGTGGCGGCACAAATAATAACATTAGGCATATTTTCGAAATATTTTTTAAACTTTGCTTTCATCGTTTTCACCATATTAGCAAACATTGCGCCTCTCATTTTGAACTCGTTTATTTTCAAACACATTAAAAAGATTTGGTTTAAAACTAAACAACTTGTAGGATAATAAGCTCCCCAATAAAAAAAGTAGTTGTTTTTTTAGAAACTCCAAGCATTTCCGAAACAAGTTTGATAATATCCCAACTCGATTTCGGATAAGCTGTAACCCCATTACATTTCACAAGATTGTCATGAAACATTTTTAAAATATATTTTTAACGTAAGGCACATTCAACATGTTGCAAGTAAAAGTACATCGAGTAGGTACTTTCCAACTAGGACCTAACCAAAGGGCATTCACATAGGCACAAAACTTCATATAATTATGATATCGAGCATTACTAGAATTATAAATATCTTTTAGTATTTGTTTGAAACCATCTTTTACAAGTTCAATGCAAAGCGGTTTATATTATAGTTTTAGTTGTCCAACTGTGATGATGTTTTTTGATGTATTATCAAAAAAATATAGAAAAAACTTTTCCTTGAAGTTTATAAGTTTTGATTATACAATCTAAAATTTTATATAAATTTCTACCATTGTGTGGATATTCAAACAATTCAAACGTAATCGTATGCTTCATCGTTACCTATGTTTTAGGATTTACCCAATGAGCGATAACACAAAGGTACACATCCGATGAACTTTGAAGAGTCGTTCAAACATTGAAAGTTAAATTTACACCGGTTTTTAGAACTTGAAATCCTAAAATCATTTTTTTTGCAAGCTTACACATTTCAATACAATCTCGTGTAAGGGAAGTATGACTCACATGACAATATCGCGGTTGGAGAATATCTTGGATGGGTGAAGCCAATCGCTTGTTGTCGAAATGGTTAAAAGGCAAGCATCCTTGAATCATGAAGTTCACCATCATATCCTGAACTTTAGCTACTTCGTAATTCCACAATGTAGTATCTTTCGTCATTATTGTTTGATTATGCTCTGACCCAAATTTCACCCATGGGCATCTCTTGTCCGTATGAGTTTTCAATGCTGAATTTCCTTCTACCTTGAAAAAAGCATCATATTTTTTGCATCACATTTTATTTGGATCGCTCGACATTCTACACAAATCAAAGTTACACCAAATCTCTGAGTTTCTGTTTTGTTTCTTTGATGGCAACAACGGTAATATTGCTTGATGAATCTCCAACAACAACGAAAGTCGAATCCATTGCTTGACTTGAAAACGTTTTTTGATCTAAGAAAGTTTTTTGGTAGCTTGATTAAGCCTCAACATCTAATATCTATATATACTATCAATGAATGGTTAATTGGACAAAAGGGACCAAAAATGAGCATCTAACAGCCCAAAACGGCTATAAAGCCATTAGAAAAAAAAAAACAAAAAAACACTAACATTCTTCACTGGAAAATTTGGTTCTAAACAAGTTCCTACTAAACCGGTCCCAACCGTAATTTCGAATTGGTGCAATCCGGCGATTCGATTCATAATGGATCGGTTCATCGTGAAACGGTTTTGGCTCTCGAAACTATTTTTTTGTGCACATACACCTTATGGGAATAAGAAGATTTTGCTAAGCCGTAACTCTAATGGACACATTTTGTGCACCTCAAACGGAGGAGATTTTATACATACCAACAAAACTAGCTAAAATAAAAAAAGAATTACGTCAAAGAAATAACAAAAAATGGGTTTTTTTAACCATCCAATCTGATCCACCTTAATTTTTGAGCTTCTATTACAAATCCAGAAATAAAAATGAGTGACAATCGTATAAAAATATAATTTTTTTACCCCAACCCAAAAATAAGTTGGTTTCGGTAGCATATATCACCCAAAACGTAGTTAAAACAACCACATCAAGAATCTTTCATTGAGCCATAATGAGACACCAGTGGTCTGATCAACAAAGACTCTAATTGCATCGTCAGAAGGTTAATTTTACATGCCCTGCCAATTGCTAATTTGATTTCATATAGAAGAAACCATGGAATGCGAGATGAGGAGGTGGTTGTTCGTCTCCAACACCCTGTCCCCGAGTCTAAATTAACGAGGGAAGCGGAGAGAAAAGAAGAGAATTGGAGAGAAGGAGTCAACAACGTTCCCAAGTTTATTGTTTGGAGTGATTTGGGAAGAAAGGAAAGGAAATCAGAGCATTCTTTTTTCTCTTAATCTTCCTCCCAAATTGGAGAGATTTGGAGAGAAGATAATCATTGATAAACATAAAATCCCTATGATTACCAAACTACCCCCTATATATTCACGTACAACACAAAAAATCGCTGCTTCTCCTCTTTCATCAGTTCACGCTCTGCATCGGACGGTGACTCGTTCCTCACTCAGCTTCGTCTTCAGTAACCCAAACAAGATAAGGGTTCAAGCTTCCATCATCAGGTTTCATTCTTTTCTTTTATTTGTTGTTTATGTTTCTTATACGTGATGCTATTCTTCTGGACACACAATGAATACAAGATAGAAAATGCTGATGATTAGCAAACTACCCTTGAACCGTTATCTTGTTTTAATTTCTTATACACGATGTCATCTCTTCTTGCTTATTTCTTTATGTTTCTTTACCTGTTATTTAGTGCTATTTGGGTACTTATTTGGCATTTAAATAGTCATCTTAAAATGAAAGTGTACTGTTAGACAAAAAAAGTCAGAAAAAAAGTAATGGTAATGGATTACTGCATGAACACAAAGTCAGACAAAAAAAGTGTGTTGTTAAGCTCATAAATGGCATCGTGGTTTAATTACAGAAATTCAAAAAATCAGATGAAAAAGTATGTGGGTCGACCTACATGAACACAAAGCTTATTAAAAGTTTCTTTTCAGTTGTGATTATTTATTTGATTCCTTACTTCGTTTGGTTTGAAGAAGTGAGTATATTTGTTTTGAGAATTAAAGTGATACTTTACAACGCCATTGCAACCACACCTACTGTGAGATGCATATTCATATTACCCAACTTGTTATCAAATCATGTGACCACATTAAGTAATGTCCCTATTTTCATTTAATTTCTTTTTCTTTGATCGTCCAAACTGTGCAATGATTTCTAAATATAATGAAGATTATATTTGTCATAGTATGTATTAGTATTGGCTCTTTCTATTTTTGTATAATAAATATACCAAGATATTTATGTGCATACAGGTAGCTATCATAATTTTAGAACCACTTTACTACGGTAAATATTTAAAACTCAAGTCATAGGCTATTTAACCAATCCACATTGTTAAACATCTCTTGACCTTTCTGTTTTTCAATTTTTCTCAAAGTTCATGGACTTTTTTGCCCTTGAATCTACCTTTGGTTTGAGTAAGAAACTATAACCATACTATAACCTACACATCCACATATAACAGAAGAATCACAGTTTAATAACTTTCATAAAATAAGTAACATTTTCAATGGATAGTGAGCTACAAACATCCGTTCAATTTTTTAGAGTCAGGAAAAGGCAAGTAATTCATCTAATTTGCTTGTTGATGGCCATTCTGACACATCGTGCCCTTGACAACACAAATCGTCCCAATTTACCTTCTAGAAAACTTATTTGAAACGGCGACGTATACGTGAACAATTGCTATACGACCTTTCAAATGGTGGTCAATGCCGTGAAATTATCTGTATGAGTGAGCAAGAACATTTTTATTCTTGTGAAACACAATCAGACATTCTTTTGGCATGTTGTATTTTACATAACTTTTTGTTAGAAGAAGATCGAGACAAAAATCTTGAAGATGAGGTTCTACAGGAGATGTTAAATGAACAAAGAGAGAAAGTGCGACATAATTTAAGAGAGAAAAGTGAGGGTAATGTTGCGGCAGAGCGAATGAGGAATTTAAGTGCAAATCAAATGTGGATTGATTACTTACCGAATCCAAACCATCATATATATATATATATATATATATATATATATATATATGTCAATGTAGCTACTAGTTTTTCATTATAGCATTTCAATTTAATTTTGTATGGATCGTTAGTGTTTGACTTGATTTTGTATGCATCATTAGTGTTTGACTTTATTTGTGTTATTTATATTTTGAGCATGTTATTTACTCATTACTTGTACACTTTCTAAGTATGTATTTTTGATGTTATCAAGGCATGATTCGTTTATTTATGATGATATGCAGGTTATAATGATAAAGGAAGAACAAGTTAGTAAGAAAGAACAAATCAAATGGACAGATTGGATGGATTATTATTTTATTCAAGCTATGTTGACACAACAAAAGAAGGGCAACAAGATTAGTGGGAATTTCATCCCACAAGCGTACACCAACATAGTGGAGGAGCTTAATCAAAAGTTTGGGAAGAGTTTAACAAAAAAAACCTTTAAAGAATCGTTTGAAAACTTTAAAATCGGGTTTTTCGCAATGGTATGACATGTTCCGCGTAACTTCATTGAGTGGGTTCGATTGAAATTCTGAAACACAACCAATTGAAGTGGATAAGGAAGTGTGGGCCAACCTAATTAATGTAATTTTCGTATTGCATTTTACTTAGTTCTGTATATATTTATGTTATTTTTCTTAACAATAATTATATTTGGGATTGTGTGTTACAGTCAAAGCCTGAGGCAATTTCATTGAAGTCCAAAAAAATACCAAACTACAATGAAATGATAGCTTTATTTGCGAGAGATAGAGCTTCAAGGGCGCATGTTGAAACCCTGAAAAAGAAGAATGATCGATTGAATATGACTGGGGATATCAAAGTAGAAACAATTGAAGAAGTGGATGAGTTACTAGCAAGAAATGACATAACACTTGAGAAACAACAGAAAAATGATGTTGATGATGGTGATGATGATATTCAAGTGTTATCTCCTACATGCTTTTCACTGGTGCAAAATTCAAGTTCTAAGAAGTGCAAAAGTAAAAAAAAAAGAAACATAAAATTGAAGATGAAGTTGAACCTGAATCGTTTGAAAAAGTTATTATGAATGTAGGTAAAAATGTGGCTTCTGCTATGCTATGAGGGAAGGTAACAAAATCTTCAAAAACTCTCATCATCGGGTGTATACTGATGATGAAATTTATAAAGAGTTAGAGCCGATGTATTTGGAACCCGATGAATTAGCAGAAGCTCTCATGTTTTTGTCGCGAAATCAATCTGATGCGGGACATCATTTAGAGTTAGATTTAAAATGCGAAAAGGTTCGCTAAAAAAATGATGGGTACAAGTAAATGACTTACTTAGGATGGTTTGAGTTCATACATTGGAATTTGTTTGATTATTCTTGTATTGACTTTAAATTGGTTTCTTATTGATTTGTCTTTAAATGGTCATCTTCTTGTTATGCTTTATATATACTTCATGTTATGTATCAGGTTATGCATTTTGGGTTTTTTGACTTCTTTTCCACTTTATATTGGTTTTGTCTGAAAAAGTAATACTCCCTCCGTCCCAAAATTATAGTCCATATTTCCTTTTTGGTTTGTCCCAAAGTAATTGTCCACTTCTAAAAATAAATAACATTTTTACTAAAATAACCTCTCATTATTACTTAACCAACTAAGCATTTAATGGAACATTAAATGCAAAGTAAGGACAAAACTGTTATTTTATTAAATAAAGTTAGTCGTAATTAATGTTTTTCTTAATATGTGTGTTTTTTGTCTGTGGACAATAATATTGGGACGGAGGGAGTATAAATTAAGAACATACTTGAATTGTGATTAAAATGACTTATGCGTTAATGATTTTTGTAGAAGTAATCATGTGAAAAAAATAAGTAAAGAAGTCGAGAGGTAGGTAACGGTTGGCAAAAAAAAAGTTTAGGCATAATTTTGTTTTTAAGAGAATCGTGTGGTATATGTTTGACATTATGGTAAAAACGTAACAATGGTATAATTGTCCACTTTTAGTTTTCATTTCTTTTCCCTCCAACTCGGGAACACAAAAGAAAAATAATTTTCCTTTCATTTCTCTCGAACTCGGGAATAGAAAAATACACTTTACTTGCATTTCCATTCCTTTATTTTCTCTCCATATTTCTCTTATTTTCTTTTCTTTCCTTTAAATGAAACTCGGGTACAGGGTGCAAGCGTTTATGACAAATAATGGAATCCACATCAACACCTATGTTGCTCAAATTTACCAGTGGAACTAATATATCCAAGAAAAATTTCCAACCTATGGCTTTGGGTTATGCTTCCCACGATAAGAGGCATGAGTTTCTTTCAATTCAGCAAAAAACACCGCCACATGATAATATAGAGTACTTCTCACGCAAACCACGATCGTGAAAGAAAGAAAGAAGAGAGGAAGAGAGACATCACACTCGTGGAATGGCAGTGGCACATACCACATAAGGCCACAGTTGTGGCTCCAACTCAGCACAACGCCACCCCCATGCATGGCGTGCACGGTTTCATGCCCTCCTCCGGCTCTTCGTCACGTCACCGTCGTTAAGGGTATACCGTTCAGCCTAAGAAGTTAAGTTTGTTGGGAGTTAATTTGTTTCATCTAGTAGCACGTTCCTCCTATTGTTGATTCGTCAAGAGGAAATGTCTAAAATGGCACAAAAATCGACCTATTAGGATTCTTTTGTTCTTCCACTTGGCTAACAAACATAATTAATTACATACTGTTTTAATAGTAGTCGATTGCGTAATTTGTTCCAGCATCATTGACAATCGTGTGATAAGCTCCATACATACACAAGTCACTAACATACTCTTTGAATAAATATGTGATGGGTATGATTGTTGGTTGTTTTTGTGTTTTTTCTATTCGTTTGAAAGTTTTTGTTTTTACTCACCCATTCCAACCAACAACAATCATGTCCAGATAATTGATAAATTAAAGACGATAGATGAGAATTTGGTCCATATATTTTTATAATTTATCTTTATTGAGATGGAGCCAAACTACAAGTGGGAGCTTGAGACAAGAAAAATGCTACTCATTTCATCTCAATAAGGCCGTATGGTGTCCCTTGTACCGTATACTGCGGTATAATGTGGTATGCGGTAAACACCGTACCGACCTTCAAATTAAAAGTGCGGTATGCATATCTTGTGGTACAGCTTTACTGTACGGGAAAAAAACCTCTCCTTCATATGTAGTATTTCATGTATAAAAATATGTACTGTGGTGGGTATGGTAAGGTACGGTATGACACCAACTAGTTTTGTGGGGTATAATAAAAAATAATGTGACACTTAAAAAATGTGGTGAATGTGGTATGACACCCACGAGCCTAAGATACAATAACTTTTATTATTTTTTGTCTTCAAAAAGTTCTCTGAATCTTTATATTTGTTGATTAAAAAATTACTACAATATTTATATGATTTTGATTTTACCCTATAAGTTTTTGCAAAAATATGGATTCTATTTTTTTTTCATTCTTACTCGAATATTCTCATTACTAATGTATTTGAATAACATTTGTATTTTTTTAAAATAATTAAAAGTAAAATATTTAATAACTAAATATCTTTTTTTCAATTTAATTACTAAATAATATCCTACATTTGTAAATAGGCCCGTGAACATTGAAGTTGGCTCATGATGTCTTTCAAGTCGATGTAAAACACTATTTGTGAATTATGATTATCTTGTACAAATCCTACTTAATAAATGAAAATAATTTTACCATATGTCATTCTCTCATGCATTATGCCACATGTTATTTTGTCATAATTTTGATATATTTATTTTCCATTTGTCATTTAATTCATTTTTCATTTTTGAATATATCATTAATTTAGTTTTTTATAAATTAAACATACAATAATAACTATATTAATTTCAAATTTTAAATTTCGAATTTAAAACTTTAATTTCAATTTTAAATAAATTTACAACTCAAACCTTCATATTTAACATTTTGTTATAATTAACACATTTAATACACAGGTCTGACAACTAAACACATAATTTTAATTTAATTTTTTCATGTTTTTTTTGTCATAATTTTACTTATTTCAAATTTCAAATTCAAACTTTCCGCTTAATCATTTGTATTTAACATTTTGTTTTTAATCAATCCGTATAATATACCCGGTATCACAACTAGTAACATACTATAGAAAGTTGTAACTTGTAACTATAATTCATTTACTATAAAAACAACAATATCAAAGTGTTTTTTTTTCAACAAATCAAATAGAAATAGTTACATAGAAAATAGGTAAACTAAATGGGCCGTAAATCATGTATTAAAGTATATACAATCTTTTAAATTGTTTTATCTAGTTAATTAAGTACCAAAGAGCTTATAGTCTAGCGGTATCCGGTGTTGTCCTCCATCCTTGAGATTGAGGTTTCAAGTCCTGTCGTTGACATAGATGGATTTAAGGTGTAGTTTAGGAGTATGTTAGATTTGTGGTTTAAAAAAAAAGTTAATTAAGTTATTATTATAATAATATCATAAATCCATCGATACCAAATAATTCCTTTCACACGATCACTTCATTCTTCTTTCTTTCCAAACTTCATATAAGAGGGTGAATTGGTCAATCATATCACATGCCACGTGTCAAAACCCAATATAAGCTAGTAATTGGACATTGAAGAAAGAAAACACATTTGTAGGAAAATGATGGAAGAAAAGGATTGGTTGAGATAATGAAAGAAAGAACATGGGCTTCTTAAAGTTTAGGGGACATAAGTCTAATCCAATCACCAACTACTTTATTTGCAAACCAACATCACACCTTTTAATTCTCTATCATGTTGTGTTTAGTGTATGCCTTTTCATCTTATCCTTACATTTAATTGGGTAACTGAAGAGAATCAACAAAGAATACAAAAATAATTGATGATAATATGCTCAAATATGTAATATTTTGCACATTTGAAAACAAGTCATTATTTATCTAATGGTTTTTTTGTCGTTATGTTATTTTTGGTACATGCTTCGCGGTTGCTTCCATACGTGAACTATAGAGAACATGATGGTTTTCTTTATGACGTACAAATATTGAATCAATTAAACAAGTTATAGTGACAAGTTAGGACTATGAGAGGTTTCATTTTTATAAATCGTAGATACAATGATCAGCTATTGTAATTATGTAAAGTATATATAAAAAATACATGCTTATGATGTAGCGATTTCCTGAGATAGTACATGGACAAATAAGTGTGTTTCTTGAGATATGGTGTTTTGAATCATACATAGTCAAAGAACACCACTCCACAAGTGGTATGGTGAAATATCATTGGTTGAATACTTCAATTCTTAAGACATTAGGATTAGATTATAGTGTCTGTGGGTCGCCATTTTAATATATATATATATATATATATATATATATATATATATATATATATATATATATATATATATATATATATATATATATATATCCGGTAACAAAATTTTTTTGGTAGGAAGGTAAGTTTTTTTTTTACATATTTTTATGGCGAACAAAATAAATAAATCATTAGATGATTCATAAGAAAAAATTCCCAAAAAAACATCTTTATGATTCAGTTTTAAGTAAATTAAGAAAAAAATTCACTTTTATAAAAATTTTAGTGAATAAATAAAAAATCATAGTATAAATGAATCATCGAGATGTTTTTTTGAGAATTGTTTCTTATTAATCATCTTACAAATGAATCATCTAATGATTCATTTTGTTTGTTCGCTAAAAAAATATGTAGAAAAAAAACTTTTTACCTTCTTACTAAAAATTTTCCTTCTTATTTGATATTGACTCTCTCTCTCTCTCTCTCTCTCTCTCTCTATATATATATATATATATATATATATATATATATATATATATATATATATATATATATATATATATATATATATATATATATATATATATAACGAGGATAATATGATAATAACAACTATCAGTGGCGGATGTAGTGTAGAAACAGTAGGGTCCATTGCCCCCATTTAAAAGGACACGTCTTATATATTAGCAAAAAAAATTATTTATTCTTTTAAATAATTCTTAGGAAACCACCATCAGTTTGTTGCTTTCTTCCTGTTGTCGCCATAGTCGGAGGAAAGCTACAGTTGACTGAGGGATCTCTAGCCACAGCCGCCGGAGGGACTATTGTTAGTTATAGGGTGGACCCCGGTTGATATTTATCTTGGATCCGCGACTGACAACTATTGTGTAGATGTAAGAACAATTTTTGGAATATCAGATTAAATAAACCAACGATTATGATTGATTCTCGAGTATTTAAAACAATTCTAAATTAAACGAATCTATTTATGGATAAGAAATGATGTCATTCTCATCCGACCATTGAGTTTTTTTTTTGATCTGATGCTTCAAAGTTATTCTTACATCAACATAATAATTATGATTCTCATAATAACCTAACCACACACACCTACACATACACAGACACTCACACACACACATACACACACACGTGTGTGTGTGTATATATATATATATATATATATATATATATATATATATATATATATATATATATATATATATATATATATATATATATATATATATATATGGGGACAGTTCAAATAAAAACAGTAAATAGTGTGACAACGTAAAAACATTTTTTTATGTTATTATTCTGCAATGAATTTTGTATCGACAACTTTATGTCATTATTCAGCAAAGAATAAATGAATAGTCAAATGTTAAAATTAAAATTAGAATTTACTACAAAAATGCACATACATAAGTTTATAATAGAATAGTAACATTGTAATGAATATATGACTAATCGAAAGTTAATATTTATATTAGAATTACTTCAACAATACACATATACAAAATTCATTACAGAATAATAACATAAACATAGTGTTTTTACGTTCTCAGACTATTTACTGTTTTTATTTGAACTTACTTCTATATATATATATATATATATATATATATATATATATATATATATATATATATAAAGGAGAAATTTTTTCTTACACCATATGCATTTGAAACCTTCAAAAATTTTCATTTTCCACATAAGTAATAACAACCATTCAAAATTTTTGTAATATATATATACTTAATGGTATTTTTTTGAAACAGATTGATTAAATCATGTTCATTTTTAACTTATATATACTTAATGGAATTTCATGGCCATTGCAATCTCTAGGTTTCCTCATAATATCTATTTACCTATGTGTATGTATAATTTCATTTCCTTGCAAAGAATACCAATGGATGTATTGCCATTAAAATTTTTGGATTCTTTTGTTACAAGGTTTGTTATTGATTTAATACACATAGTCTTTATTCTTATTATTAATTTTTTTCTCACTTTTGATGAAGTTTTTGTATTCTATTTGTGTGTTTATGAGTTGTTTATCACATCTCCAGTGAAACCAAAATCTAGAGTGGTAATACATCTCAACCATTCATCTACCTATAAGATTTTTTTTTACTTTCAGATATAATTAAGATTCTAATTATTAATTCTTCCAATTGAGTAGAATGACAAGATTTCTCATTCTTAGAGCATTTTTTATTAAGCCTTTGTGCTTAATTGTTTTTCACATGAATCAATACATTATAGGTTTAAAATGTGATTATTGTTTATATAATTACTTTTAATTGAAAAAAGTTATTGTCACACCCCCAAACCAGATGGCGGAAACATCTGGGGGTGGAGGACTTGAATTGTAGTATCACAACACATGCATCATAGTAATCAAAGTACAAACAACCATTGTATTTAAAAAGTATAAATATTTACATGTGTTCAATCATTGTATATTGAACCAAAATATAGTTATACAAAAGAAGATATGACTCAACAAAGCTCCATCTTCTCAAAAGCTCGGGGAGTACCTGTGTATTATTTCCCTGAGAATACAAGTAATTTGAAAAGAGAGTATCAACATAAAGTTGAGTGAGTGCATAAGTGTTTATGTTTGAAAGAGTCTCTCTGTATCTTGTATATGTAAATTGTTTCAGAAAATCCTATATTTTCTGTTGTATATGAAAAGTAGTTTTATTCCCATAAAACTGTTCTCTTTGTATCAATGTTTTGTATTTGTATTCCTTTATGAAAACTTGTAACTGAGAGTGTGCCTGGCTCCGCCAGATGTTATTGAAAACTGTATTGAACCATTGTAATTTGTATTCTGAAAACTGGTACTTTGAAGGTGTACTTTCGTTTACTTGTTTATACACTAACGTATTGTTAATATCTTTTTAATGAGTTATTATAACCATACTATGACTAATGGCCTAAAACAAACGCTTTGTGGGCGTTTAAACTGGTGATAACAATTGCCACTCATCTAACTGTAGCTAGCAGCCTGAGTGTGGGATTGTCAATCCCGATATAGATCTACACACACTTGTTTCGATCCCCGGCTGGAGATTCTGGTTATAATGTCAGGACTTTTCCTATGTTGTCTAAAGTGAATTAAACAACCTGAATAGAGTGTCTCATAAAAAGCATATAAACATTACATGTATATTAGTTTTGAAAACCCAATCATTCTGAAATAATGATTGACAATATGTTCTTGAATTAGTATTCCAAACATATATTTGATAAGTGTAAACCTTGATTTGTTCTGTATCAAAACCCTAGTTTCTTATAAGACTATCTATTCTAGTATACTTGTATCACGAATAATTGTTCTATGTATAAATTATACCTATTATAATTTATATGTACTTTCTGAATATGTATTTAACCATGTTTGCATGTAATCCCTTTCTCAACATGTTACAAAGGTAGTTAAACTGATGAAATAACTATTATATTTATATACATATACAATTTTACATATAAGTAAAATTTAAACGACACCCGGACAAATAACCGGTACTTTAAGCTCACATACAAACAAGGAAAAGGACCCAGAATGAGTTATCAATCCTAAGTCTTTTAAATCTCATATATATATATATATATATATATATATATATATATATATATATATATATATATATATATATATATATATATATGAATTTTGGGGAAAAATATAAGTTTATAAAAGAGTTTAATGTTTTGAGTATTTTTAATGATTTAATGTTGTTTTATCATGATTTGAAATCATGATTTTATAACACAAAGTTCTTGTGTTATGCTTGTATTCCCCCCTTAAAACAGTAGAAATTATGAAAATACGGGGGTATGTACTCACTTGATAGATGGTGAACCGGACAGAGTTTCGTTTCACGAAAAGGAGTTTATTTGTCGAGAAACCGTCTCAAATTGGGCAGAGTTTCAACAGGAGAGAGGTTACTTCTCGGGAATCTCGGGGATTCGAGGCTTGCTTAAGGTCCGAGACTTGATACCGGGGCTTTAGGGGTTGTATGAGAGCTTATGGAAGTGAAAAGGGTGAATGTGTGTGAAATTTGGTGTGAAAAATGGGGTTTCTTCGGAAGCCCTCGCATGCTATATATAGTCCGAAGGTTCGGACCCAAGCCTATGTGAGGCTGACACGCGTCGGACAGGTGGCTTACTTTGGACCGAAGGCTCGCAGGGTGTTAGGCTCGGATTGGACCAAACCTCGGTCCAATGGGAAGAGGCCACGTGCGAAGGAGGGTGTCCGAGGGGTGTCTCCGGGGCATCTCATGCGAAGCTGTTCGCTTCTTAGTGGACCTCGGCTGCGGTCCAATCAGGAGGTGCCACGCATGGCTTCGGTCCACTCAGCAGCTGCCACGTGCGAGGTGACGTGTCACTTGCGAAATTGCCCCGTTTTTCTTATTTTTTCTTTATTTTTGTGCCAAAACTTGCGAAAATCATAACATTCGCATACGAGCTCCGTTTTTGGTGTTCTTTATATGCACGCGTAGGTAAAATCGTATTCTACGACTTTCGTTTAGACTTCGTCGGCAAATTTTTAATTTATTTTTTTATATTATTATTTTAAACAGACCGGGACGGGAATCCGTTAAAAATTCATAACTTCTTCATACAACGTTCGTTTTTGTCTGTCTTTTTACCGTTGTACTACTACCGACGAGACCTTCAATTCTCGTTTAGGTTGTGTCGGCTAAAAACCGCTCGATCTTTATTTCGAGTTTTTAGCTGTACACTGCTATACTGAAACTTAGAAAAATCATATCTTCCTCATACGAAGTCAGATTTTTCCGTTCTTTTTATGACAGTTCTCGGTTTAACATAAAATACAACTTTCATTTAGATTGTTAAGGCTATCGAAAATTCAGTTTTTACACTGAACAGTGTTTTGCCGGTTTTGTCGCGGATTTTCGATTGGTCATAACTTCTTCGTTATAACTCGGATTTTAGTGTTCTTTATGTTTTTGGAAACCTTGTTACAATCTCTATCACTTGGTTCATCCCAATCGAGATTGTTAAATAATTTATTTTTGAGGGTCAATTATGTAAATATGCATATTATGCTAAAATTTCTCTTTATTATTATAAAAAGAACTACACATTGACCTATACTATTACATAGGTTTGAAATAACGATTTGTTACAGTTATGGTATTATATTAATTAATTCATTTAAACACGTGACTTTGGTGGTTTAATAATTTTATTCAATTAAGTATTTACATATTTTCACTCTATATAGTATGTTTCTATATTAATATATGATATATGATATATTCACATGACTCGATATACGCGAGTGCAAAGCTTAACCAAGTTAATGGATGCCAAAATATAATAACCAAGATAATATTAAACAAGTTGATGAGATTATGTGAGTAAGAGAAGACGAATGAAACAATTTGGATTTAGTGTGTTATTCGAGTAACGAAACCAAATTTGTTCAAACTGCACCCGGTAACCAAAAAGCAGATTAGCGAAATTAATACGGTTCAGTTAAGTGACAAACATCAAACTGATAACCCGAAATCCCGCTTACCCGCATGACGATCATGCCTAGATGACATGAAGTATATTCGGTGGTGTGATATTCTATATATAAAATGATTTTATTACTCGCATTTGTCTCTATGTAAACGTGTAATTAAATATTATTTTTCAAAGTTAATTGGTTTTATATATAGATTGTAAATTTTTATTTATGTAGGTGAATGGAAGAAAGTATTTATTGAGGAAAAAAATGATAGATCAAACTACAATTGTTAGAGAACAAAAATCATGTTTGGATATATATCATTAAGAAAATACAATTCTAAAAGATAGCTATACAAATTGATGAATTATTATAATAGTAAATAATACAATAAATCAAAAGTTAATGAAATTTTATGTCATCCAAGAATAAACACTCTTGAGATGAGTTAGTTTAAATATGTAGCTATCTTATTCTATATTTAAAGTAATTACAATGTAAAAAATATCATTTCAAAGTCAATAATACCTACATAATTATTTGTAATAACATATATTAATTATATTATAATCCTGCGCAACGCGCAGATATTCGCATAGTATCTATCTATATTTATATCTATATCTATATCTATTTCTATATCTATCTATATCATACTATACTTATAAATGAGACATTTTTCCTATCACCTCATATGTGACAACCCGAAATTTTTTTGCTTTGAAAGCTCAGTCAGTCAAATCAACTGAGTGTCAGACTCATTTCTAATGAGTTCTAGCCTTGTTAAAGGTCATTCTAAGGAGTTTTAGGCTAGTACACTTAAGGAATAAGTGTGGGGAAGTACCTGCTAGAGACACCGTGCAACATTCGAGCCTTAATCCTCATCAAAAAGGAGTTCACGACCACAACACTTGAGTTTACGGCCGTAAACTCAAGGTGGGCCGTAAACTCCCTCCTTATAGGCTCATATCCTTCAACTTTCTTCATTTTTCACTTTCAAACTCAAGAACTTCCAATTCTCTCTCAAGTATCATCGAGTTCTTCACCTTAGATCATAAAAAACGTAAGTGTTCTTCCTTTGATTTGTTGATACATCTCTTTATCTAGTAACACCCTCATGATTCATCCATAAAAACATCCATTTTAACTAGATCTTCAAATCTTCAAGTTTCACCAAGAACACCAAGAACACACACTAGTGTTCTTGGCCAAAATCGACCCTTTCAAGCCTCTATATCGTAAGTACTCTCTCCTTAACTTGTTATCTAGTTGAAACACCTGATTAAGAGCCTTGAAAACATCAAGAATGCAAGAACAAAAGGAGTTTACGGCCAAGAAATCTCCCTTGGCCGTAAACCCTATAAGTATGCCATTTTGGTCATAAACCCTTCCTAAGTCCAAGCCTTTGACCTTGAACCCTTAATGGATGTTATAGGACCTGAAAACACACACTTTGGCATGATTGGCCATGAGTTTACGGTCGTAAACTCCCTTAGCCGTAAACTCATGGCCGTAAACTCCATGGGTGGCCGTGAACTCTCCCTTGATCAATCACATGTGATTCAACACTTCATCCCAAGTGTTTCCTATTCAGTGTATACGCGAGGGTGGTATATGATTATGATTACGCAGATTTAGTATGTGCGCTTCCGCCCTATCTCCTATTCCTTGTTTGGTTGTGGACCTGGGGCAGAGTCGCACATCCGACCGTCTTACTAATCCTAATTATATACGACTTGTATACAAGAGGTAATGATAGATGGACCAAGTATGAATCCTATCATGAACACTAGGGCCAAGTCGCCAGGTCTATGAGTAGGTATTTTGCCAATCAGAGGAGCGCAACCCCAGTAGTACTGCTAAGAAAGCTAATTTCGGGATGAAATTCCATCTAACGGGGGGATGATATGACAACCCGAAATTTTTTTGCTTTGAAAGCTCAGTCAGTCAACTCAACTGAGTGTCATACTCATTTCTAATGAGTTCTAGCCTTGTTAAAGGTCATTCTAAGGAGTTTTAGCCTAGTACACTTAAGGAATAAGTGTAGGGAAGTACCTGCTAGAGACACCGTGCAACATTCGAGCCTTAATCCTCATCAAAAAGGAGTTCACGGTCACAACACTTGAGTTTATGGCTGTAAACTCAAGGTGGGTCGTAAACTCCCTCCTTATAGGCTCATATCCTTCAACTTTCTTCATTTTCACTTTCAAACTCAAGAACTTCCAATTCTCTCTCAAGTATCATCGAGTTCTTCACCTTAGATCATAAAAAACGTAAGTGTTCTTCCTTTGATTTGTTGATACATCTCTTTATCTAGTAACACCCTCATGATTCATCCATAAAAACATCCATTTTAACTAGATCTTCAAATCTTCAAGTTTCACCAAGAACACCAAGAACACATACTAGTGTTCTTGGCCAAAATCGACCCTTTCAAGCCTCTATATCGTAAGTACTCTCTCCTTAACTTGTTATCTAGTTGAAACACCTGATTAAGAGCCTTGAAAACATCAAGAATGCAAGAACAAAAGGAGTTTACAGCCAAGAAATCTCCCTTGGCCGTAAACCCCTATAAGTATGCCATTTTGGCCATAAACCCTTCCTAAGTCCAAGCCTTTGACCTTGAACCCTTAATGGATGTTGTAGGACCTTAAAACACACACTTTGGCATGATTGACCATGAGTTTACGGCCGTAAACTCCATGGGTGGCCGTGAACTCTCCCTTGATCAATCACATGTGATTCAACACTTCATCCCAAGTGTTTCCTAGTCCCGTGAGGTGTTTCCTTGCATTTGGTTGCCTCTAAACGCTATGTTTAAGTCAATATATGCCATTATATGTCATTTAGGACTCGTTAAGTCTCGGGACTTCATTCGTGGAGCTTCTCATCCTTACACGCATATTCGTTTGAATCACCCACATCAGGTGAGTTCGTACCCCGTAATCAATCTTTTAAACTGTTTTAAATGCTTTTAAGGGGGGGGGGGAATACAAGTTGAACACAATGATAATTGTGTAAATGTTTGTTATAGACATCTTTCAAAAGATTGCTTATGTCTTTTATAAGTGATCAAAACATTTCAAAAACTCTTTTAAAGTTATGTTACTTCATAGTTTAACAAAACTCCGTTTTTAAAGTACAATCATAACTTAGTAGATAAATGAGTCTTTTCAATAACAGTTCAAGTAAAACATTAGTAAACTATAATAGGTATAGTTTAGGAAGTTACTATTCACTAGTTCTAGCACAATGAAACATACAAAGAGTCGGTTCATACATGAGTCAATACATACTATAATGAGAAACAGATAGAGAACATACTATGATGAGAAACTAAGAGAACATACTACATACTAGACAGAGAGAACATACAATACATCTAGTACATACAATACATATACAAGTAAAATATAACATAAATGTGAACCACTGTTTCGAGGCATGGCATCACCTGTCATGGCTCGATTTGTAGCCAGAGTCTCTTGGAGAGAGAGCGTGAATTTGTGTATAGATCTATACTGGATTGACCATCCTACACCTTGTTGTTCGCTACAGTGGGACTTGCAAGTCTACGGGTGCCAAATGTCATTTCTTCCGACGTCTTTCATCGTCGTGTTATTAGTCGATAGTATGGTGCAATCATATCACATTATACCTTAAATAACAATTGGTTTAAGGTAAGTAGTACAGCAGTAGTTACTATAATACAACACTACAGTACTATTATTATTTCCCCATTACATTCACATGGTGATATTCTCACATAATCGGTAATATAAAAACTATATTTTTGGTTAATGATAGTCTCACTTGGGAAAATACACACTCATGCAAGAAACAAACATACATAACATTTGCTGCCTTGGTAGAAGGTTACGCTTAGTAGAAAGGACCATAATGCTAACCTTATGATTCCTTAATGTACACAATAAAGGATGTATATATATATATATATATATATATATATATATATATATATATATATATATATATATCAATAGGATCCAACATGTAATAGGATGTATGCTCTCTGCTTCATTTCCTGTTCCTTGTTTGGTTGTGGGCTTGGAACGGATTCACCTAGTCTATTATATATTCGATTCTATATATATATATATATATATATATATATATATATATATATATATATATATATATATATATATATATATATGTTCAGTATACATTAAGTCATCATAAGGGTACCAGGTATGGGTCAAGTCATAGGACACAAAGTCAATGCACAGTTTTCTAGTACAAAACATACTTTCCAAATCAGAACTTTTGGTATACAAAACTAGAAACTTACCAGTTAAGGGTTTAATCCATGTTATTAAACCAGTATAAACTTAAAGAACCTTAGGTGATTAACTCTATAATACCTTAACTTATACATCATGGTGATATATCATTAATACCCAATAGGTAGTTGGATGTGTGCTTTCCCCTTACTTCCTGTTCCTTGTTTGGTTGTGGGCTTAGGGAAGATTCACCCAATTAACTATCTATTCAACATTAGATCATATATAGCCAGTATAAAATAAGTGATTATAAAAGTAATCCTTGTGGTCACCATTTTATTATAAGAAATAAGGGTTTTCTTAAAAGAATATTTTCATCAAATATAAAGGAACCATTACAATTAACTCCATGAGTAACAAGTGAAGACACCAGGGTTATATACAACAATGATCTAACAAACAATGGGATGTGTGCTATCCGCCTTACTTCCTGTTCCTTGTTTGGTTGTGGGCTTAGGGCAGATGCGCACAGTCGATTGTTTGTTTACTCTGAGTTTTATACAACTTGTATTCATTTAGTACTCATAGAACGGATTGTAGAATCATTTTTAAGTATCTTTCATCAAAGTAGGAAATATAGGACTTTCTAAGAGGAACAGGCGAACTTTTCTAAACAGAACTTACAACTTACAACATTTTACAACAACTTTCTACAACTTGCTTACATCACTAAAATCTTATGAACTCACAAGCTTAATTGCTGATCAACTCTTTCAAATAACTTGTATTCTCAGGAGCCTAGTAGACAGGTACTAGCGTTGGGAATTTAGAAGATGGAGCATAATAGCTTCAAGCCATGTCTTGTTATTTGCTTATGTATTCTATGTTTTGTGAACACACACATTGTAAACACTTTCTTTCTAATAAAATGGTTGTTCATTACTTTGATTACTATGATGCATGTCTTGTGATACTAAACATGACGTCCTCCACCCCCGAACGTTTCCGCCGTTCCGGTTTTGGGTTGTGACAGATTGGTATCAGAGCATTGTTTATAGTGAACTAAGTATATCAACCGATAAAAGATATACAACTATAAATACAATGGGGCTTAAGTGCTCTGGATAATAATATATTTTAAGAATTTAACGATAAGTTATAAAAATATACCTACTTGCTTATACATGTACATACTAGACCAAGTATCACAAGAAGAACAGAACTAAAGTATTTAAAGGTTGAACACCGTCGTCAAATCTGAACAGTTATGTAATCATAGCTAAGATCAATATAGCCTGATCAACTATATTCATTCGAGATGTGACCGACATGTGTTTGGGAGTGATGTGGTGTTGCAACAGTCTTAAAACTTACCTAACACCAGTCAAGAGAATTCTAGATCAAGTACATAGAGTTAAAATACTATAGGAGTATTCTAGGATACTATAAAGCAATAACAAGTTTGAAAACATACCAAGTACATTACGTTAAAATACTATATGAGTATTTTAGGCAATATATAAATAACTTATGTGATAACTTAAAAGACCCTTACTGTAACGTCCAAAATTTTACCCCCAATTTAAACTTTTCAAGCATAAATAAAACCAAATAGTAATTGTTTACAAAAGTGTTTTCAATTCATTATTCAATCAGAGTGTCCCAAAAGC
This sequence comes from Lactuca virosa, assembly GCF_052849685.1. Lineage (NCBI taxonomy): Eukaryota > Viridiplantae > Streptophyta > Magnoliopsida > Asterales > Asteraceae > Lactuca > Lactuca virosa. The sequence continues at coordinate 110,597,350 of NC_136429.1, forward strand.
CAGATCATAAGGATGAGGAGCGGTACGGTCACGCCTTCGCCTTGCCATGATCTCCTGAAGTACCTGAAACAACAAACTGAAAACTGTAAGCCCGAGAGCTTAGTGAGCTACCTCCAAAATACCAATACCACACTGATAATACCAAATCCGTAACAATCATTCAATCAACATGCATACTGGGCCATCGGCCTGACTGGACCGCCCTACAGGGCCTACAGTCCCACTGAATCTATATCGAGCCTTCGGCATGACTGGACCGCCACGTGGGCCTACAGTCTTCCCGGACCGCTCCTAGGGTGTGTTGGCCTTCAGCACAAAGCAGGACCGCCTCAACCCAAACAACAAGCAAATAACCATGTGCGCATAACTAACATTTACTGGCATATACAAACATCGAACATATCTATCTCACTGGTTACCAAACATAGCAATATCTCCCAACTAAAGCACTGACCTAGCAGGTCACTAACATATCAATCCCTACGGATCATAAGAGCATAACATGCAGTCTATCCTGATTCTGATCTAACAGGTCATATCCACATGTAGCATACCATAACGATAACAACTAAAGGGCCGGCCTTGGTGCCTTAGACCCTATCGATATAGTGAGGATAACTCACCTTGCAGATGTCGACTCGGAAGGTAAACTCCAACTCTCGGATCACTTGACACAGGCTCCACCACCTATTACCATAGTACAATATACTCATAAGTCCTTAACCTTATAAGGTACTCCATAACCCACTAGTCAACCCCTGGTCAAAGTCAAAGTCCTCAGTCAAGGTCAACAGTCCATGTTGACCTTAACTCGCCGAGTACCCTCGGCTACTCGCCGAGTTCCTTGAAGCACTTTCCAACTCGCCGAGTCATCGAGGTGACTCGTCGAGTTCCTCCGATTCTTGATCAAACCTTAAGGCCACCCGTCGAGTTTCCTTCTTGCAACTCGACAGATACACACGTATACATATCCTAGAGAAAACTCATCCGACTCGCCGAGTTGTTCATACAACTCGCCGAGTCTATGTCAATCTTCCTCGGACTCGCCGAGTTGCTCATCCAACTCGTCGAGTTCAAGGCCATCTTCATACGACTCGCCGAGTCGACCTTGCGACTCGCCGAGTTCCTTCAGTCCTTAAGCCATACAGACTCATTTAAGCCATGCAATGGCTCCAAACTATAGATCCAAGCTTCTAGAGCATGCTTTTCACGTAAAGTTGCAAACTTTACGTGCATGCATGACTAAAAAGGCTCTTAATGGCAATTCTAAGCTCTTAATGGGGTTTCATGCACAAGGATGGCCTCAATCACCCCCAAACCCGCAACTTCATACAACTCGTCGAGTCTATGGCAATCTTCCTCGGACTCGCCGAGTTGCTCATCCAACTCGTCGAGTTCAAGGCCATCTTTATACGACTCGCCGAGTCGACCTTGCGACTCGTCGAGTTCCTTCAGTCCTTAAGCCATACAGACTCATTTAAGCCATGCAATGGCTCCAAATTACAGATCCAAGCTTCTAGAGCATGCTTTTCACGTAAAGTTGCAAACTTTACGTGCATGCATGACTAAAAAGGCTCATAATGGCAATTCTAAGCTCTTAATGGGGTTTCATGCACAAGGAGGGCCTCAATCACCCCAAACCCGCAACTTTATGACTCTAGGACTTAGGAAGGGTCCAGATCTGAAGTTACAACTTCAGATCTAGCCCATAGCTCACCATATCAACTCAAAATCCATAAAACCCTAAAACTCAACCAGAAGAAAAGAGATCTAGAAGGAAAGGGAAGTAAAGATTGCAACTTGATACCTCCAGAAGATGCTAGCTGAGGTAAGTTCTGCTTCCCACACCTTCCTTGCTTCAACTCCTTTGCTCTTCAAGCTTTTCCCTCCTAGCCAACCTTCTTTCCAAGGCTTAAATCACACCAAGAAGAGTACCACACGAATTAGGGTTTCACTGAGCTCTCAAAGACTGTAAAGAGGCCAAAGGAGGCTGAGGCTCCTTTAAATAAGGTGCAAAACCCCGGGATTTAGGGTTTCATCTACCAGCTCCTACTCGTCGAGTCCCTTCTTGGACTCGGCGAGTAGGTCACTAAACACGCGATCCTACCCGCTGCTACTCGACGAGTGGGGCAACCAACTCGTCGAGTAGGACTTAAAACCAAATAACCTTTCATTTAAATCCATACCTGAGAATCGGGGCGTTACAATTCTCCCCCACTTGAACTAGACTTCGCCCTCGAAGTCCCTTGGGATAAACAATGTCGGGTAATGCTCACGCATCTCCGCCTCCGGCTCCCATGTCCACTCAGATCCCCTGCGATGTTCCCACTGCACCTTCACCAAAGGTATTTCCTTGTTCCGAAGGATCTTCTTCTTCCTTTCCAAAATGGCCACCGGCATCTCCACATAATTCAGGCGCTCATCGACCTGAATGTCATCCAGTGATACCACTTCCTCCTGGTCCATGATACACTTCCGCAATTGCGAAACATGGAACGTGCTATGAATCCGGCTAAGCTCTTCCGGAAGCTCCAGCCTATAAGCCACCTTGCCAACCCTGGCAATGATCCTGAACGGCCCAATAAAGCGGGGACCAAGTTTTCCCCTTTTCCTGAAACGGATCACACCCTTCCAGGGTGAGACCTTTAGGAGTACCATGTCACCCACCTGAAATTCCAACTCAGATCGGCGTCTGTCGGCATAACTCTTCTGCCGATTCTGAGCGGTCTACAAACGCTGTCTAATCTGCTGTATCTTTTCGGTAGTTTGCAGAACTACCTCTATCCGTCCCATCACCCTGTGCCCAATCTTACCCCAGCAGACTGGGGTTCTACACTTCCGACCATACAACAGCTCGAAAGGCGCGGTGCCAATACTGGAATGATAGCTGTTGTTGTAGGCGAACTCTGCCAGCGGTAGGTGAGAATCCCAGCTCCCACCGAAATCAATAACACACGCCCTCAACATATCCTCGAGGGTCTGAATGGTCCGCTCGCTCTAACCGTCGGTCTGCGGATGGAAAGTCGTACTAAAGTACAGCCGCGTACCCAGTTCCTCGTGGAACTTCTGCCAAAAACGGGAAGTAAACCTGACATCCCGATCGGAGACAATGGAGACTGGAACCCCATGGCGAGAGACAATCTCGCTGACGTACATATCGGCCAATTTCTCGGCCGACGAACTCTCCCGTATGGCCAAGAAATGGGCACTCTTGGTCAATCGATCCACGATGACCCATATAGCATCAAGCCCCTTCGCCGTTCTCGACAACTTTGTAATGAAATCCATCGTGATATGTTCCCATTTCCACATGGGAATCTCCAGGGGCTGCAGTTTACCATGCGGCCTCTGATGCTCGGCCTTGACCATCCTACAAGTCAAGCACCTCTCGACGTACCAAGCGATTTCTCGCTTCATGCACGGCCACCGGTAGCTCAAACTCAAATCCCGGTACATCTTGGTGGCCCCCGGGTGTATAGAAAAGTATGACTTATGAGCCTCCTCCATCACTGTCTGCCGTGCCGGGTCAATAATCCGCGGCTATCCTGAACAAACCGGGCGTTCTCGCCCTTAATCCGCTCCATCTTCCAGTTCTCTGGTCTCATGCCCTCGACCTGAGCATCCCTAATCAAGCTCACAAGCGGGGAATCCACCGCTATCCTCATGCACCTTGCCGGGGTTGAAGACCCAGCTGACTTGCGGCTTAAAGCGTCCGCAACCACATTCGCTTTACCAGGATGGTAAAGGATCTCACAATCATAGTCCTTGACTACATCCAGCCACCTGCGCTGCCTCATGTTCAGGTTCGGCTGATCCATGATGTGTCTCAAACTCTTGTGATCCGTGTATAGTACATCGGACCCCGTACAGATAATTCCTCCAAATCTTGAGAGCGAAAACCACCGCTCCCAACTCAAGATCGTGCGTAGGGTATCTCGTCTCATGCGGCTTCAGCTGCCGCGATGCATAGGCTATCACCCGTCCCCTCTGCATGAGGACCGCCCCCAGACCTGTGATGGATGCATCACAAAATACCACAAAATCCTTGACTCCCTCGGGGAGCGTCAACACTGGCGCCTCACACAAACATCGCCGGAGGGTCTCAAACGCCCTCTGCTGCTCAGGGCCCCACCGGAAATCCACCCCCTTCCTCGTAAGATGAGTGAGGGGTACTACGATCTTGGAGAAATCTCGAATAAATCTCCGGTAGTACCCTGCTAAACCCAAGAAACTCCTGATGTCTGAGGGAGTTTTTGGAGTCTCCCACTGCATAACCACCTCCACCTTGGCCGGATCGACCAAAATCCCCTCCTTGTTAACAAGATGTCCGAGGAACTGGACCTCTCGTAACCAAAACTCACACTTTGAGAACTTGGCATACAATCGTTCTCGCCACAGAAACTACAGCAGCTCCCTGAGATGCTCCTCATGCTGCTCTCGGGTCTTGGAATACACCAATATATCGTCTATGAACACAATGACCAAGCGATCGAGCATCGGTCTGCAGACCCGGTTCATCAAATCCATGAACACTGCCGGCGCGTTGGTGAGCCCAAACGGCATCACTACGAACTCGTAATGACCATAACGAGTCCAAAACGTGGTCTTCTCCACGTCTTCCTCCCTCACCCTGACCTGGTTATATCCGGACCTCAAATCGATCTTGGAAAACCAAGATGCACCCTGCAGTTGATCGAAAAGATCATCTATCCTCGGGAGTGGATAACGGTTATTCACCGTTAACTTATTCAACTCCCTATAGTCAATGCACATCTTGTGTGAACCGTCCTTCTTCCTGACGAAAAGGATCGGTGCTCCCCAAGGTGAACTACTCGGACGAATAAACTGCTTACCCAGCAGTTCCTGCAACTGAGATGACAACTCCTGCATCTCTGGCGGTGCCAGTCGGTACGGCGCCTTAGCGACAGGGGCCGCCCCCGACACCAAATCAATCCTGAACTCCATCAGGAGGCACTCCAGGTAACTCCTCCGGAAACACGTCAGTAAACTCTCTAACCACTGGGACCTCAGAAACTGAAGTCTGATCCCTGACTCGCGTGTCCACCACACACGCTAAATAACCTGCACATCCGTGCTGAATATACTGTCGAGCCCTGGCGGCCGAACAAAACCCTGATCCTACTCTGGTGCCCTCACCATATACCACCAGTTCTCCCCCACTTGGGGTTCGAACTACCACTCGCTGTCCCTCACAGTCGATCATGACGCCAAATCGACTGAGCCAGTCCATCCCTACGATCACGCACACTTCCCCCATGGGAATAGGAATCAAATCTATCGGGAAGGGCACCCCAAAAATCTCCAACTCGCATCCCCGGTAGACCGAAGAAGCAGAAACCCCGTGCTCGTTTGCGATTGAAACTCGCAACAGACACTCAAGCTCATCTACCAGCACACTAAACCCTATACTGAAAGCCCGAGATACGAACGACCGACTCGCCCCCGAGTCAAATAAAACCAAAGCAGGCAAAGAATTCACTAAAAACGTACCTAATCACAGGTACCACCAATAAGCATAACACAAATACAATAACTGAGACAGAGAATAGAAACGTACCAGCAACCACATCCGGTGCTGCCTTGGCCTCCTCGGGCGTGAGCTGGAAGGCGCGACCCTGACCTTCGGAGGCTCCACCTTGACTGGCCTCCCATCTCTAATCCTCACAGTAGCAGGCGCGGGACCCTGCGCCAGCTTGTCGGCGAGCTGCGGACAGTTGGTCTTCACATGATCAACCTGATAACAATGGTAACAAATCCTCATATCTGCTGGAGGGGCGGACTGACGGCAGTCCCTGGCATAGTGCCCCTCCTTGCCATGTTTGTGGCACCCACCTCCTGCTCGACAAACTCCTGAATGACCCCTGCCACACTTTCCACAAGTGCGGCTCTGCCGATTCCCAGTCCGAGTATCAGCGGTCTTAGACCGCTTAGGCGCCGGCTGAGACTGTGCTGGTGCCTGACGCTGCTCCTTCAACTGCAGCTCTATCTCCAACTCACGCTGCCTCGCGGCTTCCTGAAGATCCAGGAGGGTATCGCATCGCTGTGTAGACACAAACTGTCGAATATCAGTCTTGAGCATACTCAGATAACGAGTCATCTGAGACTGCTCTGAAGCAAACTCCGGGCAAAACATAGCCATCTCCGTGAACATACGGGTAATCTCCATCACAGACTCCCTATCCTGTCTCAAAGTCAAAACTCCTGAGCAAGCCGCTCCCGCTCAACACGTGGAACGTAGCGGGTGCGGAACATATCCCGGAACTCCTCCCAAGTAACAGCAGCTCGCTGATCATCCGTGTACGACCCTGTCGTCAATCTCCACCAGTCCTTTGCCCCAAGCCTCAGCACGTTCATGCCACACCTGACCTTCTGGTCAGCAAGACATGAACACGTGAAGAAACATCCCTCCATGTCAGATAACCACCTCATAGCCCTGATCGCATCCTGTGTACCATCAAACGTCGGGGGCTTCGTATTATTGAAGTCCTGGTACTGGAAATCCCTGTTGGCTCCTCCTCCAACCCCTGCCGTAGTTACAGCCGAAGTGGCTGCAGCGGCAACTGTCTCTGCTAGAGCTGCATATCGCTCATCAAAGTACTCAACCATCGCGGTCTTAATCGACCCGAACATCTCTGGCAGCTACGCTCGGAATGCCGCTGCAATCTCGTCGTGCATATTCTCCCGGATCCTGGCATCCAACTCCTCTGTCCCTATTTGTACCATGGGCTCAGGTTCTACCAGCACCTCCGACCCTCCGTCTCCCGACCCTGATCCTGATCCGGGTCCAGCAGCAAAACGTTTCGTCACCACCATACTGAAAGATATACTCAATTCATCATATAAATAACATAATATCGGGAGACCAAACCTACAAACCCTAGGGGTTGTGACTTCCTTGCTACGCGTATGGGTCCTGTGCTTTCAGTAGTACGGGCCCATACTACCTTCCACACCTACCCATATTTGTCTCAAGTATCACCACAACACCCTAACACTAGCATCAACATAAAATGCGCTCAAACCTCACCTCTAGAGGAATATCAACTATCTCGCAACGGGTCTTACCGCTTCTCACAACTCACACATCCATAAACTTTCATCATCCCCTACAGCGCTAGTGTATGCTAACTGCACATAACGCTGGACCCAATAGACTTTCGAATGTCCAATCCTACCCGAAGGCTGAATCAACATTCTCAGGCTATGAGGTCTTTATTATGCACAGCCGTGATGCATACACTAAACATCTACAGTTATGATGTCAATTCCATATACAAGAAACCCTAGGCTAACGGGCATCATATAATCAGGCAAGTCTATCATGCGATTCCTAAAGATCCCTAGCCTAGCACTAGCATGTTGTTCTAACATATCACAATATCAAATAACTGTATGGTATTTTGGGGTTTACTTACAGGCTCCGGCTGATCGTACCCTCTGCATCCTCCATCCTTTATTTTGAAAAACATTTTAGAATTTATTTCGAAATTTCCTTGATTTGAGACTGGGTTTACACGTGTGTTTCCTCCAATTCACTCAAACCAAGGCTCTGATACCAACTTGTAACGTCCAAAATTTTACGCCCAATTTAAACTTTTCAAGCATAAATAAAACCAAATAGTAATTGTTTACAAAAGTGTTTTCAATTCATTATTCAATCAGAGTGTCCCAAAAGCCAGATCATAAGGATGAGGAGCGGTACGGTCACGACTTCGCCTTGCCATGATCTCCTGAAGTACCTGAAACAACAAAATGAAAACTGTAAGCCCGAGGGCTTAGTGAGCTACCCTAAAATACCAATACCACACTGATAATACCAAATCCGTAAAAATCATTTAATCAACATGCATACTGGGCCATCGGCCTGACTGGACCGCCCTATAGGGCCTACAGTCCCACTGAATCTATATCGAGCCTTCGGCATGACTGGACCGCCACGTGGGCCTACTGTCTTCCCGGACCGCTCCTAGGGTGTGTTGGCCTTCAGCACAAAGCAGGACCGCCTCAACCCAAGCAACAAGCAAATAACCATGTGTGCATAACTAACATTTACTGGCATATACAAACATCGAACATATCTATCTCACTGGTTACCAAACATAGCAATCTCTCCCAACTAAAGCACTGACCTAGCAGGTTACTAACATATCAATCCCTACGGATCATAAGAGCATAACATGCAGTCTATCCTGATTCTGATGTAACAGGTCATATCCACATGTAGCATGCCATAACGATAACAACTAAAGGGCCGGCCTTGGTGCCTTAGACCCTATCGATATAGTGAGGATAACTCACCTTGCAGATGTCGACTCGGAAGGTAAACTCCAACTCTCGGATCACTTGACACAGGCTCCACCACCTATTACCATAGTACAATATACTCATAAGTCCTTAACCTTATAAGGTACTCCATAACCCACTAGTCAACCCCTGGTCAAAGTCAAAGTCCTCAGTCAAGGTCAACAGTCCATGTTGACCTTAACTCGCCGAGTACCCTCGGCTACTCGCCGAGTTCCTTGAAGCACTTTCCAACTCGCCAAGTCATCGAGGTGACTCGTCGAGTTCCTCCGATTCTTGATCAAACCTTAAGGTCACCCGTCGAGTTTCCTTCTTGCAACTCGACGGATACACACGCATACATATCCTGGAGAAAACTCATCCGACTCGCCGAGTTGTTCATACAACTCGCCGAGTCTATGGCAATCTTCCTCGGACTCGCCGAGTTGCTCATCCAACTCGTCGAGTTCAAGGCCATCTTCATACGACTCACCGAGTCGACCTTGCGACTCGCCGAGTTCCTTCAGTCCTTAAGCCATACAGACTCATTTAAGCCATGCAATGGCTCCAAATTACATATCCAAGCTTCTAGAGCATGCTTTTCACATAAAGTTGCAAACTTTACGTGAATGCATAACTAAAAAGGCTCTTAATGGCAATTCTAAGCTCTTAATGGGGTTTTATGCACAAGGAGGGCCTCAATCACCCCCAAACCCGCAACTTTATGACTCTAGGACTTAGGAAGGGTCCAGATCTGTAGTTACAACTTCAGATCTAGCCCATAACTCACCATATCAACTCAATATCCATAAAACCCTAAAACTCAACCAAAAGAAAAGAGATCTAGAAGGAAAGGGAAGTAAAGATTGCAACTTGATACCTCCAGAAGATGCTAGTTGAGGTAAGTTCTGCTTCCCACACCTTCTTTGTTTCAACTCCTTTGCTCTTCAAGCTTTTCCCTCCTAGCCAACCTTCTTTCCAAGGCTTAAATCACACCAAGAAGAGTACCACACGAATTAGGGTTTCACTGAGCTCTCAAAGACTGTAAAGAGGCCAAAGGAGGTTGAGGCTCCTTTAAATAGGGTGCAAAACCCCGGGATTTAGGGTTTCATCTGCCAGCTCCTACTCGTCGAGTCCCTTCTTGTACTCGGCGAGTAGGTCACTAAACACGCGATCCCACCCGCTGCTACTCGACGAGTGGGGCAACCAACTCGTCGAGTAGGACTTCAAACCAAATAACCTTTCATTTAAATCCATACCTAAGCATCGGGGCGTTACACTTACGGATAGGTCTATAATCTTACAATGTATACTCCCAAGGTTATATAAAATTGAGAATTTATAAACTTAGAATTTGTGATCTATGCTTCACTACCTGTTCCTTTTTTGGTAGTGGTTTTGAAGTAGGATCACTTATTCGAAGGTCTATTTAGTCTTAAGTTATATACAACTTGTATACATTGTGCAATTATAGGAGGACTCTGTAAGGGTCACCCCATAATGTTTCACTTAAATCTCATAGATTCTTTAGACACTTCCATTCTCGCACGACAAACCCAGATAGATGTAACCACTTCCTCATAGTAGACAACATGAGAGTCAGGAGGAACGAGAGCAAGTTCATGAGAAGCTTTCAAAGAAGGATCCACCGAAGTAACCCAAAACATCTTATGCGCCACACTAATAAATAATAATCTTGTTAACTTAATGAGCGAGCGGAAACACTGCTCACATTATATGTTAAGATTATTTTCTTACATGCAGCTGGTAACAGTTATTCAGGAAACAAATATTCATTCGAGGATAACTATTCCAAATTCATAAAGTGTATTCGGTATAGAATCATTTATGAATTATTCTAGAACCCTGTGGAAGTCAGGACCCGATACACCCAAGACTAGTATAACCTTGTCTTTTCAGCTTTTGGCTTGTATCCATTGCTTTAGACTTATTCCATCCCATCTTTGTATTCTTTTAGCAAAGATGCCTCCTCGCAGATCAAACAGACGCACTACTCCGATAACTCCAATACCACCACATCCTTCACAAATCGATACGGCAGCTATAAACGCTGTAGTAGCTGCGGCTATGGCAACAGCCATGGCTCAATATCACTCTACCAGTACCAGCGGAGGTGGGACACCTGCTCATTCTACTCAAGGTGAGGTCCCCGTGCGCTCGAGGGAGTGCTCCTACAAGGACTTCACCAAATGCAAGCCATTGTCCTTTAAAGGGACTGGCGGAGTCATTGCCCTCTCGCAATGGTTCGAAAAGACAGAGTCGATCTTCGAAATCTGTTCGTGCCCATAAGGGAGCAAAGTGAAGTTTGCTGCCTGCACCTTCTCGGGCAGAGCCCTGACATGGTGGAACAGCCATGTTAAGTCACTGGCCCTATCAGTGGCTAACTCAGTAGGTTGGCAAAACCTAAAAGCGATGATGCTAGAGGAATACTGCCCGATGGGCGAAGTTCAAAAGCTGGAACAAGAACTATGGGAGCTCACAATGGTCGGCTCAGACATAGTGGCCTACACTGACAAATTTAGCGACTTAGCAGCGCTATGCCCCGGGATGGTTACCCCGGAGAGCAAGAAGATAGAAAGATACATCTGGGGTCTGACTGCTCCAACTCAAGGAGATGTGTTGTCTTCTAACCCAGCCACATTTGATAGTGCTAAACACCTGGCTCAAAGACTCGTCGACCATGGAGTCCGCCATGGTGTAGAAGTCCTCGTTCCCGAACCATCAAAGGGAAAGGACTATGATCATAAGTCGGGGAACAAGAGGAAGAAGAAGCGAACAACACAGGAACCCCCGCAAGAGCAACAAACGAGTACTATGTACGCCGCTACAACGCCTGCTGCTCCAGCACCTGCCAGTAGGTATGCTGGAACCCTTCCAAAGTGTGGAAAGTTCAATTACCACCACACCGGAGTATGCCGGGAAATGCAGTGTCTGAACTGCCACAGAAAGGGACACACAGTCCGTTTCTGCAGGGCACCGGCTCAACCGATCTCCCGAGTCCCCAGAGTTGAGGAAAAACAAGCCTGCTATGGCTATGGTGAGAATGGACACTACCAGAGGGACTGCCCGATAACAAAGAACCTAGGTGCGGATGGACGCATTCTGATGATCACCGTAGGGGAATCAACCCTAGAGTCGTCAGCAAGCAGCGGTACGTCTTCGATCTATGAATTACTTTAAAATTTTATATAATTAATATTTATATAAGATTAAAACTTAGGGAAAACACTTAAAAAGTAATTATAATAACTCACATATTGAAATAGATCACAGTATTCAAGAGAACTAAAGGATCCGTTTAGAGAAGCTATGATGGCTTAGCATATACATCAGGGTTGTGCATAACTAAGATATTGCAGACTTAGAGTGAGTAATTCCGCCTTAATTCCTGTTCCTTGTTTGGGTGTGGATTTGAGGCAGAGTTACTCAGTCGAGTGTCTTATTCATCTTAAATATTCATAACTTGTATATGACAGGCGATCGTAGTGGTACTGAAGAGGATCATGATATAAAGTATCATCACCAGTTATCAAAGCACTTTCATTTGTATGTATGCGCACATAGCGGTGCGATACGTAGGAGTGTTAACATCGAAGGGAAAACAGAAAGCTTTGGAACATTTACAAAGAGTACATTGTCGAGCACACTAGGGATACATCATCGTATAACAGACGTTTCTTTCAAATCGGCCAAAACTTTGTTCAGTAAAGAGTCTGTTGTTATAATTCGTCATGAATTGGCGTGGTCCTCACCATACTGAGTTCATATGTTTCTATCGCCTCGACCGTCAAGTTCGCGAAACCTTCATCATTCGTATCAACGGTCCGACCTAAACCTCAGTTTTATCTTTCGTATTATAAAACCCCGAAGTACTCATGCGAAGAGTACTTTCTCTTTCGAAGCCTTATCGTCAGATGTCCGCAGACCGTCACGAAATACCACTCGTCCAGCAGACCAAGTTCAAGGCTAAGGACGAATACAGCCCACCTATTACTATTCAGTGTATACGCGAGGGTGGTATATGATTATGATTACGCAGATTTAGTATGTGTGCTTCCGCCCTATCTCCTGTTCCTTGTTTGGTTGTGGACCTGGGGCAGAGTCGCACATCCGACCGTCTTACTAATCCTAATTATATACGAATTATATACAAGAGGTAATGATAGATGGACCAAGTATGAATCCTATCATGAACACTAGGGCCAAGTCGCTAGGTCTATGAGTAGGTATTCTGCCAATCAGAGGAGCGCAACCCCAGTAGTACTGCTAAGAAAGCTAATTTCGAGACGAAATTCCATCTAACGGGGGGATGATATGACAACCTGAAATTTTTTTGCTTTAAAAGCTCAGTCAGTCAACTCAACTGAGTGTCAGACTCATTTCTAATGAGTTCTAGCCTTGTTAAAGGTCATTCTAAGGAGTTTTAGCCTAGTACACTTAAGGAATAAGTGTGGGGAAGTACCTGCTAGAGACACCGTGCAACATTCGAGCCTGAATCCTCATCAAAAAGGAGTTCACGGTCACAACACTTGAGTTTACGGCCGTAAACTCAAGGTGGGTCGTAAACTCCCTCCTTATAGGCTCATATCCTTCAACTTTCTTCATTTTTCACTTTCAAACTCAAGAACTTCCAATTCTCTCTCAAGTATCATCGAGTTCTTCACCTTAGATCATCAAAAACGTAAGTGTTCTTCCTTTGATTTGTTGATACATCTCTTTATCTAGTAACACCCTCATGATTCATCCATAAAAACATCCATTTTAACTAGATCTTCAAATCTTCAAGTTTCACCAAGAACACCAAGAACACACACTAGTGTTCTTGGCCAAAATCGACCCTTTCAAGCCTCTATATCGTAAGTACTCTCTCCTTAACTTGTTATCTAGTTGAAACACCTGATTAAGGGCCTTGAAAACATCAAGAATGCAAGAACAAAAGGAGTTTACGGCCAAGCAATCTCCCTTGGCCGTAAACCCCTATAAGTATGCCATTTTGGCCATAAACCCTTCCTAAGTCCAAGCCTTTGACCTTGAACCCTTAATGGATGTTGTAGGACCTTAAAACACACACTTTGGCATGATTGACCATGAGTTTACGGCCGTAAACTCCATGGGTGGCCGTGAACTCTCCCTTGATCAATCACATGTGATTCAACACTTCATCCCAAGTGTTTCCTAGTCCCGTGAGGTGTTTCCTTGCATTTGGTTGCCTCTAAACGCTATGTTTAAGTTAATATATGCCATTATATGTCATTTAGGACTCGTTAAGTCTTGGGACTTCATTCGTGGAGCTTCTCATCCTTACACGCATATTCGTTTGAATCACACACATCAGGTGAGTTCATACCCCGTAATCGATCTTTTAAACTGTTTTAAATGCTTTTAAGGGGGGGGGGGGGAATACAAGTTGAACACAATGATAATTGTGTAAATGTTTGTTATAGACATCTTTCAAAAGATTGCTTATGTCTTTTATAAGTGATCAAAACATTTCAAAAACTCTTTTAAAGTTATGTTACTTCATAGTTTAACAAAACTCCGTTTTTAAAGTACAATCATAACTTAGTAGATAAATGAGTCTTTTCAATAACAGTTCAAGTAAAACATTAGTAAACTATAATAGGTATAGTTTAGGAAGTTACTATTCACTAGTTCTAGCACAATGAAACATACAAAGAGTCAGTTCATACATGAGTCAATACATACTATAACGAGAAACGGATAGAGAACATACTATGATGAGAAACTAAGAGAACATACTACATACTAGACAGAGAGAACATACAATACATCTAGTAAATACAATACATATACAAGTAAACTATAACATAAATATGAACCACTGTTTCGAGGCATGGCATCACCTGCCATGGCTCGATTTGTAGCCAGAGTCTCCTGGAGGGAGAGCGTGAATTTGTGTATAGATCTATATTGGATTGACTATCCTACACCTTGTTGTTCGCTACAGTGGGACTTGCAAGTCTACAGGTGCCAAATGTCATTTCTTCTTACGTCTTTCATCGTCGTGTTATTAGTCGATAGTATGGTGCAATCATATCACATTATACCTTAAATAACAATTGGTTTAAGGTAAGTAGTACATCAGTAGTTACTATAATACAACACTACAGTACTATTATTATTTCCCCATTGCATTCACATTGTGATATTCTCAGATAATCGGTAATGTAAAAACTATATTTTTTGTTAATGATAGTCTCACTTGGGAAAATACACACTCATGCAAGAAACAAACCTACATAACATTTGATGCCTTGGTAGAAGGTTACGTTTAGTAGAAAGGACCATAATGTTAACCTTTTGTGTGACATCCCCATTTTCACGGCCATAAAAGACCGATTTTGTTTATGCTTTATAAAAATCAGAGTACTTATTTTAATAAAAATGTTGCGGAATTAGTTCCCAGTAAAACATGATAAATACATTATCAAAGCATTTCCGAAGAAATGTACTTTTATTCATTTTAAAACATTTGGGATGTCATCGTCAATACAGAAACATAAGCATAAACAGAACTTACATTCATTTACACTAGTGATCTACATCTCTTTTAAATCTCTCAGTGTAAAGTGGCTTCATATTGACACATGTGATACAAATAAGCTTGAGTGGGTCAGGTTGGGAAACCTGGTGAGTACATAGGGTTTTCAACCCACAATAATATAATTATTATGTTTAAACATCAAACAATCAACCCAATTACCCATCCCCATTATCATCTTTACTCTTAAGGATCTACCCTAAGAATCAACTATTCCTCGTTCATTCATTCCTAAGGATCATCCTAAGGAATCGGCACGAAGTCCATCGTCACCGGGGTTTAGGCACTAAGTCTGCATAGTCGCCAGGATTTATACAATAGGCACTAAGTCTGCATAGTCACCAGGGTTTAGGCACTAAGTCTGCATAGTCGCCATAGTTTATATAACAGGCACTAAGTCCGCATAGTGGCAAGGATTTTGGCACCAAGTCTGCATGATCACCAAGGTTTAGGCACCAAGTCTGCATGATCGCCAGGATTTAGAGTACACCGGTTGAACACATCGTTCACAACACCTACAGGTTGCGAGCCTGCTAGTGTTCCACTGGACTGTCTAGAATAGTCTGTGGTTGTCATCCATACTCTGCTAGATGACGGGGCCAACATTTGGGAACAAGGCTTCTCACATCGTCCACCTCTCACCCTTACCTCATGGTCTATATCACCTCTCAACTCATCATCCAACTCATATTTCATCTACCCATATTTTACCCAACATATTATGTAGATATAAATACATATACAGTTTAAATAATATAAAACTTGTATAAAATCGTTCATCCAGCATAGATAGCAAGTATATAGATAATATGCACACATAGCACGTAGTTTATATAAAATACTTCATATCTATGTGTAAGATGAAAGTAACTATTCACTCACTTGAAAAGATGGTGATTCCGAACTCAGACAGCGCTTCGCTTCTTTAAAAAAAAGAAATTTCCTTCAACGAAACCTAGTATTATTACCACTAGAGTTTAGTCTATTATTCGCCAAGACTAATTAATAGTCTAGCTATTATTAATATTATATAAGCGTTAAACAATACTTATATAACCCATAATAATAGCCCAAGTACTTATTATAAGTTCCTAATAACGTTACTATAATTTAAATAAAAGCTATATTAAAAATAGTGTAGCCGTAGCTCACTTACAACGGGTTTTATAGAAAACCGGGCTTTGCTTGGAGCAGCGTTCCCGAGCCGAAAATCTTTTCTTCTCGGAGCCGTCGAGCACTCTGGGGTTTCCGTCTCGTGCTAGGGAGGTTCCCTAGGCTTTTCGGGGGGTTTCGGGGCTAGAGAGAGGTTCTAGAGAGAGAGTAAAGAGAAGAAAGAATGGGAAAGGTGTGAAGAAAATGAGGGTGGGAGAGGTTCTATTTATAGGGTGAAAAATGGCTGAACTTGGTGCCACATGTCACCATCTAGTGGCAAGACTTGGGGAGAAAGCAATGGCCAAGATTGTGTCACATCACCCATTTTCGCACAGCACACTTCCGAATTCTAAAATCCGTAACTTTCACATACGACCTCCGTTTTTGACGTTCTTTATATCCACGCGTAGGTAAAAATAAGATCTACAACTTTCATTTTGACTCTGTCGGCTAATTCTCGGCCGATCTTAAATTTAACAGTACGAGGAGATTATATTGTTAAATATCCGCGTAAAATTCATAACTTCTACATACGGACTCTGTTTTTGTCTGTCTTTTTACCGTTGAGTTTCTATTAATGAGATCTTCAATTCTCATTTAGGTCGCGTAGGCCAAAACCCTCTCGATCTAAAATTCGAGTTTCGGGCTGTGCACTGCTAAGCCAAATCTTAGAAAATTCATAACTTCCTCATACGAAGTCAGATTTGGGCGTTCTTTTTTTTGTATGTTCTCGGTTTAACGTATACTACAACTTTTGTTTAGAATTCTAAGGCTAAAAAGTCCTCCATCGTAAATTCACTATTTACGTTTCCCGGTGTCGTGCCGGTTTTGCCATAAAACTTCGACGGACCATAACTTCTTCGTTATAACTCGGATTTCAACATTCTTCATATGTACGGAACCCTTGAGACGTATTCTACAACTTGGTTAAGATTATTTATTCTAAAAAATATTTTGTCAAAACGTCGTTTTCGACCCCTATTATCTCTAAATTGACTATCACAGATCTATGGGCGTTACATTATGATTCCTTAATGTATACATCAAAGGATGTATATATATATATATATATATATATATATATATATATATATATATATATATATATATATATATATATCAATAGGATCCAACAGGTAATAGGATGTGTGCTCTCCACTTCATTTCCTGTTCCTTGTTTGGTTGTGGGCTTGGAACGGATTTACCCAGTCTATTATCTATTCGATTATATATATATATATATATATATATATATATATATGTTCAGTATACATTAAGTCATCATAAGGGTACCAGGTATGGGTCAAGTCATAGGACACAAAGTCAATGCACAGTTTTCTAGTACAAAACATATTTTCCAAATCAGAACTTTTGGTATACAAAACTAGAAACTTACCAGCTAAGGGTTTAATCCATGTTATTAAACCAGTATAAACTTAAAGGACCTTAGGTGATTAACTCTATAATACCCTAACTTATACATCATGGTGATATATCATTAATACCCAATAGGTAGTTGGATGTGTGCTTTCCCCCTTACTTGCTGTTCCTTGTTTGGTTGTGGGCTTAGGGCAGATTCACCCAATTAACTATCTATTCGATATTAGATCATATATAGCCAGTATAAAATAAGTGATTATAGAAGTAATGCTTGTGGTCACCATTTTATTATAAGAAATAAGGGTTTTCTTAAAAGAATCTTTTCATCAAATATAAAGGAACCATTACAATTAACTCCATGAGTAACAAGTGAAGACACCAGGGTTATATACAACAATGATCTAACAAACAATGGGATGTGTGCTATCCGCCTTACTTCCTGTTCCTTGTTTGGTTGTGGGCTTAGGGCAGATGCGCACAGTCTATTGTTTGTTTACTCTGAGTTTTATACAACTTTTATTCATTTAGTACACATAGAACGGATTGTAGAATCATTTTTAAGTATCTTTCATCAAAGTAGGAAATATAGGATTTTCTAAGAGGAATAGGTGAACGTTTCTAAACAGAACTTACAACTTACAACATTTTACAACAACTTTCTACAACTTACTTACATCACTAAAATCTTATGAACTCACCAGCTTAATTGCTGATCAACTCTTTCAAATAACTTGTATTCTCAGGAGCCTAGTAGACAGGTACTCGCGCTGGGAATTTAGAAGATGGAGCATAATAGCTTCAAGCCATATTTTGTTATTTGCTTATGTATTCTATGTTTTATGAACACACACATTGTAAACACTTTCTTTCTAATGAAATGGTTGTTCATTACTTTGATTACTATGATGCATGTCTTGTGATACTAAACATGACGTCCTCCACCCCCGAACGTTTCCGTCATTCCGGTTTTGGGGTGTGACATCATGCATTTGAAACCCCCACACAAATTTCCAAGCACCTCATGCATTTGAAACCCCCACACCTTTTCACCTTCAAAGTAATTAATCACACATCATGAAAGGTTTTATAACTTATATAATATGTTGAATCAACCATTAATGGATGGTCTACTATAAAAATGTCATTCTCTTTGAGTAGACACACAAATACAAATCACATACAAAATTCACAAAGAAAACAAGTTTAAAGGTTTTGTGTTAGTTTGAGGGCTTTGGACCATTTTTCGAGCCATGTTATTATGTTAAAGTTTTTAATTTGTAAGTTTGTTATATACTAATTCCTTTTTTTTATATATTTTTCTTGGTTTAAGTATTCTTTAAAGACAATCATTGTATGTTGTGGTTGAAACTTTAATGTAAATTAGATTAGATTCATGGTATCGATAATATGTTATGGAAAGTGATATAGATAATATTTAATTAAATATTGTATGTATGTTTGTATTGTGTTGCTTCAAATTAATAATTAATTAAAAATCATTGATATGCAATATTATCCATAGTATCCATGTAAGTCTCTTTTAAAATGCAAATTGTCTATCTTATCACTTTATATTTTGGTATATGTTTAACATTTTATTTATAATAATAAGTGTCTTTTAAATGTTTTCTTTCGTTTATTAATAATAACAATTGGTTTTAAAATTAATGAACAATAATTATAAATAATAAAATCAAATTATAAAAATTATGGATATGTCATATTATCCATGTAAGTCTCTTTTGAAATGCAAATTGTCTATCTTATCAGTTTATTATTTAGTGTATGTTTCAGATTTTAATAGTAATATTAAGTGTTTCTTAAAAGTATTCTTTAACTTATTAATAATAATAAGTGGTTTAAAACTAAAGAATAATAATTTTAAATGATAATAGCATCAATTTATAAATTACATAATGTTAACAACAAATAAATTATATTTTAAATGAACATCATTATTGAAATTAGAAAATGATCGCATAAGTAAAAATTTAAATTAATCAATCATAACAATTGTTAAAAATAATATTAAATATTATATTTAATTTTATTAAAGAGTAAGGTGAGTTGATGTCAACGAATAATATTGTTCAAAATATTATGTCAAAGTTAATGTCAATAACATAACAATTTTAAACATATATTTTTCAACATTTTAACAATATACTTTTAACCTAAGTTGCGCAACACGCGGGAATTCGTCTAGTATACTTATAAAATATGCATTTTTACTTGCACTACATGCATTTGAAATCTCCATGTTTTTCTAATTTCTTCTAATAATTATTATAAATTGATTAATACTGTTAAATTAATGTAAAAATTAAATTCTAATAAAAAATTAAGTAAACTACAATATTAAGATATCATAATTTACTTCTATTTATAAAATTATGACTTTAACTTTTTAACATATTATATTTAATTTATTAGTTTAAATATGTTATCGTATGTGAACAATTGTCATTTTGAAGTTACAACTTTTGTATAATTTATGATTGAATTCAAAATAGTTAAATTATTAATTTCAATATAATGTTAAACGGTTAACTTAAATCAAAATTTCAGTTAAACCTGAAAAAAAATCGAGAGATTATTTTATAAATAATTAAAAGTTATAAATTATAGTGTTAAAACTAAACTCTAATCCTATATTTAAAAAAACCATGAAACTATTTTTTTATAATTATTAAGAATTTTCAAATAAGTAGCTTAAAAATAACTTACAATAAGAATAGTTAAGAGTAATATTATGTAAAAAATTATAATGTTATCCTTAAAAAAATAATGTTTGTTGTTTTAAATAATTACAGTCAAAGAAACTTATAATATTCACCGAATAAATTAAAAAAAAGCTAATTTTCTGAAAAGAAGTTAAAATAATTAAAATTTTCCAAATACATTATTTTAAATAACTTACAACAACAATAGTTAAAAGTAACATTATATACAAAATATATATTGTTACCTTTAAAAACAAAAACAATGTTTGATATTTTAAATAATTACAATGATAGAAATTAAAATCCTAAGCAAATAAACTTTTTAAAATTAATTAATCATGACAACAACTATAAATATCATTAAACCATATATTATATTTAATTTTATTTTTGAGTAACATGCATGTAGAGGTCATTGGGACAATTAAGATTATAGAATTTTAAAAGATGTTTATATTGTCATATAATTTAAAACAAACAATGTTTATACCAATTTATTATAAAATTTATTATATAAGAGCTAACAACAACGTCATTGGTTAATTTAAAAAACATATATTTGTAAAGATTTCAAATATATTGTTGTATTCTGCGCAACGCGCGGGTATTCGCCTAGTATACTTATAAAATATGCATTTTAAAGGAGGTCATTCAAATGAATGTGGTTCAAGATAGGCCAATTTCTTGAACCATATTCATTTGAAACTC
The DNA here is from genome assembly GCF_052849685.1 of Lactuca virosa. Taxonomy (NCBI): domain Eukaryota; kingdom Viridiplantae; phylum Streptophyta; class Magnoliopsida; order Asterales; family Asteraceae; genus Lactuca; species Lactuca virosa. The sequence continues at coordinate 110,618,197 of NC_136429.1, forward strand.
TCTAACTTTTCATCTTATCCTACTTATATGGTTATTTAATATTTTGCCTATATAAGAAACTATAACGTCTCAAAAATTATAAGTGAAAAATTTCTTTAAATCGGTCAAAACAACAATTCATTCAATTTGAAATCCCATCAGAGTATAAAACATGTCATACAATCATAAGAGTACAAAACAGATCAAATCATGTGGAACACCAGTGGATGCGATGCAATCATGTCGAGCTCTTCCCCTTGGAACTGGAAGTACTTGAAACCATAATCACAAAGCATAGTGAGTTACCCAAAAAAAACCCATACCATACATACATATCAGCTCGAAGCTGTACGGGCCTATTTCACCCCCGGGTCTATTCCACCCCCGAGTCTATTTCAACTCAATCAGTGTTTTTTCACCCGAACGAGTCTATTTCACCCTCGGGTTTATTTCAACCTCGAGTCTATTTCAAATCAATCGGTGTTTTTCAACCGAACGGGTCTATTTCACCCCACATATATATAACATACATGCATATCAGCAAGAGTCACAAAGACAACAAGTACATAATAAACGGGTCTATTTCACCCCACATACATAAGCACACAGTTATATCAGCCAGAGTCATAAAAGCTGCTAGCATCCTACACACATAATCCAGTGGGCCGATATTGGTGCCTTCGACACACGAGTACAGTGTAGAGACTCACCTCTCAGACGACAATACAGACGTGAATTTCCCAGTCGCCACACTGTGGAAACCTAAGGGCATGTCGTGTACACTAGGTTCCTAACAACTTAATGGGTTAAGTTGTTTTCTTCGATTCTAAGAGCTCCAAAGCTCAAATCTGGTCCTACGTATGGTCTAGATAGATAAAGATTCCAAATTTATCCCTTAAGACCCTCCAAGAGATTAAGATCTCAAACCCTAGGTTCAATAAAGGCCAAACACAACATTGGCTTAATCATTAAGCACTAATTCTTGGAAGTTTCTTGTCCATTCATTCCAGAAGAGTTACTAGCACCAAAACTATATAAAAATTCGTGATTTACAGACATGCATGTACAATGCATGTCTTGAACTCATATTAGGCCAAAATAAGGGTTTTATGACCAAGATTTCATGCATGACACCAAAACTCATTCCTCCTTCAGATCCTAAACACCAAACACCCCAAATGGCCTGGAGATTCATAAAGTTGAAAACTTTATGAGATTTCACTACCCCAACCCATCAAGACATGAAGAATAAGGGAAAAATCTAGAGATCTAGCAACTTCGCAATGAAAAGGTTCAGTCTTGGATACTCACCAAGTTCCAGAAGATATGCTAGAAGATGAATATGATGCTTGTGATCGGTTTTGATACAAAATATAAGTTAGTTTTTCAAAAAAACTGCATCAGAAGACTTAAAAAAATAACAAGTTTATTTTTAGTTTACAACAAAACCAAACCATCAAGGATCCATTTATAGAGGTTAGAATGAAATAAAAACAACCAAAGAGTTTTTAGAATGACAACCTTTGAAGCCTTTGAACCCACTTGGTTTGGGAGTGTTGATGAAGATAGCAAAAAATCAAAGAACATGATTTTCTCTATATGTATCCACCATCAAGAGTAAGGCACTTAGAATGCTAGTTCCTTCTTGTATTCTTGAGTGTCTTAATCCTTTAAGTGATTAACTCAAATAACCACTAAAGGGGACAACTCAAAGAAGCTTTAAACTTGTAATAATCTTCAAAAGACAACAAGAAGAGAGAGTAGTGAGGTGGTTTCAGCCATATGCTTCAAGACAAGTATTAAGACCAAAAAAACTAGCCAAAAACATGAAAGACACATCCTTTATATACCACATGAAAAGTAAGGGTCTTATAATAAAATACTCTAAAGTATTTATAGCCTTTAGAAGCATGGGGAGACAAAGCATGGAGGTTGACAAGCGAGTAATGGGGAGTACCGAAGTGGTACTCAAGGCTACCAAGTTGATCCAGCAGGTCCGGAGCAGACTTCAGACAGCACAGAGTCGGCAGAAAAGCTATGCCGACAAGCGTCGATCAGACATAGAGTTCCAGGTTGGGGATATGGTTCTCCTGAAGATGTCACCTTGGAAAGGTGTCATCCGATTCAGGAAGAGGGGCAAGTTGGGTCCCATGTACATCGGTCCTTTTAGGGTTGTGGCCTGGTTGGGCCGGTTGCTTATCGCTTGGATCTTCCCAAGGAGCTTAGTCAGATCCATAGCACATTCCACGTCTCTCAGTTGCAGAAATGTTTAGTGGATGATTTCACGGTGGTTCCATGGAAGGATATTCAGCTGGATGATCGCCTGAACTATATGTTGGATTAGATGTCTAAGCCCATAACTATTATTGGTATGTACTCGACCCGACCCGGAATGGTCCATTTGGGTTGCACTTCACCGAAACAATTTGTATGGATAATCTTTTGAGAATAGTATATTTATGATTTATTAATATATTATAAGTTATAATATATTAATATGAAATAATATTATTTAATTAGTATTGATCAAGAATTAATTTAGTGATCAAAAAGAGACTAATTAAATATGGACTCTTATGTATATAGAATGGGCCAAAATTCATTTAGGATGGGCTAATCTTGCATGGATAGTCCATGGAGTTTTTAACCCATGGATCCTATGGAAATGAAAGGTCATGGGTATTAGGGTTTACATGGATGTAACCCTAATCCACCATACTATATAAAGAGGTCTTTGGCACATGAAACGGCACTAGTGTGTGTGAAAACAAGAGTGGGCCGATTTCTAGTGTGCTTATTATTCTCTCAAGTTTTTCCAAGTTGTTTTGGTGATTTTTGATTCCACTTGAGGCATCCACATTATTGGTGCCAGGCTCTTGAAGCTCCAAGGAATCAACCATAAGAAAAGGTATGTTATCCTACTAAGTTTTATATTACAAGTACCCCATTGTATGCTAGTTAGGATGAGAACCTTGGAATTTTGCATATTTGCATGTATAATCGAGAGAACATAGATCCAAAGTTTTTAGGGTTGCATGTACACCGTAGGAGTGTTAGAATGCTCAAAACCCATCAGTGGTATCAAAGCCTAGGCTTGGTTTTCAGTTATGCTTGACGCAGTTGCTGAAAAAATAAAAAATATGGCCTTCTGGACTGTGGACTCGCCGAGTCCAAGAGGAAATCCATACTACTCATCGCGTAGGCTCATACACTCGACGAGTAGGAGGCCCTGAGTGTAGATTTTTGACTTTTAAGGCTGGAATTGGACTAGAATCATTACCCTAAGCTGTTTTTGAACTTATAAACCTGTTTTTGATGTGGTAATGATCATTCTAATCCAATTCAAAAGATAATTGTCAATAGATTCATGTTTTGTATTAGTTTAATGGTTAGGCTAATTACATGAAAATTGTTTGATTTGAATTGTCTTGTTCATATGAGTTTAATCTAGATCATTGTTTTTCTTGACATGTTTGTTTATTAGATGATATAAATGGCCTTTAATGGATTCCATAACTTGTCCATAAGTTATGGAAAGCGAAAAGTCTTTCTTTAAAATAGTTTTTAAAGTCATAGGTTACAGAAACTTAAAGAGTCTTTTTCCATAAATTGCTTTATGACATCCATAACTTGTCCTCAAGTTATGGATTTTCAAGAGTCTTGCCATTAAAATCCATATTAAAATCATATGTTATGGATTCCAAAGGTTTCTTGAATTGTTCAAAACTTGCCCTCAAGTTTTGGAATTTGTAAAGTTGCACTTTTGAATACTTTAGTTCCAAACCCTAGAATTTTAAATAATTTAAAGTTCAACCCTTATGCTATTATAATATTATAGGTTTAATACTTATATATATGTATAAGAGTAAAATTCAGTCTTACCGTTAGTAGGCCTCATTCACGAAGCCGGTCTATAAGGGGGTATAAGGTTACTACCTATAAAATGGCAGTTTAATGGGTGTCCACTGTCACCCACCACTTCCTTGACTGGTGGAGGGTCATTAGCCGAATGGGTAGGACAAGGACTATAATTTTCATTAAAAGTATAATGATAAATACTAAGTAACTAAACACGTATAAATTCCCAATATTAGTTACTTAGGAAAATGTGAAATTGGTGCTAACCCATGAAATTACACTTTGTACCTTACCAAGTCGTTGGTGGAGCGTGTGTGGGTAACCGGCACACTAACATGGACTAGTAAGAGTGGCAAAGGGTGACTTAATGTTTATCATAGATCAGTGGAGCGCGTGTGCGTAACCCGCACATCGATTAGGTGATAAAATTAAGGGTACCAAGTTAATTTGCATTGTTATTCACACCTTGTTTGTGATCCTCGACATCCCAGCCACAAACTTGAGAGGGTACAATCGAGATTTAAACATGCCATTGAAAAGTTCAATGAATCTCAAAAGATCTAGGAGTTTCAATCCAATTAAAACCTAATACCTATTTCGTTTTTCATGGTGGAAATTGGTGAATCGTCATTCGCCTACCTTCAAATATTTTATAGCTTGGATTACGGCATCCCTCTTCCAAGTTATAAAATATTGTGTTGGGTCCTAGCCTTAATATTTCATATTGGGTGTTATATTAAGGAATTAAATCAACTAACTTGAATTTCTCCCATTGTAGATGTCTGGTTCAGACAACTATGATCTTCCCAAATCTCTTAGAACAAGATTCCTAATGAAGATGATGTCCTGCGATTGGATCATGGAAATCATACTTCTATTCCTCGACCTCCTACAATAGTTATCCCTGACCCACAAGCTAGACTTGAAAAGTTCAGGATCACTCAATCCCTATTGGATAGTAAACACAAAGATGGAAAGCCTATATGTGCTCATGTCTTGGACATGAAGCTGGATATTGACAGGCTAAGGATGTTGGGTGTCGTCTTCCCAAGGAAGTTGGCTATTGGTTGGGTCCTTCAGTCACTTCCTGAGTCATATAGTGAGTTCGTTAAAGACTACTATGTGACAGATCACGACATGACCCTAATTGATCTTACCTATTTGCTAATTGTTGTCGAATCAACAATGATTTGGCACAATGGTCAAGCAAATCTGATTGGAAGGTCTACATCCCAAGTTGACATGGACATCCCAGAAAAGATTCCTTCTCCTAAAGGAAAGGAATTGGGAATAAGTTTTTATCATAAGAGAAAGGCCAAATCTGAGACTGCTCCATGTGATCCTGTGTGTTTCTATTGCCAAAGACAGGGACATTGGAATCGAAGCTGCCCAGAATATCTGAGAAGTTTAATCAGAATGTATGGTTCTGCTTCAGGTAAGTCTACTATCTAACTCTGTTAAGTTTTTAATTGTTGATTCTTAATACATGATGTGACTAGGTTGCATTTTGATGTTTAGCAGGATCAAGCAAAGGGAAGGAAGCTTAAAAGAAGAGTATGCTGAATCTGATCGCGAAGATGGATTTCAATCGCATGGTTCGAAGATTGGATTTCTGAGCTACTGCTTGAGAGTTATGATAGATTGCTAGGAAATATTTAATAACATAGTTTTTCACTTATAATTGCATTGTAAGGAAAAGTTTTTCCGCATTTTATAAATAAATAAAATTTTGTTTTATTTTATATCTCCTTGCAGTGGCATTTATGAAAAATTGATGTTTGTGTGTTTCTAGCAATATTGAAAATATGAATTTGATTCTTTCACTTGTGGTAGTGTCTAAATTTACCAAATAAGGAAACTTGGAATCATGCAAGTTGTATTGTATGATAAATGAGAATTTTCATATTTTGAAAATTAAGACTAATTCCTTGTTCACATGTATATGTGAGTCAAGTAAAGGACTAAGGGATCGAGTATACATTTTTGTGCACTGGTCAAGTCCACCACAAATATCGATTAGACTATTCGTCATGATTTGCTAAAGTTTAGTTTATGTTTATACTTACAAGTTTAAGTATAATTCTGAAGCATTGGAAAAGTTTCAATGCATGGCAAAACGAATGAGAAGAATCAAATTAGGCAGAAAGATAAAAGTTTCTCAAATCTGAAAAGATGGGAGAGTACTTTAGTATCACGTTTTATGATCATCTTAATGATTATGTAACCAGATCACAAGTAATCCTCTAAGGACATCTTAGTGCATTCTTATGGTTAAGAAGAGGAGTCATGAATTGTTAAAGTGGTTAAATCAAGAAGATGAGCCATACTTCATTCCAAAACAATTCTTAGAGTGATACTCCAAGATTGTAACTTGAGTGACATATCTTTAGGAAGGTTTATAACACTTGTCAAATGTAGATTAAAATGTTTTCTACTCTTGTACATTTGAAATTGGTAAGTTATGATGTTTTGGATAAAACAAAGACCAACTAAGGCCAATTATGTGAAGTGTTTGTCTTGATAAGAATTTGCACTATCTCTTGAATATTTATTTGTCAAGGAATGGTTCTTGGCAAGAGATTATTATAAGTCAAGAGGACAGTGGGAGTCTTAAAAGATCCTGAAAGAGTTTCAAGAACTAATCAAGAATAAAACCTGTAGTTTATCTCTAGCACACGACTTGAGGTTTATAACCTATCGTGCTGACATAATTCTTGTTTTGTGCCGATTCCAGTTAAAGTTGTCTATACATGTGAGTTCTGAGAGTTCTCAATTGGTTTCATAACAAACTGGAAGCAATGGTAGGCCCTTGTGCTGCCAGGAGGCAAGAAATTAAGATTGAACAAGTTCAGTCCATATGAGTTTGAATTTGTCACTAACCTTGTCTTGTGATTATGGTTTTGACAAATTCACATGGATAGGAACACATACACCATAAAATCTAAGTGTCATAAGGTTTCTCTTCGATTTATGAAAATGATGGTGAGGAAACGCTTTCACTAAGAAGATTTTAAGTAGATAGCAATTGTGATATTTGCATTCTCAAAGTCGTTAGCGGAGTGTGTGTGGTTAACCGACACACTAACATGGACTCGTGAGAAATGAAAAAGGTCTAAACAATTGAGACTATGATTACGGCATACCTCTTCATAGTTCTTAAATTTTTTAGACACACATGTGAGCTATCTAAGGGAAGGTGTATGAGTTTAAGAAACTTAGATAAAGTCTTATCGAAGCATCTAGTATCAGAAATCTAAACTTTGGTAAGAAAGTCAACAAAGTGTTGATTTCTAGAAGTCCAGCTGATTTCTGAATACATGTCAAACCTAGTGGGAGCATAAGTGTTATGCAGGTAAGGTAATAATTATTATGCTAGTGGGAGCATAATTAATTATGGTAAATAATGCAAGTTAGCTATGTTAATTATAGAAAACAAAAGGTTTCAATTCGTGAAGTTGCAGGGGTTGAAAAAGTTGTTTTGCTATAATTAAGGGAGAGGAATTCATACTTCTTTCAAATCTAAAAGCTTAGATTGTGAGATTTTAATCAAATTTAGTCATGATTACATTATTTGCGTTCTAAAATTCGATTATGATTACGGCATCCCTTTTCATAATTCGAACTATGAGAACATGGAAAATTATAAGAAATATTGTAGCAGAAGACTGGTCAAACATCATGTCTTTATGTGAGACATCATGAATCGTGTCTTGTATGCTTCGGATATAGGATCGATTGCATGTGCTATAATACTTATCCGTTCTAAATTTTCCAAATGCCTAGGGCATTAAGAGGGAAAAAGGAAGAGAACTGGATATGACTATGATTAAGCAATTGTCGAGGACAATCTGAGGATTGCCAAAGATTGGTTGCTCATGGACAATTGGAAGTGTGGTATAAATTTTTGGAAGGACCATATTGACATATTCTGAAAAGAGGCAACTCTTGTTCAGAAGTGATAGTCAAAATGGGAATATGGAAATGTCTCCATAGATGGAAGTTATTCAATCTGTGTAAGATTAGAAAACATAATGCAAGAAGGATGTTCAAAGGAATGTACTTTGAATGTGAGACTTCGTTTCCATGGAATTGATCTCCATTGGAATACTTTGTAATGTTTGTTGCCAAGTCTTTGTGACTTTTGTGCATAGTCATTACAAGAGGACCAATGCATATGAGTTTAAAATCTAACAGATTACAGTAAATGACAAGAATTTGATATTCTTACATTTACGGTAAGGATTTAGGAATGTGAAATGAGCATCATTGGAATCATGTTCAATTGATCTATTTCACAAAGTAAGGATCATAGACAAACATAGGGCGCATACTTGGTGTATGGCATAACTATTGTTTAGAAAACATAGTGTGCATGCTTGGATAAATCGAAACATTATGAAATGAATAATGTGCAATCAATATGGTGATAAATAAAAGGTGTTTTGTTTATATTCATAAGTTCCGAGACCATATTGGATTCGATTGTTCTTGTGTTTCACTTTGCATGTTTTGACTTCCCGAATAACTAGGTTATTCAAACTCTCCACAGTCAATCATACTTTGGAAGTAGGTATGAATCAAGACTGTCATGAATTGGGCTTGTAGATGTCTAAAGTGTTTAGACATATCAAAAGTTGTTGCAACATTCATGAGTGCTCCTGGAATGAGATTCGAGTATTGGATTAAACACACGCTCATTTGAATCACTTCATGGATTTTATCACGAGTGATCATGAGATGATAATATCTTATATTCTTCAAACGGAGACGTGTGAGTTGTAGTTGCGTGTCGGTTGCACATTGACATATGTAAACGCAACCAGTAACTTGGGTGTTATAAAACATATCATTGTGTGTAATTTGATGAGTAAGTACAAGCGAACATTTGGGTAAAAGTTTATCCATTCCTTTTACCCTTGGAGGGATAAAAGCGATATATGTGGGCCCCTCAATGATTTAGTGATGACACCCCTAAGTATTTGGCCAAGCCTGGACTGATTTGATTTGTTCAATTAGTCAGTCATCATAAATCAGAAATCGGGAAACAACAAATAGACAGAGAGAATGATTATAATCCATGTCTCATTCCATATGATATCTAGAATGGAGGAATATATGATCCCTTATCTAATGGACACGTCATTTGACTAGGTTAGAGTTCGGCAGTGACTTTAAGAGCTACGATTGCTAGTCGGGATCTTGGAGTCATACTTGAATAATAGTTTTAGACTTATCCAAGTGGGAGACTGTTGGATTAGATGTCTAAGCCCATAACTATTATTAGTATATACTCGACCCGACCCGACATGGTCTATTTGGGTTGCACTTCACCGAAACAATTTGTATGGATAATCTTTTGAGAATAGTATATTTATGATTTATTAATATATTATAAGTTATAATATATTATATGAAATCATATTATTTAATTAGTATTGATCAAGACTTAATTTGGAATTAATTTAGTGATCAAAAAGAGACTAATTAAATATGGACTCTTATGTATATAGAATGGGCCAAAGTTCATTTAGGATGGGCTAAGCTTCCATGGATAGTCCATGGAGTTTTTAACCCATGGATCCCATGGAAATGAAAGGCCATGGGTATTAGGGTTTACATGGATGTAACCCTAATCCACCATACTATATAAAGAGGTCTTTGGCACATGAAATGGCACTAGTGTGTGTGAAAACAAGAGTGGGCCGATTTCTAGTGTGCTTATTATTCTCTCAAGTTTTTCCAAGTTGTTTTGGTGATTTGTGATTCCACTTGAGGAATCCACATTATTGGTGCTAGGCTCTTGAAGCTCCAAGGAATCAACCACAAGAAAAGGTATGTTATCCTACTAAGTTTTATATTACAAGTACCCCATTGTATGCTAGTTAGGATGAGAACCTTGGAATTTTTCATATTTGCATGTATAATAGAGAGAACATAGATCCAAGGTTTTTAGGGTTGCATGTACACCATAGGAGTGTTAGAATGCTCAAAACTCATCACTATATTGAGTGATCGGTGGCGATTCTTGACAGGAAAACAAAAACGTTGAGGAATAAGGTTGTTGAGATGGTGAAAGTACACTGACAGCACCGCAAGGGCTTGGAATAGACATGGGAGTCGGAGGACAAGATGAGGGAGCATTACCCAGAGTTATTCGGGGCAGCGGACTTCGAGGACGAATTCTGATTCAAGTGGGGGAGAATTGTAACATTCAAGATTATTGGTATGTCCCTTTTTAACCCTTAATGTAAATTTCTCACATTTTAGTCCCTAGCTCAGTACGCGGGGCGTACTGGATCGAGGCTGCACCCACGTACGTTGGGTGTACGTAAGAGTACGCAGGGCATACACAATGCAGGGGAAAGCCCTAATTTTTAGGGTTTGTGGCCTATTTAAACAACTTATGACACCCTTAGACCTCCTTATGAACATCCTCCATCTCTATATACCCTAACATCAAAACTCTAATTGCCATTTGTGAATATTTGAGCTTGGAAGTGAGTTTTGGTGGTGTTTTTGGTGAAGTGAAGGAAGGAGAACACTTGGACGTTGCTTGGGAGTGGCTTGAGCTTGTAGATTCAGATTCATCTTCATCTTTGAAAGCTATTTGAGGTAAAAAGCTCTCATCTTGATGGTTTCTTATGCTAGATTCAACTTAGGGTGTTATTTGTACATTTTTTGGTCCTTTAAGCCATATTTGAGATTATGGTCTACTCCAGAAGCCATGGATGGTAGCTCTTAGCACTTTTGAGGTCTCTTGTCCATAAAAATGCAATCTTTATGAGTTATTTTGGTCCATGCATGTGTTAGTGTAACGCTTGTTCCAGGTGTCATTTATATATTTTTTTAAGTTTTTAGGATTTTGCACTGGGACTCGACGAGTTGGGGACCCAACTCGACGAGTAGAGATCAATATTGGGTCTATTCGACGAGTTGGAAGGCACCAACTCAACAAGTAGACATTGTAAAGGAAAACCCTAATTTTCCGGGTTTAGTACCATATTTAAGGAACTTAACCATTAGGGATGGCCTCCTTACCAGCCTCCTTACTCAGAGAAACCCTAGAACCGCCTCTCCCTCTTGTTCATTGAAGTTTTGAGTGTTGTGGTGTGATTTTGAAGGAATCCTTGAAGAAAGAAGTAGCAATCTTGGAGGAGTGATCTTGGATCCATAAACTCTACATCAAGGGCTGCATTTTGAAGGTATAAAGCCATAACCTTGACATGTAGTGTTTTAAATCTCATCTTTTGATAATTTAAGGCTTGTTTTGGGACTTTGGGTTGGATGTCCCAAGATAAGAGGTTCCCATAGGTTAGGAGTGTAGATCTGGCCTATATAAGACCTCTAGAGGATTAAAGTTGCAAAGCTTAATAGCCTCCATGTCCCATTTATGCATTATGTCCACAATGAAGGCAAAATGGATCTTGGAGAGTATTTCACGCATGCATGAACGTAAAGTTAGAAACTTTACATGATTTGTCCACCCTTGGACATCAGAAATGTGTTTTGGGTTGATTGGATGAGAGTTTAAAGGCTTAATGATTCAAGATCTTCCTCAAAGGAGCTAGGGTTTGAGTCTAAGGCATATTAGGTGGTCTTTGGGGTAAAGTTGGAAAATTTACACTTCTAGACGTCTCTATGGTTAAGGATCTGTTGTGTGGACCTTTAGATTCGACTGGAAAGGACTGAATGCATGAAGACAGGGTAAAATCGACGAGGTGAGACGGGTTTCCCTGTTTCTGGATGCTAAGCAACTAGACTTTAGGTTGGATGTCTCAAGATAAGAGGTTCCCATAGGTTAGGAGTGTAGATCTGGCCTCTATAAGACCTCTAGAGGATTAAAGTTGCAAAGTTTAATAGCCTCCATGTCCCATTTATGCATTATGTCCACAATGAAGGCAAAATGGATCTTGGAGAGTATTTCACGCATCCATGAACGTAAAGTTAGAAACTTTACGTGATTTGTCCACCCTTGGACATCAGAAATGTGTTTTGGGTTGATTGGATGAGAGTTTAAAGGCTTAATGATTCAAGATCTTCCTCAAAGGAGCTAGGGTTTGAGTCTAAGGCATATTAGGTGGTCTTTGGGGTAAAGTTGGAAACTTTACACTTCTAGACGTCTCTATGGTTAAGGATCTGTTGTGTGGACCTTTAGATTCGACTGGAAACGACTGAATGCATGAAGACAGTGTAAAATCGACGAGGTGAGACGGGTTTCCCTGTTTCTGGATGCTAAGCAACTCGGCGAGTTGATGAGATAACTCGGCGAGTTAGCTAGGGTTTTCCCTGGTTTTTTGAACACTGAAGGAACTCGACGAGTTGCTAGATGCACTCGACGAGTTGGGTCAACATGGACTGTTGACCTTGACTTTGACCATGGTTGACCAATTTCGAATTTGAGGGTATTTTTTTTGGCTTTTCGGGATTTTGACAAAACTAGTCACATGATGGTTGTAGGAAGTTGAGTTGGAGCTGCGCGTTAGGAATTATCTGATCTTATCTTATCAGTTCTGAATTCTTGAGAGGTGAGTCTCCTCACCATACCAATGGGCCTAAGCACCAAGTGTGACAACCCGAAAAATTTTTACTTTTAAAAGCCCAGTCACTCAACTCAACTGAGTATCAGACTCATTGATAGTGAGTTCTAGCCCGGTAAAAGGTCATTCTAAGGAGTTTTGAGCTTAATACACGTAAGGAATAAGTGTTAGAAAGTACCTGCTAGAACCACAGTGTAGCAAATCAAGCCATAACCTCATCTAAATGAGTTCACGGCCACAAGACCATGAGTTTACGGCCGTAAACTCATGTGGCCGTAAACTCAAGTGTATATATAAGATACTTGGCCATTTCTAGTCATTTCTTCCATTTCTTGGCCGATTTCTTCAAATCCTCTCAAGTATCATCAAGACTTTCTTCCAAGATCTTCATATAAGTAAGTATTCTTCCTAGATTTGTTGATACATCTCTTAATATAGCCTCCTTCCATGATTTCATCCATAAGAAATCACTCTTTTCTTAGATCTTCAAGAAACACCAAGAACACACACCAGTGTTCTTGGCCAAAACCGACCATTTCAAGCTTCTAGATTGTAAGTACTCCTTACTACACTTCATATCTACTAGTAACCCTTGAATCATGCCCTTGAAACATGCTTTTCCCAAGAACGTCATGAGTTTACGGCCCAAGATCTTCCTTGGCCGTAAACTCAATGTTGAAGCATGTATGGTCCATAAACCCTATAAGATGCAAGACAAGTGACCCAGAACTCTTCCTTGATGATTGTAGGACCTTAAACCACCCTCATTTCATATTGTCCATGAGATTACGGCCGTAAGCTCCATGCTTGGCCGTAAACTCATCAAAAGCCTCATTTGGGTTGGCGTTTCTCATACAAGTATAGAGCAAAAGTCCTTAAAGCATCCATAGCCTTCAAATTTGCACTTAGCCATGTTTACCATGAGTTTACGGCCGTAAACTCCCTTGGGCCATAAACCCATGGTAGTAAACTCATGTTAGTGCCATTTCACTTTCCTTTGTTGAATGACATGTGATTCCAACACTTGGTCAAAGTGTTTCCTAGTCCCGGAAGGTGTTTCCTTTCATATAGTTGTTTATAAACACTATATTCATGTCAATATGTGTCCTTATATGTCATTTAGGACCTATTGTGTCTCGGGACTTCATTCGTGTAACTTCTCATCCTTACACGCATACCCGTTTGAATCACCCACATCAGGTGAGTTCATACCCCGTAATGAATCTTTTAACTGTTTTAACTGTTTTAAGGGGGGGAATACAAGTTGAACACAATGATAATTGTGTAAATGTTTGTTATAAACATCTTTCAAAATGTTACTTATGTCAGTTATAAGTTGTCAAAACATTTCAAAAACTCTTTTAAAGTTATGTTACTTTATAGTTATACAAAACTCCGTTTTTAAAGTACAAACATAACTTAGTAGATAAATGAGTCTTTTCAGTAATAGTCCAAGTAGAACATTAGTAAACTATAATAGGTATAGTTTAGGAGAATGTTATTCATTACTTCTAGTACAATGAAGCACACAAAGAGTCAGTTCTTACATGAGTCAAACACACAGTGAAGAGAAACAAACAATACCATACAGAGAGAACACACAATTATGAGAAACAAACAGAACGTACAATATACAGTATAAAACAAACAAGTTAGGTTTCTATAGCATGAGAACACACACAGGATCTAAGTATACCAATTGATCACTAACTCATTGTTTTAAACAAAAGGTGATAGTTATATTGGGTATACATGATCATATACCAAATGTGAATTACACGGCTTGCAAGAATTTGCAGAGGTCGCGTTTGTTTCCCTTAATCTCTTGACAGGGAGAACGTTTAGTAGGGGTTCTAGCCATCACATTATGACCATATTAAAACAAACATGTTTTTAGGTCATTAGTACATCCGCATGTCATTATAAATGACAACTGTGTACTTACATTTCCCATTACTTTCATAAAGTAACAGTACCACTTGAAAGTCAAAATCAAACTATTTTCGAGTCAAGATAGTTATAAACTAGGGAAAACATACATTTTTACAAACGACAAACGGAACAGTCGAGTCTAGCATAAGAGTAGATGCCTTGGTAGAAGGCTACATTTAACAGAAGATGCCTTGGTAGAAGGCTACGTTTAAAAGAAAGGACCATAATGCTAGTCTTATGATTCCTTAATGTATACATCACAGGATATATATATACCAATAGGTTCCGTAGGTAATAGGATGTGTGCTCTCCGCTTCACTTCCTGTTCCTTGTTTGGTTGTGGGCTTGGAACGAATTCGCCCAATCTATTTTCTATCCGATTCTATATATATGTATGCTCAGTATACATTAAGTCATCATAAGGGTACCAGGTATGGGTCAGGTTACAGGACACAGAGTCAAAGCACAATTTTTCTAGTACAAAACATACTTTCCAAAATCAGTACTTTTGGTATACAAAACTAGAAACTTCCCAGTAAAGGGTTTAATCCATTTTATTAAACCAGTACAATTTAAAGGACCTTAGGTGACTAACTCTATAATACCTTAGTTTATACATCATGTTTATATATAAAACTAATACCTAATAGGTAGTTGGATGTGTGCTTTCCGCCTTACTCCCTGTTCCTCGTTTGGTTGTGGGCTTAGGGCAGATTCACTCAATTAACTTTCTATCCGATATTAGATTATATATAGCAGTATAAACTAAGCTATTATAAAAGTAGTCACTGTGGTCACCATTTTACTATAAGAAATATAGGTTTTCTTAAAGAACTTCTCATTAGATATAAAGGAACCATTACAATTAACTCCATGAGTAACAAGTGAATACACCAGGGTTATATATGACAATGATCTAACAACCAATGGGATGTGTTCTATCCGCCTTAATTTATGTTCCTCGTTTGGGGGTGAGCTTAGGGCAGATGCGCACAATCGATTTCTTGTTTACTCTGAATATTGTATAACTTGTACCCACTTAGTACCCATAGAAAGGGTTGTAGTGTCATTTTTACTTAAACTTCCATCAAAGTAGGAAATATAGGATTTTCTAGAGGAACAGGCGAACTTTTCAAAACAAAACTTACAACTTACAACATTTTACAACTACATGTTACAACTACATTTTCAACACCATTTTACATCTACATTTTCAATAACACTTTACAACTTACTCACATCACTAAAATCTTATGAACTCACCAGCTTAATTGCTGATCAACTCTTTCAAATAACTTGTATTCTCAGGAGACTATTAGACAGGTGCTCGTGCTGGGGATTCAGAAGATGGAGCATTATAGCTTCAACTCTTGTTTTGTTATTTGTGTATGAATTCTATGTTTTGTGAACACATACATTGTAAACACTTTCTTTCGAAATGAAATGGTTGTTCATTACTTGCTTACCATATACATATCTCGTGATACTAAACATGACGTCCTCCACCCCTGAACGATTCCGCCGTTCCGGTTTTGGGGTGTGACACCAAGGCCGACCCATTTTATGATATGTGGTACACTAGTTGATGTAGTGTTATGTGTCATGTTAGTTGGTATATGCTAGGTGGTATGCTAGTTGTATATGTGGTATACTTTCATGAAAGACTATGGGGGGAGTCCATGGCGCTTGGATGTAAGACAATGTGGGGGAGCCCATGGCTTTTCAGGTAAAGACCACGGGGGGAGCCCATGACACTTGGATGTCAGAACATGTGGGGAGCCCATGGCTTTCCAATTAAAGACCATAGGGGGGCCCATGACACTTAGGTGTAAGACCATGTGGGGTGCCCATGGCTTCCTGGAGCATGACCCTGGGAGGAGCCCACGACATCCCTATATGTTGTATGCATGGTTTATGTAGCTTTTATAGCTAATATGGTTTATGTGATTATGTGGATTAAAAGAACTAAACAACGAGAGTCTCCACTTCGTAGAAGAGTCAGTATAAATCACGGATAGAGAAATTAAAAGAACTAAACAAAGTCGCATGCCCATTGTGAAGGTCCGTTCAAATGCCAAGCGAGGACCTGAATACACCTGGGAGCGCGAAAGTCAGAAGAAATAATAATACCCGCATCTTTTCCCTAGTCCATAAAATACTTAATTTAGAATTAATTTCGGGACGAAATTCCCTCTAACGGGGGGATGATGTGACAACCCGATATTTCAAGACAATATAATATTCTAAAGTCAAGTATTGTAATCTATTTTTGATATAATAGAAATAGCGTCAAAAATTAAATGTTCAAGAGTCTCAATTGGGTTACATAAAATGTTAGATATCGTATCAAGGTTCACAGAAATATAAAGAACACAAAAATTCGAGTTATAACAAAGAAGTTATGACCAATCAAAGAATCGCGACAAAACCGATAAAATACTGTTAAGTATAAAAAGTGAAATTTCAATAAAATACTTTTTAGCCTTAGGTATCTAAACGAAAGTCGTAGATTATGTTAAACCGTGAACGTGCATAAAAAGAACGTCCAAATCTGACTCTGTATGAGGAAGTTATGATTTTTCTAAAGTTTCGGATACAGCAGTAGACAGCTAAAAACTCGAAATAGAGATCGAGCGACTTTTAGCCGACGCAACCTTAACGATAATCGAAGATCCCGACAATAGTAATACAACGGTAAAAAGACAGACGAAAACAGGCATCAGATGAAGAAGTTATGAATTTTTAATGGATTTTTCCTGTCCCGACCTACTAAAAATAAATATAATAAAAATTAAAGTCAAAATTAGCCAACGAAGTCTAAACGAGAGTTGTAGAGCATAAGCTCACCTACGCATCGATATAAAGAACGTCGAAACCGAAGTTCGTATGCGAAAGTGGCGCGAACCCCGACCCTATGTCAGAGTTCACGACGTGAATACAGTGTTCATGACGTGAACCCAGTATTAATGACTTCTGGAGCCTGACAGACGCAAGTTGCGATGACGCACCTGATGACGACTGAACTCACGACGTGAATATTTGAGATTCACGACGTGAATCCTGAAATTGCACCCTATAAATAGAAACTGAGGGTTTCGATTTTAGTTGCTCATTTCTATCCCCTCTCCCACTTTTACTCTGCGTTACGCACCCCGAGACGACCCCGACACTCCGGTTACATATCCAGACCCTGACGAAGGCCCGAAACTCCGAAACGCCCGAGAAACTTACCACTTTCTGGTCGAAGTACTGCCCGCGTGAAGCTCTTTTCTTCACCAGAAACCCGCGGTTACGTCAAGAAAGATCATTCCTAGAAACGACACACTGCCCGATTCACCACTTATCAAGTGAGTTCATACCCCTACATTTTCACGTATTTTTCATGTTTTAGGGGGGGGGAATACAAGTGAAACACAAGAAAAACTTACGTTGAAATACTTATAAGTTTAAATGTTTTACCTACATCTTATGTATAAATGTTAAATACATAAAATAACGTAACTACTAAAGTTAAAGACTACTTTTCATGCAAGGTTGGTAATACACCAAGGTTTTTCATCCTAACGGAACACCCTTTTTAAAACTATAATAGGTATAGTCACGAGATATTCATGATATTTTTACATACTATAAACAAAAGAGGAAATACTTATATTCACAAGGAAAATGGACTTTTCATACGTAAACCTGTGATACCAAATTTTGTGAGATATCTGAATTCATCGAACCGTTCAGTTCGCAGATTAAGTCCTGTTTTATAAGCCATAATCTCTTGTAGGGAGAGCGTTATATTTGTGTATAGATCTATATGAGACTGACAATCCCGCACCTAAACTGTTAGCTACAGTTAGACCGGCAGGTCTGGGGTGACAAACGTCATATCCTTCCTACGCCTAACGAACATTGTTACAGGCAGTCTGGGTCAATAGCACGGTTATAAAAACTCACATGGGGTATTAATACATCTCGGTTTACGGGGATGTTAAACGCCTTAGTGATTATATATATTTATATAAATCTACTTATACTGTTTCAAGTATGGAAAACACTTATACATTCAGTCTTTTGGAAATTTTTCAAACTACCACACATATATGGAAAATATTGGATTTTCTAGAAACACGCTCAGTTATTTTACACTAAAAAGGATACTATTCTTATACAAAAACGCTTATGAACTCACCAACTTAATTGTTGACACTTTTTCAAAACTACTTGTATTTCTCAAGGATTCAGTAATACAGGTAAATCATCAGCTTTTGGAGAAGGGACGCTAAGACGTCAGTCTTAAAACTTATTAAATCATCATATTGTAATTTATTTTGAGACATGTATTGTATTCAACAATTAAACTTTTAAATTATATTTATGATGGTTGTGTTTACTTTCTTTACAAATATTCAACTGTTACGATACTACATGAAGTCATCCACCCCCGAATGTTTCCGCCATTCTGGTTTGGGGGTGTGACAGTAAAGTTGCCAACTTTACGTGTTAAGTCACCATTTAGGATCAGAGAGTTTGGCATGATGGCTTAACTGATTAAGTGATTAATGGGTTGGGTTAGTCATCTTTGGAGTACGCGGTGGGTACCCAGCTCGTACGCTGTGCGTACTGGCCTTAGTAGGAGTATGCTGAGCGTAAATCTGAGTATGCCCTACGTACTTAGCAATTTGACTTTCGGTTGACTTTCACGGGTTTGGGCCATATTTTGGATTTTTAGGGTTTGGGCCTTGTTGAGCTATTGGAATTCTGACTTTGGGCCATTTCTAGGCTATGGGCTTTCTTGGAATTAGGCCCATAATGGGTTTGGGCCCAATTAGGAAGTTGGGTGATATTGGGCTTTTGATACTATTGGATTGGGCCTTATATTTTAGGCCAACTGAAGAAAGGGTAAAATGGACTTTTACCCTGAGGGATGGACTTCAGACTAGGATTTCAGTTTTGGATTATGGACCAATTATTAATTGGATATTATTTAAAGGTGTTAGCGCGGGGATTTTTCCGGATCAGCAGTCCGAGATTTTATTGAGACTCAGCAGCTTGAGGTGAGTTTCCCCACTGTGTTTGGCAGGTTGAAGGCACCAATTTTGGCCCATAGGTTATTATGAGTAGGATGCTATTTACCTGTGTGACTCTTGCATGTATGATATCTGATATGCATGTCGGGCGGGGCCTGATGATCATATTGTTTGCTATTTATCCTTGTGATTATTGCATGTGTTTATGTGTTTGTATGTATACCGGGTGGGGCCCGATGCCATGTGGGGCCTGATGACTGACAGATATGTTCTGAGCAAGGCTCGATGTCGGGGGGGGGGGGGGGTGGACTGATAACGGGCAGGCCCCATTATATGTTTGATATGTATGGTATGTGGTATTTTGGGGAAACTCACTAAGATTTGTGCTTACGGTTTTCAGTTTATGTTTCAGATACTTCTGGTTTGAATGGGAAGAGCTCGGGATGATTGCACTACACACACACACCACATTGTTATACATTTTACATGACTCTGATGTTTTTGGATGTTTATTGATATACTCCAATTTCACTATGGTTTTATAATATTGTTATGGATAATGGTTTTATTAATATAAAAGTCGAAATTTTTGGTCTTAATTTTTAGGGCGTTTCAGGCTAGTTCTGAAATCGTTCCATGTGTTAACCCCAAAGAGTTCATTTGTTTACTACCAATTGAAGGGACATTGGAATAAAAGCTGCCCAAAATACCTGAAAGATCTTAGAGATAGTAAAGTCAACTCGTGTGACTCTACTTCAGGTGCATTCATTATCTAACTCCATTGTTCTATAGGTTCCAATTCATAGACTCTTAATACATGTTGTGATGATCACATTTGATGGTATTATAGAAGCTGAGAGAAATAAAGAAGCTTGAGCAAGGTGAGCTAAATCTGATCATGAGAAATGGACTTTGGTCACATGGTTCAATGATCAGAATTTGGAGCTACTACTAAGGAGTTGAAATAATTTAATAGATTGTTATTACTCTTCGAAGATGTCTAGAAACATAGTTTTCATTTTATGCGTTGTAAGTAAAAGTTCAAACTTTTCGTTTATTTTTCAATAAAAGTGAAATTTTTGTTTATCTGGTTACCTCATTTTATATATTTCCTTGAAATGGCATTTGTGAAAGTGTTGGTTACATTTCTAATATTAGCAATATTAATTGTAGATTTGATTCTTATGATATCACTTATGGTATTGTCATAATTAACCAAGCTAAAAGAAATCTCATCACCAACTGGACAGATACTTGGTGTTATACAAGTCGTATTGTATAGTATATGAAAATCTTGTTCATTGGAAATTTATGACTAATTCATTGATCACATGTTTATGTGAGTCAAGTGAAGGAATAATGGATTTAGTACATGTTGATATGGACTATTCATATTCACCACAAAGGACGATAACTCTATTCGTTATGATTTTCTGATGTTTCAGTAAATATGTTTTGTTCATAAGATTGAACAGAATTCTACTACTTTTTAAAAGGTTTTCAAAGAATAGCAGAACGAATAGAAGAATCTATTAGGGAGAAAGATAAAAGTTTCTCCATTATGTGAAAGGAAAGGAGATTACTTTGACGTCATGTTTTATGATCATCTTAATGATTGTGGAACTATATCACAATTGATCCTCAAAGAACATCTTAGCGCAGTTGTGTGACTAAGAAGAGAAATTGGTTTTTGTTGAAAAGTAGTTCAATCAAGAGATGAGTCATACTTCGTTTCCAATCAAGTTTTAGATCCATGCTCTAGTAACTACAAATCGTATCTTGAAAATCATTTCAAACTAAGAAAGTTGGAAACACCTTGAAATAAGTGGAGTAAAAATGTTCTTCTTAGTCTAGCACATATAGCATTAGAGTTGTGATGTTTTTCGTTAATCGAGACACAAGGATAAACTGAGACCTATTCTGCGAAGTGTTTTCTTTTCGGGAATCCACACAAACTTTGGAATATTTGTTTTAGCTTGTCAAGGAATGTTCCTTGAGAGAAAAACTCATATGTTAAGAAGTCAGTGGGAGTTGTATTTATCTTGAGAGTTTCAAGATTCAAACGATAATAAACCTTTTAGTTATCACTAGCACGCGACTTGAGGTTGCTAACCTATCGTGTTTGGTTGAGACATTCTTATTTCTGTGCACTTCTAGTTGAGTTGGCAATGCTTATGAGTTCTATGTTTTTCATTTAACTACAAAAACAAAGCGTGTTGGTTAATGAAAGTGTATTGATCGTTATGGTGACTTGCAACATGGAAGCAATGGTAGGCCCTTGAGCTACCGGAGGGCAAGAAATTTAGAATAGAAAAGTTCAGTCGATGAAGGAAAGCTAAATTTGAATTTGGTTTTGTCCTAAACCTAGTCTTATGATTGTAGGTTGGAAATGATAGATTCAAATGGATGGGAACGTATACACCATAAAATCTAGGTGGCAAAGTTTTCGCTCTTATTCCTGAGAATGATCATGAGAAAAATTCTTTCGCTAGTAGATTTTAAAGGTTTTAGTAAAGATCAGCATGGATATTGGTTGTGTTAATTGCATTCTCAAATTCACAATATGATTACGACATCCTTCTTCATATTTCAAAGTGTGAGGAATGGCAAGGAAATGTTTGAACTTTCAAGACTTATAGTTATAAGCAAGGTTGTAAAAAACGCTCGACGTTAGCTAGTCGCTGGACTGGGGTTAAGGGATTATTCGATTAGGCGGGGATTAATCGAGGACCATTAATTGCTAACTCGTTAAATTTTTAAAAATTAAATATGACTAATATCATAACAAAGTTCATAAATACTAATATCTTAATAAAATAGGTTAATATGATAAATACAACATTAATCATTCCTCAAATGGTTTCTATTGAGATAGAACTTGTTCAAAGTGTTAAAATTTCATTGTTTTGTACTATTTTAGTCATTTTGTAGGCAGGGATTAATCGCTAGGCGTCCTCTAATCGGTCGGGTAGCGCCTACGGATTAATCGGAGATTAATCGGGATTTTTACAATACTGGTTATAAGTTATGAAGGGTTTAAACATACACATATGTTATCCAATGAAGGTGTATAAGCAAAAGAATTCTAGTTGGAGACTTATCGAAGCATCGTGTAACAAAAATATGTACTTCAGTAAGAAAGTCAAGAGTATTGATTTCTAGAAGTCCAGTTGATTTGTAGGTACATGTCAACGCTAGTGGGAGCATAACTGTTATGTTGGTATTACATGTTGACAATACTATTTGTCGGGAACAAAGTTTTTAATTTTCAAATTGCAAAGTTTGGGAATTGTTATGCTATAGTAAGCTTAAGGGAGAGGGCACTCATACTTTGTTTCGAATCGAAAGGATTAGATAGTATAGTTTAATAGAACTTAGTCATAGACGTATATGAATATCATGTTGAAATAGTACAACATAGGAAATTCTATATATAGAAATATTATAGCAAGAGACAGAACATATATCAGATCCTTATGTAAGACATAATGAATCGATTCTCATATACTTCGGGTATAGGATCGATTACATATGCTGTAATATTCACGTATTCTGATTTTTCCAAATTCCTTGAGCACTGAGAGGAAAAGGATTAGAATTTATTTGTGTGACTAGAGTTGTTAAACAACTATCAAGAACATTCTAAGGTTTACTAAATATTGGTTGCTTGTGGACAGTTGGAAGTATGATATTGTTTGGAAGGACCATAGTGACATGTTTTAGATTAAGATGATTCTTGGTCAGAATTGATGGTCGTATGGAAATATGGAAATGTTTCCATAATGGGAGTTGATTTTGAAATTTTAATGCAAGAGAAGTGTTCAAGGATCGTGCCTTCAATTTGAAACTTCATTACCATGGAATTGTTTCTAGTAACAAAGTCCCAATGGAACATTTTGTAATATCGTTGGCTCGGTCTCAGTGACTTTGAAGCCTCGACATCACAGAAGTTTAATTCATGTAAAGTTGAAATTCCAATACATTTTAGATAGTGACAAGAATTTTGAATTGTGAAATGAACATCATTGGAATAATGTCTAGTTAATCTCCTTACAAAGGAAGGACCATATAGAGGCATAGTGTGCATGTGCATAACATGGCATAAATGATGTTATTTAATTCAAGTGGTTATTTGATTACTCAAAACATTCTACAATGAATAAATTCGTAATTATTATGGTGATTAAAGAGATTTATTTATTTTCAATTGGTTTGAGACCATAGTTAATTAGTTTATTATTGTGTTTCACTTTGCATGTTTTACTTCCTGAATAATTTGATTATTCGAAATTCCATAGTTGCTCATACTTTTGGAAGTAAGTGGTGAATTAAGGTTGTCATGAATTGAATTTTAGATTGTCTATGTAGATTAGACATTGCAATGGTTGCTGCAATATTCATGAGTGCTTAGAAAATGGAGATTTTGAGTATTGGATAAACCCACTTTCAGAGAATTACTTCATGGATTTTAACACGAGTAATTATGAGAAAATAATATCTTATATTCTTGAAACATAGATATATGAGTTGTAATTTACAAGTCGGTTTTGCATTGGTGTTGCGAAAACGCATCAGTAACATGATGTTATAAAACACAGTGTCATGTATGATTTGGTGAGTAAAAGATACAAGCATATGAGTCAAAGTTTATTCGTTACTTTTTTTTCTAACAGGAAAAGTGATATCTTTGGGCCCCTCAATGATTTGATGTCGACATCTAAAGTGCTTGGCCGAGCCCGGACTGAATTGATATGTTCAATTAGTAGTCTGAATTCAGTCGTCATAAATCGGGAAATCGAGAAACAAAATTTTGGACAATGAGATTGATTTCAATCCATATCTCATGTCCATATGATATCTAGAAGAACGGATGAATATTTGATCACTTATCTAAAGGACAAACATTTGATAGGATCAGAGTTCGGCAATTGCTTTGGAAAGCACATTTTGCTGTTTAATTTAGAAGTTATACCTGTAATTTAGTTTTAGACTTATCCAAGTGGGAGACTGTTGGATTAGGTGTCTAAACCAATAACTAAATTAGTATAAACTTGAATTATTAGCAAAGTCCTTTTGGGTTGCCCTCAAACCTAGTAATTGACTGGATTGCTATTTGGAGAGAGAGAGAGAGAGAGAGAGAGAGACCGATTTATTAATTTATTATATAGTTAATAAATGAATTAGAAATCAAAATAAATGATTTATTAATATATTATGAGAATAATATATTAGTTAGAAATAGTATTTTTTTTTAATAAAGAATTAATTTGGGGTTAATTGGAATTAATTTTGGGGTTAATTAGATTAATTAAAAGTGGAAGGACTAAAGGTGACAATGTTCAAAAGTTGAACATTGACCAATTCTAGAACCTCCATAGGAGTAGGGATGAAATTCTAGTTGGTTATAGGGTTTCTAGATGGTTTCTAGAGATTTTCTTGAGCTCTAAGGAAACTTGGATGCCTCGGGGGGGGGGGGGGGGGGGGGAGCAAAAAGGATAATGCTTATATAAGGAAACTACATTATCCTTAGCTTCCCTATCACCTATATAAACCCTCCTAACGGTTCAAAATTTCGTTAATCCCTTCTATAAGAGGTAGAAACGAAAATCCTTCCTCTCCTCCTCTCTCTTCTTTAGCCTCCAATTTGCTAGGGTTTGGGTGTGAGCCATTAAAGGCACGAGACTTCTGGTACTTGCTTTCTGAAGACCAACAAGGAAAGATTACTAGTTTATTTGCTATAAAAAACTAAGGTAAGTATTTTTCTAATAACCCTTTAGTAATTTCAAAAATAGCAATATACTTCTAGGGTTCTTGATATTCAATAGTTGTTTGCAAATCATAGTGAGAACATAGATCATTTAAGGTGCATGTGAACTTAGGGTTTATGTTTTCTGCCAAAAAATAGTTTTTTTGTAACATATAAAACTCATCAATATATATATATATATATATATATATATATATATATATATATATATATATATATATATATATATATATATATATATATATATAATAAACTCTTGATTATTTAGAAAAACATGGTTTGAAAATAGAGAATTAATATTAAAAATAGAGTAATAATAAATTTAATGTATTAATTAGAAAAGAAGTTGAAAAGTTGGGGATTTCAAAAGAATGTGGTGATAGGAAAATGATCTTTTTTATAGACGATATTATGCACGTTGTGCAGTTATAATTAGGGTTGGCAAATATGTATCATGGAGAACCAACCAACATGTTACCAACCGAACCATTAAAATTGATAGCTAACTTGTTTTGTAGCCGATATGTTTGGTTGGTAATACCATATCAATTAAATAGTCTAGGTACGGTAACAGTATAAAATTTTGAATACCACGGTTGTACCGTACCAACCAATATATATATATATATATATATATATATATATATATATATATATAAATTCTCATATATTCATCTTTTAATTAGAATAACAACTAACAAGTCTTGAAATTACTAAACTAACACATCAATTGACAATTTTCTTAATACTTATTTTTTAAACAACGTACGATAGGTGATACTAAAAATAATTACTAGGTTAGTACATGATGCTAATGGGAATACTAACTTCTCATTGTACTGTTTCTATTTGTCTCTTCTATCAACTTGCTAGGGTTGGCCTCTTTTAATCCTTTTAGTCGTTTCCAAAAGAAAAGGAATACTAACACAAGCGAGTGAAACGACGACCACATGTCTATAAATTCAACTCACATTCACGTATTGGTATATATAATATATTTGTTAAAGTTTTTGGTATATACCAAATACCAAGATGTACCAACCAATTTTGTTGGTTGCCAAATTAGTTGATACAATACTAGTAGTTAGATTCCTTTATCAACTATAGTTGGTACGGTACACGGTTTGGATGGAAAAAACTAAGTACCGTACCAATTCCACCCCTAGTTATAAATAAAAATATACAAATATATGTTATTGAAATAAATATATTTTTGTTAGTAACTTTAAATTAATAAATCAATTTATTATAAAACATTCTACATATTTTAAATAAATGATAACATATATAAATATTAGAGTCGCATCATCTCAATAGCCGCTACCAGTAAAAATAAAAACAACTCAATTTAGACAGACATATTTTATGTGATTTTATTTTAGAGTAAATTACCCAAATGGTCCTTATGGTTTGGGGTAATTTACGCGCTTGGTCCCTAACTTATTTTTTTAACTCGGGAGGTCCCTACTATTTGTTTTTGTTATGCGTTTGGTCCCCACTGTTTGTTTTTGTTACGCGTTTGGTCCCAGTCTTACCTAAAAAGACTATTATTTAAATAGGGAAAAATGGTGGGGTAGGCAAGGTATGGTGAGGGGGGTGGGGTTGAGGGTGTGTTTATTCAAATAAATTAAAAAATCAAAAACAAAATAGTCTTTTTAGGTAAGACAGGGACCAAGTGCGTAACAAAAACAAACATTAGGGACCTTCCAAGTTAAAAAAATAAGTTAGGGACCAAACGCGCAAATTACCCTAAACCATAGGGACTATTCGTATAATTTACTCTTTATTTTAATGAAATATATTTATAGGTTGTGTGTGAATTTGAAAATTTGATTTAGGTTCTATATCTAACATTTTATTTATAGCTTTATTATTTTTAAAGAATTTTAAAACTATCTTTTGATGCATGTTTTATATTTATCATTATAATTATATTTAATATTTTAATTTATTTAAAAATATTTATTTTAAAGAAAAAAGACTTATTATGAAAAGTAATTTTTAATCAGCTTTTTGTTAATTTAACTTTTGATTTAGGTCTTGTATTTTAAATTTTTAACTATTTAGAAAAAATAGGTTTTGAATATATTATATGATTTATGTTTTGAATTTAGCATCATATTTAGATTAACAAACTAAATATATTATATTGAAAATAAAGAATTAATATTGAAATTACAGTAATAATGAACTTAATGTATTAATTAAATAAGAAATTAAAATGAATGTGGTGATAGGAAAATAGCTTCTTTTTTATAATATAATAATAATTATATAATAGATAGTTTGATTGGTTTTTAAAAGCGTTTTATGTCATCCAATTAAGTACCCGATTTTTTACTTATTTCATTTTAAATAATAAATAATAAATAACCCATCATTTACTTATTTATTCTAGTTGGTAAATAATAACTTACCATAAAAATATATTATTTATGTTAATATCCAATTTAATACTCTTAATGTGTTGTGCATATAATTAACATTTTTGAAATCTATTTGTTTCTTGTAGACTATATCTAGGAAGATGATATACTTGACATGATTGTTTCTTAAACATATTTTTAGTCTTTTTCATAAAGTCAAAAGTAAATTGGTTTGGTTAGTTACAAAACCTTAAACTTTCTATTCATTTTTGTAATGTATTTTTTATATCTGGCACACTGATAGTTAATAAAAACTGGTCGTTTAAAAAGAAAATTATATAAATTTCCTGATAATATAAAAAAATATGAAGAGGTCAATAAACCTTCCATTTTGAGCTAGGATATAACCAATTTTCCACTTGGATGCTCATGTTTCTTCAATTACACAAAACATATTTTAAAATTGTATACCATTCCACTAACATACATTTAACATACGGATATCTAAATGACACATATTGTTAAGGTTTAAGCATTTTAACAAGCGGTAGACAATTTCACATAGAGTAATAATGCAAAGAGAAAAAAACAAATACATCATCAATTTAAATTGATCACACGATCATGATGATCAACTATGTCTACGGGTGAACACGAGAGAGAGAGAGAGAGAGAGAGAGAGAGAGAGAGAGAGAGAGAGAGAGAATTGTTGTTTTAGCCAAATGAATTTCTTATACAATAGGTTATACGAATTCAAAGAGTATAAATACTCATAAGTTGACCTAAAACTGACAATAAAACCAAGCCTGGAAACTCTGACAAAAACTGGCTAATGAACGAATTTGAAGGGATCTGAGCGGGGCTCTAAGTTTGGTCCGCCTAGCAGCTATACGGTCAAACTTAACACCTACACCTACTTTTAAGAATATACTATTTAGAACGTGAATTTCTGAAATACACATTACACACACACACACACACACACATATATATATATATATATATATATATATATATATATATATATATATATATATTCTAATGTCTAACCTCAAGGCGATATCAACTATCCCTAAGCATCATATTTATATCAGATTTCATTAAATTGATACAATTAGATTTTTGGTCATTTAATGACCTGTGTTAAGAATATTTTGGTGTTTTTGAACCAAAATATTAAATTCTTCAAGCCTTGACCTCTTAAATCCTATGTAGCCTTTTCAATAATATAGTGATGGTCTTGGCCAGCATATGTCTCCTGTGGAGTACCGAACTATCCTTCGTTACCGCCTCATGATTCCCCTATTCCTAATTGACGAGATATGTCAAGTTTGCCGCAAGACATGTTTGGATACCTTTGGGGAACACGCGGTTCATTGTAGAGAGATTCCTGGTTTCAAGTACAGACATGATGTGGTTCGGGATGTTCTCTTTGATGCTTGTCGGCGTGCTGGTATTTCTGTGAAGAAAGAAGCGTCAGTGAACTTTTTGACGGACTCGCAGGATGGAAGGTCTACACTTAGACCGGCTGATATTTTGGTCTTTGGATGGATAGGAGGGAAGCATGCGTGCGTGGATCTTACTGGGGTCTCTCCTCTCGTTGGTTTGGGGAGCGGGAGTTTCACAGCGGGGCATGTCGCTTTGAAAGCCGTTGCGTGCAAAGTGATTAAGGACGATATGCATGTATAGAAAATCAACATGTGTTTGTACCTTTGGCATTCGATACATTTGGTTTTCTCGCACCAGAGGCGGTGGAGCTCCTCAATAGAGTCCATCGGGTCATGCATTTTAATGTCATATCTCCTAGATCCACAAATGTTGTTTTCAAAAGAATTGATTTTGCCATCCAGAAAGGGCTAGCGACACAGTTTGTTGTCCGTTTGCCTTCAATCGATATGTATTGAACGATAAATTGGATCCTATTAATTGATTATAGTAAATTGTTGGGAATAACATTGTACTTTATTCTCACTATCAATATAGGCAATACAGTTTTGTTATTATCAATAACAACAATGTAGATATATTTCCTTACAAATATTAGGGTATGTAACAGTAACATGTTTACACTAAAAACAATATTTTCGTTTTTTTACGGATAATAACGTATGATATGTTTTACGAGTATTGAATTTAATATAGGAAAAACGAAAGAAGACCATTGTATGAAATGATACAATTGACAATATTTTTGTCGTGTAATGGGATTTTCGCAAAGATAAAAATAAGTTGGAAGCAAGTAAATGACAGCATTGACCTTTGGGTGGGTCACGTGAGATCATCCTTGAACGCACGAGGCGGTTGAAGCAAGCGCCAATAACTTGTAGCATCTAATTTTTCACAGCTAATAATCGCTAGTCCCCATATCATTAAAGCACTCATTTAAATAATTTATTAGAAAACAATATCTTCAAAATATTTTATTAATATATAAATATGTACAATCACCTGATACAAATAATAAAACCAAAATACCATATATTATTATCATTATCACAATGTTATATTTAAAAGAAATTCTTATTAAAGTATAATATTATAAAAGTTATATTTTTTAATAGAAATGATCAATACATCATATTCTAAAAAGTCTATTCAAATAGAACAGTAAAATCATATTCTAAAAAGTCTATTCAAATATATAACAGTAAAGTTACTTTGTATTTAATGTCAATTGACAAGATTATATTCATTTTTTTATTTACAATGCATTATTGAAGAACAAAGATAATATCATGTATTCAGTGAATAAATAAAATATATTGCTATTTCTACTTAAATATATACATTTTAAAACAAAGATTACATATGATTAATATTTTTTTCTTACGAAAAATGGGTTACGTTATCTTTGGTTTATAAAGTTTTTTGTTTTATTTTTCATACAAGTTATGTATTTTGCTAATAATAAACATTATTGTTAAACTATGTATCAACCTATCAGTTAAAATATTATGCTTATATTTAGGACAAATGGGATAATGTCTACGAAAAGTATTAACATTAATATTCGATGCATCTACACTTATTAGCACCGATAAGAATGGCTTTTAGTGAGTTAAATAACTACCGTCTAATTTAAACATTTATTTAATAAAATAATGTTCTATTATCATTGTTTCTTTCTAAACAAGTATTAGCTTTTTTTTAGTATGCATCTTGTAATTACTTATACATATTGATCTGTTCTTAACCTTTTTTAAACTTGTAATAATTTAGTATTTATCATTTTAATTTTGTTTAACATTATAAAATCAAGCATTTTGAAATTAAGGTTATGCACCGTGCGCATATTAATTGCATGGAAGGAATATTCTTCTATAACTCAAATTTTATGGAGTATATCACAAGTGATTGACTGATCGGGAACATCTAAACTAAAATATAAATCACATAAAACAATAAAGCTAATAAATAATCATTGGGTCAATGTCATTGATGCTCAACAAAAATTTCTCAAATTGTTTTAAAATGTTTCTTAAGATATTTTTTGGCTTTCTAGAATGATAATGTGAAATTTATTGGGTTTAAAAGACCCTTAGTGGAAATTTGAAGGGGTAAACTGGTTACTCCTTGTCATGCCATAAAATGAATTGCCATGTAGTTGCCTTCCCGTACCACATTTGTATTGATCCTACCCCATGGTGTACATATTGCCTGAACTCAGCTCTCATACTCGATCGATTTCTTTTTTAGAATGCCTAACGAAGCTTGCAGACTTAATTACGACTTCCCCAATCATTAATTGCCAGAGCTTGAAGATTCTATGCAACAGTTTATTGAAAGAAACATTGACTTTTGAATCGATTTCACTGTTTTACGTTTTTCCACTGAGGAGATTGAGAGGGCACATGTTTCTTACCTTGCGAAGAGGAAACCCTAGTTGTCGAGGTAGAACTCTGAGGTGATTGCCCTTGATTGTAACATCCCAAAAATCATGATAAAATTTTTTATTTTTAAAACCATATCAAAATCCATAAATCATAAAAATCATAGTTTCCAAAAGTCATAATCACAAATTAGATTATCCCAAAATCATAGGTCAATATCGAGGATGATGTGCACAATCACGCCTTCGCCTTGCCCCTATCCTCAGATGTACCTGAAACCATAAAATCAAACCGTAAGCCAAAGCTTAGTGAGTTCCCCCAAAATAATCCACACAATAAAAACAAGTACAATACATGCATATAGGGTTTGTTGGCCCATGACCTCAACCCAAACGTCCAGGGTTTATTGGCATATTGCCTCAACCCAACAATCCAGAGTCTGTTGGCTTATAGCCTCAACTCAACTATCTCGGGTTTGTTGGTCTACCGCACGTAGCAGTACCACCTCAAACCACCCATCCAAGGTTTGTTGGCCTCCCGCCTCAACCCAACTACCAATATGTCGACATATACAACAGATAACAATAATCAACAGGTATAGGTAATCATATAATTCTACCAATCTAATAGGTTACTACATCATAACAACATCCTATATACCAAGATACATAACACAATCTAGTGGGCCGAAATTGGTGCCTTCAACCCACGAGTATAGTGAGGAAAACTCACCTCATAGTTTGAAAGATAGCTGAGCTGATCACTGCTCTAAACACTGTCTCTACAGATCACCTATACAATAAACAGGGACGCAGCCTCAATCTTACCATTCAAATTACCCCGACTGTCCTAATGTCAAACTTGGTTAAAGTCAATGGTCAATTATCAATGTGAAAAAGTCAAAATTCAACATTCAGACCGAGTACGCCCAACGTACCAGCTCTACGCCCCGCGTAGAGCCTTAAATGGAAAACACGGGGAAATTTAACTTTACACCCGCATAAGGGAAGTTACACCTTGCGTACTCCCAAGAACATCAACCTCATCATTAAGTACTTAATACAGGAAGATACCACATCCAACTCTCAGATCTAGTCTTAATAGACGTCCTAAGTGATAAAGCTCCAAGATTTATGTCTTTGCATGGCTTATCAAGGCTCAAGAACAAACCCTAACCTTATAACATCTTCTAAGGATCTCAAACTCATGCATGGATGGTTGAATGTGGCCAAGATACTATTTTTATGACTTCATACACTCAAATACATCTGGAAATACACTCTACATGGTCTAGAGTAGATCATACTCAAATGCATCAAGATAATGGGACAAAAAGGCATAAACTTGACATCCTAGCTGAATCTAATCAAATAAGTATAAAGTTACAAAATTTATACCTTCTAGATAATGCTTATGAGATGTAAGTTCCAGATCCACAAGGCTTGAAACTTCCCAAGTGCTCTCCAATGGAATCCTTCATTCAAACATAAACACAAAGACTCTCAAATAGCTTAAAACTCGATCTCCAAGTATCCTTTTACGCAACATGTAGACGGCTATCTAATCCGACTTCGACCTCGAAGTTTGTTGCTGCAAATAAATCTAGGTAAGGCTCATGCATCTCTGCCTCGGGTTCCCAAGTCCACTCGGAACCCTTCTGATGCTTCCATTGGACCTTGACTAAAGGTACCACCTTGTTGCGCAAGGCCTTCGTCTTCCTGTCTAGAATCGTCACCAGTGTCTCCGCATAATTCAGGCACCCATCAGCCTTAATTTCGTCCAAGGGAACCACCACCGAATCGTCAACCACACACTTCTGAAGCTGAGAAACGTGGAAGGTGTTGTGCATCTGACTAAGCTCCTCATGCAGATCCAATCAATAAGACACCTTGCCTACTATGGCGACTATTCGGAACAGCCTGATAAATCGGGGACCAAACTTGCCCCTCTTCCTGAAGCGTATAACACCATTCCAGGGTGATACCTTCAACAAAACCATATCTCCCACCTGAAACTCTATCTCGAATCGTCGTATGTCGGCATAACTCTTCTGTAGGCTCTGGGTTGTGTGCAATCTCTACCTGATCTGCTGAATAAGCTTCGTAGTCTAAAGGACCACCTATGTCCTACACATGACCCTGTGGCCGATATCTCCTTAACAAACTAGTGGACGACACTTTATTCCATAGAGAAGCACGAAAGGCAATGCATGGATACTAGAATGATAGTTGTTATTGTAAGAAAATTCAACTACGGGAAGATAGGAGTCTTAACTCCCACCAAAATCAATGACACAAGCCTTCAGCATATCCTCGAGTTTCTAAATGGTCCGCTCACTCTGTTCATAAGTCTGAGGATGATAAGCAGTGTTGAAATGCAGTCTTGTACCCAACTCCTCATGAAACTGTTGGATTAGGTGTCTAAGCTCATAACTATAATTGGTATGTACTTGAACCAAGAGTAGCATGGTCCATTCGAGTTGCATATCACCAGGACAATTTGTGGATGGATTTTTGAGAAGAGGTTATTTATGATTTATTAATATATTATAAGTTCTAATATATTAATATAAAATCATATTATTTAATTAGTATTGATCAAGAATTAATTCGGAATTAATTTCGTGATCAAAAGAGACTAATTAAATTAACGGGGACTGATTATGTAAATCAATTATATATATATTGTTTGGGCTAATGATCCATAATGGGCTAAGTTTATGTAAGTTTCCATGAAGAGTTAGCCCACATGAAATGTGGATCATAACCCAAAATGTATGGATTAGGGTTTACCCATGACTTTTGGATTCATATATATATATATATATATATATATATATATATATATATATATATATATATATATATGTACATAACCCCATGGCTAAAATCGGAGCCAACAAGTGTTCTTGGAGTTCATAACCAATTTGTGTGCCTAGTAATCTCTCTCAAGTCATCCAATTGTTCAAGGGTGTGTTGTGAACCTTTTGAGGTGCAACATTTGAGGCACTAAGTTCTTAAAGGCTAAAACTCCAAGCTACAACAAGAGGTAATTCTATAACTCATATTTACGTTGTTTATATCAATTGTATGCTAGTTGTAGACTTCATGCTTTGGAAACAATATTGCATGTATAATTAGAGAAAACATAGATCCAAAGTATTTAGGGTTGTATGTGCACCATAGGATGTTGTAGTATACTAAAACCCAACAGTTGTATCAGAGACATGGGTTGTTTTCTATTATATTTGATGCATAGCTTAATTTTTAAAGCTGAAAAAGTGTTCTGACAGCACCTACTCAACGAGTACATGACTGGAATCAACGAGTAGGTTGTTTTTTGTCTTGAACTCGACGAGTCCATAGTTGGGCTCGACGAGGTGGATGATCAGACAACAATTTTTCGGGGTTTTTGGCCTGTTTTGGATTAGGATCATCACCACAAAATGTTTTAGTTTATCAAATTTGATTTTGTTGGTATAGTAATGATTATACTCATCCAATCAAAAGATAATTGTCAAAATTTCAAGATTTGTATTAGTTTATATGAGAGGATAATTTCTTGTAAATTGTTTTTATGAATTGTCTTGCCTTATGAGTTAATTTAGAACATGAAAATTATATGATAATTTTTTTATTTGTTAAAATATTGATCTAAATGTTCTTTAAAGTCCTCCATAACTTGTCCTCTAGTCATGGAACATGAAAAGGTTTTCCATAAAAATCACATTAAACTCATAAGTATGGAAATCAAAGGTTTTTCAAGAGTTACAAAACTTGCCCTCAAGTTTTTGTATTTGAAAATTCTCAAATTAAGAAACTCTTGTGATTAAAAAGGTGTAACTCTTGGGTTCATAAATTAAAACTTTTTAATTTTGAATTTTTTTTATATTTAGAACCTTGAAGTATTTGAGTAGTTCAAATTACACCTTATGGAATTTATTAAATTAATTAAAGTGTTTAATTAAAAGAGATTAATAATTCCATAATGACATGGTTTAAGTTTAATTAAATTAAGAGTATAATTTATAAATAGATTGAACCATCTAGTATTTTAAAAGTTTAAAATACACCTTTATACTATATAAAATTAAAATTTTAATATATTATATATGTATAAGTAAAAGGTCAGTCTTACCGTTAGTAGGCCTCATTCATGAAGCCGGTCTATAAGGCGGGGTATAAGGTTACTGCCTATAAAATGGTGGTTTAATGGGTGTCCACTCTCACCCACCGCTTCCTTAACTGGTGGAGGGTCGTTAGCCGAACGGATAGGATAGGACACTAATTCTGATTAAAAGTATAATAAAAAATACCAAGTAAATAAAACACTTATAAATTCGCAATCTTAGTTACTTAGGAAAAATGTGAATTTGGTGCTAACCCATGAAATTGCACTTTGCACCTTGTTAATTCGTTAGTGGAGTGTGTGTGGTTAACCGGAACACTAACTTGGACTAACAAGGGTGGCAAAGGGTAGCTCGATGTTTGTCATAGGTCAATGGAGGTTGTGTGGTTAACCGACACATTGATTAGGTGATAAATGACATTGAGAGTACCAAGCTAATTTGCATGGTTATTCACACCTTGTTTGTGATCCTCGGTATCCCAGTCACAAACTTGAAGGGCACAATTGACATTTAACATGCCATTGAAAAGTTCAATGAATCTCAAAGGATCTAGGAATTTCAATTCATTTAAAACTTAATAATCAATTTCGTTTTTCATGGTGGAAATTGGTAAATCGTCATTTACCAACCTTCAAATATTTTGCAATTAGATTACGGCATCCCTCTTCCGAATTGTAAAATATTGTGTTGGGTTCTAGCCCTAATATTTCATTTGGGTGTTATATTAAG
The DNA here is from genome assembly GCF_052849685.1 of Lactuca virosa. Lineage (NCBI taxonomy): Eukaryota > Viridiplantae > Streptophyta > Magnoliopsida > Asterales > Asteraceae > Lactuca > Lactuca virosa. The sequence continues at coordinate 110,654,345 of NC_136429.1, forward strand.
GACTTAAATCAACCAGCTTGAATTTTTCCCTTTTAGATGTCTAGTTCTGACAACTATGATCTTCCCGAATCTTTTGAATATTCCTTATAAAGATGATATTCCACAAGACGATCAAGGTGAAAGATTAATCCCTTCTTCGTGCTGTAGTGGAACTTCACTTCTTCCACCTTCTCCAATAATTCTCCCTGACCCACAAGTTCAAAGACTTGAAAAGTTCAAGGTCACTCAAGCCCTATTGACTAGAAAACACCAAGATGGAAGGTCGGTGTGTGCACATGTCTTGGAGATGAAGTCACACATTGACAGGCTGGGAATGTTAGGTATCGTTGTTTCAAGGAAGTTGGCTGTTGACTTGGTTCTTCAATCACTTCCTAAGTCATATACATCGACTTCTTTAAGGATTACTATATGGGAGATCACGACATGACCCTTATTGATCTAACATATTTGCTTGTTGCTGCTGAATCAGGAATGATTTGGCGCACCGGTAATGCAAATTTGATTAGAAGATCTATTTCCCAAACTTCCATGGACATTGACAATGGTAACATTGGAAGTCCAGAAAAGCTTTCTATTCCTAATGGAAAGGAATCGACCATGGTCAAGTCATTAGACCAAATGTTAAAGCGAAAGGCTAAGTCTGAGATAGTCCCATGTACCATTCCCAAAGAGTCCATATGTTTCTGTTGCCAAAAGAAGGGGCATTGGTTGCAAAGCTGCCATATTTACCTGAAAGATCGCAAGGATGGTAAAGTGAAAAAGTTTGACTCTACTTCAGGTAAGTCCACTATGTAACTCTATTAAGTTCCTATTTGGATATTCTTAATACATGATGTAATGTAATTACATTTTGATGTTTTGTAGGATCGAAGAAAAGAAAGGAAACTTAAAGGAAGAGTAAGCTGATTCTGATCGTGAAGAGATGGATTTCGATGATCAGAAATTTGAGTTGCTGCTTAAGAGTTATGATAGATTGCTTAGGAATAGATAACAACATGGTTTTCATATGTATTTGCATTGTAAGGAAAAAATTTCCGCAATTTTAATAAATAAAATTTGATTTTATTTTATTTTAAGTTTCCTTACAATGACATTTGTGAAAATTGTTGTTTATATGTTTCCATTGATAGCAATATTGGAAAATGGATTTGATTCTTTCGTTTGTGGTAGTGTCAAGATTTACCAAATAAGGAAAAATTCTTATCACCCAAGTTTCAGTTGGATAGAAACTTGGAATCATGCAAATTATATTGTGTGATGAATGAGAACCTCCGTCTTTCGGAAATTAAGACTAATTCATTGTTCACATGTATATGTGAGTCAAGTGAAGGACTAGGGGATTAGGTACACTTGGTTGTGCGCTGATCAGGTCCACCACAAAGAACGATAAGACTATTTGTTATTATTTACTAAATTTTAGTAAATATGGTTATGCTTACAAGATTAAGTGTAATTCTGAATCATTGGAAAAGTTTTAATGTATGGCAGAACGAATAAGAAGAATCAAATTAGGCAGAAAGATAAAAGTTTCTCCAATCTGAGAAGAAGGGAGAGTACTTTAGTATCGTGTTTTATGATCATCTTAGTGATTATGAAAACATATCAAAATTGATCCTCTAAGGACATCTTAGTGCACTTGTATGGCTAAGAAGAGGAATCGTGAATTGTTGAAATGGTTGAATCAAGAAGATAAATCATACTACGTTCCAAAATCAGGTCTTAGAGTCATACTCCAAGATTGTAACTTGAGTGACATGGTCTTAAGAAAGGTTTATAACACTCATTAAATGTAGAGTAAAAGGTTTCTTACTCTTGTACATTTGAAATTGGTAAGTTGTGATGTTTTGGATAAGACAAAGACCAACTAAGACCAATTGTGTGAAGTGTTTGTCTTGATAAGAAACCGCACTAACTCTTGAATATTTGTTGTTAAGTAATGTTTCTTGACAAAGAGAATCTTATATGTCAAGAGGTCAGTGGGAGTCTTAAAGATCTTGAAGAGTTTCAAGAACTAATCAAGAGTAAACTTGTTGTTAATCACTAGCACACGACTTGAGGTTTATAACCTATCGTGTTGACATACTCTTGTTTCTGTGCCCATTCCAGTTAAAGTTGACTATACATGTGAGTTCTATGAGTGCTCAATTGTTTGCATAACAACTTTGAGGCAATGGTAGGCATTTGTGCTGCCAGGTGGCAAGAAATCAAGATTGAACAAGTTTAGTCCATATGAGTTTGGATTTGTCACTACCCTTGTCTTGTGATTATGGTTTTGACAAATTCACATGGATAGGAACACATACACCATAAAATCTAAGTGTTATAAGGTTTCTCTCCAATTCATGAAAATGATTGTGAGGAAACGCTTTCACTAAGTAGATTTTAAATAGTTAGCAATTGTGATATTTGCATTCTCAAATTCGATTATGATTACGACATCCCTTTTCATAGTTTGAATTGTGAGAAATGGAAAAAGGTCTAAACATTTGAGACTTATTACTGTAAGTTCTGAAATTGTTTAGACACACATGTGAGTTATCTAAGGAAAGGTGTATGAGTTTGAGAAACTTAGATAAAGGCTTATCAAAGCATCTCGTGTCAGAAATTTGAACTTTGGTAAGAAAGTCAACAAGTATTGATTTCTAGAAGTCCAGCTGATTTTTGGATACATGTCAAAGCTAGTGGTAGCACAAGTGTTATGCTAATAGAATGTAATTATTATGCTAGTGGGAGCACAATTATTACGTTAAGTGTTGCGAGTTAGCAATGTTAATTATAGAAAACAAAAGTTTCAATTCGCAAAGTTGCAGGGTTTGAAAAGTTGTTTTGCTATAATTAAGGGAGAGGAACTTATACTTCATTTCAATTCTAAAAAGTTTGGATTGAGCCTTTAATCAAATTTAGTCAAGGATATATATGAATATTATGTTGAAAATATTCGACATAAGGAAATTCTATATATGGAAATATTATAGCAAGAGAATGGTAAAGTATCATGTCTTTATGTAAGACATGATGAATCGTATCTCATATGCTTCGGATATAGGATCGATTGTATATGCTATAATATTCATGTGTTCTGAATTTTCCAAATGACTAGGGCATTAAGAAGGAAAAAGGACCAGAACCGGATATGACTAAAGTTGCTAAACAATTGCTAAGAACAATCTAAGGTTCGCCAAAAATTGTTTGCTTGTAGGCAATTGGAAGTATTGTAATGGATGGACCATATTGACATTATTATGAATAGACAAGATTCTATTAATAATGAGTTGTCATATGGAAAATATGGAAATGTTTCCATAATGGGAGTTGGATATTAAGAATCTATCTGTAGGTTGGAAACTTTTATGCAAAAAGGATGTTCAAAGGAATGTACTTGAGACTTCGCTTCCATGGAATTGTTTTGTTGTCAATCTCCAGTGGAATACTTTGTAATTTCATTGTCCAGGTCATTGTGGCTTTGGTGCATTGACATTACAAAAGGATCATTGCATAAAGGTTAGAACCTAACACATTCTAATAGTGGCAAGTATTTGGTATTCTTACACTTGCGATAAAGATTTGGAGTTGTGAAATGAGTTTCATTGAATTTGTATTCAATTGATCTATTTCACAAAGAAAGGATCATAGGTAAACATAGTGTGCATTCTTGGAGCATGGGATAATTGTTGTTTTAATTCAAGTATAAAGTTGACAAATCGAAACTTTATACAATGAATAATGTGTAATCAATATGGTGATTAAATAATAATTGTTTTATTTATATTCATAAGTTCTGAGACCATATTGGATTCGATTATTCTTGTGTTTCACTTTGCATGTTTTGACTTCCCGAATAACTAGGTTATTCAAACCATCCACAGTCAATCATACTTTGGAGGTGGGTATTGAAGCTAGACATTCATGAATGGGTCTGTAGATTGTCTAAAGGCGTTTAGACATAGGACAAGTTTGCTGCAGTGTTCATGAGTACTCTTGTAATAAGATTTGAGTATTGGATTAAACCCACGCTCATCTGAATCACTTCATGGATTTTATCACGAGTGATTGTGAGATCATAATATCTTATATTCTTGAAACCAAGACATGTGAGTTGTAGTTTACAAGTCGGTTACACATTGACATATGTAAACGCATCAGTAACTTGGTGTTATAAAACATATTGTTGTGTGTGATTTGATGAGTAAGTACAAGCAAGCATTTGAGTCGAAGTTTATCCATTACTTTTTCATTAGAGGGATAAAAGCGATATCTATGGGCCCCACAATGATTTAGTGATGACAAACCTAAGTGTTTGGCCAAACCTGGACTGATTTGATTTGTTCAATTAGTCGGTCATCATAAATCGATAATCGGGAAACAACAGATGGACAGAGAGAATGATTATAATCCATGTCTCAGTCCATATTATATCTTGTAGAATGGAGGAATATATGATCCCTTATCTAATGGACCCGTCATTGATTAGGTTAGAGTTCGACAACGACTTTTAAGAGCTATGATTGCTATTTGGGTTGTGGAGTCGTGCTTGCAATAATATTTATTAGACTTATCCAAGTGGGAGACTGTTGGATTAGGTTTCTAAGCCCATAACTATAATTGGTATGTACTTGACCCGAGAGTAGCATGGTCCATTCGGGTTGTATATCACCAAGACAATTTGTGGATGGATATTTGAGAAGAGGTTATTTATGATTTATTAATATATTATAAGTTCTAATATATTAATATGAAATCATATTATTTAATTAGTATTGATCAATAATTAATTTGAAATTAATTTAGTGATCAAAAGAGACTAATTAAATTAACGGGGACTGATTATGTAAATCAATGATATATATATTGTTTAGGCTAATGATCCATAATGGGCTAAGTTTATGTAAGTTTCCATGAAGAGTTAGCCCACATGAAATATGGATCATAACCATAAGTGTATGGATTAGGGTTTACCCATGACTTTTGGATTCCTACATATATATACATAACTCCATGGCTAAAATCGGAGACAACAAGTGTTCTTGGAGTTCATAAATGATTTGTGTGCCTAGTAATCTCTCTCAAGTCATCCAATTGTTCAAGGGTGTGTTGTGAACCTTTTGAGGTGCAAAATTTGAGGCACTAAGTTCTTAAAGGCCAAAACTACAAGCTACAACACGAAGGGTCTAGTTTATGGTTTGGGCTAGGTTATGTGATGTATAGGTCTTAATGGGTATTTTGTCATGTAATAGTGTTGTTTGGAAGTGTTTACGGCCAGAAGTCTGTTTACGGCCGTAAACCTGTTTACGGCCAGCCTTTCCCCTATATATAGGGCTTGTCAGAGTTTGTCAGTTGTTGTTGTCGAGTGATACAATTTATGGTCCATAGTGTGTGTGTACAAGTTGTACCTGACGTTTCTTTGATATAAACGTGTGCAAAGCTTGGTTTAATCTTCTTCTACTCCATTCTAATCTTCTTTGATTGTTTTTTGTTTGATCACTGGTTCGGATCCTAGATTTCAGGGCCTTACAATTGGTATCAGAGCCAAATCAGTGTCAATTGGATCCTCGTGAGTGTACGGTTGAGCTCAGTTGAAGGTGTACAGTTGCAGGTTGAAGGTGTACGGTTAAAGGTTGAAGGTGTACGGTTGAAGGTTGAAGGTGTACGGTTGAAGGTTGAAGGTGTACGGTTAAAGGTTAAAGGTGTGCGGTTTAGTGTACGGTTAAGAGTGTGCGGTTGAGTGTACGGTTACGTGTGTGCGGTTGAGTGTACGGTTAAGAGTGTGCGGTTGTAAGTGTGCATTTGAGTGTACGATTGGGAGTATACAGCTGCAGTGTACGGTTGGAAGTATACGGTTGAAGAATGTGCGGTTGGGAGTGTACGGTCGTAAACTCCTTAGCTGCTTGAACTTCTTAATTTTAAGCATCTTTCTTGTTAAGTTTTCTATCTGTTCATTTTTGAAAAGCCAAAAACAAAATCAACAAAAATGGATTCTCAAAGCCCAACAATACATCATGAATTGGATTCAATCATGGGAACAACCACTCGCATTCCACGATTGTTATCTGCAGAAGGTTTCCCAGAATGGAAATACCAGATCGAGAAATACATCAAGATGAAAGATTTTAAGGTTTGGCGAAGCATTCTCAAAGGTCCAGTCAGAATCACTACTACTCTTACGACTGGAAAAATAATTGACAAAGTGTATGCTGATTACACTTATGAAGACTTCGAAAAGGTTGAAGAACAGGAAAGGGCGTTGGCTAGTTTAACTATGGCTTTATCTCCTGATATTGCTCAATGATTCAGAGAGTATGATTCAGCCAAGGCATTGTGGGAAGCTTTAATTGAGGTCTATGAGGGTAATGAAGACATGAAACAGAGTCGCCAAGACATGTTAAGACATAAATTCAATATGTTTAATTATGTTCTTGGAGAAACTCTACAAGCCCAGTTGCAGCGTTTTACCACACTCACCACTGAAATGAGTTTAGCTGGGATTTATGTGACTAAGTCTGAGATAAACAAAAAGCTGTTGAATTCACTTCCAAAGGCGTGGGATATGAACGTGGTTGTCATCAAGAAGACGAAAGATCTCAATCGTCTCAGTCTTGCTGAAACTATGGCAATCATCAAAGCCTGTGATCTTGATGATAAGCAAAGATAGATCAATCATGTGAATTCCTACTCGACTGCAAATCTTGGGATCTCTTCAAATAATGCTTTTTCATCTTTTACCTCCTCTCCAAGTCAAACTTTTTCCGTTCAACAACCTCAAAATCAAACCTTTGTTGCTCCATCAGTTGCACCATTTGTTGCTTCATCATCTATGTCTCATCCACAAAGTTAGTCTTTTGTTGTTCCATAAGCTGTTTCCTCATCCAAAGCACCAGTCATGGTTCCTGCTCCCAATCCCAAAGAAAGCGATGAAAACTTAGCTCTTGCCACTGGACTTGTCAATTGCTACAATGCTTTTGTAGCTGGAGAGCTTCCACCTCAACTCTCATTTGCTGAGCTGGATCAAATTCATCCAGAAGATGTGGAAGAAATGGATATAACTTGGCAGATAGCAATGACAATGTTCAGGGCAAAGCAATTTGCAAAGAAGACGGAAAAGAACAATTGGGGGATGAATGCTGACAAGAAGGTTGGGTTTAACAAGGGCAAGCTTTGATGTTACAATTGCCACGAGCCAGGTCATTTTGCTCGTGAGTGTCCGAAGCCAGACAGAAGGATAAGCAATGATAAAACAATGGTTCCAGTGGGAAATAGTGTTGGAAGTACTGCTATCAACAGTGAGACTACTAATCTGGCCGTGGTTGCTCAGTCCTTTGACTGGGAGGACTAGATTCAGGCACTGAACATTTCAGGACCTGAGAGTGCTCACGTTGCTCAAATCAATGATGCTCCAGAAGAGAAAGCTGAGGTTGATCCTGAAGAAGAGATGATGGAGTTGCAGTTTGCCTTTATGGTATCTTCTACTCCAGAACCTGAGAAGAAAGAGATAAGTCAGTCTTCCTGTTCTCAATCTTGTGAAACTACTATTAAATGTCTTCGTGAACAAATTGAGTTACTAAAAAGAGAAAAAAAGGACCTAAAATACGAAGGATATCAACTCAGGAAAGGATAGAAACCTCTAAAAGCACAATTAGAAACCAAAACAAAAGATTTTAGAAAACTTCAAGAAGAATACAGTAATAAATGTGCAAACTATAGATTTGTGACAGAACCACTTGCTGAGTTAACTGCTGAACTTGACACATTGAAAAATAAGTTTGAAAATGCAGATTTCAATTTCAGAAAATTTGATGTGTCGAGTGAAGTAGTTGCATCAATGATGGAAAATAATTTGAGATTTAAAAATAATCAGTCAAAGGGTTTAGGGTATGATAAAGTGCCTCCTCCTTTTAATCATACCTATCAGTATAACCCTTTGACAAAAGAGGAAATGGACAGAGAGCCACATCTTAAATATGGATTTGTATCAGAAGGTAGTATTAATGTTGAAAATACTAATGTTTCTACTTCCTATGCAGATCAATCTTTAAGTGAATCAAAGCAAGAAGCTGAAGGATGTGTTTCCGAAAATAAAAATGTTTCTGAACCTGCTGTTTTAATTTCAAATGATAACACTTTTGTTTCTGATGTTAAAATAAATGATGTATCTTGTGATGATTCTGCATCACAAAATGATAACTCAAACTTTTTCGATATATTTGATGATTTGTTTGACAATACCGATGTTTCTGCTTCAAGCACATCCACTTCACTAATCACACAACATGGTTCACCCTCATCAATCACACAATCTGATTCTTGCACATGTTCTTGTGGGAAAAGTAAGGGTGTCAGTAAAGAAAGTAAATCAGACAAAGGCAGTACCAGTTACAATAATAATAAGCAAATTTGTTTTAACTATGGTACTGCCGGTCACATCGCAAGGAACTGTCCTAATAGGAAATTTGTGCATTTTTCGTCTCAAAGAGGAGAGAACGAGTCTCGAGGAAGGTCTTTAACTAGAAAGTCCTCGAGATCTCGTCCTCGAGATGATGATTGGAAGGCTAATCAAAACAAGCAAAGGGTAGTTTTTCAAAAGAACAAACAGGTTTTCAATAATAAAGTCACAAATAGTTGGAAGGCATATGACAGGAGACATCTCCCAGTTGAACGACATTCAAACTTTTAATGGGGGATTCGTTTCCTTTGCGGGCAGAGAAGGCGGAAAAATCACTCAGAAAGGAACTGTGTCAAATGGAGTGCTGAGTTTCGAGAACATCAACTATGCTCCCGAGTTAAAGCATAGCCTGTTGAGCGTCTCCCAGATTTGTGACAAGGGTTATTCAACTCACTTCACTGATAAGGAATGTCTGATTCTGAAGCCAAAAATTCTCATCCCGGATGAGTGGATTCTTGTTAAATCAAAGCGGGATGGAAATGCATACATCATCGACATGAATAGCAACATTCCTGAACAAGTCACCTGCCTCTTTTCAAAAGTCTCAGAACAAAATGCTATGTTGTGGCACCGATGACTCGGTCATGCGACCGCTAAGAATCTGAATCGTCTTGCTAAAAATGAAATGGTGCGTGGCCTACCTGTCAGAGACTTCATAACATTTGAAAAATGTGTGTCATGTGCCCAGGGAAAGCATCACAAGAAACCACACCTGCCAAAACAGGTCAATTCAATCATCCAGGTGCTTCAATTATTGCACATGTATTTATTTGGTCCGGTCAATGTCCTAAGCATCAACATAAATTCATACTGTCTAGTTGTGATCGATGACTTCTCGCATTTCACGTGGGTCTTCTTCTTATCCAACAAAGTTGGGGTATCTGATCTGATCTAGAAGTTCATCGTAATGATAGAGAACCAAACCAATAACCGGGTGAAGGCGCTTCGAACTGATAATGGAACCGAATTCAAGAATGCGGTTCTTGATCACTTTTGCGCAGAAAAGGGAATCGTGCGTCAATATAGTTCCATTCGCACGCCTCAACAAAACGGTGTTTCTGAACGGAGGAATCGAACATTGCAAGACGCTGCAAGGACGATGCTGTGTGACTCAAAGTTGCCAGTTTTCTTTTGGGCTGAGGCGATCAACACAACATGTTATGTTCAAAATCGTGTTCATATCAACAAAGCTCAGATGAAGATTCCGTACGAAATTCTATATGGTCACAAGCCATCTGTCAGTCACTTCCGCGTATTTGGCTGCCCTTGTACCCTTCTTCACCTGGAGTCCAACCCGAAGTTCAATGCCAAAGCTGATGACTGCTATTTTGTGGGGTATGCTGCTCGCACTGCGTACAGGGTCTACAAAAAAAGAACAAAGGAAATCGTAGAATCCTTCGATGTGCGCTGGCTAGACGAGAATGAAACGGATGCTAGAGTGGGTCCTGATTGGCTGTTTGATTACACATCTTTGTTCCAATCGTTCAATGTGTGTTCAGATGGTTTATCTGGTTCTACTTTTGGTTCGAAGACTGTGCCTGAAGAAGAAGACGAAGAAGTTGTTTACAGACCGCTGACAGTGTCTTCTGCAATTCCTACGGTGGAGTCATCTGTTCCAATTACTTGTCCAGAATCTTCAAGTCAACAACACGCTCCAGATGCTGATGCCACACCTCTTACTCCTGTTGAAAGAGAGTTCATGTCCAAAGATGTTTCCACTGCTACTCAAACTTTTATGGAACTTCTCTTTCCTGAGCAAATTGCTAATGAGTTTGTGGCAAATCCTAACTCACGAGACAGGTTCATCTGAAGCGGATCATTCGGAAAATGATGGAGTTATCAACATTCACAATCTTCCCGTTTCATTCAATGACAGCAGCCAGGAGATACCTTCTCGTCTTCAACGCGATCATCTGATCGAAAATGTCGTTGGCCAGCTAGGTGATGGTGTTAGAACAAGAAGTCAGAATGGAGATGTTAATACATGTCTCTATTCTTGCTTTATCTCTCAAATTGAGCCAAAGAATGTTGAAATGGCTTTGAATGAGCCCAGCTGGGTAGATGTTATGCACGGAGAGTTAAATCAATTTGAAAAGCTCGGGGTTTGGACGCTGGTTGAACTACGTAAGGGAAAAAAGTCTCTTCACACACGTTGGGTATATCGCAATAAGCAGGATGATTCCTGAGTCATAGTGCGCAATAAGATGAGATTGGTGGTTTGTGGGTTTAGACAGATCGAGGGTCTTCACTACACCGAGGTTTATGCTCAGGTGGCTCGCTTGGAGGCTATCTGTATCTTCCTTGCATACGCTTCCTACATGAACTTCACGGTTTACCAGATGGATGTCAAGACAGCCTTCTTGTATGGCAAGGTGAAGGAAGAAATCTACGTTGATCAACCCCCTGGGTTTGTTAACTCGAAGTTTCCCAATCATGTCTACAAGTTGGACAAGGCGTTGTATGGGTTACATCAAGCTCCTCGAGCGTGGTATGCAACTCTCACAAAGCACTTGCTTGAGCATGTATATTCTCGTGACACTATCGATCAAACATTGTTCATCAAGCATGTGGGTAATGATCAGATTCTAGTTCAGATCTATGTTGACGACATTATCTTCGGGTCTACAAGTCCGAAGCTATGCAAGGAGTTTGAAGGCGTTATGAAAAAGAGGTTTGAGATGAGTTCGTTGGGTGAAATGACCATGTTTTTGGGGCTTCAGGTCCAACAGAAGTCAACCGGAATCTTGCTTCATCAAGCCAAGTATGTGGACGATATGCTGGAGAAGTTCGGGTTCCGAGACGCTAAACCTGCATTGACACCGATGGCCGAAAGACCCATGCTGCATCCGGATACTGATGGCGAACCCGTAGATCAGACTGACTACAGATCGATGATCGGATCGTTGATGTATCTAACTGCAAGCAGACCAGACATCATGTTTGCAGTTTGTCAATGCGCTCAATACCAGGCCAATCCTGAACTTTCACATCTTATTGCTGTCAAAAGAATCTTTCGGTATCTCAAAGGCAACCCAAAATTGGGTATTTGGTATCCGAAAAATTTTGAATTTGATTTATATGCTTTTGCTGACAGTAATTATGGAGGCTGTGAGATTGACAGGAAATCAACTTCAGGAGGGTGTCATGGCAGTGCAAGAAACAGCACACCGTCTCAACCTCAACAACAGAAGCGGAATATGTCGCTGCCTCTGCTTGTTGTTCTCAAGTTATCTGGATCCAACATCAGCTGTTGGATTACGGTTTGAACTATCTAGAAACCCCTATTTTTTGTGATAATGAGGCTGCAATTCATATTGCTAAAAATCCAGTCCAGCATTCGAAAACCAAGCACATTGATATCAAAATTCATTTTATCAAATATTGTTCTGAGCGTTCGCTCATTCGGCTGGAACAATTTCCCACTGGTAATAATGTGGTGGATCTGTTCACAAAGTTGTTTAACAAAGCTCGATTCGATGTGCTTGTGAGCTTTTTGAAAATGATACGTTTTGAGGACTAATTTTTACTTTAAGTTAGTTTAAATTTGTGCATTTTAATTTCATTCTCTCCCATGCACAAATTTAGGGGGAGAAATTAAACAAAAACCAAACAAAAATTCAAAAATTCAAAATCCAAAAACATTAGAAAATTAGAAAATCAAAAATGTGTTGCTAATAGTTTTTGTTTGTAGGTGATGTGTAGGGAAGTGATATAATCATGTGATAACAGGCAATCTGAATCTGTGTAAGGTACCAAAGTTGAATTGTCTAAGCTCTGTGTTCGATGCGCTGGTAGGCACGAAAGTTTGTAAAATGGACTTGACTAGGATCAGATGAACTTAAGGAATTTAGAGACCTGACAAATTTTGACCTAGATACTTTCCATTTGGCCTGACAATACGACGCTTGGGTAGGTTGAGCAGAGAGATATACATGGGAATCTGCGGATACATTAAATGGTCTGTATCTAGAACTATGGATTAAATTTTCCTCGATGTGCGGACTTTATCCTTAATTCCGGTATTGACGGGGCAACTGAGGAATTCCGATAATTTAGGTCTGTAGAAAGTTATTTTCTTTCTTTCTTACTGTCAGTCACATGTTACCTCCTCTGCGTGATCGAAAGATCCAACCTGGACTGCAACATATGCAATTCTGTCTCTCTGCATCTTCTTATATGCTATTCTTTCTACCTGTTAGCTATATGATGTCTCCTTTGCGTGATTAACAATCCGACCTGGTACACAGCTGGAGATCAACCCAAAGTCACCGTTACTGATCTTGAAAAGAAAAAATTTGGACACAAGTACGGTGATAGATCAGGAATTGTCTCATGGGGCTTTCATGACAGGTTAAACATGCGGATAATGAGACGCAAAAGCTCAAACGTGGAGTATTACAAAGACTTCCATGATTTCAGTTCATGGACGAGGGTTGATCTTTCAGAACTATCCAATGCTCCATTTGCAAATCCATCTGGTGATCCACGGGCAACTCATTTCAAGCTTTATTTGGAGAACCAAGTAAAGAAGGGATTTCCTAACATGAAGACTGCTGTGTCCATCATTAAAAGATTCCCTGACATAATGGATCCCAATACAAATAAGCTTTTCCAGACTACGGTGTGGCCACCGACCAACCAAGTTAGGCAGATTCCTGTGTCACAGAACTTCTGTGATGGATCTCTTGTGAATATGCTTTACTGGGTGTATGATGAAACCACTGCGACTGCTATCATTACGTTTCAAGATGGTTGCTTTCGCCTGTTCGACAAAAGAGACCTACTTCAATTCGGAAGGTGGGATTTTCATGATTTGGCTCAACATCAAATCAAAGTGGCTGAGGAGATCTTCGAGAGTGCTGCTAAAGAATACACGTCAATGGTTGTGGAGATCATCACAAAAGAGATGTGGAGTGGCGCGATGGGGGGGGGGGTGTCCGATGTGCTTATCGTTGAAAAGGACTAAGTTAAAGCTAGCCTCAAACCAAGGGGGAGATTGAAGGGTCTAGTTTATGGTTTGGGCTAGGCTATCTGATGTATAGGTCTTAATGGGTATTTTGTCATGTAATAGTGTTGTTTGGGAGTGTTTACGGCTAGAAGTCTGTTTACGGCCGTAAACAGGTTTACGGCCGTAAACCTGTTTACGGCCAGCCTTTCCCCTATATATAGGGCTTGTCAGAGTCTGTCAGTTGTTGTTGTCGAGTGATACAGTTTACGGTCCATAGTGTGTGTGTCTAATTTGTACCTAATGTTTCTTTGATATAAACGTGTGCAAAGCTTGGTTTAATCTTCTTGTAGTCCATTCTAATCTTGTTTGATTGTTGTTTGTTTGATCACTGGTTCGGATCCTAGATTTCAGGGCCTTACACAACAAGAGGTAATTCTATAACTCATATTTATGTTGTTTATATCAATTGTATGCTAGTTGTAGGCTTCATGCTTTGGAAACAATATTGCATGTATAATTAGAGAAAACATAGATCCAAAGCATTTTGGGTTGTATGTGCACCATAGGATGTTGTAGTATAATAAAACCCAACAGAAAATTCTACCAAAACCGAGAAGTAAATTGCAGATCTCGGTCGGAGATGATAGAAATCGGCACCCTGTAGCTAGCAACGATCTCATGCACATACACATCGGCCAATTTCTTGGCCGAAGAACTCTATCTGATGGCGATAAAATGGGTACTCTTGGTCAAACGATCGACAATGACCCAAATAGCATCAAATCCTTTGGATGTCCTTGGAAACTTGGTGATGAAATCCATGGTGATCTGTTCCTATTTCCATAAGGGAAAATCTAAGTGATGCAACTTTCCATGCGGCCTCTGGTACTCATCCTTGACCATCCGACATTTCAAGCATCTCTCCACGTACCATGCAATCCCCCGCTTCATTCATGGACACCAATAACTAAGTCTCAAGTCGTGATACATCTTTGTGGCTCCAGGGTGAATCAAGAACTTGGACTTATGAGTCTCCTCCAATACAATCTGTCGGACCCCGCCAGAAAATGGCACACATACCTGACCACACCAGGTCAAAGTTCTACAACTTTCGGTTGAAAATTTTTCAATCTCACCTCTGATCCTCTCTTACTTCCAATTTTCATTCTTAACTCCATCGGCATGAGCCTCCGTGATCAAATCCAGAAGTGGGGAGTCGATGGTCATCCTCAAACAGTGCTCTCGAGTAGGAGTACTAGTCTCCTTGCGGCTCAAAGAGTTGGTAACCACATTGGTCTTCCCTGGATGATAGAGAATCTCACAATCATAACCCTTGACCACGTCAAGCCATCTACGATGCCTGATGTTCATATTCGGCTGATCCATAAGATATCTCAAACTCTTGTGATCCGTGTAGATGGTACACCGGACCCCATAGAGATAATGTCGCCAAATCTCGAGGGCAAAAACCACATCCCCTAACTCCAAATCATGCATCAGATACCTAGCCTTATGAGGCTTCAACTGCATGGATACGTAAGCTATGACTATACCTCGTTGCATGAGAACCACCCATAAACATGTGATCGACACATTACAAAATACCACAAAATTCTCAACACCCTCAAGAAGGGCCAACACTGGGGCCTCACATAGCTTCCTCCTTATAGTCTCAAATGCAGCCTGTTGCTCAGGCCCCCAATGGAAATCGACACCCTTCTTCGTCAGAAGGGTCATAGGAACTGCAATCTTGGAGAAATCCTGGATGAATCTCCGATGATAATCAGCCAATCCCAGAAAACTCCTAATCTCAGACAGGGACTTCGGGACCTCCCACTACATCACAACCTTAATCTTGTCCGGGTCAACTAGAACCCCGTCCTGATTGATGAGGTGTCCCAAAAATCGGACCTCTCGTAACCAGAATTCACACTTAGAGAACTTGGCATAAAGCCTATCCTGTCTTAGTACTCCAAGTAGCTATCTAAGTTGCTCCTCAAGCTGCTCCCTAGTCTTGGAGTAAACCGGAATATCATCTATTAAAACAATAACTGACCGGTCAAGCATCGGCCTGCATACCTGGTTCATGAAATCCATGAACATTGCAGGTGTGTTAGTGAGCCCAAACAGCATCACGACGAACTCGTAATGACCCTAACAAGTCCGGAATGTTGTCTTCTCTACGTCCTCCTCTCTGACTCTCATATGGTGGTACCCCGATCTTAGATCAATCTTGAATAACCAAGATGCACCCTGCAACTACTCAAAGTGGTCATTAATCCTAAGGAGTGTGTAACTATTCTTCACTGTCAACTTTTTCAACTCCTGTTAGTCTGTGCACATGTGATGAGACCCATCCTTCTTCTTCACAAATAGAATCGGTCCTCCCTAGGTTGAACTGATCGGTATGATAAACTGCTTACCCAAAAGCTCCTAAAGCTGAGAGGACAACTCATGCATCTCTAGTGGTGCGAGGCGATATGACGCCTTAGCAATCGGAGCCACATCTAGGATCAAATCGATCCTGAACTCCACCTGCCTCACAAGAGGCACACTGGGTAAATCCACTGGAAATACATCTGGAAACTCTCTAACCACTGGCACGTCTGAAACTAAAACACTCCCCTCATCCCGAGTGTCGACAACATATGCGAGATAACCCAAACACCCATGTTGAAGATACTGCCGAGCCCTGGAAGCTGAACAAAAGGTCGAACCAACCCTGTTACCCTCGCCATAAATAGTCAGTTCTCCCCCACTTGGGTTTTGAACTACCACCACATGCCTCTCACAGATGATTATGGCACAAAATATACTCAACTAGTCCATCCTACAATCATGCACACATCTCCCATAGGGATGGGAATCAAGTCGATCGGGTAAGATACCCTATCTCCAAAGTACAATCTCGAAAAATACTCGAAGCAGAAACCTTGTGTTCGTTTGCGATGGAAACTTGCAACAGACAGTTCAAATCTCCAAGAGTCATACCAAAATTCCTACTGAAGGACTGTGATACAAAGGACCGACTCCCACCTGAGTCAAAAAGCATAAGAGCAGGCAAGGAATTCACTAAGAAGGTACCTATCAGGGATGCAAGCATAAGCATACAAGAAATAACCGAATAGAAAAAAGGAATACATAGCAAAAACGACGTCAGGCGTCACCCTGGCCTCTTCTGTTGTGAGCTGAAAAGCATGAACCCTAGCCTTTGGGGCCTCGACCCTCCCTTGGTATCCATCTATAATCCGAAGAGTCAATAGGGTCGGTGCCTGCATGGGCCTAGCAGCAAGTAAAGGACATTGGGCCTTTACATGAACCCCCTAATCAAAATGATAACACATACAAGCTCCTGGTGATGGGGCCTATTGTTGCGGCTAACAACACTCCCTAACAAAATGGCCATTCCTGCCACGATTATGGGACCCAGTCTCTGATCGACATGCACCCTCATGAACCTTTATGCACTTGCCGTAAGTGCGGCCCCTATGCCCTTCAGATCGTGAATCAGTGTGTTTGAACTGCTTCGCTGTTGGCTACGTCTGAACCGGGATCTGCCTCTTTTCTCTTGTCTGGTTTTCAATCTCAATCTCTCTCCTCCGAGCGAAAGACTGCAGCTCGCAAAGAGAGTTATACCTCTGTGTCGATACAAACTTGTGGATCTCTGTATTGAGCATGCTCAAGTAACAGGACATCTGGAACTGCTCCGAAGCAGCATACTAAGGGTAGAAAAGAGCTCCCTCGGTAAACATCTTGGTGATCTCCATCACCGACTATGTCATCTGCTTCAGCAACAGATACTCCTGAGCTAACCTCTCCCTCTCTACCAATGGAACATACTCAGTATGGAACATCTGCGTAAATTTATCCCATGTCACTGCGGCCTTCTCCGCAGGAGAATAAGCACCAGTCACCAGATGCCACCAGTTCTTTGCCCCCAGACGAAGAAGGTTCAAGGCAAACTTGACCTTATGGTCCTCTGGGCACAAGCAAGTGAAGAAACAACCTTCCACATAAGATAAACACTTCATAGCAGCGATCGGGTCCTTAACCCTGTCGAACTATGGGGGCTTCATCCTAAAGTCCCTATACTTAACCACCCCTCTCCCCTGGAGTCCTAAAGTGCAAAAACTGTAGTGGTTGTGGCAGCAGTAACCTCAGTAACAATGGTGTATTTCTCATCAAAGAGATGAATCATCGCGGTCTTAATAGACCCAAACATCTTCGAGATCACCTCTTTAACATCCATGGTCACTTGAGTGGTGATCATCTCATGAATCTCATCATCAGTCAATCATGGCCTCTCCGGGCCATCTACTCCAGATCCTAAACCTCTCGTGATCACCATACTGAAAGCAAATTGAAACATATCAGAAAAGCCACAACTCGTACTACATCAACATGGAAACATTAAATCATCATGGGCCATGACTTCCTTGATACACGTACGGGACTTGTGCTTCCAATAGTATGTGTATATACTACCTTCCACACCTACCCGTATTTGTCTCAAATATCATCACGGACCACCCGACCACCAAGCCCCAGAATACTAGGATACACATACATCCTATACTTACTCTCTAATGAGTGGCTAATCTTTCCATATACTGGACTTCTACGACTCTTACTCACTCATGGAACTTCCACTAATCCTATAGCCGCTCGTGCATGCTAATCATACATAACGTTGGATTCCATAGATAATTGAATACTTGATACTACCCTAAGCCCGCAACCAGACAAAGAACAGGAAATAAGGCTAAATCAAACATACTCAGGATATAAAATCTTAATTATGTAAAACTATGGTGCACAAACTAAGCAACCACAATAATAATGTCAATTCCATATAGCATAACGAGAGAATTCTCATGCGCTACCAGGCATCATAAATCAGGCAATTCTATCATGCAATTCCTAAATCTCTAGCCTATCAGGCAATTCTATCATGCAATTCCTAAAGATCTCTAGCCTAGCATGCAATTCCTAAGGATCATGCACACATCGCATCCTCTTTGTTGATAATTTTAGAGTTAATTTGAAAATTATTTTGCAGATCCTTAGTTTGAGTCTGGAATCACACGAGTGTTCATCCAGTTCTCTGAAACCAAGGCTCAGATACTAAATTGTAACATCCCAAAAATCGTGATAAAAATTTTCATTGGCCCATGACCTCAACCCAACCGTCCAGGGTTTTTTGGCATATTTCCTTAACCTAACAATCCAAAGTTTATTGGCTTATAGCCTCAACTCAACCATCTCGGGTTTGTTGGTCTACCGCACGAAGCCATACCACCTCAACCCACCCATCCAGGGTTTGTTGGCCTCCCGCCTCAACCCAACCACCAATATGTCGAGATATACAACAGATAACAAAAATCAGCAGGTATAGATAATCATACAGTTCTACTAATCTAACATGTTACTACAGCATAGCAACATCCTATATACCAGGATACATAACAAAACCTAGTCGGCTGGCATTGGTTCCTTTGACCCACGAGTATAGTGAGGAAAACTCACCTCACAGTCTGAAAGATAGTTGAATTGATCACTGCTCCAAACACTGTCTCAACATATCACCTATACAATAAACATGGACCCAACCTCAATCTTACTATTCAAATTACCCCAAATGACCTAAAGTCAAACTTGGTCAAAGTCAACGGTCAATGGTCAAAAAGTCAAAAGTCGAAATTCAGACCGAGTACGCCCTGCGTAGAGCCTTAGATGGCAAACACGGGGAAATTTGACTCTATGCCCTGCGTAAGGGAAGTTACGACCTGCGTACTCCCAAGAACTTCAACTTCATCATTAAGTGATTAATAAAGGATGATACCACGTTCAACTCTCAGATCTAGTCTTAATAGACGTCCTAAGTGATAAAGCTCCAAACTTTAGGCCTTTGCATGGCTTATCAAGGCTTAAGAACAATCCCTAAGCTTATAACATCTTCTAAGGATGTTAAACTCATGCATGGATGGTTGGATATAGCCAAGATATTATTTTTATGATTTAATACACTCAAATTCATCTGGAAATGTACTATACAAGGTCTAGAGTAGCTCATACTCAAATTTACCTAGATAATAGGACCAAAAAGGCATAAACTTGACATCCTAGCTAGATTTAATCAAAGAAGTATAAAGATACAAACTTTATACCTTATGGAGAATGCTTGTGAGATGTAGGTTCCTGATCCAAAAGGATTGAAGCTTCCCAAGTGCTCTCCAATGGAATCCTTCCTTCAAAGATGAACACAAAACACTTAAATATCTCAAAAACTCTCAAATAGAGATTAGGGTATCGAGGTGGCTGCTTAAAGCGAGTGAAGGCTTATAATAGAAGGCCTTAAGAGAGTTAGAGCTCTTAAATAGGGCTCAAAACTCAGAAATTATGGTTTGGGCCCTGGCCAAGTATGTGTTGCATACACAAACATATGCCTTACGTAGGTCATCAAAACCCCGTCTCGAAGTATCCTTCTATGCAGCGCGTAGAAGGTTATCTACACCTTGTGTAGATCAAAATCCATCACTTTGACTTAACAATTAAAGAAAGGAATTTACCTGCAAGGATTGGGTGTTACATTTATTCTGGTGAATACACTACCTAGATTTGTCGTAATAATTCAATGGAAATTATGAGGGTGGGGGTGGTTACAACCGTACCGAGCTGAGTTTTTATGTAATATGATGAAATAAAATGTTTTTAGGTGAAAAATAGAAATGGCCATAAATGAAAAGTGTGTGACAAACTAGTGTTCAAAATTATAATATGACACTAGATGTTTTATTGACATGTATAAAATGTATTCCAGATGTTCGGATTGGAATTTGATGCATAACGGTGCATATATATGCTAGTTGGTACCAAAAGGGTAATTTGGTCCAATTATGGAAAAAGGTATGAAATTTGGAAATATTTTAGTAAATGTCAATGAATATGTGTTATTAGATGTTAATAATCTTAGTTACATGATTTGAGCCTATGAATTATGTATTGGAGCAATAAAGGGTAAAACAGGGAATAGTGATATTTTGGATTTTTACATGTATTAATGAATTAAGTTATGTATGAATTACCTCAAAAATAATTGGATAGAATTGTGGGGTTTGTTAAGAACTTCGTGTACATATAAAGATCACTTAAAACATGCTTAGAACAAAGAAGTTATGATTGTTTGCAATTGGAATGGAAATGTGGCCAAAGCTGGAATGTAATATGTGAAATGTGACACCACGATGCGGTTAGATGGTTACCACAACACGATCATAAGGTTAATACCGGTCACCACGATTCGTTCGCGGTGACAAAAAAAATATTTAATCTATTAAACATCTTAACTCAAACTCGTTTCACAAGATTCGATCCATGGATCTGTAAGAGCGATTTGTAGGGAAAAGAAGTGTCCACGAGTGTTTGGAAAGTAAGATAACAAAGAATTAGCCTTCAAATACACCAAAAGGTATTATCTTCTTCTTTGTTTAAGCTTTTTATCTTTTATGAAAATGTTCAATTCATGTTAGAAACTCGAAATAGCTTATGAATAACTCGATTATGATGTTATTCTCAGAGTTTAGAAGCTAATTATAAGCTTTATATGATGTTTTCATGGTTGAATTCATGAATTTTGTTAGTAAGGGTTACGAACCCTAAACAATGAAAATGATGAAATTATGAAATTGAGTATAAGACTTAATGAATTAAGTAATATGGAAGCTTAGTTCATGGAGCTTAATCATTTTCTTGACAAATATTTATCAAGTTGTTAGTTTGGGACAAAATACAATTTTTGTTGAAATAGAATGTTATTAAGATCCTAAGGGATTAAGATGATTTCTAAGTAACTTTATATGTTATGTGAATAGGTATTTGGCAAGAGATTGATCACGCTGGTCTATTGGAGATTTGAAGCCAAAAGTGGTAGTTAGTCTTCACTAACTAAACATGTGAGTACACGTGAGTTTTCCCATTTATATACATGACATATGAGTAATGATTTCCATGAAATATTTGAATATGATTTATGAATATTCCTTGTTTGAAAAGAAATAAGTTTTAGCTAGTGAATAAATGAACTCTTTTGCTAAAAGAGTAAGTAAAAGGTTATGAAAGATAAATGCTTTCAAACAAATGAACTCTTTTATGAGTAATGGTTAGTTAGCTACATACCGTTAATAAATTAGATTCCTAATGAAATTGGTATAATGATTGAAGCATATATGTGTTACTAAATTTATTAAATATGATAGTATGTTACTGTAATATGGCATATGGCATGATGAATGTCTATATGTGTATCATGAAAGTACTCAATGTCAAGAAATATGAAATGGTTAGTATTAAACATATGGTTATAGTGTAAATGAAATGGAATAGTATTGGCTAAACGCATGGATATAAAACAATATTTTTTTAATGCTATAAATTTTGAATTATTAATCTATTATATTTAACTTATTAATTAAAAAATGAACTTAAATTTAAAACTATAAAAATATCAAAAATAAAAATAAAAAATTTCTAAAACTATTTTTTAAAATAGTTATACAAATTGAAATGTAGTGTTTGATCCAAAACTTAGATTGAAATAACAAATTAAATAAAATTTGAGTAACCAAAGGGCATTAAGCCTAACGATATAAAAATATGTTGAAATATATTAAATAATACAAACTTAACATTCTTACATGTACAAGATTTAAAAGGTAAATATTTTTGGATTATATTTATATGGTATTTTTTGTTTGGGTGTTTTGTGTTAATATGCAGATAGAAGTGGGTTGCGGCTCACTTTTTTGAAAGTTTTTCGGGTTAACACACATATTTTATTGATCCATTTGACCCGGATACTTGCCCTTGAGGAGCTATATTCTAGTAATTCAGACGATTTCATGTCACACACACACACTCAATATTCTTTCTTGTTAGCTCTTATTTAGGGTTTCTTCTATATATGATTAGGGTTCCATGTTCTTGTTTTCCTAGTTCATATTTTGAGTGAAAAGAGTGTTATTGTAGTGAGTTTTTTTTTCTGTATTTGTCGATGTATAATGTTGTGGTTCATTAATAATATGGACTAATCAAGCTGGGAATATCTCTTTATCGTTTTTTACATGGTATCATGTAACGAACCGAATTTTCCCAATCTGTTATTTAGGTTAGTGTTCAGTTATGTTTCCGTTAAATCATAATTTTATTTCAGTTATAGCCAAGTTATAAGGGCTAAATGTGTAGGAAAACATTCCTTGTCCATGTATATGGGTCATGGGGATGTTTTCACACTCTTGGAAGGTCTAATTTGTAACTTGTGGAGTATATATTGCTAGCTAACCCTAAAATCCGGGAAAATCATTCCATTTGCAGTCACCATCTTCTACAGTGAGTATGAGAGTGAGAGAAACCCCTCTAGGTTTTATGTTCATCCTAAAGGAGAAAGGTGGAATTTGATGAGGCTTCGAGGCTTGCTTTGTAGTGGTGATTGGGAGGCTTTTTCTCTAGAAAATCTATGAGGTATTAATCAATTTCCATAAGATATAAATACTCTCCTTAAGTTCATTTATGATATCCCTGAAACCATACACAAGAATGAAACCTTGGATGATGCAAAATCCTTGGTTTTAGGGAGTTGGTTGGTCCTATTCATGTCCTAATTGTTCTAGGCTCTTAGTTATGGTCTTGAGGGGTTAACATCATCTCAATTGAGGTTTTAATCGGACCCAAACTGAGCTGAAAAGGACAATCAATCGATTTTCAAATTTACAACTGCCATTCCCCACGACGTGGACATCTAGTTGCCACGTCGTGGTGATATGGAGTTGATCGACATAGATCACGTCTGATGGTCGGTCCACCGCATTGACATCTAAGTGCCATGGCATGGCGATGAAAACTGATCAAGCCATGATCGTGATGGACGCTTGGACCACGACATGGCACCCTGTTTGTCATGACGTGGATTCTTTATGAAAAAAACCATTTATATTGTATGTTTTGTTTCTGATAAACTCTTTGTGTAATATTTTAGGGGTGTTAGATTACTTAATTGAAGGTGCTTTTCCTCTGTTCATAACTCCACATAACTTGGACTACAATTGAGTTAATTTCTTGTAGATGTTTAGGTACAAGTATGGAAAATTGCATGTTATTGTACATATGTTAGGTCTATTTTGTTTTGTGTGATGATATAAATTGAATGTATGAGAAGTATGCAATTTGTAATTGTGAAGTATTGGCAGAAACAATTGATTTACAAGACCCTTTCTATGCTAGAACTCTTAAATTTATTAACTAATTCAAAGTGAGTGTTAAGTCCATGCTAGTAGTGAGGTTATTCATGTTGTTAAAATTTTGATGAATTGCATGTTATATTTCGGTTTTCTCAAACTTGAATAAAACTAGGAAACACATGCTAGAAATTGGTTGTTAAAAGGTGTATGTCTTTATATGCTACAATTTGATGCTATATGGTGCTTTTGAGAATATACCTTTGATGCATGATATGAGATGTAATATGCCTTGGATTATTAATAATAAACAAGAATGACTACATAATGATATTGGTGACGTGTGTGTATGCCCCATGTGAGTGGATTAATTAATTATTAAATTAATTAAAATGAAAGGGAATACATATAGCAGGGGTAAAAGTGTAGAAACCTAAAGTTAGGTACGTGACCTATGTGATATCTTGGTGGAAGGATATCGTTAGAAGAAAAGAGCTTAATCCAAGTCAATGTCGAGTGGTTTTGTAGGTAACCATTTCGAAACATGGTTCTAGTGCACTTGGAATACAGGAACTGGAGTGATGTTGGCTACTCGAAGACGTTGGATCAAGCATTACATTTGGGTGTAGGTATGTGTTTGGAAGTATCGTTTGACCACCATTAATTGAAAACACATCTTGTTTGTACAAAGTCGAAGTAGTGAAAACGGAGTACCCAGGACAATGTTACGAGTGGGAATCGCGCCTCATTTGCTGCACTGGGTCGGCAGGTCACGTTGGTAGCGAACATGGTATTTCTTTGGGGATTTTAGCGATGTTTCAAACCCATGTAGCAAGGGACATTAAAAGTAATTAAATCAATAAACATAATGATAATAATAATAATAATAATAATAATAATAATAATAATAATTATTAATATTATTATTATTATTTCGATGAAAGAAATGTCCAAATTAATATATACATTTTATATTATTAATAATCGATGTATGTTGAATTGAATGCATGACTAACCATCTTGTATGAAGTATGCTTTTTTTCCTATCCATGTGCTTGGGATTGACTCACTGTGCTGATGCTGATACTTGTTTCTTGCTTGTTGTTGTGGCTTGCATTGGTATATGGATGACTTGGTGAGGTTGGGCCTTTAGGGGTAGTTTATTTATGTTATTTAGATATGATACCAGTTTGAGACTTGTCGTGATGTTTCATATATACTTGGTTTTGGTACTTGTTTTTGTAACATCCGGTCTCAGGTACGTATTTAAATTCGAGCCAAACTTTGTATTTTACCCTTGGACTCGGCGAGTTGGAGTCCCAACTCGTCGAGTAGGATCAACTCCGGGTCGGGGGATTAAGTGACCTACTCGACGAGTCAGAAGACCGACTCGGCGAGTAAGAGCTGTCTGAGTGAAACCCTAAATTGGAGGGTTTGCACCCTATTTAAATATCTTATGAGGCTTCCACCCCAGCCTCCATCACTTTCAAACTCTGTCCTCGAAACCCTAATCCTCCATAAGTGACTTGAGCTTTCTTGGTTATTTTGAGTGTTATTTAGTGTATCTTGAAGCTAGTGGAAGAAGTGGAAGATAGAAGACTCAAGGAGGAAGGAGCAGATCCAGGAACTAGACCCCATTTGCCATCTTTTCTGGTAATCAAGCTTCCAACTTTGTCCCCATATTAAGAAAGGTTTTGGGCCAAAAACCTTGGTCCTTGGTGTTGGGACGTCCCAAGTTGTTCATATCTCAGATCTAGGTTCTAGGGAGGGTTACATGGCATAAAGATGCAAACCTTAGGGCCATAGTATCCCCATGCATCTTGTAGACCTCATTTTAGGGTCTTTTGAGCTTAGGGGCCCATGCATGGACGTAAAGTTCTTAACTTTACGTTCTATATCGACCCTAGGAGGTCATATCTACCCTTTGGATGAGATGAGCTCAACAGAAATCGAGTTTATGGACATGGACTTTAGGGGACTCGGAGAGTCGTTCTTGAGACTCGGCGAGTCGAGCATTGGTTCCCCAACATTTTTGTTTCGAAGGGATCTGGTTGAGTCTAGGAGGGGACTCAACAAGGATGCATATGATTATAGACCTAGAAATCTTGGGACTCGGCGAGTGTATGAACGGACTCGGCGAGTCCAAGGCAATCTCCCAACCCATGAGGACGGACTCGGCAAGTCACAGACTAGTCACACTCACATGATGAAGATGAACTCGGCGAGCCAGATGAAGATAGTCCCGATGCTATGTTTGAAGGGGAACTCCTCGAGTTCTTGCAAGACTCGACGAGTAGAGTCGGGGTTGGGAATAGATGGGAGAATAGGGACTCGACGAGTTGGTGAACCAACTCGGCGAGTCAGGTCAACTGGGTGTTGACTTTGAACAGGATGTTGACTTTAGCCAGGGGTAAAATGGTCATTTTACCCTAGGTGTAGTTATCAGTTTTTGACTAAGAATCTTTATGGAAATTTATAGCGGGAGAGTTGCCGGAGCAGCAGACAGAGATTCATCACCCAGAGTTGCAGCAGTCAGTCACACGAGGTGAGTTTCCTTCCAGTAGGAACGGGTCTACGACCACAATGTCGGCCCGTTTAGATGATAGTAGTTCCAGATTTTGGTCCGATGCCAGGGTGGTCCCGAGAAGTAGTTATGTATGCTTGATGTCTTCGTGATTCATGCATGTTATGATATGTGTTATATGTTCCGGACTCCGGTCCGATGCCGGGCAAGCCCGATGCAGTATATGTGATTATGTTATATGTTTATGTTTATGTTATGTTCAGTTTATACTGGACTTCGGTCCGATGCCGGGGGGGGGGCAATGCAGTGGGTGGGGCCCAAGTTATTCCGGACTTTGGTCCGATGCCGGGCTGGGCCCGATGCAGTGGGCGGGGCCCAAGTTATGCAGGACTTCGGTCCGATGCCGGGCGGGGCCCGATGTAGAGGGCAAGGCCCAATATGTGTTATATGTGTTATTGTATGGTGTGTGGTAGTTTGGGGGAGCTCACTAAGCTTCGTGCTTACAGTTTCAGTTTTGGTTTCAGGTACTTTCGCTAGCAAAGGGAAGGGCTCGGGATGATCGCATGGCACACACCACAGATTTCAGCTTGGGATTTATTGAGACTCTGATATATTTTTCTCATTTGTTTTGATCAAGTATTTAATATGAGATTCTGAGACACATGACACTTGGTTTTCTTATTGATTATGGATGATTATAGTTTCTTATAATATTTTCAAAACGAAATTTTTGGGTCATATTTTTGGGATGTTTAAAGTTGGTATCAGAGCCTTGGTATGAGGGATTCGGGCACACTTTCGGGTGTGTCTGAACTCAAACTAAGGAAGTGGTATAAAGTTTTCAAAAGAAAAACAATATTTATAAAAGGATTTTGAGAAAAGAAAACAATTTTAGAAAAATTATAAAGAAAAGGACTTTGAAAACGAGAAAAGGGTGTGGTGCATGCAATCAGACGAGCTCAAGTAAGTACTCCCAAATCACCCATACAAGTTATGTTATGATTATGAGCTTTAGTAGAACAACATGCTAGATTGGGACTAAGGCTCTAGGAAGGATGCCTTATGTGCCTGCTATATGTGTTTCAGCCTTATGAGAACTGCATGCTAGTACAGATTAGTCAGGATGATAGCCTGAGTAGTATACGCTTGATTATGTGTACTCGATGTTCGAATGCTGCTTGCTTTGTGCTTTTAGGAGTTCTAGTTGTCTTTCACTAACTAGTAAACGAATATGTTAAGTTACATATCTCAAGGACTAAATAATTTCAGAAGGTTAGCTCTAGCTCTATTTCGCAGCTCTTGTTTGAGTCCAACCGTTGTTGGGTAGGATCTCTCATTCGAAGAATTATCTAGTCTGATTAATATGTAATAGTATTCGCAAGCTAGTTAGGGAAGAAAGCAGGGACTTCTTATGCAGCTGATGGCGGAGAGTGAGTTGGTGATTACCCTAGGGCAAGCCTAGGATGAGAGTAGCAGAGAGTAGTAGCAGTAGAATGGACTTGGTGGAGTCGAGGCAGTACTTGAGGAAAGTACGGATAGATGTGGAAGGTAGTATGGGCCCATACTACTGAAAGCAGAGGATCCGTACTCGAATCAAGGAAGGCTGAGATAAGACCAGGGAACTTGTAGTGTATGTGATCCCTCTAGTTATATTAGTATTCTGACGCTTGTTATGATATGTTTTCAGAATGGTGGTTTTACGCCCTAGACCAGCAGTTGGTAGTTCAGGCGCAGGAGAGGGATCAGGCTCAGGCTCTGTAGCCGGGCAGTTAGATGAGCAGACTAGGGAGTTCATCTCCTCGGAGGTCACGTGCAGCATAGTATACCAGACTCCTGTGATCTTTGGATCGTTCAAGGAGGGTATCATAGAGCTTCTGGATGAGAAACTGAGCGCTTTCCGCACTGAGATAGCGGCCATGATGGGATCGCGCACATTGACTTTCAGGGAGTTTAGAGCTTGTGGAGCTCCCGACTACCATGGGGCTCGGGACCCCATTGTGACTACCAGATGGTTGGTAGATTTCGCCAACGCATTCCGCACCAGCAGATGTCACGAGGGGGACAAGATCAGATTAGCATTCTATCTTCTGAAGGACAGGGCACAAGATTGGTGGGAGGAGATTGGGCGAGCTATTGGGATGACTCAGTTTTGGATGCGATGACCTGGAGTGATTTCACGACCAGGTTCAGGGCCGAGTTCACACCTGTCATTGAGGTGCAGCAGCTTGCTCGAGAGTTTCAGGACATCCAGCAGACGACAGAGACTATAGCAGAGATTACCGCCAAGGTTAGGGGGAAGGCCCTTCTCTTTCCGCAGTATGTGGTGGACGAGGAGATGAAAAAGGCCCGATATCATGAGATGTTGCAGAGTGATATTCGCCAGTTTGTGAGCCGCTCCAGCTGCAAGATGCTAGAGGACATGATTGCGAGGGCTCGTGAGAGGGAGATTAATCTAGAGATGGCGAGGAAGAGGAAGCCATAGGTGGCTTCTGGCGCAGCGGGTTCATGCAAAAAGCCCAAGGTGTCTGGTCACAGCTCTAGGGGAAAATAGAGCCACAGTCGGTGTGGCAAGTGTGGCAGGTTGCACGATGGGGTGTGCAAGGCGGGGAGTTCCGGCTGCTTCAAGTGCGGTCGGAGTGAGCATATGAGCAGGGATTGTACGGCTACTTCCACTACTACCACCGCAACATCTGATCTGATTTGCTTCCATTGCAATCAGAGGGGGCACAAGAAGTCCCAGTGTCCAAGTCTAGCATCAGCAAGACATGTGGTGGCACCCACCCCTACCATACTGAGGATTATAGACGGCCGTCAGGGTCAGGCTGAGGCGCCAGTGGCAAAGAGCAGAGCTTTCCAGTTGACAGCAGAGGAGGCACGAGCGACTCCTGACGTGGTGGCTGGTATGTATTTTCTCCACCTTCTCTTTATTACTTTTGATTATTACTCATGTTTATGTGTTGTTTATAGGGTCGTTCCTAGTGAATGGCATTTCAGCTATGGTATTGTTTGATTAGGGGGCTAGTCGATCATTTGTGTCACTTGCACATAGCAAGCGATTTAGCAGAGCTCCGGGGGAGCTGGATTGCCCAATTGACGTTGAGATAGCAGATGACAGGACCGTCAGGGTCACGAGAGTTCACAGAGGATGTACACTTCGGTTATTTGATGAGCAGTTTTCAGTGGACTTGGTTCCTATTCTCCTGCGAGGGAATAAGGTTATCGTGGGTATGGATTGGTTGAGCCCCAACGGGGCAGTGATAGATTGTGAGCAGCAGTTGGTCAGGGTCCGCACTCCCGATGGGGGAGAGTTAGTGATTCAGGGCGAGAGGCCACAACGCAGACCGATTCTTTGTTCAACAGTGAGAGCGAGGCGCTACCTTCAACAAGGTTGCGCAGGATACGTCGTGTATGTCATGGATACCCAAGATAAGGGTAAGACGACAGTCGATGATGTACCGGTGGTACGAGAGTATCCGGATATGTTCCCGGAGGATTTGCCTGGGATACCTCAGGAGAGACAGGTTGAGTTCCGGATCGACCTGGTCCTTGGTGCGGCTCCGATCGCCAAGGCACCATATTGGTTGGCTCCTCCAGAGATGCAGGAGTTATCTATGTAGCTGCAGGGGCTACTAGACAAGGGTTTTATTAGGCCGAGCAGTTCATCATGGGGAGCCCCGATCCTGTTTGTGAAGAAGAAGGATGGGTCGCACCATATGTGCATAGATTACCAGGAGCTGAATAAGGTAACGGTGAAGAACCGTTACCCACTCCCAAGGATAGATGACTTGTTTGACCAGCTTCAAGGAGCATCTTGGTTCTCCAAGATTGATTTACGGTCCCGATATCACCAGATGTGGGTCAGAGATGATGATGTGCAGAAGACCGCTTTTAGGACCCACTATGGTCATTATGAGTTTATGGTGATGCCGTTTGGGCTCACCAATGCTCCAGCCGTATTCATGGACCTCATGAACCGCGTGTGCAGACCGATGCTGGATCGGTCAGTAATAGTATTCATCGACGACATATTGGTCTATTCCAAGACTCAGGAGCAGCATGAGGAGCACCTAAGAGAGGTGCTAGAGACCTTGAGGAGGGAGAGAGTTTTTTCAAAGTTCTCCAAGTGCGAGTTCTGGTTGCGCGAGGTGCAGTTTCTGGGACACCTCGTCAACCAGAGGGATATATTAGTCAATCCGGCCAAGATAGAGGCCGTGATGCAGTGGGAGGTTCCGAAGTCTCCATCCGAGATTTGGAGCTTCCTGGGATTGGCAGGGTATTACAGGAGATTCATCCTGGATTTCTCCAAGATAGCAGTTCTGCTGACCTGACTGACCAAGAAGTCGGTGGTGTTTCGCTGGGGTCCAGAGCAGCAGATAGCCTTTGAGATGCTTAGGCAGCGACTGTGCGAGGTGCCGATTCTTACCCAGCCAGAGGGAGTAGATGACTTCGTAGTCTATTGTGACGCTTCGATCACAGGTATGGGAGCAGTGTTGATGCAGCGGGGGCATGTGATGGCTTATGCCTCGAGACAGTTGAAGCCTCACGAGGCTAACTACCCGACGTATGATTTGGAGCTGGGGGCGGAGGTGTTCGCCCTCAAGATTTGGCGGAATTACCTCTACGGGGTCCAGTGTACTATCTACACGGACCACAAGAGTTTGAGGTACCTCATGGATCATCCGAATCTGAACATGAGGCAGCGTCGGTGGTTAGATGTGGTAAAGGATTACGACTGTGAGATCCTTTACCACCCGGGCAAGGCCAACGTAGTGGCCGATGCCATGAGCCGCAAGGCGGTAGTGGCTCTGATCCGAGATATCTGTCTGAGGATAACAGTGATTACTCCACTGCTAGAGCAGATTAGGGAGGCGCAGGTTGAGGGCCTGAAGGAGGACCGCCAGAAATGCGAGAGGATAGTGGGCCGAGTAGCCTCGTTTGATTACGATAGACGAGGATTGTTGACCCTACATGGGAGGGTATGGGTACCGTACTGGGGCGGAGTACGTTAGGTATTGATGGATGAGGCCCACAAGTCCCGGTTCTCCATCCATCCAGGGGCGACGAAGATGTACAGAGATCTTCGACCCGATTACCAGTGGTCCTGCATGAAGCGTGACGTAGCTTGGTACGTGGAAAGATGCCTGACCTGCAGGAAGGTCAAGGCGGAACACCAGAGGCCTCACGACAAGTTGCAGCCGTTAGACATTCCCGTGTGGAAATGGGAAGATATCACTATGGATTTCATTACTAAGCTTCCCAGGACCGCACGTGGGGTCGATTCGATATGGGTTATCGTGGATCGGTTGACCAAGAGCGCTCATTTCATACCGATCCAGGAGAGCATCTCGGACGAGAAGCTGGCCGAGATTTATGTACGAAAGATAGTGGCACGTCATGGAGTGCCTGTCTAAGTGGTGTCAGACTGAGATGTCCGTTTTACTTCCAGGTTTTGGAAGCGGTTTCACGACGAGATGGGTACTCGTCTCCACTTCAGCATCACTTTCCACCCTCAAACGGATGGTTAGAGTGAGAGGACGATTCAGACTCTCGAGGACATGCTTCGGGCATGTGTGCTAGATTTCGATGGCAGTTGGGATACATATGTTTCGTTAGCGGAATTTTCGTATAACAACAGCTATCACTCTAGTATAGACCGGCCTCCCTTCGAGATGCTCTACGGGAGAAAGTGTAGAACCCCAATCTGTTGGGGGTGAGTTCGGTCAGAGAGTCATGGGTAGTACGGAGGTAGTACTCAAGACCACGGAGAGGATTCAGCAAGTCCGGAGCAGGCTCCAGACTACTCAATGTCGGCTAAAGAGTTACGCCTACAAGCGGCATTCTGACTTGGAGTTTCAGGTGGGCGATATGGTCCTTCTGAAAGTGTCACCCTGGAAGGGTGTTATCAGGTTTCGAAAGCGGGGCAATCTGGGCCCCAGGTTCATTGGTCCATTTAGGTTTTTGGCCCGGGTGGGACGGGTTGCATATCGGTTAGATCTTCCAGCAGAGCTCAGCGAGGTCCACAACACGTTCCATGTTTCTCAGTTGCGGAAGTGCTTAGTGGATTATTTAGCAGTGGTACCCCTTGAGGAAATTCAGGTTGACGATAGCCTAAACTACATCTAGAGACTCGTGGCGATATTAGATCGCAAGACGAAGGAGTTGAGAAACAAGAGAGTGGAGTTAGCGAAGGTGCAGTGGCAGCACCGCAAGGGTTCGGAGTGGACGTGGGAGCCTGAGGAAGAAATGAGGGATCACTACCCAAAGTTTTTTTCAGAGACAACAGACTTCGAGGACGAAGTCTAAGACAAGTGGGGGAGAATTGTAACACCCGGTCTAAGGTATGTATTTAAATTCGAGCCAAACTTCATATTTTACCCTTGGACTCGGCGAGTTGGAGGCCCAACTCGTCGAGTAGGATCGACTCCGGGTCGGGGGATTAAGTGACCTAATCGACGAGTCGGAAGACCGACTCGACGAGTTGGATTTGTTTGAGTGAAACCCTAAATTGGAGGGTTTTCACACTATTTAAACATCTTATGAGGCTTCCACCCCAGCTGTGACAACCCACAACTTCTATCTTGTACAATTATTCAATTCAATCAATGCTAGACTCGTTTCTGCTACCTTTTAGCACTATTTAAGGTCTGATTGAGTATTCTAAGCTTAGTGCACTCAAGGTTTGGGTTAATGGGTGAGTTAATTTCAGTACATCGCATTGTTTTCGGGCCAAACACACCATCAAATGGTGTGTACGGCCGTACACATGGGTGTACGGCCGTACACCCATGTTGGTCGGTCACCCACCCCTATATATATGAGTAGACCTCATTTCCTTCATTTCTTTCTTCCTTTGGCCGCACACGATTCCATTCTCTCTCAAGTTTCTTCAACCGTGAACCCTCCAAGACTCCAAAAACGTAAGTATTTCATTCTTTAGCTTGTTATACTTGAAAGACCTCTTGATTCAAGCCTTGATTCATCATGTTTCAACATGAGCTTCTTCATTTGGAAGGGAGTACGGCCGTACACCTTCATAGGTTGGCCGTACACACCTTAAAAGCCCTCCAAAGTGATAGTTTAGCCCCTATCATCTAGTTGGACATGCTAAACCTTTGATTCTAGCCTTGATTCACCTTAAAATAGACCAACTTAGCATAAACATGAAGGGTGTACGGCCGCACACCCCTTATATGGCCGTACACACCTCATAGGGTCGTAAACCCTCTTTGAGGCACATTATTGGCCTTAAACATGCATTACAACTAAGCATGGGACCTATAACACTTCCTT
The DNA here is from genome assembly GCF_052849685.1 of Lactuca virosa. Classification (NCBI taxonomy): domain Eukaryota; kingdom Viridiplantae; phylum Streptophyta; class Magnoliopsida; order Asterales; family Asteraceae; genus Lactuca; species Lactuca virosa. The sequence continues at coordinate 110,687,773 of NC_136429.1, forward strand.
GATGCTAGTTAGGACCTTGAAAACACCTCAAATGCACACTTCTTCATGAGTGTACGGCCGTACACTCATGGGCCGTACACTCCTTAGTGTGGCCGTACACCTCCCTCATTCAATCACATATGATTTTGACACTTAGTTTCAAGTGTTTCCAAGTCCCTAGGGTGGTTTCCTATCATAACTAGTTGTGATATACCCTAATTTGATGCATATATGTGTTATTACATGCTAAATAGGATCCGTTTGTGTTCGAGACTTCACTTAACACTCAGCTCCCCATATCGATCCTTCATTCAAACCACTCAATTCAGGTGAGTTTATACCCCTACGTCTTTTCTGTTTTTAATGTTTTCAGGGGGAATACAAGCCAAACATGAATGCTTTGTGAATCATATACAAAAGAATTTCAATAAACTTAAAACAGACGCAATTCATACAACCATACAGTTTTCTATACTTTCATAAAACATACAGACATCTCATCCCTTTTTGTACTTATGTTGAGCATAAAGGGAGTTTTTCATCATAATCACAGAACTTTCAATGTAAAACATGAATTGAACGTACAAATAAGCATATAAACTATAATAGGTATAGTTTATGGAACAATTAACATATCAATGTACAAGACAAAGATTCAATGCAACCAGACATATAAACTATTTAAGCGTAGTTTATGAACTATGTAGATAACGAACTAAATTCAATGGATTCATTTTATTCTACATGTAATCGTTAGTATAGCATTTTATGAGTGAGCATTCTTCGCGTACTTATCTAAGTACTAACAAATGCCCTGAGATTATAACCAGAGTCTCCTGGAGGGAGAACGTGAGTTTGTGTATAGATCTATACGGGATTGTCAATCCCGCACCATAACTGCTAGCTACAGTTAGGCCGGTAGGCCTGGGTGACAAAGTCATTTCAATTCCGACGCCTGAAGAACGTCGTTCAGGCAATTTAATGGTCAAGTATGGTTATAACAACTCATAAATTTTGGCTCTAAGGATATACGATTAATGTATGAATGGTAACAACTTCAATTAGTTTTATTACAAAGTAATGGAACTACTATACATATCGCAATTTTCAGAGCTTTCCGAACGTACTATACGTACTAATGAGGATCAGGGTTTTTCATGCAAACAAAGATTTTCATCAAATCAAACAATGCATAACTCATTCAATGAGTTTTAGTAACAAAATACATATGTTAGAAAATAATGGATTTTCTTGGAACATACGAACATTTTACATATTTATCAACAGATTTTCAGTACAAAAACATGCTTATGAACTCACCAGCTTTATGCTGATACTCTTTCAAAACTGTTTGTATTCTCAGGAAAACAGTAGACAGGTACCTCCTGGAGTTTTTGAGAAGACGGAGCGTATAGAGTCACGTCTTTTTCTTTTGATTATACCTTGCTTGTATAAAGTCAAGAACAAAACATATGTAATTACCTTTTTATCTATATTCAATGTAACGGTTATGTTTACTTTGATTATTGTAATGCAATGGTTGTGATACTATACATGACGTCATCCACCCCCGAACGTTTCTGCCATTCCGGTTTGGGGGTGTGACACCAGCCTCCATCACTTTCAAGCTCTGTCCTCGAAACCCTAATCCTCCATAAGTGAACTTGAGCTTTCTTGGTTATTTTGAGTGTTATTTGGTGTATCTTGAAGCTAGTGGAAGAAGTGGAAGATAGAAAACTCAGGGGGGAAGGAGTAGATCCAGGAACTACACCCCATTTGCCATCTTTTCTGGTAATCATGCTTCCAACTTGGTCTTCTTTCTCTTAGATCTATTTGTCCCCAAATTAAGAAAGGTTTTGGCCCAAAAACCTTGGTCCTTGGTGTTGGGACATCCCAAGTGGTTCATATCTCAGATCTAGGTTCTAGGGAGGGTTACATGGCATAAAGATGCAAACCTTAGGGACATAGTAGCCCCATGCATCTTGTAGACCTCATTTTAGGGTCTTTTGAGCTTAGGGACCCATGCATGGACGTAAAGTTCTAAACTTGACGTTCTATATCGACCCTAGGAGGTCAGATCTACCCTTTGGATGAGATGAGCTCAACAGAAATCGAGTTTATGAACATCGACTTTAGGGGACTCGGCGAGTCGAGCATTGGTTCCCTAACCTTTTTGTTTCGAAGGGATCTAGTTGAGTCTAGGAGGGGACTCAACAAGGATGCACGTGATTATAGACCTAGAAATCTTGGGACTCGGCAAGTGTATGAACGAACTCGGCGAGTCCAAGGCAATCTCCCAACCCATGAGGACGGACTCGGCGAGTTGTTCATACAACTCGGCGAGTCACAGACTAGTCACACTCACATGATGAAGATGAACTCGACGAGTTCAAGGATGAACTCGGCTAGCCAGATGAAGATAGTCCTGAATGCTATGTTTGAAGGGGAACTCGTCGAGTTCTTGCAAGACTCGACGAGTAGAGTCGGGGTTGGGAACAGATGGGAAAATAGGGGCTCGACGAGTTGGTGAACCAACTCGGCGAGTCAGGTCAACTGGGTGTTGACTTTGAACAAGATGTTGACTTTAGCCAAGGTTAAAATGGTCATTTTACCCTAGGTGTATTTATCAGTTTTTGACTAAGCGCCTATATGGAAATTTATAGCCGGAGAGTCACCGGAGCAGCAGACAGAGATTCCTCACCCAGAGTTGTAGCAGTCAGTCACACGAGGTGAGTTTCCTTCCAGTAGGAACGGGTCTACGGCCACAATGTCGGCCCGTTTAGATGATAGTAGTTCCGGATTTCGGTCCGATGCGGGGGTGGTCCCGAGAAATGGTTATGTATGCTTGATGTCTTCGTGATTCATGCATGTTATGATATGTGTTATATGTTTCGGACTCCGGTCCGATGTCGGGCAAGCCCGATGCAGTATATGTGATTATGTTATATGTTTATGTTTATGCTATGTTCAGTTTATACCGGACTTTGGTCCGATGTCGGGCGGGGCCCAATGCAGTGGGCGGGGCCCAAGTTAGTCCGGACTTTGGTCCTATGTCGGGCGGGGCCCGATGCAATCGGCGGGGCCCAAGTTATGCCGGACTTCGGCCCGGTGCCGGGCGGGGCCCGATGCAGAGGGCATGGCCCAGTATGTGTTATATGTGTTATTGTATGGTATGTGGTAGTTTGGGGGAGCTCCGTAAGCTTCGTGCTTACAGTTTCAGTTTTGGTTTCAGGTACTTCCACTAGCAAAGGGAAGGGCTCGGGATGATCGCATGGCATACACCACAGATTTCAGCCTGGAATTTATTGAGACTCTGATATATTTTTCTCATTTGTTTTGATACAATATTTAATATGAGATTTTGAGACACATGACACTTGGTTTTCTTATTGATTATGGATGATCATAGTTTCTTATAATATTCTCAAAACGAAATTTTTGGGTCATATTTTTGGGATGTTTCAGTTTTGGTACCAATTTGCAAGCTTGAATTTTGATGGGTTGTTTTTGAAAATAATATCGGTGATGTTTTTATTTATAATAAATAAGACTTTCGTTGCTTATGTTAAATAATGTTTTTAATATAAAAAAATGAAGTGAAAAATCACGGTGTTACATATTAGAGCCACAACGCTTCGATTATCTTCTTAGATAATCGACGGTATTTCGAACCTTCATCTAATTAAAGAGGTACAATATGTTCCTTCTTTTCTTTTTCGATCCTTGTAGATTTACATAGCTTGAGTCGATTTAGGGTTTTCTTAGTACAACTCTGTATTATTGATGTTGACTGTGTAAATCTAGGGTTTCTTGTTTTGATCTGGGGTTTTAGGTATTGTTATTCCCTAAATCGAAACGTTATTTGTTTTTTACATCTTAAAGTTATTGGTTACTATGAGGTGTTTGTGTCCATGCAGATATTACGAGCCTCTGTCTCCCTGTGTGGATCCATGATTATGGTTTTCGATCGATCAATCCATGTAGAATTTGGAATAACTCTACTAGAGAATGGATTTTATCAACGACTAACTCTAGTAGGGAATGGAACAAAAGGAGGCGGTTTGTCTCCCGCGTGTCTGCTCTTCAAAAGTGTTTATAGGACCTTTGTGAGTGTTTTTCTTGTTCCTTCCTCTATCTTCTTCTTATTTGTAGATGTGATAGATCCTGGCTTTCTTGAGTACACCGGTTAACTGTTGATATATTTCCTACCTGATTGTTGATTACTCTTGTTTTCTTCGAATCTGTGACTGACTTGTCTTGGGCCCCGACATACCGTGGTGACCATCTGGACATTATAGTCATCACAGTTGTCTGTGTTTTCTTGTTTGCTACTTTTTTCTTGTTTGAATTCATATTATAAGTTTGTTTGATTTCTTATTATTACAGCTTGTCCAACTGATGGGTCTTCTGGTAGTGGAACTAAAAACGAGTCTTCCAATTTTGATGATCGTTTGTACATACACCCTTCAGATAACATTGTAACTACTATTGTAAAATATAAACTTACTAGGACCAAAACGTTTTGTGTTTGGCGTAGCTCTGTGATCTAGGAGTCTTAAGGCTCAAAATAAGTTAGGGTTTTTTGATGGTCTGTTAAAAAGGTGACCGATGATGAAATTAAGTCCTCAAAATAGGAACGTGCTAATGTTGTTGTATGCTCTTGGATCCTTGGATCTTTATCTGAATCTATATACTCTAGTCATTCTTAATCTGAATCTGCTGAGGAATTTTGCAATGAACTTTTTGAAACATAGAATAAAGTTGATGGATTTGTTGTTTTCAACATTCACCGACGTATTAATTCTCTAAGTCAAAATGGTTCTTCTCTTTTTAAATATTTCAAAAAAAATTTGATTCCTTATGGAAAGAGTTTGATGGTCTCACTATTCTTACAGAGTATACTTGTGAGGTTTCTACAAAATATAATTATCATGCAAAACTTATGAAATTAATGCAGTTTTTAAGTGGTCTTGATGATTCCTTTAATCAAATTAAGAGTCGCATTCTTCTAATGGATCCTTTTCCCAATCTAAGTCCCTAATCTGCTTGTGTATCAATCAGATCTGTTTGATGGTGCGGAATGTCAGATCAAATAGAAGAGAATGAGAAGAAGAAGATGATGAATATTGTATGTATTGATATGAATGAAGACCCGGATACAAGATTCACACACACTAACACACACTCTCTTTTCTCTCTCTCTAGAACACCTTCAAATGCACACACTTAAGCTCCTCTAGTGTTCATCAATCTACTCCTCACCCCTTACATCTATATTTATACATAAGAAACATGGGCTTGGTGAACATGGGCCGTAAATGGGTTTACGGCCGTAAACCTGTTTACGGCCGTAAACACATATACGACCGTAAACACCAAGCTGTTTACGGTCCAAGACACAAAAATACATTTTCCTAGAAAAGCAAAGTATAAACCATATTTTTGACCAAACAATCTCCCCCTTGGTTTATAGCTTTCTTTTCTTTTCTTAAATGACCCAACAAGCTCCCCCTAAAAAGTAGCTGGCTTTCTTGATAGTCTTCATTGGGAGCTTTGGCTTCAGCTTTAATCTTCGAATTCTTCACAGCTTCAAGATGAACATGATGAATCTTCAATAATTGACTTCATCTTGATCAGTTGGGCATTTCTTCAGAATTTGGCATTGAACGCACATTAGGTGAGGAGGCTTGACGTACTGATTCTTGAAAGATAGCGCTTTCAGCTTGAGAATATTCAGAGAGAACATCAGAAAGAACAAATCTTCTGGATCACTTCAGCAGGTTTAAGATAACAGCAGACTGATTGAGGAGGCTTCAATGCAATATGTCACATAATCTTCAATTTCAGCTTCACCTTGCTTCTGGGGTTGAAAGATTGAACGTCAAAAGAATAATCTTCATTTCTTGCTCCTTCGAATGAGAATTCTTCGATGATCACGGATGAAGCCTTGGCTCAGAAATCTTCGACACAAACTCCATGAGTTTCATCTTCACCTGAATTCACTTTTCAAGACAAAACAAAACTAAAAGAAAATTTTAGCACACAATATTTTTGGAATTTTCATATTTTCTGAAAAAGAAATAAAACAGAAATAACACTATTTTTGGATTTTTAATTTTCTGATTTTTGTTTGGTTTTTAAAATTTTTAATTCTCCCCTAATATTTAAATTAGAATAAAACTATGAACAAATTTAACAAAAATAAAATGATATCTAACTTTAAGAGTGATTTGGGATCAAAGTTTTTAGACAACCTTTATCCGTTTATCAGTACCTCTCCCTTCATGAATAGATCTGGTCAATCGCCGGTATTATGGTCCACTTAAACACGAGAAATTGTGACAAAATTAGGACATACTATAAGTGACAAGACAATGTGATCCTAAGTTCCTAGATAATATTCCTTAAGGACCATTCAGCTGACGACGACCAAAGATATTGTTGTCCACCTAAATTGAGCAGCGAGATCTACAGACAACCTAGTGATTGTTCAATTTTAAATGTACTAGAACATGTTTTCCGCTTCCTGACATACCCCAATAATCAGGAACTTCCAAAGTACTCCTTACTTTACGTGAGCAGACAATTATTATGAGAGAAGTCAGATTTAGAATGCATATGCTATACACCCAGGTCAGATCTCTTCCAATCACGAAGAGGGTGAAACATATGACTAACCAGATTTAGAGGGATTGAGAAGTAGAATGGTGCATATGCTGTGTACCAGGTCGGATGGTTAATCACACAAAGGAGACAGCATATGGCTAACAGGTAGGAAGAATTGCATAGATAGAAGATGCATAGAAATACAGTTGCATATGTTGCAGTCCAGGTCGGATGTATTTCAATCACGCGGAGGAGGCAACATATGACTAACAAAACGAAAGCAAGAAAATAATTTCCTACAGACCTACTTTATCAGAATTCCCCAGTCGTCCCATCAATACCGGAATTAAGGACAGAGTCCGTAATCGAGGAAGAGTTAAACCACAGTTCTAGATACGGATTACTTTAATGTGACCGGTGGATTATCATGTATATCTCCCTGCTCAACCTATCTGAGCGTCGTATTGTCAGGCTAAATGGATCTATCTAGGTCAAGATTTTTCAAGTCTCTAGATTCCTTAAGTTCATTAAGCCTAGTCAAGTCCATTTGAATCTTTCGTGCCTACCAACGCATCGAACCCAGAGCATAGACAATTCAGATTCAGTCCCTTACACAGATTCAGATTGCCTATTATCACATGATTATATCACGTCCCAAAACATCTCCCTCAAGCACATTTCATTAACACCATATTTTTGGATTTTCTGATTTTTTTAATGTTTTTGGATTTTTAAAACTTTCTAATTTTTGTTTTGTTTTTATTTCTCCCCCTAAATTTGTGCATAGGAGAGAAACGAAAGTAAATGCGCAAATTTAAACTATCCTAAAACAAAAATTAGTCTTTAAAGCGAATCAGCTTAAGAAAAACTCAGGAGTATAGAGAAGAAAACTCAAACTGTAAGTCACCGATTGAATTTGCATCCAGAAGGTCTGAGAACAGCACGTGTAATCTCAGAACAGATCCGAAACTTCTTCATGTCATTAAGCACTAACCCCATTTGTGATCTCTTCCTTTCCTCCTTTCCCGCAAAAGGACACATAGTCTCAAACAAAGGTCTGAATGTTGTACAATTGAGAGATGTCCCCTATCATGTGCCTGGAACAGCCACTACCAACAAACTGAAGTCTGATGATATGCCTCCATAGCTGCTCCGACACAGAGCGGGATCAGTTGGTCTTTGGAACCCAGTCCATTTTGAAACTGGGTCGACCATTGTCATCCTTGCACAGTACTCTCTCCCATGACATATCCTGTTTATCACAAACAGAAGATGAAGAAATATTAGACTCATTAGTTGATTTGGGAGAGTGAGCCTTTGGAACCCATTTGTAGTTGGGTTTAACCCATTTCTTTTTCGATCCGATGGGTGGCTCAGTACTTGCTTTTGATCTTGATGTCGGCCGTTGAGATGACTTTGACCTAACCGGTCTTTGTTTCATTGGAGCATCTCTTGGATTGGGCTTCTTGGCCGGCATTTCCTTCTTGCCCTTGGGAGTTAGATTCCTGGCCTTGTGGGTTTGATTCTTGGCCTTCTGCGCGTTCCAGTCACCATTATCTGAACATGACCTTGAGGGGTTTCTTTTGGAGTATCTCCCTCTTGGTGCGTTCTGCCACCCTTATGTATAGTAGCGAACGTATGCGCGATTAGGACAATTTCTGGCAATGTGTCCAGGTGTTCCACAGTGAAAACATGTCTTTTTCTTCATTGTGAAGTTGTTTCTTCCTGCCCCTTGTGGCGTATCCTTGCCTTGTCTCTTATTGTTCCCACAAGCACAATTACAACAGGCACTCTGTTTCACTGGAATTGGTGGCCTGTATTTCTGAACAGCAGGTTGATCAGAAGCAGCTGAGTTCGAAGCAACCGATTCAGAGTTCAAGGAGATGTTGGTTTGTTCAATAGTGTTCTCCTTGTTCTCATCTTCTGCTACTTTACCTGCACATGAAGTAGATGTGCTAGAAACAGGAACATCAGTATTTTCAAACAAATAATCAAATATGTCAAAAAATTTAACTCAACATGATCCGATGCAAAAGCATCAAAAGCATCACAAGATGTATCATCAACTTTAATATCAGAAACAGAAGGTTTTTCATTGGAAACAGAAACATCAGGTTCAGGCTCAGTTTTGTTATCAAAAACAGATCCTTCAACTTTGTGCTTTGACTGATCTAAGGATTGATCTGCAGGGGAAGTAGAAACGTTAGTATTTTCAACATTAGTAAATCCTCCTGAAACAAAACCAGATGGCTTGCCATAAACCATAAATGGTTCGTTGGCAATCTCATCCTTGGATAGGGGTTGATACTGATATGTATGATTATAAGGAGGAGGTACACTATCATATCCTAGACCCTTTTGTTGGTTTCGTTTAAACTGCATGCAGTGATCAATCATGTTGGCCACTACCTCGCTTGATCCATCAAATTTTCTAAAATCAAAAGTTGCAGTTTCAAATTGTCTTTTTAATGTATCAAGCTCGGTAATTAACTCATCATTTTGTCTCTTAACATAATCATAAAGCTCACATTTTCACTGTATTCTGTCTGAATTCTTTTAAAATCTTTTATTTTTGTTTCTAATTGGGCCTTAAGGGGTTTTGTCCTTTCCTGAGTTGATATCCTTCATATCTCAGGTCCTCAACTTCTCTTTTTAATAAATCAATTTGTTCCCGAAGAAAGTTAATCGTAGTTTCACAAGATGGAGTACATGAAACTTTATTGACTGGAACGTTTGAAGAACTCATTGTTTTTAAAAAAAATGCCCTTTGACTAAAAACTCAAAAGTCAACCTCAAAAGTCAAATTTGAAAAGTCAAACTCAAAAGTCAAACTTGAAAAGTCAAACTTAAAAGTCAAACCGAAAAGCTAAATTTGAAAATTTAAAAGTCAAACGAGAAAGTCAAAGTTTATAGTCAAAGGTCAAACTTTAAAAGTCTAAGTCAAAATATTAAGTAAAAAAATCAAAAATAAAATTCAAAATTTAAAAACTAAATTTTTTTGGTTGAAAAAGGAATTTAAAATTAAAAGAAAATCAATTTTGGGCTGAAATTGACAAAAATGCGAAAGTAGGTGCGAAAGAGAGTCTTTATGAATAAAATCCTGAAGTAATGGAACAAGATGCAGCCTAGAGCAAATGGTAAGACGCTGGGGTGTTGAACTGAAGCACCCGGGTTCGAATCCCGGCATCTCCAATTCGCCTCCTATTTTTGTTGAACGCTGCTGCAAGCCGTAGACCAAGCCGCTGTTACAAGCCGTAGACCAAGCCGCTGTTGCAAGCCGTAGACCAAGCCGCGTTGCCGAGCCGTCCTCCAAGTCGCGATCCGCCAAGCCGAATTCCAAGCCGAGGCCGCAAACTCCAGCGACCGTAAACCGCCGACCGTAAACTCCGGCGACCGTAAACACGTTTACGGCCCTAAACTCCGGACCGTAAACCCTTCAAAGACCGTAAACACAGCTTCAGATCGCAAAAAAACGACGTTTTTCACCATTTTTGCTCCAAAACTAGATCAAAAACTCGTTTTTATCAAAAACGCGAAGAACAAACCCCCCCCCCCATAATTTTCAGAGATCTATCCAAAAACACAGGAATTTTTCAAAAATAAGATCAAATATGCTCCAGATCTGACAAAAATGACTGATACAATCTAAGATCTGATACCAATTGTAAGTTCCTAATCTGCTTGTGTATCAATCAGATCCGTTTGATGGTGCGGAATCCCAATCAAATGGATGATGTCAGATCAAATAGAAGAGAATGAGAAGAAGAAGATGATGAATCTTGTATGTATTGATATGAATGAAGACCCGGATACAAGATTCACACACACTAACACACTCTCTCTTTTCTCTCTCTCTAGAACACCTTCAAATGCACACACTTAAGCTCCTCTAGTGTTCATCAATCTACTCCTCACCCCTTACACCTATATTTATACATAAGAAACATGGGCTTGATGAACATGGGCCGTAAATGGGTTTACGGCCGTAAACCTGTTTACGGCCGTAAACACAACCGTAAACACGTATACGACCGTAAACACCAAGCTGTTTACAGTCCAAGACACAAAAATACATTTTCCTAGAAAAGCAAAGTATAAACCATATTTTTGACCCAACACCCAATGTAAAAGTTGTTTTCTCTATTGTTTCAAGGAATGAATCCCATCAGAAAAATGGGACTCTAGATTCTTCTTCAGTGTGTCTAAGACTCAATCATCTGCATTTAATAGTAATTTAATGATAGGAAAAATCAAGGTTCAAATCAAAATAGAGGAAGAAATCAAAACTTACAATGTAAAATTATGGTCTTAAGGGTCATCTTATTGAAGAATGCTAAAGATGTTAAACCTGGAAATGAGTATAATAATCAAAATAATCAAAATAAATATTTCTCTGTGAATTCATCATTTGTTCCCTCTTGTAGTTCTTCTTCTGTATCCTCAGAGTCTACTGGAACTGGTGATACACATTATCTTACAAGTTACAAATATAATAAGTTCTTACGTCTTATCAATGAAAAATCTTATGTTGCTGATGATGGATCTGCCGATGCTAACATGGTAGCTACATCTTTGTTTAAGGCTTTTAATTATACCATTAATCATCATAAATGGATAGTTGACTCAGGAGAAAATCATCATATGACTTCTGCTGAGTCACTTCTTCATGATATTGTTGATGTTTAATAATTAAACCTTCCCGTAAATCATCCTAATGGTTCATCTGCTAAAATCAACAACCAGACCAGTGAGACACATATGTCTTCATCTGGTAGGACTATGCCAATTTCATCTGTTATATCTGGGGAAAGTAATTCCTTTATTCTCTTAGTCAGTCATTAGGGTCGTCAAGGTCTAGGAGGGAGTCATGTATGCCTTTTAAATTGAATAACTATGTGGTTGACGGAAAATAAAGATATGAAATTAAAAATACAATTAACTATTATTTTATTAATAATGAAAATAAATGCTTTGTTTCAAACTTAAACAAAACAATTGAACCAAATAATTTCGATGAATCTTTTTTTTATCCAAATTGGATAAAGGAATTTCGTAATCATATTTGGGATATAATAGAGTTACCGAGAAATATAAAACCAACAGGATGTAAATAGGTTTATAGAATTAAATATAAACCTAATGGGGAAGTAGAAAGATATAAAGCTCGTCTTGTTGCTGAAGGGTATAATTAGAGAGAATGTATCGATTATCAAGAAACCTTCTCCCCAGTAGCAAAAATAGTTATTGTATGAATATTAATTTATTTGTCTGTTAATAATTCTTGGCCTCTATATCAATTAGATAAAAATAATGTATTTTATTTATGGTGATCTGTAACATCCTGTTTCGGATCGTTTTGCGATTCAAGGCACGTGGACCGTAATCCGAGTATGAGGAGGTTTTGAGGCTTTGAAGGAGAAAGGTTTAGGCCCTTTTTTGGATATGGATAAGCTGGGTTGTGTGATAAAAGGGTTCATGATTGTACTTTAGAGCCCAAGAGTGTCGGTAAAGGCGTTGGCTCGGTCTTTTATGAATTTTTGGTTTTTGTTCGTGTAGTTTTAAGGCTGTGATGAGTTGCTAGAAGCGTAGGGATTCTCGCCACCTTTCCGTGGATATAAGGTTCTATGGAAATGGATTTATAACGAAGAAGTTATGATAGTTTGAAGTTTTGGCAAGTTTAGCCCTTATTGAGAAATGGGTGGCAATTGAGTACGCGAGGCGTAAGCATGTGTACGCTCAGCGTACTCATGTGCGTAGCATGAACGCGGAGGCCACCGAGTACGCTGGGCGTACCAGAGGGTACGTTGGGAGTACTAGGCTCAGAGTGTAAACCCTAATGACTTGTGTACCCCTATTTAAGGACACATGATGGCCTCATTTCCAACCACCATTTCTAGCCTCCAACTCCCATCAAACCCTAAATTTCGTTTCCATAGCTTGTGTGAGTGTGGTGGCACATTTGAGTGTCTTTGGTGAAGCTTTTGGTGAAGAAGGAGTCTTGAAGGAGGATAGTCGGTGCTTTTAGCTTTTGGATCTGAGTTCTACTCTAGTTGATGCATCTTCCAGAGGTTTCAAGCTCGAAACTTGCTCATTGTTGTGCTAGTTCTTGTTTTGAGTGCATTTTAGTGTTTTATGTCCCAAGATTGGAACTTTGTGAGTTTGGTGAACTCCGGAGCAAATCTCCTGTCCTTTTAAGTGTATTGGGTTGCCTTGATTCATAAAAATGAGAACTTGGTCTCCTAGACCTCTTTATGCATGTGTTAAGATGATTTAAGAGAGTCTTAATGGTTATTTTTGGAATTTGGGTCCCATTAAGACATGAAAACTGATAAAGTTGCCAACTTTATTAGTTAGGAGCTTGTAATGAAGCTTCCCTCAGGATTGGATGCTTTAGGCTGAAGTGGTTAAGTTGAAAATAGAGTTTTTGGACCTGATCCGTACGCCCCGCGTACTGGTCTAGTTTCCCCGATCAGGAGTCGCGTGTACGCTGAGCGTACCAGGGGAGGTACGCCCCGCGTAGTCTCACAGTGGGCTTGTTACATTTTGGGCTTCGCATCCTTGGACCGTTTTGTTTGGATTTTCTGTTTGGGCCTCTAGGCCATCTGAGATTATTGTTGGGCTAAGAGAAGACTTGGGATTAGGATAAGGCGAATATGGGGGTTGGGCTCAATTTGGAAAATTGGCCATTAGTGGGCCTTTTGTGGATCTCTAGGTTGGGCCTTGGTGGGCCCATTGGGTTTGGGTCATTGTGAGCCTTTTGGGCGGGGCCATCTTTGGGGCGTAGTGTTGGGGTATAGCCTTGCATCGTTTTTGATTATGGTGTTGGGTTGTTTTGGCCCAGTTCAGGAGCTAGTTCGCAGCGGCAGCAGCAGTGTAGGATTTCTCGTGTAGCGGTTGAGGTGAGTCTTCTCACTATTCTTACCTGAGTGGTAATTTATGTGTGACCGTAGGGTCTTGATCGTGTTACTGACCGGAGGGTCTTATTCGTGTTATTGACCGGAGGGTCTTATTTGCTTATACTGAGTTATGTGTTATTATGGATCTTGTCTTTGTGACTTATGCTGTTATATTATTCTGTATATGTGTTGAGCTATGACCGGAGGGTCCATACCGAGCCGTGAGACCGGAGGGTCTTCAGTGAGACACATGACCGTAGGGTCCATATCGAGACATAGCCATGAGAGGCTTATTATTTATGTATGTGGTATTTTGGGGAACTCACTAAGCTTCATGCTTACAGTGTTAGTCTAAAATGTGTTTCAGGGTCGCGGGAAGGCGGAGACATGATTGTACACATCCGTCGGCTTATGGAGATTCGAGGATTTTGGGATACTCTGATATTGTTTTGATAATAATTTACAATATATGCGATGACTTGAATTTATGAGTAATATTTTGAGAATTAAAAATGAAAAATTTTGTCTTGAAATTTGAGGTGTTACATGATCTATCTGAGGATGTGTATATGACACTTCCTCAGGGATATCACACAAAAGGGGATACAAAGGTTTGTAAATTAGTAAAATATTTGTATTGTTTAAAGCAACCTCCTAGAAAGTGGAATGAAAAGTCATTTTCTGCTCTTTTTAGCTATAGTTTTTTTTCAAAGTGTAAGTGATTATTCTCTATTTGTTCGAACTAAAAATAAATCAACTGTTGTTTTTCTTGTTTATATCGATGATGTTATTCTAACAGGAGATAATGAGGATGAACTTAAAAATGTAAAATTGTTTCTCAATACAAAAGTTTTAATAAAAGATTTGGGAAAGTTAAGTTATTTTCTTGATATTGAGGTTCTTAGCATAGACAAAGGTATTTGTTTAAATTAAAGGAAATATAGTCTTGAGCTACATCATGAATTTGGAATGCTTGGTTGTAAGCATGTTTTTACCCCTTTAGAGGTTAAGTTTGTCCCAAAAAAGAGAATGTGATAACAATAATGATCCATGTCTTGAAAATGTTACAGAGTTTCAAAAGTTAATTGGAAAGTTGATTTATCTTACTATAACTAGACCTAATATATCTTATTGTGTCCAGATTTTAAGTCAATTCATGCACAAACCTCATGAGACTCACTTGAATATAGCCTTTATACTACTTAGATATCTTAAAGGTAGTCCAGTTTAAAGGTATTTCTATAGTCTTGATAGTTTTGACTTAATGGGTTTTGTGGATGCTGACTGGGATAAGTGTCTTTCTTCCAGCAGGTTTGTTATTGGTTACGTTGTATATGTTGGAAGTTCATTAGTTTCCTGGAAGAGTAAGAAACGAGTAACTATTTCTAGGTCTTTGATATAATCTGAATACATAACTTTAGGCTCTGTAACTTGTGAATTATCTGGATTTTGAAAGTGTAATTTGATGTGAGAATTAAAAATTGAACTCCTATAAAAGTATTTTGTGACAATGAATTTTCTATCAAACTAGCATTAAATCCAGTTTTTCATGAAAAAACTAAGCACTTTGAAATATATTTACACTTTATATGGGAAAAAAATTACAAATGGAATTTTAAAGATTAAGAAAATTACTTATTCTAATCAAAATGCTGGCATTTTAACCAAGTCATTAGTTTTATCTTAGCATAATTTTATTTTAAATTGAATTGGTTTAAAAAATCCATTTAATAAATATTAAAAAAAAATGATTGTTAAGTTTTTGGAGGGGTGTTGAAATATATGAAATAATACAAACTTAACATCCTTACATGTCCAAGGTTTTGAAAGGTAAATATTGTTGGATTATATTTGCATGGTATTTTGTTGTTTGGGTGTTTTGTGTTAATATGAAGATAGAAGTGGGTTACGACTCACTTTTGTGAAAGTTTGTCGAGTTAACGCGCAGATCTTATTGATCCATTTGACCATGATACGTAAGGCCTTGAGGAGCTGCATTCCGCTTACCACTTATTTTTATAAACATGGCATTTTCTTATTGGTTCGTTTAATATTTATACGATCAAACTTATCATGTAAAAAAATCTAACATCATCTTAATATTTTTTTTTAATATCAAAATCATTTTTTCTCCATAAATAAGTATAATATTGAAATACTTCATATTCAATCTTAACTTTTTCTTTCTAATATCCTTTTGGAGTTATACAAGCTCATTTTGCATTTATTCAACACTCATGTCTTGTGTGGGACGAAGATACGATGGGACAAATTATGATTTTTTGTATCTTCATTCATAATATATTTGTTGAGTATGAACAATGCATACATTCACCGTTATAAACCACCCTACTTTTTGAAGTTTTGGAAAGTCAAAATTAGAAATCACAAACAACCTCTTAGATTACTGATTTGATTAAATTAATGGTGTTATAGTATTATTAAAACATGTTTGAATAAAGCTTCGAACTCTATCAATCTATCTTAAGACATTAGAATTATAATTATAAGTGTTGGAGTCAATATGGACAAGTTATTACAATATTTTAGGGGATATTATTCGTTTAGTGCATGTTTAGAAAATTACAAGACCGAATCAATCATAAGAGAAAATTTGCGCGAATGCGAAAATTATAATGTACACAATTTGTAGTGTTGTAATTTTCTTTTATCTATTTTAGCCCTAATTGTTTCCATTGTTCTCTTATGGGCATATAAATTAAGGAATTTAAGGTAAACCATATTAATTTAGATAATTATAGGGCTAACTAGTGATCAGATACTTAATTAATTATGCCATTTAGGTGTTAAACATCTACTTTTCATTGAGAGTGGAATATAAGAACTTATACACTAAGATAGTAAGCTAATTATAAATAACACATGTATCCTAATATACATGGAACATTCTTAGTTTAATTTACTATATATATATATATATATATATATATATATATATATATATATATATATATATATATATATATAGCGCATTCATGTAATGATTTTCACGAGTTTTTAAATTGAGGACAAAACTTATTGTTTTAATCATAATCATGTGCATCAACTCTAGGATTGATTAAGATTTATGTAACGTCCTAAAAGATACAATAATTTTTTCATTATATAAATATAATTAAACCATTCAAGTACAATCCCTTTAAATGATAATCAAAGTATAAGTTCAAAGTTCCAATCAAAATATCATGAGTAGGTCATAAAAATGGATAGTGCGGAATCTCCAGTGGATGCAATGCAATCAAGTCGGTCTCTTCTATTTGCTACCATAAATACTTGAAACATTTAAATTTAAAATAGTAAGCACAAAGTTTAGTGAGTTCTCCAAGATACCACATACATCACTGGATAATGGTCCCTGCCCTAAATAGTGGACTTGTCCTGAATAATGGGCCACACCCGAAATAAGTGGAGCTCGTCCTGAATAATGGGCCCCATCCTGAATAATTTTACCATGTCCATCATACATACAAAAATATAAGCATGCACCACAAAGACAACAAGAATACAAGGTTGCCTCATGTCTAACACGGTATAGTGAGAAAACTCACTTCACAGACAAAGCAGACAATCAACACAACTCACATAAAATGTGAAGACTGGTACTACAAACTACCTAATATTAATCAAAAGGTCAAACTTTAGTCTATGACCTAAAACCCTAAAGTTTGACCCAATGTCAAACTTAGTAAAAAAAGTCAATAAGTCAATATGTTGATAAAATAGGCACCCCGCACCTACTAAATGAAAAAATAGTTAGGATTTTAGACTTAAACATACGCATATCTGGAAAACCCTAAAAGCGTGTCACGCCTAGGAAAAGCATGTCGCGTCCATACTAATTTCAAAAGGTAAAATGACTTAATCCATTAAGTAAATCCCCTAAACTTCCAGATCCGATTCTTTATAGTTTATTAATGTATAAAGTTTCCAACTTTATCCATTAAGACACTTGAATCCAACTAGATCTAAACTTTAGTCCGAAAAATGACCTAAAATTCTAACACGACTAGCATATCTTAATGAACATGCACAAGATACCAACTTTCCAGGTCCAAATGGTCCATAAAACAAGTCTAAGTGTTCAAAAAGAGTTGGATTCATCTCAACTCCAAGCTCACCACCAAAATGGGACCAAAAGTGCATAAAATAGACAATAAGCAAAATCTAACAAACAACAAGGAAATCTTGAAGATTTATACTCACAAAGGTCCAAGAAAAGTGCAAACTTGTTGGATCTACACTTGTTCTTCACTCCAATTCTCTAAATGATATCTTGATCTTCAAGCTTCGTGCACAAATTAAAGAAGTATAAGATCTCAAGATGAAACTAAGCTCCAAAATGGGATGAGAGGGGCTAGGGTTTCTAGAAACACTCTATAAGGGTGATAGAGGTTGTAAATGATCCAACCCTAGAGGCTTAAGTGTTTTTAAATAGCCCCAAAACCCTAAAATATCATTCAGCCCATGGCCCTAGGCGCACTACGCCGTTTAAATAGGTGCCCCACACCTTCAGAAAATCCTCGGATTTTTAGTTTTTCAAATTTCAGAGAACTGAAACAGTAAAAAGCCAAAATAAATTACGTATAGTGAATACAGATGTTACGATTCTCCCCCACTTGAATCGGCTTTCTCCTTGAAATATGTTGTGTCAAATAACTTTGGGTAATGCTCATGCATCTCCACCTCAGGCTCCCAAGTGCACTCGGAGCCCTGTCGGTGCTACAATTGCACCTTTACCAACTCTACCACCTTCTTACATAAGGTTTTCGTCTTACTGTCTAAAAATGTGATCGACTGTCAACATAGTTCAGGCTCTCATCAACTTGAATGTCATCTAATGGATCTATCGCAGACTCATCAGCTAAACACTTTCGCTACTGAGAAACAAGAAAGGTATTGTGGATCTGAATAAGCTCCTCAGGAAGATCTAACTGGTAGGCAACCTTTCCCACCCAAGTAACAACTCTAAATTGACCAATGTATCTGGGGCCCAACTTCCTCACTTCCTGAAGCGGATGACACCCTTCAAACGTGACACCTTTAGAAGTACAAAATCCTAATCATGAAACTCGAGATCGGAATGACACTGATCTACATAATTCTTCTGACGACTTTGAGTGCTTTGTAGCCTCCTACACACCTTTTGTACTAACTTTGTAGTCATGAGCATAACTTTCATGCTCCTCATAACTTGTTGGCCGACCTCACCCCAACAAATCAGGGTCTAACACTTCCTCTCATAAAGTAACTTAAAGGGAAGCATACTAATGCTGGAGTGGAAATTGTTGTTGGAGGAGAATTATGCTAACGGAAAGTAAATATCTTAGCTCCCATAAAAGTCTAGAATGCATGCCCTAATTATATCCTCCAAATCTTGGATAGTCATTTTGCTTTGTCCGTCGATCTACGGATGATAAGTAGTACTGAAGTGTAACCAAGTACCTAACTGATAGATTTTATGTACTATAACACTCCTATGGTGCACATATAACCCTAATGCTTTGGATCTAAGTTTTCTCTAGTTATACATGCAACAAAAATTATCCAAAGCATGAAACCTACAACTGACATACAATTTGATATTTGAAACATAAAATCAAGTTAGATGAATACCTATATATTGTAGCTTGTAGAATTTTTGCCTTTCAAGAGCTTAGCACCCCAAGTGTGATGACTCAAACGGTTCACAACACACCATGAAAAAATGGAGGACTTAAGAGAGAGGTTTTGACACCAAAAATCGGCTAGGCTCAACTAGGAGTCCACTTCTAACGATTTTAGGGTTTAGGGAATACATATATAGTGTAGAATTCCAAGATCATATGAAAACCCTAATTCTTATACTTAGGCTTATGATCCAATAACTCATATGGACTAACTCTTCATGGAACTTACATAAAGTTAGTCCATTATGGATCAATAGATCAAACCATATGTATCACTGATTTACACAATTAGTCACTGTTAATTTAATTAGTCTCTTTTGATCACTAGATTAATTCCAAATTAATTCTTGATCGATACTAATTAAATAATATGATTTCTCAATTAATATATTATAATTATTATATATTAATAAATCACAAATAACCTCTTTCTCAAACATCTGTCCTATCAAATTGCCATCGTGAATGCAACCCGAAATGGACCATGTTACTCTCGGGTCAAGTGCATACCAATTATAGTTATGGGCTTAGACACCTAATCCAACATTCTCCCACCTGGATAAGTCTAATAACTATAACTGCAAGTACGCCTTAAAACCAACTAGCACTCGTAGCTCTTAAAAGCCGCTGTCAAAATCTGACGCGTCCATCAGATAAGGGATCATATATTCCTCCATTCTAGATATCGTATGGACATGAGACATGGATTATAATCATTCTCTCTGTCCATGTGTTGTTTCCTGATTTCCGATTTATGACGACCGACTAATTAAACAAATCAAATCAGTCCAGGCTTGGCCAAGCGCTTAGGGGTATCATCACTAAATCATCTAGGGGCCCACAAATATCGCTTTTATCCTCTTAGGATAAAAGGAACGGATAAACTTCGACTGATATGCTTTCTCTATCTACTCATCAAGTCACACAAAATGATATGTTTTATAACACCAAGTTACTGGTGCGTTTACACATCATCAATGTGCAACCGACTTGTAAACTGCAACTATATGTCTCTGTTTCAAGAATATAAGATATTATCGTCTCACAATCACTCGTGATAAAATCTATGAAGTGATTCAGATGAGCGTGAATTTAATCCAATACTCAAATCTTACTACAGGAGTACTCATGAACACTGCAACAAACTTGTGCTATGTCTAAAACACTTAGACATTCTACAGTCGGATTCATGACAGTCTTGCCTCGATACCTACTTCCAAAGTATGATCGACTGTGGATAGTTTAAATATCATATTATTCGGGAAGTCAAAACATGCGAAGTGAAACACAAGAATAATCGAATCCAATATGGTCTCAAAACTTTTGAATATAAATAAAATACCTTTTATTTAATCACCATATTGATTACACATTATTCATTGTATAATGTTTTGATTAATCAACTTAATACTTGAATTAAAACAATAGTTATCCCATGCTCCAAGCATGCACACTATGTTTACCTATGGTATTTTCTTTGTGAAATAGGTCAATTGTAAACATTTCCAATGACTCTCATTTCACAATTCCAAATCCTTATCACAAGTGTAAGAATACCAATGCTTGTCACTATTAGAATGTGTTAGATTCTAAACCATCATGCAATGTCAATGCACCAAAGTCACAGAGACTTGGACAATGATATTACAAAGTGCTCTACTGGAGATTGTTACAAGGCAATTCCACAGATACGAAGTCTCACATTCAAAGTACATTCCTTTGAACATCCTTCTTGCATGAAAGTTTCTAACTTACACATAGATTCTTAATATCCAACTCCCATTATGGAAACATTTCCATATTTTCCATATGACAATGCATTATAAATAGAATTCTGTATATTCATAATAATGTCAATATGGTCAATCCATTACTATACTTCCAATTGTCCTTAAGCAACAAATCCTTAGCGAACCTTATATTATCCTTGACAATTGTTTAACCACTTTAGTCATATTCGGTTCTAGTCCTTTTTCCCTCTTAATGCCCTAGGCATTATGCAAAATTAGAACACGTGAATATTATAGAATATGCAATCGATCCTATATCTGAAGCATATGGGACACGATCCATAATGTCTTACATAAATACATGATACTTGACCAGTCTTTTGCTATAATATTTCCATATATAGAATTTCCAATGTTGAAATATTTCAACATGGTATTCATATGTATCCATGACTAAGTTTGATTAATACTTTAATCTAAATTTTTAGATTCGAAATAAAGTGTAAGTATCCTCTCCCTTACTATAGCGAAACAACTTTTCAACCTTAACTTTTCAAATTAGAACTTTGTTTCCTATAAATAGTATTGCTAACTCGCAACACTTACCATAATAACAATGCTCCCACTAGCATAACGATTATTTTGTTACTAGCATAACATTTATGCTCCCACTAGCTTTGATATGTATCCAAAATCAGTTGGACTTCCAGAAATCAATACGTTATTGAATTTCTTACCAAAGTTCAGATTTCTGATACGAGATGCTTCGATAAGCCTTTATCTAAGCTCATACACCTTTTATTAGAATTACCATATATGTGTCTAAACTATTTCAGAACTTACGGCAGTAAGTCCCGAATGTTCAAACTTTTTTCCATTTCTCACAATTCGAACTATGAAGAGGGATGCCGAAATCATAATCGAATTTGAGAATGCAATTAACACAACTGTGATCTCTTTAAAATCTACTTAGTGAAAGCGTTTCCTCACAATCATTTTCATGAATTGGAGAGAAACCTTATGACACTTAGATTTTATGGTGTATGTGTTCTTATCCATGTGAATTTGTCATTTCCAACCATTACCATAAGATAAGGTCTCTAACAAACTCAACCTCATATGGACTGAACTTGTTCAATCCTAATTTCTTGCCACTTGGCAGCACAAGGGCCTACCATGGTTTCCAAGTTGCTTAGCAGCTCACCCTTACTGATCAATGAACTTTCACTGATCAAGGTGCATTGCCTTATGCAAACAACTGAGAACTCATAGAACTCACATGCATAGTCAACTTTAACTGGAATGGGTACAGAAACAAGAATATGTCAATACGATAGGTTACAACCTCAAGTCGTGTGCTAGTGATAAACAATAGGTTTATTTTTTATTAGTTCTTGAAACTAATCAAGATCTTTAAGACTCCCACTGACTTCTTGACATATAAGATTCTCTTTTTAAGAACCATTCCTTGACAAACAAATATTCAAGAGTTAGTGTGGATTCTTATCAAGACAAACACTTCACACAATTGGTCTTAGTTGGTCTTTGTAATATCCAAAACATCACAACTACCAATTTAAAATATGCAAGAGTAAGAAAACATTTTTCTACTCCACATTTCATGATGTGTTATAAACCTTCTTAAGATTATGTCACTCAAGTCACAATCTTGGAGTATGACTCTAAGACTTGATTTTGGAACGAAGTATGACTCATCTTCTTGGTTTAACCATTTCAACAATTCACGGTTACTCTTCTCAGCCCTACAAAGGCACTAAGATGTCCTTAGAGGATCAATTATGATACAGTTCCATAATCACAAAGATGATCATAAAACACGATATTCAAGTATTCTCCTTTCCTTTCAGATTAGAGAAACTTTTATCTTTCTGCCTAATTTGATTCTTCTTATTCGTTTTTCCATACATTGAAACTTTTTCAATGATTCAGAATTACACTTAATCTTGTAAGCATAACCATATTTACTAAACTTTAGTAAATCATGACGAACAGTCTTATCTTTCTTTGTGGTGCACCTGACCAGTACAGAACCAAGTGTACTCGATCCCTTAGTCCTTCACTTGACTCACATATATGTAAACAAGAAATTAGTCTTAATTTCCCAAAGACGAAGGTTCTTATTCATCATACAATACAAGTTGCATGATTCCAAGTTTCCGTCCAATTGAAACTTGGTGATGAGAATCTTTCCTTATTTGTTAAATTTAGACACTACCACAAACGAAAGAATCAAATCCATATTGCTAAAAAATAGAAACATACAAACATCAATTTTCACAAATGCCATTGCAAGGAAATTTTAAAAATAAGATAAAATCAAGTTTTTCTTTGTTTATAAAATGTGCGGAAAACTTGTCCTTACAATGCAAGTACATATGAAAACTTTGTTTCTAAATGTTCCTAAGCAATCTATCATAACTCCTAAGCGGTACCTCAAAAATCTGATCATCGAACCATGCGATCGAAATCCATTTCTTCGCGATAAGACTTAGCTCTCTCTTCCTTTAAGCTTCCTTGTATTCTACAAAACATCAAAATGTAATCTTATCACATCATGTATTAAGAATCTACAAATAGGAACTTAATAGAGTTAGATAGTGGACTTACCTGAAGCATAGTCAAATACTTTGACTTTACCCTCTCTTAGATCTTTCAGGTAGTCAGGACAGCTTCACTTCCGATGTCCCTTCAAATGGCAGTAGAAACAAGTGGACTTTTGGCATTTGCACATGGAACTATCTCAGAACTGGATTTTCTCTTATGGTCAAATCCTTTGATCATAGCCAATTCCCTTCCCATAGGCGAAGGGATCATTTCTGGACTATCTATGTCGTCGCTTATGTCCATGGCATCTTGGGAAGTAGATCTTCCAATCAAATTTGCTTGACCAGTGTGCCAAATCATTGCTGATCCAACATCAATTAGCAAATAGGTAAGATCGATAAGGGTCACGTCATGATCTGTCATATAGTAGTCTTTAACAAACTGACTATACGACTCGAGAAGTGACTGAAGAACCTAGTCAACAGTCAACTTCCTTGGGAAAATGACACCCAACATTCCCAACCTGTCAATATGCAACTTCATCTCTAAGACGTGAGCACATACAGACCTTCCATCTTTGTGTTTTCTTGCCAATAGGGCTTGAGTGACCTTGAACTTTTCAAGTCTACGAACATGTGAGTCAGGGAGAATAATTGGAGGAGGTGGAGGAAGAGAAGTTCCACTACAGCACGAAGAAGGGATTAATCTTTCACCTTAATCATTTCGTGGAATATCATCTTTATAAGGAAAGCCTTTTCAAAAAGGATAAGGTAGACCATAGTTGTCAGTAATAGACATATACAAGGGAGAAATTCAAGTTAATTGATTTAATTCCTTAATACAACATCCAAATAAAATATTAAGGCTAGGACCCAACACAATATTATGCAATTCGGAAGAGGGATGCCGTAATCCAATTGCAAAATATTTGAAGGTAGGTAAATGACGATTTACCAATTTCCACCATGAAAAATGAAAATGAATATTAGGTTTTAAATAAATTGAAATTCCTAGATTCTTTTGAGATTCATTGAACTTTTCAATGGCATGTTTAATCTCGATTATGCCCTTCAAGTTTGTGATTGGGATACCGAGGATCACAAACAAGGTGTGAATAACCATGCAAATGTGCTTGGTACACTCGATGTCATTTATCACCTAATCAATGTGCCGGTAAACCACACACGCTCCATTGATCTATGAAAAACATCGAGCTACCCTTTGCCACGCTTACTAGTCCAAGTTAGTGTGCCGGTTAACCACACATGCTCCACTAACGACTTGGCAAGGTGCAAAGTGCAATTTCGTGGAATAGCATCATTTTCATATTTTTTCCTAAAGTAACTAAGATTGAGAATTTAATAAAGCATTTAGTTACTTTGTATTTCATTATACTTTTAATGAGGATTTAAATGTCCTATCAAACCTGTTCGGCTAACGACCCTCCACTAGTCAAGGGTGCGGTGGGTAAGAGTGGATACCCAATGACGGTCATTTTACAGGCCACTTCCTTAAACACCCCTTATAAACCAGCTTCGTGAATGAGACCTACTAACGGTAAGACTGACTTTTTAACTTATACATATATAATATATTAAACTTTTAATTTTATATAGTATAAGGGTGTATTTTAAACTTTTAAAATACTTGATGGTTTAATCTATTAATAAATTATACTCTTAATTTAATTAAACTTAAACCATGTTATTATGGATTTATTAATCTTCTCTTTTAATTAAACATTTACTCAACTTAATAAAATCCATAAGAGTGTAATTGAACTATTCAAAAAATATCAAGGTTCAAAATATAAAAATTCAAAATTAAAATCTATTTAATTAATTTATAAGTTACGAACCCAAGAGTTGCACCTTTTGAAACCTTTCATTTACAAGAGTTTTAGAAGTCAATGTTTTTTAATTTGAGACTTTTCAAATACCAAAATTTGAGGGCAAGTTTTGTAACTCTCTTAAAACCTTTGAATTCCAAACTTGATGACAAATTTTGTAACTTCTTCAAAAACCTTTTGAGTTCCAAAACTTGATGGCAAGTTTGTTACTCTTCAAAATGAATTCCAAAACTTAAAGACAAGTTTTGTAACTCTTCAAAATATTTAGATCAAATTTTAAACTAATAAAAATTATCATATTTTTTATCTCTTAGAAATTTGACCTAATGCAACTCTTATAGCTAGATAGTTTCAAACTCACAATTATCTTAAAAATTTTGACAACTATATTTTAATTGGATGGGATAACCATTACCATATCAGAAAAATAGATTTTTATGATACAAAACAGTTTAAGGTAATGATCCAAATCCAATTCTGGCCAAAAACCCCGAAAAATTGCAAACAGACTATCCGACTCGTCGGGTCAAATTATGGACTCGTCGAGTTCACTATGACCTCGTCGAGTTCATGTATGGACTCGTTGAGTCCCTCTTTCAGAGTGCAGTTTTTTTGACTTTTTCCAGCTTTGAACAATTAATCAATGCATCTATATAACAGAAAACACCCATGTCTCTGATACCAATGATGGGTTTTATGTACTATAACACTCATACGGTGCACATACTACCCTAATGCTTTGGATCTACGTTTTCTCTAGTTATACATGCAACAAAAAATTATCCAAAGCATTAAACCTACAACTAGCATACAATTTGATATTTGAAACATAAAATCAAGTTAGATAAATACCTCTATATTGTAGCTTGTAGAATTTTGGCCTTTCAAGAGCTTAGCACACCAAGTGTGATGCCTCAAATGGTTCACAACACACCATGAACAAATGGAGGACTTGAGAGAGAGGTTTTGACACCAAAAATCGGCTAGGCTCAACTAGGAGTTCACTTCTAACGATTTTAGGGTTTAGGGAATACATCTATAGTGTAGAATTCCAAGAGTCATATGAAAACCCTATTCTTACACTTAGGCTTTTGATCCAATAACTCATATGGACTAACTCTTTATGGAACTTACATAAACTTAGTCCATTATGGATCAATAGCCCAAACCATATGTATCACTGATTTACATAATCAGTCCATGTTAATTTAATTAGTCTCTTTTGATCACTAGATTAATTCCAAATTAACTCTTGATCGATACTAGTTAAATAATATGATTTCTCAATTAATATATTATACTTATAATATATTATAAATAAAAAATAACCTTTTTCGCAAACATCCATCCTATCAAATTGCCCTGGTGAATGCAACCCGAAATGGACCATGCTACTCTCGGGTCAAGTACATACCAAGTATGGTTATGGGCTTTGACACCTAATCCAACACTAACTCCTCAGGAAACTTCTTCCAAAACCTGGAAGTAAAATAGACATCTCAATCGGAAACCACAAAAACTGACACCCCATGGTGTGCCACCACCTCTCTGACATAGATATCTGCCAACTTCTCCGCCGAAAACCACTCCTGAATGGGAATAAGTTGAGTGCTCTTGGTTAACCTGTCTAATATAACCCAAATCGCATCAACCCCTCATGTTGTTCTTAGTAGCTCGGTGATAAAATCCATGGTAATCAACTTCTATCTCCACATGAGAATATCCAATGGTTTCATCTTTCCCTGAGGCCTCTGATGCTCGACCTTGACTTTTGGAGAAGTTAAACAACTCTCAACATACCACGCAGAATCATTCTTCATGCAGGGCCACCACTAGTCATACTTCAAATCTCTATACATCTTGGTAGCACCCTGGGTGAATCAAAAAGTTCGATTTATGAGCCTCATCCAACAAAACTAATCGAGCTCCACCTGAATATGAAAACCATACCTTGTCGTGAAATGTCAACAATCAAAGATTATCATAATAAAAAGAGGAAATCCATCCCATAATCCTCTCACTCTTTCGGTTCTCCTCTTCAAGCGCTTCAGTCCGAGCTTCCTTAATTAATTCAAGCAGTGGAGTAACAACAGTTAAACATATACACAACATTTTGGATCATTGCACTAGTTGTCTTTGTGACTCAATGCATCGACCACCATATTCGCCTTCCCCAGATGATATAAAATCTCATATTAATAATCCTTGACCACATCGTGCCACCTACGTTCTAACATATTTATATTCAGCTGATCCATCAAATATCTTAGACTCTGGTGGTCCGTGTACATGGTACACCGAACCTCATACAAATAATGACGCCAAATCTGGAGGGAAAAAACCATTGCTCCTAGATCTAAATCATGAGTAGGATAATTTGCCTCACAAAATCAATGCATCACAATAAACCAAAAATCATCCACACCCTCAGGAAGAGTCAATATCGGTGTCTCGCACAACTTCTTTCTTAGAACCTAAAATGTTGCTTGCTTCTCAGTCCTTCACTAAAGAGTAATATTATTTTTCATTAACCAAGTCAAAAGGAATCACGATTTTGGAAAAATCAAGGATAAATCTCCTATAATAGCCTGCTAACCCGAGAAAACTGTGAATCTCATATGCAGACATCAGAACCTCCCACTACATCACGACCTCAATCTTATCTGGATCGACCAAGATACCATTTTGGTTGATGAGGTGACCCAAGAAATACACCTCACGCAACCAAAACTCACATTTGAATAATCTTGCATAAAGCCTCTCCCTCCGTAGAGTCTCAATAACCTCCCTCAAATGCTACGCGTGCTGCTTCTTGGTCTTAGAGTAGACCAAGATATCATCTATAAATACAATCATATATCGATCCAAAATCAGCCTGCATACCCGGTTCATGAGGTCCATGAACGTTGTCGGTGTGTTAGTGAGTCCAAAGGGCATCATCACGAACTCGTAATGTAGAGTCCAAAGGGCATCATCCCTGAACCTCATCTGGTGGTATCCCGACCTCAAATCAATTTTGGAAAACCAAGACACACCATGCAATTGATCAAATAAGTCATCAATCCTCATGAATAGATAATGGTTCTTCACTGTAAGCTTATTCAACTCCCTATAATTGATGCATATCTGGTGTGGTCCGTTATTCTTCTTCACAAACAAAATAGGTGCTCCCCAAGGCGAACTACTCGGCCTGATAAACTCTTTGTCCAATAAATCCTAAAGTTGTGTGGAAAACTCTGGCATCTCTGGAGGTGCATGTTGGTAAGGTATCTTGGCTATTGGAGCCGCACCTGGAACTAGGTCAATCCTGAACTCAACCTTCTGCTCGGGAGGCACTCATGGAAAATACTCAACGGATATGGTAGGAAACTGTCGTACGATAGGCATGTCTGTAATGGTCTTTTTTTGCTTAACCTAAGTTTCCACCATATAAGCTAAGAACTCTGAACACCCGTGTTGTAAGTACCTCCTAGTCCTCATGCTTGAACAAATTATTAGGCCACTTCGTGCACCCTTGCCATGAATAATCAGTTCTCCCCTACTTGGAGTTCGAACTTGCACCAACTGACACTCATAATCAATCATAGCTCCAAACTGACTGAGCCAATCCATACCCACAATCACCTTTATCTCTCTCCAAAGGAATGAGAATGAGATCGATTGAAAACCTCACCCAGAATATCTCCAGAACACGACCATGATAAACCCTCGAAGGACGTATAGTATGATCATCGACAATCTCCACTACCAAAGAGTAATCTAACTCTCCTAGATCAACATCGAACTTCTTGCTGAACGCAAGATATACAAAGGATCGGTTGGCCCCCGAATTAAACAATACAAGAGTAGACATATCATTGAATAGGAACGTCCCTAATCAACATAAAAAAACAATAAGAAGAAAATAAGAAAATAAGAAATAAATAAAGCGGGAATACATACCAGTAACGATATCTGGTGCTGCTATGGCCTCCTCAGCTGTTAACTAGAAAGCTTGGCTCCTCACCATAGGGGCCTCCACCTTTCAATTGAAGCCATCAGTGATCCTCAAGATGGATGGATCGGGTGCCTTCACTGCTCTAAAAGTCAAACTTAGACAATCATCCTTCTTGTAGCCAATCTGGTTATAGTGAAAACATATCAACATGCCCTTCTTGTAGTCTCAGCTAAAAATCCCTATCTGGACGCAAGTGAAAAAACCAGACCCATTCATATCACAAGCTTCCTTGTGACACTTAAAATACCTACCAAAATAATGTCGGCCCTGCTGGACCTTAGAATGCGCATCAGAAGTCTTAGACTTCTTATCCGAAACAATGGCAGTCTAAACCTGAGGTGCCTTCTCCTTATTCTAAAGCTCCAAATCAATCTCCTGCTCCCAAACTCTATGAATCATTTGTTTCAGCGTCTAGAAGCTCGAAACACTGAAGAAATCCCTAAGTTTCTACCTCAGCCACGATGACATCCGCTCCCATAAGCCGAACCACCTCACACCACTAGTCCTTAGCTCCATCACGAAGAAGACATGCATAAAACCTAGCCTTTGCTCCATCTGAGCAGAAGCTGGTCAGAAAATTGTTCTCGACGTATGTAATCTATCGCATACTGACAATAGGCTCCTTCTTCCCAAAAAACTTAAAAGTCCCATAAGCACGAAAGTCATGAAAAGTGAGATTGTGTGCGCCAAACTGAACAACTGTCACCTCAGTCCAAAGGATCCACATACGCTCATCCATAATTGTTATCCACTCATCCTTGATTATGCCAAACATGCCAGGAAGATCCTCCAGAATGACCCTTGAAACCTCTGCAGCGATCAAGTTGCACAACTCAGCATCACACGATCCAGCACCAGATCCTGAACTGGAACCAGAGCCCACTCCCTGACGAGTCATCACCATTATGAAAAATGTAACAGAAAATTTCAAAACATATATATAGTGTCATACAAACTACACGCTCCTTAGAATTTCTATGTTTTTCTTGATTTAAGTACAGATCATGTGCTTCTAGTAGTATGGACCTATACTACCTTCCACACATATTCATACTTTCCTCAAGAATCATACCAAAACTCCTAAGTCGCTTTCTTATGACCACACACAGACTCTCTTGCATAACAGCTTACTCCCACACTAAGATACTTCTTAGGAATTCATAGGACTCTACCTCTCACACATGCCGAAAGGTTTCTACTGACGTTGGTAAATCAACCCACCAATATAGGTCATAAATAGTCAAAATAAAATAGACGTTCAGATAGATGTCTTTACCATAAGGCCTTTATCAAACAAGAACATGTAATAAGGTTGAACCAAGCATTCCAAGGCTATCTAGTATTAATTATGTACCACTCTAATGTATTTATCAAACTATTTTCCATTAGCTGCATAAACCCTAGAAGCACCTAATCAATACACAAAACAAGCATAAAAAGGCATCTCTCCTAAGCAAGCGTTCTAACATGAAATCCTGAGCAGACCCCTAACCTAAATTCTAGCATGCAACTCATATCAAATCATACTTAACATAACATTCATGTATGAGTATTTTGGGAATTACTTACTTGAGTTTCAAATGATTGCATACAACATACCCCTTTCTTTAATAAAAACCTTTTTAGAAAAACATTTTCTTGTAAAAGATTTTATTATTCCTCAGTTTGAGTTCAAACGCACCCCCTGTGAGCCTGAATCTCTCAAACCAAAGGATATGATACCAACTTGTAACGTTTCAAAATATAGAGTAAAATTTTCGTTTTTAAATATAATAAAACCATTCAAGTACAATCCCCTCAAAATATAATCAGAGTATAAGTTTGAAGTTCCAATTGAAATGTCATGAGTAAGTTATAAAAACACATAGTGTGGAATCTCCGGTGGATGCGATGCAATCAAGTGGGCTGAATAATTAGGTCGTGTCCTGAATAATAGGCCCCCAATGAATAATTGGGCCCCGCCCAACATACATACAAATATATAAGCATGAGTCACAAAGACAAAAAGCATATAAGGATACCATGTGCCAACACAATATAGTTAGAAAATTCACTTCACGGACAAAGCAAGCAATCACCACAACTCACAGGAAATGAGAAGGATGGTATTATAAACCACTTAACATTAATCAAAAGATCACACCTCAGTCTATGACCTAAAACCCTAAAGTTTGAGCTAAGGCCAAACTTAGTCAAAAAGTCAATATTATGGTTAAACAGGCACCCTACATCTCATAAGGACACCCAATAGTCAGGATTTTAGACTTAAACGGAGATGTATCTAGATAAACCTAAAAGTGCATCGCGCCCAAGAAAAGTACGCCGCGTCCAAACCAAATTTAAAAGGTAAAATGATTTCATTCATTAAGTCAATCCCCTAAACTTCCATATCTTATTCTTTACAATGTATTAATGGATAAAGTTTCCAACGTTATCCATTAAGACACTCCCCTAAACTTTAGTCCCAAAAAATAACATAAAATGTTAACATAACTTGCATGACTTAATGAAGATGCACAAGATACCAACTTTCAAGGTCCAAATGGTCAAACAACTCTAATTGTTGAAAATGAGTTAGATTCATCTCAACTCCAAGCTCACCACAAAAATGGAACCAAAAGTGCATAAAATGGACAATAAGAAAAATATAACAAATAACAAGGAAAGATCGAAACTTTATACTCACAAAGGTTGAAAAAAGGTGCAAACTTGTTGTATCTACACTTTCTTTTCACTCAAATTCTCTAAAGGGAATCTTGATCTTCAAGTTTCATGCACAAATCAAAGAAGGATAAGCTCTCAAGGTGAAGCTAAGATCCAAAATGGGAGGATAGGGGCTAGAGTAGAAACACTCTCTAGGGGTGATGGACGTTGTAAATGATCCAACCCTAGAGGCGTAAATGTGTTTAAATAACCACAAATCCGTAAAAAAACCGTTCAGCCCATGGTCCTAGGCATTAGGTCTTTCAATATCAATAGGTTGATTGTTTCACTCATGTATCTTCCAAAAGGAAAAAAAGATCTATGATAGTTCTTTCCAGAATCCGAAAGAGAGTTCTTGGGTTCTCTCAATCACCAAAAAGTGTAGCATGCCTGAATCTAACTGGGGTTCGCGGTGGTGGAGGGACTGGATCAGAAAAAGGGATTCTAGTTGTAATATATCTAATGAAACCATCGCTGGAATTGAGATCTTATTCAAAGAGAAAGATCCATCTTGTCATTTAAATAGGTTCCCCACACCTTTCAGAAAATCCTAAGTTTTTTAGTTTTTTAGATTTCATCGAATTGAAGAGTTAAAAGTCAAAATAAATTACGTATTGAGAATATAGATGTTACAATTTATGTGTCTATTTATGACTTGCGTACCCAATTTGAGATGTTATTGATACTGTGATGTGATTCTAGACGACTTAACGTACGTATGGATTAGCTAGCTATCGTGTGGTTCTTGTGTGATGGTCACATGTTACTAGCCTTTGGATCATTCAAGTGTTTAGTATGATATGTGATAACTATACACACGTGAAAGATCTTGTATGCTCAAGAGTCATATGAAAATGATATTGTTATTGAACATATGATCCGAAGAGTCACACTAACAACAACTTGATATAATTGATATCTTATAAAGAGTTATAAGGATTTTATAAACCTTTCTTCTCTTTTTATACAAAAAAAATGAGTTAGTTTCTAGGAAACAAGACATGGTATTTTAAATATAATAAGGGAAAGTAAGCATGGCTTTAGGGTATGGCGTGTTTAAAGTGTTAAGAACTCATGGGTAATGATTTAGCTTTATGAAGGCTTTCATCCGTTTATTTTTTTGATAGAAAAACTGTGACATCCTTTCTCTCTCTTGTTTAGAAGATTAGAGTTCAAGTTACTTTCATCCTTTTTCTCTCTTTGAACCATACTTGGGTTTGGTTCAAATCTTAAGAGTTTTACTTACTAGACTAGCATCTTTTATCAAGTTGACAACTTGTTAGTGTCTTAAAGGTTGATCCATCTCCATCAACTTCCAAGCCTCCCCTAGAGGACCCCAAATATCATCGAAGGTTGTTATCATCTTCCTCCTTCTATGTTTGTTCTTTTATCTTTCCATTACTTGAAAGATGATCTTTGGTTGGTTGTAACAGGTTTATTAAGATCGAAAATTTAAGACTTCTGTTTTCCATTTTCATGAGTTTTTGAAACTATTTTTTAACTAAAACCCAACAATTGGTATCAAGAGCCACCTTGCAAGTTTGGTTAGATTTTATGATTTTTGGAAATCTTAGTTTTTGGAGAATATGAATAAATTGGTTTTGTAAAAAAAAACAATTCCATACATATTTTATTTGACAACTTATTAATTGTTATTTTTATGTGAAAAAAACTTACATGCATTTTTGTCACTTAAAGTTGTCTTAGAAAAACAAAGGTTGTTTTATGTTTATATGTATTTTAGAGTGCATAAACAAGCCTTGGATCATTTGTGTTGTTATTTGTGTGATTTAGATAAAAAAATGGTTTATAATATTCTTTTATTCACAAAGTATGTAATAAAAATAGCTAATTTTTATTCTTGTTATTTTTATGTAATAGATAGATTAGTTTTATATTAGATTTATTTTATGAAAAATGTAACAAGATGAAGATGGAGACCATTTTTGAAAATATCAAGAGGAGGCCACGGTTTTATAAAGATTTTATAAAAGCCCATAACTTTTATAAAGTTTTTATAAAATTGCAACAAAGTTGGTTGTCATTGCAAGTGGGAGCTTGAAGTCACATGAAGAACAAGTTGTAATATTTGGTCCCTTTGTCCCTTAGGAAGGACTTAACACGTTTGTGTTGGCTCACAAAAGTGTTATCTAGTTTAAGGCTTGTTTATATCAAATGCATGCTTGTGTTGTTTATTTTTATGCAAAGATTTTATGTGGTTGATAAATTAGATTTTCACAAACTCAAACTATTTTTTGGATAAAATAAACATCACATGGAGTTTGTTTTTCAATTTTCAAAATGAGAACATAAGATGATACAAGTTATAATTTTAAAATAAAAACCGGTGTTATTAAATCGTTAATAACGACAAATTTTGATATTGTAAAAATAAGTCTAAAATCGAGATTATATAACTTATTCAAACTCCAAAATACTAATCATAAAAGGAAGTTTTATTAAGTAATATAATAAGGTTCTACATGGATCAAACTCAAACTTAATATTGGATATTATCGTTAAAACTGAACCGCATCAAAATATAAAAACCGAATTTTTTCGAAAATTGATACCATGATTAATTGGATGGATGAAATTATCCTGATATCACATGTTTTAAAATAGAATAATAAAACATACAAATCACTTTTCAAAAGGAAAGTCTATGTCATCCAACGTTAGAAACATTTGCACACCATTTGTATAATGCTTGGAGGATAAAGGATACGTAACCATTTGTGTTACCTTTTGGTGGCCAACGTATTTTTGCGATTTCTATTACCAAGTTATAGGCCAATTATACAAGTTTCTCTGCTTCTATGACTTGATTGGAAACCTCTTGTGATAAAGGTCACCTAAGCAAAAGTGTTCCAAGGCATAGATGAGACAAAACATGTCAGATTAACAAATGGACTGTTAAGGGTCTCATACATCTAGGAATTTCAAGATGTGTAATTAATAAAATCTATTTACCTTGTTAAAATTGATTAAGTGGGATCAATACCTGACAAAGAAAAACTGGTCCACTCCAACTTTTTGGATTGGTACAGAAATTTAAGAATCATTTTAAAGAAAGAAAAGAAAGACTATGTCCTTGAATCAGAGGTCCCGGAAGAACCACCTTCTATCCCAAATGTTGCACATGATGCTTGGCTTAAGCATGTGGATGATTCACTTGATGTTTCATGTCTTATGCTTGCCACAGTGATTCCTGATCTTCAGCGGGATCTGTAACTCTTCACCGCCTTTGACATGATTGAACATCTCAAGCAGATGTTTGGTCGGCAAGCTAGGACTAACATATTTGAAACTGTTCGAGCCCTCCATGCCTATAAGATGGACAAAACTGGGAATGTGAGCAATCATTTTCTAAAGATGAAAAGCCATATGGATCAATTGGAGAAAATGGACTCTCCATATCCATTGGACTTAGCCATATACATAATTCTAAATTCATTGCCCAAGTGCTATGATACTTTCATCATGAACTACAAAATGAATGGGTGGGATAAACCTATCTCTGAGTTACACGGGATTCTCAAAACTTTATAGAAAAATATCCTAAGGAAAACCCCCAAAGTGCTCATGCTCCGGGAAGGACAAGTCAAAAAGAAGAAACAAGGAAAGAACTCCAAAGGGAAGCCACAAGCTGGAAAGGGCAAGGGGAAGAAAGCTCCCCAAAACACACCACCCAAGAAGAAGGAAAATGTTGCTAATGATGACAAATGCTTTGAGTGTGATGTTGTGGGACAATGGAAAAGGAATTGTCCTAAGTGCCTTGTTGAGTTGAAGAACAAGAAGGGCGGGGAGGGCACTTCAGGTATATCCATTTTCATGATTGAAATGGGATTATTTAATTTTGCTTCAAATACTTTGGAACTTGATACTGGTTATGGAACTCATATATGTAACTCAATGCAGAGGTTTCGAACGAGTAGGGAACTGAAGACAGATGTGATGGTTTTGCATGTTGGTAATGTAGCAATGTTGAAATCCAAGCATTAGGATATTTTGATTTATTCTTACCATGTGGTCTGTAATTAACATTAAATAATGTGTGTTTGATTACTTTTATCACTACAAACATTATTTTAGTTTCACTTTTATGGAAATCTGCTATGACTTCAAATTTGTTGATGATAATATTCATTCTATCTTGAATGGAATATTTTATTTTGAGGCTAGACCAATAAATGGAATTTATGAATTGAACCTATATGACACTTCAAACAATAAGTCCATTTATCATGTTAACACCAAAAGGATCAAACAAGGTTTGAAACAAACATATCTATGGCATTGTCTCCTTGGACACATAAACAAGAAACGTATATCACAACTCCAAAAGAGTGTACTTTCGGGGGCAAACGAAACTGATTCATTTGACATATGTGAGTCTTTCTTATGTGGAAAGATGACAAAGTCCCCTTTCTCTAGCACTAGTGAATGGGCAAGTGTTTTATTAGGCATCATCCATACTGATGTATGTGGTCCTTTCAAAACAATGTCTAGATATGGTTAGAGATATTACATCACCTTCACTGACTACTTCAGTCGTTTTGGTTATGTGTATTTGATGAAACATAAACATGAAACATTTGAAAAGTTTAAATTGTTTCAAAGTGAAGTTGAGAATAAACTCGAAAAAACAATCAAAATCCTTCGTTCGGATAAAGGTGGTGAGTACTTGAGCCAAGAGTTCCAAGATCATCGTAGAAGTTGTGGAATTATCTCACAACTTACTCCACCCAGAACACCACAACTTAATGGATTATCTGAGAGGAGAAATCGAACTTTACTTGATATGGTTCGATCCATGATGAGAAGGAGTACTCTTCCTTTATATTTTTTGAATTATGCCTTACTCACTGCAGCCCGTATCTTGAATATGACACCAACTAAGAAAGTAGAAAAGACACCTTATGAGATGTGGTATGGAAAAGTTCCATCCCTATCTTATATGGAATTTTGGGGTTGTGAAGCCTATATTAGACAAGAGGCTTCCAACAAACTCAAGCCTAGGTCTACCAAGTGCATCTTTGTAGGATATCCTAAAGATTGTTTAGGATATTACTTCTGCAGACCTAGTGAGAATAAGATCTTTATTTCATGAAAAGTTGAATTCTTGGAAAGCAAGTTTCTAATGGATGAAGCAAGTGGAAGGCGTGTGGAATTTGAAGAAGATCAAGAACCACAGTCTGATGCAACTCAAGTTGGCACTAGTACTGAACAAGAGGCTGTTGAAGATGAAGAGATCATTACTCTTCAACTCGTTGAAACACAAGGCGTTCGCAGATCCGGTAGAATTCGTCAAGAACCTAAGAGATATGGATTATCATTGATGAATGCTTCATGATGATGAATGCTGATGAGCCCGTCACCTACCGAAATCCAATTGCATATCCTGAATATGACCAATGGCTTGAAACATGAACGCAGAGATGCAATCGATGAGAGAAAACCAAGTCTGGGATTTGGTTGAACTTCTTCCCCAATGTAAGACTGTAGGGAGTAAGTGGGTCTTCAATACAAAGACTAACATGGATGGCAATTTACATACATTCAAAGCAAGACTTGTTGCTAAAGGATTAACTCAAACCCAATGGGTTGATTATGATGAAACCTTTTCACCAGTTTCTATGATTAAATCTATTAGGATACTACTTGCTATAGTTTCATATTATGACTATGAGATATGGAAAATAGATGTCAAAACCGTTTTTCTAAATGGACACTTAGAAGAAGATGTCTATATGGTTCAACCCGAAGGTTTTGTCGACCAAAAGTATCGTAATAAAGTGTGTAAGATCAAGATATGCATTTACGGGTTAAAGAAAGCATCTCAAAACTGGAATCAATGTTTTGATGATGCAATCACAAAGTATGGTTTTGTTAGAAACGAAGATGAATCTTGTGTTTACATGGAAACTAGTGGGAGATCGGTGACCTTCTTGGTCCGATATGTGGATGGCATACTTATCATGGGAAATCACATTCCAACTTTACGAGATGTAAAGGCTTGGCTTGGGAAGTGCTTCTGAATGAAGGATCTTGGTGAGGCTCAATATATTTTTGGAATCAAAATCTATAAAAATAGTTCAAAACGATTAATAGGTTTAAGCCAAAGTACATATATTGATAAAGTCTTGAGACGGTATCCTAATGTCCTAGCACAAAGGTTGAGTTGGACAAGATGAAAGACGTTCCATATGTTTCGTCAGTTGGGTCCATCATATATGCTATGAATTGCACTAGACTTAATCTTGCTTATGTTATGAGCATGACAAGAAAATACCAACAAAATCCAGGGGAAAGTCATTGGATAGTTGTGAAGAACATCCTTAAGTACTTGCATAGAACTAAGGATATGTTCCTTGTCTATTGAGGCATGGAAGAAAGCTTAAGTGTAAAGTGCTACACTGATGCTTCCTTCACAACAGATCGAGATGATTGCAAGTCACAATCAGGATATGTGTTCATTGTCAATAGGGGTGCAGTGTCTTGGAAAAGCTCTAAATAAAGTGTTGTTGCACAATCTACTCAGAGTCAGAATACATCGCTGCTTCAGAAGCTGCACAAGAGGCTACTTGGATGTAGGAATTCATTGGAGATTTAGGCGTGCTTCCTTCCATTTGTGACAATAAGGGTGCAATTTCTTTGGTAAAAGAACCCAGATCACATAAGAAGACCAATCATATTAGCCAGAGATTCAACTTCATTGGGTATAAAGTTGAAGATGGTGAAATCAGTATTTGCGAAGTTCACACTGATCAAAATTTGGCGAACCCTTTCACGAAGCCCCTTCCTCAAGCTAAGTTTGAAGGCATGCTCGAGGAATTGGAATTCGCGATTCTAGTGATTGGCTTTGATCTATATATTAGTATTGATTCTTGAACATTTTTTAGCATCATCTATTGTAATGACTATGATATATATGGCATATGATATTTTCATTAAATATTTGTTGAGTTCTTTTTTAACATGTTTTATCCTTGAGTAAATTTATTCACTCTAAAATCCATAGTCGGTTATTATTATGGGAGCAATAATGATATAAGACTAATATGAATTGGAATCGTTGACAAAGTGTTGTAACCAAATTCATAGGTACTTGATAGAGAACAAGTATTAGATTGACACGTTGAAGATCACTTCATGGATCGATGTCATGAGTGATACTTGATAAAAGGTAATATTTGTATATCCTTAACACTTGAGATACATATATGGGTCTTGATTATGGGGAGTGTTATTCTTTGATATAGTCAAATGTTGTTCTTTAATCAGATAGTTATAAAATCTATTATCAGGTATGATATGAACCATGCAAGAGGCATATGTAGTCAAGATAGGATTTGTTCCTTTTATTCGGTGATAGTTAGATATCTAAGGCTTGATGTAAAGTTGAACACTTATATGAGATTGACCGCGATCTATATCTTATGTTCAACATGATGTCTGTAGCAAAGGGATAACTGATAAACTTACCTTGTACACCCGTTGTAGCCTTGGGCTTCTGGGGAATTGAGTGTTGATAAAATGCCACAAAGTCGTATGTTGATGGGGGCAGTGAAATGTTGTTAGACGTTCACCACTGTCTATATCAATCTAATATGAGTCTTGCTCAAGTGGGAGATTGAAAGATCTTGTATGCTCAAGAGTCATATTAAAATGATATTGCTAATTAACATATGATCTGAAGGGTCACACTAACAACAACTTAATATAATTGATTATTTATTAAAAATTGATTTTAATAAATATTCATAAAGTCTTATAATAAATTGGGAAAATATTTATTTCGTGGAAATAATTATTTTAAAGTAAAAAGTAACATATTATTTCATATGGTATGAATTAATAAGTAATGTACATTATTTTGGACTAGAAAGACTCTTTTGTCTTTTTGCTAAAAGTTAAATTTTATATATTATAAAGAGTTATAAGAATTTTATAAACTTTTCTTCTCTTTTTATACAAAAAAGATGAGCTAGTTTCTAAGAAAACAACACATGGTCTTTTGAATATAATAAAGGAAAGTAAGAATGACTTAAAAGGCATGGGAAACATGTAGGCTTTAGGGTATGGACTGTTTAAAGTGTTAAGAACTATTGAGTAATGATTTAGCTTTATGAATTCTTTCATCCCTTCATTTTTTGATAGAAAAAAATGACCTCCTTGTTCTCTCTCATTCTATCTTGTTTAGAAGATTAAAGTTTAATTTACTTTCATCCTTTTGCTCTCTTTGAACCATACTTAGGTTTGGTTCAAAGCTGAAGAGTTTTACTTAAAATATTAACATATTTTATCAAGTTGACAACTTGTTGGTGTCTCAAAGGTTCATCCATCTCCATCAACTTCGAAGCCTCCCCTAGAGGACCCAATGATCATCAAAGGTTGTTATCATCTTCATCCTATAGTTGTCCTTCTATCTTTTCATTACTTTAAAGATGACCCTTGGTAGGTTGTAACAAGCTTATTGAGTTCGACAATTTAAGACTTTCGTTTGCCATTTTCATGAGTTTTTGAAACTATTTTTGAACTAAAACCCAATAACACGCTCTTCACATCACTTGCGAGAAGTTTTGGAATTTGAGATGACGTGGTAAAAAGGGTTAAAACATATTATATTACATTCTATTTTATAGTTTTGTTTTAATATTTTTGAAAGTTTGTTAATGTTGCTAACACTATACTTACATTTGACATGTTTTCTCCAAATATTAAATTTTTTGGGAAATTGAGTAATCTAACAGTTATAACAACCATGTTAATGAAAATAACCGACAATTTTTTTTAGAAAAATGACTACTTGATCCGGAATACCATATTCCGGAGCACGATGTTTTGTTCAGGAGGAGTGCCCCGGAATACGATATTCTGGA
Organism: Lactuca virosa; assembly: GCF_052849685.1. NCBI lineage: Eukaryota > Viridiplantae > Streptophyta > Magnoliopsida > Asterales > Asteraceae > Lactuca > Lactuca virosa. Next base: position 110,728,670 of record NC_136429.1, read on the forward strand.
GTATTTATGATCTTGTTCAGGAGTGGGTGTCGGTTGGTGGGGATAAGGTTTGGAATCTAACACTCCGTACCTTCCGGACTGGAAAAGTGTATTCCGGACTGATGTCCGGAACGGCCGTACATTCCATAATGGTATTCCGGAGAGGTAGAATTAGGGTTTTTCTATGTTTTCTTCCAAATATACAATATATTTTTGTTTTTAATATATTTGTATGTTCGATACTTTCCATAAACGTTCCAGAATGAGTATGTATACAGGTTTTTTTCCCGAGTTCCAGTTTCCAGTGGAGGGAAATGGCAGCGTATCGAGAGATGTATACAGTATCTTGCTCTGGATTACATATGCTTTGGTATAGATATAAGCAATGTTATCAACTTTGTTGGGTTACTTACGTTGGTTGTTTCCAAGTCCATGTTACACACTAATCAAAATTGTCTATCTTTTCAATGTTCTAAATCAAATATAGTTATGCAGATTCTTTACGATAGTGATGTTAGATATTTTCCTAGTCTTGTTACTATTGTGCCTCCTAACACACTACAATTTTTTTGTTGTTAAAAAAGTTATAGAAAGTGGTACTAATCTATTTCTCGGGGAAAATCTGTATGGAAATGGTTCTTCCGGAGCTGGAAGTAACCAAATTTGTAATTTATTACCTATGACAACCAACCATGTTCCTTCTTACACTGACCCTATACATGGGGGTGATTATAGGTCTAAAGGTAAGGTAGTTGTTTACGTTGACATTCCTGTTGATGTGGATGAATCTGCAAATGATGAGGCAAAACTAATGATGTTGGTTGATGATGGTAATATAATTCCACATGGAAGGCCAGTTGAACATTTTCAGAGTTATATTGAATTTGATGGGGAATGATAATGAAGATGGAGTAACGCTCGTTTCAGGTATCATTTATTTCTCAAGATTTAGGGTTTTGGACTGGAACTCGACGAGTTGGGGAGCTCCAACTCGTCGAGTAGAAATCATTTTGGATGCGGGACTTAGGGTCTACTTGACGAGTTGGAAGGCCCCAACTCCACGAGTAGGCGTTGTAAAGGGAAACCCTAATTTTCCGGGTTTTGTACCCTTTTTAAAGAACTTAACCATTAGGGTTGGCCTCCTTACCAGCCTCCTTACTTAGAGAAACCCTATAACCGCCTCCCCCTCTTGTTCATTGAAGTTTTGAGTATTGTGGTGTGATTCTTGAAGGAAGCCTTGAAGAAAGAAGTAGCAATCTTGGTGGAGTGATCTTGGATCCATAAACTCTACATCAAGGACTTTGAAGGTATAAAGCCATAATCATGACATGTAGTGAACTAGATCTCATCCTTTGGTAGTTTAGGGATTGCTTTGGGACTTTGGGTTGGATATCCCAAGATAAGAGGTTTCCAGAAGTTAGGAGTGTAGATCTGGCCTCTATAAGACCTCTAGAGGATTAAAGTTGCAAAGTTTATTAGCCTCTATGTCCCATTCATGCATTATGTCCACAATGAAGACTAAAATGGACCTTGGAGAGTATTTCACGCATGCATAGACGTAAAGTTAGAAACTTTACTTGATTTGTCCACCCTTGGACATCAGATCTGTGCTTTGGGTCGATGGGATGAGAGTTTAAGGGCTTAATGAGTCAAGACCTTCCTCAAAGGAGTTAGGGTTTGAGTCTAAGGCATATTAGATGGTCTTTGAGGGTAAAGTTGGAAACTTTACCCTTCTAGACGCCTCTATGGTTAAGGATATGTTGTATGGGGCTTTAGATTCGACTGGAAAGGGCTGAATGTGTTAAGACAGGGGAAACTCGACGAGTTGCCCTGACAACTCGATGAGTTGGGACGGGTTTCCCCGATTTTGGATGCTAAGAAACTCGACGATTTGATAAGATAACTCGGTGAGTTGGCTAGGGTTTTCCATGGTTTTCTGAACACCGAAGGAACTCGACGAGTTGCTAGATGCACTCGAAGATTTGGGTCAACATGGATTGTTGACCTTGACTATTGACTTTGACTTTGACCATGGTTGACCAAGTTTGACCCTTAAGGGTTTGAAGGGTTGAGTTGTATACTAAGGAGTTGTTTATGATTAGGGAGTTGGCAGAGCTGATACTCGGAGCTTGGACCTATTCAGCTATAGTTTGCATTTGAGGTGAGTCTTCTGACCATAACAATGGGCAATGGGTCTAAGGCACTAAGGCCGGCCCGTTTTATGATATATGGATTGTTGATTAATTATGCGTTATGTTGGTATGACATTTGCATGGAAGGCCCTGGGGGTTCCCGTGGCAGTAGATTAAGACCATTTGGGGGTTCCCATGGCATCTGGTGTAAGACCTTGGAGGGTTTCCATGGCATCCTAGTATATTTGCATGTTTAGCTTGTATCATATTTTCTTGGTAGTGAAGACCATGTGGGGGTTCCCATGACAGTTACTAAAGACCATGTGGGGGTTCCCATGGCAGGAAGACCATGTGGCAGTTCCCATGGCAGGAAGACCACGTGGGGGTTCCAGTGGCACTAGGTATAAGACATTGGAGGTTTTCCATGGCATCCTTATATGTTGTATGCATGGCTTATGTGGTTATGTAGCTTTTATAGCTACTATGGATTTTGTGATTATGTGGATTATGTGGGGTATGCTCTGGGGAACTCACTAAGCATTAGCTTACAGTTTATTGATTTGTTTCAAGTACTTCTGAACCTAAGGGCAAGGGCAAGGCTTGATGGTGCGGCATGCACTCTCCGACCACTTATTTTAGGACACTCTGATTTGATGAATAAAATGTTGATGTTATGGATTTTGAAAACAATTGTCATTTGAATTTCATGTTTTGTGGGAATGTTTTGATTAATTAAAAATGAAAATTTTATTTGAAAATTTGGGTCGTTACATATGGAGAGGAGGAAATCGATCCCTTACAACCCCGAAAAACACAACAGGAAAAGTTTCCTTTTATTTTTCTGATTCTGAAGAAACACAACCCACCCATTGGGGTATACCTGAACCTTTACCATTGCCCAAATTAGCTCAACAAGATCGTAAAGGGGCCACAACGTACAACTATAATTCCCATCTGAAGTTATTCCAACTCTTCAAAAACAAAGAAGCACTTAAGCTTAAATTAGGAATGAAAAGTGTTAGTGAAGGTTTCCAATATAAAGTGAAAAAGTCTACAAAAGACAGGTTTGAAGCTATTTGTTATATGGATAATTATGAATGGCAGATTAGGGAAACAAAACATAGTACTACTGATACATTTCAAGTGGTTAAACAATTGGAGAAACATACTTGCTCAAACACATATCTATATCCCCATCACCGACAAGCCAACAAAAATATATTGGATCACTTCTTGAATGGCATATTAGCTAATAGTACCGGTAATATGTTGTGGGGGAAACATATACAACGAAATTTAAATGACCGTCTTTGTGTACATATTTCATACTGGCAAGCATGGAATGCTAAAATGTATGCTCTAAATCTATTGAGAGGGACCCCTGAAGAAAGATTTCAAAGACTACCTTTATACTATTACAACTTGGAGAAGAAGAATCTAGGGACAGTTACACATATACTTTTTCATGGCTATCAGTTGTGCGGTAATATATTTTATATACTTACTTATTTATATTTAATGTCCATACTCATGCGTTCGCTTTAATTAGATTATTAATTACATTTTAGGTTCGAGCGTTTCAAAGATGTTTGCGTCCTATTATTATCGTTGATGGCGCACACCTTAAAGGGAAATACTTGGGAACCATGTTGCTAGAAGTAGGCATGGATGGTAATAACCAAGTCCTCCCTATTGAATTTGGTGTTGGGAAAACTAAAAGTGGAGAGTCATGTATTTTTTTATCAAGACTCCAATAATGTATTGGGGACATGCCATCTTTGGCTATCATATCAGATAGAGCCAATTCAATTGAAATGGCCATTCAAGTCGAGTTCCCGAATGCATATCACGGACTCTGATGTCGCCATTTGTTGATGAATATGAGATCAAAGATTGAAAAGCAAGAGAGAACAAATATTTTGTTTTGCAAGGTTGCAAAGGCATACCGAGAGTCTGATTTCAAAGAAAGCTTGAGTAGGCAACATCGTGCACTAAATAATGATTGCCAGACATGGCTAAACAGAATCGGTAACGAGATATGGGAAAGGTCGTGTTTCCCTGTGGTTCGGTACAATATTATGACATTAAACAATGTTGGGTCCGTCAATGCATTATCAAGAGACGCAAGGAAACTACCGATAACAATGCCGATCAATTTCTTTTGAGCAACTATGCAACAATGGTGGTTCCAGTGACGTAATGTGGGAGGTAAGTGTTTCCCTATATTATAATAGTTCAATGATAATGTAAGAGTCGAAGTATGTTGTAAGGTGTCGAAGGTTATTTTGTATTCGTTAGTGCTGTAATGTTATTACAAAGGCATAGTGATTTCGAAGTTGTAATGATTTAGTCCTTTGTATTTTTTGTATGCTTTCTTTTTCCTATAAATAGGGAAGGATACATAAGGTAGATAGAACTTTTGCAACTCTTCTGTCTAGAACTCTTTGTATCGTGAAAGCATAATATGAGCTGAAACAAGATTATATTTACTCTCGGTGTTCATACTTCATTTCAATTCTGATCTCGTTTCATTACGCGATTAATCAAACCTCTTCAATTGGTATCAGAGCAGGAATCATACTGCAATGATCTGATTTTCATCCTGTCTCAATCGTATTTTGAATCTTGTTTTGGATTCAAAAGTTTCCGCACTTATGATACTGAAAATCATCTTTGATCTTCAGTTGTGATTCGATTCTGCAACTAGTTTGTTTAATCGAGTGTTTTACTTGCTATTTCCATTCAATTCATCCATTAATTCTCAAGGTTCTGAAGTTTTTCTGAGAATTCGTCCGTACATCAATGGCGAATTTCAATATGAACACAATGACGTCTTTTTCTCATCTGCTAGGATCTTCAACAAAGATTCCTATGCTTATTCCAGAGGATTATGATCAATGGGCTGACCGCATGGAAGATTATCTGAATGGACTCGATAAGGAGCTTTGGGATTGTATTTCTGGAAATGTTCTTCCTCCAACGAATGTTGAAAATATTCGTTCATCTGCTTCAACTCAAAGTGTTACTGATTAATCTACAAGACTGGAGAAGAATGAGAAAAGGTGTATGAGAGAGCTTCGTGGTTCTCTTCCACCGGTTGTTTATAACTACGTTCGTAGTTGTAAATCTGCAAAAGAGATCTGGAATACTCTCAAGGAGAAGTTCCAAGGGAGTGAAAAGACGAAAATAAATTTTGTGAAGCATTGTTTGGTGGAATTGAAAGAGTTCAAACAAAAGGAAGGTGAATCTATTCAACTTTACTATGATTGTTTCAACGAACTCATCTACAAATGTAATCATAATGGAATAACCAGGTTAACCATGGAGTTTAATCTCACTTTTGTTATGGGATTACGAAAAGAATGGCGAAATGTGACTCTAATGGTGAAGACTCAACAGAGTTTCGATACATCAACTCTGAATGATCTTTACAATTTGCTGAAAACTCATGGGCCAGAAGTTATTGAGATGGCAGAAGAATCGAAGATAAGCTTAGGAGGTCCACTAGCTTTAGTCTCGAAAGTGTCTGAGAAAGAAGAAAATGAAAAGGAAAGTTCTGATGATGAAGGCTTGATAGTTAACTCGGATGACGAAGCCATTGCTTTTTACTCCAATAACAAAGTGAAGAAATTTTATAAAAAGCCTTTTGGTTCGAAAGTAAGAACTAGTGAAGCAAAAGTGAGTTTTGCTGGAAAGGTGAATGAGGAGAAGAAGTTCGAAAAGAAAGAATCAAAGTCCGAAGATTCAAAAGTAGAAAAGAAGATCAAAGGTGACTCTGGTGTCGACTGTCACTGTTGTCATGGCGCAAATCACATGGCAAGTGATTGTATGCTTCGAAAGAAAGAGGAGAAGAAAAGTAAGATCAAAGACGAAGCGTATTATGTCGAACGACCAGAAGAAGTGAGAGCAAAAGCTAAGGCGTTATCTTTGGTGACGAGAGGAGATGATGATGATGAAGGAACGCATCAAGTGTGGTCATCAGGCTCTGATGATGACGAAATGTGTAATCCTACGCATAGGGCAATGTATGCAAAGTTTGAGGAAGAAGATAGAGAGAACGCAACTGGTTGCTGTTTTATGACAAAAAGCGGAGACAAATCACCAATGACCACGAAGGTACGTTCTATACTTTAATCTTTTAATATTCCTTTGAATGCTTACGATTCTGAATTAACTGCTTTTGTTGATACTGTTGCTTATTTTGATAATTTGGTTATCTCTGTTAGCAATGAGGCTAAGAAATCTAGTACGCAATTAGTAGAGACACAAAAGCAGTTGGATTCCAAGAAAATGAAAGTATAATATCTAGAATTGCAAATTACTAATCTCATGTGTGATAGGGACAATTTGAATAATGATGTTCGAATGTTGTTAGCACAACGAAACATTTATTGTAATTCAGCTAAGAGACTATATGCAAAGTTGACTGCTTTACATCATACTTCTGATATAAGCAAAGAGCACATAAGAAGTTATTACCATTCTTAGCTTTTGAAAGAGAAAAGATTGATTATGTTTCCTATGATTGTGAAAAGACTATAGTTAAGTTTGATAAAGTTCCTGATAATAGGTTTGCTTATGGAATTATGAAAATAGAGGAATATTTGGATGCTAATGAATTAGTTGACATTGTGAATGAAACCTTAACCAAGAATGAACAAATAAAGATTTTGAAAAGAACTAAGAATTCGAAATCTGATTCTCAATCTAATTTTGCTGATATCGAAGATAATTCAGATAATGTTAGCGAAATTAGTTCAATTGAGGAAGAAGAATCTATCGATTGTTCTCAGTTGTCTATCATTAATGTCACATCTTTGAATAAAAGCAAAGAAAAATATAATGATTCGTTAGTTAAGACTGACACTGATCAAGCCTCAACTTTGAAAGTTTGTGATTTTGATCATGTAAGTGTTAGAGATAGTCAAACTGACAGTAGTGATGATAAGAAGGATGATGATGAAATTTCGAAAGAAACAACCACAACAAATGATGTTTCGAAAGTAAATGAAATTCCAAGAGTTGCAGTTGGTCAAGTGTATGATGAAACAGAACATTTCGACAAAGTGCTGAAAGAAAAAGGTGCTCATTATCTCGAAACAAATATGGTTGTGTATCCAAATTTCAAGTGCTCAGATGATGTCATCTTTCCAAATCAAGTATTTGTTACTACTGGGAATGTTGATAACATCAAACCTGAATTTAACAAATTGGTAGAAGAAGATAATAAGCAAACATCGAATGAAGGTTTTTTCTCTAACCAAAGTACTGTAGAAAATAATCTATCAAAGAATTCATATACTTTTCAAAGACAAAAACCTCAACGAACACGGGTAGAAAAATCAAAAATTTCTAAAGAAGTTGAAAAGAAATTGGAAGTTGAGTCACAAAATGTGAAAATAAATTCACAAAATTTAAAGATCAAATGGACAATTTTTCGAAAGAAAATGGAATTTCAAAGAGACAAACACGAAAGAAAGTCTTTTGGAAAATTGTTGAGTCTCGAAAGAAACAAAATGATTTGAAAAAGAAAAAGACTGAAAAGACAATGTTTGAAAAGGTTAAGAGAATGTCTTCATCAAGTTCAATTAATAAGAAAAATCCCGCTCTGTCTAAAAAGCATTTGTCTCAATCAACTTCACAAAATGACTTTTCAAAAATCAAAAATCAAGAAACAAAGTTTTTGTCACAAAATCATAGTCAAACATCTCATGAAAAGAAGTTTTCAAATTCACAATCTTTGAAGAGGTTTCATTATACTAATCAAACAAGGTTTTCCAATGATGGTTTTTCAAAATCATTTCAATCAAAGAACAACTCATCATCTTTTCAACATCGAAGAATTCCACAACAACGTTTTGAGTCAAAGACTGAAAATAAAAAGGTTGATCAATTTCTTTCAAAAAGAAATGTCAAATTCATAACTCAACAACCAAAGTTTCCTAATCCTCTAGCGAAACAAGCTTTCAAAGTTTCGTATATCAAGGGTAGATCAAATGTGAACAATATAGATCATTGGCTTGAAGGCAAAGGGAAGTCTTATCAAACAGGAAAATACTCTCAACAACAAATCAAAAATTCTTATGAAAAGTATTTGAACAAAATGTTGAATGTCAGTTCATCATCAAAAGATTCGACATCTTCAGTCAAGGCATGGCGCCCTGTTTCGAAAGAAAAGGCAACAAAGCCACAATCTGAGAAGAAAAAGGTGAAATTTAGTGAAAGTCCTAAACTTTCAAAATGTTATATTTCTAAGCCTTTAACAAATGAAGTGGACTTAATTGATAATGTCAAATCTAAAGTTCATAATTGGATTTTAGGATCTTCATTTCATAATGTGTTTCAAACTAATCATAAAGGACCCAAACAGCCTTGGGTACCTAAATTCTTCCACTGATTGCAGGTTTTGTGTGACGAACAATATGACGAGCAATGGTATATCGATAGTGGTTGTTCTCGTCACATGACAGGTAGAAAGGAGAATTTATGTGATTATCGAAGTTTGAAAAATGTTGGGGTCGTGAAGATTGGTAACAATCAAAAGTGTCAAGTCAATGGATATGGTAAAGTAACAAATGGGAAGTTCACTATTAATCGAGTTTCTTAAGTCGAAGGTCTTCAACATAATTTGATTAGTGTCTCGCAACTTGTTGTGGGCACTGGAAATCAAGTGGTGTTTAATGAAGAAGGAAGCATTATTTCGAATGTCAATACAAACAAAGTTTTTCTCAAATCCAAAAGAAAATGAGACATGTTCAATCTAGACATAAAGCCAATTGTTAGTGTTCCTTTTGTGTGCTTACTTTCGAAAGCTTCATCAGATGTTATCTGGCTTTGGCATCGACGTCTTTCTCACTTGAAGTTTCGAAATCTTAACAAATTGGTGGTAAATGATCTTGTTCGAGGCTTACCTGTATTAAAATTTGAGAATGATACTTTGTGTGCAGCTTGCGAACAAGGGAAACAACATCTTCAAGGACATCCAATTGTCATCGATTAAAAAATTATTGAACCAGTGGAACTTCTTCATATTGATCTTTGTGGACCATCGACTGTTGAAACTCTTAACAAGAAACGGTACATTTTAGTTATTGTTGATGATTTTTCTCGATTTATTTGGGTTTATTTTCTCAGGTTAAAATCTGAATTTGCTCAAGTAATGATTGATTTTATCAAGAAAATTGAAACAAGTTTGAAGAAGAAAGTTCGAAAAATCAAGAGTGACAATGGCTCAGAATTTAAGAACAATGTTCTTGATTCATTTTTAACAGAAAAAGGAATTTCGCATAATTTTTCTTCACCTTACACACCTCAGCGGAATGGTGTTGTTGAAAGGCGCAATCGTTCTCTTTAAGAAGCAGCAAGAACGATGCTCACATATGCGAATCTTCCTCAATATCTTTGGGCTGAAGCAGTCTCTACTGCATGTTTTACACAAAATAGATCGTTTATTCATCGAAGATTCAACATTACTCCTTATAAAATTATCAATAACCAAAAACCTAATGTCAAATTCTTTCATGTTTTTGGATGTAGGTGCTTTATCATGAATCTCAAGGATAATCTTTCGAAATTTCAGTCAAAAGCTGATGAAGGAATTTTCTTGGGATATTCTCATAATTCAGTGACATATCGAGTATTGAATAAACGAACTCAGAAAATCGAAGAAACATTCAATCTTATCTTCGATGATTATTATATCAAACAAGTTGAAAAGTGTTTTGAACAAAAACCAGTTATTAATGAATCAAAAGATGAATCTGAAAGTGTTAATTCATCTGATTTTGATTATGATTTAATTTTTGGTGTACCAGATAGGGCTGCTGATGTTGAAGTCAATGCTGAGGACAATCAACTTCCTGAATCATCAAAGCATTCTGATATTTCTACACTTACTCAAGATGCTGTTGATTTAAACTCGACATCTCATTCTACTGGAAATAGCGAAAGTATGCAAAATGATCAAGTGGAGGGGGAGCACTTGCATTCGAATTATCATGTTGAGGGGGAGCATTCTTTCGAGGGGGAGAATAGGAGAATGAATGATAATGTTGAGGGGGGGCAACCTGAAAATGAAATTGACGATGGGGAGCTTAATATGTCGAATAATAATCTAAATGAAAATTTTCATGATTTAAATGATAATTTTTCTGTTGCAGGTTCATAGAATGATGAAATGTTCGAAGATGCACCATTGGATTTTGATCCAGCATATCCACCATTGGACAAATGGACTAAAAATGATCCAAATGAACAAGTTCTTGGTGATCCTCAAGATGGAGTTCTTACAAGAGCTCAACTTCGTGCTAAAAATGAGGTACTCAATATGCATCAAGAATTTTGTATGTTCAATGTCTTTATTTCGAAAATTGAACCAAAAATCAGTCAACGCTGCTATGGAACATCCTGATTGGGTTGTTTCCATGCAATCAGAACTTGCTGAATTTGAACGAAACAAAGTTTGGCATTTAATTCCTAAACCAAAAGATGTTTCGATTGTGGGCTTAAAGTGGATTTTCAAAAATAAAACTGATAAAGATGGCAATGTGGTACGAAACAAATCTAGGCTTGTAGTTAAAGGTTATTCACAACAAGAAGGTATAGACTATGAGGACTCGAGGCTGTTCGAATATTTTTGGCCTATGCAGCACACAAGGATTTTGATGTCTATCAGATGGATGTCAAATGTGATTTTCTCAATGGAGAACCTGAAGAAACAATATATGTTGAACAACCTTCAGGTTTTATTAACAAAGAATTCCCTAATCATTTTTATATCTTAGATAAAGCTGTATATGGGTTAAAACAAGCACCAAGAGCATGGTATGCACTTCTTATCTCTTTCTTAAAACAATCGAAATTTAAACAAGGATCAGTTGATCCCACACTCTTTCAAAAGAAAGTTGGGGATCATCTTATGCTTGTTCAAATATATGTCGGTGATATTATTTTTGGCTCTACTGACCCTGCTTTGTCTAGAGATTTCGAAAATCTGATGAAAAGCTAGTTTGAGATGAGCGAGATAGGGAAGATAAATAATTTTCTGGATTGAATATTTGTCAGAGCAGAGCATGAATTTTTAAGAAAAATACACAAAGAATCTGCTTGAAAATTTTGGGTTGACGAATAGCACGAAGTTACGAGTACCAATGACGGTTGGAACAAGGCTCACTCCTTCGTTAGATAAACCTGCTGTTGATCTTACTTTATACAGAAGCATGATAGGTTCCTTACTTTACCTTACGACAAGTCGACCTGACATTATGTTTTCTGTTTGTTATTGTGCTAGATATCAATCGAATCCCCGAGAACCATACTTAACAGCACTGAAGAATATTTTTCGATATCTCAAAGGCACAATTTCATTAGGATTGTGGCATCCTTCGAAAACTGGATTCTTCATACAAGCATTTTCAGATGCTGATATAACAGGTTGCAATCTTGACAGAAAAAGCACTAGTAGCGGATGTCAACTGCTAGATGGGAAGTTAGTAAGCTGGCAATTGGAAAAGCAAACATGTGTTTCAATTTCCACAGCAGAAGCAGATAATGTTGCTGCTGCAGCTTACACTTCACAAATCATATGGATTCAAAGCCAACTGTGTGATTATGAAATCAACATGAAGAAAATTCTGTTGTATTGTGATTCACAAAGTGCCATACCCATTTGTCACAATCCTGTGCAACATTCGAAAACCAAGCACATTGCTCTTCGCTATCACTTTATAAAAGATCATGTTGAGGATGGAAATATCGAAGTTCACTTTGTAAAAACCACTGATCAACTTCCTGATATTTTCACAAAGCCATTAGATGAAAAGTCATCCGTGAGAATTTTGGGGGGTCTAGGAATGATCGAAGGAAATTCAGTTCTAAAACAAGTTTCGAAAGAATGAAAAGGAAATGTGGAAGACAGTTGTCGAGTCAAAGGTTACAGTTCACAGTCAAACCTTCGATATGCTTCGCATTCGACATCTTGTTCAATCTACTTACTCACAAATTTTCGTTAGTTTGGTTCAATTTTTTTTATTACTTTGATGTCGAAAAATCAACAACACCAAAAATATTTTTGTTTTGTTTTTCTATTTTGAAAATTCAAAAATACCAAAAAGTTTTTATTATTTTTGTTATTTTCATCTTCTTAAACAAAAATCCAAAAATATTTTCTTCTTTTTGTTGGCTTTTCATTTGTTGTGTAGATGTAGCGAAGATTTTTCTTCACACAACAGAAAATGAAGGTTCTCCGTGGTACATGCTTAATGCTTTGAGGTAAGGTATATTTTTAACAACTATGTACTAGTTAAGATGTCCCTAGAAGCATGTTGCAGCATGTTGACCCAAGTCTCGATAATGCTATGAGTTTCGAAGCCTTAATGGTTTTCTCATTCCGAGAATTCCTTCCCAATTAGGCTATATTCTCATTCATTCATGAGCTACCTTACTCTTCTCATTTGTTTAAGATTTTACTGCTTGGTCCAATCATAGCAAAGGTATATTCGTTTTCTTCAAAAGCACTCTTTTTCATCCCAAAATTCTATCACATGCACACACAATGATATATGTCCAAGAGATTTCTGGTATAAACCAATCAGGATCTAGACACATCAAATCTCTGTGTTTATGATTAGACATCATGAGGCTGTTATGAAAGTGAAACCCAAACATTCGAAACTTAAGGCATTGACGGGGAATTTTATTCCAGGATTTATCGAAACTTTTGTTTCAGTACCTAATTTCGATACTTAAAATCATATTCTTTCTTTCATAGTAATCTCGATCAAATGTTCGAAACCCACGACGTTTGTTAACTAACAAGATTTAGGACTAATTTTTTTTCAAGAATATGATTTCTGTCTGAGTATCATTCTAATTCGTTACTTCATATCTTTTCCAAAGCCTACTTGTCACTTACTACACTGGTCAAACATGTACTTTTGTTTACAACTTGTCACTCTTATGTTTAGACGTGCATTATAACGAAATTTTTAAGCTACCTTCGAAACCATGATAAAAGAAGCCCTTCGATTCTTCTCTACAAGTAGTCGATTGTAATTCATAGGAAACCACACAAGCAGTTTAACTTCTCTTTTGAAGTTAAATGAAGTGATCTTTGCCTGGGATCTAACTGTCTTTGTGTCAAAAAAAATTTGACATCACAGGTCCAGAATTTTCTTAAATTTCTTCTTATCTTATTCATTGGAACACATTGCACTCACAAAATCTTTGAGGTTCTGAGTAATACCAACTCATGCTGATGATTTCGACAGTCTGACATATGACTTCGCTTTTCAACCCAAAAGTGAAAGAGGCTTACCTCCATTCCGAAGGTTTCCAATGGTTATCATTTTTTTGGGGGCATGTTAAAATAATGAGTGATGTAACGTTTTGTATTCCAACCCGGGTTTCAAGGAAAAGTGATGATTACTTTCTCAGACGTGACTACTTTATCGGCGGACTGGTACGACTTTCAAGGAGACACGTCAGCAGTAATTAATGATGAAACCGCTTCAAATTCAAATTTCTGGTCAACTATATAAAGGGGTTTTTGGGGATCATTCCAATTTTACAATTTCTGAAATCCCTAAATCTTCAGAACTCCTTGTCTTCTTCATTTTTCTTCAAACTCTAACAATGGTTGCTCCGAACACCACAGTTGATCCATCCCAAACCACCGATGATGCCACCTCGCAACCATTGATGAAGATCCATAGCACTAATTTTCAAGTTCAAAGTGACGTTTCTGTGTATCATGAGGAGTTGCGGATTCTTATTCTTGCTCTTCTACATTATGTTTTATCCAAGGCGGTGTTTGATGCCTTTCCTGTACCTGTTTCATGGCTATCTCTTGTTGGGTCTACTGCAACATATAGCAAGACTTTGAACACGGTTACTTTTTCCCTGTTGAATGAGAAGAAGTTTCGTTTGTCGAAGAAGATATTTGCTCAAATTCTTGGTATCCCTAATGCTGAACCTTTCTACAAGGTAACCAATGAGCAAATTCTTTACATCTTTAATGAAATGGGTTATCAGCCTCCTATTACCAAAATTAGTAAATTCAAGAAGTCAGGTTTACCAAGTTTATGGAATTTTTTCTTTGGTATCTACCTTCGTTGTCTAACTGGAAGAATTGTGGGGTTAGACAAGGGTAGATTGGAGGTTTATGCAATGGTAGCAGGGTTGTACTACGACTTACAGGTGGATTATGCAACTCAATTGTGGAATGAGTTTTTCAAAAGTATTGGGAATACTAATGATGTAGATGGAATATTGTGTGCTCGATACTTGAGCATTATCTGAAGGTTTGTTTATGAGAAGGAGGGGAGCGTTGTTCCTGAGAATGAGGAGACTGCAACATTTTCACTGGTTCATGTTCCTAAAACAGTTGTGGATGATGTTGATGTTTTCCCACGGTTTCTCGCATTCCTGATGCGATGCTTCGAAAAATCGATCCAGCTCATCTAGTGTTGGTAAACTACTTGAATTCTGTTAACCCAGTTGTCGAAACTGGGGTGTTGCTATATCCTACTATTGGTCCTTCGAATATGAAGAGAGGATCAAAGAAGAATACTGCTGAGAGTCCTTCGAAACCATCACCTACCAAAGCTACAAAGGTTGTTAAACCTAACAAGAAAGATCATAGTGAGCCACCTCCAGTTGTTGTCAAGAAACCTAAAGTATCTCAATCAGAGACTACTACTTTACCTTCGAAGTCTGGGGTCTTGAAGAAATTGAAAAATATGTCTTACAAATCATCTCGGTTATCTGAATGTCACGAAGTTTTTCTCCTACGTTCAAAGTCAAACCTCAGATTAATCGAAAAAGTGTTATTTTTTGAGAAGTTCCTGTTCCAGGTTCTCCTACCTCAAAGAAAAGAAGGGCAGAAGACATGGCAAAACATATCTCGAAACAGCAGAAGAAGAAAAGTCGAAAGTTGATCATTCATGAAGATTCTATGGAAGAGGATGTTAATCTCAATTCACCTATGTCGAATTCTCCGGGTAGATCGAATGCCGAGAATATTGGACCTTCTCCTGATCCTATCAAACCATCTGATGATTCAACAAAAGTTTCTACACCAGAGCAGATAGTTGTTACCCTACCTCAGGTGTCAAATTTCGAAACTTTTCCAGATCAAGGTAATTCTACTCTTTTTATATCCTCTACCCTCAAAACTTCAACAATCGGCACTTCTATTTCTTTACCTCCACCAGTTTCTATTACTCCTATTGTTACCCACTCACCCACATTTGATCCATCTATCATTCATGAAGAAGAGGAAGCTCATAATGATGATGATAATGAGTTTGATGGTACTTTTGAACATATCGAATTTGATCAGGACGAAGAAAACATTTCGGATAACATGTTACTTACTGGGAAGCAGTTTAAAATCCTTAACAGAAAGTTGAATTCACTTTTGCAAACTCAAGCTGATGGAGGGGATAAACACTTTGTGTCAAGTCTCGAAGTTGATATTATGTTAAAGCGTCAGGAAACCAGACTTCATGAAGCTATTTCCGATGTTGATCGAAATAATGAGAAAAGGGTGAAGGCACTATCGTCGAATTTTGCTTCTGATTTGAAAGACTTAACGTCTGTGGCAAAGGAGAGACATATCTTGTTTGTTCAAGATGTGAAGAAAGTTCGTGAAGATGTCAATTTCAAACTTCAAGAACTAAGGGAAGATATGGGAAATGAGGTTGTTGTATTACAACAAGATTATTCATCTCTTAATCAGAAGGTTGATATCATCGCAGATGTTGTTACAAAGTATGTCAAGTTATTTGACACTCTTGTTCCGAAGGTTGATAAGCTGGTAGTTGATGATGTTCAAAGCTTTTCGAATAAAAATCAATTGTTGGTTTGGTCACTTGCCAAGATTGTTCGGGTGTTGAGCATAAGGAAGGATGTGCTATTCGAAAATATGCTGCAAAATTTTTGATACCATGTTGTGAGGGAAAATAATGTTACTTTCGATTTCTCAATTGATGATTTTCCGTTGATGAACTTGAATGACCTTATTCAAGTTGCGAACATTCTCAAAACCATGGATGCTTCGAAACTTCAAGGAACCAGTAAAGATGTGTTACATTTGGGGTTAGGGCATATCAAACTTTTCATAGACAATTACTATGATTGTCTAGCATTGACAGATGTTGAATTAGCTTTGTCAATGGGAAAAGAAATTACTGTTCCTCAGTCTGTGTTGAAGAGTCAACCTGATTTGAAGAATTATGTTGATGGGGAGATATGCTTGAAGCCGTTGGGGATTGTGTTCGTTGGAAAAAGAAAAAAGGGAAAATCAACGAAGTTTTTATTCCAATCATGTGATGTTGAAAGATATACAACTGCTCAATATACAAACTTAATTGTGCGTAGGAATAGTTGGAAGAAGAATAATGATGTGGATAAAGCAGAGCTGAAGAAGGTCATCAAATGGTATGAGGAGATAAGAAGAACGTTGCATATGGATGCTCAAGTTTTGATAACCTGATTTCGACACTGCTTACAAAGGGGGAGAATGTAAGAGTCGAAGTATGTTGTAAGGTGTCGAATGTTATTTTGTATTCGTTGGTGTTGTAATGTTATTACAAAGGGATAGTGATTTCGAAGCTGTAATGATTTAGTCCTTTGTATTTTTTGTATGCTTTCTTTTTCCTATAAATAGGGAAGGATACATAAGGTGGATAGAACTTTTGCAACTCTTCTGTCTAGAACTCTTTGTATCGTGAAAGCATAATATGAGCTGAAACAAGATTATATTTACTTTCGTTGTTCATACTTCATTTCAATTCTGATCTCGTTTCATTACTCGATTAATCAAATCTCTTCAAATAATTGTAGTGTAATTTACTGTGCATGAAACCATATACGTAAATGTTTGTTATAACCGAAAGAAAAAAAAAGATGTTACCAAGTATGATGAGAAGGTCATCGATATGAGGATCAACAATTCCTCTGCTTTTGGGGTATACCAGATTGATCAAAGCGGATATGAGGTGACTAACCAAATGAAAAATGGTATTGTAAACTTGGAAACATATCGATCAACATATGTAGAGGTTGTGTTTCCTATGCCAGTTCCAGCTGAATACGAAGAACTGGATGAAGTCATGGTTGTTTTGCCAACATTGATGGAGAAACGACAAGCCGGACGACCTAAAAACCATAACCATATCCCATCCCAAAGTGAAGGTCCGATTGCGTAAACTAAATATTTAAAATTCACAGAAAACCCTATAATACCTATATAACTGCGTAAACTAAATATTTATTAACGTATAATAAAAAATAAATGTATTTATTTAGAAACAAATTTGAAACTTACAAATAAAAACTGCATTTATTCACTGCTATCAAAAGACATTTTTAGTTGTAGAGGTGTCCGGAATGGGATGTCGAAGTGTAGTCCGGAACGAGGGATGTCGAAATATAGTCCGAAACGGGTTAAATGGTATTTATAGGAGAACCAGATTACCGGGTCGAAATTATCTACCTGTTTAACCGAATTTGAAATCGGGTCCGAAACAACCCATTCTGAACCAAGTAGTCTTTTTGCATATATATATATATATATATATATATATATATATATATATATATATATATATATATATATATATATATATATATATTAAAAACAACAAAAAAAATGGTTAGATTACTCAATTTTCCTAATTTTTTTTCTTTTCAACACACCAAGGTGTTAACATCTTTGATTCTTTGTAGCTTTCAGCACACCAAGTCTTCAGAGGCAACAAATTAATTTTCAATGCTCATAACCACTTTAGATTTGTTATTGAATGTTGCAACTCTTCGGTAAGAGGCCTAATACTGAATTTGATTCATTTAGTACTAAACATTCTTCCAAAAAAACATTTAAGGAGTATTGAATAGATCTTTAGTACTAGAAACAAGGAATATGTTACAAATAGAAATAATCAAAGTACTTTTTTTTCGGTTTTTGTTTTCTGTTGTTTCTGTAGTATGTCATCAACAAAACCTAAATTGGTTTCCTAGCAAATGTCCGACGGACATCCACACCAACATCAAACGGACATTGGACGGACATCTGGATCCCACGTATATTCGGAGGCTATAGAGAAAACTTTTCATATTTATACAAACTTTTTGCACATGGCACCATAAATCAGTTTTTATATAGAACACAAATAATGTAAATTGCTGAAATTTGAATTCAAGGTGATTTGAAATATTTTGACTTTGACCACTCAGTGAAATAAAATGAGTATTTTTAATATAAAAAATACCTTACTTCTATAAAAACATCTCATCCAGCATTGACAAAAACAATTTATTCAAACCAAATAATATTTTTGTATGACAACATATTCCTTAAGTTTCAAATTTTTACTATTCATTTGATTTACTTACAATCCTTAGAAAATCCATAGTTTTTTTATAAAATCAAACAATCGTTGAATAACGGTAACTGTTTAATGTTTTTATAGTAAAATATAAATACAAAAGTAAAATCAATTGCAATTTCTTGTATTCTTTAAATGGAAAATTATCTGTTGAATCATGAAAAGTGATCATCTTGAACTTCAGCTACCGCAGTCCACAGTGATCCGCAGTCTAGGCCTCATCATCAGCACCCGGAGTCATCATCAACCGCAATCACTTTTACTAGATTACTTTACTTTGTCTATTTTTTGTAATACTCTCTATTGTCCCGTATGTCTTGCATGGCTACTCTTAGAGACGTAATCTAGTGTATTTCTTGAGACTCTATAAATAGAGCTCATTCGTTCTTATTCAATATAACTCTTAAGCTATCTTTTCTATCTCTCTATCTGATTACGCATCTCTTCTTACTCTCAAATCTTACTAGAATATAACTGATTACAATCTCTCTTCGGAGCAAGTCTCTTGTGACTTAATCACTAAGTTTGATCTGCCTTATTAACTTGGTTTGAATGCATTCCTTGTTATGAATCAACTTATGTGTATACTTGATATAACAATTGTTGTCATTTCCATTTCTTTACTTTTCCGCAACTAACTCTCTAACTATCTAACTCTAACTTATTAATATTATTGTTGAGCTTTTAGATCCTTCGAGATTAACTATTCCGCAACTATACTTGTTCTAACGTTTGTTCAAGTGTGTCTCAAAGTTTTTCTCTCAACAATTGGTATCAGAGCCATAGTGGTTGCTTTTTGAAAACAAAACTCTGATTTTCAAAGGGCCTTCTATACCACTGAAGCTCATTTAAAAAAAAAGAACTTAAAAAAAAAACAAATGGCACAATCGTTTTCTCTGAATGTTTCCAACAGTGTTGGTGGTTCTAATCGAGCCCCAATACTGGTAGCAAATGAATATCATCACTGGTCACAAAGAATGGAAAGATACTTAAGGAGACTTGGTAGAGATGTATGGCGATCCGTAGAACAAGGACCACATGTCCAAGTTCTTACACCAGTCCAAACTGACGGCGCTACAGCCAGACTAGGAGGAGGTTAACCAGTCATGAGCCTTCCCACCAAGGATGATCTCGATAAAATGGAAAATGATGCTATTGCGTTTTATGAAATCTCTTGTGGAGTTGCTCTTGACAACTTCGACATTATCATAAATTGTCAATCCGCAAAAGAGATCTGGGAAGTTCTCAAGAACTTGTACGAAGGCTCAGAACAAGCACAAGACAAGAAGCTGACAACCGCACTCAATGAGTTCAACAATTTCAAAGCTCACACTGGCGAAAGCTTAGAAGACTCCTTTAAGAGGTTCAACCTAATAGTCACCAAGTTATCAAACGCTGGCACCATCCGCAGCAACCATGAAACCAATCTTCAGTTTCTTAATGGCTTGGGAAGACACTAGACTACGGCCAAGATGATAGTCCAATGCGATAGAAAGATTCACTATTTGTCTCTCTACAAGCTCTATGGAGAACTGCAAGCACAAGAATCCACCGTACTCAAAGACTGTGCTGACTTCGGAGGACCACTTGCTCTCAAAGCACAAGCTCCACCCAATCAATCCTACTCTCCCTCGTATGACACTGCACCGCAGTTATACGAAGCTGATTCAGAGTATGATGATGAAGAAGAATTTCAGAAGGCTATTGCTCTGGTTATCCAACAGTTCAACCGTCTACCACCTCCTTCCTTCCGCAAGAATCAACAGTTCAACAAACCTCCATTCAATCGCAACTTCAACCCTTAGAATAACCATCCTCGATATCCCAAAAGTTCTCATCCACCACCGCAATCTCAGAATACTCAACCAAAGGATGTACCGCAGTCCACCCAAATCATTGACTCCGGTACTCCATCAGAAAACAAAAGTGATATTGTAATTTGTCATAAGTGCAACAAAGAGAATCACTTTGCAAAGGATTGCAAGGCCAATGTAGTGAAAGACAGAGCATTCTACCTCAGAATGGCTCAAGAACTGGAAGATAAGGAAAAGGCAAGGGCATACGTAGCCCATGTCAAAAGAGACCATCAAGTTTGGTCATCCGGAGATGA
This sequence comes from Lactuca virosa, assembly GCF_052849685.1. Classification (NCBI taxonomy): domain Eukaryota; kingdom Viridiplantae; phylum Streptophyta; class Magnoliopsida; order Asterales; family Asteraceae; genus Lactuca; species Lactuca virosa. Next base: position 110,749,279 of record NC_136429.1, read on the forward strand.
AGATGAAGCCATCAGCAGTATCAAAGGAAAAGGGAAAATCTGCATGCTGGCAACTGCGGATGATGATGAGTCTACAAAGCTTGAAAAGAACTACTGCTACATGGCAAAAGATGGAACTCTAAGCATCGTCGAACAGGTAAAACTCATGATCCAAACTCTAAACTATAGCATGCATGATTGTCAACCTTTCATAGATAATCTTAATGACACATGTGCTGCCATCCTTACAGACTATAACAAAGCCTTAGATGAGAAGAACATTGCGTCCCAAGAGATGGTCCATGTAAGAGGACGACTGGATAACAAAATACTCAAAATGGCTATGTTAGAAAAGGACCTAGAGTTAGAAAAAGATTCAAGAATGTTGAGTGAAACACAATTAGAAATAGCTTTAAACCAGAGAGATTTAGCTCAGAGTGAAATTGTACGCTTAAATCTTTTAATCGAAAAATTGTTCAATGAAAGTGAAGCTATTGAAAATTTGGTAAATAATGGAACCGTGGACAACACATACAATTGGGGTTGGTCAAATGGATATCCTACCGCAATGGATTCCTCACCCCGGTTTAACAAAGATAGACTGTATGTCCCTCCAGACCGAGAATTTCATTTCCCAGTGAATGACAAGACTTTTCCCGAAGACATCAGAACACACTTCGGTAGACTTCATAATCTAAGCAATAATTGTGTCATTGAGGCAATTGTGCCTGAGGTTTCGGGTCACACATGTGATCAAATTCCTATCTGTGGCACCATTCACCCAAATTCTCAAACCTCATCCGAAGTTGATGAATAAATTGTTGTTGAGGGTCCGGAAGTCTCGCAAAACTTTCCATCTCTGCCCTTAGACCGCAGTGTCTCTCACTGTAGTCAAAAGTCCCACTGAAGTCCCAACTAAGACTTACTCTGCGGTAGTCAAATCATCCCTACCGTAGTCCTCGAACAAAAGTTCCGCGACTCTTCAACCAATTCATCACGAATTACCCATAGAAAACTTTGAAGTGGGTCAATGTTCTCAAATCCCTGAATCTTCAAGTTCTGATGACTCAAGCCTTCGTTTTCATAAATTTTCAAAAGGTTCCAGGAAACCGCAGTTGAACAACAAAGACTGTGGTTCCCCAAAATCCTTAGCTAAAAAGGCTTTCAAAGAGGAAATTCGATCCCGAAGCACAAATAGACAAATTTTTTCAAAAAACAAGAAACATGTCAGATTTCCAAAGTCCAAGAGTCCAGAAAAATTTGTTTTCTCACACTACTTTTCGAAAAACTCTCCCATCAAGAAAACATACAAAAAGGAATGTCCAGTTTCAACAGTCATTTCTAATTCATCTGACACAACCCAAAAGAGTGTCAAGTATTTTCGAAACAATGGTTTTCAAGTCTATTCCTCAAATGATCCAAAATGGAAAGGTATCTTACCCACTCCAACACTTTTAAAGTTACGTCAAAATTTTAACAAGTGGAAGGGTATTCTACCAAATCCAACAAAAAGGACTCAAAGATCTGCAACTGCTAAACCTGTTTCAAAACAAACATTTTCAAAGTCCAACAACCCTCATGTCAGATATTACCAACCTCGGACCGGTCACAAGTCCAACTCATCCTCTAGACCGCTGACCAAACATGGTGTTAGCACAAAGGACAAAATCTCAACCTGTAAATGTCAGTGTAGTTGCCAAAAAGATTCATCCTATGTCAAATCTAGTCGGAGTCAGAAACCTCGTAATTTTTCAAAAAAACACAACACTCCAAAACTGCACAAACACCCAGGACTAGGATTAAGAGTTGACAAGAAACCCGTCCCTGCAACCTCGGTTCATGCATCAATCAGAAATTCACCTTTTGCCCCAGGCTCCAAACTAGTTTGGATGCCTAAACTAACCGTGTAATTCTCAGGCTTTGTGCAAGGAGGAATAAGAAGATGAATGGTTAATTGACAGTGTCTGCTCCTTGCACATGACCGGAAGGTTAGAATACCTTCGGGATTCAGGCCAATTTGCAACGGTGGAAATGTCACATTCGGCAACAATGTGAATGGGGTCATCCGAGGTTATGGTGTTCTCACTACGGGGAACTTCTCTATTCAAAAGGTTGCTTATGTAGAAAGCCTTAAACACAATCTCATCAGTGTTTGCCAACTATGTAAGGCAGGCCATCGAGTTGAATTTGATGATCAATTTTGCTATGTAATGACAAGTGATAGGAACACGTGTCTGATCAAATCCCGATCTGAAGGTACCATGTATCCTCTGGATGTCTCTCTGATCATAGGCAGACCGCAGTTGTGTTTCCTATCCAAAGCCGTATCCGAAGTCAGCCGGCTATGGCACCGCGAACTAGCTCATCTCAACTTCAGGTACATCAACAATTTGGTCACCGGAGAACTAGTCAGAGGACTCCCTATTCTTAAATTCAGCAATGATACTCTGTATCCAGCTTGTGAATATGGAAAGCAATCCAAAGCAAGTCACCCTATGGTGATTAATTCTTCAATTTCTGAACCACTGGAGCTCTTGCACATTGATCTCTGCGGTCCATCCACCGTAGCCAGTCTCCATCACAAGAAATACATACTGGTTATAGTAGATGACTTCACACGCTTCACATGGGTTTTCTTCCTTAGAATCAAGTTAGAAACACCGTAGATTCTCATCAATTTCATCAAGGAAATAGAGCTTCAGATCAAGTCACCAGTGCGACGTATCCGCAGTGATAATGGAACTGAGTTTACTAATCATCTCCTCAATAGTTTTTTGGTTTCCAAGGGCATTACTCACAACTTCTCAGCTCCCTACACACCGCAAAAAATGGGGTAGTAGAGAGAAGGAATCGCACTCTAGTAGAGGCAGCAAGATCCATGCTCAACTTCGCATACCTTCCTCTCTACTTCTGGGCTGAAGCAGTAGACACCGCATGTTTTGTTCAAAACCGAAGCATTGTGTGCAAACGTCTCAACAAAACACCATATGAGGGCCTTAACAACCGAAAGCCAAATGTCCGCTTCTTTCATATCTTTGGGTGTAGATGTTTTGTGATCAACAACCACGATCATCTTAACAAGTTTGCACCGAAGTCTGATGAAGGCATTTTCCTTGGCTATTCCACTAACAAAGTTGCTTACAGGGTTCTCATCAGACGTACAAGGCTAATCATTGAAAGCTTCGATGTGAAATTTGATGATTATCACATCCGCAACACCCCTCCATCCATTGAAACCACAACAATCATGGGAAGCGATATTCCTGCCTCTTCAGGTCCATTAAATCTAGTTGAAGTCAACTATGACGATCTCTTCGATCCTGTTGAAACGGCGAAATTATCCGAAGTTCTTGTGTCTCCGGAAGCTCAACAGCAGCACGCTGATGTATCTGGTCCATCACTATCCGAAGTAGCATCTCTCAATACTTCCACCTCGCCGGTTGAGGGGGAAAACTCTACTCCGGAACAAGCAACAACCATCGAGGTTCCAGTACTTGATGTTGCTCAAGCTCCCATCCGCAGAGAATCATTACCATCAAACGTATCTTCGGATTCGGATGATGAACACATAGAGAACATTGACACAAGAACCGACTCAAGGATTATCACTCTCCCATCTGCAATCCAGGGGGAACCTTCTCAGGTTCCAGAGGGACTCCCATCAGCAATCCAGGGGGAACCTCTTCCATCTGCTCCAAAAAATCCAATTCTCGCTCCAACAATCCAAGATGATTCCGCAGGATGTTCTCAAATCCAAGGGGAACTGCCATCTCCAACCGCAGAGTCTTCTGATATAGAAGACATTCCCTCTACTGCAGCTGCTGATTATATGCAACCCCGTCTACTCATATGGACGAAGGACCACCCACCAGGTCAAATCATTGGCAACCCATCCGCAGGTATCCAGACTCGATCTTCCAAGGACTTATCTGATCATTGCCACTACGCAGCATTTATGTCCTCAGTCGAGCCCCAAACGATCAAAGAAGCATTACTTGAACCTGACTGGATATCCGCAATGCAAGAAGAGCTAGAAGAATTCAAAAGAAACAAAGTGTGGCAGCTCGTCCCGAAGCCACGTGGTCACACCATTGTTGGTACTAGATGGGTGTTCAAAAACAAGCTGGATGAATCTAGTGCGGTAGTTAAAAACAAGTCAAGGTTAGTTGCAAAGGGATATAGTCAACTTTCAGGCATTGACTACGATGAAACGTATGCTCCGGTAGCACGCATGGAAGCTATCCGAATCTTCCTAGCATACGCAGCCCACAAGAATATCAAGGTTCATCAAATGGATGTAAAAAGTGCCTTTCTCAATGGGGAACTAAAAGAGGAGGTTTATCTTCAGCAACCTCCGGGCTTTGAAAGTGTTGAATTCCCAGACCACTGCTACAAGCTTGAAAAAGCAGTCTACGGTCTGAAGCAAGCCCCAAGAGCATGGTACGAGACTCTTTCTGAATTTGTTGTCTCGTCCGGGTACAAGAGAGGAGTGATTGACCCCACTTTATTTAGAAAAGAAAATGGTAATCACCTTATGCTCGTACAAATATATGTGGACGATATCATCTTTGGATCAACTGATCAAGGAATGGTGAATGAATTTGCTAAGCTCATGACCAACAAGTTCCAAATGAGCATGAATAGAGAGATTAACTTCTTTCTAGGACTTCAAGTGAAACAAATTCCTCAAGGAATATTCATTCATCAGGAAAAATACACCACAGAACTGCTAAAGAAATATTCTATGGATAACTGTTCTTCGGCTAAGGTCCCCATGGCCTTCGGATATAAAATCTCTACTGATCCCTCAGGCGAATCTGCGGATCACAAGACTTATAGAGGTATCATAGGCTCTTTGATGTACCTCACCGCAAGCCGACCAGACATTGTATTTACAACTGGTGTATGTGCAAGGTATCAGGATGACCCAAAAGTGTCTCACATGACCGCAGCCAAACAAATTCTAAGATACCTGAAAGGAAGCAAAACTCTCGGTTTATGGTACCCCGCAGGCAATGAATTCAGCCTTCAAGCATTCACAGATGCGGATCACGCCAGATGCAGATTAGATCGCAAAAGTACCTCAAGAGGATGTTAATTTCTTGGAGGAAGACTCGTCAGCTGGCCATCAAGGAAACAAAGTTGTGTTTCTCTGTCTACCGCAGAAGCTGAATATGTGGCCGCAGCCAGCTGTTGTTCTCAAGTTCTTTGGATGAAAACTCAACTCATGGACTACGAATACAGAATGTTGCGGATACCGATCTATTGTGACTCTGAAAGTGCTATAGCTATTTCTCACAATCCAATTCAGCATTCCAAGACTAAGCATATTGAACTACGTTATCACTTCATCAAAGACCACATCCTGAAAGGTAACATTGAACTCATATTTGTCCATACTCATGAAGAGATTGCTGATGTGTTCACAAAGGCGCTTGACTCTACAAAACTTAACACCTTCCTGCAAATGTTAGGAATGATGAATCCGGACCCACAATTCTTTTTGAATTGATAGGTACCGCAGACCATCCTTGGTCTCTGTTGCGGTCCTAACTGAAAGTTACTTATGATAGATGGTTTTCGTATATCCTGTGTACCGCAGTCTATGTACCGCAACCATATATCATATTTATCCTTCACTGGTCCTTATTGTTTGTTATTACTAACTTCTTGTACAAGTGTTCTCCTCAGTTCTTCTACTGCAGACATCCATCTGTTCATCCGCAATGACATCCGTTCATCCGCAATGACATCTGTTCATCTGCAATAACAAAGAATACATCCGCAATGAAGTCTCCATCCGCAACCACCTTGATAGTTTCTCAACTGTTTCATTAATCTTTGATTCATGGTGTGCTATTTAATGATCCTTCATTAAATAAAAAACATTCCTTGAGAAACTGTTCTCTCTCTTTTTTTTTAATAAACCTTGTGTCAGACCTATTTTAGGTATGATGACAAAAAGAACGTTTTTCCATAAACAAATCCTTTAATCTGTCTTTTCCTCTTACCCAGCACGTCCAATCCGTTACAACTTCTCTTTGCACAACGGATTAAACCAACCCCCACCACACGATCACCTGACGTGATGTTGTACGTCTGACATTTCATTAAATGGAAATCCCTTTTTGGTAAATCTCAAAAAAAAAAATTTAACCGTTTCATATTATGTGGCCGAGATTTCACCTCCCAAATCAAAAGAACCCCCAAACGTCCTTTTTACCTTATCCTTTTTCACCTAGGGTAAAAATCATTTACTGTTCAAATCCATCCCTATAAAACCCTTTCTTCTTCCCCAAGAACAGTTTACGCTCTCTGAACAATCTCTCTCAAACACTCTTACTTGCACTCTACTTCTTGTCACACCCCCAAACCAACGATGGCGGAAACGTCCGGGAGTGGAGGACTTCATGTATAGTATCACAACAACGAGTATAATAGTGCTCAAAGTAAATACAACCATCATAAATATAATTGAAAACGTTACACCAAAGTATATGTTTACATGTTTCAAATCAATTACATTATGATGACAAAATAAACTGTTCGACGATTTAACGTCCCATCCTCAAAATGTTGTTGACTTCCTGTTTCACTGATTTCCTGAGAATACAAGTAGGTTTGAAAAAGTGTCAACAATTAAGTTGGTGAGTTCATAAGAGTTTTGTTTGAGGAAGAAACCGTTTTCCTTGTAAAAGCGATAGAGTTTGATTTCCAGAAAATCCAATATTTTCTTAGTTAAGTGTGAGAAGAATGTTCCTATGTTATGTGATAATGAACCCTAGAACGAACCATAGATCCCTTCTATAATCACTTAGCGTATATAAGTTATATAAAATTTAAGTTAAATAAACCGTTGAATATAATGGGTATGCCCTAAGTCCACAACCAAACAAGGAACAGGAGATAAGGCGGGCCCACCAATTCTAAGTCGATTGTGACTAGATTCTTATATAACTCTAACATATACACTTAGCAATTATAGCTGAAGCCTAACAATTCTAGACGTAATGTAGTTTTAATAGAGATATGTTTCCAAAGAAAATCCGATATTTTCCTTAAAGCGTGAATCGTAAGTTTCTATATTAATAATTAGCGCATCCTAGAATTTCCTATAGTTTCCTTCTATAATCTCTAAGTGTATATAAGTTATATAAAATTTAAGTTAAATAGACCGTCGAATGTAATGGGTCTGCCCTAGGTCCACAACCAAACAAGGAACAGGAAATAAAGCGGACCCACCAATTCTAAGTCGATCACGACTAAATTCTATATAACTCTAGCATATACACTTAGTAATTATGGCTGAAAACTAACAATTCTAGATAGAATGCAGTCTTAAAAACCAAAGACCGAGACTATGCTTATCATAATTCATCAAGTAGTGGTAGTGGACATAAACTATACATATCATAATTCACCAAATAGTGGTAGTGGTAGTGATAGTGAACATGAATTATGCATATTATAGTTTATCAAATAGTGGGCCTAGGGCATGTAAAATATGAAATCTTCTAATATTAACACTTTGCTCAACAAGTTACAAAGTGTGATGAAAGTTATAAGCTGTTATCTAGATTTTTACCTTTCTACACTGTTTTAGAAAAACCATAGAAAAATCATACGAAGTCAAACACTGATCCCGTAAATTCTGAGAGTTCACAAAATGTGTCTAGTTTATTCATAATTTTTATTATGATTTTTACAAGTCTTTACCTTGTGTTAAAATGTTCATATTCACAGACTGGTCCGAATTTGTTTCTGAAATGATAGGCAGTTTTGTAAAAATCACCATAAATCGTAGAAAAATCGTATGGAGATGTGCAAATATTCATTTTAAAGGTATGAACCTGAACGATTTGCACCTAATACAGTTTGGAAAACTAAAATGTTTACGTTGACCAAAACAGTCCGTGAATGGAGTTGAACTTTTCTGATGAAGGCTGTTAAATGAGTTTAGTTGTGTTCTTGGTGTTTTAACTTGTATTCCCCCCCTTAAAACTTAAGAAAAACATGAAAAGATAGGGGTATGAACTCACCTTGTGTGTTCTTAGTGGATGGATGTGGAAGAAAAGAAGTGTTCTACTCAAGAACACTAAGAAGATGCCTTGAAGATTTCGAGAATCTAACACAAATATGATGGAGTTTGTGTAAGAAAAACTATGATTGGAGTAGAAGGAAGTGAAATAATTATATGGAGGATGAATATACTTACCAAAAGTGAAAGAAAAGCTTGGAAGAAAGCCCTTGAATCTCGAATTTTAGTGAGAGAATTTAGAGAGAAAATGTGTTTGATCTTTGGTGGAAGAATGAGATAATGAGAGAAAGTGTTAGGACCGAAGTTCCTCGCATGGGGGACCGAAGGTGCGAGGGTTCGCTCCTTTAGAGGGTGGGACCGAAGCTCGGTTGTAAGGATAGGACCGAAGGTGCATGAAGCGAAATGGCCCGAAGGCGAGATGAGGCGAAGGCGAAAGGAGGGTTCGGTCCGAGATGACCTTCGGGTTCGGCTCTTCCAGCTTTGGTTCTTAGCAGGTTCGGTCCCTATAGGGGACCTTCGGTTCCAAGAGGGTTCGCCCCATAAAGAGGGGTTTCGGTTCCTTAAGGCTATTTTGCCCATTTTTACCCCGTTTTAAGTGGTTTTTGACCCGATTAAGGGTCGGGATGACCCGAAAGATTATAAAAAGTTAAAAGAGATTTTGAGAGAGATTTGGGAGAGATTTCGCACACTTGGAAAGATTTCTCATACAGAGAGAGATTTGGGAGAGATTTCACACACTTGGAGAGATTTCTCATACTTGGAGAGATTTGAGAGAGATTTCACATTCTTGGAGAGATTTCTCCTACAGAGAGAGATTTGGGAGAGATTTCACGTACTTGGAGAGATTTCTCCTACTTAGAGAGTTTTGGGAGAGTTAGAGTGAAAGAGATTTGGAGAGACTTCTTTTGTGACCTTTTTGAGTGTTTGGCTTGGTAACGCAAGGTTCTTACACTCTGTTAAGCCTTGTTATAAATGTTATACGCTCTCGAGGGGTATGGAATAATGTTTTATCGAGTAGATTCATCACTTACCCTGATTAGGGTTAGAATTTCCGAACACGTGAAAACTCTAAGTGATACTTTATATTAAGATTGCGAGTTGTTCAATAAGAAATATAGTGGAAACCCCAATGTACAAGGGTTAGATGAGTTGACCGGTTTGACTTGTTGACTTTAGTTGACTTTGACTTGGCCAAAAATTGACGGTTGTCACATCATCCCCCCGTTAGAAAGAATTTTGTCCCGAAATTTGCGTTTTGACTGGGACTTCAAGAATTTGGAGGAAAGATGGGGGAAACTTTTCGTAGTACAAGAAATTGATATGGCGGGGACCAATCCGCCTGATGTCACATGACAACCTTGGAATTTCTTATTGTAACTTGAGCTGAGTCAATTTAAAAGGAGTTTATTGTTTTGGAATGATAGAGTATTCTATGTGTGCTTTGCTCCCTGTTTTATCCTTGGTATTACCACTATGAATATTTTATAACGTAGTTAGCGAGTTCCATCATTACGAATGTTTCAACAAATTGTGACGAAATTTTCATTATAAGTCCTACCAGTTCTTTTATAATCGCTTGGTGTAAACTAGTCGTATATCATTAAGATTGCAAGGGCATTCGGATGGGTGACCCCGCCTTAAGCCCACAACCAAACAAGGAACAGGACCTAAGGCGGACTTACCATTTCTAAGCCGATCGTCTCTTAATTACACATAACCTTGAGGTATACATTAAGTAATCTTAGAGTTATCATAAGCAAATCGTTTGTAATAACATGTTATGAAATATGTGGTAACTCCCACTGAAATAAAATGCATGCCAATTTTTATTGTTATACTTTAGTTATATCCTTACCATTTATATACACACGTATAATTTCGCACTTTAGTGAACTATTCTCGGTGTTTCTGCTAGCGTCCTAGAGACGGAGTTAGGGTAGTGGGTAGAAGTAGGTTTTGTACGGGCGTTAAGATTTACCCATCATGTTGCTCGTGCGAGAATAGGGGTAGAAGAGATAATTAATAGACGCCTAATCCTATAATTACTTATAGGGGTGATCCTTATTAGTCACGTCTATAATCACGTAGTGCATACCAGTTATACATAATCTGAGATAGAATAGACCTTCGAATAAATGACTCTACTCTAAGTCCACAATCAAACAAGGAACAGGAAGTAGAGCAATAGTCATAGATTCTGAGTCTATAATATCTTTAATTATGTATAACCTTGGCGTATGCACTCAGTTATCATAGGCCTACTAATAGGGGTCTTTAGTTTTCACATAAGTTGGTTATAGTATCACCAAATACTCCTATAGTATTTTAATGTTTGACTTATATTTTTCAATGTTTATTTGTAGATAGAGTTGGTAAGTTTTTAGACTTGTTGCAACAACACAACCATTCCCGGGCATATGCTAATCACTTCTGGGTTAGACATAGTTGATCAGGCTATGTCATTCCCAGACCGGACCATACATCCCCAAGCCTACTCGTATCATTCAACAATCACAACTTTTGTTTTATCCTAGTATGATGCTGACCTTAGTATGTATGCATGCATGTATACTTTTAACAAGAAACTATTTATTTCTAAAAGTATAGTTATTTGAAAATGTTACATTAGAGACCTTAATCCCAATGCATTTATAGTTTGTATATCTTATGTGGTTCGATATACTTAGTTCACTATAAACAATGCTCTAATACCAATCTGTCACACCCCCAAACCAAGGATGGCGGAAACATCCGGGGGTGGAGGACTTCATGTATAGTATCACAACAACGAGTATAATAGTGCTCAAAGTAAATACAACCATCATAAATATAATTGAAAAAGTTACACCAAAGTATATGTTTACATGTTTCAAATCAATTACATTATGATGACAAAATAAACTGTTTGACGATTTAACGTCCCATCCTCAAAATGCTGTTGACTTCCTGTTTCACTGATTTCCTGAGAATACAAGTAGGTTTGAAAAAGTGTCAACAATTAAGTTGGTGAGTTCATAAGAGTTTTGTTTGAGGAAGAAACCGTTTTCCTTGTAAAAGCGATAGAGTTTGATTTCCAGAAAATCCAATATTTTCTTAGTTAAGTGTGAGAAGAATGTTCCTATGTTATGTGATAATGAACCCTAGAACGAACCATAGATCCCTTCTATAATCACTTAGCGTATATAAGTTATATAAAATTTAAGTTAAATAAACCGTTGAATATAATGGGTCTGCCCTAGGTCCACAACCAAACAAGGAACATGAGATAAGGCGGGCCCACCAATTCTAAGTCGATTGTGACTAGATTCTTATATAACTCTAACATATACACTTAGCAATTATAGCTTAAGCCTAACAATTCTAGACGTAATGTAGTTTTAATAGAGATATGTTTCCAAAGAAAATCTGATATTTTCCTTAAAGCGTGAATCGTAAGTTTCTATATTAATAATTAGCGCATCCTAGAATTTCCTATAGTTTCCTTCTATAACCTCTAAGTGTATATAAGTTATATAAAATTTAAGTTAAATAGACCGTCGAATGTAATGGGTCTGCCCTAGGCCCACAACCAAACAAGGAACATGAAATAAAGCAGACCCACCAATTCTAAGTTGATCACGACTAAATTCTATATAACTCTAGCATATACACTTAGTAATTATGGCTGAAAACTAACAATTCTAGATAGAATGCAGTCTTAAAAACCAAAGACCGAGACTATGCTTATCATAATTCATCAAGTAGTGGTAGTGGACATAAACTATACATATCATAATTCACCAAATAGTGGTAGTGGTAGTGATAGTGAACATGAATTATGCATATTATAATTTATCAAATAGTGGTAGTGGTAGTGAACATAAACTATACATATCATAATTCACCAAATAGTGGTAGTGATAGTGAACATGAATTATGCATATTATAGTTTATCAAATAGTGGTAGTGGTAGTGAACATAAACTATACATATCATAATTCACCAAATAGTGTTAGTGATAGTGAACATGAATTATACATATTATAGTTTATCAAATAGTGGTAGTGGTAGTGAACATAAACTATACCTATTATAGTTCTAGCATGTTTGTTTGTGATGTATAAGGACCCTTTTCTATGTAAGTCGAATGTATAGCAAAAATATAACTATGTGTTATCATGCCTTATTTTTGTACTAATGGTAATAATAGAGGATTCTTACAATTCAGTGAGTATTTTCTGTTATATAATTATACCAACAAGAAACACATGTAAAATATGAAATCTTCAAATATTAACACTTTGCTCAACAAGTTACAAAGTGTGATGAAAGTTATAAGCTGTTATCTAGATTTTTACCTTTCTACACTGTTTTAGAAAAATCATAGAAAAATCATACGAAGTCAAAAACTGATCCCGTAAATTCTGAAAGTTCACAAAATGTGTCTAGTTTATTCATAATTTTTATTATGATTTTTAGAAGTCTTTAACTTGTGTTAAAATGTTCATATTCACAGACTGGTCCGAATTTGTTTCTGAAATGATAGGCAGTTTTGTAAAAATCACCATAAATCGTAGAAAAATCGTATGGAGATGTGCAAATATTCATTTTAAAGGTATGAACCTGAACGATTTGCACCTAATACAGTTTTGAAAACTAAAATGTTTACGTTGACCAAAACAGTCCGTGAATGGAGTTGAACTTTTCTGATGAAGGCTGTTAAATGAGTTTAGTTGTGTTCTTGGTGTTTTAACTTGTATTCCCCCCCTTAAAACTTAAGAAAAACATGAAAAGATAGGGGTATGAACTCACCTTGTGTGCTCTTAGTGGATGGATGTGGAAGAAAAGAAGTGTTCTACTCAAGAACACTAAGAAGATGCCTTGAAGATTTCGAGAATCTAACACAAATGTGATGGAGTTTGTGTAAGAAAAACTATGATTGGAGTAGAAGGAAGTGAAATAATTATATGGAGGATGAATATACTTACCAAAAGTGAAAGAAAAGCTTGGAAGAAAGCCCTTGAATCTCGAATTTTAGTGAGAGAATTTAGAGAGAAAATGTGTTTGATCTTTGGTGGAAGAATGAGATAATGAGAGAAAGTGTTAGGAGAGAGGATAGATTTCAGCCTTAGACAAGGAATGGGGTTGGGAAATGATGGGAAAAGGACTATGAATGACCAGGTATGGTGGGGGGTGTGGGCTGGTCATGGAGTGGGTGTGGGTGGTTGCTTGTGTCATAAACTAAAGCAAAGTCAACACTCCACCAATAATATCCCACCCAGTCTTCTTGGATAAGTATTATGCCCCAAAACGTGATTAATTATGAAATAAGGGGTTTTATATGTAAAAATATGATTTTGGGTGAAAACCCCACGCTAAAATAATTAAAATCGGGCTTAGAACGCAAAACTAGTCGAAAACCGGGAAGAAAGGCGAAGTCTGCGAAGCTTCTCGCATGGGTGACCGAATGTGCGAGGGTTCGCTCCTTTAGAGGGTGGGACCGAAGCTCGGTTGTAAGGATAGGACCGAAGGTGCATGAAGCGAAATGGCCCGAAGGCGAGATGAGGCGAAGGCGAAAGGAGGGTTCGGTCCGAGAGGACCTTCGGGTTAGGCTCTTCCAGCTTCGGTTCTTAGCAGGTTCAGTCCCTATAGGGGACCTTCGGTTCCAAGAGGGTTCACCCCATAAAGAGGGGTTTCGGTTCCTTAAGGCTATTTTGCCCATTTTTACCCCGTTTTAAGTGGTTTTTGACCCGATTAAGGGTCGGGATGACCCGAAAGATTATAAAAAGTTAAAAGAGATTTTGAGAGAGATTTGGGAGAGATTTCGCACACTTGGAAAGATTTCTCATACAGAGAGAGATTTGGGAGAGATTTCACACACTTGGAGAGATTTCTCATACTTGGAGAGATTTGAGAGAGATTTCACATTCTTGGAGAGATTTCTCCTACAGAGAGAGATTTGGGAGAGATTTCACGTACTTGGAGAGATTTCTCCTACTTAGAGAGTTTTGGGAGAGTTAGAGTGAAAGAGATTTGGAGAGACTTTTTTTGTGACCTTTTTGAGTGTTTGGCTTGGTAACGCAAGGTTCTTACACTCTGTTAAGCCTTGTTATAAATGTTATACGCTCTCGAGGGGTATGGAATAATGTTTTATCGAGTAGATTCATCACTTACCCTGATTAGGGTTAGAATTTCCGAACACGTGAAAACTCTAAGTGATACTTTATATTAAGATTGCGAGTTGTTCAATAAGAAATATAGTGGAAACCCCAATGTGCAAGGGTTAGATGAGTTGACCGGTTTGACTTGTTGACTTTAGTTGACTTTGACTTGGCCAAAAATTGACGGTTGTCACATCATCCCCCCGTTAGAAAGAATTTTGTCCCGAAATTTGCGTTTTGACTGGGACTTCAAGAATTTGGAGGAAAGATGGGGGAAACTTTTCGTAGTACAAGAAATTGATATGGCGGGGACCAATCCGCCTGATGTCACATGACAACCTTGGAATTTCTTATTGTAACTTGAGCTGAGTCAATTTAAAAGGAGTTTATTGTTTTGGAATGATAGAGTATTCTATGTGTGCTTTGCTCCCTGTTTTATCCTTGGTATTACCACTATGAATATTTTATAACGTAGTTAGCGAGTTCCATCATTACGAATGTTTCAACAAATTGTGACGAAATTTTCATTATAAGTCCTACCAGTTCTTTTATAATCGCTTGGTGTAAACTAGTCGTATATCATTAAGATTGCAAGGGCATTCGGATGGGTGACCCCGCCTTAAGCCCACAACCAAACAAGGAACAGGACCTAAGGCGGACTTACCATTTCTAAGCCGATCGTCTCTTAATTACACATAACCTTGAGGTATACATTAAGTAATCTTAGAGTTATCATAAGCAAATCGTTTGTAATAACAGGTTATGAAATATGTGGTAACTCCCACTGAAATAAAATGCATGCCAATTTTTATTGTTATACTTTAGTTATATCCTTACCATTTATATACACACGTATAATTTCGCACTTTAGTGAACTATTCTCGGTGTTTCTGCTAGCGTCCTAGAGACGGAGTTAGGGTAGTGGGTAGAAGTAGGTTTTGTACGGGCGTTAAGATTTACCCATCATGTTGCTCGTGCGCGAATAGGGGTAGAAGAGATAATTAATAGACGCCTAATCCTATAATTACTTATAGGGGTGATCCTTATTAGTCACGTCTATAATCACGTAGTGCATACCAGTTATACATAATCTGAGATAGAATAGACCTTCGAATAAATGACTCTACTCTAAGTCCACAATCAAACAAGGAACAGGAAGTAGAGCAATAGTCATAGATTATGAGTCTATAATATCTTTAATTATGTATAACATTGGCGTATGCACTCAGTTATCATAGGCCTACTAATAGGGGTCTTTAGTTTTCACATAAGTTGGTTATAGTATCACCAAATACTCCTATAGTATTTTAATGTTTGACTTATGTTTTTCAATGTTTATTTGTAGATAGAGTTGGTAAGCTTTTAGACTTGTTGCAACAACACAACCATTCCCGGGCATATGCTAATCACTTATGGGTTAGACATAGTTGATCAGGCTATGTCATTCCCAGACCGGACCATACATCCCCAAGCCTACTCGTACCATTCAACAATCACAACTTTTGTTTTGTCCTAGTATGATGCTGACCTTAGTATGTATGCATGCATGTATACTTTTAACAAGAAACTATTTATTTCTAAAAGTATAGTTATTTGAAAATGTTACATTAGAGACCTTAGTCCCAATGCATTTATAGTTTGTATATCTTATGTGGTTCGATATACTTAGTTCACTATAAACAATGCTCTAATACCAATCTGTCACACCCCCAAACCAAGGATGGCGGAAACGTCCGGGGGTGGAGGACTTCATGTATAGTATCACAACAACGAGTATAATAGTGCTCAAAGTAAATACAACCATCATAAATATAATTGAAAAAGTTACACCAAAGTATATGTTTACATGTTTCAAATCAATTACATTATGATGACAAAATAAACTGTTTGACGATTTAACGTCCCATCCTCAAAATGCTGTTGACTTCATGTTTCACCGATTTCCTGAGAATACAAGTAGGTTTGAAAAAGTGTCAACAATTAAGTTGGTGAGTTCATAAGAGTTTTGTTTGAGGAAGAAACCGTTTTCCTTGTAAAAGCGATAGAGTTTGATTTCCAGAAAATCCAATATTTTCTTAGTTAAGTGTGAGAAGAATGTTCTTATGTTATGTGATAATGAACCCTAGAACGAACCATAGATCCCTTCTATAATCACTTAGCGTATATAAGTTATATAAAATTTAAGTTAAATAAACCGTTGAATATAATGGGTCTGCCCTAGGTCCACAACCAAACAAGGAACAGGAGATAAGGCGGGCCCACCAATTCTAAGTCGATTGTGACTAGATTCTTATATAACTTTAACATATACACTTAGCAATTATAGCTTAAGCCTAACAATTCTAGACGTAATGTAGTTTTAATAGAGATATGTTTCCAAAGAAAATCCGATATTTTCCTTAAAGCGTGAATCGTAAGTTTCTATATTAATAATTAGCGCATCCTAGAATTTCCTATAGTTTCCTTCTATAACCTCTAAGTGTATATAAGTTATATAAAATTTAAGTTAAATAGACCGTCGAATGTAATGGGTCTGCCCTAGGCCCACAACCAAACAAGGAACAGGAAATAAAGCAGACCCACCAATTCTAAGTTGATCACGACTAAATTCTATATAACTCTAGCATATACACTTAGTAATTATGGCTGAAAACTAACAATTCTAGATAGAATGCAGTCTTAAAAACCAAAGACCGAGACTATGCTTATCATAATTCATCAAGTAGTGGTAGTGGACGTAAACTATACATATCATAATTCACCAAATAGTGGTAGTGGTAGTGATAGTGAACATGAATTATGCATATTATAATTTATCAAATAGTGGTAGTGGTAGTGAACATAAACTATACATATCATAATTCACCAAATAGTGGTAGTGATAGTGAACATGAATTATGCATATTATAGTTTATCAAATAGTGGTAGTGGTAGTGAACATAAACTATACATATCATAATTCACCAAATAGTGTTAGTGATAGTGAACATGAATTATGCATATTATAGTTTATCAAATAGTGGTAGTGGTAGTGAACATAAACTATACCTATTATAGTTCTAGCATGTTTGTTTGTGATGTATAAGGACCCTTTTCTATGTAAGTCGAATGTATAGCAAAAATATAACTATGTGTTATCATGCCTTATTTTTGTACTAATGGTAATAATGGAGGATTCTTACAATTCAGTGAGTATTTTCTGTTATATAATTATACCAACAAGAAACACATGTAAAATATGAAATCTTCAAATATTAACACTTTGCTCAACAAGTTACAAAGTGTGATGAAAGTTATAAGCTGTTATCTAGATTTTTACCTTTCTACACTGTTTTAGAAAAATCATACGAAGTCAAAAACTGATCCCGTAAATTCTGAAAGTTCACAAAATGTGTCTAGTTTATTCATAATTTTTATTATGATTTTTAGAAGTCTTTAACTTGTGTTAAAATGTTCATATTCACAGACTGGTCCGAATTTGTTTATGAAATGATAGGCAGTTTTGTAAAAATCACCATAAATCGTAGAAAAATCGTATGGAGATGTGCAAATATTCATTTTAAAGGTATGAACCTGAACGATTTGCACCTAATACAGTTTTGAAAACTAAAATGTTTAAGTTGACCAAAACAGTCCGTGAATGGAGTTGAACTTTTCTGATGAAGGCTGTTAAATGAGTTTAGTTGTGTTCTTGGTGTTTTAACTTGTATTCCCCCCCTTAAAACTTAAGAAAAACATGAAAAGATAGGGGTATGAACTCACCTTGTGTGTTCTTAGTGGATGGATGTGGAAGAAAAGAAGTGTTCTACTCAAGAACACTAAGAAGATGCCTTGAAGATTTCGAGAATCTAACACAAATATGATGGAGTTTGTGTAAGAAAAACTATGATTGGAGTAGAAGGAAGTGAAATAATTATATGGAGGATGAATATACTTACCAAAAGTGAAAGAAAAGCTTGGAAGAAAGCCCTTGAATCTCGAATTTTAGTGAGAGAATTTAGAGAGAAAATGTGTTTGATCTTTGGTGGAAGAATGAGATAATGAGAGAAAGTGTTAGGAGAGAGGATAGATTTCAGCCTTAGACAAGGAATGGGGTTGGGAAATGATGGGAAAAGGACTATGAATGACCAGGTATGGTGGGGGGTGTGGGCTGGTCATGGAGTAGGTGTGGGTGGTTGCTTGTGTCATAAACTAAAGCAAAGTCAACACTCCACCAATAATATCCCACCCAGTCTTCTTGGATAAGTATTATGCCCCAAAACGTGATTAATTATGAAATAAGGGGTTTTATATGTAAAAATATGATTTTGGGTGAAAACCCCACGCTAAAATAGAGAGAAAATGTGTTTGATCTTTGGTGGAAGAATGAGATAATGAGAGAAAGTGTTAGGACCGAAGCTCCTCGCATGGGGGACCGAAGGTGCGATGGTTCGCTCCTTTAGAGGGTGGGACCGAAGCTCGGTTGTAAGCATAGGACCGAAGGTGCATGAAGCGAATGGCCCGAAGGCGAGATGAGGCGAAGGCGAAAGGAGGGTTCGGTCCGAGAGGACCTTCGGGTTCGGCTCTTCCAGCTTCGGTTCTTAGCAGGTTCGGTCCCTATAGGGGACCTTCGGTTCCAAGAGGGTTCGCCCCATAAAGAGGGGTTTCGGTTCCTTAAGGCTATTTTGCCCATTTTTACCCCGTTTTAAGTGGTTTTTGACCCGATTAAGGGTCGGGATGACCCGAAAGATTATAAAAAGTTAAAAGAGATTTTGAGAGAGATTTGGGAGAGATTTCGCACACTTGGAAAGATTTCTCATACAGAGAGAGATTTGGGAGAGATTTCACACACTTGGAGAGATTTCTCATACTTGGAGAGATTTGAGAGAGATTTCACATTCTTGGAGAGATTTCTCCTACAGAGAGAGATTTGGGAGAGATTTCACGTACTTGGAGAGATTTCTCCTACTTAGAGAGTTTTGGGAGAGTTAGAGTGAAAGAGATTTGGAGAGACTTCTTTTGTGACCTTTTTGAGTGTTTGGCTTGGTAACGCAAGGTTCTTACACTCTGTTAAGCCTTGTTATAAATGTTATACGCTCTCGAGGGGTATGGAATAATGTTTTATCGAGTAGATTCATCACTTACCCTGATTAGGGTTAGAATTTCCGAACACGTGAAAACTCTAAGTGATACTTTATATTAAGATTGCGAGTTGTTCAATAAGAAATATAGTGGAAACCCCAATGTACAAGGGTTAGATGAGTTGACCGGTTTGACTTGTTGACTTTAGTTGACTTTGACTTGGCCAAAAATTGACGGTTGTCACATCATCCCCCCGTTAGAAAGAATTTTGTCCCGAAATTTGCGTTTTGACTGGGACTTCAAGAATTTGGAGGAAAGATGGGGGAAACTTTTCGTAGTACAAGAAATTGATATGGCGGGGACCAATCCACCTGATGTCACATGACAACCTTGGAATTTCTTATTGTAACTTGAGATGAGTCAATGTAAAAGGAGTTTATTGTTTTGGAATGATAGAGTATTCTATGTGTGCTTTGCTCCCTGTTTTATCCTTGGTATTACCACTATGAATATTTTATAACGTAGTTAGCGAGTTCCATCCTTACGAATGTTTCAACAAATTGTGACGAAATTTTCATTATAAGTCCTACCAGTTCTTTTATAATCGCTTGGTGTAAACTAGTCGTATATCATTAAGATTGCAAGGGCATTCGGATGGGTGACCCCGCCTTAAGCCCACAACCAAACAAGGAACAGGACCTAAGGCGGACTTACCATTTCTAAGCCGATCGTCTCTTAATTACACATAACCTTGAGGTATACATTAAGTAATCTTAGAGTTATCATAAGCAAATCGTTTGTAATAACAGGTTATGAAATATGTGGTAACTCCCACTGAAATAAAATGCATGCCAATTTTTATTGTTATATTTTAGTTATATCCTTACCATTTATATACACACGTATAATTTCGCACTTTAGTGAACTATTCTCGGTGTTTCTGCTAGCGTCCTAGAGACGGAGTTAGGGTAGTGGGTAGAAGTAGGTTTTGTACGGGCGTTAAGATTTACCCATCATGTTGCTCGTGCGAGAATAGGGGTAGAAGAGATAATTAATAGACGCCTAATCCTATAATTACTTATAGGGGTGATCCTTATTAGTCACGTCTATAATCACGTAGTGCATACCAGTTATACATAATCTGAGATAGAATAGACCTTCGAATAAATGACTCTACTCTAAGTCCACAATCAAACAAGGAACAGGAAGTAGAGCAATAGTCATAGATTCTAAGTCTATAATATCTTTAATTATGTATAACCTTGGCGTATGCACTCAGTTATCATAGGCCTACTAATAGGGGTCTTTAGTTTTCACATAAGTTGGTTATAGTATCACCAAATACTCCTATAGTATTTTAATGTTTGACTTATGTTTTTCAATGTTTATTTGTAGATAGAGTTGGTAAGCTTTTAGACTTGTTGCAACAACACAACCATTCCCGGGCATATGCTAATCACTTATGGGTTAGACATAGTTGATCAGGCTATGTCATTCCCAGACCGGACCATACATCCCCAAGCCTACTCGTACCATTCAACAATCACAACTTTTGTTTTGTCCTAGTATGATGCTGACCTTAGTATGTATGCATGCATGTATACTTTTAACAAGAAACTATTTATTTCTAAAAGTATAGTTATTTGAAAATGTTACATTAGAGACCTTAGTCCCAATGCATTTATAGTTTGTATATCTTATGTGGTTCGATATACTTAGTTCACTATAAACAATGCTCTAATACCAATCTGTCACACCCCCAAACCAAGGATGGCGGAAACGTCCGGGGGTGGAGGACTTCATGTATAGTATCACAACAACGAGTATAATAGTGCTCAAAGTAAATACAACCATCATAAATATAATTGAAAAAGTTACACCAAAGTATATGTTTACATGTTTCAAATCAATTACATTATGATGACAAAATAAACTGTTTGACGATTTAACGTCCCATCCTCAAAATGCTGTTGACTTCCTGTTTCACTGATTTCCTGAGAATACAAGTAGGTTTGAAAAAGTGTCAACAATTAAGTTGGTGAGTTCATAAGAGTTTTGTTTGAGGAAGAAACCGTTTTCCTTGTAAAAGCGATAGAGTTTGATTTCCAGAAAATCCAATATTTTCTTAGTTAAGTGTGAGAAGAATGTTCCTATGTTATGTGATAATGAACCCTAGAACGAACCATAGATCCCTTCTATAATCACTTAGCGTATATAAGTTATATAAAATTTAAGTTAAATAAACCGTTGAATATAATGGGTCTGCCCTAGGTCCACAACCAAACAAGGAACAGGAGATAAGGCGGGCCCACCAATTCTAAGTCGATTGTGACTAGATTCTTATATAACTCTAACATATACACTTAGCAATTATAGCTTAAGCCTAACAATTCTAGACGTAATGTAGTTTTAATAGAGATATATTTCCAAAGAAAATCCGATATTTTCCTTAAAGCGTGAATCGTAAGTTTCTATATTAATAATTAGCGCATCCTAGAATTTCCTATAGTTTCCTTCTATAACCTCTAAGTGTATATAAGTTATATAAAATTTAAGTTAAATAGACCGTCGAATGTAATGGGTCTGCCCTAGGCCCACAACCAAACAAGGAACAGGAAATAAAGCAGACCCACCAATTCTAAGTTGATCACGACTAAAATCTATATAACTCTAGCATATACACTTAATAATTATGGCTGAAAACTAACAATTCTAGATAGAATGCAGTCTTAAAAACCAAAGACCGAGACTATGCTTATCATAATTCATCAAGTAGTGGTAGTGGACGTAAACTATACATATCATAATTCACCAAATAGTGGTAGTGGTAGTGATAGTGAACATGAATTATGCATATTATAATTTATCAAATAGTGGTAGTGGTAGTGAACATAAACTATACATATCATAATTCACCAAATAGTGGTAGTGATAGTGAACATGAATTATGCATATTATAGTTTATCAAATAGTGGTAGTGGTAGTGAACATAAACTATACATATCATAATTCACCAAATAGTGTTAGTGATAGTGAACATGAATTATGCATATTATAGTTTATCAAATAGTGGTAGTGGTAGTGAACATAAACTATACCTATTATAGTTCTAGCATGTTTGTTTGTGATGTATAAGGACCCTTTTCTATGTAAGTCGAATGTATAGCAAAAATATAACTATGTGTTATCATGCCTTATTTTTGTACTAATGGTAATAATGGAGGATTCTTACAATTCAGTGAGTATTTTCTGTTATATAATTATACCAACAAGAAACACATGTAAAATATGAAATCTTCAAATATTAACACTTTGCTCAACAAGTTACAAAGTGTGATGAAAGTTATAAGCTGTTATCTAGATTTTTACCTTTCTACACTGTTTTAGAAAAATCATAGAAAAATCATACGAAGTCAAAAACTGATCCCGTAAATTCTGAAAGTTCACAAAATGTGTCTAGTTTATACATAATTTTTATTATGATTTTTAGAAGTCTTTAACTTGTGTTAAAATGTTCATATTCACAGACTGGTCCGAATTTGTTTATGAAATGATAGGCAGTTTTGTAAAAATCACCATAAATCGTAGAAAAATCGTATGGAGATGTGCAAATATTCATTTTAAAGGTATGAACCTGAACGATTTGCACCTAATACAGTTTTGAAAACTAAAATGTTTAAGTTGACCAAAACAGTCCGTGAATGGAGTTGAACTTTTCTGATGAAGGCTGTTAAATGAGTTTAGTTGTGTTCTTGGTGTTTTAACTTGTATTCCCCCCCTTAAAACTTAAGAAAAACATGAAAAGATAGGGGTATGAACTCACCTTGTGTGTTCTTAGTGGATGGATGTGGAAGAAAAGAAGTGTTCTACTCAAGAACACTAAGAAGATGCCTTGAAGATTTCGAGAATCTAACACAAATATGATGGAGTTTGTGTAAGAAAAACTATGATTGGAGTAGAAGGAAGTGAAATAATTATATGGAGGATGAATATACTTACCAAAAGTGAAAGAAAAGCTTGGAAGAAAGCCCTTGAATCTCGAATTTTAGTGAGAGAATTTAGAGAGAAAATGTGTTTGATCTTTGGTGGAAGAATGAGATAATGAGAGAAAGTGTTAGGACCGAAGCTCCTCGCATGGGGGACCGAAGGTGCGAGGGTTCGCTCCTTTAGAGGGTGGGACCGAAGCTCGGTTGTAAGGATAGGACCGAAGGTGCATGAAGCGAAATGGCCCGAAGGCGAGATGAGGCGAAGGCGAAAGGAGGGTTCGGTCCGAGAGGACCTTCGGGTTCGGCTCTTCCAGCTTCGGTTCTTAGCAGGTTCGGTCCCTATAGGGGACCTTCGGTTCCAAGAGGGTTCGCCCCATAAAGAGGGGTTTCGGTTCCTTAAGGCTATTTTGCCCATTTTTACCCCGTTTTAAGTGGTTTTTGACCCGATTAAGGGTCGGGATGACCCGAAAGATTATAAAAAGTTAAAAGAGATTTTGAGAGAGATTTGGGAGAGATTTCGCACACTTGGAAAGATTTCTCATACAGAGAGAGATTTGGGAGAGATTTCACACACTTGGAGAGATTTCTCATACTTGGAGAGATTTGAGAGAGATTTCACATTCTTGGAGAGATTTCTCCTACAGAGAGAGATTTGGGAGAGATTTCACGTACTTGGAGAGATTTCTCCTACTTAGAGAGTTTTGGGAGAGTTAGAGTGAAAGAGATTTGGAGAGACTTTTTTTGTGACCTTTTTGAGTGTTTGGCTTGGTAACGCAAGGTTCTTACACTATGTTAAGCCTTGTTATAAATGTTATACGCTCTCGAGGGGTATGGAATAATGTTTTATCGAGTAGATTCATCACTTACCCTGATTAGGGTTAGAATTTCCGAACACGTGAAAACTCTAAGTGATACTTTATACTAAGATTGCGAGTTGTTCAATAAGAAATATAGTGGAAACCCCAATGTACAAGGGTTAGATGAGTTGACCGGTTTGACTTGTTGACTTTAGTTGACTTTGACTTGGCCAAAAATTGACGGTTGTCACATCATCCCCCCGTTAGAAAGAATTTTGTCCCGAAATTTGTGTTTTGACTGGGACTTCAAGAATTTGGAGGAAAGATGGGGGAAACTTTTCGTAGTACAAGAAATTGATATGGCGGGGACCAATCCGCCTGATGTCACATGACAACCTTGGAATTTCTTATTGTAACTTGAGATGAGTCAATTTAAAAGGAGTTTATTGTTTTGGAATGATAGAGTATTCTATGTGTGCTTTGCTCCCTGTTTTATCCTTGGTATTACCACTATGAATATTTTATAACGTAGTTAGCGAGTTCCATCATTACGAATGTTTCAACAAATTGTGACGAAATTTTCATTATAAGTCCTACCAGTTCTTTTATAATCGCTTGGTGTAAACTAGTCGTATATCATTAAGATTGCAAGGGCATTCGGATGGGTGACCCCGCCTTAAGCCCACAACCAAACAAGGAACAGGACCTAAGGCGGACTTACCATTTCTAAGCCGATCGTCTCTTAATTACACATAACCTTGAGGTATACATTAAGTAATCTTAGAGTTATCATAAGCAAATCGTTTGTAATAACAGGTTATGAAATATGTGGTAACTCCCACTGAAATAAAATGCATGCCAATTTTTATTGTTATACTTTAGTTATATCCTTACCATTTATATACACACGTATAATTTCGCACTTTAGTGAACTATTCTCGGTGTTTCTGCTAGCGTCCTAGAGACGGAGTTAGGGTAGTGGGTAGAAGTAGGTTTTGTACGGGCGTTAAGATTTACCCATCATGTTGTTCGTGCGAGAATAGGGGTAGAAGAGATAATTAATAGACGCCTAATCCTATAATTACTTATAGGGGTGATCCTTATTAGTCACGTCTATAATCACGTAGTGCATACCAGTTATACATAATCTGAGATAGAATAGACCTTCGAATAAATGACTCTACTCTAAGTCCACAATCAAACAAGGAACAGGAAGTAGAGCAATAGTCATAGATTCTGAGTCTATAATATCTTTAATTATGTATAACCTTGGCGTATGCACTCAGTTATCATAGGCCTACTAATAGGGGTCTTTAGTTTTCACATAAGTTGGTTATAGTATCACCAAATACTCCTATAGTATTTTAATGTTTGACTTATGTTTTTCAATGTTTATTTGTAGATAGAGTTGGTAAGTTTTTAGACTTGTTGCAACAACACAACCATTCCCGGGCATATGCTAATCACTTCTGGGTTAGACATAGTTGATCAGGCTATGTCATTCCCAGACCGGACCATACATCCCCAAGCCTACTTGTACCATTCAACAATCACAACTTTTGTTTTGTCCTAGTATGATGCTGACCTTAGTATGTATGCATGCATGTATACTTTTAACAAGAAACTATTTATTTCTAAAAGTATAGTTATTTGAAAATGTTACATTAGAGACCTTAGTCCCAATGCATTTATAGTTTGTATATCTTATGTGGTTCGATATACTTAGTTCACTATAAACAATGCTCTAATACCAATCTGTCACACCCCCAAACCAAGGATGGCGGAAACGTCCGGGGGTGGAGGACTTCATGTATAGTATCACAACAACGAGTATAATAGTGCTCAAAGTAAATACAACCATCATAAATATAATTGAAAAAGTTACACCAAAGTATATGTTTACATGTTTCAAATCAATTACATTATGATGACAAAATAAACTGTTTGACGATTTAACGTCCCATCCTCAAAATGCTGTTGACTTCCTGTTTCACTGATTTCCTGAGAATACAAGTAGGTTTGAAAAAGTGTCAACAATTAAGTTGGTGAGTTCATAAGAGTTTTGTTTGAGGAAGAAACCGTTTTCCTTGTAAAAGCGATAGAGTTTGATTTCCAGAAAATCCAATATTTTCTTAGTTAAGTGTGAGAAGAATGTTCCTATGTTATGTGATAATGAACCCTAGAACGAACCATAGATCCCTTCTATAATCACTTAGCGTATATAAGTTATATAAAATTTAAGTTAAATAAACCGTTGAATATAATGGGTCTGCCCTAGGTCCACAACCAAACAAGGAACAGGAGATAAGGCGGGCCCACCAATTCTAAGTCGATTGTGACTAGATTCTTATATAACTCTAACATATACACTTAGCAATTATAGCTTAAGCCTAACAATTCTAGACGTAATGTAGTTTTAATAGAGATATGTTTCCAAAGAAAATCCGATATTTTCCTTAAAGCATGAATCGTAAGTTTCTATATTAATAATTAGCGCATCCTAGAATTTCCTATAGTTTCATTCTATAACCTCTAAGTGTATATAAGTTATATAAAATTTAAGTTAAATAGACCGTCGAATGTAATGGGTCTGCCCTAGGTCCACAACCAAACAAGGAACATGAAATAAAGCAGACCCACCAATTCTAAGTTGATCACGACTAAATTCTATATAACTCTAGCATATACACTTAGTAATTATGGCTGAAAACTAACAATTTTAGATAGAATGCAGTCTTAAAAACCAAAGACCGAGACTATGCTTATCATAATTCATCAAGTAGTGGTAGTGGACATAAACTATACATATCATAATTCACCAAATAGTGGTAGTGGTAGTGATAGTGAACATGAATTATGCATATTATAATTTATCAAATAGTGGTAGTGGTAGTGAACATAAACTATACATATCATAATTCACCAAATAGTGGTAGTGATAGTGAACATGAATTATGCATATTATAGTTTATCAAATAGTGGTAGTGGTAGTGAACATAAACTATACATATCATAATTCACCAAATAGTGTTAGTGATAGTGAACATGAATTATGCATATTATAGTTTATCAAATAATGGTAGTGGTAGTGAACATAAACTATACCTATTATAGTTCTAGCATGTTTGTTTGTGATGTATAAGGACCCTTTTCTATGTAAGTCGAATGTATAGCAAAAATATAACTATGTGTTATCATGCCTTATTTTTGTACTAATGGTAATAATAGAGGATTCTTACAATTCAGTGAGTATTTTCTGTTATATAATTATACCAACAAGAAACACATGTAAAATATGAAATCTTCAAATATTAACACTTTGCTCAACAAGTTACAAAGTGTGATGAAAGTTATAAGATGTTATCTAGATTTTTACCTTTCTACACTGTTTTAGAAAAATCATAGAAAAATCATACGAAGTCAAAAACTGATCCCGTAAATTCTGAAAGTTCACAAAATGTGTCTAGTTTATTCATAATTTTTATTATGATTTTTAGAAGTCTTTAACTTGTGTTAAAATGTTCATATTCACAGACTGGTCCGAATTTGTTTATGAAATGATAGGCAGTTTTGTAAAAATCACCATAAATCGTAGAAAAATCGTATGGAGATGTGCAAATATTCATTTTAAAGGTATGAACCTGAACGATTTGCACCTAATACAGTTTTGAAAACTAAAATGTTTAAGTTGACCAAAATAGTCCGTGAATGGAGTTGAACTTTTCTGATGAAGGCTGTTAAATGAGTTTAGTTGTGTTCTTGGTGTTTTAACTTGTATTCCCCCCCTTAAAACTTAAGAAAAACATGAAAAGATAGGGGTATGAACTCACCTTGTGTGTTCTTAGTGGATGGATGTGGAAGAAAAGAAGTGTTCTACTCAAGAACACTAAGAAGATGCCTTGAAGATTTCGAGAATCTAACACAAATATGATGGAGTTTGTGTAAGAAAAACTATGATTGGAGTAGAAGGAAGTGAAATAATTATATGGAGGATGAATATACTTACCAAAAGTGAAAGAAAAGCTTGGAAGAAAGCCCTTGAATCTCGAATTTTAGTGAGAGAATTTAGAGAGAAAATGTGTTTGATCTTTGGTGGAAGAATGAGATAATGAGAGAAAGTGTTAGGAGAGAGGATAGATTTCAGCCTTAGACAAGGAATGGGGTTGGGAAATGATGGGAAAAGGACTATGAATGACCAGGTGTGGTGGGGGGTGTGGGCTGGTCATGGAGTGGGTGTGGGTGGTTGCTTGTGTCATAAACTAAAGCAAAGTCAACACTCCACCAATAATATCCCACCCAGTCTTCTTGGATAAGTATTATGCCCCAAAACGTGATTAATTATGAAATAAGGGGTTTTATATGTAAAAATATGATTTTGCGTGAAAACCCCACGCTAAAATAATTAAAATCGGGCTTAGAACGCAAAACTAGTCGAAAACCGGGAAGAAAGGCGAAGTCTGCGAAGCTTCTCGCATGGGTGACCGAATGTGCGAGGGTTCGCTCCTTTAGAGGGTGGGACCGAAGCTCGGTTGTAAGGATAGGACCGAAGGTGCATGAAGCGAAATGGCCCGAAGGCGAGATGAGGCGAAGGCGAAAGGAGGGTTCGGTCCGATAGGACCTTCGGGTTCGGCTCTTCCAGCTTCGGTTCTTAGCAGGTTCAGTCCCTATAGGGGACCTTCGGTTCCAAGAGGGTTCGCCCCATAAAGAGGGGTTTCGGTTCCTTAAGGCTATTTTGCCCATTTTTACCCCGTTTTAAGTGGTTTTTGACCCGATTAAGGGTCGGGATGACCCGAAAGATTATAAAAAGTTAAAAGAGATTTTGAGAGAGATTTGGGAGAGATTTCGCACACTTGGAAAGATTTCTCATACAGAGAGAGATTTGGGAGAGATTTCACACACTTGGAGAGATTTCTCATACTTGGAGAGATTTGAGAGAGATTTCACATTCTTGGAGAGATTTCTCCTACAGAGAGAGATTTGGGAGAGATTTCACGTACTTGGAGAGATTTCTCCTACTTAGAGAGTTTTGGGAGAGTTAGAGTGAAAGAGATTTGGAGAGACTTCTTTTGTGACCTTTTTGAGTGTTTGGCTTGGTAACGCAAGGTTCTTACACTCTGTTAAGCCTTGTTATAAATGTTATACGCTCTCGAGGGGTATGGAATAATGTTTTATCGAGTAGATTCATCACTTACCCTGATTAGGGTTAGAATTTCCGAACACGTGAAAACTCTAAGTGATACTTTATATTAAGATTGCGAGTTGTTCAATAAGAAATATAGTGGAAACCCCAATGTACAAGGGTTAGATGAGTTGACCGGTTTGACTTGTTGACTTTAGTTGACTTTGACTTGGCCAAAAATTGACGGTTGTCACACTTCTGCATTCTCTCTTTCAAACTCAACAATGGTGAAATCAAACGTTTCGAAGAAAATCTCCAAGGTTTCTGGGTCTGCGAACCCAACTGGGTCTGATTCTGCAACTAGGAATCAAATGCCTACGATTGCTTCAAGCAATTTTAGGGCAGTGTTCGAAGATCATTCCTCCTACAATGCTCCTATCAAGCTCATGATCAAGTTCTTGAACAATCATCCCCTGTTTGGTCCCTTTGATGCATTCACAGACGTTGTTCCTCTATCTACCTTGTTCAAATGTGCATTTTCTGCATACAGACCACACGAAAACCCTCAAGAAGTACATCTGAACTTGGTGAACGATTCTTTGGTCATTCTGAACAAAGAAAAGTTCATCACCGGCATTAATCTACTAGTTCATCCTTCCACTAAGGTATTCACTCCAAGTATGGCAGATATTCTCTCAGCCCTCTACCAAATGGGTTATCAGAAAAAGATAAAGGGAATTGGGGAATTCAAGAAGAACCAACTGCCTGCGGTGTGGCAATTTGTTTGCCACTTCGTCATCCGCAGTCTGTCAGGCCGCACCGGAGGCACTGACAACATGGGTCTCAAACTTTTAGACTTAGTTTGGAGCATTTTCTCTGTCCATGACGTGAACTACGGAAAGATCTTGTGCGATGATTTTCTGCAATACATTCCCAAGGAGAGCCCAAAGGAGAACCCTACCGAACTCACATTTGCAAGGTTTTGGTCTCTCTGCATCTTAGATCTTCATGCGGATGCAGGAATCAGCATGGGCAATGACACCAACCTCTTCATCACCAAAGATCTCAAAAGGTACAATCCCTCCAAAGATCAATCTAACTTTGGTCCTATCAGACGACTACCTATTCACATTTTGACATCTCTTGGACTTGAAACCCCTGATGTCACAGACCATATTCAGGCTACAGAAGGTATTAGCCCATACCTTTCTACCCCGCCTCTACAAACCACATCCGCACTCACCATTCCTGGTAGTACCGCAGTCCCATCTTCCACCACTCTTTCATCTCAAAGACGAAAACAATTAGTCTCATCCCGTCAAGGCCCCCGCTGATGGGTTTTGCGCATTCTAACACTCCTAAGTGTGCATGCAACCCTAAATACCTTGGATCTATGTTTTCTCTATTATACATGCAATTATGAACTTTCCAAGGTATTACCCTATCTAGCATACAATACTTGATACTTGGGTAATCAAATGGATAGAATACATACCTTTGTTTGATGTAGCTTGTCTCCATGAAGCTTGAGTGCCTAGTGCCCCAAGTGTGACACCTCAAATGGTTCACACAACACCAAATGCACATGGAATGACTTGAGAGAAATGGAACACTCCTTGAAATCGTCTAGCCCTCATATTCACACATTAGTGCACGATTTCTTGAGCCATGGGATTCTTTTATATGGTGGCTATTAGGGTTACACCATGTAACTCATAACTTTACCCATTCCTTATGCTCCATGGATTTTAACCTCCATGGAGTATCCATGGGTCACCCCATGGACTTAGTCCAACATAAGGAATCTTGGATCACAAGCCCACATATATAAGAATGAATGATTTACACAATCAACCCATATATTTAATTAGTCTCCTTTTGATCACTTAATTAATTCCAAATTAATTCTTGATCAATACTAATTAAATAACCTTATTAATATATTAGAACTTATAATATATTAACCAACCTTAAGTGTTATTTCTCTCATTATAGTCTATCCAAATGCATGATGCCATGCAACCCAAATGGACCATGCCGGGTCGGGTCAATTCTTACCAATTATAGTTATGGACTTAGACATTAATCCAACACCCGCAACGTATCAAAGAAACAAAGAAACCCCAAGAAAGATGCTCCCAAACCAACTGAACCCTCAAAGAAACGCAAAATCACCCAAACCGCACCCTCAAATGACGAATCCTCTTCAACTGATTCTGATGAGGATACACTTCCCATCTCCATCTTGAAGAAACAAAAAACCAATCCCACTGGCCATTTGCGTGACCGGACAAATACCGAAGCCTCTCAAAAGGCTCTGGTAGTCCTTGGGGTGGCCGCAGGGATCATATATTCCTCCATTCTAGATATCATATGGACTGAGACATGGATTATCAATCATTCTCTCTGTCCATTTGTTGTTTCCCGATTTCCGATTCATGATGACTGACTGATTGAACAAATCAAATCAGTCCTGGCTTGGCCAAGCACTCACATGTATCATCTTTAAATCATCGAGGGGCCCACAGATATCGCTTTTATCCCGAAGGTAAAAGGAATGGATAAACTTCGACTCATATGGCTTGTTCTACTACTTGTTGAATCATACACAAAAGCACGTTTTATAACATTGAGTTACCGAATGCGTTTTCGTGCAATCAATGTACAACCAACTCATAGTAACAACTCATATCTCTAGGTTTGAAGAATATAAGATATTATCGTCTCATGATCACTCGTGATAAAATCCATGAAGTGATTCAAATGAGCGCGGGTTGAATCCAATACTCAGAACTTATGAGCACTCATGAGTGTTGTAGCACCACTTTGTCCACCAACTTGGACCTCTACAAACCAACCCATGACAGTCTTGATTCATATCTACTTCCAACATATGACTGACTGTGGATGGTTTGAATAACTTAATCATTCAGGAAGAGCGACTTAGTTATTCTGGAAGTCAAAACATGCAAAGTGAAACACAAGAATAAATGAATAAAATATGGTATCAAACCCTATGAATATAAATAAACATTTTTATTTATCACCATACTGATTACTCATTATTCATTGTTTCGGTTTTATCAACTTTATACTTGAATTAAAAACACTAGTTGTCCCATGCTCCAAGCATGTACACTATGTTTTTCTTAAACAATAGCTTTGCCATACACCAAGTATGCACTCTATGTTTGCTATGATCCTTACTTTGTGAAATAAACCAATTGAACATAATTTCAATGATTCTAATTTCACACTCCCAAATCCTTATCGAAAAAATGTGAGAATTTCAAATTCCTATCATTTATCGAAATCTGTTTAGATTTTAAACTTATATGCACTGACCCTCCTGTAATGAATATGTACAAAGTCACAAAGACTTGTCAACAGTCATTATAAGGTATTCCAATGGAGATCAAATCCATGGAAACTAAGTCTCATATTCAAAGTACATTGCTTTGGACATGCTTCTTGCATTAAGTTTTCTAATCCTACACAGATAACTTCCACCTATGGAGACAATTCCATATTCTCATTTTGACTATCACTTCTGAATAAGAGATGCCTCTTTTCAGAATATGTCAATATGGTCCTTCCAAAATTAGCACTATACTTCCAACTGTCCCTGAGCAACCAATCTTTGGTAAACCTCAGATTGTCGTCGACAATTGCTTAATCATTTTAGTCATATCCAATTCTAGACCTTTTCCCTTCTTAATGCCTCTGGGCATTTGGAAAAATTTAGAAATGACAAATATTATAGCACATGCAATCGATCCTGTACCCAAAGCGAATGGTACACGATTCATGATGTCTCACATAAAGACATGATTCTAAACCAGTCTTTTGCTACAATATTTTTATTTTCCATGTTTTCAAAATTTGACTATGAAGAGGGATGCCGTAATCATAAATGAATTTTGAGAACGCAATATATAGAATTTCCTTAAGTTGAACCAATCCAACACGAAATTCATATATATATTCTTGACTAAAGATGATTAAGGTCTCAATCTAAGCCTTTAGAACTGAAATGAAGTATATCCTCTCCCTTAATTATAGCAAAACAACTTTTTCAATCCCTGCAGCCTCACGAATTGAAACTATTGTTTTCTATAATTAACATTGCTAACTTGCAACACTAACAATAATTATCATGCTCCCACTAACATGATGATTATTAGCATAACACTTATGCTCCCACTAGCTTTGACATGTACTCAGAAATCAGCTGGACTTCTAGAAATCAATACTTTATTGACTTTCTTACCAAAGTTCAGATTTCTGATACGAGATGCTTTGATAAAACTTTATCAAAATCATACACCTTTCCTTAGATAGCATGCATGTGTGTCTAAACAATTTCAGAACTATGAAAAGGGATGCCGTAATCATAGTCTCAATTGTTTAGACCTTTTGCCATCTGCTTCAAATCTACTTGGTGGAAGTGTTTCCTCACCATCATTTTCATGAATCGGAGAGAAACCTTATGACCCTTAGATTTTATGGTGTATGTGTTCTTATCCATGTGAATCGTCAAAACCATAGTCACAAGACAAGGATAATGACAAATCCAAACTCATATGGATTGAACTTATGCAATCTTAACTTCTTGCCACCTGGTAGTACAGGGCCTGCCATTGCTTCCAAGTTGTTATGCAACCAATTGAGAACTTTCAGAACTCCTATGCAAAGCCAACTTTAACTGGAATGGGCACAGAATATGTCAACACGATAGGTTATAAACCTCAAGTCGTGTGCTAGTGAAGAACCTCAGGTTTTATTCTTGATTAGTTCTTGAAATTTTTTTTAGGATCTTTAAGACTCCCACTATCCTCTTGACATATAAGACTATCTTGCCAAATATTCAAGAGATAGTGCGGATTCTTTATCAAGACAAACACTTCACACAATTGGCCTTAGTTGGTCTTTGTTTTATCCAAAACATCACAACTTACCAATTTCAAATGTACAAGAGTAGGACACTTTTACTCTTACATTTGACAAGTGTTTTAAACCTTTCTTTAAGATATGTCACTCAAGTTACAATCTTGGAGTATGACTCTAAGAATTGTTTTGGAACGAAGTATGACTCATCTTCCTGATCTAACCATTTCAACAATTCATGACTCCTCTTCTTAGTCATAAGAATGCACTAAGATGACCTTTAGAGGACTAATTGTGATATGATTTCTAAATCATTAAGATGATCACAAACATGATACTAAAGTACTCTCCCATCTTTTTAGATTTGAGAAACTTTTATCTTTCTGCCTAATTTGATTATTCCCATTCGTTCTGCCATACATTGAGACTTTTCCAATGTTTCAGAATTATACTTAAACTTGTAAGTATAACCATATTTACTAAACTTTAGTAAATCAAATAGTCTTAACGAGCTTTGTGGTGGACATGACCAGTGCACAAGAATGTGTACTCGATCCCTTTAGTCCTTCACTTGACTCACACATCCATGTGAACAAGTAATTAGTCTTGATTTTCCAATGCTTGAAAGTTCTCATTCATCATACTATTCAACTTGCATGATTCCAAGTTTCGGTCCAATTGAAACTTGGGTGATGAGGAACTTTCCTGATTTGGTAAATTTAGACACTACCACAAATGAAAGAATCAAATCCATTTTCCAATATTGTTGTCAGTGGAATCATATAAGCAACAATTTTCCACAAATGCCATTGTAAGGATACTTCAAATAAATAAAATTAAACAATTTTCTTTTATTTTAAAACTTTGCGGAAAAACTTATCCTTAAAATCCACATGGAAAATTGTTGTTATCTATTCCTTAGCAATATATCATAACTTCTTAAGCAACTGCTCAAAATTCTGATGCGATCGAAATCCACCTTCGCGATCAGAATCAGCATATACTTCCTTTAAGATTTCTCTCTATTCTTTGATTCTTAAAACATCAACATGTGACCAAGTCACATCATGTAATGAGGATCTCAGAATAGAACTTAACAGAGTTAGATAATGGGCTCTACCTGATGTAGAGTCAAACTTATTGACTTTAACATCCTTAGGTAAATTTGGCAGCTTTGCAATCAACGCCCCTTCCTTTGGCAAAATAAACATATGGACCCTTTGGTAATGGGACTATCTCAGACTTTAGCCTATCTCTTTACCATTTGGTCAACCGGGTTGACTACGGCCAATCCCTTTCCATTGGGAAGAGAATGCTTTTTCTGGATTTCAAGTGTCACCATTGTCAATGTCCATAAATTTTTTTTGGAAGTTGATCTTCTAATCAAATTTGCTTTACTATCGTTCCAAATCATTGCTGATTCAGCAGCACCAAGCAAATAGATATGATCATTAAGGTTCATGTCATAGTCTGTTTCATAGTAGTCCCAAAGGAACTCACTATGTGACTTAGAAAGTGATTGAACATCCAACTTTCTCAAGACTTTGACACCCAACTCTCCCGGCTTGTCAATATGTGACTTCATCTCTAAGATGTGATCACACATAGACCTTGCTTGTCATTAGGGCTTGAGTGACCTTGAACTTGTGGGTTAAGGAGAATAATTGGAGGAGGTGGAGGAAGAGAAGTATGACTTCCATGAGCCAAACTCGGGAAGTCATATTCATTAGGAAAGCTTGGTTTGGGAAGATCATTGTTGTCTAAACCAGACATCAACAATGGGAGAAATTCACGTAAAGTTGATTTAAGTCCTTAATATAACACCCAATATGATATATTAAGGCTAGGACCCAACAAACTATTTTATAACTTGGAAGAGGGATGCCGTAATCCAAGCTATAAAATATTTGAAGGTAGGTGAATGACGATTCACCAATTTCCACCAAGATAAACGAAATGTATTATTAGGTTTTAATTGGTTTTGAAACTCCTAGATTCTTTTGAGATTCATTGAACTTTTCAATGGCATGTTTCAATCTCGAGTGTGCCCTTCAGGTTTTGTGACTGGGATGCCGAGGATCACAAAACAAGGTGTGAAGTAACCATGCAAATATACTTGGTACCCTTAATATTTACCCCTCAATCGATGTGCCGGTTAACCACACACGCTCCAACGATACTATGATAAACATTAAGTTACCCTTTGCCTACCTTGTTACGTCCAGGTTAGTGTGCCGGTTAACCACACACGCTCCACTAACAGCTTAAACAAAGTGCAAAGTGTAATTTCATGGATTAGCACCTTATTCACATTTTCCTAAGTAACTAAGATTGGGAATTTATAAGTGTTTAGTTACTTGGTATTTATCATTATACTTATAATGAAGGGAGAATTATAGTCCTTGTCCTACCTGTTCGGCTAACGACCCTCCACCGGTCAAGGAAGCGGTGAGTGAGAGTGGACACCCATTAAACTGTCATTTTATAGGCAGTAACCTTATACCCCCCTTATAGACCGGCTTCGTGAATGAGGCCGACTAACGGTAAGACTGACTTGCTCTTATACATATATTTATTATTAACTTATAATACTATAAAGTATAAGGGTTGAATTTTAACTTTTAAAATTCTAAGGGCTAACTTGGAATTAAAGTATTCATGGGGAAAACTTTACAAATTCCAAAACTTGAGGGCAAGTTTTGAAAATATTCAAAACTAATTAATTCCATAACTTATGTGTTTAAAGTAGTTTTAATTAAAAAAAAAACTCTTCAAGTTCCATAACTTGAGGACAAGTTATGGAAGACTTTAAACTAATAAAAGAATGTAACTTTTCTTTATTTTTGTAACTTATGGAACTAATTAAGGTTACACATTTTATCATTTAATGAAGTGACTCTTGAACCTCCATAACTTGAGGACAAGTTATGGAGTCATAAAATCATTTAATGATGACAAGACTCTTCATTTTTGTAACCATTGCCAACTTTTTATGAGTTTTATGAAACTTAAATGTGACTTTTCATATAACTTGAGGACAAGTTACAAAAACACATTTTAGAATCAACTCTTAGATTAAAATGGATTGAAAACACATAATCAATTAAATTTTCTATTAATCTAATAAACTCATATGAACAAAGATAATTCACATCAAATTTTTCAAGTAATTAGCATAACTTTTAAACTAATACAATTCGATTTTTCAGCTAATTTTGCAAGTATAACAAGAAAACAAGCCTTGGCTCTGACACCACTGATGAGTTTTGCGCATTCTAACACTCCTAAGTGTACATGCAATCCTAAATACCTTGGATCTATGTTTTCTCTATTATACATGCAATTATGAACTTTCCAAGGTATTACCCTATCTAGCATACAATACTTGATACTTGGGTAATCAAATGGATAGAATACATACCTTTGTTTGATGTAGCTTGTCTCCATGAAGCTTGAGTGCCTAGTGCCCCAAGTATGACACCTCAAATGGTTCACACAACACCAAATGCACATGGAATGACTTGAGAGAAATGGAACACTCCTTGAAATCGTCTAGCCCTCATATTCACACATTAGTGCACGATTTCTTGAGCCATGGGATTCTTTTATATGGTGGCTATTAGGGTTACACCATGTAACTCATAACTTTACCCATTCATTATGCTCCATGGATTTTAACCTCCATGGAGTATCCATGGGTCACCCCATGGACTTAGTCCAACATAAGGAATCTTGGATCACAAGCCCACATATATAAGAATGAATGATTTACACAATCAACCCATATATTTAATTAGTCTCCTTTTGATCACTTAATTAATTCCAAATTAATTCTTGATCAATACTAATTAAATAACCTTATTAATATATTAGAACTTATAATATATTAACCAACCTTAAGTGTTATTTCTCTCATTATAGGCTATCCAAATGCATGATGCCATGCAACCCAAATGGACCATGCCGGGTCGGGTCAAGTCTTACCAATTATAGTTATGGACTTAGACATTAATCCAACACCCGCAACGTATCAAAGAAACAAAGAAACCCCAAGAAAGATGCTCCCAAACCAACTGAACCCTCAAAGAAACGCAAAATCACCCAAACCGCACCCTCAAATGACGAATCCTCTTCAACTGATTCTGATGAGGATACACTTCCCATCTCCATCTTGAAGAAACAAAAAACCAATCCCACTGGCCATTTGCGTGACCGGACAAATACCGAAGCCTCTCAAAAGGCTCTGGTAGTCCTTGGGGTGGCCGCAGACCCATTCAACACCACTATTCTCTTCGAATCAGACACAAAAAGTGTGTCTGATTCACCGTATCGTGGAGACTCCCCCCCCCCCAGTTCACTCCCCCAGAGGATGACACTGGTTCACGCCCTAAGGTCTCCAGGGCTTCTCGACTCCATTTCTTTTCTCCCGAGGAGTTGAATTCCATCCTCTTGTAACCCAAACACTTCAAACACCTTCCCAACCGCAGGGCATTTCTTCCGCCCTTGCCAGAACTGAGCCGAGGCCAGACTTGACTACGGGTCAAGGAGACCGAGGAAGCCCAGGAAATCCTACTCTGCTTACATCATTAACATGTGGTTTAGGCACGGTGAGCACAAATATGCAAGGATCCGTGAACCCGAAGGACACTTCGGTGCGTTACCAAGGATTTGACGGAGAAGAATCGAATGATTCATGGTTACACTACACTCCGGTGTCTGAGTCAGATATCAAGAAATATGTCGCTTTCCGTAGGGCATTCCAAGCACGAAAAGATCAGCAAATCAAGCAACAGCAGCAGAAGGAACAGGAAATCCATTCTGTGGCTAAGTATTGGGCAGACGCAATTAATAATGCCAATACAGTAGCCACAATCCTGAAAGTCCAAGATTGGATGTTTGAGATGGCTGAAATGATCCGCAAAGCTCAGTCCACACATGAAGGTGCAGGTCCCTCCAAAGTCACTCCAACTCCAACTCTAACTCCAAATCCAATCCCAAATCCAACTGTTCAAGAATCACAAGAGGAAGGTACCGTCATCGAAGTCAGCTCAGCTCCCACATTCGGCTTCGATGATTTCGACATGAATGAGGTAAATCAACCCCCTCCCTCTGATGATGACTTAATGATTTTCAATGAAGATGAAGAATCGACTGGTTCTCAACACTCAACTTCCAAGCCTAAAGCAAAAAGAAGAAGAAGAAGAATGTGGTCACAAGAAAAGAATTCATCAGCCTGCAAGCAAAGGTCGATCAGATCCTCACTGCGGTCAAGCCAACACAACCGCAACCAGAAGACATTCCCAGACCGCAGTCCCTGATCGAAAGGATCGAAAGATTGGAAACTCGTGAGAGATTGGCTGCTGAGCGCATCTCCCTCAAAGTTGAAATAGGAATCCGGTCCCTGGACATCAGTCGCCAAGCAGATCACAAGCAATTCCTGGCTGCTGCGGAACGCCTCATCTCTGAGGTGACCGCAATCAAGAAAGATCTACAAGCAGCAATTGCGGACCAATCCACACCAATCTCAAAAGCTGATAGCTGAGACTCACATTGCATATGAGTCCACTATCTCAGTTCTTCAAGCTACTATCAACCGACTGCAACAATCATTATCCTCCAATTTCCATGGTCCCAAAATTCTTCAACTCACCAAGGAAATTCACAGGCTGCTCTTCAACACCACCATCCTCAACAATCAACAACTGGCGGATGCTCTTAAAGCCCAGTTCCAGGAAGTCTATGCCAAGGTTGATGGTCTAAGGCAATGGCTTGAGGATGCTCCTGTATTGCATTCCTCAAGAGGGGGAAGTGACGAAGAAGAAGACCATCACTCCAATCATTCAAATAGCATCTCACACCATCAAAGTCCCCCCATTATTACTGAAAAAGTTCCTTCACCGCAACCATCACCATCACCATCTCATCAGACTCCACCGCAAAAGGAGATCTCTCCCGAGCGACCAGAGACCCCTCCCCATTTTAAAAATCTGGCATCTCACATGTCCTCCGAAAACTCAGCTGACTCCCCCGCAACGCAACAAAGAAAGAAAGACTGGAAAGCAGCAAAGTTCGCGAAGCTCATCTGGAGAGAGAATGGGTTCGACATCACTATGGACGAATCCTTAGTGAACTCCTGGATCAACCCCCACCGTATACTCCTTGATGATGACTACAAACCATACCTCACATATGCTGAACCCCCTTCTGATGGTTATTGGGATGTTCCAATCTCTCCCAATGCCAAGTTCTTTATCGTATTTGAGCCTTTCGACCGCAACTTGCCCGACCACAAGAGACTGCCTATGGAATTCGAAAGACTAAATCGGTTCTACGCCAAACATGCGTCTTCCATAGAGAAAATCTGGTCTAACGATAGACCATCCGCAGTCAAAAACTACAAACCCCGGAAGTTCATGAAGGCTGACTTCATTCAATACACTCTCACAAGAAGGGAACACGACTATGTCCGCACCCAAGCAGACTTCCCTTGCATGAACCCTGAAGAAGTCTTCCTCATAGCCAAGGTGTTCCAGAACAAGTCGGAGAAGCATCCGAAGATGAAAATAGCTCTTGAGAAGGCAAGTACGTTCTTAAAGGAAACTGTCTGCGACTTTGCCAAAATCGATGCAGACATTCATCCTATCCTGGCCACCAAATTCGATCTTCCACCACTTGACCTCGCACCCATGATCACTGAAGGATTCCAAGAAAGATCCTTAGGTGCTACAAACTTCCCAGACCTCGGAGTCATCTTCAAAAGGAAACTCAACGATACAAAATACTTTATTCCGTTGACTGCCATGAATCGCCTTACAAGGAAGCAGATTGAAGTTTGTAGAACCGCAGTTGAAAAATCAAAACATACAACTACCGAGGTCAAGTTTGAGATTTTGAGAAGGATCACCTGGTTAGAAAATATCAGGAAGTTTTGGTGGATACTGATCAAGTTTTTGAAACTTGACAACTGAAGAGAAGTTAAAGAGGTCACTTAGGGGGAAATTGTTGAATCATGAAAAGTGACCCTCTTGAACTTCAACTACCGCAATCCACAATGATCCGCAGTCTAGGCCTCATCATCAGCACCCGGAGTCGTCATCAACCGCAGTCACTTTTACTAGATTACTTTACTTTGTCTACTTTCTGTAATACTCTCTATTGTCCAGTATGCCTTGCATGACTACTCTTAGAGGCGTAATCTAGTGTATTTCTTGAGACTCTATAAATAGAGCTCATTCGTTCTTATTCAATATAACTCTGAAGCTATCTTTTCTATCTCTCTATCTGATTATGCATCTCTTCTTACTCTCAATTCTTACTAGAATATAACTTATTACAATCTCTCTTCGGAGCAAGTCT
The DNA here is from genome assembly GCF_052849685.1 of Lactuca virosa. Lineage (NCBI taxonomy): Eukaryota > Viridiplantae > Streptophyta > Magnoliopsida > Asterales > Asteraceae > Lactuca > Lactuca virosa. The sequence continues at coordinate 110,790,642 of NC_136429.1, forward strand.
CTTGTGACTTAATCACTAAGTTTGATATTCCTTATTAACTTGGTTTGAATGCATTCCTTGTTATGAATCAACTTATATGTATACTTGATATAACAATTGTTGTCATTTCCATTTCTTTACTTTTCCGCAACTAACTCTCTAACTATTTAACTCTAACTTATTAATATTATTGTTGAGCTTTTAGATCCTTCGAGATTAACTATTCCGCAACTATACTTGTTCTAACGTTTGTTCAAGTGTGTCTCAAAGTTTTTCTCTCAACATTATCAAATACGAATTGTTATAGGCTTTTTATACAGTTTGTTTACCAATAATAAATACAACACAAAATTTCATAAATGGCCCCTGTGGGTTTTCGAAAATTTGCATTTTCAAGATATCTTTAGAAAGTGTTACATTCATGGTCCTTGTGATTTCAAAACCATACATCATCGGTCCTTTTAACTAACTCTATTAGTAAAAGAGGTTAATTAATTGTCAAATAACCAATTTGCCCTATTTATTTATTTATTTAATTATGTTTTTTCTTTTATCCTTTTTAACTAACATCAAACCCTAACATACTAATTAACCTCACACAAAAACCCTCTCACACCCACCTCTTCTTAAAACCCGTCTACCACCTACTCCCCACCTTTCTCCAGATCCGACGGTGTCGATCCACCACCACCATTGCTATGGAGTACCCCATCATACTAAGAATGGATGGAAACTCGGGATTGAATTTATGGAGAGTGGATGTCTGATAAAAAATGACTATCCTCTCCTTTCTCCTTTGCGTTTATCATAGTCGCCACTGTTGAGGGGTGATTTTTGATGTACTGTGTTAGATGGCATCGTTCCAAGAGGGGCGACTACCCTTCCCCTTCTCTTTCCATGTAAGATGTTTGCAAATTAGGGTTTTCATTATAAATTAGGCTAGGTTTTTTTGTTAATGGTTATGATTTGATTATCAAATGGATTTTAATTTGGAAATTGTGTGAATAATGCTTCTTCTTATTTGATTAGTCTAATTTGTTTGATTATCATATGGTTAATTTTAGTGTGATAAAAGTTGAATATCAGAAGATAAAGATTGTTAATCATGTCTAACTAACGATCTCTGTGTAATTTTATTATTTTATTATTTATAGTTTGATTTGTATGGCTTGTATATGTAATCCCTATTTGGTATAATGCTTTCTTGGATTAAGGTTTGATGATTCTACTTTTACTGATAGACTTTAATTTAATTACTTAAATTTGTAAGTTTTCTTTTAGGTAACAATATATATGATGATTCATCATGTGGTGTTCTTTAATGATGGCTTGGTTTGTGTGGATCAATTTGATTACCTTCATTCCTTTGAATTAATGCCCTTTGCCAACTTTTTCATAGTATATGAATGAGAATAAAATTTTGATCCGATTATGTTAGGGTTGTGCATGCTTAAACTAATTACTCGACATATATATAGTTGTAATAAATTGATTTTGTATAGTTGGGTAATGTTACATTAAAATGCCACACTTTCTTGGTGTCTAGAGATTATTAACAAGTATGGATGGTGGGAACATGAGCTAAATGGGAATCCAACGTTGGTAATAACATATCAAGAAGCTTGACAAATTGTGAATGATTCTTGAAATGATATGTATTTTTTTAACCCTTCAATCTTTCTTGTTTCTATTCATCATTTTGATACCTGTCATGAGTCCTTGATTGAGATCTTTGTTGTTAACTACTAGTTTGACTTCAAGACTCAAAATAGTCATTTGATATTTTCAACCTTTCTTGTTTATTTTCACCATTTTATTCATTGCTACGATGTTTTCGTAATGACTATAGGGCCATTTTTTTATGATTTTATAGGGTCGGTTGGTATGAACAAAGCATATTTGGAGCGGACGGTTTGTCTAAACACCTATTTAACACAAATATCATAGTTAATAAGACTATGCCCCCTCGATTTGTTAGGAGCAAACAACAATAAGATCTTTATGGTAAAATGAACAATTAAAAGAAGGCTCTACAAAAACATTTGGTATAGAAAGTACTTAAAAAAGTTTCACCTTTTACAGTAGAGCTTTAAGTTGAATCAATTTCTTGACGATGTGAAAATACATTCTAAATATATCATTGTAAATGTTTTATATTTTATGATTCTGTTGGGGTTTGTTTGTATTTTGATCACTAGTAGTATTTATTACACTAATTTGGTTACTAAAGTTCTTTTTATGTAATATTGGTTGGATATTAGATGTTGGTGGTAGTAAATCACTAATTTCCTTATGGAAATATTGTGAGAAAATGAATTTTTCTATTTATATTTTGAAAAAAACTATTGGTAAATGAAATTAAACATTATTGTATTAAACCGTGCTATCAAAAAACCTTGATGTATTTTATTTTTGTTGAAATAAAAAAATCTTAAAGTATTAGACTATCAAAAAAAATATTTGTTATTAAACACCTTTTTATTAACTATCAAAGAGAAATTTTGAGTTTTAATCATCCCTAATAAATAAAGATCTTTTTGCTACATGTCACATTATTATTTATTTTGCCACATGTAATTTTGTGGTTACTTTAAATTAATTTTTATTCCACATGTCATTTTATGGTTTTTTTCATTTTATTAAATTCTAGATAGTATTTAAATGTAATAATAAATACATATCAAATTCATTAATGAACTTTACTTCTAATTTCAAAATTACTAAATTAAAGATTCATTAACTTTCTTTATTTATTTATCTAAATTATTTGTTTAAATTTAAAAAAGAAAAAAACACTTTAATTTTTATAATTCAATATTTTCTTATTTTTTTTATAAATTCAAACTTCTCAAATATTTAGAATTTTGCATTTAGTTTTTATTTTAAATAAATATATGGCTAGTTAATTGTATTAATTTAGTTGCAATAAATAAAAACAAAATATAACTATATATAGGGTTACAGAAAAGGTCCTTATAGTATTTTATATATTTAAAATTTAGTCCAAGTTAAATCTGTCATTTTAGTTTGTTTTAACGACTGAGGGACTAGTCGTGTTTGATTTTCAAACCACAGGGACCATATATGTAATTCTTTTCAAAGATATCCTGAAAATGCAAATTTTCGGAAACCACAAGGACCATTTATATTTCAAACTTAAATGGAACAAAGTGGTTTTAACGTAGGCTAAAAGTTTTGACGTCGTATATTTCAAATCTTCCTATAGATGAGGGACTAATATCGTAACATTTATTTTTTCACCCCTCACACGCTCACATGGTTTATAATCGCCAAAAAACCTGCTACTTTCTTCTGTGGTTTTAGAGAGAGAAAGCGACGAGAGATGGATAAAGACAACACAGAGCTCCATTAATGGCTACTTTCATCATGTAAATCAAATCCTTCGGTAAGTATATCCATTTGCTTTTGTTTTCTTTTTTATGTTCCCTTTTCGTTTCCCAATTCATTTCATTGAATCTAGAGTTGTTCCAGCTTCTTCCGTTACAAATCTTGTTAAACTCGGAAACATTCTCTTTCTTTTTCCCATTTGAATCTCACACCTAATTGGTTTTCATGGTGAAATGAAGCTATTGCAGCAGAATATGGATCCGAATCAGAAGAGAGCCAAAGTGGTTGACCGAGTTGACTCGGTCGACACCGGTGTAGCATCGTTCGAGTCGACTCGGATGTGCCCATTCCCGGATGAGGTCCTAGAACGAGTACTGTCGCTAATAGACTCCAACAAGGACCGGAGCTCGGTGTCACTGGTTTGTAAAGATTGGTACAACGCCGAGCGCTGGAGCAGGCGCCACGTGTTCATCGGTAACTGCTACTCGGTGTCGCCGGAGATTGTGGCTGCTAGGTTTCCGAGGATTCAGAGCGTTACCCTTAAGGGAAAACCCAGGTTTTCGGATTTCAATTTGGTACCAGAGGATTGGGGAGCCGACATTCAGCCATGGCTGAGTGTATTCGCTACTGCGTATCCATTCCTAGAGGAGCTCAGGCTGAAGAGAATGGCTGTTAGCGATGAGAGTTTGGAGTTTCTAGCAACGAATTTTCAAGGTTTTAAAGCCCTATCGCTACTGAGTTGTGATGGGTTCAGTACTGATGGACTAAAAGCTATTGCTACTCATTGCAAGTAAGATTTACTCTCCTATAACCTCAGCAATGCCTGATTCCATTGTGTTTATCGTTGGTATTGTAAAATTCTTCAAGTTTCAAACTTCATCAAAATGGGTTTTTGATTTTTGATTTTTGATCTTGAATCTTGATTTGACTTTGAATAAAACCAGATCAAACTCCGAACTGTTTTTCCATAAAGTGTTGTTCATTTCCAATCTGATATATTGATTCCGTTACTAATTCTTTGTAAATTAGGAATCTGGATTGTGTTTATTACTTATTAGCCAATAAAGCTTTTGATCAATAGCAGTTTCTAGAAATAGATCAATGATGAGAATGTTTTGCACAAGAAAATTATTTTTTCTGTCATCATCCGAAATGAAAAGTAGAATATATATTTAATGGACTAGAATCAAAAGGGTAAACAAAGCAAGATATTTGCATGTAGTGTTTGATTTATTATGGAAAAGATCACGTCTTGGTGCCTTTAGAAGATTGATTATAATTTCTGTAGAAAAAAATATCAGGTTTTGTGTTTGGTTTACCTGAGAAAATTAATGCTGGTGCCTTTAAAACATTGGGTATGATTTGAATTGAAAAATTATCAAATCTTTCTGCTCAATTTCGGGTAGACATTTTCTGGACAAGGTACAAATTTTATTGCGGTTGGAACAAATCACCATATAAATGATTGCTTGTACTTAACCATTTGAGCTCCTGAAAAAAATTATTGAGTCATATTTCTTTATGGTTCCTTTTCTTCTCATAGTCAAAAGCAACGTATAAATTTCATTGCACAAGGTACAACCAAATTCATAGAATTCGTTTTTCTTATGGGTGATTAATTCTTTTATCTTTGTGTGGTTTGGGAGTATTACAATAGAGGGTTTGAGTGGAAACTTAGGTGGTGCTACTTTATGGTTTCTTTTTCTTTGCCTTTTCTTTCGTTGCTTTCTTGATTGTGACATTTGGCCTATTTAATGGGCGGCATGTTATTGATGTCATTCTCTACACAAACAAAAAAAAAAAAATCTTTACATTGAGTGATGAAGTTTGCAATTTGATTTTAGATATATATTAAATTAACCAATGATTATGTTTCTTCTTCACCTACCTTCACATGCCATTATGTTTTTTTTCTTGTTTAGCATATTGTAAAAAAAAAAAAAAACAATTTCTTGTAGGAACATGACAGAGCTCGATATTCAAGAAAATGGAATCGATGATCTTGGAGGCCATTGGTTAAGTTGCTTCCCAGAAAGCTTAACCTCATTAGAAGTTCTCAACTTTGCAAGCTTAAACAGTGAAGTCAGTTTCGAAGCCCTAGAAAAACTCATTTCAAGATCAAAATCTCTAAGGGTTTTGAAAGTGAATCGAAACATAAGTTTAGATCAATTACAAAAGCTTCTTTTACAAGCTCCACAGTTGATGGAGTTAGGTACAGGAACTTTCATGCAAGAACTTGTTTCGGGCCCACTTACTGATCTCAAAAATACATTTAGCAACTGTAAAAATCTCATCACTCTTTCGGGGTTATGGGATGCCACGTCACTTTATCTTCCAGTTATTTACCCTGCGTGTGTGAATCTCACGTTTTTAAATCTGAGTTATGCAACTTTACGCAGTGGTGAACTTTCAAAGCTTCTTTCTCATTGTAAAAGCCTTCGTCGCCTTTGGGTAATAACTAATAAATCTCTTCATTTTTACTCTTTTTACTAATTAAAAAATTATCTAACAAAAATTTATTTTTTTACAGCTTCTTGATACTGTAGGAGACAAAGGTCTAGAAGCAGTTGGATCCAGCTGCCCATTACTTGAAGAACTCCGGGTTTTTCCAGCTGACCCGTTTGACCAAGAGATTTTCCTTGGGGTGACCGAATCAGGATTTGTCTCTGTTTCCCAAGGCTGCCCGAAACTCCGATATGTCCTCTACTTCTGTCGCCAAATGACAAACGCAGCAGTTGCCACGATTGCCCGAAACTGCCCGGGATTCACCCACTTCCGTCTCTGCATCATGAACCCGGGTCAACCCGATTACCTCACAAAAGAACCAATGGACGAAGCGTTCGGGTCCATAGTCAAAGCCTGCCCGAATCTCCAACGCCTTGCGGTTTCCGGGCAGTTAACTGACCGGACATTCGAATACATCGGGAAATACTCAAAAAACCTTGAAACACTTTCGGTCGCGTTTGCGGGCAGCAGTGATTTGGGGATGGAGTATGTGTTGGGCGGCTGCCCGAAATTGAGGAAGCTGGAGATACGAGACTGCCCGTTTGGAAACGTGGCGTTGCTTTCGGGTTTGACTAAATATGAGTCAATGCGGTCGTTGTGGATGTCGGCTTGTAATGTGACTATGAATGGGTGTAGGGTGTTGGCTAAAGAGAGACCGAGGTTAAATGTTGAGGTTATGAAGGAAGAAGGTGGTGATGATGGTGAGGCTCATAAGGTTTATGTTTATCGAACTGTGGCTGGCCCACGAAAGGATGCACCACCTTTTGTTCTAACCCTATGAAAAACCCTAGAATGTTGTGAGGTGGCTGATGAATAAGATGTATATACGTCAGACTTGGTCGGGGTAAAATGGGTATTCTTTCTTGTTGTTTCGTTTATGTATTATTTTTTTCTTTCTTGTTGGATAAGGTTAGTATTTTTATGTGGTAGTTGATTGATAACTGATGATAAACAACATGCATCATGGAGATTGGAGAGACATTTTCCTTGGGTTTATATTGTTGGAAACTACAAAATCTGTGTGTAAAGTAGGGTATCTGTCATATCTTGCTATCTTGTTTCGTCTTTTTAGATGTATTATTGATATCAGTTTCGGTCTCAGTTTAATTTTTTGTTTTCTCATGTCTGTCTTGTCTTCTTTAATAAACAAGAAATAAGAAACGAACCTTAAGAGTTGAAACTACTAAAACCGTATGTTTGGAAGAGAAGTGGAGAAAGGTTATTTTAAATGATTTTGTCACACTTTGAAATGAAAGGAAAGAATAATTTGAAATGAAAGGAAAGAATAGAGTTGATAGGGTTATTTTCGGTGATAAGTATGTGGAGATTAATTATGTCTTTTGCACAAGAGGCCGAATGGGTCTTGGTAGTTATCAAATATATTTATAATTGAAATTTCTGATGAAAAATTGAATAAGATTATTATATACGATTTAGTTATAGGCTGAAACTACATGAACCTTATGAGCCTCGCTATCATCGTCACCTTCATCTACACGGTTAATTATATATCTCGTTTAATATATCCAAAAGTCTTGATGTAATTAAGAATGAAATTTACGACTTTTGCGTATATTAAACGAGATAATATTAATCGTGTAGATGTTTTCTATGATGACTTATATTTTGATTGATATATCTTTTATTTTGGGAAACTGATTTGTACATAACATATTTTTTCCATACATAATAATTTGCGCTTTAAAATGCTGTATCGTACAATTTTATAACACGTAAATTGTTATGTATGGAGAAAAATTGTTGTGTACAAATCACTTTCCTTCGTTTTGTGTTTTAACTTGGCTACTTCATTAGGCAAAAGGAAATAGAAGAAGTTATAGTGACATGTGCAACAACTTATATTTGTATTTAGGAATGTACATGATTTGGATTTGTCTGTCGGATTTTATCTTTGCTAGTTCATCGAGGTCTTCATCAATTTTTTTTTTCAATTTAATATGTATTGAAACAGACTGGGATTTGTATGTTGGATTTGAAATAAATACTTTGTCATCTTCATTGATTTTCTTGTTCATCTTCATCGACTTTTATACGTTCATGGTGTATTGAAATGTATTTGGATTTCAAATGGTCTTGTTGTTCATCATCATCAATTTTTCTAGGTTTAATATATATATATATATATATATATATATATATATATATATATATATATATATATATATATATATATATATATATATATATATGAGAAAAGTGATTATATAGCTGTTATGTACCTAAGCTTAGGTATAGAATCTTGTAAACAACGTATTTTTAAACAAATTCAACTTCATTTTCTCTTAATTTTGTTTTAATAAGATACCATTGAATTGAGTTAAATTATGGAATGAAAAAGATCAATTATATATCTTTTTATTGCAAAGAATTCTTGAAGTTTATAGGGAAAGTAAAAATCAATATTTTTTTAACGAATATAACTCAAACGTTTTGTCCTTCAATTGAAAAACTATATCCAATGATTTTCTGAAAAGTTTGATTGAGTTATTGCATATTCTTCTTTTATCTTTTATTGTATTAGTTTTCATTTAAAATTTAGTAGAATTGATTAAATGATCATAACTTTCAATGCTTTAAGTTCTTAGACACAATGAAGAAAAAGAACATAAATTCGATCGGTTTAGTAAGTAACGTGATTGAGGAATAATACTAAACGAGCTATCATGATTAGTTTGGATATATATGGATCAAAACTACATAATTTGGTGGGTTCTATATATAAGCTTAGGTACATAACAGTCACATATTCTCTATAATATATATATATATATATATATATATATATATATATATATATATATATATATATATATATATATATGAAATGGATTTGGATTTGAAATGGACCCTTCATTTTTTTCCCTTTTTTATGCTTATTTTCATCAATTGTTTAAGTTGATTGTTTTCAAGAAGATGATGGTCGGAGGTGGAGGATAAGCATCCACATCAGTACCTTCCTCGGGGGTTGCTCCATACGGGGATGATACCACGAAGGCATTGGAGGATAAGCATCCACATAAGCCACCACCATCCATGCCGAGTACCATATGTTCAGTACCTTCCCTTGTAGTGGATATTGATAATGTCCTTGGGGGTGTTAAATCATTCCCTAAAGGAACCTCGTGTGGGATAGATGGGTTGAGAGCTCAACACATTTTAGATGCTCTTTGTGGAGAAGCTTCAGCTATAGCCAAAGACCTCCTATGTGCTATTACATGTGTGGTTAATCTATGGCTAGGGGAAGATGTCCTTCGATTTTGGCAGAATTTGTTGCCTCTGCTCCTCTTACACCGCTCTTAAAACCTTACAAGGGAATACGATCTATTGCAGTGGGCACTATATGGATAAGGTTTCCAACTTTATCCATCAGAATGGTCCAACCAACTAAGATGTAGTCTTTAAGTCTCAAAGGGACCAAAAGTGCATCTTTTCCAACTTAATCCATTAAGTCCAAGTCTCAAGCCTTTAGATCTGAATCAATATGATGTTTAGATGGATAAAGTTTCCAACTTTGTCCATAACAAGGTCACAAACTTTCAAGATCTAAACGTTATGCACTAAAGTGACCAAAAGCTCATAACGCCCAAGACTAGCTAGATCTATCAAATGCATCATCAATATTCAAACTTTATACCTCTAGAAGAAAGATCAAGGTGAACAAAGTTTGGATCTACAAGATGCACTAAGAACACTCCAAAGCACTCAAGCACATCTTCTTTTGCTCAAAAGGCTCAAACTAGGGTTAGAGTTTTCAAGGGAGGATGTTGGAGAGGTGGAGGCTGAGAATGAAATGAGTTTGGGGAAGTTAAAGAGCCTAAATAGGGCTCAAATAACGAAACTAGGGTTTGGGCACTGATCACGTACGGCCAGCGTACCAGGGATGCCCTAGTACGCTCAACGTACTAGACTAAGTCCAAAACCTTCTTAACTTCTAACGATCATAACTTCTTCGTTCCAACTCCATTTCCAACGATCTTTATATCCACATAAAGATAATAAGGAGCTCTACAACCCTATCTAATTACTTTTGAGTTAAAACACATCGAACTAAAATCCTTAATTTATAAAAGAAGTCTAAAACACCACTGTTCCCATTTTACCCTTTGACTCAAAACACAAACCGAACTCTTGGATCACATAATCTACATTACCCACATCCAAATGGGTCTAAACCTCTCTTTCCCAAAGCCCGATGCCTTATGATACTTGATCTTTGGGTCACGACCTTGAATTTATGAAACGAATCGAAAGAGGGTGTTACATCCGATGAGTTTTGTTTATAAATGGAAGCAAAGAAATAAAGATGATGCCATTTGGTGTTTCCATTAGAGTCCTTCTAAGGGTTATTGTGTTGGCCTCTCAGAGAAGTTGGAGTTCACAATCCACCATAGGAATTTAAAACCCAAATGTTGTTACTTTTTTACCAAATTGTTATTTGTTCTACCTGGTTTTTTATAGATGAGTTCCAATGAGTTTTATTTATTTTTTCCAAATTGAAATTGACGATGGAGATGACATAAGCTGTGGGCTAGACCCACTAAAGAACTTCCACATGAGTTGTGATGCAAAACAAGAGAGAGGGAGAGAGAGAGAGAGAGAGAGAGAGAGAGAGAGAGGTCATGTGGGCCCTATTATTTATTGTCTTTTTTTTAACAGATTTAGTTAAAATAATATATAAAAAAATGAGAAGGGTAAGGTATATAAATCTTTGTAGGTGGGTGAGGGACCAACCACGATAGAAATTAAAAACCATAGGGACCTTCTATGAATTTTTTTAAAACATAAGGATTATATCCTAGAATTCGGGAAACCACAGGGACTAGGGCTGTAAACGAATCGAACGTTCGGCTGAGAAGTTCGTTTATGTTTGTTTATTTAATAAATGAACGAACATGAACACAAATTCTCGTTCATTTAGTTAAACGAACGGACATGAATGATGGTCTCGTTCGTTCATTTATGTTCGTGAACGTTCGTTTATGTTGTTCGTTTACGAGCGTTTATGTTCGTTCATTTAAGTTTATTTATGTTCATATATATTCAATTGTTTTTTATTACATTATTATATTATATATTCGTTTATATTCATATATGTTCAATTGTGTTTGTTTATCTTTGTTCGTTTAGCATGTTCACGAACATGAACAATGTAATTTGTTAAATAAACGAACATGAATAAGAAAACTTGTTCATTTATCCGCCTGTGTTCGTTCGTTTGTTTGTTCGACTAACTTAAACGAACAAACATGAACAAACCATTGTTCGTGTTCATTCAGTTCGTTTACAACCCTAACATAGACCATCAGTTCGTTTACAACCCTAACAGAGACCATTGAGGTTTTTTCTTTAATTAAACTTCAAAGATTGTTTTATCATTAACTTTTACATATTAATATAAGGTACACTAAGCGTTTATATATATATATATATATATATATATATATATATATATATATATATATATATATATATATATATATATATATATATATATATATATATATATGAAAACAAATAAAAATAACATGATTTAGACCATGGTTGTCAAAATCGCGATCCTACGATCCTAGATATGAAAAACGATTCGGATCGTAAAAGGATCGTATTTGGGGTAGGATCGCAGGTAGGATCATAAGATCGTAGGATCGAGATCCGATCCGATCCTACCTTCCCTTGATTTTTTTTTTTTTTTTTTTTTTTTTTTTTTTTTTTTTGCAAATGAATTTTTATACCACTTTATGTCTTTTACCCTTTACCAATTTACCATTTATCATTTTGTATTGTGGCTTATGACTAATATTTTGAAGTTTTTATAACTTTTGAACGAAAAACTGAATGTCTGAAATACTTTTCATGATTAAAAATTATAAATTAAAATTATATTTTATTTTGTGGGATCTTAGGATCCCGATCCCGATCTTGCAAACCCAAAAACGATCCTAGGTAGGATCCCGATCTTGACAACCTTGATTTAGACAATGATAAAGATAACATAGTAATAAAATATTCAATATTTGTTTTTATAACCGTGGAATCTCATTTTAACCAACTAATTGCTATTCATTTAAGAATTTAAAAAAATAGGTTGTTAAGACACGATATAGTAGATGCATACATTTAAGAACTCTCGTTCGTTTATTTAATAAATGAACGGATATGAACACAAATTCTCGTTCGTTTAGTTAAACGAATAAACACAAACAATGATCTCATTTGCTCAATTATGCTCGTGAACATTTATTTATGCTATTCGTTTATGTTTGTTCGTCTAAATTCCTTTTTTGTTTATATTTGTTCAATTGTGTTTGATTATATTACTATATTATATGTTCGTTTATGTTCATATATATTCACTTATGTTTTTTTATCTCTGCTCATTTAAGTTCGATTGTTTAACATGTTCACGAACATAAACACACAAATATGAATAATGTAACTTGTTAAACGAACGGACATGAACACGAAAATTTGTTTGTTTGTTCGTTCGTGTCCGCTCGTTTGTTCAACTAACTTAAACGAAAGAACATGAACACACACTACTTCGTATTCGTTTGGTTCGTTTAGAACCCTAAACGTGCATCGTCTCGCGATGGAAACATGTGGTTGAGGTGCGGAATTCCAAACAAGAAGTCCATAGTTCATACTCTGACACGTACATAATATTATTAGTGTTGTCTTCGACATGAAACCATTTAACAATGTGATTTTTTGTATTTTCATTTACATTAATCTTTAATGCTTAAAATGTTGCAACACATGTACTTGTTTTATAATCGGTTGAAATGTGAATGGATAGATCTTGAATCTCAATATTTAATTGTTGGACGGAAAAAAGAGGATGCTTTAAGTGTGGATAGACGGATCGCATAAGCAGAAATTACATAGAGACAATGAAGTTGTGCTACAACCATAACAAATACGGACACTTCAAATCAAAATTTCCCCTATTGGCTGGCAAAACCGTTCAAGCTCCGACTCCAGTTACGCTCAGAATCACTGATGAAGGACTCACAGAAGAGCTTGCTTTCCAGCTTACCGTAGAGGAATCCAGTGACAACATCGGACATAGTTGCAAATATCTTTCTTGCTAACTCAGTACATGCATTAGTATTGTTTGATTCAGGAACAAGTCGCTCCTGTGTATCTCTTTCCGCAATTGATCTCCAATGTAGGCTCTAGGACAAGTTGACATAAACAACTCAGACGATTCAGTTTATCGTTTCTTTTAAGATGCATACCAAATATTAAAAAAACATCATTTTGTAAGTTTTTCAATCTTTAGTTATTTATTACAATTTCTTATCTAAATTTCGTAAGTGGATTTTGTTCTACAAAGCTCTTTTATTCGTGTTAAGGGACAATTTGGATGTTTTGTTTGATAATTACATATTTTTATTAATTTATATGTTAAATAAAAAAATTAAACAAAAAATGGTTATTTTCATTATTCACTTTTGACAAAACAAACCTAAATCTCGATGTGATGGTGATGCAATATTTCGATTTCCACTTTTCCATGCAACAGCGGAGTCGTGAAATTTAAAAAGGGGAGACAAAAAAATATATAGATTGACTATATATACATATTACTTTGTGAAAATTGGAGATAATAATTTTAAACTAAAAAAATAATCGTTTTTTTCAATTGCAAAAAACTCAACGGAGGCGACTGCACGAGTTAATCATGCTCTTGTTCGGTGCGCCACTATTCTCGAGATGAAAACGTGAAGTTCAATGTAAAATAAAATTTATTTCATAAGATCAAATGTAATAGAAGAGTATAATTAAATTATGTTTATTTCAGTTTAATCAACATGTTAAGCACTATATATGATACCAGTAACATCGTAAATTTTTATTATGATTTAATTTGGAAACAAAAAGAAAACAAAAATAGTTATGTTTCCTATTGATTTAAATTACAAACAATAAGATTAATCGGTATGGTTTCTTTCACAACACGGCCACATCAACATGAATGTTTGTCTTTTCTCCACCACTCCTAGAGGGGATGATGTTCCTCTATGAAAAACCGCTCGTTGAAAGACCAAGAAAGAAGAAAAACAGTGGAAAGAAAGAAAATGACGATGAGGGACGTTACGCTGACAACTAGAAGCAAAAAAAAAAAGGGGGGGGGGGGGTAGGGGGCGGTGTTCAACGGCTCTTAATGTTGTTGAGGTGGCCACCTCAGCCACCCCCATGCCATTGATGTCCCATACCGCATAGTCTAAAAAATAACCCAAAATCTTGTTATTCAAAATAGCCACGTATGCGGTTCCACTACGAAATGTGTGCCCAATGCAAAATGTTTATTTGCTCATAACACAATGTCATTTTGGTCGTGCTGCGAAATGAGTCCCACTCTACAGGTTTCACCACAAAATGGGTCTACTGTAAAAATTTGAATTTGTGGCTTTTTGTTTTTCTATTTTGCGTTGGACCATTGCAGAATACAAGGGCGGTTATATACAAGGGCGGTTCCACTATGGTTCCCATAGTGGCATCGACAACCCTTGTTTTTATCAGACACAGTGTAAAATTTTTTGAATTTTCTACTATTGTGTCACTACGTAGAAAAAATGTGTTATCAGCAACATCTGCTACGAAATCCTGCGTCCGCTCCTGACTATATATCCATTTGATATCCTTAGTTTCAAATCTTAAAAATATTAAAACGCTCTCGGAATTGGGTGAAATGAAATGTATATTGCTCCGGTCAAAGTTGCCATCTAATCAAGAGGTGTCATTTGTCAAAGAAAAAGATCATGTAGGTGTTGGCGGACATATATTCATATATTTTTATTACATTAACTATGGTTTGTTCACGTCTAAGTTAATATCTAACAAGTGTCTTGTGGTCGAGGAAAAATGTCATACGCGTGTTGCAAACCAATGGCAACATCTGTAAAGGGGTTGCAGACCAATAATAAGAAGAAATGTTGTATTACACCCAAAAGAATAAAAGAATATGCAATGCATGCCAAAAATGATTGAAGTTGATTAGATGGAAAACCTCGAGATATAAGATCCATAATATACATAAATCAAAAGTATCAACTTCTTGGTTTAATAACAATTAGGTGATAGTGTGTCAAACACAATAAGCTTTTACATGAGTTGCAAACGTCCAATAAATAACTACCATTTTCTTGGATTCTAGAGATCTTCCATCTAGGATGTTTACAAAATATATAGGGAAATAGTATACCATGTATTTTGTCGAATCTCGGGGTCGAAATATATCATCAAAATCTTGTTACGAGAACCCCAATATATCGTTGCCAATCAGTTTTGAAATTTCATAGGGATGTTGTTGACAATACCATCCATATCCAACGAACAATTTATTGGAGACATGTCCACTACACAACATCTTAGTAACACAAGTTGACTTACATGAGTCTATATGAGTTACACAGAACATCTTAACGCAAGTTTATTTATTGAGAGTCGATAAATAATTAGAAATTAATATGATTATTATATTATTTATTAAAGTGTTAATAAATAATTAGAAATTAATGAAATATTTATTTATTAAGAGTTAACGAATAATTCGGTGGACTTAATTAATAATGCCTAAAAGAATTTTATTAGTTATTTGAAATAATTAATAGATAAATCTAGAATGATAAATATTAATGAATATAATAATTTTATCATTCATTTCAAATATGAAAAACATGTATTTAAGGATAAGATCCTCACAACTATATAAAATGAGGAAATCCAAGGGATTTAATGCACCAAAACCTTTAGAAAATTGGTTCACCCTCGTCCCCTATTCTCTCATGACTGAAAATTAGTACTTAATTGGCTAGTCAAGGGGTGCGATACTGTCAGAAGGACTCTAGATTGGGCCACTGGTCATCCAAAGAACTGTTAAAGATATCAAAGCCTTTGATTCTTATTAATAATACTTAGAAATCAGTTTTTGGAAACCAAATGGGAATGATCTTGTATACATTATTTAGGAAAGCATACATATAAAATATATACATTAGGGTATCAATCCATAGTAATATATGGCTTAAGCGGTTTCTTCATATAAATTCAAAGTGTATGAATTTGTTTCCTATTTATTTTGATTCTATTATGATTTTGGATTGTATGTTTTGGCATGAATTCATATAATAAAAAATCATGAAGTGTGTTTATATGTTTATGTCTTTAAAAGAGTTTTATTAGATTGTAACATATAAACAAAGATGGTTTAGTATGTTATTTGTTTGCAATCCTTATCAAAATAATGTTATTTTTCTTTGTGTGGATCTGGTAACTCACTGACTCATATTTAGACCTATGTTTGTGATGTCTTGTGTTGTTTGGATTATTAGATTAGTTTAATTACGGCTTGTAGATTGTTTCTTTATTTGTTTGTAATGTACTTCTCATTGTAATAATAATGACATTAGGTTGGATAGGAAAGTATATTAGATTACAAATTGTAAATAAATGAATAACAAAGTTACCAAGCAAGGAACCATGGTGATTGGAGTCTTGATGGAGTCCTATTGGATCATCAAGTGTATACCACGAAGCAAGTGTAAGCCATACAACATAAAGGTTGTAAGTCCTTAGAATGACCTTGTTTCTTCATGTGATGGCTCATTGGGGAATCACATAGGTCGATACGATGGTTACCGTTGCTTTCACGTGGTTGTGTTATTTAATGTTCTATATGTGAATACGTGACTAGAAAACTTGTTTAAATTGAAACACAAACTGACATGCAAATATTTTGACAAAAATGAAATTTATAAAAGTTTGTTTTATAACTAATTTAAAGAGTTTAAAGGATTATTTTTTCAAAATAAAGTTAAAACCGTTTAACTAAACAAAACAAAAAACTGTTATGAAATGTAAATCATATGTCACCTATTTAGAATACACACTTATCCTAATATCTTCTCGCTTGGGATAGTGCATTCGCTAAATGAGTGAGTTAGGTTTTAGGAAAGTGAAAATGTTCATGATACCCAAGAATCTTGGGTGGGATGACATATATTGTCGAATGTTTGACTTATGATGTTGGCTTGTGATCCACGACACCACGTCATAAGACAAAATAAACATAGAGGGATTAAACATGTCTATGTTGACATAAGTCATTGAATCCCGTAAAGATATACGATTTCCGAAGAGATTGGAAATGATAAAGAGTTTTACCTACCTAAATAAATTATTCTTATGAAGATGGAACCCCTCTTCGCATTTAAAAGTAAAATATGGGTCTTAGCATTTGATAAAATAATTTTTGTTAATTAATTTACAAAGGATATAATTAAATCACTAAAATACCTTTATATAAATATATAAATGTCTTTAAATGCAAATTTTATGTTACAAACTTTTACTGAGATGTCTCCTCAAGCAGGATAAAATCAAAGGCATAAACCATGTTCGACTGTTTCAAAACTTAAGAGTTGTGCTCAAGTTTGAAAAGGAGCTTTATCATGTTGAGAAACATGTTCCTAAGGATCCTCCAACTTGATCTACTAGGACGTTTTAAGGAAATAGATTACCTTCTGTCATTCATGATGTTTCCAAGAACATCTTGGTGCATATGCCATAATGAACCAACTTAAGAACATGCTCTAAGGGCGGAGGTAAAGGAAATTTGAGATCATGAAAGCCCTAAGGGCATACATGCTAAAAAAGGAAGTGACATTCATATACGTGTTGAGAATGAAAGTGTATGTTGACAATTCAAGGAGTCTAGGATAATATTTGGATTTGGACACTAGTTATGTCCTCAACTCGCTGATTAGTTCATATGATGATTTCATCTCGCACTTCAACATGATGAATCAGAATGTGCCTATGTTGAGATTGCATGACATGATAAAGGAGTTGGACATGGTCAAATCCTCCCAAATTTATACTACTAGGCAAGGTGTTAATATATATATATATATATATATATATATATATATATATATATATATAGGGGACTGTTCAAATAAAAACATTAAATAGTGTGAGAACCTAAAAACACTATTTTTATGTTTTTATTCTGCAATGAATTTTATATCCAAGGTTTTGTCATTATTCAGCAATGAATAAATGAATAATAACAGGTTAAAACTAAAATTATAATTTACTACAAAAATGCACATACATAAATTTATAATAGAATAATAACATTCTAATGAATATATGAATAATCAAACGCTAATATACATATCGGAATACTTAAACAATACGCATATACAACATTCATTACAAAATAATAACATAAACATAGTGTTTTTACGTTTTCACACTATTTACTGTTTTTATTTGAACTTACTTCTCTCTCTCTCTCTCTATATATATATATATATATATATATATATATATATATATATATATGTATGTATGTATGTATGTATGTATGTATGTATGTATGTATGTAGGCAAAAGATCAAATAGAAACCAAAAAATGTTAGCAACTCTAGGAAACAAATTTTTTAGCTTATCGTGAAGGGTATTGTTGTCCATTCATAATTTTTGGTTTTTTAAGTTTGATAATTAACAAAACAAACAATAAGGGTAATTTGGTCAATATTCCTATAAGATATATTGTTACTAATAATTATCAGACATGTGTCTTATCATCTCACCAAACATAAAACTCAAAGTTCCACCACTAGTTTTCTATATCATATACTTCCATCCTTAGATAGTACCATTTTTGGCCACCAACGACCACCGTCGGTAACCATCCCCACCACCGCCTCCTCCCTCCCTCCCTCTCGATGTCTCTTCCCTCTCATGTCATTATGGTGGCTCGCCTCCATCTTTTTTTCTCTCTAATATGTGTGAAAAACACTATATCTGTTCATATTTGGTCTCCATTGCCACCACAAACCTCCGACAACTTTCCACCACCGCTACCACAAACATTGGCGCATCAGATTAGTTACAAGACCGCCGTCATTAAACCATCATATAAAACCTCCCCAACTTTTTTTTCTCTCTAAATCACCAGAAAATGTCAAATCTGGATCTAAATCACCGGAATATCTATGATCTAGAGAGAAAAAAAATGTGAAAACGACCATCACATATCGGAGAATCTCCAATCTGAAACCCTAGTGTTGCCACTGCCGTGAACCGCCGCCACCACTACCATTTGACGCACCAGATGCGAAATCTAAGAGTGTTGATGACCAATGAGGATAGATCTACAAGCTCCAATAACCGATGAGGATATCCACTCCAACCGCCTCTATCTAGATCTAGTTCATCTTTGATTCCTCCAGAACTGCTTCATCTCCGACCACCTCCAACAACCCCTCTCAAAGACCTGTAGAACTTCCAGCCATAATTAGCTCATATTCAACACCTCAGTGGCCATACAGGTCCTAGGCCATCATTCAAATTACATGTTGAACTTCCAAATACCATTCTAGTGGGCCTGTTGGCACTTGTCCATCATCCCCTAGGATCAACACATATCAGACAAATAGACTAACCACCTAACATATAGTTTTACTCTATCAGTACCTAACCAACCTACCATATTGAACATACAATGCCACACACAGTATAGTGAGAAAAATCACCTGAATTGAAAGTTGAACCAACATATACTTGCAACTCAGAAGAACCGGTGACACGAACCACCTAAATTACAATCAGAGTTCAAAATGATGGGTTTTACTGATCCTAATAATAAAATAAACACATGACAACGGAAGCATTTAAAACTTATTCTAAGGCAAGTTAAGATCTAAACCCTACAAGGAATACTAATCTAATAATATAACCAACAAGGATAGTCAAGTAATACCAACCTTTATAAAAAAATTGTATTTTTCTAACTTGAGGATCCTTTGAGTCGATTTCTTGATGCTTGAGGAAAGTGGAGCATCCAAAGTAGAATGCCTCTAAAGTGTCACACCCAAAAGACTAAAATGCTAGAACTTGAGCTTTCAATAAGAGAGAGGAGACATGACAAACTCGAAAGTCCAAAAGGCAATGAGCAAGGGACGAAATTAATAGATGACTAGAAGGGTATTTATAGCTGAAGGTTACTTGAAGATAAATCATATTTGAATAATTAAATAATCCAATTTAATCCAAAATTCAAATCCCTTATTTATCTATACCCATGGACGAAAATCCAAGGGATTATCCCAAGGAATTTTCCTTCATCCCTTCCAAGGGATCCATAATGTTCCAACTGTTTAAATATTGAACAATTAACATTTAGTCTCTGCACATTTTAATTAGCACAAATTAATTCCAGATTAATCCTAATAACTTCAAATTAATTCCAAATTAGTTTCTAATTAATTTATCAAGTTATGAGAAATTAATAAACTATTTATCTCTCTCTCAAATTATTTCTAACTCTTTTAGCTCATGAGGGAAACCCTAAAAGGAGTTTGTTATTATTCCCTAAGTTATACCAATTAGTTATGACATTGGACACCTATTTCCATCATAAACCTCAACCTATAGCTCAAAGTTTGACCAAAAGTCAAATTAGTCAAAAAGTAAACAGTTAATTGTCAAAGTTAACACTAGTCAAGAGATAAGGTGTTGATCAAGGTGAACCATGCCCTAATAAGGACAAACTAGTCGGGAATCACTTCAAAAAAAAGGTGCGACACACCCCATGTAGGCACATCGCACCTGCTAGCTTAACCAACTTCCTATTCACTTATCTTATAAAGTCAGAACCCGCAATTCTCATATTTGGAACTTCTGAATGTCTTAATGGATAAAGTTTCCAACTTTATCCATCTTGGTAGCTTAAACAATCAAGATCTCAAACCCTAAGTTATAAAAGTGGACAAAATACCCTTTTCTTATTTTATGGAGCAAATAGAGCTCATACATGCACTCTTTACTCCGCCAAAAGTCCAAATATGATCCCAAACACTAGCCCCAAGCTTTTGGAGTTTCGAATAATCAACAAATCTTGTCTTCAACACCATCTTCCGAACTCTAATTAAATCAAGAATCAGCCCTTAGATAAGTAATCAATTATTCATTTGTTTCTACCAGATATCTGATATCTATATGAACTGAGTCATGGATTTATGAATCAATCTTATAGTTCAAAATTATGTTTCTCAGTTAGTGATTTATGATGACCAAATCAAACTATTAATTGAACACTTCAATTTAGTATGGGAAAGGCCTAACACTAAGATGTCAATATTAAATCATCGATGGTCCGATTGATATCGTTTTTCCTGTTATGGCAAAAGGAAAAATAAACTTTTACTACATAGTTTTTTGTATACTTGGAAAATAACACATAGACTCACTCGTTATGACTACCAGTTATGGACAACGTTAGAGTAAGATTAACACACAATCAACTTGTATGCAAGGAACTCAATGTCTCTCCATTTTAAGAATAAAAGATATTATCATCTTAGAATTACTCGTGATTGAATCCATGAAGTAATAATCTATATGAGTGCATGTTTTTTAAAATACTTAAATCTCTATTAGATACTAATGAACGTTAGTCGTAATCTCCATGCTATGTATAATCACAATAGACAATCTACTAACAGTTCATGACAATCTTAAATCAATAGTTACTTCCAAGAGTATAACTGATTGTGGAGGTTTGAATAAATTAATACTCGGGAAGTGTGGATCTAAACATGAAAAAGCGAAACACAATAATAAATTACCTGTAAAAGGTAACACTCCTGAAAATAAATAATTCTCTATTATTTAATCACCAAAACAAAATGATAAAATTTATTCACATTTATAAATGTTTCAACTAATCAACTAACTACTAAACTTAATATCATCTCTTATGTCTATGCTCCTAGCATGCACACTATATCTTTCGTTGTTCAGACCCTTTGTGAACGGATCAACTCTGGTTTTCCTTTGATGATACTCACTTCATAATAAGATCTCCATCCTCAACCCTGTCTCGAATGTAATGAAATTTTCTCTTTATACGCATTGACCTTTCGTGATCCCTAGGTTCTTTATTCAGAACGATTGTACCTTTGTTATCACATAATATTTCCATGGGATCTTTAGTGCTTGGAACGACTCCAAGATCACCAATGAAGTTCTTGATCCAAGTAACTTCCTTGGACGCCTCGCTAGCAACAATGTATTCAGACTCGTAAGTAGAGTCTGCCATCATTTCCTATTTGGAACTTTTCCATGTTACTGCACCACCATTTAAAATGAATACGCACCCGGACTGCGATTTGAAATCATCTCTATTCGTTTGGAAATTCACATCACTATATCCATTAACAACAAACTATTGATCATCACCATACACAAGCAATGTATCTTTTGTATTTGTCAAATACTTAAGAATGTTCTTAACAACTGACCAATGACCTATCCCAGGGTTTTCTTGATATCGACTCGTGATACTCAAAGAATATGAGGCATTAGGACGAGTACATCTCATAGTGTACATGATCGATCCTACAGCCGAAGCATATGGGGCTTGACTCATTCTATCTTATTCATCACTAGAACTAGGACATTGAGATTTACTCATTTTTACGCTATGATGCATAGTAATATTTCCTTTCTTTGAATTTTCCATATTGAATCTTTTCAATACCTTATCGATATATGTACTCTGACGAAGTCCTATTAGCCTCCTAGATCTATCTCTATAGATTCTTATACCAAGAATGTATGACGCTTCACCCAAGTCCTTCATAACGAAACATTTCCTGAGCCAAGATTTTACACTTTACAACTCAGGGATATCGTTTCCTATGAGTAGTAGTCATCTACATACAATACCAGTAAGACAACGACACTCCCACTAGCCTTTACTTATATGCATGACTCATCTAGACTCCTAGAAAAAATATACGCTTTAACTTTTTTCATGGAAGCACATATTCCAGTTTTGTGATGCTTGTTTTTGTCCATGGACCTTTCAAGCTTACACACTCTATTTGGATACTTATCATGTTCATAACCTTCAGGTTGTGCCATATATACATCCTCTGAAAGTCAACCATTAAGGAAATTGGTTTTAACATCCATTTTCCATACCTCATAAGTATAAAAGGTATCTATGACAAGTAGTATCCTTATAGACATTATCTTAGCTACTAGTGAGAACGTTTCCCTATAATCAATTCCTTGATTTTGAGTGAAACCTTTTGCCAGCAACCTAGCTTTAAATGTGTACACATTCCCATCCATGTTGGCCTTTTTCTTGAAGATCCATTTACAACCTACTGTCTTAAGGCCAGGTGTCAGATCAAAAAAATTCCAAACTTGGTTATCCTGATGGGTTATGACCATAACTACAACCTATGTGTTCATGCAACCCTAATTGCTTTGGATCTAAGTTTTTTACTAGTTGAACATGCAAATTGAATACCAAAGCAAAACCCTTGATCTAGCATATATAATTTTGAAAAATTACAAATAAAAGGGCTTTGATGATTACCTTACCTGTTATGTAGTAATAATAAGAAACCTTGTAGATCCTTGAATCTTGAAAGCTTAGTGCCTCAAATGTTGCACCTCTAATGGTTCATAAACACCACTAGCAAGAGGATAAGAGGAGAGAGGAGGGAATTCTTCAGAATTTCGGCTAGGGTTTTTAGCAAGAAAGCAGTGGCCAAAATCCCTAAGAGGAGGGTCTTTATATAACTGTGGGCTGCTAGGGTTTGCTGGAGGAAACCCAAATTTCCTGCTTAAGGCTTATGCAGCCCATGGACCTCCCATCAATAGGCCTTGGACGAAACCTATAGGGCCTCCCTATAGATTTTCGTCCACTCCTAATTAAGGAGTCCATTAGCCCAGTTTCACAACTATCAATGATTTGCAAAACATCCCCTGTTCCTTTAATCAGTTCCTTTAATCCCAAAATTAATTCAAAATTAACTTCTGATTAGATACTAATTAAATAACATGATTTCTAATTAATATATTATTTTCATTATACATTAATAAATCAATTTATTATTCCAAATAATAAATTCAACCTCTCTCTCCAAAATTCATCCTGTCAAGTTGCTAGGATGAAGGCAACCCAAAAGGACTATGCTACTATCAAATCAAGTACATACAAATTATAGTGATGGGCTTAGACACCTAATCCAACATATCCTTCATGGACTGAATTTTTCTATCCATAGCCTTTTTCCATTGAGCAGCCTCAGGGCCTTCCATTGCTTCCTTGTAGTTAACTTTCTTATCCATATTTACTTGTGTTTTATCATTAATCAATGTGTTTCCTTCCGCCGTTATATGGAAAACATAGAACTCGGGAGGAGCACTAACTCTACTAGATTTGTGAAGTGGTAAGGATATGTCATTTGCTAAATAGGTTTCTCAACCTCTGCTTGAGTGCTAGTGCCAACTATGGCTTCATTTTTGGTTGACTCTTGGATTTCTTCAAGGTCAATATGACTCCCACTAAATTCTTGATATATAAGTTCTCTCTTAAGGAACACTCTTTTTCAAGCTACAAACACCACATTTTCATTAGGTCTATAAAACAAATATCCATAAGCCTTATGTGGATAACCCACAAAATGACACTTCTCATATCTGGATTCATGTTTATCTTGGATTTCACGCCGAACTAAAACCTCACAAACCCATACCTTAATGTGATTAAGTGAAGGAACTTTTATAGTCCACATTTCATGAGGTGTCTTTGAAAACTTCTTAGTTGGTACGAGGTTTAAGATATAGGCTATTGCTTCAAGTGCATACCCCTAAAATGTTATTGATAATGAAGCCCAAATCATCATAGACAGAAACACGTCCAATAGGGTTCAATTTCTCCTTTCAAAAACATCATTAAGTTGTGGTGTTCTTTGAGGATCTAATTGTGAAACAATTCCACAATCTCTAATATGCTCTTTAAACTCGATACTAAGGCACTCTCCTCCCTGTCAGATCAGAGAACCTTTATTTTCTTTCCCAATTGATTATCTACTTTGTTTTGATACTATTTTAGCTTTTCAAAGGTATCCAACTTATGTTTAATCAAATAATGAAACATCCCAAAAATTCAGGCCAAAAAATTCTTTTTAAAATCATTTAGTAAAAACCATAATCCATCAATATCATAATAAATCACAAATCATATCTCTCAAAAACATCATGTTAAATACTGTATCATGATCATGTGAGAAAAATATCAGAGTCTAAACAATCCCAGGCTAAAACTGTGGTGTGTGCCATGCGATCATCCCGAGCCCTTCACCTTGCAAGTGGAAGTACCTGAAACCAAAACTGAAAACTGTAAGCACGAAGCTTAGTGAGTCTCCCCGACTACCACATACCATACACATATAACATAACATATCTTGGGCCCTACCCCTGCTACATCGAGTCAAGCTCGACATCGGCTATCCCGACATCGGGCCCCGCCCGGCATCGAACCCTATTCGGCATCGGGCCCCTCCCGGCATCGAGTAGATCTCGGCATACATATAAACATATCAACCAACATATAACATAAGCACATAATACTAACATGTAAACATTCCTCGGGCCCCGCCCGACATCGGACCGAGATCCGGAAATATACTAACATTCCTCGGGAACCGCCCAGACATCAGAACGGAGTCCGGAACATACTATCATAACATATTAACTAGACATTCCTCGGGCTTGCCCCAACATCAGTCCTAAGCAAGGAACTCATAACACATAACAAACACATGCAAGAATCACAAAGACATCAAGCATACAAGCATACAAACATTCCTCGGGACCGCCCCGACATCGGATCGGAATCCGGAAAACATATAAACCTACTTCGGACCCCGCCCGACATCAGACCGTGGTCCGGAACTACTACTATGTAAACGGGCCGAACTTGGTGCCTTAGACCTGTTCCTACAGGAGAAAACTCACCTCGCAAAGCTGTCTGCAAAATCTCGCGGTGAGGAATATCTGATAGCTGATCCAACGACTCCCCGACTATCAATATCACAATAATACTTAGTCAAAAATGTAATAATCCTTCTCAGGGTAAAATGACCATTTTACCCTTGGTCAAAGTCAACATCCATGTCAAAGTCAAAGCCAAGGTTAACTCCCAGTCAACCCCAACTTGTCAAGTTATCTCCCAACTCGGCGAGTTCATGTACTACTCAGACTCGTGGTCAACCGAATCAACTCGTCGAGTCTCTTCCTGCCATAAAATCGGGACAAAACGTATTAACTCGTCGAGTCCCTCCTTCGACTCATCGAGTTCTTCATTTTCCGAGTCCTGATCTTGCCCAACTCACTGAGTCATCTCCTAAACTCAACGGTTTCACTCAAACCATAAAAGGGTTAGGGGTCCACGACCCGAATTGTCGAGTCACAATAACAACTCGTCGAGTCCCCTATATGCCAAATCCATACAGTCGATTCTAATCAATTCCAATGCTTCCAACTCATAGATCTGGACTCCTTAGACTAGCATTACACGTAAAGTTGCTAACTTTACATGCATGCATGGTGTTATGAAGTTAAAACACCCACCACAAGCTAAAATGGAGGTCTAAGTCATGGAATAGGGCCATGGCTGGATAAAGGTGGCAACTTTGAGCTTCTAAAGCTCAAGAGTGCCCAGATATGAAGTCCTTAGATCCCCAAGAGTTCAAATCTCAGAATGACCTTGGAAATGGCCCAAAAGTGACAATTTACAAGCTCAAATAAAGATCTAAGTGAATAGATGCCAAGGTATAAGCTTTATACCTCTATTAAGACAGAAATGATCCTTAGCTCTGGATCTTCAGCCTTCCTTCTGCAACTCCAAGTCCTTTCTTCCTTCTTTAAGCTTTAAATCACAAAAATGGCAAGAAATAGCTCAAGATCACTCAAGGTTGATTAGGTTTTAGAGATTAGGGTTTGGAGGTGATGGAGGCTGGGGTAGAGGCTGGATATGATGCTTAAATAGGGTGCAAGCCCTAAAGATTAGGGTTTCATCCAGACTGTCCTACTCATCGAGTCAAGACTTCGACTCGTCGAGTAGCTCACTTAAAACCCGCACATATTATGCCTTCTACTCGACGAGTTAGGGCCACCAACTCGTCGAGTAGCCCTTCCAAAATGAATAAATAAATAAATTAAGTGCATACCAGGAACCAGACGTTACAAATAAACACAACCGTATCTACTAAAATCATCAGTAAATGTAACGTAGTAGTGTTTACCGTCCCTTGTGATGGATCTGAAGGGTCGACGCACATCCGTGTGTATGAGATCCAACATGATGGGTTTTGAGCATTACAACATTCCTATGTGCACATGCAACCCTAATTGCTTTGGACCTAGGTTTTTCTCATGTTATACATACGAATTAATTTTCCAAAGCAAGAACCCTAGATCTACTATATAAAATTGAAACCTATACATATTAGGGCTTGCCATAGATTTTCGTCCACTCCCTTTCAATAGAGTCCATCAGCCCAAAACTACAACTATCATTGATTTACATAATCAGTCCCCATTCTTTTAATCAGTTCCTTTAACCACTAAATTAATTCCAAATTAATTTATGATTAAACACTAATTAAATAATATGATTACTAATTAATATATTATTCTTATAATATATTAATAAATCATTTATCAAACTCTTTCTCCAAAACTCATCCTGTCCAATTGCTATGGTGAGGGCAACCCAAAAGGACCATGCTACAATCAATTCAAGCACATACCAATTATAGTTATGGGCTTAGACACCTAATCCAACAGTCTCCCACTTGAATAAGTCTAATAACTATAACTGCAAGTATGACTTCAAAATTCGATTAGCAATCGTAGCTTTCAAAAGCCATTGTTGAACTCTGGCCTAGTCAATGACGCGTAGAGATCATATAATCCTCCGTTCTGCAAGATATCGTGTTGACAAAGACATGGAATAGATTCATACTCAATGTCCAACAATTTGTTTCCCGATTTCATATTTGTTTGGCAACGAACTTAATTGAACACATCAATTCAGTCCTGACCGGGCCCGACACATAAGTCAACACAAAATCATCGAGGGGCCCAAGATATCGCTTTTACCCTTTGAGATAAAAGGAACAGATAAACTTTGACTTATATGCTTGTACTATTTTCTCATCAAATCATACACAACAACACATTTTATAACATCAAGTTACTAATGCATTTATGCATTATCAATGCACAACCAACTCGCAAACAACAACTCATATATCTCGGTTTAAAGATTATATGATATTATCGTCTCACAATAAGTTGTGATAAATTCCATGAAGTGATTCTAATGAGCATGGGTTTAATCCAATACTCAAATCCTACTTCAGAAGTACTCATGAACGTTGCAACAAACCTTTGCTATGTCTAAGCACTTAGACAATCTACAAGCCAATTCATGACAGTCTTCATTCAATACTTACTTCCAAAGTATGATCGACTGTGGATAGTTTGAATAATCTTATTATTCAGGAAGTAAAACATGAAAAAGTGAAACAATAGCAAACAATTGACACAAGATAGTAAACTTTACTCATAAATAAATCTTCCATTACTTAATCATCAAATGTTAATTACATTTATCTATTACAAGTTTCTAACTGTCTATCTAATCACTAAAACTAATATCGTCCTTCAGACCAATGCCCCTCGCATGCTGAATGTGCTAAGTCCTACTCAGACCCTTCTTGAGAGGATCTGCATGATTCTCTTCTGACGATACCCTCTTGTCGACGATGAGTCCTTCTTCTACCCGATGTCTGATGAAGTGGTATTTTTTTGTCGATGTGTCTGGATCTGCCATGATCCCTTGGTTCCTTGGTTAAGGCAACCGCCCCTTCATTATCAAAGAAAATATCCATGGGCTTCTTTATGGATGGTACAACTCCAAGGTCTCCAATGAAGTTCTTCAACCATATAGCCTCCTTCGATGCTTCGCTCTCTGCTATATACTTTGATTCGCACGTTGAATCAACCACGGTCTCCTGCTTGGAACTTTTCCAAGTAACTGCTCCTCCATTAAGGGTAAACACCCAGCCCGACTGAGAGCGGAAGTTATATCTGGCGGTCTGAAAGCTGGCGGCACTATACCCTATCACTCTCAAGTCTTCACTTCCACCAAGTAAAAGGACCCATTCCTTATTCCTTCGTAGATACTTACGAATGTTCTTAACTGATGTCTAGTGAGTTCTACCAAGGTTCCCTTGATATCGGCTAACCATGCTTAGCGCAAAATCCACATCAGGGCGAGTACATGTCATAGCATACATGATCGAGCCAACGGAGGAAGCATATGGCACTCGAATCATTCCCGCTATCTCTGCATCGGTACTCGGACTCTGAGTCTTACTCAGTTTGGTATTGCTCTAGATAGGTAGCTCCCCTTTCTTGGAATTATCCATGCTAAACCATTTTAGCACCTTGTCCAAGTAAGTACTTTGACTAAGTCCTATTAGCCTTTTACTCCTATTTCTCAAGATCCTTATACCCAGAATATAAGCAGCTTCCCCTAGATCCTTCATAGCGAAACACTTCCCAAGCCAGGTCTTAACCTCCTACAAAGTTGGGACGTCGTTTCCTATGAGCAGTATGTCATCAACATACAATACTAGAAAGCTAACTATACTCCCACTAGCTTTGACATATACACATGAATCATCCTCACTTCTAGAGAAACCAAACTCTTTGACTTTCTCATCGAAGCAAAGATTCCATCTACGAGATGCTTGCTTCAATCCATAAATGGATTTCTCAAGCTTGCACACTCTATTGGGGTATTTAGCATTTACAAAACCTTCTGGCTGACACATGTAAACATCTTCAGCCAACTTCCCATTAAAGAAAGCGGTTTTGACATCCATCTGCCAGATTTCATAATCATGAAACACAACGATAGCTAACATCACCCTAATAGACTTGATCTTGGCCACTGGTGAGAAGGTCTCATCATAGTCAAACCATGGGGTTTGAGTAAAGCCCTTCGCAACTAGTCGTGCCTTGAACGTATGCACCTTTCCATCCATGTCGGTCTTCTTCTTGAAGATCCATTTGCACCCAACTGTCTTTCGACCCGGTACATTGTCAACCAAGTTCCAAACTTGATTGTCATACATGGACTGGATCTCGCTGTCCATCGCCTCTCTCCATTTAGCAGACTCAGGGCCCACCATAGCTTCCTTGTAGTTATTAGGTTCATCCAAATTTATCAGTTTACTATCACTAATAAACGTATCACCTTTTGGAGTTATATAGAAACCATATAATACAGGTGGAACGCTAACTCTACTGGAACGCCTGAGAGGTACTGATTCGTCAACCGGTTCAACAAAAATCTCTTCCTCAGGTTGTTTGCTAGTGTTTGAGGTTCCTTCACCGCTTGATTCTTGAATCTATTCAAGACCAATTTGCCTCCCACTGTCCTCTTGGCATATGAGTTACCTCTCGCGGAGAACCCCTATCCTTGCTACGAAGACCACGTTGTCACTAGGTCTGTAGAAAAGATATCCAAAGGATTTCTGTGGGTAGCTGATGAAAATACATCGCTCACTTCAAGGTTCAAGCTTGTCGTGAGTCTCTCGTCTTATGAAAGCTTCACAACCCCAAACCTTGATATGTTCCAACGAGGGAGCTTTCCGTGCCCACATCTCGTGAGGTGTTTTGGCAACCTTCTTAGTTGGGACTAGATTAAGGATATGGGCGACAGTCTCTAAGGCATACCCCCATAATGAGATTGGTAGCGAAGCTCGACTAATCATCGAACGAACCATGTCCAACAAGGTTCGATTGCGTCTCTCAGCCACACCATTAAGTTTTGGTGTCCTAGGAGGCGTCAACTGTGAAACAATTTCACATTCATTAAGATAGTCGTGGAACTCTGTAACACCCAAAAATTTCAAACCAATTTAAACTTTTAAAACATGTCAAATTCATCAAAACATTACAACCTTGTTTTCAAAATATTATTTATCAGAGTATTCCCAGAAACATAAACATAATATGAGGAGCTGTACGATCATGCCTTCGCCTTGCCGCGATCCCCTGATGTACCTGAAACAATAAACTGAAACTGTAAGCCCGAAAGCTTAGCGAGTTACCCTCAAAATACCGATACACATACAGTCCACATAACCATGCCATCAATAACATATCATAACAAACTGAACAGAACAGCACATAACGGGTCCACAGCCCTACAGACTGTAATACCCATGAGCCCACAGTACGAGTGTCCCTCAGCCCGTAACTGGAATGCTCCCGAGCCCACAGTACGAGTCTCCCTTAGCCCGTAACTGGAATGCTCCTAGGGTTTGTTGGCTACCGCACGAAGCAGTACAACTTCAACCCATCCCATATAACAAACACATAACATAACCACTGAGCATGAAATAATCATATAACATCACAGGTAGTCCTACAGGTCTACCCAACTGGCATAACCACTATCATGCAAATACTAGCTCATACTCAACATCTAACACTGTTAGGATAACATATCCAATGGGCCGGCCGTGGTGCCTTACACCCCTTAGTATTGTGAGGATAACTCACTTTACAACTGTCGTCTGAAACTAGAAAGCTCAACTCCCGGATCACCAACATGAATTCCACCACCTATAGTTACCATAAAACCCTTTTTCATAAATCTCCAAATTACCAGAATACCCTCAGAAGCCAACTGGTCAACCCTTGGTCCAAGTCAAAGTCAACAGTCCATGTTGACTCGACTCGCCGAGTGCAGTTCACCGACTCGTCGAGTCCTTCCTGAACTCGAGAAGTCGTGAAATCCTTGATTGGCTCGTCGAGTTCCCCTTTAACTCGTCGAGTTCATACGTGTCCAAGAATTGGGAGAAACCCTAGCCGACTCACCGAGTCTTCGAATGACTCCCCGAGTTGTTCATCAACTCGTCGAGTTCATGGCCATCTTCAACGGGCTCGCCGAGTTGTTCATCCAACTCGCCGAGTCCTTGCAGACCTTTATCCATTCAGACGCTTTTTAAGCCATGGCAAGGTTCCAGATTACAGATCCAAGGTCCTAGGGCATGTTTATCACGTAAAGTCGCAAACTTTACATGCATGCAAAGCTTTAAGACCCTTAAATGGCAAAACTAAGCTTGCAATGGAGTCTCACACTTGAGGGAAGGCTCCTACTAGGCAAGGCTGATGACTTTATGGATCAAGAGGTCAAAGGGAGTCCAGATCTGAAGTTACAACTTCAGATCTTAGGTTAAACATGGGGAGCCTTTCATAAAACCCATCCAAAAGAGGTTAAAAGAGAGATGAGCTAAAGGAACAGCTTAATACCTTCCAGAGAGTGACAACTGATGACTCTCTTAGCTCCCCACGAGTTCCTAGCCTTGATTTCCTTGCTTCCCCAAGTGTTTCCTTCTCCAAAGTTCCTCCTCGAAGCTTGAACACACCAAAAGAACACACACACACACAATTAGGGTTTGAGAGGGACAAGAGGCAGTAAGGGGAGGCTAGGGGAGGCCAATGATCCCTTAAATAGGGTGCAAAAGCCCGAGATTTAGGGTTTCATATGCCAGTTTCTACTCGTTGAGTCCCTTCTTGGACTCGGCGAGTAGGTCATTAAAATATGCAGACCAACCCGCTGCTACTTGACGAGTAGGGCAATCAACTCGTCGAGTAGCCCTTGAAATCAATAACTCACACATTAAATCAATACCTGAGAATCGGGGCGTTACAAACTCGATGCTAAGATACTCACCACCCGTATCGGATATGAGCATCTTGATCTTCCTGCCCAATTGATTCTCCACTTCTTTCTTGAACTCTTTGAACTTTTCAAAGGTTTATGACTTGTGCTTGATTAAGTAGATATATCCATATCTGCTATAATCATCGGTAAAAGTCACATAGAAGCGGTTTGCATCCCTGGTGGTGGATCTAAAGGGACCACACACATCTGTGTGTATGAGATCCAACAATCCCTCACCTCTTTCACAAGTACCAGTGAAAGGTGATTTAATTATCTTTCCAAGCAAACAAGATTCCCATGTGTCATCTGACTTTAGGTCAAATGACTCCAACACTCCATCCTTTTGGATTTGGGCAATGCGCTTCTTGTTGACATGTCCAAGACAACAATGCCACAAGCATGCCTTGTCTAAATCATTAGACGAATCAATATGCAACACATTATTTCCTAAGTTATCTACAACCATCACAGTTTCATATACACCATTACAAGGAAATGCTTCAAAATAAAAAGTACCATTATAATAAGCATTAATAGAACCGTTTTCATTGTTAAATGAATATCTAAAACCTTGTTTGTACAAACCATAAAAAGAAATAATATTCCTCGTCATTTCTGACGAGTAGCAACAATTATTCAGATCTAATCCTAACCCACTACTAAGCACTAAAGAGTAAACTCCGATCTTGGTGACAGACGATGATTTCCTATTCCCCATTATCACGTTCATCTTCCCATGATCCACAATCCTACTTCTTCTTAGCCCCTGCAAATCAAAACAAATGTGAAAACCATATCTTGTATCAAGGACCCAAGAACTGGCATGTGATGAGTTATTAGACAGAACAGTATAAATACCTGCAAAAGATGGCTTTATCTTCCCATCCTTTATGTCCTGCAAGTATTTCAGGAAGCTTCTCTTCCAATGCCCTTTCTCATGGCAGAACCGATTTTTTCTTTGGATCCACTTGAAGAAGATCCATCATTAGAAATTCTTTTCCAATTCTTCGAGGGAGCTTTCTTCTTTTTCCCTTTCCCATGTCCAATAGCCAGGACTGGGGCAGCAGCAGGAGTGGAGTCGACAACTTTGCCTTTCGTTCCACTTTCATCAGTTCTTAACAAACCTTGAAGCTTGCTCAAAGATACTTCCTCCTTGCTCAGATGATAAGTCATCTTGAACTGATCATAGCAGGGAGGCAGAGAGTGCAGAACTACGTCTATAGCCAACTCTTCATCAAAGTTAACATTCAACTTGAGCAAACGGTCCACATACCTCTGCATCCTTTGCAGGTGGACCGTGATGGACTCTCCATCCTTCATTTTGGTTGTTATGAACGAGGTGACTATCTCGTACCTCTCTTGACGTGCTCTCTGATGGTACTTTTCTATCAGGTCCTGGCACATCTTGTAAGGCCAGTAGTCCTCTTAGAAATGCTGGAGTTCTGGAGTCATAGTGGCCACCATAATGCACGACACTTTGGTCGCTTCCTTGCATTTGGCCCTATATTCAGCCATTTCTTGAGCAGTAGCAGTTTCTTCATTTACCTCGACGAGTTCCTTGTCGAGAATATCTTCCTTATCCTCGTATCGTAGGTCCATTCTGATGTTTCTGATCCAATCATTGAAGTTGGATCCATCAAATGTGACCCTCCCACAAATGTTAAGGAGTGAGAGTGGGTTCGAGGAGTTGGAGTTTGAGCCAGAAGCGTTATTTGGGCCAGACATCTGAAAATAAGAACAAGTTTTAATTAGATATCAATTCCTTAATGTAACACCCAAATGAAATATCAAGGCTAGGACCCAACACAATAATTCACAATTCGGAAAAGGGATGCCGTAACCCAATTGTAAATTATTTGAAGGTAGGTAAATGACGATTTACCAATTCCACCACGAAAAACGAATTAGGTTTTAAATGAAATGAAATTCCTAGATTCTTTTGAGATTCATTGAACCTTTTAATGACATGTTTAATCTTTATTATGCCCTTCAAGTTTGTGACTGGGATACCGAGGATCACAAATAAGGTGTGAATAACTATGCAAATTAGCTTGGTACTCTCGATGTCATTTACCACCTAATCAATGTGCTGGTTAACCACACACACTCCATTGATCTATGATAATTCTCGAGCTACCATTTTCCACCCTTGTTAGTCCAAGTTAGTGTGCCGGTTAACCACACAATCTTCACTAACCACTTGGCAATGTGCAAAGTGCAATTTCATGGACTAGCATCATTTTCACATCTTTCCTAAAGTAACTAAGATTGGGAATTTATAAAACATTTTGTTACTTTATATTTTATCATTATACTTATTAATGAGAGAATTAATGTCCTATCCTACCCGTTCGGCTAACGACCCTCCACTAGTCAAGAGTGCGGTGGGTAAGAGTAGATACCCAATGATGCTCATTTTACAGGTCGCTTCCTTAAACACCCCTTATAGATTAGCTTCATGAATGAAGCCTACTGACGATAAGACCGATTCATCTTATATATATATATATATATATATATATATATATATATATATATATATATATATATATACACACACACACACACATATACATATTAATCTTTTAATATTATAATAGTATAAGGGTTGTATTTTAAACTTTTAAAACACTAGGGTTTTAGAATTTAACATTTCAAAATTGAAGCTTTTAATCAAATTTTAAATTCCAAAACTTGAGGGCAAATTTTGAAACTTTTCAAAAACTTCTAGATCAAATTTTAAACAAATAAACTAATCATATAATTTTGTAATTATCTTAAAATTTGACCTAATCCATCTTATTTGGTAAGGAAATCAGATTACCATTCAAAAATTCAATTTATAGTGATAAAAACGATTTATGGTAATTATCCCAAACCAAACAAGATAAGGAAATCGAAAAATCCACTGTCTGACGAGTCAACTCGTCAAGTCAGGGCTTGGACTCGTCGTGTTCATCTTTGAACTCGTCGAGTTCATCAGACAGATTGCAAAATATGTTTTCTTCCAGCTTTGAACAAATTACAATTGCATCAAATATAATAGAAAAACATCCTAGGATCTGATACCACTGATGGGTTTTGAGCATTACAACATTCCTATGTGCACATGAAACCCTAATTGCTTTGGATCTAGCCTTTTCTCATGTTATACATACAAATTAATTTTCCAAAGCAAGAACCCTATATCTACTATATAAAATCAAAATTTATACATATTTAGGGTTTAGAAAATACCTTTCTTGTTAGCTAGCAGTAACAAGTAATCCTTTCTTTAATTCCTTGACATTCGAAAGCCTAGTGCCCCAAGCGTTGCACCTCTAATGGAGTCACAAACACCACAAGCAAAGAATAAGGGAGAAGGAGGCAGAAATCAGTTAGGGTTTCTCTCTGGAAGTAGGTAGGTCGATTTGTAGAGGCTGGGGGTTCCTTTTATAGTTGATGCTGCTAGGGTTTTCAACTGGAAACCCTAATTTCCTTGCTTAGGCCCTAAGCAGTCTATGGACCCCCATATGATAGGCCTTGGACGAAAACTCTTTGGGCTTGCCATAGATTTTCGTCCACTCCCTTTCAATAGAGTCCATCAACCCAAAACTACAACTATCACGGATTTACATAATTAATCCCCGTTCTTTTAATCAGTTCCTTTAACCACTAAATTAATTCCAAATTAATTTATGATTAAACACTAATTAAATAATATGATTACTAATTAATATATTATTCTTATAATATATTAATAAACCATTTATCAACCTCTTTCTCCAAAACTCATCCTGTCCAGTTGCAAAGGACCATGCTACAATCAATTCAATCACATACCAATTATAGTTATGGGCTTAGACACCTAATCCAACACAACAAACCTTCTGTAACACCCTGTTCCGTATCATTTCCTAATGCGGAGCCGTGACCCAAATACCGGTTATCATAAGGCTTAGGGACTTTGAGAAAGGGAGGTTTACACCCATTTGGGTGTGGATAAGGAAGGATAGATGATTTGGAAATTTTTTTTTGTGATTTGGAGCCCAAGGGTATAACCGTAAAGTGGCAGTCGAGCCTTTTATGAATTTTGAATTTTTTTCGGAATGTTTTAAGGCAAGGATGAGTTGATAGAAGTGTATAGCTTCTCGATACCTTTTCGTGGAGATAAGGATCGTTGGAAACAGACTTATAACGAAGAATTTATGGCCTTCAGAAGTTTGGTGAATTTAAGGTTAACCGAGTACACGGGGTGTACACAAGTGTACGCTTGGCGTACTAGTGTAAAGGCTAGTACGAGGGGCGTACATTGGTGTACGCTGGGTGTACAAAGGGAAGTGATCGAGGAGCCTTAAGGGAGTACGCTTGGCATACCAGAAGTACGATGGGCGTACTCCAGTCAGATTTTGGAGATTTAGCCCTCTTTAGCCATGCAAAGACTTAAAGGTTTCGACTTTATGGTTTAAGACATCATTTAGGGTTAAGAGAAGTGGGTGGATGCCTTTGACTTAACCCAATAAGAGCTTAATCTAAAATTTTGGCCCCTGATGAGTACGTTGGGCGTACTCAGAAGTACGCTCAACATAAATGGAGTTTCATCCTTTAAGGACTTGTATATTTTTCTTAGAGGTGAGTACACGGGCGTACACTTCGGGTACGCGGGGCGTACTACCCAGGAGGTGTAATTTTGGGTCTTTTGGTTTGGGCCTTGTTGGGCCATTGGAATTCTGACCTTGGGCATTGGATTGATTATGGGCTTTCTTGGAATTTGATTCATGATGGTTTTGGCCTAGTTGGGAAGTTGGGCCATATCGGGCCTTTGTTTTGGGCCAAGTAAGAAAAAGGGGTAAAATGGTCTTTTACCTTGGTCACTAGGCAAGTAATTCAGATTCTTGATTGTGGTTCAAGATTCAATTATTAATTGGATGATATTTCATGGTGCTAGCGCACGGGGATTTCCGGATCAGCGGCCCGAGCACTTGTCTGAGATATTCAGTCGCTTCAGGTGAGTTTTCCTCACTGTACTTACGGGTCGAAGGCACCACGACCGACCTATTGGATTAGATAACTGTTATGTGATAGTATGTTATCATATTGTGGTGATCTGTTAGATCGGTACCCTGGTATATAGGATGATGATATGCTTAGTGATCTGTAGATATGCCCGATTGTCTGTTGACTGGTTATATGTTGATTGGTGGTTGAGGCTTTACTGCTATGTGCGTGATCCAACAGACCGGGGGCATTCCAACCCGATGGTTCATCGGCCCGAGGGTATTCCATCCCGAGGATGACAGGACCCTTTGTATATTGGCATTCCAACCCGATGGTTTATTGGGCCTGGGGTATTCCAACCCAATGGTTGATTGGACCCGACATGATTGTATGGTATATGGTAAGACTGGACTGCTTTGTGCATCAGTCAATAGGCCTGGGGTATTCCAACCCGATGGTTGATTGGAACCCACATGTTTGGTATTCCAACCCAATGGTTTATTGGACCAACATGCTTATGATTCGAGGGTATTCCTTCCCAAGGATGACTGGGCCCATCGTAGACATGCCTGGTATTCCAGCCCGAGGATAATTGGGCCAGGCATGAGTATTTGAGCATGTTATTTGTATATGTTTTCTGTTTGTGTGTTGGTAATTTGGGGGGAACTCACTAAGCTATGTGCTTACAGTTTTAGTTTATGGTTTCAGGTTCTTTGGTGGACCGTGGCGAGGCGAAGGCGTGACCCTAAACATCCTTGGTGTTACTACTGATTAGATCTTGTGAGACTCTAATTTTAAATAATGTTTTGAAACAATGATTTTGTAAAAACTTTTATTAGTACATGGGTTGTTTTGAAAGGTTTAAATTTGTTAAAATTTTTAGGATGTTACAAGTTGGTATCAGAGCCTTGGTTTGAGTGAATTAGAGGAACACTCATGTGAATCTAGTCTCAAATTAATGAAAAGGGTTTTAAAAAAAATGATTTTCAAATTGTTTTCAAAATAATCAAAGAGGATGCGATGGGTACGATCATCCGGAGCTAGTAAGTAGACCCCAAATTACCACACTGTTAGTTGATATTGTGATATGTTAGAACAACATGCTAGTGATAGGCTAAGGATCTTCAGGAATTGCATGATCGAATTTCCTGATTATATAATGCCTGATAGCCCAGGGCCTTCCTTATATGAAATTAACATCATTACTGTAGTTGCTTAGTGTACGCATCATAGTTATACATAACTAAGATTCTATAGCCTGAGAATGTTTGGTTATCCTTATTTCATGTTCTTGTTTGATGAAGGGCTTAGGGTAGAATCAAGTTTTTGATTGTCTTTAGGATCCATTGTTATGTATGATTAGCATACATGAGTGTTGCAGGGTTGGTGGAAGTTTCATGTGTGGGTGCAGTGCATGGCGGGTCGGAGTGAGGATTATTAGCCACTCTTGAGAGAGTGAGGTCAGGTCTAAGGTGTATCCGAGATGCTGGTATTTAGAGATCGATAAGTTTGTATGAGGATCTGCCTGATTTTATTGTGTTTTAGAGTCAGTCGGTTCCACTGCTCGAATGTTGCTTGCTTTGTGCTTTGTGGGACTCACATTGATGTCAGCTAAATATCGAATGGATACATTAAGTTGCATGCTTTGGAGGTTAAATAATATTAGAGTAAATGATTTGGCCCTATTGCACAGTTCTCGTTTGAGTTTAACCGTTGTAGGGTTGGGTCTTTTAGTCGAAAGGTTATTTAATTTTTGTTGCATGTAATTGTATTCATGAAGTGGTTAGCTGACATTGGTTGAAGTCTTTCATCAGCTGATGGCACGGGAGGTGGGAAATCCTAGGGAGCCTAGGAAGTATCTTAGAGCGATTGTTTTGCTGTTGAGCAGGTATCGGGAGTATTATTATGAGTAGGTCTTAGAGGACCCAAGATGATTCTTGAGGAAAGTATGGATATGTGTGGAAGGTAGTATTGGGCCCATACTACTGGAAGCACAGGATCCATACTCGAATCGAGGATAATTTGGGGGGCTCTAAGGATTGTTCGGGAGAGATAGCATGGTTTGATATCATGATTCGTGGTAGTAGTCCCATATCTGTCGATCTTTTGGTTATGGTTGCTCAGGCATAAGGATGGGTCTGGTAATTGTTTTGGGGCCCAGTGGCGATAGCGGTTTGGGTTGATTGGTTCAGATCTCGATGAGTTTGATGATTTTGAGGTCTTGAGGGTTTTGCTCGAGGTCGTGTATTGATTCGCGGGACTCAAGAAGGAAGCGATTGTCATGATCGTCTTGGGGATTGCCGCTGGAAGTTGAGTGGATGAGTGATGGATTGGATTGTCGCTATCGATGACAAGGATTATGCACATTCAGAATTGGGATGTAAACCCAACATGGGCCCAGCTGGTTGCGGTGTTCGATGATAGTATGCCAGCATGGGAACGCACATGACTATATGTTTTGGATCACGAGACAGTGGTTGCGTATGCATTTACATTCCAAGAGTCAGGGACGATTTGTACCTCGTTGAGCCGGTTTGAGTTATGGTTTGGTTCCAACACCAATGGGTGGTTCGATCCCTAAGTGGGAGAGAAGTGGGTATTCTGCTTTGAGGATCATCGATCTGTTCGAGATTCATGGTATTGGAAGAGTGGTTCATAGGGATCTTCAGTGCGAGTATGTAGGATCACTCAGGTTGAGTATCGGTTGTTGAGGGATTTCTCAGCTCGTAGCTTGGATTGCTATTTTCAATTTAGAGTAGGAAGATGTCGATCAGTAAATAAATTTCAGCGACGAATGTTCAGCTCCACATGGGTTTTGGTTCTCTGGATCAAGTGTCATTATGTTCTCGACCATTGATCACTTCATGTATTATCAAAGAGGAGATTCTTCGGAAGTATTGGATTG
The DNA here is from genome assembly GCF_052849685.1 of Lactuca virosa. Classification (NCBI taxonomy): domain Eukaryota; kingdom Viridiplantae; phylum Streptophyta; class Magnoliopsida; order Asterales; family Asteraceae; genus Lactuca; species Lactuca virosa. Next base: position 110,831,009 of record NC_136429.1, read on the forward strand.
TATAAGTTGAAGTTCAATAGATTCTTTGACATATCGTCAGGTTCGACTTGATTTTGAATGATGTTCTTGGTTATTGGGAGTCTAGAATCTGAGGTTAGTAATTGGATGGACTTGACTAGAGTCTTAGCAGCATTTTTGGATGACCTCCAAGGTTTGAGTGAGAATGTGGCGTATTGATAGGGTATGTTATGTCTCAATCAAGTATGTGATCTTGTTTCTATCAACCCTGAGGATGTCTTCTGTTAATGATTGAGGTTTTTCGTTCAATAGAACTCTGGTATTTCTTCCCTTTTTGGATGAGGTCATGCGTTCCCTAAGGGCGTGCACTGTGGTAAATTCATTATATATTTCCGAGAGGAATGTTTATGGGCTAGTCAAGATATCAATGGAGCGCTTGGTTCGAATTATATCCATGGTTCTTTTTGGGTTACATCCGTTGAATTGGATCAAGAGTACGACCGTTTATCCTATTCTCGGGTCGTGTGCGGCCATGATTTCGTAGGGTTTTACATTGATAGCAACTTGTTATGTGAAAGGAATTGTGTGTAGAAAGATTATGGAATTGTGCTGCATGGTTAGCGTTGAGAGGGAACTTTATTGGGTCCCTGCAAGGCGATGGAACGAGGTAAGTATCTTTAGGCCCTCGGAGTGTTGGGAAAATGATGCAATGTCGACAAGATCGGCGTAATATCGATAGCCTTCCAGTCATAGGTTGCGGGCCCAATGATCATGATTGTTCATTTCTTCTGCTTGTGGTACCTTCAATGTTGGCACATTGATGGAAGTCGGGAGACTCACAAATCAGTTGGTTTGGATAAAGGGGACAGTTAAGGGTTATTGGGAGTATCAGTCGTGTATCAGAAAGTCTATGTGAACCGTTTGCATTATAAATCCCGTTTGTTTGCAAGCTGTTATTAAGGGTTTGATTATCAAGATTGGGTATCGGTTATGAATTCTCGAATCATAAGTTCTTGGTGAATGTATCGAGTCATTTGTCAGGTGGAGGTACACCTGAGTTGATAAGGATTGGAGGCAAATGTGAAAATTCGTGGATTTCTCATCTTTACTCGTAGGAGCAGTGGTTGCGAATGGCGTGTCAGGGAGTCAAGGGTTTATTAAAGGCTTTTTGTGCATATTATAAATTTGGAATTGGTGGGAAATTCGCGATGATGTTTTTGAGTTCTTTTTCGGTGTGTTTGGTGGTGATCATGCTCAAAGGCAAGGGGCAGATTCAATGAAAGGATGAATATCAGTTCTAGAATAGGGGTTTTGAAGTTTAGATCTGCTCGGTTCCATGTCTCGAGAGGCATATTGTTTGAGTTAGTTCGGTGATTGTAGTTGAGAGTTCGCAACCCTGTGGTTCTCATTAGAAGTTCGGTCTTATAGCTAGGAAGTTGTAGAGCATGTTGGCGTTGTATGTGCTTCTTTGTAGCGGTTTAATAGATGAGGCTCGCATTAGAAGTCATCATGGTATTGATGTATCAGATGTTTTCATCAGCAAGTTATGGTATATGTTATGGTATGTTGGGTTGAGGCAATCTAGTCATGCTGAAGGCTCTGTATTTGGGTCAACCTGTGTGGAGATCACGCAAGTTATGGGCTTCAGATTCATAGCAGTAACGTTCTGGTCATTGTTTAAAGGATCAGTGTTTTGTTCCCGGATAGAAGGAGTGGGCCGGAGTGTTTGGTTTCCAGGTGGGTGGTAAGGAGTGATTTCGAGGACGAAATCCAATTTAAGTGGGGGACAGTTGTAACACCTTGTTTCGAATCATTTCGTAATGCGGGGCCGTGACCCGAAGATCGGTTATCATAAGGCTTTGGGCCTTTGTGAAAGGGAGATTTATACCAAGGGTATAACCGTAAAGTGGCTTTCGGGCCTTTTATGAATTTTGGATTTTTGTTTGGAAAGTTTTAAGGCAATTATGAGTTGATAGAAGTGTAGAGCTTCTCGTTACCTTTTTGTGTATATAAGGATCGTCGGAAACGGACTTATAACGAAGAAGTTATGGCCTTCGGAAGTTTGGTGAATTTAGGGTTAACCGAGTACACAGGGCGTACACAAGTGTACACATGGCGTACTAGTGTAAAGGCCAGTACGCAGGGCGTACATTGGTGTATACTGGGCGTACTAAGGGAAGTGATCGCGGAGCCTTAAGGGAGTACGCTAGGCATACTCTAGTCAGACCCAAACCCTAATTTAGGGTCTTGGACCCTATTTAAGCACCTTAGCTCACCACCAAACCCTATTATCTTCAACCTCCATCCCCTTAAACCCTAAAAATGAAACCCTAGCCTCCACTGGTGTGGTTCTTGAGTTCTTGGTGGTATTTCATGCATTTTGGTGCTCATGGAAGAAGAATGAGCTTCTTGGAGAAGTGTGGGATTGCTTGGAGCTTGTGGATACAGGCTTAATGCATCATGATCTATCTTCTCAAGGTATAAAGCTTGAAACATGATGACTCTATTCATAGATCTTTTTATGGCATAAATTCATGAGCTTTTGTCCCAAATGTTTTCTCTTCGTGAGTATGGAGTACTCGAAAGCATATTAACTGTCCTTTTTGAGGTTTTGAAGTGTATTGAGCCATAAAAATGCTTGATTGATCATTTCCTTAGTACCATGCAAGATTTAAGTGGTTTTGAGTGTTGTGAAAGGAAGGATTTTGGATATTTAGCCCTCTTTAGACATGCAAAGGCTTAAAGGTTTCGACTATATTGTTTAAGACATCATTTAGGGTTAAGAGAAGTGGTTGGATGCCTTTGACTTAACCCAATAAGATCTTAATTTGAATTTTTGGCCCCTGATGAGTACGCTAGGCGTACTCAGAAGTACGCTCAACGTAAATGGAGTTTCATGCTTTAAGGACTTGTACATTTCGCTTAGAGGGTGAGTACGCGGGGCGTACACTTCGGGTACATGGGGCATACTACACAGGATCTGTAATTTTGGGTCTTTTGGTTTGGGCCTTATTGGGCCATTGGACTTTTGACCTTGGGCCTTGGATTGATTATGAGCTTTCTTGGAATTTGATTCATGATGGTTTTTGGGCCTAGTTAGGAAGTTAGGCCATATCGGGCCTTGGTTTTGGGCCAAGTAAGAAAAAGGGGTAAAATGGTCTTTTACCCTGGTCACTAGGCAAGTAATTCAGATTCTTAATTGTGGGTTGAGATACAATTATTAATTGGATGCTATTTGATTGTGCTAGTACGCGGGGATTTCCGGATCAGCGGTCCGAGCACTTGTCTGAGATATTCAGCCGCTTCAGGTGAGTTTTCCTCACTGTACTTATGGGTCGAAGGCACCAAGGACGACCCATTGGATTAGATATCCTCTTATGTGACAATATGTTATCGTGTTGTGATGATCTGTTAGATCGGTATCCTGGTATATAGGATGATGCTATGCTTAGTGATCTATAGATCTACCCGATTGTCTGTTGACTGGTTATATGTTAACTGGTGGTTGAGGCTTTACTGCTATGTGCGTGAGCCAACAGACCGGGGGCATTCCAACCTGATGGTTGATTGGCCCGAGGGTATTTCAACCCGAGGATGACAGGACCCTTTGTATATTGGCATTCCAACCCGATGGTTGATTGTGCCTGGGGTATTCCAACCCGATGGTTGATTGGACCCGACATGATTGTATGGTATATGGTAAGACTGGACTGCTTTGTGCATCAGTTAATAGGCCTGGGGTATTCGAACCCGAAGGTTGATTGGACCCGACATGTTTGGTATTCCAACCCAATGGTTGATTGGACCAACATGCTTATGATACGAGGGTATTCCATCCCGAGGATGACTGGGCCTATTGTAGACATGCCTGGTATTCCAGCCCGAGGCTGATTGGTCTAGGCATGAGTATTTCAGCATGTTATTTGTATATGTTATCTGTTTATGTGTTGGTACTTTGGGGGAACTCACTAATCTATGTGCTTACAATTTTAGTTTATGGTTTCAGGTTCTTTGGAGGACCGTGGCGAGGCGAAGGCGTGACCCTACACATCCTTGGTTTTACTACTGATTGGATCTTGGGAGACTCTAATTTTAAATAATGTTTTGAAACAATGATTTTGTAAACACTTTTATTAGTACATGGGTTGTTTTGCAAGGTTTAAATTTGTTGAAAATTTTGGGATGTTACACCTTCACCTCTTTCACATGTCCCTGTGAATGGTGATTTAGTCATCTTGCCTAATAAAACAAAATTCACATCCATCATCCGATTTTAAGTCGAATGATTCCAAGATCCCGTTCAATTAGAGTTTAGTGATGCGTTTCTTATTTATGCGACCAACGCAACAATGACATAAACATGATTTATCTAATTTATTAGAAGAATCGATATTTAAGTTAACATTGCTATAATTAGAAACACAAACAACACTTTCCTATATGCCATTTCAAGGAGAAGCTTTAAACATAAAACAACCATCTTTAAAAACCATAATGTCACCCTTCTCATTATCAAATGAAAACCGAAATCCTTGTTTTAAAAATGCATGAAATGAAATAAAATATCTAGTCATCTCAGACGAGTAAGAACAATTAACTAAACTAATCCTAACTCAACTACTAAGCATCAACTTTAAATCTCCAACCATTGAGACATGTAATGTTCATCTATTCTCCATGATCAAATTTATTTCCCCATGCTTAAGTTTGCTTCTTTCCTTTAGTCCCTGAAATATAGAGTATATGTGAGCACCACATCCCATATCAAGAACCCATGAATTTAAAGTAATAGTATTATGGAGTTCGATCAAATAAGTACCTGAGGTGGATCCAGTTGCTTTGACCTTATCATCCTTGAGATCTATTAAGTACTTATGGAAGCTTCGTTTCCAATGCCCCTTAATGCCACACTAGAAGCAATTTTCCTCTTTCAGATCATTAACTATTGGAATAGAGGATTCATCTTTTCATTTACCCCATTGATGATAAGGTGCAACTAAGGCCTTTCCTTTCCATTTGGGTCCGGAACATTTCCTCTTCTTTCCACCACCATTATGAATGGCAAGAACTGGAGCGTGAGAGTTGAATAGAGATTTCTTCAGTTTAACTTCTACAATTTGGAGTAGGTTGTAGATTTCCATAAATGACTTATCCATACTATTCAAATGATAAGTCATAATGAAGTTATCATATCAACTAGGGAGAGATCCAAGCACAAGATCCACAAATATGTTCTTGTCAAAGACAACATCGAGATTCTCAAGTATGTCTATGTAGCTCTTCATTTGTTGAACATGACCACCTACATAACCTCCCTCATTTAGCTTGCATGACATTAGGGGTCTGACAACATTAAATCGTTCTTCCCTTTCTCTTTGCTGAAACATTTCAGCCAACTTCAAGTTCATCTTATATGCCAGAGTCTTGAAAGTCTTTTGGAGATCCGAGGACATTGAGGCGATCCTGATGCAAGAAACCTTATTTAAGTCTTCAACGTGTTTGTAGTAAGCGACCTTTTCTTCATCAGTGGATAGCTCATCAGTGTTGGGAATAGGATCATCAAGAACGTACTCATGATTATCGTAATCATATCACAAATTTATCTTACGTAGATAATACAATTTATTAATTTCAATCTTTATGAAATTCCTAGATCTTTAGAGATTCATTAATTCTATTTAATGGAATGTTAATCTCGGATTTTCACATCTTTTACTTGTACCTGGGATATCGAGGTCTCACAAATAAGATGGTGAACCAACCATGCAAAACCTACGTGACCCCTTGATTATGTTATGGTCTCAAGTTGACGTTCTGGTTAACCACACCCGCTCCATCAACAAACCACAACCACAAGTGCTACATCATCTTCGTCTTATGTCTCAAATTTATGTGTCGGTTACCCATACATGCTCCGTAAATAGATGATAAAGAATAATGTGCGATTTTCATGGATTAGCAACTGTTCACATTTACTAATGTGACTAATATGTGAATTTTGTTTTAGTACTTCATATGTTACACTTTTAACGAGACATCGTCCTATCATACCCTTTTGCATAACGACACTCAACCACACAGAGAAGCGGTGAGTGAAAAGGGCATTCATTTAACGATCATTTTATAGGACATTTCCTTATACATCTCTTATAGCATGGTCTCATGAATGAGGCCTACTCTTGATTTGACTAACAATGTATTTAATATTTTAGTTATACATATACTATATATAAACAATTATAATTATATGTAAGGTGTATTTTAAACAATTTAAAATTACAAGGTTTAATCATATTAATTCTATTAACTTTTAATTAGATTTAAACCAATTATATCTATGTATGTTTCAAATTTCTATTTATATATATTTACCAATAATTATCCAGTTGTTAATCTATTAACCAAAATTAAGGAGTATCTTAATATATATCAAAATCGAAATATACATTTACATAATTATCCATCATATTTTAAAATATGATCTTTTAACTAAATCTGGTATTAATTAAATTCAAACTTACCAAATATGAATTAATTCCAATTAATTTTTGAATCTTTCAATTCTGTATTGGTTAGAAAACTAAATTAAATAAAAATTAGAACTCTTGGAATATTCAAGTTTTTCAAAACTCCTAAAACACCTCAGAATTTTCAATAACCCTAGGGTTCATAAAAAATCCTAGTGGTTTTTGGTGTTTTGAAAACTTTTAAATTTAAGCATTTAATCTTTAAGAAATTCATAATCTAGTGCACATATCATAGACTAAGGCTCTGATATCACTGATGAGCTTTACTGATCCTAACAATAGAATAAATATATAGCAATGGAAGCATTAAAATTTTATTCTAAGTCAAGTTAAGATCTAAACCCTACAAAGAATACTAATCTAATAATATGAACAACAAAGATAGTCAAGTAATACCAACCTTTATAACAAAAATCATATTTTTCTAACTTGAAGATCCTTTGAGTCGATTTCTTGATGCTTGAGGAAAATGGAGCACCCAAATTGGATTTCCTATAAAGTGTCACACCCAAAAGAATAAATTCTAGAACGTGAGCTTTCAATAAGAGAGAGGAGACATGCCAAGCTTGAAAGTCCAAAATGCAATGAGCAATGGACGAAATTAATAGGTGACTAGAAGGGGTATTTATAGATGAAGGTTACTTGAATATAAAGCATATTTGAAGAATTAAATAATCCAATTTAATCTAAAATTCAAATCCCTTATTTATCTATACCCATGGACGAAAATCCAAGGGATTATCCCTCATATTTTTCCTTCATCCCTTCCAAGGGATCCAGAATGTTCCAATCGTTCAACTATTGAACAATTAATAATTAGTCCCTACACCTTTTAATTAGCAGAAATTAATTCCAGACTAATTTTAATTACTTCAAATTAATTCCAAATTAGTTTCTAATTAACTTATCAAGCTATGACAAATTAATAAACTATTTATCTCTCTCTCTCAAATTATTTCTAACTCTTTTAGCTCATGAGGGCAACCCTAAAAAGGACTTTGTTATTGTTCCCCAAGTTATACCAATTAGTTATGACAATGGACACCTATTTCTAACACAAACCTCAACTTACAACTCAAAGTTTGACCAAAAGTCAAATTAGTCAAAAAGTTAACGGTAAACAATCAAATTAAACACTAGTCATTAGACAAGGCGTTCATCAAGGCACGTTACGCCCTAATAAGGAAAAGTTAATTAGTCATCACTTCATATAGGCGTGCGACATACCCCACATAGGCACATTACGCCTAGCAGCTTAGCTACCTTCCTATTCACTTGTCCCATAAAGGCAGAACCCCCAATTCTCACGTCCGAAACTTCTCAATGTCTTAATAGATAAAGCTTTCAACTTTATCCATCTTGGTAGCTTAAACAATCAAGATCTCAAACCCTAATTTATAAAAGTAGACAAAATGCCATTTTTTTCTTGTATAGAGCAAATAGAGTGTATGCATGTACTCTTTACTCCACTAAAAGTCCAGACATGATCCCAAACACTAGTCCCAAGTTTCTGGAGCTCCTCAAACTCCAAGAAATAACATGAAAGGGGCCAAAACTAACTATATGTGACCAAAACTCATCAAAGTCATAGATATATAGATGAAACATGAAAAATCTTGGATCTTTCACACTTATAAAGGTCCATACATGTGGAGAAGGTTGGATTTATCAAGCTTCTTGCTTCCTTGAACTATATTTCTTGAATCCTTCACCAAAGAACACCAAAAAAGCACCAAAAATCAATAAAGGAGGGGGATGAGCACAAAGCACTCAAGGGAGAATAGGGTTTCACTTAGGGTTTCTCTGGAATAATGGAGGTTGAGAAATGAAGAATCCCTAGGAGTTTATGCCATTAAATAGGACCAAATCCCGAACCTTCAAAAGCTTGGTCAATCAAGTGGACGCACCGTGCCTACATGAAGAGACCGACCATGCCCACCAACTACATCCCCACTTCCATTAAATCAAAACTTAACAAATTCAAAATCCATATAGGGAACTTAGGTGTTACATTTGATGTGTAGTGTTTGATGATTTTCTTCAACAAAAAATATAAGTTTTAAGTTGTGAATGCATGAATTTTTGAGTTAAAGAAGCACCAGCCTCTAGATATGAAGGTATGAATGTACGTTTTAAGTTGAGAATATGGTTATGAATGCATGCTTTTTGTGTATGAAACTATGAATGTATTTTATTGAGCTATGAATTTTGTGTATAAAAATGAAGTTTTATTAAGATGTGAAAGGACTATATGAAGCTGAGAATTTTAAATGATTTTTTTGTTAAAATATGAATGATTTATGTATTAATGTTAGTATTAATTTTATGTATTAAACTCTGAATGACCTCTGAATGAGTTATGAATTTATTATACTAAACTGTGATTTTTATGTATTAAACTATGAATAAATTGTATTAAGTTGTGAAAGTACTGTGAATGACTTGTGTATGTACCGTATCAAGTTATGAATTTTATATGAATTTTAGTTAGTTTGTTAAGAAGTGAACTAATATATTTATTAAACAATAAATATAGTATTTAAACTCTAAATATGGTTTGGTTGAAGAATGAATTTTATATGAATTTTAGTTAGTTTGTGAAGAATGTGCCATGTGGCGCCAATGATTGGTTATAGAGTGTGGTAGTCGGTGGTTCGGGTGTTAGAGTTTGTATGAATGTATAAGATTAATGAGTTGTAATTTCCAAAATATTAGAATGACAAAAACGACCATACTAATACTATATATATATATATATATATATATATATATATATATATATATATATATATATATATATATATATATATAGAGAGAGAGAGAGAGAGAGAGGGCTATGATGCTTTGCGAATCCAAAGATTCTCGCAAACCCGCGAACGTTTTCGTGTGGTATTTTTTTTAAAGTGACTTAATGCATTAAGTCGCTAATATAGAAGCACATTCGCAAAAATAAATCTCGAAAAAAAACATGCACATATGAAAGATGCATATATGTATAGACATCAGAAAATGCAATGTTCGTAAAAAATGCACATATGCGCCTTTTGTATATGCATATTTTATTCGACATTTTTGTTGTGGATGTGCTTTTATAGGATTGACTTAATACATTAAGTCATTTTTTTTTATAAAAAAATATCACATGAAAAGTTCTTGGGTTCACAAAAATGTTTAGGTTCGAAAAAGATATATATATATATATATATATATATATATATATATATATATATATATAAAAGACACTAAAATACTTCACATATCCTCTCCTGGTCAACTCTTAATTTAAAAGACATATATATATATATATATATATATATATATATATATATATATATATATGTGTGTGTGTGTGTGTGTGTGATGTTTAATGTTCTAACGTTGACCGGGAAAGGATATGTGACATATTTTGTCAACAATCTATTGGTTTTAATGTCTATAAAGAAATTAAATATAAAAATAACAATTTATGTTTTATATATCTATCTAATATATATATTTTTTATTATTGTATTGTATTTAAGAATACAACATATTGATAGCATTTTATTTTAATTTTCTTTTATCAAGACAATATATTTTGATAATTCTACTTACTTAAAACAATAAAAATGCATTTGAATGATTGTAATTAAATAGATTTTTCTAAATAAATTTTTGCTATAGAAAATATAAGATGCTATATTAAACCAATCAATGAAAATATGTTTTTATATGTTTTGCGTTTAACACCTATAAAACTCTTTTAAAAGACAATAGTTGTCACACCCCCGGCCGAGGCGGCGGAACACGCTGGGTTGTGCGACTAAGTTCATGGATCACAGACAAATTGAATATATAGCACAAGTACAACAATAAACAAAATAGCATTCATGTTCCATCCTGATATTTGAATATAATGTTTTTTTACAAATAATAATATTAATAATACATGAATTGCCTTAACATGTAGGCATATAATAGAACAATAAGTAAGCTAGGTCACCTGTAATCCAATCTATCTTGAAAGTCTGTTTAACGATTTCCTGAGAATACATGTAGTTTTGAAAGTCAACACAAAGGTTGGTGAGTGTCATAGGTTTTCTGCTACCGCAGTAATACTTTTAATAAGTCTAAAAAGTATTATCCTTGTATGTATAACCATAGTTAAAAACAATGTTTTGCAATGAGTCTTGAAAAGCCAAAATGTATCTTTGTATAAGTAATTCCATACTTAAAAATTGTGTTTGTAATAAATCCTTGAAAGCCAAAATGTATCATTTGTATAAGTAAGTCCATACTTTAAATTGTGTTCATAATAAACCTTTGAATATCCTTGAAAACCAAACGGTTATGTTACATAAGTAATTTCATACTTAAACATAGCTTTGAAAGCAACCAAGCCCATGGTTGTTAGTAAGAGAGAGAGATATTCCTAGTTAATGTTTTTAGTGAGTTCTATAATCGAGCTAAGTGACTGAAAGTAAACCCCCCTTACAACGCTTCATTGGACGTTGTAGTAATGAATGTAGACACTTATCACCCGCTTCGATGATCAGTCGAGGGTTGTAGCTAGCAACCGCAGGTGGGGATGTCAACCCCGTATAGATCTATACATATGTATCTCACTTCGAAGATTAACGATTATAGCAGTTTGGGTATGCTAAGTGGTTAGACTCAGCTAATTAATAATGTATTGTCTCACTAAAAAGCCCTTAACTAAAAATTTTGTGAATAACTCTCAGCCCTGACTTACTTATGGGTAAGTTCTAGGCGTAATGAATATCATTGTATAAAGTTTATAAAAACCGAGTATGCTTGATCTGTATGTAAAAGTGTAATGTACTCGCTTTTATAAAGATGTATTTTTCACAATAATGAACATATGTATATGTATAAGCGTGGTGTACTTAAAGATATAAATAAACATGAATAATAGCTTTGAATCCTTGAAATACTACAGAGTTTCAGAACATATTTGAGTTTCATAACGTATTTGTTATAATATCCATGTCACATAAAAATCATAAAACTTTATATAATATAGTATTTGTATTGTGAACTGGATATTTCACGAGAAAATAATCATAACACGTATACGAAAAGTTTTCACAAGTTTATTTTTAGCAATATGGTAAATTGTTAAATAATAATATTTTTATAAACTATGTTTGTTGTATTCTCGTATATAAGATAATATATTTGTATAACAAAATATATAGGCACATGTATTCCCTCCAAAATAATTAAAATATTGAAAAATGGGTCCTAAGCACTCACATTGGTAGCGTGAACGAGGCTCGTGGTATGAAACTTCTCGTGAAAATTGTTATGTGATGTTCTTTGTTCCTAAAACGAACCACCGAATATATTTAAATTACCTAATAGAACCAAAATGGTAGTTTTTGTATTAATCATTAAGTGTAGGGTGGACTTTGTCAACACATAATTTTTATGGATTGATTTTTGCTAAAATCATTCAACGGGGGACTGATCTCTAAATTTACTCCCAAGGCAGGGACTAATAGTGCACATTTTTAAATCCAAAATATGGCTTTAGGACAAGAATTGCAACCAATTCTCATATGGGGTTAAAATAATTAATTCAAATCGAGAGAAGGGCCAAAGTCGTACAAGTCCAATAGTTGAGGGTTTAATCTAAACCATTTTATGTTATATTTGACTTTCATCGTGTTTTCTTGGTTCCAATCACAGAACGTGAAGGCAAAGAACGAGACCCACTTCAGGTGTCGCTTTGATGGATCATAGCCGAAAGAATCAGGTACAAAGGTTATAACGGTGGTAGGGATGATCGATACCTTCATCGGTGACAAGACAATGGTGTGGCCGGTCAGACTTTCACGGTGGCAATAACAGCAAGTGGCGGCGGCAATGGAGTGGGTCAACGATGGCAACACTACCCTCACGATTGTGTGGTTGTTCTTGTCAGCAATCATCGAAACTGGATGAGGAATCGAAGTAGGGTTCGATTGGGAAAGATATCAGTCGATCCTTCATTGATCAGCAAAAGAGGAGAACGGATCGAAGAGAAATCAAAGCTGTCACGATGGGAAAACACAGACCAGACGAAATCAAAGGTAAAATCGATTGGGTTCCGATCCTTTTCTGATCGGGAATGGGTACGATTCGAAGGCAGATGGACGGCGATTTGGAGGGTGTTTTGGTTGGATCATTTTACGGGGAACAACTTGTTGTTGCAGGTATCTGAGAATCAAGAACAAGAGTGTTCTTGACTGAAACATGATACACAGAATAAGAAAGTAGGAAGTTGGATGTTTGATGATCTCTTAGTTACACCTCCAATAATGGCTCTTGACTGGAACGAAGGAGTAGAGGGAAAGAAACTGATGTTAAGGCATCGGTGATTCATTGACAGCTCATTGGTGATTCACAGCTTTGAGAACGAGAAACGTTACACGTCTCATTCAAGAAGAGTAAAAGAAACATCTGGATGTCCTTTCTTATTTACTTCTTTATTTATTTGTATTTGTGTATGTATTAAAATTGTATTATCTATTTGTTTTATTATGTAAATGCATGTATAATTTGTAATTACTAAATTGCCATATGTGTTTTGTTTGGTTTGGCCCTAACTATTTGTGCATTTAGATGAGTATTTGATTTATTTTACTAGTTATATACAATAACATATGTATTTTGGTATTATATAAATTGAAGCTCATACATTAGAAAATGTAAAATTCTTAATTTGTTAAAACTTTCGTCTCTTATATTTGATATTGATAAATATATAATGCATATTTACGAAAACTTAGTCAACTATATGAAATCGATTATGACATTCGTTCACGAATTTATGAGTGTTGGGCTGTTTGATTTGTTTGTCAGGTTACATATTTGGAAGTGAGATATTATTTGGTATCTGATAATAGTTGAAATAATTCATTTATTTTATATTAGATGCACTAAAACTCAATGAACAAAATTACAAAGAGATTTACTGTGAACTTGACCATTCACAGTCTATGACCTAAATTCCGGGATGTCACATTACCTCCCCGTTAAGGGAATTTCGTCTCGAAATTATTATGTCCTAGATTATTTTGTTCCACTATCATTTTGTTTTAGTATCATTAGTTCTAGTATCTTTTCGTTCCAGTATCTTTTTGTTCCACTAGTGGAAAGAGCATCGCTGAAAAATTACGGATACTTTTGTTTTGTTTGATCCTTATGTTTCCAAATAAACTCTGGCTCTCTACGAGAGTTGTATCGGGTGTTTACTATAGTTATTCGACTTTGTGTGAGGCATTGGATTTCTTGATCTATGATCTCCACCGGTTCCTTCACGAAGTGAAGTTTAGTGTTGACTTGGATCTCATCGAGAGGAAAGACAAGGTTCTCATTAGAGAGCACTTTTGAAATTATATACGTGGGAGGTTTCGTGAACTTTGTTGAGTTCTTGAGGTAATTTGAGTTTGTAAGCCACCGGACCAAAGCTTGCTAGGATTTCAATAGGTCCGATGTAACAGGGGTTTATTTTACCTCGTTTCCCAAGTTCAGTGATGCATTTCCATACTGCGGCCTTTAGTAGGAGACGATCTCATGTTTGAATTTTAATGGTTTGTGTCTTGGGTCAGTGTATTTAATCGTTCCTTTATCTGAATGATCTTCTTTGTTGTTTCATGAATGACCTCATGGCCGACGTGTAGAGTATCTGTAGCTGCCTTATAGCTAGTTGGGTATCTCCAACTTTCGCTCACCATATCGGAGAATGGAACCTATGTTCGTATATGACCTCTAATGGAGTGGCCTCTATGCTATGGTGGTAACTATGGTTATATTAACACTCCACTAGCGGTAAGTGAGTATCACATGCTTTATCGAAGTCTATCCCACAAGCACGGAGCGTGTGCTTTAGAGTTTGTATCTTTATTTTGTCCTGGTCATCCGTTCCTATTTCCAATTCAGGACTGACGGTTGTTGTAGTAGCTTAGATGGCTTTTGGTAATCTGCGTTGACTTTGGAGCAAGTCAGGCCCTCACTGTCATAGGTGGCAATTTATGCCTTCATGTTGGGTTACCAATATAGCTTCTTGAGATCAAGATACATCTTATCTGATCCTAGATTTATTGAATATCTCAATTTATGAGCTTCGTTTAGAACTAGACTCTTGACTTCACCAAACTTTAGGGTCCAAATTTGTTTCATGAAATATGGTGTTCCGTCTTCCTTGAGGTTGAACCGTTTGTCCATTCCTAGAAGGTTTTTCTTCCACGGTATCCTCGGGATTGAGTGATTCTGGTTAAAAATCTCGAATTCGGGTGGTGAGATTGAAGTGGGTGGTTAGGGTTAGAGCCTTCTTACGAAATGGCTTTTCATGCTCTTTCCTGGTTAAAGCATCTGCTACGATGTTTGCTTTTCTTAGGATGATAACGAATTTCGCATTCGTAATCATTTAGCAATTCGACACGCTTTCATTCCATAGAGGTAGTGCCTCAAAATCTTTAAGGAAAACATTATAACTCCTAACTCTAAGTCGGGGTAGTGTAGTTGGTTTTGTTTAGTTGGAGTTGTCTGGATGCATATGCAATGACTTTGTTTCCTTGAATCAGTACGCATTCTAACCCTTGGTGTGAGGTGCCACAGAATACTACAAAGTCTTATGTTCTCTCTAGAACAAACAAAATTGGTGCACTGCATAATAATTGATTAAATTTCTGGAAAGGAGACTCTTGGCTGTCTCCCCAATCGAATATCTTGTCCTTCCGGGTTAGAGCAATGAGAGGCTTGGCTATCTTATAGAAGTTCTTGGTGAATCTCCGCTAATAGTTTGCAAGCCCTAGAAATTGGCGTACCTCGTTTGGTGTCGTTGGTCAGTACAAATGGCATGACCAGAAACTAATGGTTACTGTACCGAGTCTTGAACGTCGTCTTTGGAATGTCTACTTCTTGAACTCTAGGTTGATGGTAGCTGGATCTTAGATCGATCTTTGAGTAGTAACGGGATCCTTGTAGTTGGTCGAACATGTCATCGATCCTCGGGAGTGGATATCGGTTCAAGATGGAGAGTTTGTTCAACTCTCGATAGTCGATGCATATCCTGAACGATCCATCCTTCTTTTTAACAAAAAATATCGGAGCTCCTCATGGAGAAAAGCTTGACCGAATAAAGCTTTTGTCAAGAAGTTTTTGGAGTTGGCTGGATAATTCTTGCATTTCCGATGGAGGCAGACGATAAGGAGATCTTACCACTGGTGTTGTACCCGGGACTGAGTCGATTCGGAATTCGAACTGTCTGACTGGAGGTAGTCCAGGTATATCCTCTAGAAATACGTCCGGGTAATTGCACACTTGCGGTATGTCTTTGATTTCCTTACATATCCACCATGTGGGCCAAGAAAGCGAAGCATCTCTTCTGCAAACACCTTTCTTGCCTTCATGCAAACACGTAAATCCTTACATTCGTCCCCCGCAGAGTGGGGAGGAAGCAATTTCTGTAAAAAAAAAGATAGAAAATAATTATAACCCCAACGAAGTTTCCAAACCGTTCAAAAAATCCCAATTATGTTTTGTCTGTTCAAGAAAACCCAACGAACTTAACCTTTGGTTAAAAAAAACCCAACTAACTTACACTTCTCATTTATGGTCAACCTGCTAATGAAAGTCAACGAATGACATGACTTATGACGTGTAATTAAATATCGGAAAATGACTTGTAAGACCAACAGAGTTTCAAAACCGTTCAAAAAACCCCAATCATGTTTTGTTTGTTGAAAAAAACCCAACGAACTTACGTTTTTGTTCAATTCTCATTAGAGGCAACCAGATTCATTAGGTATACAACTAGTTGGCAAATGACATGACATTATATTTAATGAAATGGAATAAACATATTAGAATTGCCCTTTATATATCGATTTAGGGCTTGGAGAAGAGAAAAACGAACGACGTTTATGTTCGATCTCTTGTAATAGTTACTTCTTCTTCTTCCTCTCAATCGTTGATGTCCAACTCAAGATCTAAAAAGAAGATATTTGATGATGCAAACTCTTGTGGATGTAGACGCCCTTATCGGATTTGGACATCTAGAATGGAGGATCATCCAAAGATAATGTTTAGGGCTTGTTCGAACATATAGGTAAGTGTAACTGAAAGCTTTATCATGTCCATTTTAATAAGTTTTTGTTTTTGAAAGAAACCAAACAAATAGATAGAATATGGACATGATAAAGCTTTCAGTTACACTTACCCATCTGTTTGAACAAGCCCTGAACTTTGTTTGAACAAGCCCTGAACTTTTTTCTATGGATGATCATCCGTTCTAGATGTCCAAATCCTAGAAGGGCGTCCACATCCACAAGGGTTTTCATCATCAAATATCTTCTTTGTAGATCTTGAGTTGGACATCAACAATTGAGAGGAATAATAAGAAGTAGTTATTACAAGAGATCGAACACATACGCCGTTTGAAATGACAACTTGGCCAAACTTACAACAACGAGTTTTGACTTGGCCGAAGGAGTGCACTCCAACCGATCTAAGAAGTTGAGGGTTCAAGTCCATGATAGACAAAAGAAGTAGTCTAGAAATAAGATTTAGCGGGTGTGTATGTTAGTCGTTCAAAAAAATATAGAATAGTCATTATTTCCAATTAAGTGTGTGTGTGTGTATATATATATATATATATATATATATATATATATATATATATATATATATATATATATATATATATATATAACTAATCTCTCCCCATCAACAGAGAGATATCGAGATTTGAGAGGGAAGGACCCTATCTCATGGTGATTTGAAGAAGATGGGGTGATTTGGTATGATTTTTGAAGGAGAGTTTATAAACTCACTATAACTCTTCATCTCCTTCGTAATTCACGAAGTTAATTTCGAAATTTAGAATCACTAGTGAAGTTTTACTAGACTTTGAGTGTTAAATCGAACTTAGTTTATGATTCCAACACAAAATCTTGCATATAAAGCTTGATTCACCATTTGGATGAATTTTGGGTTTCCGTACCATATATAGTAAGACAAATCCGGATTTTTGTTTTAATTTAAGCTTTGTGTACAATTTGATTCTAGGAACTTTTAATGAATCATCAATGAAATTTAATTTTCAAAACATCCAAAATGATACAACCAATTGTTCCAAAACCAACCAAAGTATAGATATTATCAACATCAAAGTAAATGAAGTAAACAGTGCGGAATAAAAATCCAGGGGATGTAGTGGCATCATGCCAGGTTCTTCCTTTTGGAACGAGAAGTACCTGATTTATTTAAACCATAAAACCATAAGCACAAAGCTTAGTGAGTTCTCCAAAATACCACATAATCATACGGGCCCCGTCCATACTATATCGGACCCCACCCATTCAATTCAAACGGGCCCCACCCAACATACACATTGGGCACTGCCCATCATACATAATGGTCCCCACCCAATTCATATAATGGCCCCCACCCAATTCACATAACGGCCCCGACCCAACATACATGCAAGATTCATAAAGACAACTAGCATCCCACATAAATAGTGAGAAGACTCACCTCATACTCGCAGTCAAACAACATCAGCTTGAAAATTCCAGAAACCGATGCTACAACCCACCTATCGAAATACCCAAGGTCAAACCATAGCCCATACTCTAAGACTAGTAATTTGACCAAAAGTCAACCAAGTTAAATAGTCAAAGGTGAAAGTTAACGTCAGTTGACCCACACGTTGTGGCTTACTCATGGCCACGTCGTGGCAATATCAAGACAGAACAGTCGCGAATCCCTTCCTTCCCCACGTCGTGGCAGTCCACTCGCCACGTCGTGGCAGCCCACTCGCCACGTCATGGATATTGTCTGTAGACAACTTAATAGATTGAGTTCTTACTCCATTAAGCCCTTAACTCCTACTTTCCAGTAAGCTATTAGGGACTCTAAAGGCATGTAAAAATCCAAACTTTATGGACATGTATGACCCATGCATGTCCTTTACTCAATCTAGGTTGAAAGGTAAGAAAAATGGCTTAAGACTCATGTAAGGTTCACAAATATCAACCTAATCCTAGATCTGAAGGATATAAGGTTCAAGGGACCTAGGTGAGCCATGAAGTTGCAAACTTTATCTCATCCCAACATACAAAATCCAAATATGGACCAAAACACTCAAGGAAAGCTAGATCTACAAAGAAGCAATCATCAAGATAGGAACTTGAAGCCTTACAAATGGTCCAGAGAATGATTCCAAAGATGGAGATGAGTTGCTTGCTTGATTCTTGTACGAAAACCTTCTTCTTCTTCCTTCAAAGTGTACCAAGAACACCAAAATGAGTCAAAACTTGCAAATGGAGGGTAGGGTTTTGGTGGCGGTCGTACTCAGATGTTTGAGGTTGCCAAATGAGGAAGCCCTAGGAGTTAGGGCCTTTAAATAGAGCACGAATCCCGAAATCTAGGATTTTGAACCCTAGCCGCCACCACGTCGTGGCCAAGAACTTGCCATGTCGTGGTGCTTCACGAATGCACATTTTTCGGAACCAGGCTGCCACGTCGTGGTCATTCCATCACCACGTCGTGGGCTTGGCAAAATCCCAATACTTATGGAAACAAATGTTACAACTCTCCCCCACTTGAATCTTATTTCCTCCTTGAAATCCGCTGCTGCAAATAACTCAGGATAATGCTCCCTCATTTCATCTTCGGGTTCCTAAGTCCATTCAGAACCCTTCCGGTGCGGCCATTTCACCTTCACCAAACTAACTACCTTATTGCACAAGGTCTTCGTCCTCTTGTCTAGAATTTCAACCGGTCTCTCCACGTAATTCAGACGCTCATTGAATTGAATGTCATACAAATGAACCACTACAGAATTATTGGCTAAACACTTCCGCAGCAGAGACATGGGATGTGTTGTGAAGCCAGCTATGCTCGGCGGGTAAATCCAATGTAAGTCCCCAAAATGCTATGATGTATCAATCAGATTCACTTGATGGTGCGGAATCCCAATCAAGTGAATGATGCAAGATAGAATGTAGAAGAAGAAGAACAACAAGATGAATCTTCAATGCACACAATGTATTCAATAATCGTCCGGTACACAAGATTGACTCTTTCACACGTTCTCTCTTCTTTCTCTCTCTAAACACGTTCCAACAATATGGCAGCCCTTCCTTGAACGTTCCCTCTTCTCTTGTAACTTCCTTACACGCCCCTAAGCAACACTATTTATACTGGGACTAAAATACAAAGCCCAAACCCAAAAGCCTGACCGAAATCACATGTGATTTCGGTCCAAACAACAAGGAAACTCAAGGGGATTTCGGCCCTAGACCGAAAACTATAAAATGCCTAGAAAAACAAAGTATATACCATAAATTTAGACCTAACAATCTCCCCCTTGGTTTATAGCTTTCTTTTATTTTGACCTAACAAACTCCCCCTGGGTTTAAAGCTTTTCTTTTCTTTTGAATCTTCGCTTTGTGCTTGGCTTCAACTTTTATCTTCGATTTCTTCACAACTTCAAGATAAGCAAATGCGTATCTGTATGAATGACTTCATCTTGAACAGTTGGACTTTTCTTCAAAAATTTGACTTTGAATGCACATTGGGTGAGGAGGCTTCTTGTAAGGATTCTTGAAAATCAGCACTTTCAGCTTTGATAATCTTCAGAGAAAATAACAGAGAGACCGATTCTTCTGGATCACTTTAGCAGGTTCATAGATAGCAACAAATTGATTGAGGAGGCTTCAATGTAATCTGTCACATAACTTTAAGTACAGCTTCACCTTGCTTCTGGGGTTGAAATATTGAATGTTGAAAAATAATCTTCACTTCTTGTTCCTTCGAATGAGAATTCTTCAATGATCACTGAATTTACTTAGAACAAGTGCTTTATGATGGTAGAAATCATCTCTAGCTTATGAATCATGACTGCTTTTTGGATGTGTAAGCATTGACATCCTCTAGGAATTGGGGATTCCTTCATTCTTAAGGATAATCAACTTTATTGGGTTCAATTGCTTCAATTGAATCCTTGATTTTGATTAAGAAGGTGTGTTGTGGGCTTCCCCGACCTCCATAACTACCTATGAGGAATCTTGGCATATCATGCTTCATGATTGCTATAACCAATTTGGGATGAATGATAAGCTTCATATTGAATCCTAATGATAAACACACAAATGTTCATTGTGTTGAATTGCCTTGGTTGACCAATTCTCTCTAATATGTGAGCATCTCATCATCTTGCTTAATTGCAAGCATTTTAGTTATTCAAGTCTTTTAGTTTTCAAGCGATCATAACACCCCCCTTTTAGTTTAATTATAGTTAGTTAGCTTTATTACACTAGTTTTATTGGATTGCATTACTGATTGAATACAACCATTTCCTCGAGGAATGATACCCCTTTTTACCATTATATTACGTTTTATTTGCAAACAAATGGTGTAATTTGCTTGGTGGACTTGACATCACATCACCATCAAACCCTACCTTAGGGCACAAGTAATTAAAATGTACATAGAAAAAAAATGGAACCTTCACAACCCTAAATCCAAAAATCCTAACATGCAAACAAGATTTTACACAAATCAAATTGGATCTAATAGTGCAAATAACTATGAACTAAGGCTCTGATACCACTGGAAGGTTTTGAACATAATAACAAATCATATATGGTAGCAGAAGCATATTATAAATTTTAGTCAAATGTTAATACAACAACTTAAAAGGATCTTATGTTCATATAATTATTTCAAATACAAGAAAGATAATAATGGCATATCTCTTCGTTGGCCAAAGATCTCCTTACTTGCAATATTGTTCTTGCCACTTTGATTGGATGCAAATGATCCAAACCAGAATCCCTCTAATGGAATTGCATCCAAAACGCAAATAACAACACCATATTCACCAAGCAACTACCAACACAAAAGCTAATCGTATTAGGGTTTCTGTGACATCCCCAAAATCACGGCCAAAAAAGACCGGTTTAATTTATGCTTTTAAATAAAATCAGAGTAATCCTTTGATTAAAATAGTTGCGAAATTTGTTCCCAAAACAAAATATGATAAGAATTTATCAAAGCATTTCATTAAAGAAATGTATTTTCATTATATAACAAAACCTCGGGATGTCATGTTCCGATACAGACCAAAAGCATAAACAATACAAAATAGACCTTACAACAGTTACATATAACTACGAGTCTATAATCCAAAAATATATTGACAATGTCATCCAACTTATGCTCTCGTGCCACTACCTGTAATACAAAGAAAAACTGAGTGGGTCAGGCTTGGGAGCCTCGTGAGCATATAGGGTTTTCAACCCACAATAAATAATTATATTTACTTCATCGACCAACAATAACCCGATTACCCATTCCCGTTATCCTCACTTTATGTCCCTAAAACAACAACTATTACAAGGGACCTAATCTAGGATTTTCATCGGGACGGACATTACTGCAAAGGGGTTTCCTTAACAATAGATGCCCTAAAGGCAACCATGAGGGGGATAGAGTACACCGGTGAACACATTGTTCACAACACCTACAGGTTATGAGCCTGCTAGCGTTCCACTGGACTGTCTAGAAAGAGTCTGTGGTCGTCATCCATACTCCGCTAGATGACTAGATCAACAACAACATCGAGGCCTCTCATCATTTTATTTCATCACACACCAACTGTCTACCCATGTTCTACCCAACATATTAGTAGATAAAATATATACATTTATATACAACTTAAAACCTATACAAAACATCCATTCAACAACTAGTTCAAATAAACAAATAATATATAAACACATAGCACGTATTTTATAAAGAATACTTCATATCTATGTGTTAGAAGAAAACGAAAATACAATCACTTGATAACACGATGATCGGACAGCACCTCGTCTCTTAAAATAATATTTTCCGATAAAACCGAAATGTTTTTTTGAAAACCGGGCTTCTCGCGGGCAGAGTTTCGGCTCGGAAACTTTACTTCTCGGGATCTTCGGGGCTTCGGGACTTGCTTCGGGTCTCGGGAATGATACCGGGGCTTCGGGGGTATTTCTTGCATGCAAAACGAGAAAATATGGGAGAGAGAAAGATTTTGAGCAAAAAAGATCGGCAGCCTCGGCCATCTATTTATAGCAGCGAGACCTCGGACTACGCTGGGCGTACCGAGGCCCTACGATGGGCGTACTTCGGATAAGGTGCCAGGTGGCGAAGTCTCGCTGGTGGAACGTGGCTCTTCTTCGGACCGCACAATGCAGCAGTACGCGGGGCGAAACTTCTTCCAACGCGGAGTGTACCTCGCTGTCGACATGTACGTTGGGCGTACCTCCTTGTACGCTGGGCGTACCTCGCATCCCTAGGCTCCCTTCGGATAAGCTTTGGTATGCGTGCCTCGAACTTCAAAAATTCATAACTTTCGCATACGAGCTCATTTTTCGACGTTCTTTATATCCACGCGTAGGTGAGACTATGCTCTACAACTTTCATTTAGACTCCGTCGGCTAATTTTGACTTTATTTTTATTATATTTATTTTTAGTAGGCCGGGACAGGAAAACTCCGTTAGAAAATCATATCTTCTTTATCTGACATCCGTTTTCGTCTGTCTTTTCACCGTTGGACTACTATCGACGAGATCTTCGATTCTTGTTTAGATTGTTTCGGCTAAAAGTCACTCGATCTCATATTCGAGTTTCAGGCTGCATACCGCTAAGTCGAAACTTATAAAAATCATAACTTCCTCATACGAAGTCAGATTTAGACGTTCTTTTTATGCACGCTCTCGGTTTAACGTATTCTACGACTTTCGTTTAGATCACTAAGGCTAAATATCGCTCTATCTTAAATTCGTATTTTACGTCATACAGTGTCGTGCTGGTTCTGTCGCGAAACATCGACAGGTCATAACTTCTTCGTTATAACTCAGATTTCAGCATTCTTTATATATTCGGAAACCTTGCCACGACCACTTCAACTTCCTTCATAGATATCAGGCTTATCTAATATCTTATTTCATCGCTTATTTTTATCCTTAATTTATTTAAATCACACAATTAAGCAATAAACATATAATACTCAAATAATACATTCTTATTATTTCAAAACGAGTTACAAAGGTTAACCTAAACTATTACATCAACATTAATGCCTAGCCCAGAAACACGGGCGTTACAGTTTCTGGACTGATTACACGACACATAGAAAGAGTTATGTGGCATGCAGATCATGAGCTCTAGGGTTTTTGAGAATGGATAGCACCACCGAATTTTTGAAGGTTTTCACAAAATCATCTCTCTCAAATTTGGTTCTAAGGGTCTTTATGTAGAAGGGAATGATTTAAACTATAATGGATAATTACTTTGTCACCAAGTAATTATCCTTTCTCTTTGGTAAATATCTGACTTTCAGATTCTTATACTTAGACATTGTAGATCTCCAAGTTTCATTTAATTATTTAAAGAGTTAATTAACTAACAAACCAGATCCCTATAATTATTCTCTATCCATTGTTACTTATATATTTCTCTTGCGTGTAAACCCAAAAGGATCATGTTATTATTAGAAATATTAGTATATTACCAATAGTTATGACCTTCGACACTATTTCCAACAATGCAATATATATGTGATTTTTTTTAATTTTAAGATAACATATGTACCCGAAAAGAGCTTATCGGCTAGACATGCCCTTCCCTAGTTCATACAGGTGGTTACACATTAATTTTTATATAGAGTTTTGGGTATTTATTTTGAGGTCCATTTCTTATACTAAAAAAGGTAATGAAAAAGAGGATGCATTTTTTTAACTGTATGTTGGTTAAGTAAGAAATGGTTGGTTTGAACTATATATCACAATGATGAGTTTTGATAAGCTAAAAACTATAAGTGGCAAAAATGGAAGCGATTTGAAAATAACATTTATTTTAAGACCATTTTAAATAAAAATCACCAAGGATCCAATTACATGACATAGAAAGATTATAAACAACACATACGATGTTTAGAAGACAACCTTTAAAGACTTTGGTCCCTTTTGGAAATTAGGGATTTGATGAATATGGAAAAAGCCCAAGATAGAGCTTATCTATAATTTATCCACCAACAAGATCAAGTCACTAAGAATGCTAGTTCTCTTCTTGTAAAAGGAACTTATTAATCCTTTAAGAACTTATTACAAATAATTATTAAAGGATAGCAATTCTAAAGCACCAAACTCTTCACTAGCCTCAAAATAGAGTAAGATCAGGAGAGGGAATCATGTTGTCAACCATAGGAAGGAAAGAAGAAAAAACTAGCAACTTTTCGAAGCATTACTCTCCTTTAAATACTTACAATTCATATATAAATCCCATACCCTTACACAAGTGAAAGGTAAGGAAAGTTAGAAATATGGAGCGTGTAAGAGGGGGGTTGGAAAGCAACCTCCCATACCCATTGGAAGCCTACAATTTTGAGAGAGAGAAAGAGAGATGTGATGTGATGTGTCGAACTCATCAACCATCATCTATTATATGTACAAGTTTATGTAGTGAAATCCAAAGAGTCCAAAAACGTCTACATGACTTATTAAATGGTACCATATTATTTAATAACTAGTCTCTACTCTCTTGAAATATTACTTTCATAAAATAATAATTATTCCCTAATTAAATACAAGAGTTGAATATACTTATTAATAATAAAATTATTAATAAATATTCAATAAGTGACAATTTGCTAAATGTATCACCCTATAGGATTATATGTTACTGGAAAACATCATTCTAAAATGATTCTTGAGCATATATATCCAACAATCTTCCATTTTCACAAGATTCATTATAGATGGACATAAATATTGGTTGACGTCTAGCAATAGACAATTCCCCCAACAACACACGAAGAGGTGCCATATAGCAACTACCAATTTCCAAGAGATCCAAGGTACAGTTGGTTATAAGGTGTTGTATTAGTTATCCCTTTGTCACAGACATCATGTTGAACATGAAACATGGATCATAATCAATCTTATATGGGGTTCAACTTTTAGTAAGGCCTTAGATGTATAACTTTCAATGAATAAGAGGAACAAATCTCATCATGACTACATACGCCTCTCATGCAGTTTATGTTATACCTAACGATTGCCCTTATGACTGCTTTTTAACAGGAACAACGTTAAACCATATCAAAGTACAAAAATTCCTACACCCAAGTCTCAAATATGTATCTCAGGTCGAAGAATACAAAGATACTAGGTTTATCAAACACTCATGATTACGATCCATGAAGTGATCTTGATGTGGGTAATGTCCGATACTTATTCTCTAATCAAGTTCCTATGAAGTTGGTTATAGCTCTTTGCTATTTTCATCTCCATAAAAATCAACCAATCCAACTCATATTAGTCTTATTTCATAGATGATCCCACAAATAGGAATGATTATGTATATTTAGAGTAACTAGGTTATTCAAGGATTAAACATGCTAATATATAACACAACAAGTATTTAATAAGAATATTATATCCAATATATCAAGAAATTACAATATATGTTGCTTATTCTGTTCCAATATCCAAATGCTAAATTTTAGTCAAATTCAATCACTTAGAACAACAAGGTCCTACAGCTCTGACATGAATTCCATGCTATAACTAATGAAGCGTCTTTGTTTAAGTGGATTTGTCAAATTTAACTTGTATAAACTTTGTGAATATTCACATTTTCGGTTTTATTTATATCACATATATAGAGAAAACAATTAAGAATGTTTTAGGTGCTCAAATATGAATTAGATACCAATACTAGCATAATGGGATTACTCATAATCATAAATGAACTATTCATTTAAGCATCTTCATATGTGGTTTCCTGAACAACAATATATTGTAACTCTGTAGTGTAATTGTAATTAAAATCTGCTTGGAGCTCCTTTCCATGCAACTTTTTCTTCATTAATAATGAGGTCACACCCGATTGTGATCGAGGACCATGTCAATCTATTTGAAAGTTAGCATATGTGTAACAGTTTACACTTAGCTTTCTTTCAAACATTCCATAGATCAGGAATAACCCTGCAGTTATTCGTAATTACTTTAAAATGTTGTTTTCAACCATCCCATGACTTATTCTTGGATTATACTGGTATCTGTTCTTCATGTTCCAAGCGTATGATATATATGGCCTTCATGTATAACATGTCACATATGATGAATCCAATTGCAGAAGCATTTGGAATCGAATTATACTATCTAGCTCAACCTTTGTGCCAGGATTCTGAGGCATGCTCTGAATCTTGGCATGTGGTATTGGCAAGGAAAAACTCTCTTAGATTCTTATATCTAGAACTTTTTAAGATCTTGACAATCAATGCAATTCCACTTAATCTTTTAAGTTATACTGATCTATCTGTATAGATCTTTATTCCAAGAATTAGTATGTCAATCACATATAAGACTAGTAATGAAACTGTGCTCCCACTAGATTTCTAGAAAACACAAGAGCCATATTGATTTAAAAAGAAATCACACTCTGTAGTTTTCTTATAAGAAAGAAGATGTTGGCTTTAACTATGTGAATATTTCCATCTATGTATGCTTTCTCCTTTGAAAACTCACTTACACTTTGTTATCATATATGAATACATCTTTGTGTGTTATATTAGTTTCTGATCAACTATTTGAACAGATTCAACAAACTGTTGTTGACTTGCTAGTTTCAAACTATGATGCATTTAGTTTTTGGTTATTTATCCTTTAAAGTTTCATATCGCTCCCACTTAGAAAAATAAATTTCTAAGCATATGTCTTCTCGAATGACAATTAATGGGATCATAGAAACTTTATCCTAAATAATCATTTAGGATATTTTACATAAATGTTATTAGTAGATGTTAGGTTGAGTTAAGCTTCTTGTATTACATAAGCTTCGTAACTATACCTTTTAGACAAGGATAGAACATTTCATCCTTAGTCTTATGAAGGTATTTAATCTACTTATTTGGTTGGAAATATATATTTAAAATATATGCGTTGCAGTGAGCATAAATCCAAAAAAAATTGAAGGAAAGAGTTCCTCAAATCATCATAGAGCATGCCACATCATATAGGGTGTGATTCCTCCTTTTCAAAAACTTGTAGCATCGATATTCAACTAGTGGTTAGGTAAATTTTATCCGACTAGAAAAATACTAAAACTACCTCTAACATCATCAGACAAATTCCAAGTGGTTTGGTGATCCATGACTCACAAGAATTGTACAAATGATGAACGAATGTTCTTAGTGGAATGAGTTGTGTAATTAATTTATTAAAATGATCATCAATGTAAACTTATCAAAAGTCACTTTATTTTGGATGATTGTCACAAAAGTTATTTCAAAGTTTTATTATAAAAAATCACTATATTTTGGATAACTATCACAAAAATCACTATAATTTAGAAATTTTACAAAATTTTACAAAAGTCACTATATTTTGGTTAAATATCACAAAAGTCACTGCATTTTAGTTTTTATTTTTGTTTCAATTTTGACATATAAATCACTATATTTTAGTTTTTGTTTCAATTTTGACAGCCAAAATATAATGTCACAAATTAATGTCACATCATCATGCCATATCATTCAGCATGCCACATCCTCAAGTGACACGTCAGCTAAAAACCGGGTTTACCAGTTAAGTACTCAGATTTGTAACAAATTGGTAAAAAAATGTTCAATTTAAGAAAAAAAAATACAATGTCGGAAAAAGTATATTTCAAATAATCAATTTATGAAAAAAGTATATTTCGAATTAGAAATTTCGGAATTTCAATTTAGTTGCTTTTTTGAATTTTAAAATTATTATTTTCGTTTACTCCATGAACAAATGTCCAATCCATGACTCAAATAATGTTAGAAAGAAAGTTTTGTGGTTTTAAAGTAAAGTGAAGTAAACATTTTAAAGTTTTTAATATTTTTTTTATTGTTGTTGTTATTGTTCCAAGTGTCTCTATAAATATGAGAAAATTACATATTATATGTCAAAATGCTAAGTTTGAAATTCTAAATAGGCCATTTTGAAGTTGATGGTCATTTTGGTGAATTGCAAATCTGAAATCCTTACAAAATCATATGTTTATTGTAGTGATATCCTATATAGTATAATTATGTAATTAAGTAATTAATAATAATTAACATATGGGTCAGTGGGTCTACCATCCTTATTTGGCATTGCAACACATCTTGCAAATGCTGCAAGGAAAGTGATGATATAGTTTAGCCGTATCACTTGCAAGTGGTGTTAGAAAGCTATTTGCAATACAAGTATAGATGGTCTAAGTAAGAAAAAAATGTATATATGTGTTTAAGACTATCGTATGAGGCCTTTTAACCCTTTCCACCAAATAATTAAGAGGATAAGAAACTTTTTGAAAACATATCTTAAATGGTTATCGCTATAGTTTATGCAATAAGTATTATTGATAATGATATCTATAGAATATTTGTTTGTAGGACGTTAATTTTTTGGTATAGGCATTCCTTTCTTTTCACTCATGCTTTTGGTTATTTTAATTCCAAATCATACCCTCAATAATGGAGTTTTATTTGGAACTCTATGTTGCTTCGCTTGTGGGATGGGATTGGTGTATACTTCATTACTTAGATTTTGCTTGTGAGTGAATCTTCTTATGAAGTAATAGTATATCATAATGATTATCGTTTGTGATAATCTTTTATAAGAAAATTAGCCAACCCACTTTTCACAAAAGATTAAATTCATACAATAGCAACATAATGTTTTAATTTATTCCATATGGAACATGGATCTTCTCTTCGTACATACTAAATCATCATGCTTATCACTCACTACTAGAAATTGAATATCAGCAATGGCAAGAATCATCACTGAAGACTTTTAGTGGTAGATTAACGATGGAGCTAACCGTTTGAAAAGTAAATATGGTTGATTCTCTTAAAGACGGATTAGCGACACTTCTTTTTAGATTTAGTACCATGATGAACTAATTAGTTAGACTTTTAGTAAAAGAAACATTGTTTAATACCAAAATTTGAACGATTTAGCGACTGTTTGTGTCTACGCTAACAACGACGGTGTATCTGACGCTCCATTGTCATTAATATTTGTTGTTAATCTGTTGTTATAGCCACCCTATTTTTGTTTTTAATCATTTGCCATTTTTATTTGTGCAAATGTAATAATACAGAGTACAACAGCATTTTCATAAAAAATATGAAACCAAAAATTGTTAGGACATGAAATTCGGATTTGACATGCGGAATTAAGAACTATTTCATTTGAATTTATCATTACATGTCTACATATATCTTGTCCTTATCATTGTACTTGAATGAAATAAATACACGGAACTATGTTCAAAAGATGTAATATACATTCAACTTGAATCATGTTATTCTAGTTTATAACAACCATCATAAGAATATATTATATATGACAAGTGTTCAATTTTGAGTAAACTTGGCGTAACAACATACTATCAGTTTTGTAAATCACATATACATTCCTCTTTTACTTCATGACGGTTCCTCTTTTATAATTATAACTAAGGAAGGAAACTGAGACATCATAAGTTATTATGGTTTTAGGAGAGTTTTCCAAAAGTAAGTGTCTGAATCGATGATTTTAAGCTGCAAGACATTTTGTAAAATCAATTTCCTTACACCTCTTGATAATACCTTGTGCAATGAGTGTTCTTGCATTCTATTTTTGCAAAAAGGCAACCGGAAGCCTTAACAAGACCATGAATAATCTATAGTTAAGACATTGTATTACACCTTTCTTGGTCATTAGCAATAATAGACCAAGATATGTACATATGATAAACGAATGTGCAACGGATAACCTTAATGCGTTCGATTTATGACAAGTCCTTAGGACAAAATTTGGAAATTGGAATCTCCCTTGATTTTATCCACAGACTTGAACGATTTTGATCAGAACCCTTTTATCAAGCTCTAATAGCTAATATAGACAGTTAAGAACCATAAACATTAATACAAGTTCCTTGAGAAGCAACCAAGCA